>NC_059073.1:78067983-80467983 GCF_020497125.1 Mauremys mutica
TCACAAAGTGTGCACTTACCATGTATTTTAGGTATAAACTTGCCAGGAGTTAATTTAGGCTGGAAGTGAGAAGAAGGTTTCTAACTGTTAAGTGAGGTTCTGGAACAGCTGACCATAGGAATAATGGGGCCCTACATTCCAATGGTTTTATTAGGCATATAATCCCATTCTATTAATGGGATTATATGCCTGCAATAGCAGGGGAGTGGACTTGATGACTCAGGAGATCCCTCCATGTCATTTGTTCTTATGGTTTTATGGATTGGCCAGCAGGACACCTCAGGAGACACTGGACCAAAAACTGGGTTTGTCCACCTGAGAAATGAGGGCATTTAGCACAAAGAACTAATAAATAATTAAGGGCCGGATCCAATGCCCATTGAAGTTAGTGGAAAGACCTCCATTGACTTAAATAGTCATTGGATTAAATGCACTTCTAGAACTTTATTTTTAGCCAGTATGTGATGGTTTTGGTTCCATTTCAGTAAGAATTCACTAATGAATCATAACTACTAATAAATTGTACTGAACCTTCAGAGGGCAGTGACATTTGTCCTTTCCTGATGCATTTTTTAAACAAATTTTGCTCTCCTTATTTAAAAAATATTCAGGTCAGAATTTTAAAATTCTAAATGTTAGAATATTTGTGCTTCCTATTCTAATCATTGACACCTACGAAGTATTTTTCTGTACTGTGTATATTGTATTAAGGATCTATTCTGACACACGTTGAACCTAAATTCAGCAGCAAGGCTTCTTGATTTCTGAGACTTTGTGACAAACAGAAATTCCTCAGATATGAAATGTGTGCAGAAGAAAATGCTTATTCAATTAAACATAAAAATTGGTAACACTAGGTAGTGATACATTTCATTCAACTGTTTGTGTTGGGTGTTAAGGTTCTGTCGCCATGGGAGTTACCAGCTGGGAGGCTGGAACTTCAGTCACTGCAGATAGATCAGAAGCTGGAAGTTAGTGTTTGGGGGGGCAGGATGATCTTTTGTGACTACTCTGACTCCACCTCTTTTCCTTCATGCTCTACCGTTGCTGGCAAAGGCTTTCACAGCTTCCTTGTGGCAGAGTGCGGGACTGATTCTATGGTCAGTGTTCTGCTTGTTCTGCAGGAGTCCAAGCACAGTGCTGATCAGCAAGTTTTATCTGTTTTGTCTGTCTTACATTACCAAGCAGAGCAGGGAAAAAGATTTCTGTGAGCTCCATATCTGGGCCAAATTCCTAGGAATTTCTGTAGCCATGTAAATTGTGAAAGGTATACAGCCCTCTTCGGCATGTGTTATACTCATGAGTACATGAGTATACTCATGTACAAAAATCTTCTGGCTCCTGGTTGTGACATAACCCCTGTGAAATATGAGATTAAACAACTCAGCACTACCACTATAACGGTGATCTTAAACTGAATGTTAAAGGAAAACTGCCCTCATGGTGAGAATGAGGCTGTCGGCCTAAGTGGTTCTCTGGCAGTAGACAAGAAGAAAGGAGGGATGAAGGAAGCATTAGGGGAGTGTGGAGCAATAACTTATGTAAGGCATAGATCCAAGATTTATGATGTTACCAGAAGCCATCAATAGAATTACAGCTCCATAATTCACAGTTACATGTTTATTCTCTGTATAACACACAACACTTAGTGACTGGACTTGAGGTTTATGATGGCAAACTATTGGCAGGGGACTGAAGAAATGACCAATAGTGAATCTCAGTTTCACAACTGAAGTGCATTACTGCCTGTTGAAGGTCACTTTTTCAATTCAAGGTTAATAGTGTCTGCTCTAAAGTAAAATATCCAGTCTGTATTTAGTTTATTAAACACTAAACAAAATGGATACACAAGAAGTTTCTGTGGGGAGATTTTCAAAGGCACAAAGGGTGCCTAACTTCCTTAGGCTTTTATGAAAATCCCAGCCTGAATGCTTCTATGTACACTAGGGGTGAATTAAATAGTAAATGATGGAAGGAACTGTCATATTTGCAGATGCCATTTTCCTGCCTTGAATTTGATGTCTCAATGTTCCCATCATTACAAATGACATGGGTACTATAAAAGCCTGACCCAACTCTCATTAATTTAAATGGAACTGGATCAGATCCAAAGGGAACTTTTGAGGCTACATTAGGCTCAAATGCCCCAGCAATTATGTGGGTGAAACTGGACAATCCCTATACTCTCAAATTAACTCCCACAAAAAAATGATAAGACAAAAACACTCTATCACTCCATATCAGATCTCCCAGTCCTTGTGCTCACAGGAAACCTGCACAACAACTTCAAAAGCTAAGCCTGGGAATTTAAATTTATCATGCTGCTAGATACCAAAATTCATGGCATTGACACTTGTTTTATGGCTTATTCCCACAATCGGTAACCTACTAACCCTCCTTTGTCCTATGATGGCAGAGGTATTAATTGCCCATTTCACTTTAACTGGTCTCCTGCAACATGTGTTAACACCTTATGCTTAACAATCTGTCCCACCTAGTATTTAGCTGCGACACTGATTACTTATTCCAGACCTGAAGAAGAGCTCTGTTCAGCTCAAAAGCTTGTCTCTTCCACCAACCGAAGTTGGTCCATTAAAAGATATTACCTCACTCACTTTGTCTCATAGATAAATTAATCAACTGTCATTTATGACATGGAAGTGTTAATTACATACCAGCGTGATGCTCTGCCTTTGGGGATTGGCTGTTGGGAAACCATGGTTCCAATGTAGCCTGCTGCAAATGTGGATGTCTTTGCAGGTGCCAGATTACTTTGACTTACTATATTTTGTGCTATCTTTTAATTTGAGGTTTTTTTAGTTTTTGGTTTATACAATATTAATGCATTTGGTTGTGGGACGAAGGGGCTGCGATGTTAGCAGAGTGTAACTGTAGGACAAATTGTCTGGAGTAGTCATATCAAAATGGCTGACTTCATGTCTCATTATTATTCCTTAGAAGAATTCAGTTTGCAAGGTCATGTTAAGGCTCATTCAGTCAGTGACATATCGTTGAAGGTAACTGGATTCAGATCAGTTCTCATCCAAGGGATTTTCAGAGCAACAACTGTTCTCTACTTAAGTTTACAAAACAATATTGTCCAGACACAGTGTTGCATACTAAATCCAAGCTTGGCTTGCTAGTGTTTCAGCCTGGAATCAGGTTCCGTGAGTGACCCAACCCTTCTGTTCCCTAATTTAAATTTTTATTGGATGACGCTGTATTGGAATTGTCATGGTAAGAGGTATTGTATCCCACTTTTTCTTGAAAAGATATTTCCCCATTGTTGCCTATAACAATAGAAAATTGCTTTATATAAAACCCCATGTCACTGAAGAGTTTTTCTAATATGCTAAAATACAGTAATACACAAAGTGATGGTAGAATAGACATGAAAATAATTTTATATGAATCATGCACATACATTTATAAAATATAACAAATTAATACTTTCTTCGCTTCACATGTTTCATATATGTCTACTTCAGTTTTGTTTGAAATTGAACAGGGGAAGGAATAAGATAATGGGAAGGGGAAAATAAATATTATTAATGTCATTCTATAAGAAATTTGATCTATTAATTTTTGGAAACTTTAATTAAATTGGTGAATATTTTCCATGTTTTCATTAAATTATGGATAACTCTGTTTTTCAGTTTATCTGTTTTGTTGAACCTTCCACTGAATTACATTGCCTTTTCAGTTAAAGAAAATCATCTTTAGCGCTGCTTTTAAAACAGCTACCAACTTTTAAAGGTATAATTAATAGGTGATGCACTTAGTTTTAGGATTCCTGTTGTGGGCGATAGAGGCATATTTCATTCTCACATGTAGCTGATTATGTTACATACCTTTTCTATTGTGTTCCATTCATACAACTGATGTCTGAACGTAGCAACATAAGTTCCAAGGCATCCCAGGATCTGCTAGCATGGACCCTTAATGCCCTCATGAAATCCCATTAAAGTGGCTCAGGAACCTCATTTTAGCCAAAACCTGGAGGGCTCCCAAGCCCTTACCTACAAAGTCCTGTAAGGTTCAATCCTCTCACCCTCTTTATTCAAGCAGCAAATAATCCTGTGGCACCTTATAGACTAACAGACGTTTTGCAGCATGAGCTTTCGTGGGTGAATACCCACTTCGTCGGATGCAAGCAGTGCATCCTCTTTATTCAGTATCTATATGAAGCCACTGGGAGATCAGGTGGATCAACAACAGCTGAGGTGCTAGCAGTGTGGAGACAACCAATTTTTATATCTCCTTTTACATGAAATGTAAACAGCATCATCTTTCCTGTCTCAACACTTTGCAGAAATCAGCATCTGAATGAAGATCAGAGGGCTAAAGCAGAATGGATGCAAGACTAGGTAGGCAACAAGGGAAGTGCTTTGAATAATTTGTCTCTAACATTCTTCATTATTGCGGTCATATGCTTTCAGATTTGATCCACAGCTCTGGGTCCTTCTCAGTGCTCAGGCAATATTCTGTTTCTGTAATATGCTATATTGTATCATGTTTTCAGACTGTAAACTCCTTGGGGCAGGGAATCAATTTCTTTGCCATAGTTATTGTCCATTGCAATGTACATGAAGAGCACTGTGTAAAATGAAAAATCATAAACATCTTAGGCCAAATTCAGGCCCTAGCATAGTAATAAGCCACTGGAATGACTATTACTGTTAAAAAAATTTAAATGGAATTTTTAAAACAAAAATTTAAAAACCAGTTTTGCGGTGATTTTATGCACTGTACCTTTTCAGTATGAAAAATAGTTCCTTTAGGTAGCTAATAGAAAATAGCAGGAAAAAGAAAAGTGCTGCTCTGGGCATGGTAGTTCCCCTCACTTACCCATTCCTTGCTTTAAAACATTGGTGGACTCTTTCCATATAAAATGAGGAGAAAGCGTCTCTTTTTCTGGAAAGGAAGTGGTGTGTGACGATTGTGTCCAATAGTGAGTTGATACATGGCTCTAACCTCACCAAAAAGGTCAATCAGAATACAGCTTTGGAAACTGAGTGGTTATGCAGGACATCAACATGAGAAACTCCATGCCTTTTGGGAACAGCCCACTTCCTTACAGGTGTAAAAAAGCTGTGTGGCTTAGAAAATTTAGCTCACATATCAGAATGGGTCAATTTAAAAAAAACTTGTTTTGAGATTTCTTTTTTAAAATGAGTTATATATGTTATGCCCATTTTGTCATATAAACGTGGTAGTTTGGGTTTTTTTTATTTCTTTTTAAGAAAAATTAAAATACTAACATTGGTTGTAACATTCTTTAATTTTGTTCTCTATTCTAAATTATGCTTATTCACCCATACATTCCCTCTCAGAGTATTCATTTAGAAAGAAGGTTTTGTAATAGTCACATTTAATTTATCAGGGTGCAATAATTTGTGTTTCCCAATCATCTTGCAGACTTTGGTTCATTATACTATTGTTTCACATGAGTAAGTTAGCAAAGTTTGGATTGATTGACTTTAATTAACTAAAACTGGTTCCAGGCTGTGCATCTATTGTCATGGTAGCCAGCCACAAAGCCCCAAACTGTTCAGTAATGGCAATATAACATAATATCGATATGAAAACTCTAGCAAATGTTTAATATTGGGTTTGTCACTATATGAACAAAAATAACACAAGTAGAGAAGGGAGAAATGGCTGTTAGGACAACTTTTTCGCATATGACTTTGGGGAATCACATCCTTTCAAAGCTTTGAGGCCCCTAATGTCTTCACTTATTGGCATAGAGTTGACAAAAAAATTGGAAAGAATTGCAAACTGAATAAAGAACATGCACATGGTTTGGATAGATGCAAAGGCCCAAGCCTTCTTGTTTTTAAAAAAGCTCAAGTCAAACTTAAGACAACCAGAGAAAATGCATGTGGAAATTTGTCTTTGTATATTTTAATGAAAGGGGTCTTGCTGGTTACACTGGTAATCAGTGCAAGGTTTGAACCTGTTTTCTAATCATAACTGCTCTAACCCTTAGAAAAATTATTCCTGTAAATTACGTAAAGTATGACACACTGAGGAAACGGCTGAGCCTAAAGCCATGTCAGCATGAACAAATATCACTCTTCTTGGATTGCTCAACTTATTGAAACCCCCCAAAGACTAGTGGGTTGTAATGGGCACTGCAGGTGCTCAGCACCTCTGAAAATCATGAGGTTGCAGTCTTGGAAACCTAAAAGCGTTATAAAGCAGGCTATATACTGGAAAGTGAGCCATCATCTAGAATGTTAGACTTGGTATATAATTGCAGCTAAAAACTACATTAAAAGAACATTAACATGGGAAAAGTGAAGCACATAGAAGTTAGGAAATGCCAGAATTAAGGTTGCATGTGCAGCATGCTGACAGCAGAGGAATGTTGAGATTCGGTTCCATTCCAGGTTCTGGAGGGGATTGTGCTCTAGTGGTCGAAGATCCTTGTGCCCCTGATCCCAGCAAGTCTGATACATCCTGCCCCGTCCAAATCTCCTTGCCCAGTCAGTCCCAATTTCACTCTCCCCCACACAGACCTCTTTATCTGAGCTCAGTTTTCACACACACTACCACCATACCACTGGCTTCCATTCCTCTCCTCCACCCCTATTGCCCCACCACCACCACTTCCCGGTCCTGACCCAGCTTTTCTCTGTAAACCAGTCCACCCACCCACCCACCAGTGCCCAGTCCCCTTACCCAGCTTTTCTCAGTCACCCAGTCCCACCCCACAGTCTCCACACAACTCCCCACTTCCCAGGGTCCTTGCCCCAGTGTATTCCCCCTGCAGCTCCACACCCTCCAAGGTCCAGTTCTTGTTCCCTCTGCATTTGAGTCAGGTTGATTCCTCTTCCACCTTGCCAGGGTGCAAAGAGGGACGGCACTGAGAACACAGGAGAGACAGGCTCACTGCTCTCAATTCTGGTGTCCAGCAGCCTGTGGCAGCCAGGAACAATTGCAGGGAAACCCTGCTCAGCCCTGAAGCCCTGGCCTGCACCCTGAGGGGAGGGGGGGGAGAGGCACATGAGTAGGAGCTGTGAGGGCATGGACAGGGCCGGTGCAACCCATTAGGTGACCTAGGCGGTCACCTAGGGCACTAGCATTTGGGGGGCAGCATTTCGGGTTCTTCGGTGGTGACCAAGGCGGCCGGATCTTCGGCCACCCTGGTTGTCATCGGCATTTAGGCAGAGGGAGCTGGGGCAGAGGGGTACGGGGAGGGCTGCCTGCAGCAAGTGAGGGGGGGCGGCACGCAGGGGAACTCCCTGCCCCAGCTCACCTCTGCTCCGCCTCCTCCCCTGAGCACGCCACCCTGCTCTGCTTCTCTCCCTCCCAGGCTTGCGGCACCAAACAGCTGATTGGTGCCATAAGCCTGGGAAGTGGAAGAAGTGGAGCGGTGACGGCGTGCTCGGGGAGGAGGTGGAGCAGAGGTGAGCTGGGACGGGGAGCTGCCGCACAGATCTCCGGGCCGGGGGGAGCTGCTGAGTCGGGGGCACCTTAGTGTGGAGCGGGGGAGCTGCCGTGGGGGGGCTCTTCAGGGTGGAGGGGGGGAGCTGTCTTGAGGGGGGGTGCCTTAGGGCAGAGGGCTGCCACAGGGCTCGGTGTGGGGCACAAGGTGGAAGTTTCGCCTAGGGCACAAAACATCCTTGCACCCGCCCTGGGTATGGAGCATGCTCACTGTAGATGGAATCATCAAAGAATTTAGTTGCCAAACTCTAACAAGTCTCTACTGAGAATATACAAACTGAGGTTTTTTTCGGAGGTTTATAACTTGGCCACATTTGGATGAATTTTCACAGCGCTAGCAGAAGGCACATCTCTGATGCCCTATCTCCTGCTCCCCCTCACCAAACATCAAGACCTTGCTCCATAGCATAAAGATGCTAGAGCTTCAAGTGCTTTCACAGATCTGTTCCATTGCAGGAGAGTGAGCACCCAGTGCACAACTGTTAGAGAGTTTTTTCCCCTTAGCAGTACCCTTTGGGGCAGCACGAGCACTCTCTGCTGCCATGCGCCACTGCATTCAAGTATAAAGGAGCTGTCCCCCAAACCTCACCATCAACAGTTCCTTTTTACTGCCCGTGATGGCTGTTGAAGTAATTACAGCCTTGCGACTGCAAGGCCTTTCCTAGTTCCTTGTAAAATATACCCATTTTTATTTAGCATAGTCTCATAGTTAGCGTTTTAGATAGTCTCTAAGGTAATGGTTTGTCAGGTATAAATTCCAGTTTTTAGACTGACCAGATGAGTTTTCGGTACTGGTAACAGTGCCAGTCTATGCCTCAATCTCTGGGGTTCAAATCAGGCCACTCATGGAACAAATCAATGCCAGTTAGTGACCTATAACCCAGCTGCCTTAAGTGCTTGGGAGAGTCCAATGTGAGTGACAAATGTCACATCTGTAAAGGATTTAAGTCTTGCACAAAAAAGAGCAGAGTGGCCAGGCTTACATGTACTCTTATGGAGGCAGCACTCCAACCTCCCACAGAGCTGTCTAGGGGAGAGGCAGGGACACCAGGCATCAATGCCCAAAGGAGAGGACTCAAAGAAGATGGACCTTTGGGGATGAAAACTTTATTCTACAGTGGGTCTGTAAAACAACAGGCACTCCTTGGTTGCTATAACTTCTCCTTGAGGGATAACATATGACCAGATAACTGGAGGCAGGAATTCACTGCAATGGTGGAGGAGGGCAAGCTAGTGGCCAGAACAACTCTTCAGGCCAATAGGAGGCAACTGATTCAGCATCTTGAGCTATGGCAACTTCAGTAACTATGAGAAGGTGTTCATGACCGCAGTCATCCAGCCTCCCTCCAGAGGTCCAGCCGACCAGACAAGATTTCCCATTTGTAGGTCCTGCTCTGACAAGAGAGATGATAGGCTCCATAGCCTAAAGGATTCTAGAGTGATGCTGAAGTTGGTTGGAATCTATATGCTGGCAATGAAAAGGAAGGAGTTCTGGCTGCAACAGATATTTGGGTTTTGTGCCTAGGTCAAAGAACTCTCAAGAGAAAGGGGCAGAAATTACAGAAGGTGACCACAGCCACCCTCCTCTTCTGCAGCCACAGGTTCCTTCCAACCAGCAGCTTTGTCCAAACAAGTGTTTTGACGCATTGGTCAAGGACAGATGACCAGTCCCCAGAGTGCCGTCTGCTCCTACCCCTATATTTGCCAATCACTTATTTCACTTGCAAAGTGCTTGGACTCGTATCACCTCAGATCAGTGGGTCTTAAGAACATAGATTTGGGATACACCCTCCTGTTTGTTTCTGTTCCCCCTTTCCACCCCACATCCCCATCCCACTTCAGTGACTACTCTCATAAGACTGTCCCTCAGCAGGAGGTCCAGCTGCTCCTTCAAGCAGGAGCCATGGATATAGTTCCTCTGTTTCTCAAGGGGAAAGGGTTTTAGCTTTGCTATTTTCTTATTCTAAAACCAAAAGGCGGTCTCAGATCTAGCCTAGATTTAAGAGTATTAAACAAATTCCTGAGGAAAATAAAATTCTGCATTGTTCCCCTAGCTTCCATTATTCCTTCCCTGGTGCAAGGGGACTGTTATGCTGCCCAAAGTTGAAAGATGCTTATTTCCACATGGAAAGCCACCAGCCCCACAGGAAGTTTCTCACATCTATGATAAATGGAATTCAGCACCAATTTACAGAAGCAGCAAAGAATCCTGTGGCACCTTATAGACTAACAGACGTTTTGCAGCATGAGCTTTCGTGGGTGAATACCCACTTCTTCGGATGCAAGTAGTGGAAATTTCCAGGGGCAGGTTTATATAGGCAAGCAAGAAGCAAGCTAGAGATAACGAGGTTAGTTCAATCAGGGAGGATGAGGCCCTGTTCTAGCAGTTGAGTGAAAACCAAGGGAGGAGAAACTGGTTCTGTAGTTGGCAAGCCATTCACAGTCTTTGTTTAATCCTGAGCTGATGGTGTCAAATTTGCAGATGAACTGGAGCTCAGCAGTTTCTCTTTGAAGTCTGGTCCTGAAGTTTTTTTGCTGCAGGATGGCCACCTTAAGATCTGCTATTGTGTGGCCAGGGAGGTTGAAGTGTTCTCCTACAGGTTTTTGTATATTGCCATTCCTAATATCTGATTTGTGTCCATTTATCCTTTTCCTTAGAGACTGTCCAGTTTGGCCGATGTACATAGCAGAGGGGCATTGCTGGCATATGATGGCGTATATTACATTGGTGGACGTGCAGGTGAATGAACCGGTGATGGTGTGGCTGATCTGGTTAGGTCCTGTGATGGTGTCGCTGGTGTAGATATGTGGGCAGAGTTGGCATCAAGGTTTGTTGCATGGATTGGTTCCTGAGCTAGAGTTACTATGGTGCGGTGTCCAGTTACTGGTGAGAATATGCTTCAGGTTGGCAGGTTGTCTGTGGGCGAGGACTGGCCTGCCACCCAAGGCCTGTGAAAGTGTGGGGTCATTGTCCAGGATGGGTTGTAGATCCCTGATGATGCGCTGGAGGGGTTTTATCTGGGGACTGTATGTGATGGCCAGTGGAGTCCTGTTGGTTTCTTTCTTGGGTTTGTCTTGCAGTAGGAGGTTTCTGGGTACACGTCTGGCTCTGTTGATCTGTTTCCTTATTTCCTCGTGCGGGTACTGTAGTTTTGAGAATGCTTGGTGGAGATTTTGTAGGTGTTGGTCTCTGTCTGTGGGGTTAGATCAGATGTGGTTGTACTTCAGTGCTTGGCTGTAGACAATGGATCTTGTGGTGTGCCCGGGATGGAAGCTGGAGGCATGAAGGTAGGCATAGCGGTCAGTAGGTTTTCGGTATAGGGTGGTGTTAATGTGACCATCAATTATTTGCACCGTAGTGTCTAGGAAGTGGACCTCTCGTGTAGATTGGTCCAGGCTGAGGTTGATGGTGGGGTGGAAGCTGTTGAAATCGAGGTGGAATTTTTCCAGAGTCTCTTTCCCCTGGGTCCAGATGATGAAGATGTCATCAATGTAGCGTAGGTAGAGAAGGGGCGTGAGTGGATGGGAGCTGAGGAAGCGTTGTTCCAGGTCAGCCATAAAAATATTGGCATATTGTGGGGCCATGCGGGTGCCCATAGCGGTGCCACTGATCTGGAGATATATATTGTCATCAAATTTGAAATAGTTGTGTGTGAGGATAAAGGCACAGAGCTCAGCAACCAGTTGTGCTGTGGCATCATCAGGGATACTGTTCCTGACAGCTTGTATTCCATCAGCGTGTGGGATGTTTGTGTAGAGAGCCTCTACATCCATGGTGGCCAGGATGGTGTTAACCAGATCAGCCACACCATCACCGGTTCATTCTTCTGCACGTCCACCAATGTAATATACGCCATCATATGCCAGCAATGCCCCTCTGCTATGTACATCGGCCAAACTGGACAGTCTCTAAGGAAAAGGATAAATGGACACAAATCAGATATTAGGAATGGCAATATACAAAAACCTGTAGGAGAACACTTCAACCTCCCTGGCCACACAATAGCAGATCTTAAGGACTATAACAATGTTTAAAAGGGGACTGGATAAATTCATGGTGGCTAAGTCCATAAATGGCTATTAGCCAGAATGGGTAAGAATGGTGTCCCTAGCCTCTGTTCGTCAGAGGATGGAGATGGATGGCAGGAGAGAGATCACTTGATCATTGCCTGTTAGGTTCACTCCCTCAGGGGCACCTGGCATTGGCCACTGTCGGTAGACAGATACTGGGCTAGATGGACCTTTGGTCTGACCCGGTACGGCCTTTCTTATGTTCTTATTATGTTCATAAAAAAAAATTCAGCCTCCAACAGTTAAAATTTAGCAAAGTTATAAGTGACTGAGAACAGGGCTTATAATGGGAAGTTCTGGGCAACTTTAACTGTAGGTGTCACTGCCAGCTCCTCCTATAGCAGTGGCTCTCAAACATTTTTACTGGTGACTCCTTTCACATAACAAGTCGCTGAGTGTGACCCCCCCCCATTTTAAATGAAAAACACTTTAACACCATTATAAATGCTGGAGGCAAAGCAGGGTTTGGGGTGGAGGGTGACAGCTCGTGACTCCCTTATATGGTAACCTCACGACCCCCTGAGAGGTCCCGACCCCCAGTTTGAGAACCCCTGTCGTATAGTGTAGGCCAGATTCTAATATGCTTACTCAGTCTGAATAGTTCCTTATTCCATGAGTAAACCCACTGAAGTGCAGAGATTTCTGCATGGCTGTGTCTGTCAGGACTGTGCCTATAGCATATTCCACTACTTGTTCTCTCCCCCGCACCCCTGATCTGAGAACATGCCAGAGGATGTCACTCATTGCCTTTTGACAGCCATAGGAAGTCAGCAAGGAAGGGTAAGGGATGTCTCTAACTATCCCCATCAGTCACTTTTGGGGAAATATTCTCTCCATTTGTTATTTTAACTAGCGTTAGTTTAGCATTAGGCAAGTTTTATCACGTGTTTGACTCTGTGGGACGTTTATCTTCCATTAGGCTCCATTGAGCTTCTCCAGTTTCATTGTCGGTGTCCTTTCCATATCAGGATGATGGTGATAAATCTGGTTTTATAAAATATTCTAAGAATTTTGGGGAGAAGACCTGGACCCATTGAAGTCAATGGGATTTTGCCACTGGTTTCAATATGGTCCGGATTTCACCCTCGGTCTTCAAAACTTCAGCATATTTCAAAGAAGAATTATATAATCCACAGCATGGTCTTCTCCTGGGACATAACAATTTGGGACTGCCTGTCATATAGCTTCTCTTCTGAAAGCAATTTTTTCCCTGTTCTTTTCACAGAGGTGGGAGTTTGGGTCTTTTTAACTTTAAGTAATTCATAATTTGACATATTTGTTTATGCCATCGCCTAGCCAATTCCTGAATTTCTCTTGGATAAGGATTTCAGGACTTTGACCTTTGTGATACAACCAACAGAATCCTTTGATCACAAATAGGTACTAGCATAAGTGAGGTCTGCAGTTTTTCCAAGCTTGTGCTGCTAGTGACACTCTGATTCTAAAAACTCTTTGTGATTTCATGTTTCCCATTCCAGAGAAACATCCTGGGCTAAGGGATTGCAAGTGGGTCTTGAAGTCTAGAACTCCAGGGGGTTCTATTATACTCTGAGTTTTTTGCACACATCTCCCTTTGACTTCAGTGCAATTTACATGCATGCAGTTGATGGAATTGGGTCCCTGAGTTCTAGTGCCCACTCTGCTGCTGACTCACTGTGCAACTTTGGGCAAGTCAGTTAAGGCCAGGTTGTGAAACTTCTACTCTTTTTGAATAGTATCTTACACAACAAATAGTCCCATTGATATCAACAGAACTACTTTTGAAATAAGCTACTACTCATTGAGAGTAAAGGTATCACAATCTGGCCTTACCTTCAATTTCCCCTTTTGTATTAAATTGCATGTAAATTACATGACCATTTCAAAGGAGTGTTGTGGAGCTTAATTAGGTAGTGTTTGCAAAACGTATTGTACTGTAAGTGTAACGGAGTGAGTAGTGTGTTATTACTATGTGTACATTATAAGTTACCTCCATGTAATTTTTTTAAGCTTTGCTCCATTTGTCCTAGATTTTTAAAAGTCTTTCCTTTGTAATAATTTGAAAACTCATTTCTAAGCACGCTGTACCCATTCTCCTGTTAAAAGTGCTAGTGAAAAAGTGCTATGTAAGTTCCTTGCAGCCTGACCCCACATTTGGCATCCACAGCAGACTGATGGATCCTTACTTTGTAGCAATGCTCTGATACGAATACGTTACTGAATGACTTGTTGGGGTCTACATTCCCAAACATAAATGTCGTTCTTTTTTTTTCAATCTGAAGGCATCAGCGTGTTCCTTTTTAACCCTAAAATACATTATACCTTTAAAAATTGGCATTAACTAATGGTTTATTTTTTCATCAGCTGTAATCAGTTTTTGAATTCTGTTTTTTTTTAATCCAAGTATGGTTCTCATGGTGTAGTAAATGACATTAGGCTTTTGTAAATTCTTGCAGAATATAACAGATCATTGGTTTTATAACACAGTCACTGCTTTTGCATTCTGATGAGATTATTAGTAGCAGCCTAGAATCCAACATCCCTGCATACTGTTAGTTAAAAAAAAATAAAAGTTTACTAAATGGTCTCTTGTCAACTGTATCTGAAAATCATTATAGTTTCTCTGTTTTCCCCTACATGGAGGGGTTCTTCAGTAAGTCGGTAGGTTATGTCAATATGAGGTTACAAAATTATCATAGTAACACTGTTGGTATCTCAATCGCATTATCTCTGTAAACCCTGTTCTTTAGGTGTTTATAAACCACTTATAAAAATGTGCACAGGGCCAAACATGCTATGTGGGATCTGAGCCTAGAAAGAATATTTTTCCTTCACATTTTGGCTAAAATTATATTGGATCTTTTTATATGATGTCCAAACAACCATAGATTAACCAGTTTTCTGGTCTTTTTGCACTTCCCAGCCCATAACTCTAAAACAATTTCATTTGGGTTATAATGATTTATTCAGGTCTTTAATATGCAGTGTAGACTTGAACCATTGGTGTTTTCAAGCCAAATGTCTTCTTCCCAGTCTGCATTGCATATTTCTGTTGCATATGCCATATGTGGAACACCCATTAAAATCAATGGGGGGTCCCATGCATGTGCCATGAGTGCAGAATGTGCACGAGGGTGCCCCACTGTATTTAACAGCCTCAGGGCAGATCAGAGAGGAGAATTTTTGTCCTAATTGCTGTTACGGGGGCTAAGATGTTGAAATTAAAAACTGGTTACTACACATGTGGCAGTTACTCTGCTTTCCATACTGTTATTAACATACATCTGTTTTAAGTCATGACAGTCCATACTACAGATTGATACAGTACCAAATAAAGAGTTACACTGTGAAGCATAATGACTCTAGAGAAGCCATTACATCTGATATAGTCAATATTATACATTTTTTAAAATGTATAAATGCATATTTAACTGAGATATCTGATTTGCTCCAGCAGTTCTGGTCTATCAGAAACATAATATGCATGCATCCATTTTACATTTTTACCTGAGAGACAGAAGACTAGATAAATGGTAAACATTTTCTTCTTTACACCCTTCCATGAGTGTGTTTGGTTTTAAATAATAAAATGAGAGCAAAATCTAACTAAATACCTTATCTGTTTTCCCCTGATCATAGCATTAATTTTTGTCCCCACTAAAACAATGCTGGCTTTGTCTTTGAACCTGGATTTTGTTGATTTTACTTCCCAAACGTATGTAAATGTAGCTTTTTTTAGTTTGATTGTTTAAAATTATAGGGCAAATACTCCACTGGTCTAAACTCACTTCATTTAAGTGAGATTGCTGTACATTGAGTGGCTAGTAATATGCACTAACATGTGCTGCAGAGCGACCAGAGAGTGACCTGTTATGTAAGCACAAATTTTACATGGAATTATGTGAGGGGAGAAATTAATAAATGAATTCAACTTTATTAAAATAGATACTTTCCATTCTACTTCACTTCAGTAAATAGACTATAAGAGTGTGGTAATCATTTCTGAAAACAAATGTCACCCAATAAGAAAAAGTGATGGTTGATATGTTCCTTTGACTGCATATTTAAAAATATTTTAGTGAAATCTGCTTTCCTTCCTCAATTTTTTTAAATGACATTTAATAAAGAGGTCCAGTAGTATTTAATATGAATGAAACCAATAGGGTTCTATAAAAGTTACCCTAAAAATCAATACAAACTGAATACATTATTATATTCTTTCTGTAGAAGTTGTAAACCTTCTCACTGAATTCTATAGAAAGGACTTGGTTAAAAAATGTATTGATAGATGACCATTTTCAGGTCTATACTATAGAGTTTTATGTGTGGTTGTCATTTTCCATTGCTTGATATCCTCTTAGGAGTCTGGAAGATTAAGTGCACAGTCACATTTAAAAAACCTTCCAATTTTACCTCAGATAACTTCTCCTTAATACTTGCAGCATTTGCTGTTGAAGGAGGGGTTATTGGCCTTACAGATTAGTTCAGGAGGAACATTGTAAATATAAGGGACAGTTTGTCAACCTGAGGTGAAATCCCGGCCTCACTGAAGTCAATTAGAGTTTTGCCATTTGATTTTAATAGAGGTAGGATTTCACCCCTGCAGATAATTGCATGAGAAGCCAATGAATCGGTGGGTGAGGATGACATCATTGGCAGAGTAAATGAATGGGGGGAAGGGCATGAGAAGAGCAGACAAGTAGAAAAGAGCAGTGTTTTGAAGGGTCTGAAGGTAAGGATGAGGACAAAAAGCTTGAACTCAGTGCAGTGGAAGAGGGAGAACGAATGGATGGATTCAGCAAGATTTGGGCACAGCCTGGATATTTGAGGCAAGAGAGAGAGGTGGAAGTCAGACATAACTTATAGGTTGGTCTTTGGTAACAGGGAAGGACAACTTGTGTTTTCAAGAGTAATAAAGACTGTGAGTAAAGGAGGGCGTTTCAGAAAATTGATCAAGTTGAAATCTAGATCACATTGAAGTCAGTGGGAGTTTTGTCAAAGATTTTAGTGGGGCCGTGGGAGTTTTGTCAATGATTTCAGTGGGGCCTGGGTTTCATCCCAGGCGTTTAGGTTTGTCCATGTTAAATTTAACCTCTTGTCAAGAAATCCAGGAGGAGAAGTTTGGGGAGTTCTAGAAACGGGGTTTATTTACAGGGCCAGCATGCGTTCCCTATGTCTGCTGGGTAATGTAGATCTCCATAACATGTATTTATGTGAACAGTGATTGGGGGTTTTGTCATTTACTATTATGGATTGCAGTTTCTGAAAAATGTATCCAAAACATTTAAAAGGTATTCCTTAACAGATTAGAGATTCTGATTTCGGTTACTACTTTTAGGTATTTGTTCATTTTTGGCTAGTTTGCTGCCTTTCTACTTCTTAGAAAATTCAGTTTTTAAAAATTTTCTGTTAGCTGTGCCTTTATCATTTGGGGCTGAAACTGGTGGTTTCATTAGGTCTTGATGGTGACAAAATTCACCTCAGAGCAATGACAAAGGCATAAATTATCTCGTTTCTGGCCAATCAGTAGTTTCTTTGGAGAGCATACATACAGAAACACATGCATATGCACACAGAATTCTTCCAGTGCTTCTGCTATGCATGACTCAGAGAAAGAGGATGACATCAAACAGAGTGAACATAAACTGAATGGCAGCATAAGAAAGAAGTAAACTACACTTAAAAACAGTCAAAGAAACATTATGATTTTCCGTCTGGGTTTTTTTTAAACTGTTTATAAAATAAGATTAGGATTTATCAGCTGCTTTTAGGTTAGACTGAAAAACTGAAATACAACAGTTTTGGTGTGGGTCAAGTTCTGAGACTTAAATTACTTGAGAGTTTGCCTTTAATTAAACCTTTGGAAGTAGTTGTTCCATTGGATTACTGGTTTATCACCTTTGCAAAAGAGATCAAAATAGCCACTAAAATGGAACATGAAGGCTTTCTTCTGGGTATTTTTAAATCTGGTAATTATGTACTTAGCTTCTTGATTAATGTGTACAAATCAGGCTTTCATATGTGCATATTATATGTGGGCACAAAACAGGGAACAGTTGGCCTATTATGTCTCTATCAGTATTAGTAATTAGCATTTTATATGTCAACCCAACACCCAAAACAGAGGTTAAACTGGTAGATTATGTTGATCCATATGGTAAAGTCTTTTTCTCAGACCCATACACTTGTCGCTGAAATGGCAAAACATCTGGGGTTCAAAGCAAACGTTGCCCCTTAGATGATCCCATGCTACAAATTAGGGTTTGCATACAATGGGCTTCACATCTTTGGGGAGGAAACAATGGGAAAAGGAATCATTAGTTTGGGGGAAAATGAGTCATTAGTTTGACAGGGAAAGGGGGCATTTTTGTCACAACTCATCCCTAGTACAAATCTTCCTGTTCCAAATCTAATTGAAATGAAGAGTGTAAAAGGTACGCTATCTATAACCTCTGTTCAGAGATATAGGATATTATCCTGCAGAGAAGCCTATCCTGGCAGACCCTTGACTTCAGTGGGGCTCTGTGTGGGAACAGGGCTCTGCCCATGTGGTTCTCCTTGCAGGATCAGGGACAGAGACAATGGAAGGATGGATAGACACATCCAAATGTATAGCCAGACTGACAATTGCTAATGAAGAGGCCACCCAGCCAGAAACTAAGCAGCACTCTTGTTCTACGTATAAAAATGGGAAGTGGGAATGTGCACACCCAGTATCATATACTGGCATATAGAGGTGCTATGGAAACTTTCTGCAATAAGGAGAGAGAGAGAGAGAGAGATTCACTTTAGTTATTGTTTATGCATTTGTTAAGTGCAGACAATGTGCTCTGCACTGTTTAAGACCAAAACGATGACTGTCCCTGTCCTAAAGAGTTTCCATTGCAAGATCCAAAATGTTACTTTAAATCAATGCACAATGTTGTGTGGCATGGGAGAATAATGTTTGAAAAACAAGTGCCTTATCTCCTGTTCTCACATGAGAAGAGTGATACAAAGAGTGCAAAAATTATCAAAGAAGAAATGTATGAAATAATGAGAAATTATTTCTGTCAAATGGATATAAGATGCTAATTGGTGATGTACTTAATCCCAGAGATGCTTGACATTCAAAGAGTGAGTGAAGTATGGCAAAGCATTTGTATAGGCCATCTGGAGATGTACACCATATTCTGCACTTGATGAGAAAGTGGCATTAAACTGAAACTTCTGATTCCAAAATCTAAATATGCATCACTCTAGGCATTGATGTTTATAGATTGACAGAATGTTTGCAGATAAACAGAAATTTGACAAAACTCTAGCCAGAGAGAGAAGTTTACCATTGAGAAAAATGCTTCATGAGTCTATCCCAATATTATTAATAGTTTTAAGAATTTTCAGATATTAAACTAAAAAAACAAATGCTTCAATATATATTTGTTTACAGTTTTTGCTTCTGTGGTAGCTTCATAAGAGATCCGTCTCATTTTTGTGACAGCTCCAGGGAGACAGCTTTACATCAACAAACTACAGGGTTAGTATAGAGAGCATACTGTGCAAGACACAATCTGAAAGTTCAGCAGTTATCATTTGAATTCTTTTTACACTGACAAGACTTTAACAAGAGATCAAAAGTTCTGTAACCAGACAATTGGTGCCTCTTCAACTTCTGACATGATTCTCAAGGTTTTCAATGTTCTTTTTCACATGTAATTAGACAATGGGTGAATTCATAGATTTTAAAGCCAGATGTGACCCTAGTGATCATCTAGTCTGACTTCCTGTATAACACAGGCTACGGGACTACCCTGAATTAGTTCCTGTTTGAACTAAAGCATATTTTTTAGAAAACTATACAGTCATGATTTTAAAATTTCCTTATATGGTTTTATTTCTACAACTTACTTTTGCTGAGGTCTCTGTCCCTGAACTTTTGCATTTATACTCTCTCATTTAGAATGTTCAGCTGTATAATGAATGGGAGAGACAAAAGAGAAAGTATTATTGCATATTATAAGTCGATGGTACACCCTCCCCTGGAACACTGTGTCACTGTTCAGGTCACTGTGGGTCAGTGGTGCCAATTAGGGGGGCATTTGGGACATAGTCCTACCATGTTTAAGCAGTGGCACTGTACTAAATCAGTATGGCTGCTGCTGGAGCAGACTGGAGCATCGCTCCAGCTGCAAGGTTACAATGATGCTTAAATTTGACCTGGCCACCCCTAGAGATGGATGTGGGGGAAGGGGCTGCTGGGCCACATTTCAGTGAGTGGTTTTGCACCCTGGCTCACCAGCAGTCTGTTCCTATACAGCAGAGCACAGGGGAGACCTCCAAGAACTCGACTCCTGGTGGCACCAGCTCATACACTGTGTAGGTAAGAGAGAAGGAAGACTCCCTGGCTGGGGGAGACCCAGGTTCCCTACAGGATGAGGGGGAATGAACAAGAACTGGAATGGAGTCCCTGCCAGGGGTTACACTGGAATGTCCCTCCCCTCCAAGAAATATTTGAATTGGCGCCTCTACTCTGGGTCAGATGCTTCAGCAAGTTAAGGCTGTTTTGCAAGGCCCCAGTAGCACAAAACTGCCTTAAAAATAATCTAGTCACTTGGGGATTCTCCCTATCAGTCACCTCCTCCCTTTACCCTGCCACAATGGGTCACCATGAAAGAAATGACAGCATAGGAGATCACAGCATATATGATGGGGAAATGAAATTGAATCTGACTAAATGAGTCTCAAACTACCGGTTCCCTCGGCTCCTGTGACTGTAAATAAAGAAGTTCTTCTCTGCTGTAGCTGTCGCCAGTGAAACAATTTTGCATAATGTGCCAATTTATTAACCCAAACGTAAACAACATAAAATAATGGAACTAACATGACATTTGCCAAGTATGTCCTTGATCACTCTGAGATGTTTCACCCCATCTACCACTCTTTGTCTGTCTTGCCTAATTATATTACAAGCTTTCTAGGTAGGGATCATCTCTTACAATATGTATTCGTACAATGCCTCACATAATGGGTTTGAATGGGGCCTCTAGACAATTCTGTGATACAAATATAAATAATGAACTCATATTGTCTCCACTCAGTCCCAGAGGCACGTATTGACTATTTCAATGAGTTCTCAACTAACTTAATAAAAAAAATGGTGCAAACCCTTAGTAAACTTTCCAGTCCTGCAGAAGAAATCAAGGTAGAAGAGGTAAAGCCTTTCCTAAATGGGTATGGTCCAATCCCATAGGACAAAGTGCTCAAGGCACAATGGCATCAGGCACGGGGAACAGGCACCATATGCTAAATGGACTGATGCTCGTGAAAAACCTCTGGAGAATATCTAGGATCACGACTGTCTGATTTTCCATGCCTTCTTGAAAGAGGCCAATCTAACAGCAGATCTAAAACATGCAACATTCAATCCCATGCTAAAGCAAAACAAATTTTACAAAAATCCTGCTTAACACTCATGTAAAGTACCCTCCTGGTTGGAACCTCTCTTTTTTGGTAAAAGTCGCTGAGAAAGCAAGGACAGGAAAAGTTCAGCATCATCTGTCTACCTCCAATGATTGTGATCCTGTTCAGTCCAAGGGCATATCAGGACACTGCATGAAGATGACGAGTAAAATGGAACTCATCCCCACTTGTTCTGCTGCTCTTTCTTTAGCCTTTGACACCTTTCCTCATGAGGCCTGGCTCACCTCCCTGAGATGCAGACAAAGTCACTTAATCTTGCTCCACTCATTCCCTATGGACAAATCCCAGTGAATTGTAATAAATAGCTACTTCTCTTCCCCAGGAGTCCTCACTTGAAAGGTCCTGCAGGTATTGATCCTATCTCCTGTTATTCAGCAATATGTGAGGCCATTAGGGGAGTTTATAGCTTTATGGCTATACAGTTGACATCGAACTCCACGCTTCCTTGGAATCAATGTCTAGTGGTGGACTCCCTGACTGAACGGAGGAACCTGGCTGAAGAGCCCCTGATACAGATGAATTCAGATAAGATCAAAATTATTTTGTTCGGTAGGGCACAACATTGTGAGGAACTGGCTAAAAAGGTGAAGTTATCCTATATTGAGCAACAAGCATCACTAATGGACAAAGTCTATACTACTACTCATTGCTCTTAAATATCCAGGTATTAGCAGGTGTGAGAAATGCCTTCTATCACCTTCGATTGTCTTGTCCCATGCAAACACAGTGACAATGATTCATGCATTCCCAAAATGGCTTATGGCAACTCACTGAACCTGAGGCTGAACCTAACAGCCACTTAAAGCAGAAACTTGTGGAACATCCAGTCTCACATTCTAACCAGTGCCTACCCTCACATCAGTGCTATGCTAGCTGCCAATCAAATGATGGGGCTTCATCTTTGCAAAGCTTTTGTATGGTTAGGACTCAACTATCTCAAGTGACCTGCTCCCCACATTGCTAAGCTGATGGTCACTTCAGCTGATGAGACTCAGGTTTGAATTTGCAGAACGTGGAGGTCAAGCATTCTTAGTGTAAGTTCTAGTATTATGGGACTCACTTTCACAGGAACTCAGGCTGAATTGAAATCTCATCACCCTTTGTGTGCACTGCGAGATACACCTGTTCAAGATGACATTTCCCCTAAAACATTTGTCTCAGGTAGAGCCAACCATTGGCACCTAATCACTGTAAGAAATTAGTTTAAAGGGAGTGTGGAAGAGAGTGCACCTTTCTAGAGGTATATGATGTATATTTACTCTAGTAGGATGCTCACATGCTATGGTAGCAGACACCTATTAATAATAATAACTAATAATCTTTTGGATTAGATATAAAAGCTAAAATTTGACTATTTATACTCAGTAAAAATCCCAATGGATTTACAGAATTATGATATTTGATGTGTTAACTATGATGCCATAGCCAAAGTCCTGTTTGGGTAATTACATTTTTCCTACCTAGCCCCCTCCTCCTGATGTTTCATTTGCATAAAGTACTCTTCATCATTTTATGACGAAGGACTAGAAGTCCTCCGATTTCAGCCTTGGACTTCAGTTAGCTCTGCATACATCTGTTACCTCAGACCAGAAGCATCCACAATGTGAACTAATTATAAATTTATATTCTGAAGCTCAAAAAGTGATGTTTGTAACTATGCAGCCAAACCACAACTGTATTGGGAATATGTTGACATACCATATTGTTATAAGTAACGCAGTACTTTGAACTTAATTCATTAAAATTTGAATTCTTAAAGCATTTTGTATAAAGGTAGAAATATCTCAGAATACTGCAAAATACTGAAAGATAAATAAAGATGACCTTCAAACTTTTTTAAATGAAATAAATTATTATTATTGACCAATTAGATTTAAGACACCACCTCTATCAGACAGTGAGATCCTATTAGAGCTTTTAATGTCCAGTTTGGGGGAAAGAGTTTGGGATATATGTGTGATAGTGTCTCCTGGGGTGGGGGAGGATTATCTTAATTTGACAGAATTTAATTATATAATAAAAATTTGCACTTAGTGAATTATTGGGTTTTTTTAAGTCTGCTAATTAATGATGAATTTTGTACGAATCTTGGGTGCTTAACTATGGTGGAATTTAATCAATTAAGAATCTTGAAGCAGATACAGAAATTCTCAGTAAAATGCCTATGAAGCTAGATGAGATGTATGTACACTGCTCCAAATGAAGGTCTGAAAGACACAAACTCAATGGAGAGAGAGTTAAATCCCTGAGAAATGGAGGCATGTCTTTATATTGCCAACTCCGAGGCAGCTGAATCCTGGGAGTCCCACTGAGCATTCAGTTGACTCATTAAAAAAAAAATACATTCCTGGGTGGGAAAGATTTGAATAAGGCCAACCTACAGTCATCCTAAAATGAAGCTTGTGATAGACAGGTCTGCCAACATCTTCACTGGACTCTGAACCTCTTGGCTGAAATATGAACTGAACTGATCATCAAATGGAGAGCAGCACTGCTGTTACAGTAACAGGAAGGCCCTGCCAAGCCAATCCTAGAAGTCCAATGCTATGTTTGAAAGGAAAGAATATTATGATGAACCTACTAAGCAGGGGTCGATGAGTCCCATCAGCCCCTCTCCACTGGTCGGACAGGAGGAAGGACCCTGGCCCAGGAAATGACATGGCACTTTTGGGAAGCAGCAGCAGCATGGCTATCCAGGAGCTGGAGAGAAACCAGATGCAGAGAGTGATCCCCAGGAACTGTACACAGAGCTGTGTGTGGAATAAAAATAAAGCTGGGTGCAGGTCTGCATGGGACTTATGTGGAAACAGAAGTGGCTTGTCAGGGAACCTTTGCAGAGGTGCCCCAATGACAGAGACTAACTGAGCCTGACCACAAAAACTGAAAGCTCCTATTTGCTTGAATAGAGACTGGACTGGAGAAAGCAACTGAGGCACTAGCTCTGAAGACCCTGACTCTTGCTTGGACTGCCTCAGGGACACAAATAGGTACCACTATTGCTCACTTTAAGGTGTAACTGTTTAAACCTCTGTACCTAGGGTATCTGCAACTTTTCCCTTTCCTCTCAGCCCTAGTAAAATATCCTTTGTCTTAGCCATGCGTTTGAGTGATTATTGGGACCCACGAGGTCTAGCTGCTGAAGCATCTGCAGTGCTTGCCTCCAAGTCATGGTGCACCTGGCACACCACTGACAACTTAGTGTTAGGACTGCTCTGGCCCAGAGCAACTAGAATAATTACAATATAGTGACAAAGTTGTTTCATCCACATCTCAAGGGCAATGTTAAAGATCATCAGCTGGAGATGCTGCCTCTTCTGCCACTGCCTCATGCTTCCTTGTGCACAGATCCCAGAAAGCCAAGTACATCATCTGATGCAAAGTGCACATTTTGTTTATAAATTCCTGGATCCTGCTATCACCACAAGCAGAGTAAGAGAAGTGTGTTTGTACCAATGCTGAGAGTGAGAGAACATGTGACCAGCTTGGGCCTTTTGTCACTTAGCAGCTCGGAATGGGGCAGCATTCTGAAGAACAGTCACTCGGCATCTTTTCTCCTACCAAGCAAACTGTCATCAAGGAAGCTAGGAAACTGTCTATGTCAAGATCTGGCAGAAATTGCTGTTACCCTCCTAATGTGATGCTCCTGGTGGCAGTATGACAGAAAGAAGATCTTTGCTTAGCGGACCCTGTGCTGATCGCCTGGCTTTCCTGGCAATTAATCTGGAACTTTTCCTATGTTATACATCTGCACATCTAATTAACACGTTGCAAGATAAAGCTAAGAGGAGATTGAATGAATACTGGATCACTCTTTCTCTCCCGCTCTTGCCTTCTCTTGCTCCTAAAAAAGCTATGGGAGTTTCCTCTCCTATGCCCCAAAAATGTTTTGCTGCTGGCAGGCAAATACGTCTGTACCAAATATACATATCTGTCCTCATTGTTCATTCACCTGTAGAATGTGCTACCTAATCTTTGCTTTTGCTGTCATAGCATGCACAGCAGCAAGTACTCTAGTTAAAGTGCCATACGGATTTCACTCACAGCCTTCTCCAGTGTTCCCTTGGGTTGCAATTCCTCCTCTTTCGCCTCAGTCCAAATGGAATTATCTTGGAATGTTTCAACAAAAGCCATTTACTCTTTTTTAAGACATAAAGGGGAAAATACCCTCTGGTATTCCATAGGGGCTGGCAGAATTCACATTCTCCCTGCCTGGCTTGCCCTGCCCTGCCCAAGGGGCCCAGCAGAGGAGATTGCCACAAGCTGGGACAGTTTCCAGGAGTAAGATTTTGAATGCTTCATTGAGACGTACAGCAAAATCCTTTAGCCCCGTGAGAGAGACTTTGAACTCTGAATGAAAATTCATTCCAGTTGATGGAGTTTTCCCCTGGCCAGTCAGTGTGACCAGGCACCTCATAAAGGGTGATGGTACCACTCAAGAGCCTTCCCTCTGTCTTTGCCTCCTGAGTGAGGCTATAGTAGCACTATAGCCCCATAGCAATTGGCTGCCCATCTTCATTCAACTCCCTGCTAAAGACCCACTCCTTCTGTGAGGCCCACTGACGCTGACCCTAGGCAGTCAAATGCTTTCTCCGCCTTAGCTTCCTGTAAAAAAGTGCGAGGGGCAGGCAGACAGCACTAGATAAAACACAACTATTTCTAGGCCAGCACGTCCTTTGTGTGGCCAGTGCCTTGCTTTATCCCTGTCTAGCTTTTCCATGGCAAGCTCCGCCCAGGCAGGGGCTGCTGACTGCACTGTGAACATGGAACCAAAGTGAACTGTGATGATAATGCCCAGTGTAGCAGTTCCTCCTGGAACTGCCCACTAATGAGATGTTCAGCAGGGAGCAGACATGGCCACGACTCCCAGCTAATAAGTGATCAGGAATGGCCAAGGCTCCTGCAGACTCACCTTGGAAGGGGGAGAAGGCTGAGGAGAGTGTGTCGGGGCAATGATGGCCCTGACATGTTAAGAGTTGGTGCAAAAGGAGGACAGGAGGTCTGGGTGAAGGACAGAGGAGGGGCAGATGTAACAGGTGGCCAGATCAGCAAATGCCAGCGGGGCGCCAGCTAATGTAAATGGGGTTGGGTGTGGCAGTCGCACTCAAAGAGCACTACAACCCTTTCATTAAATCAAGGCCTAGCTGAACAACTCTCCAGTTACTTTGAGTGAGGCCTCTCCTCCTTTCCACCTTGCTGGCCTACTCGGTTATTTTATTGGCCAGCCCCACACTCTCCACCCTCCCACTTCTCAGACAGCATTCTGCCCCCACCTCATGCTCTCCAGTCTGCTTCCACCCCACTGCTTTTGGTTTACAGATATAGGCGTCTTCTACTTCCCACATTCCAGGGTAGCCTCCCTAAGCAACATGCCATATATGCCCTACTATTGTCCACCCTCACAAGTCACTCTAATTTTTAAAACTTCCTGTGAGGCGCAGGCAGGGAGTCAAACGAGAGAAGAGGGGATGAAATGAGAGTAGAGTGTTGGGGTTTCCTTTAAAAAAAATCCAAGGGATTTAAATACAAAAACTGTTTTAATGCAACATTAATGTTATGAATATAAACACAAGAGCCAGATAATACAGAAGTTAAGATCTCATGGAAACATTACATCAAGTTAATTGCATCTATATAATATATTTGGTTACTACTTAGGCTATTAGATCTGCTGGCTCTCCTATGTGACTTGTATTTCTGGACTTTTTAAATTAAAATGTGTAACTTTAATGTTAGCAGAATTACTGAGTCAGGAAAAATATCTATTAGAACTTTCACCACGTGGCTAAGGAACTTTTCTTCTTCTTCCCCTGGTTACCTGCTTTTTTATTCAATGATAGTGGCCCTGAATGGTGGTGATACAATACAAGGTTCAACTACAGGCAGTCTATCATATTTGGGTACTTGAATTGGTTAATGAACATCCAAGGTTTTCAGATAATTGGCAGAATATTATGTGCCTGCCCCTAGGCATATACAGTAAGAGGGTATTTTGACATCAGTCCAGCTTTGGTTAAAATGGTATTTAATTAAAAGAACAAAGTGTTAGTAATACAGTAGATACCATATTAATTTCAAACAGTGTAATTACTAAACATGTTCTAATTAAAATAATTATAAATTATACTCATAATTACGGCTTAAGAAATTGCTTTGGCCTTAAAATAGTAATTACATAGCAGCTATATATTTTGTTTTATTACAAACATAGTATATGTATGCTACAGTGGTGTCATCATTCACCAACAGTGATCCCATTATGGTGTGTGAGACACAGTATTTCCCTTAACAGTGGTTGCCATTTAACTCTTTACAAGAATTAATGTTGCCAAGATACTCAGTGTTCCTTATACTGTGTGTCAGTCTGTAGGTCCGAAACGCTGTATGTCCGAAACACCCCAGCTTTTCCCAGAAATACTAAGTGTAGGGAGTACTGTGAACAGAAACATTGTCTACTGGCAAAGGCAAAATTGTGAAGGTGTTAATGGAACCCACTGAACTCTGAAGAATAAGAAACAACAATGGTATCAAAGATAATGTGGGGTAATAATGATGCCCTTATGGAAAAATCCTATAAGGTTTAAAGGAGAATTACATCTTTTCCGTAGAATTTTTACACCATCCTATGGAATTTTATAGGTGTGCATTATAAATCTGTATTCAGTTCAATGGATTGGTTTTAAAATTATATAATTTCTTATTGAATTCCATAAATTGCATAAAATAATTTCTATAGAACCCTGTTGGTTTCGCCCTTATTATGTTTTGTAAGTTCCACGGTTTATAATGAGTCAACATGATCTAGAAGACTGAGTGCTGAGAGCCAGAAACTTTAAATACATTTCCAGTAGACCTATTCAGAACCAGGGTGTCCTGTCCAAATGCTGAGTTAGATAATTACATTGTGCTTACTTAAATTTCCCCTGCAGTTCCAGTTAGATACAGTATTCTTCTTTATTTGTTGCCATGAACTGTTCTGTATTCTTGCTATGCACTGTTAAATAGTTCCCCCCCACACACATACACACACACGTGGCTGCATTTCAGTGGCGAGTGAAGTGATCTCTGCTTATGTTTGCAAAGTGCTTCGGAATCCTTCTACATAAAAGGTGCTGTATAAATGTAATTTATATTTTATTATGAGCATCATCACTAGCAGGGGAAGCTAAATATATTTCACTCTCATTATGGTCTATCAAATGAATGTAATGATAAATATTTAAGATTTTTATAAACAGGTACAGAGATGCTAATATTTTTTTCAAAATCACATTCAATGGAATTAAGCCCCTGCGCAGAGAGACCACACAAGACCCCCGCCTATGTACCACTCAAGTCCTGCATCAGGTCTCTGCAGAGAGATCTATCTGGCTGAGCAACATGCAAAGTGCCCCTATATGCTCTTCAACCCAGTGCAGTCTAGAGTGGAGGCTGGCATGAGTGGTGGTGAGAGAAGATGAGATCTGGTGACCCTAACATCCAGTGTAAGTGTCACAGAGGACCTGCAGTTGCTATTCTAGCCCAAGGGTTGGAGTAGCAGATGAGAGGGTCTGTGATGCAGCCCCACCCACAGCCTGACTTCAGGTTGAAGAGGCCTATCTACTCTATTCATCTTCTTAGCACTTCTGTCAATGGAAGGGAGGGAGTCTGGTCCAGCAGACAGAGAGTTGAGAGATCTAAGACCTGTCCCCAGATCTGCCACTAGCTTCCTGTGTGACCTCGGACAAGTCACTGAACCTCTCTGTGTGTCAGTAGCCCTTTCTGTAACAGGTCAGTAATGTTTACCCTCTCCTTTGTCAGGCACTTTGAGATCTGCTGATATGAGGGCAATTCAAAACAGGACACACAATGCTAATCCACATCACAGAGGTATTGTGCTTATTGCTCAGTGTGCATGAATTCAGGGTTGAGTTTGGAGTTGGAATTGTTAATGGAGCTGTAGCTTGTGATTTCCTTTGTTTGGTGCTGTGCTGTGTAATGTAGGACTTCCTTTGAATTGCACTTAATTCAATTTACAATTAATTTACAATTATCCAAGTTTTTCTGTGGGGGATTTCCTAGTTTTTAATGAAAGTATAAAGAGACAGGCCCTGATTCTAGGTTCCTCTCTACTTACATACAGCAGCCATATAGCTGGCTGAACCAGGCACCGAGAAATTCCCCTGACACAAAGAGACTCCTCAAGTGGTGAAGAGACAACAGAACAATTCCCCCCCCGCACTCCACACACACAACCTCCAGCATCGGGGGATGTTAGATGTGTGGCCAGAGTGTTTCTGTGCTCCAACTTTTCCTGCATTCCACAACAGCCCCTTGGGAGCCACTGAAGACATAAACAATTTGGAGCAGCTCTCAGACTGTTCTAGCTTAAGCCAGAGCACAGATCAATCTGTGACTGGCCTCAGAATCAGGGGATATGCAAAGCTGGTATACTGCCACTTGTTCCCTTCCCCGTGCCCTGTAGCAAGGTCAGCTTGGTAAGGTTCAGAAGGGGGGCCCACAATCTTTAAATGTTTACAAATGGACTTGGTGCAAGAGAAGGGATGGATGGATGGAAAGCATTGAGCTGTTGGGCAGGAGACCAGAAGGCTCACAGAATGAGTGTGGCCAAGGGGACACGGAGAGGGACAAGGGAAGAGCATGAGGAGTTAACATGGTCTCAATTTATATGCACAATATATTATGCAGTGGGGTAGAGGGAGGGTTTTGGAGATAGGAGGAGACACCAAGAGACTCAGAATAATGGTTAGCCTCATCGGGGTATTGGGGCTCAAAGAGGACAAGGGGTGTTGTTGGCAAGACAGATTAGAGAAAAGATAAACTTCTGGCAAGGTCTGAGGAAGAGGTGGTTGGTTGCCTTACAGTATGCTGCCACCTCTGGCTCAGCCCAGCAGCCGCAGTGCAGTCTGGTGCCAGCTGTAGGTCACTTAGATGTTACTTATATTTAAAATGTTTTGTATGCACATGACAGCAATGTACTTTCCTCCACCCTTCCTTACATCCCCCACTAAAGGACACTTCTCCTTGACAAGGGCAATAAAATAAATCTGGAATACATAGGCCAGGCCTCTGCGGCAATAGAAGGTGCCACATTAGAAAATGTTTTTTAAAAGCAAAGGACGGAGCCATTTAGGAAACATTACATCCTTAAAACTCCTTTTCCAAAGTTCCTAGAAAAATTCTACCCTGGGATGGGATGGGTCATGTTAGATTTCTGGGGGATTCGTTTATCTGAGAGGCAGGAGGCCATTTAGAACATCAGGGTCATAGCAAGAATCTAACTGGAGCCTTAGGTATGAAGAGACTAGCACTCTCTACAGTATCCAGGCAATGGGATAACATGGCACACTAACAACTTCAAAGATGGCTGTGACCCAACACCTCCCTTTTAATCCAATCACTTTCCAATCCACAGCTGGAATTTACACGTTTTATTGACTATGGAATCAGAAGGCATCAATTTGCTTCAGCCTCATAAAAATAAAATAAAAGAGTGCTGCATAAGAGAAACTGCTGTGTCAGACACACTTCAGCTATTCCCAGCTATCCTCTACCCCTACCTCTACCCTCTCATCATAAACATCACCATTCAGTCTGTCTTTCGCCTCCCTCAACATTTAGAATGGGAAACAAAAACACAGCCAAGAAGCTGTTAATACAATAGCTTGGAACATGTAAAATAGTCTGTGCCTGTTCTGAAATGAAAGATTCACTGGAAATAACTAGCAGAAAAAAAAATTCCAGCATTCAAAACAGGTGTGTGAGTTTAAGACAGGGCTGTATGTTTAAAATGTAGCAGGAGTATAGTGTCAGACTGTGATTGCTGTGGTAATTACCCATTTTAACGCATATTAGTGTAAACAGCTGTGCAAAATCCATATAAATGGTAGAACATAAGTGATATGCTTTAATTAAAAAATATTACAAGGTTGTGTCTTGAAGGTGGCTAAATTTATTTTGCTTGTTTTAAGTGAATCTGTCCCTTATGAATTGTGCATCTTCTCCTGAGGAGTAGAAGGGGTGCAGAGCTAACCCTTGGCATATCAATTACATTATGTACGTATTACAACTATTTTGTTTTGTTGCACTCAGTGGTTTGCTGTTGGACAGTACATTGTGTGTGTTCCTTTGAGCCCTGAGAATCACAGACCTTCTGCAATACATATGCTGTTTACTGTATTTTATGCGTGGCCACCTGTCAAAGACAAAACACCTATCAAAATGAGACGCAATTGGGTTTGTGATCATTATATTGCTTCTTTTATTACCTTAAGAAACACCTGTTGTAAAATATATTAGTAATGGGAGCTACAATATTCAGGTCAAAATTCTGGCCTTGGAAGAGTATGTGAAGCTCCCATTGACTTTTATTTTTAAAGGGACAAAAACTGGAAAAGCATTTAGTCAGAAACAAAAAATTGAATCCTGCAGCTCTTGCGCATAACTCTCATTGTAATCAATAGGATCTTGTGCATGCTACTACTAATGACAGTACTTGCCCAAAGTTTGGAACTACGATTAACATCCTCACCCAAATTTGGGGGGTTGCAAGCTTTCACAGGACCTGCCAGGTCATCTAGTCCAGACATCCGCGAGGGGAGAATAGTCCCCTTAAGTATATGTCCCGATACATCAAGCTACATGCCAACTTTATGATGTGATAAAGTTTGTCTCTGAGATATCTTACTCATTGTCCTTTAGATTGAAGAAAATAAATAAAGTTACTAATTAAATAGTCACTGTCATATGCGTATCTTATCTAACCTGGAAATTCAGAAATGTCCCCATTTCCCCACCCCCACCTGTTCACAGGCTGCATTTCAAGAACTCTGTCCAAGAATATCACTGTATGGAAAAAAAGAACATCATTTCAAAATTATTAAAATCTCAGTGGGAATTCATGATTAATTTTAAGGCCTGGCAGATTAAAATACATTATTATGTACACTCTAGTGCATCCTTTCAGATATTTTCAGAATCTGATTTTGCTCTCTTGATACACACCAATGATTCTACATGTATCTAGTAGATTGCAAGGAATAGATTAGCATTAAAGAGGCAGTATTGTGTTGTTAGGCTGTTATGTGTAACTTGTGCTCATACATCAAGAAAAATGTACCTGGCATTCCTTTAGACATGACCAGCCCCCTTAAAAAAGAGAGAATTATTAATAGTTGGTTGTAATGCATTTGTAGCAGCAGTTTTGAAATTCTGACCTTTAGTACATTAACTGGCTGTTGTTATCCAGTTCCCAGGCAGAGTAAAATCCACGATAGCCTGTTTAAGGAAATGGAAATAATGGGTTTATTAATAGGACTGGTTAAACTTTCAATTCTGAAAATTTGCTTTTACCATCTGACCTGGTATTGCAATGTAAACTGTAAAACTCCAGATAAAAACTGCAAAATCCACTCTTTTCAGTACCAGGAAGAAAAATGAACCCGTTTTATTTGGGACAGATTGACCAAATCCATCCTCAGTTTTAAGCAGTTAAGAATCCTGGGTTCTGTTCCCAGTTGTGCTATTGACTCACTGGGCCATACACTCCACTGCCTTACAGCTTACAGGTTTATGATATTACCAATTCAGAGTGGTAGTCCTCTTACACACACACCCCTTCTGCCATTTTGCACAACAGGTGTAAGTGACAACACAAGGTGCATGGCATTAGAACATAAGAACAGCCATACTGGGTCAGACCAAAGGTCCATCTGGCCCGGTATCCTGTCTTCCAACAGTGGCCAGTGCCAGGTGCCCCAGAGGGAATGAACAGAATAAGTAATCATCAAGTGATCCATCCCGTTGCCCATTCCCAGCTTCTGGCAAACAGAGGCTAGGGACACCATCCCTGCCCCTAATAGCCATTGATGGACCTATTCTTCATGAACATATCTAGTTCTTTTTTTAATCCAATTATAGTCTTGGCCTTCACAAAATCCTCTGGCAAAGAGTTCCATAGGTTGACTATGCGTTCTGTGAAAAAATACTTCCTTTTGTTTGTTTTAAACCTGCTGCCTATTAAGGCAATGGAGAAGCAGGGCCACTGAGTGATCTTGGGTAAATCAAATGCAGTTAAACTTTCAAAAGTGGCTTCATTTTTCAGAGGTGTTAAACCCTCACAACTGCAACTAAGGATAACAGGAGCAGCAGGTGCTTAGCATCTCTGAAATTCATGCTCTAGATGTCAGTTTAGGAACTCAAAATTAGTGTCTGTTTTTGAAAACTTGGCTGCTAGCCTCCCTGTGCATCAGTTTATCTACCTATAAGGTTGGGATAACAATAAAAGAGACTAATATTTGGTGGTGGGAGATTTACATAACTTTAAGCACTTTGAGATCCTCAGGAGATGAGTGCTATGTGAATGCTTTCACTGGGCCTGCTTCCACAAGCTGCCTAGGGCCTTCTGCAAAGTGTGCAGCATCTTCAGTTCTCATTGAGGTCATTCACAGCATTCACTGTGCAGAAACCAGCCCATTACTACTAGTGAAACTCTTTTTGCTTTCAGATACTTTAGGGCTACATTATGCCCTGGTCTGACCTGGCCATGCAGGAGAAGAATGCTTCCTCTGCCATCCTTCTATTTGGCCTACCTGGATTTTGGATTCACATGTGGTGCACAGGACAGCCTCTGTTTTTCTAGATAGTCCCCATGGCAAGCAAGTACATGGGGATGGGACAGAGTGCAGACAGTACCTTGTATCTTCCCATCCTACCGGGTGACCAGAGTGGCTGGCCAGGGACAAGGGGGAATAAACTGCACCCTTGCAGGAGCTTTTGTAACTAAAAAGCTAGCAGCAATCTTATAAATCACTAAAGGAAATTATTTCTTTAGCAAACACCACCCCAAAAAGGATTAGTCTCTTGTTCTGACAGAAGGGTAAAAGGAACAAGTGGACATTGCGGTGATCCCTTTTATGGCAACTTGTAATCCTGTCTATGGCACAGGACAGCATTCCCCATCTTCTAAGGTCTGAACTACATTTACCTCATTATCATCAGTTATAGACTCACGAGCAAGAGAGAACAAGCAATCACGTGGTCTTGTCATGCAGCTCAAGATTTTAAAGCACATTAACTGTAATTTTTAGATAGTCAGAATTTAGTGAACTATTAAAAGTGACCCAGGTTACTGATCCAAATTGAACTGAACACCCTCACTATGCTTGAGTGACTCTCTGAACAATACAAAGTCTTCTTTCAAAATCCCCTCCACTGAGCTTCTTATCTCATCCATCCAGCATCTGGTGGGTGCTCTGGTTATTCTTCTGTTCATCTTTGCTATATTGTGTGACAAGATAGAGGGCAATCTCCCCTACCAGGATTTTCTTTCTTTCTTTCTTTTTTTCTTTCAGTATTGTTGCTTTGTTTCTGATTTTGACTCTTAGTATGTTTATTTTTTAATAGAAGTTGGGCCCCCATATTCCATCTCCTTCAATCCTATGACTGTTTTCCATCATTATTATGACTTCCTTACCCTAGATCCTCACAAGAAAATCTTCACTCCAGGAAATATTTTCTGAGCCTCCCATCTTCATGCCCCCTCTCTCAGTAAGGACACATACATGGCACCACTAACTTTGGGTGAGACAGCTTCAGAGTATTTACCTCTCTTTCTCTAAACACAACAATCAATATGGTGACTAATCTTTCCAATAATTGATACTGCAACCTCTCTAAGTATCCCTACCATTAGAGTATAGAGAACTAAGACAAAGGTTTTAAAAAAATACACCTGGTCCATTATTATTTCCTTCCTTTTTTCTGCAGAAGTGCCTGAGATAACATCTAAATAATCATCAGAAGCAAATTGGATCCCAACATAATGTACCAGCATTTAGATGGTAAACAGAAGGACTAATTCAGAAAATGTTCTCTATTGCCCACTATGCATCCTGTGTAATTATTTATACTTGTGCAAAGAGGGTATAAATAGCTATCAAATCAAATGCAAGGCAGTGGAGAATTATGCCTTAGAAGCTTACAGAAGAAGCTATAGAAAAGGTTAAAAGAGTGATATGATAAGAGTAAAACCTGAGGAAACTGACAAATACCTAATGGGGCCTTCAACTAGAAAAAAATTGAAGCTCTTGTCCTTCTGCATTAATTTGCCTCATGCAGCACTAGAAAAATAGTGATAGCCTTAAGGCTAACTTCTAGGACCTTATCCAAATGCAATGGCAGTTTCTAGCCATGAAATAAAAACCAAACATCCTCATCAGCTTTCTCTGGACTTGAGTGCTACAGCCTCAAATAAATACAAACTCTGCTGCCAAAGTCATCTTTCTCAATTGTTGACTTAACTGTGTCATCCGGAGGCCATCTAGGGGAACTTGCTCAGCACTGACTTGCTCCTGTGTTCGACTAGGCCTTTTGACTCATCACGCCCACCATGCTATCTTGAGGTATAGGACTGCTCCTAAAGCTTTCTCTGCTAGCAGACTGTTATGGTGCTGATGTGAGAGAAGAGGTAAGATGGTGATGGGGAAAGCAGTGATAAACATGATGTGGAGCTCTTTGTCAGGAAGAAGATGTCATCACTTCCCATGGGACGAGAGTGCTGCAAAATGATGGATGGAAGGCTTTCGGTAGGCTATCGATTGCTAAATGCATTGCTGAAAATGATAGACGGAGGCATCCTCTTAGAGCATGTGCAGCTGTGTTATTGCAGCCTCTGCTAATAACAGCCCATATAGTGCTCTGGTGCTCATGGACTGAAGATCAGAAGTGACTACAGGTCAGGTTGGCTATAGGCTAGTTGCTGGGAGGCAAGTGATCAGTGGAAGACTGTGGGGCTCCAATTCTTCCCACAAGCATCCTATAATATGAAGCTTACAAAATTCACAAGCTTTAAATATCATGATCCACTTCAAGTTCACTGTGAGATACCATACAACAGCATATGACTGACCTAGGTGAAATGGGTTGGTGGTCTTCATCCATTTCTGTTCATAAGATATCCACAGCACAAAGCTAAACACTAGAATTAGCACTAACTGATATTTTTCCTAGCAGAGAGACCAAGGAGTAAATGGGTATGGAGGGGGAAATACATTTTCTCCTCCAGATAAGACACACCAAAAGGGCCATATGGGGAAGATTAGATTGTTGCTGCCTTTGCTCTAACTCTTCTCTAGATAGAAGGTTGTCACCCAAACACTGTTCACCAGCACCAAATTCCCTATCACTAATTTTTGAAAGAAGTGCACCTGCTGGCTGACTCATAGAATAAACACGGTATAAGAGCTTGATTTATGGATAAATCTGCCCTTATTTTGGATTGGCCAACACTTCTGCTGTTGTATTTCTTGGCTGAACTAGAAGATGATATTAAATGCCATGAGCTTACTGACCAACAACACAGTGACTCATTGGAGAGGAATTTTCCACTGGTACTTATCAAATCTGACTATGAAATGCTGAAGGGTATCTCTAAAGGCAGGTAAGGAAACATTATTTATTTACGCTATTAGTAGACCTCTGCTCTTATACAGTACCTCCTGTCTGAAGATCTCAAGGATTAACAAGCAATAAGTAAGCTTCAAAACACCATTGTGGCAGATAAATATTATATCTATTAACCACCACAACCAGAACTGATTCGGTACCATACCTAGGCTTGAAACTAGACTGCCTGGTAATAAATTCTGCGGACACCAGATGCTGATGAAGTTGTCTTAACATAAACTTCTTGACCACATTTTTGTCCCATTTGAAATGGGATAGTAGAAACTGGTTAGTAATTGGCTAAACTAGATGCTTTGAGCAATGATTTTTTTTGAAGAGACCTAAGAAGTGTATCCTTGAAGGAAGCTGGCACCTTGTGCTCTCAAAGAGAGGCATCATCAACTCTCCAAGAGTAGACCCAACCCAGCATATTACTCACTGGCCTTCACCAACAATTCCAACTCACTGGTTGTAGCCTGGCATTTCCCTAGAAACTCCATGTCCTCCCCTGGCTGAAACTCAAACAGAGAAGGGATTGTATGTGGCCCCTCCGGAGGTTGCTTTGCTAATAGGGAGGCAGATAGCTCAGAGCCAGATGGAGCTATATTATCACCAAAGCAACGTGGCGGTCCTTCCAAGTGAGGGAAACCCAACTTTGTCTCTGAGTAGAGTCATCCTGGTTTAATCAAATGATCCACTACTCAGAACACTTCCACTGCTGGAGACTCTGCAGATGCTGTTCTAGAGGCAAATAATCCTTACTTTGCTTCCAGCCACATCAGGATACATTTAACTGATAAAGAGACAGAAAAAGCAAGCAGCTCATGTGATCCAGAGAAAAGCTGGACAGGGAAAAACTATCCCCAGTACATTAATGCCTGTCATAAGCTTAGTAGATGTTCTAAATGGATGGCATTAGTTAGTACTGGAAAAGACTGTCACATCTTATATGAAGCCTTCTTGTAAAAGGTATGAGCAAAATGCTCTTTTTTAAAAATGCAATGTATATTCTTCTTTTACTAGTAGGGATTTTTAATCAGATGAATGAACTTGTATGTACTAGTTAACTTTGCTGGAGTTTAGTAGTTGTATTTAAAGCAGATTTTATCCTAGAACGATATTAATTTGATAGGATCCCTGATCTGTAAACCATTGGTTATCTTGGTCTCTCCTGATAAGAAAAAAAAAGTGCTGAGAGTTTCCAGTTGATGAGCACATTTGGGCAGAATCTTTCACACGTCACAAATTGCAGATGGGAGGCAGTGATCTCGAACATGCAGTCACATTGCGTGACCATCTGACACCTTCCATTTAGAAAAATAATACTTTCCTCACAGCATACGCTCCCTGCTGCAACCAGCACCAAAAATTATGCCTGGGAGAGCTGTTCCTCCTAGACTAGGGTCTTAAATATTTCTTAGGCTGCTTTTAAAAGATTCATACTGCAGCAGCACCTAGATCACATCCTGCTAACCCAGGGAAAATACTGAAATCTACCCAAAACAGTGTTAATCACAGAATAGCTGAAAAGAACAAAAAGGGTGGGAAAAGACAGCAGGAAAATTGTACCTTCATACTTGTGAGGTGAATAATGTAAGATTCTTGTTCTATGTGTAATTCAAACATATTCATGTTAAATTCAGTGGAGTCATTTCATTTTGCTACCAGTTTCACAATTTCATCTTGCAATTCCAGAAACGTTCAGTTACAAGCCCCTGGTTTGTATATCATCCCCTATGACAATATTATGTACTAATACACATTCACTTAAGATAATTATGACCATTTCAGTATGTCTTTTGCTGTATATTTAACTGTTGCTATTAATAAAAAATTCTCTAATGCTTACGGACAAAACCATGTGAATTGATGACCAGTGTCTTATACCAGCCTATCATATCCCATTTGTTACTATCTCCCAGTGAATGCCAAGCCAAATTTCTACTACCAAATGCATTGTAGATTCATAGATTCTAAAGGCAGAAGGGATCATTGTGATCATCTAGTCTGACTTCCTGTATAACAGGCCATAGAAATTGCCCATAATAATTCTTAGAGCATATTTTTTAGAAAAATGTCCAGTCTTGATTTAACGATTGTCAGCGATGGAGAATCCACTATGACCTTTGGTAAATTGTGCCAGTGTTTAATTACTCTCACCATTAAAAATTTAGGCCTTATTTCCAGTCTGAATTTGTCTAGCTTCAACTTCCAGCCACTGGATCATGTCATACCTTTCTCTGCTAGACTGAAGAACCCATTATTAAATATTTGTTCCCATGGAGATACTTATAAACTGGAGTCAAGTCACCCCTTAACCTTCTCTTTGCTGAGCTAAATAGATTGAGCTGTTTGAGTCTATCATTGTAAGGCACGTTTTCTAATCCCTTTAATCATTCTTGTGGCTCTTCTCTGAACCCTCTCCGATTTATCAGCATCCTTCTTGAATTGTGGGTGCCAGAACTGGATACAGCATTCCAGCAGCAGTCACATCAGTGTCCAATACAGAGGTAAAATAACTTCTCTACGCCTACATGAGATTCCCCTGTTTACGCATCCCAGGATTGCATTAGTTCTTTTGGCCACTGGGAGCTCTTGTTCAGCTGATTATCCACCATGACCCCAAATCTTTTTCAGAGTTCTGTAAGTACAGCCTATGTTCTTTGTTCCTAGATGCATACATTTACATTTAGCTATAATCATACACATATTATTTACTTGTGCCCACTTTATCAAGCGATCCAAATTGCTCTGAATCAGTGACCTGTCCTCTTCATTATTTATCACTCCCCCAGTTTTTGCGTCATCTGCAAACTTTATCAGTATGATTTTATGCTTTATGTTTCCTTCCAGGTCACAGATAAAAATGTTAACTAGCATACAGACAAGAACCAATCCCTGTGGGACCCCACTGGAAACAGACTTGCTCAATGACTTATGTCATGTTTATGAGACAGTGGCTTTGAACCCATCTTAAAAACAAGGTACATTGTTATTAATAGGGCACTTTGGACAGAAACAGGAGAGAGCTTCTGCTGCCCTGTGTGACCTTACCAAGGGTGGCTACCAAGGGAGGCTGGGATATGTTTTTACAGTCATCTGATGTGACCCAGCAGCCAGTTCAGCCAACCACTTCATTTCAATAGAGGGCTTTTCGTGCAGTGTCATGAAGACACTATTTCATGGGTGCCATTGTCTGGGGGCTTTACCAAAAATGGCAGGTGCAATATACCAGGGCTGAAAACACAGCTTCCATTTGAAGCTGAATATGTTCTGCTGTTTAAATTCAGAGGAAAGTGGTACAGGTTTGATAGAGCTTTTAGTTAGTGCTTTTAGTTTGTTAAGCATCTACGGGCTATTGCTTGGCGCCAGTTCCTCCAGGCCTTAGGATTAGCTGACTTTTTATTTTTGGTGAATGTCATGATGGTGAAATGTGCCAAGCTGACATTCCTGTGGGGAAAGCCTTTTATCCACAGAACAGGTACATGCCACAGCCTGTGCTATGCGGTACTGCATGAGTAATGGCAATACAAGCTTCTCCACATTGCCTTGCAAGTGTCTCAGACCCTGAAAAGAGTGAGACCAGGTTAGGTCCCATGACCATCCTCCTAGTCTCACGGAGGAGATGTTCCATCAGCTTGCTAGTTTTATTGCATTCTGGACATTCGTCTACCTGGATCTGTACCAGGACCACCACCAGTTCATGTTATATGTGCTCGACAAGCAGTAGTCACTTTTAGTTACTGTCCTGCCCCAATCTTGGTCTGGATTTGAATCTGGGGTGAAAGGTCTTTATTTTCTTTCTCTGTATTAGCCTCTCAGTCTGCAAAGACTGGCTGTCTTGATTTATTTGTGAGTGGAACTTAGCTCTGCAGTCAGGGAGTTCTCCATCTCACATTTTCCAACCCTTGACTTCCTTGCAAGCCTCATTTACACCTCATCCAGAAGGTGTCATAGTGAGGTCTTACATGCTTTATGTATGTCATGCTGGGGAATGAGTGATACCAAACCTAGAAGTCTTCATGCTCTTTCACAACCTGTAGACAGTACTACAGAGCCCACGAGTGAACTTGCCTTGCTCAGGACTTACATGCATTACTTACTTGTTCTGTAGCTTATAGCCTTTACACTTTTCTAAACAGGGGTTCAGCCTCAATGCTAGTATGGCATGGAGCACAGACACATCTTTGGCATTAATTTGGTTTAGTCCATTCTGTTTCATAGCATAGTGTAATTTGTTGAAAATATCCCTGGACTGAATGTCATTTTACAGTAATCACACGGAAAGAGTTACCAGCAACAGCAGCTGTGAATCACAGATTATATTGTATTGTTTTAGCTACTAGTGTTTGCTTTAAATTTATGTTGACTATAATCTGCTTTAAATTCTGGTCATTAAAGTTATTGATCCAGATTTTGCCCTCATTTACAGCCCTTCTCTCCATCAGGTCAGCCTCTGAAGGAGCTACACTACAATTGTCTGAGTTTCTCTGCATTTGCTCCATAGAAGGCACAGAGAGGACCCGGGGGGAGATAAAACAGCTTGGAGCTGTATGACCTCGGGCCAATATTTCCACCTTGAAATCGAGGTGTAGACCTGGGTTAGTGCTGTAGAGAGCTGCAACTCTCCTGGTCCACCCAGCCCCTCGGTCAGACCTCCATCAAGCCTCTTCCATACAGAAAAAATAAGGTGGGGTGTCCGTATGGGTCTGGGTGGAGTGATGGAAGGAGGAATGGTGATGAAGAATCAGAACACTCCTCCTTTGCCTTGGCAATAGGGTGGTCTGTGCTTGTATCTCCAGGAGATGTTCCAGGTCAAAGTTAGGAAATCCATTGTCCCAGGTTATAATAATGAATTCATTTTCTTTTTTTAAGAATGTCTGGAGACCTTTATGTGTAAGCTCTTAATCTTTGAAAACAGGATTTGTAACAGAAAAAGCTGGTACAATCTAATGCATAGAGGGACCAAAGACACTTCTTCAGTGCTGCTTAAACATACAGTTATTTGTCCACCATTCTCTTTATAACAGCACTTAACGTATTTGAAAACCCTGTTATCAGGTCTCCCCTCAGTCTTCTTTTCTCAAGACTAAACATTTCCAGAGTTTTTTTTAACCTTTCCTCATATGTCAGGTTTTCTAAACCATTTATCATTTTTGTTGTTCTCCTCTGGACACTTTCCAATTTGTCCAAATCTTTTTTCAGGTGTGGTTCCCAAAACTGGACACAGTATTCTTACTGAGGCCTCACCAATGCCGAGTAGAGTGGGACAATTACCTCTTTACATATGACACTCCGGTTAATACAATCCAGAATGATATTAGCCTTTTTTCAGCTGAATCACCTTGCTGACTGTTATTCAATTTGTGATCCACTATAATCCCAGAGCCCTTTCTGCAATACTACTTCCTAGCGAGTTAGTCCCCATTTTGTAGTGATGGATTTCATTTTTTCTTCTTAAGTACATTTGTCAAGTACTTTGTACATGTGTTGTTGTAGCCCTATCAGTCCCCGGATATTTGAGAGACACAAGGTGGGTGAGGTAATATCTTTTATTGGACCAACTTCTGTTGGTGAAAGAGACAAGCTTTTAAGCTCACACAGAGCTCTTCTTCAAGTCTGGGAAATGTTCTTTCTGGGAAACATTTTAGTTTTAGTGAAGACACTACTATGTCGATGGAGGAGCTTCTCCCCCCAGCGCAGTTAATCCACCTTCCCTAGAGGTGGTAGCTATATTGACAGAAGAAGCTCTTCCACTGACATAGTGCTGGTTACATGGAGGGTGAGGTCAGTATACCTATGTCATTCATGGGTGTTGATTTTTCACACCCCTGAGTGACATAGTAATACTGATATAGGTCTGTGGTGAAGACCTGACGAGAGTGTTTCCTTTGAGGATGAGGTGGCTCAGTCAGATATAGAGTGATCGCTTTGTGAAAAGTGTTCACTCACAGGTGATAGGGTGTTTTGTCTTTTATCATTTTCTTGTGAAAGTTTTCCAGAAATCATCAGTGGAAGTTGCATCAAGAGTCACAGTTTTGTCACTCAGTCAAATTATTAACACTATCTGTGTGACTGCAAAAGCTCACAGTAACCATAGAAAGATTAGGATGGGAGGTCTCATTGACATCAGAGGAAAATGCTAAATACACCTGTAGCGGGGCGGTCACTGGCTCTGGCTCGAAAAAGGTTAAAAGCCAGCCCTTGGAGAGGGCTGGGGCTGAAAGCAGCCAAGGGAGGCTGATTGGGTAGGCAGCCGCAGGTGTGGCCACACCCAATCAGGGTCCAGCTGGCCCTGATAAAAGGGCTAGGAACTAAGCAGGGAGAGTCTCACTCCAGTGGTGGAGTGGGAAGGACCTGACTGCTGGCTAGAGAAGGGTATCTCAAACAGAGCAGTGCTGGGGAAGGACAGGCAGAGCTGGGGAGCTCTGGCCAGGCGAGTCCCCAGGCTGAGGCAGGGCTAAAAGAGCCTGTGGTGGTACTGAAGCTGCAGCGGTGCAGCCAGGCCAGGAAAAGGCAGCAGGTCCAACCCCCTTGCCCATGATGAGTGGCCACTTCAAACTGCAGTTTGCCCCTGAGGGACGGGGCTAGATGAAGACTGGCAGTCGGTCACTGACAGCTGGGCTTTGGGGAACTGGAGCAATGTATTTATAATACAGATGTAGCACACAGTAGAGCTGAGTGGGAAATGGTTTTCCCATCCTGTAAAAACTTTTGATATATTGAAATATGTTCCCATCCCCAACTGAGATTAAAAAATCAATCTCAAACATTTTCATGAATTAAAAATCTGAAAAATAAGTCAATTTGGATAAATCAAAATGTTTTGGTTTGATCATTTCATTTCAATTTTGACCTTTTTTTTTTTTAAAAAACCACCTTTCTTTTGTGAACATTTTCTAAAATTTCAAAACAAAAAAATCATTTCAACTCAAATCCCACTCCCAAATATTTTGGTTTTAAAAATGATAAGAGCTATCATGGGAGTGACTCCTCGAGCTGGAACTCACGCCCCCAGCTCAAAGAGTAAACAAACGCTAAAAGGAAAAAGAACAAGATATGAGCACAGATGTGATATCAGCAGCATCATTTTGCTTTCTGCTATGCACCTTTGTCACTCGTTGGAAAATCCATCTTTGTTAGCCTAGTCTGAGTAGACTGCACTAACTCCTGCTGTGAACAGTGTTACAAAGACAATGGAGGTGATCGAAAGGAGCAGTAGTCTGGTCAAAGTGAATTGGACTGCGGCCAAAATGGAAGCCTGGGGCCTAGCCACAAATTTCAGCTCCAGACTTCAAATGCTTGATGTACTAGGCTTGCTTTCCAGAAACAAACTACTTTATACTCAGGAAACTAGATCACGACATTATGTCATGGCCTATCAAAAATATTCAACAAACCCAACCAGCTAGTGGTTCACTATGTTGCATGAATGTCAAGGGCAAAAATAGAAACAGATGTTTTGTTTCCATGAGGAAAGTCCCTTTTACAAGTAATTTGCTTGTATGTCTCCCACTGCACAATTCATTCTTTAATTAGATTTGTCTTTTTCTATGATTCTATCTGTAAGAGCCTACTTAAAAACACGAAATGCTAATCAGAGCTGCTGTTAATTCCCATAACAACAAAAGTAAGGGTCAAATGAAGAGGAAAATATTGCAGTCCTGTTTTTAGTTGCTGTGACTTACTTCAAGGCAGGCCTAAAAGGTTCAGTGTTCTTGTGGGTTGAGTACACGAATAACAGTCAGTCACTATGAACTACATACACTTATCCTGATGAAATCACATTCTGAGGACTATGAGGGCCAGTATTTGCTTAAAGAGAATCTGTTCAGAATCTGCCATACAATCCCAGGAATCCTGAACCTCAGTCTTGAATGCTGCAGGATACCAGACACCCTGACTGTAACTTACCTTTCATAGAATTCTTCAGAATTCCACGGGGTTTGTACTGAAATAACAATGATACTATTCCTCAGGTTTCATAGCCTCAGTACAGTGATATTTCATAAGACTAAATTGAGCAAAGGTCAGAGAGTGTCTTTGCCCGTGCTCTTCTGCAGCATTAGGTGAACTTGTATTCCTCATTTGAGCTGGTGCAGGGAGGAATTTTTTAGCATCTGCAGAGCTCAGATGTGGTGACAGACAGTAATGGAATGGCTACTATGGTCAGCTTCTTCCTTACACTCCTGTCTTTGCCCAAGAAACCAAGGACAATTAAATTACCACAATGCAACGTGTGACATTGGAAGAGTCCCCATCTTTACAGTAGTGGCCAAACTTTCCATCATTTACTTAATAAAAGTCAAGGGGGAGAAAACAACGCCATTACTACGCTTTTTTTTAAAAAAAAATCTTGCACCTTTCATCTAAAAGGATCCTACAGTACTTTACAAGCTGTACATGAGACTCACCTCATCCGCCACAACAATGCATCTATTTCTGGTATAGAGCACTGTAGCTATGTAACAACACATGCTATACCACATAGAAGTTTAGGAGAGGAAATGTTGAGCATCTTATCCAATACCCCAAGCCTAGTAAATATCTGCTATGCAAACCCTTTTTGTTTCATAGTAGCCAAAGGGAGGCTTGGGAGTGTATGTTTCTGGGGCAGGCTGATATTTGAAAAGAATGTTTAAAGTTTCCTGCCTACGCCTCTGTGTGTACAGTACTTTTATACAGAGGAATCAAAAATATTTTTGAAAACATTTATACTGTTATTTAGGTCATCATAGCATTAGTGAAACATTAAAAGGGATCCAGCTCACTGGACTGAATCAGTTTGAAAGGGTGGAATTCAACCCTGTGTATGCTTGAACAACCTGTACAATGCCACGCTTTCTTTGAGCTGCCTATGTCTCTAGGTTAAAAGAAAACTGTAGCCATATTTGTGAGACAAGGAGCAAAAAAATACAGGGCAAGAAGAACTTGTCACCAGGATTCAACAGTGAAATGTATTTTTTTAAAGTTGCCAATTCCATTTGGCTTTGCTGAACCTAGTGCTGGAAACGACTATATTGCTAGAAAATGATATAATTTGTGACACTGGCAGTGCTAGCAGTCAATAGAATACAAACCTGCCTCTAGCCTGCTTTAATAATGATTTAACAACCATGAAAATAATCAATATTTAGGGCTAAAGTTTTAGCTGGGCCTCTCGCCCCAGCTTGTGTATACATGAAACTGTGCACACTTGTACATGCCCCTGCAAATACCTGTGCATGCACTTTAAATATTCTAACTGCTTGTCCACGTCTGTTAGACATTACATCCATAACTGCTATTTGTCCCCAGGGGAATTTGTGTTTGACCCTGAAAATAAGAGGCCTGATAGTCCCTGATTATCCAGTCACCATGTCCTGGTATTTATATCTGGTGAATCACAATATAGATTGGATTATATCTTTTTGCTTTTGCATATATTTGTATAACCACCTAATTTTTAGAGGTGATGTTATAGAAAAACAAACAAACCCATAAGATCTTACAATTGGATTTCAGGTCTTTGTCACTGGTGGGATTATGACACTAAAATGACTTAGCAAATCAGTGTACAACTGATTTTTTTAATTGTATAATCCAGTCTTATTGGTTAAGAATGTCACAAGCTCAGTTTTCTTCCAGCTTTAAAACCGACTCATTTAATGGCTATGACAGCAAAATACCAGCCTTTCAAAAGTATCATTTTTGCAGATTGATATTGGCACTTTAGCTATGTAGCAGTATTAATCATAGAATCATAGGACTCGAGAGGTCATCTAGTCCAGTCCTCTGCACTCATGGCAGGACTAAGTATTACCTAGACCATCCCTGACAGGTGTTTGTCTAACCTGCCCTTAAAAATCTCCAATGATGGAGTTTTTCCTGAAGTCCAACCTAAACTTCCCTTGCTGCAATTTCAGCCCATTGCTTCTTGTCCTGTCCTCAGCCATTAAGAACAATTTTTCTCACTCCTCCTTGTAACAACCTTTTAGGTACCCAGTCTTCTATATTAGGTTGTCTAACCATATTGAGGGGTTCTGGAAACATCATACACAAGTGTGGAAATTAAGTAATTTCTCCTCAAAATCCTAGGCCAAGATTTTCAAAATTAACTAGTGATTTTGAGTACCTCAAATTTTTTGATGCCCATCTTCAGACACCTTAAAGGGGCCTGATTTTCAGAGGCTGAATGCTCAGCACTTTCAATAATTGAGGCACTTAGAATCACGAGTAACTTATGAAAATCTTGGTCCTGATGTGGAATTATATCCACATATTACATTACTTAATAGTCTTTAAGGGTTTGTGATAGGGAGAATGATTCTGTTTTACTGTCCAAAATACTTTCATTAATATTGATAATAAGGCACATCAATACTAACATGTTTATATGAAATCATTCTAGTTTATGTTGTTTTTATGGGCATTCCACACAGGCTATACTGTATTATATACCAATATATCCTAAGGGCTAAATCCTTGCTCGGTTTTCACTTAGGCTTTTTTAGCTTGCAGGGCTTGTGTGTGGAGAAGTGTCAGCTGAGAGAAGATTCAGCGATGAGAGTGATTGTGAGCTGTGGGGATGTTAGGGAGGAGGAGGGATTCTCCACCTGGAGCCTAGGTCTGAGGTGAGGATGTGTTTCTTAGCAAGTGGAGGTTGTTGGCTAGAGGAAACTGAGAGGGCTTGGGGAGATTCCAAGCTAGGAGATGAGGATGGGTTGCGTTGGATCGAGTACAGGGGGAAATGGAGTCAGACTGTGAAGGAGATTGTGGGTGAATTGATTAGATGTGTCTGAGGGTGATGCTATGGTAAAAACTAGATTAGATGGAGAGAGTCTGAGACTAGGAGAGAATGGCAGGAGGGTCAGGGAAGGATAAACACTGTTTTTCCCACTTTGTCAGTTACTGTAAAGTGTCCTGGATTTCTTTTTTGAGAAGGGAGTGAGAGTGCCTTTTTTTCTTCCCTCTTCTTCATCAATTTCATTACTCATCAGAGAAGCACCCTGTCCATTAGCCTATTGTACAGACCCTTCAAAAGTACAAATCTCCACCCTAATCTCAGTACTCTGTTCTCAGAGTTGGATAAGAAGGTTTCTTATCCAACCAACCCATGTTGGTTTGTTTCCTCAAAGCACAGGAGAAACTGCAGCAAGTGAAAAATCTTCAGGTGCCCAATCCAGGACATCAGTCTGTTACTACAGGCCTTCCGGTCTATATTTGTGTATTTCTTGACCTCTAAGGTAACTTCCTAGTGGTTATTGCATCAGCTTAGGGCTTTCAAGCTGGGAGTTTAGTGAATAAAGTTCCAGTATTGTGTATTTATCGAGGATGAAGTGACAACGTTGAAAGAATTCATGACCAAGTATTTAGCTTTTCACAGATCCCAAAATATTGCCCAAAGCCCAAGCACCAGAAAGAAAAAAAAATGATCACACCAAAGACTTAAGGCAGGGCAATCAAAATACACTTGCAAAGAATGGAACAGGTTAGAAAATGGAAAGCTCTCCTTGTGAACTAGTGCATGTGGGGTCAGCAAGCCTATACAGTAATCTTCTTGACCTGAATATGTAACTATATCAATGAAGTATACAAAGCAAAGGACTGCTTTGACTGAAGTGATGAGGGCAGTTCTCTAAATCAGCTGTGATTCTGCAGTCAGAAAAAGTACACACTTTGGCAGCAGAGGTATGTAAGTTGGCTACTCAGTCTAACATACTTTATGAAGCAGTAGAAGCTTGATCTTCAGATGTCCACTGGTGTGGATTTTGGCAAATGTGGCCTCCCTATCTGTGATACTTCTGTAGCTCACACTAACTATTGTTTTAGATTTTTTTTACTTCAAAATCTCTATTACTCCTTTCTTTCCACCCTCTTTATTTTTCGTACAGCAGATCTGTTCCCAATGATAAGGGAGCAGAGGACATGCCCAGTAGAGGGAGAAAAAAATGTTGACTTAGTCATTTTTTCTTGTCTGAGAATAAGCATATTTGCTCACACAAACTTCCTGGTTCTGATAGAATAGGGGTCTGGCATCAACATCAACATTTGTTTGTTTGTTTGTTTGTTTAAGTTGCAGAATCCAATTGTGTAAGAGCTACGTCTAAGTATCAGAAATATATTAACCCAGCTGAATGTCAATCCAGGGTTAACTCACCACTCATAAACTGTTCTGATAATATTCCATGTTTGCAGGTGGTTTAATCATCAGTATTTTTGGAAGAATGTTAGAGAATAGATGGATTGGGGTCCCGCCCTCCACAGCTCACCTAGATCCACAACTCTAGCTGCCTCTATGCAATCAGCAGTGGGGACCTGACCCACTTGTAAAGAACCAGTAGCCATGCCCCTTCTTTGAGAAGAGCAATTGAATGAGAAGGTAAGATTTGTCTCTTTGCTTCTTCCCTGTATAGACTATTTGGCTCCATGTTTCAAATTAATGATTTTGGAGGGTGATGCTCAGCTTTAGTCACAAACAAAAGGGTCTTTTGGACCCATTCTTGTCTGCTTTTGTCCATGTTTGCATAGAACTGGAATAACAGGAGTCTGTGAATCAACAGAGGTACACTGGCAAAAAAGCTAGTACAAAGTCATTGTTTGCAATATGCATTGCTAATAAGTCCCGGCTAGCATAATTCTTCAGTTTCATAAGCATCAAATTCACATCAGATTTAAGGGTGAAAAAAGTAAGCAGCGCCTCATTTTGTGTGTGTGTGTGTGTGTGTGTGTGTGTGTGTGTGTGTGTGTGTGTGTGTGTGTGTAGGGTGGGAGATAATGGGCCAGATCATCAGCTGGTGTATATCAGCATGGCTCCATTGACTTTAATGGAAGCATGCCATTTTACCCCAGCTCACAATCTGACATGTTTTGCAAGTTCTGGTATTTCAGTTAAAATTTAACTATAAAAGTTCAAATTCTGATCTGTTACACTGGTGTAAATTGGGAGTAATTTTACTGAAGTCTGTGGAGTCATGCTGGATTTATGTTAGTCTAAGAGCAGAATTTAGCTGAAAGACAATAATATTTTAGCCAGCATTACATTTATGTTTTTTCTTTGATTTTTATTTTAAATATCAAGTACTCTTAGAAATTCTTGACTAAATATTTTTCCTCCATTCTCATTGCCACGTTCTGTGTAACTAGTTCCTTTGATATAACACCTCCCGACAAAAGGTTGCCTCCATTCTGCTCTATCTATCATGACTGGCTGCAAAAAGAGAGAGCGAAAAATCACACAGCTGGTAGTACAGTGAACCCAAAAACATACAAAGATGTACCAGAGGGAATAGTCATCAACATAAAGTGAACAAGCACCCAGACTATTGATTACATGCTGCTCACAGAACACTAGGCATTTCTGCCAACTTCTTTCCACTCATACCCTGAGCTGCAGACAGCATGTTGTACTTTGCATCATCAGTTTTGATGAATAATGCACTGATAAACACTGCAGCCAATATTCTAGAGGAGCTGAGAAGCCAGATGTCATCTGGACCTCCAATAGTTTAAACCCTGGGTCTCTCACAGACACTGAAATAAACACTAGACATGCACTGCAGAACGGGCGATGCCTAAACTGCAAGGTTACGTACAATATTATATTTTACTGGAAAACATATGGAAAATGAATGGGTGTCGTAATTCTTTCACAAATAACTTCAAGTGATGCTGAGGCATTAAGAAAATACAGTGGCATTAGCTATTTACTGGAAATATCTGCCAGGTACATTTTACTTCATGGAGTACTAGGAAAAATTCTGAAACAAAAGAAACATTTCACCAGCTGTAAGGGTTCAGTCGTGTAGTAATGGGGGCATCCTCATTTCCAGTTAAGTGAATGGAAGATAGATGTTCGGCACCTCACAGAATCAAAAGGCTACTCCATTTGGAAGACTAAACAAGTTCTTCCTGTATCAACATTTTTATTGGTTGTTATCATGGCAAATCTGCCTGTTATCTTGGCCATACAAAAGGTCATTTTTGTTCACTACCACAGTGCATGCTAGTGTTTCTACATGGCCTTGAACATAGTTTTTGGATTTAGAATATATAAATCCTAACACTAAGGCTAAAAGGCCCAATCTGCAAGCTACTTGTGTGTGTGCTTCCCAGGCCCATCTGTTGAAGCAGTCTGAGCTCAAGGGATCTCAAGGACTGTGACCGTACAGGTTTCGAAATGAGTATGGGAGGCGTACATCTTATATGCCCAGTTCTGCCCTCTTATCCATATATACAGCTCCCTCTGAAGTCTCTCAAGAGTGCAAAATAGCATCAGCATCAGCAGGTGTGGAGACTAAATCTCTATGGGATTCAGTAGTTGCAGAATTCAGAGCTTCAACACACATTTACTGTGACATTCCAACCACTCATCGCCCAATAAGCCAAGCACTCAATATGCATCACAAATTAGCGAATAGTACTTTGAATCCAGACAAGGAATGCAGTGCTAATTCATTTATTAACTGCAATTAAGGGCCCATGTTTGCCCTCCAATACATGGGTTAAACTGTCTCTGAATGTAATGAGAGTTGCCTCTCTGTGTATGAGTTTGGAATTTGCACTTGTTACTCGCTATATGGTTTAAATGCCTTGGTTGAAATTCCATGTGTCTAAATCTTTTAGGCTGCTTTGAAAATCTACCCTGGATAGTACAGTAACTGATGCCTTGGCAACTGCTTGTACAGAGTGCTGTACCCTTCCTAACGTGTGATTCACAAGAACCTTTTGGACTTTTTCAGTGGGAAACAGGTGGTTAAACTGCCACAAACCACTTGTATGGATACTTTCAGTTCTGTAACTTCTGTCCCTGAAGAAGTAATCACCACAGCTGCTGATGCTGATGCACATTTTTAAGACAAGGGGCAAAGATATGTTTTGGATCTTCAAATAAAGGCCAAATAATCTGTCCAACTGTCTCAACCCTTGCTCTAAAGAAGGGCTTCTTAACTGGCACACGAGAACAGGTGGCAGGAGCTTGTGACCATTCTGTCTTTCCCAAATTGCTCAAGAAGAGGCAAGTCCCAGTTGGGTCCTAGTATGGTAAAAAGTGAGAGTCGCTGCTCTCGAACACTAAAATCTTGACAGGACGTTTTTTAAAATGAATGCAAAAAAAACCCTACAACCATACCCAGAGTTACAATACAAGGAGGAGAATCTAACTCAAAGTTTTATTTAAGGAAAAACTGCTTAGGTTAAAAATGACACACTGGCTTCTTAAAGCCTGTTTGTGCCTAATAAATTGGAGAAATTGTTCAAGATCAGTTATGCTATGTGAAAATATGACTCTGTAATGCTCCCAGAGTCAGTAAGACTCCTGGTGCCTTCCTCAGCAAATGCAGGTTGTGTGATTTAAAGCAACCCAAATTGCAACTTTAATCTACCCACCTAATTTTCTAAGAAAACTGTGTAGAAAAGAGACCACATATGACTTGTATATTTGGAACAGCTTCCCTCCCTTTGCTCCCCCCTTTTTTTTTTTCCATTTCCTTTTAGACATGAGCAACCACTCATTGTATACTTGGCAAGTGTCCTAAGATGAGCACTTACTCTAATCCTAACTGCGGGGAAAACATCAGATAATATGAGCCTCATAATGCTATTTTTTCATTTAACTTACCAAAAATCTGAGAGAGGAAGAGCATAAATAAGGACATTTTAACATGGTATAAAACAATCACAGAGAAACTGAGCTGGACCCAGAATGTGGTTAAAACAAAATAGTTGATTGGGAAATGCTTATATAGATAAGGAGTAAGCTGTAAACAGACAGAGGCAGTGACTATAGTGGAATTTCAATTACCCTGACACTGATGGGTATAGCAGTAGTGAAGTCATTAAGGATGGATGCATGTTTCTAAGTGTGGTGTACAGAACTGCATCTTCAGTTTGAGGAGTAAACAACAAGACCAGGGGCTATTCTGGACTTAGTCCAAGGAAATGAAACTAGGTGAAATGAATAACATGGAAGCTAATAAGCCCTTAGGGCTAAGTTATCATAATATTACCAGATTGGAAACACTTCTGGGAATATTTGTGAATGGTTATAGATGCACACCAATATTGTGCATGGAATGAATTGAAGAAAGTTGATTGGTATCAACTGTTTGTGGACAATAATGACAAAGTATGAGGTATTTAAGAAATGGAGAGTCTGACGTTATTCATTTTGCCTTAATCAAAGTCAAAATGATAACAGCAACAAGCCAATGAGGTCCAAAAAAGATACAATAAAAGTATCAGAAGGCTTCCCTTATTTAAAAGGCCAGGCATCCTTGAAAAATGGGAAGGTTTGGCAGATTTAAAATGAATGAAAACAACATCATGAGAATATCAACAATGAATAATATTCATTAAATATTTCAATCAAGACTGAAGCCAAGTTTCTGAAGTATATGCATGCAATGTAAATGGTGAAAGGAAAAAAAGAAAGGAAGATGATAATGAATCAGAGAACACTCTTTCCTGTCTATGTCTACAAATGAAGGGACCAATCCTTGAACCATTGTTACTTTCACATGAGTAGGGTTACAGGACTGGGCACTTAATGAGACAAGCATCTGCCAGTATCCAGGGTAACAACACCTTTGCTGTTGGAAGCTAACCACCATCTCGTGGAGGAAGTATTTAGCATGTTTAGAAATGGCCGGATAAGAGCGTATGAGACTCAGTGGTAGACTGTGGCCATTTCTGTTCATTGTAGCAATCTGGAAGTCCCCTAGGTGAGAAGCATGTCTTGCTGCATATAAACTATTCAGACTTTTAATTGCAAGTGTCATTTCTGGGCTGACTGTTGGTGCAAGCCATCTTTCTCCAAAATAACACAATTTGTGATACCAGAAAGACACTTGGGAGCCCAATTCCCATTCTGCTTTACTACTGGTTTGACAGCCAGAAGAACTGTAGGGCTAAATCCTACCCTGGTCAGTGAAAGGAAGGAGACCAAAGTACTGCCAAATGAATCGTTTGCAAAGGATGAGACTTCTGTCAGCAAAGGCAAGACATCTTATGGTGGGCAAGGAAAATGTGCTGAGGAGAGTATTTTGCTGCTTTTTTGAGAAGCAGTGTGCCCTTGGTTAGAGCTTGCTGCTGACTGCAGCACACGCTCTAGCCAAATGGGGGAAGGGCTAAGCACGCCTGACTAACTAGCAGCTCCTGCCCCCTTAGGAACGTGCTGTCTTGTTGGCAGTCTCTGCTAATGCCCCAAACTATATGAGAAAGATTCTGTCTTGCTGCTTGTGTGGGGGAAAGAGGTTCCCCACCCCTCCTTACCTACCCCCAAACCTACCTCCTTCAGCGTTACCCTGGGGCAGCATGTGGCAGCATTTAGCCTTGGGCAATGAAGCTTGGGTCCAAACTTCCCCGAAGTTCAGAGGTGTATACATTTGGGGGTCCAGTTCAGTCCATTATAGAAATGGGCCAGAGTTGCACATTTCAGATTCAGACTGCCCCACAGTCCTGAGGAGTTTGTATCCCAAATTTCAGTTTGAGCCTACTGCTACCATTTATGTAAAATTCTTCTCCTGATTTTCAACCAGTATTAAAGCTGGAGAGAAACTGGGCTTGATTTTCGTACACTGGATTCCTGTACTAGTGGTTCACAGACAGCATAACAGAAGACTTGAAATTATCCATTATAATTAAAAACCTTTCTTTACAACTACAGTTACCAGTTTATAAATGTTGATTCTTACCATGCACTTTCAGAATGCCACCAAGCTAATGAAAATGGCTAGCATGATTTTTTGAAAATGTAGCAGTCTCTGTAACTAAAGAACACATGCCTGAAATGCTGAAACGATGTGGAGATGGACACCGAAGAAGGTTAGTTTACATTTTCACAATTTAATGGGCTTTGGGAGAGATCTCTAATGGGTGAGTAATATTTTAAATGCAAAGGAACAGATTCAAAATGCCGGATTCTGATCTCACTTGCACTGGTGTGAATTGGGAATAACACTGAAGTCAGCTGAATTGCACCCACGTAAACCTGGTAAAGGTGAGAGAAGACTCAGACCACTAACCTATCGATCCTCAGAAGCATAATTAGCTAGGGTGTATGGTTCTGAGGAGAAAGGTGAAAAGCTGTTGTTCTTCAAACTGTGTGCTGTGAAAATGAATCTGGGCAAAAATTATGTTTACTACTGTCCTCAGAAGGAGACCTGAGAACCTTTTCAGTGGGGGGAGGGATAGCTCAGTGGTTTGAGCATAGACCTGCTAAACCCAGGGTTGTGAATTCAATCCTTGAGGGGCCCATTTAGGGATCTGGGACAAAAATCTGTCTGGGGATTGGTCCTGCTTTGAGCAGGGGGTTGGACTAGATGATCTATTGAGGTTCCTTCCAACCCTGATATTCTATGATTCTAGTCTGGGCTCTGGAAGGCAGCACACATCCTGAGGAGGAGTAATCTTCTTCTCATGTGGCCATGTATCAGCCACCCAGTTTCTCCTCGGGGCAGAATCCATCATTCCAGCTAGCCTGGCCACTTTACATATGGCAGTCAAGCCCCTTAAGATGACCTCAGGGGAAGCATAGAGCTCATCAAGCAGAAAATCCACCTCTGACCCTGAGGAATGGAAATGGGAGAAGACAACCTCCCGCAACCACAGCACTCCAGTAAAGGTACATGTCTGAGGGGGAAAGGATGCTATGTCTTTCCCTTGTGAGTCACCTGTCAAGCTGTAACTGCAGCCCTAGTCCTGGAGTAACCCCTGCGATCCAGGCTGGATTGTGGGGAGAGGGCTGCTTCTGGGGGAATAGGAGCATATTGCATGATTTCTCTGTCCCCTGAGCAACTCTGCACCTCCCAGCTACAGAGTGGGTACAGAGTCTCTCCTCTACACCAGGCTGATTGTCCTTAGGACTGCTGCATAACTGATTTACATGGCCTGCTGAAGCTTAGAGGCACCCTACTGGCCTTTACTGTAAACTGGCCTGAGGAGATGGCTCATACTCTGTTCATAAAATCACGAACTCTGTGGAAATTTCAGCCCTGCGATAAAGATCCAAATTTCCATGAAGATTAACTCGTAAACAGCTCTTAAAAAATGGGGGGTGAGCAAGGTCACACATACCTGTGCAGCATTATTTGTCTATTAGGCAGGGTAGCAGGAAAGAGAATGGAAAGAAGAGAGCACAAGAGCTCAAATGCAGCAACTGTACCTAAGCACAAACCCCTGTAGAATTCCATAACTGCAGGGGCACAAATATCTGTTCCCAAGGACAATGCTTTGTTTTGTTTTTAAGTGAAATCTGGAGAAAATGGGATTGATGGTAAGGCAAAAAGCTCTGGCAAGCTGAAATCAGGGTGCCCACCCTCTTTTCCAGCCATCACATTATGTGAGAAACAAAGAGAAAAAGCAAAACTAAATTAAGGTACATTTTTTTTAAATCATACAGTACAGCCTGGCTTACTAGAGGAGAGAGCCACAGCCTTTGTGACTATAGAGCCCACCACATATTTGCACTGGTAACGAGCTCAGAGGAGGAGATTTAAAAGAAGACTTTGTATTGTTCATGGAGTCTCTCAAGCATACTGAGGGTGGAATTCCATCTGTTCACTTCAGTTCGGTTCAATGAACTAGTTCACTTTTAATGGTTCACTAGGCTGTGACACTTAGTAGAAATTATGCTAAATGTTTTTTAAAACCTTTACATTATCATTTAAGAAGCTGCAGGACAAGATCACTTGAAAGCAAACCCTTTGATCTCTGTCTCCTGAGTTTTTTTCATCTGATAATGGAGAACTACGTAGCATATGCCATTAAGGATGGAGACTGTGGTGATGTGCTGCATGTTCATTTTGCATGCTGCCTTAATTTAATTCTATATAATTTTCCAGACAGTCCCAAAAAATGCACAAAACATGCAGATCATTGCACTGAAAGTCTGCAGTCACCTCTGTCATTCCTGTGTAGCTCTTAACACAACCTGAGAGCTTTAGCTGCAAAATGTCTCTTGCACCAGCTCATATACGAAGTACCCTGTGCTACTGACCAGGTGGAATTGCTTGAATGACTCTTCAAACAATGTAAATCATTAAGTCTTTGCTGTGGTGCAGAAGGGTGATGGGGGGAAGGGAGCTCTCCATATCTGATACCTGCTCAATGGAATCTTAGAGAAAGTCTGTTTATTTTCCATAAACATTTTGGAGAAGACCAACTAGTGAGCAACAATTTGAGTTTGTTCGGAAAAATGTTAATGGTGAATCAGAGTAAATTTTGATTAAGTCATGAATTTAATTAACATTTGTGACAGATCCTGGGGTTTTTTTCTCCCTACCTTTTCTAGTATACATGTTCAGTACTGATTCCTGGGCCTCCCTTTCTTTGGGTAAACCCATCTTCACTGTGGGATGTCTACATTGCCTTGTAGGGACTGGCTTGGTTGTCTTCATTCTCACAGGGGAGACCTGTGGGGATCAGCAGAATGTCTTCACCTCCTTACATGGGGGAAAGAAAACACAGGCAAATGGGCACAGATGCTCCAATGGGTCTACAAAGCTTGCCAAAGCAGCAAAGAGTCCTGTGGCACCTTATAGACTAACAGACGTATTGGAGAATGAGCTTTCGTGCATCCGACGAAGTGGGTATTCACCCACGAAAGCTCATGCTCCAATACGTCTGTTAGTCTATAAGGTGCCACAGGACTCTTTGCTGCTTTTACAGATCCAGACTAACACAGCTACCCCTCTGATACTTGAAAGCTTGCCAATATCTTCGCTGTGTTCAAGAGGACAAAGTACAGCCTTTCCAAGGAGCCGGCTAACATCTCCACTGCATTGCAAAGGTGAGGTACCCTGAACACAGCCAGTCTGACCAAATTAATTCAGACCTTGAGTTGTAAAATTTGGTTCTGGATCTTAACTTCTCCAGTGTTTGGATCCAGTATTTACTGTCAGCCTATTATTGTGCTAGGGGCCAGGCACATCATTCATACTCAGCTCTGATTTTCCCTATAACTGTGAGCTGTTTGGATCTAGGGTTTTGGTTCAGACCCATCTTTATATAAATGTGTCTTGTGAGAAATAAAAACCTCAAACAGATTCTGTCACTGAGATAATTGCCATGATATTGTCCTAATTATGATAGCATCACTTTCATTTGCCTAGAGGAGAAAAAATATAGGGTACAGCGTGAACTGACTGACGATGTTGCGGTGCATTTTACAAGCAGCACTTTAGCCATCAGGAAAGAGAACTCTTGAATAAAGTTCAAGTAAATCACTGAAAGATGTTCTTATTACAATTTCAGATCTCCATCTGAAAGACACAATGCCCACTCTTCTCTTTGAAGCATAATACCTGCTGGTGCCCTCCCGAGGTGTAGATGGGGGACTCTACATTGCCCCCTACAGGTGCCAATGCTGCAAGAGCACTATTTGGCCATGAGTATTTATCTGCCAAAACAAAAAATAACTATTCAAAACCTAAATAAAGAAAAAATCAGCTAAATGTTGAACACTGTAAATGGGCTCCCAGTGTGCCCTGAGGCTTACCAGACTCAAATTCTTGACAGTACTATAAGAGGGGTATTTTGTGTGCGGACTTTGACTGGTATCAAACTGGCTCAGTTATTGCCAGGACATTTACTCAGAGATTTCTGTTCTGCAGTAGAGCTGCTAATTCCCCTTGAGCACTATTACTGTCGCTGCTTTTTATGCCTCTCTCCATGATACTACTCAATGCAAGTTACAATTAACTCAAAGGAAGTAGGAAGAGATGGATTCTGTCTATATGGAATGAGATGGGTGCAGAGTGAGAAAAGATGCTGATTTTCCGTAATCTGCCCTTGATTATTTCTTTTGTCCTTCAAATATTTGGACTTTGATTATTTTTACACCTTGTCTTGTTACAGAGGGCCAGTACAAGGCCTATGGGCCACTTGAACCCCACTTAAGCCCTCAAAATAGGGCTATTTTGGCTTTTTTGAGAGGTTAAGTGGGACTTAAATGGTACAGAGATTTTATGTTGGCCCTCTGCACAGGGCTGAGTTTTACCCATGGAATCACTGCAGGTTCAGTCCTTTTGTTTGTGAGAACTGTGTCAAAGAGGAAAACATTTCCCTTCTGCTGAACAATTAGAAGAATAACTTAGCTGTTTAAATATTAAAGGCAAAAATGTCAAGCCTGGGAGCAACCAGTACTCCCACGGAATCCCACATTTCTGCATGCAAATTTTGTACATACAAATTGGCAAGTTGTTATTTGCTGATTTAGGGGTGCAAATGCAGGTGCAGGGAGTGGGGCCCATCATTTTTAAAGGTGCACTCACCAGTCCACACCTAAAAATTTGTCCCTAATCATTTTCCTTTCATTTTCTGCAGTAAAATACTGCATTACAAAACAAAATAAAAAATATCATATTGCATGTGGTTTTGGTAGAAATATTATTTTCCTGATAATAAATAGTATAGTCTAAGTGTTGATAAAGTGCTTGGTACTGTACAAGAAAAATTAGTCCCTGGACTGAGATGCTAACAAGCTAAGCACAGCAAGCACTTATGCCTGTAAGTAACTTTACACATCTGAGTAGTCTCACTGAGTTCAACAGTACTACTCAAATATGTAAGTTACTCACATGGGCCTTAATAAATAGGAGCTCACAATCAAAACAGTTCATATTTGTGAACTATTCAATAAGTGCATTTTTGGCCCAAGAGACCATTGCAATTTAAAGACCTATTTTGATCTGCATTCTAATTTTGAAAACTCATTATTATTTACATGATAGACTTAAATGGCACGTTTGGATTTGTCATCATGTAGATCCAGATTTAAGCAATGTGAAAAAGAGGATTTTTAATTCAATAAATCATATTAGCTTAGAAGCAGCTATTTCTGTTGATCAAATCAATTTTGTTGCCGCTCAATGCACATCAAGCCCATGTGAAATAATTTGGTCATTTTTAATTTCTTTATATTTTGCCTAAAATACTCTAAGCTGTGTTGCATTCTCAAAGGAGGTGGCATTATTACTGTACGTGACACCACTTAGATCTTGGCTAGAATACAAGTGATGTGCTGCCACAATTTTAACAAGAGGCTCCCACAAAATTTTCTGCCTCACTCAGTGATACACATGATGTTACCTGAACAAAATTCTCTCCTCCTTTTTCTCCACACTCTAAAAATGTATCAAATCCATACTCTTTTCCCTCAAATAAACATCAATTTCACACTCTTCCCCTAACCCACCTCTCTGATCCATTGTGCTTTCCCATCCCCAGTAACTCACTCAGGCTCCCAGGTATCTGGCTGATGGGTCTTGTCCACATGCTCAGGGTCTAACTGATTGCCACATTTGGGGTTGGGAAGGATTTCCGCCCCCGATCAGATTGTCAAAGATCCTGGGGATGTTTTTCCTTCCTCTGCAGCATGGGGCACGGGTCACTTCCAGGTTTAACCTAGTGTAAATGATGGATTCTCTGAAGTCTTTAAATCATGATTTGAGGACTTCAGTAATTCAGCCAAAGTCAGCCAGTCTATTACAGGAGTGAGTGGGTGAGATTCTCTGGCCTTCAATGTGCAGGACATCAGAATAGATGATCATGATGGTCCCTCCTGGCTTTAAAATGTATGAGTCTGTGAACTGACTTCCCTTCTAGGCAGCTGTTCTTCAGAGCTGCCTGAGCAGAATTGGCATGCAAGTGTCTTGTGACTTTTGCAATAAGCAGTGGTGGCAGGCTAGTCATGCTGAAGACTCTGGCTGTGTGATGGTCAAGTGGAGAGTGAGAACAGGTCACCTTGGTTTCAAGAGTTTGGCAGTTTTCACTTGAGTGCTGAAGCTTTCTCCAACTGATGTCAAAAGTGAGGACTGGGTATTCTCAGGATCATGCTAGGGGATCTCTCCTGAGTGGTGCATAGGAGGACAGGCTTTTCTTTCTGCAGACTGGGGCTGAGCAGACAAATTCTGGTGGAAGTACAGATGGGCTACCATGGCTACAGGATTCCCAATGACTGCAGCAACAACTTGGCCCCATTTCTTCTCCAGCTGCTCCTTGTGTGCTGCTGGAGTGGGAAGGCTGCGGAGGAGGTGTTGAGAGGACTAGCAAGGTTCCAACGTGTCTTTACTCCACTCACCTAAGCAGTGCCTCACCGTCTGCAGTGCTGTTTGTACCCATGCTAGGGGAGTGTGCAGTGTATATATGCTACACACCACCATAAGTGCAAACATAGCCTATGAGGTGTCTCTCCCACATGCATACCTGGAGATAGTAGCAGGAGAGGCAAGAAGAGAGTTCCCCATCCAGCAGCTTGCACAGTTTTATCAATAATGCGCATTCAGAGAGGGGCTGAACATTTTAACAAGTAGGGTTGGCCTCAGCACTTTGGGGTGAGTTGTAAAACAGTTTTTCGCTGTCTCACTCCCAAATGTAACCAATTTCTGTCTGTTCTGATTATCACACCACTGTACACTGGGCATAAGGCTTTAAGTGAAGATTAGTGTGCTGATTTTTTAGGATAGCCCAGAAACTTAGCTGGCTCATACCTAAAATGTGCATGAGAGAGAGATTTAGTGCCCATAGCCTCCTGCTATAGAAGTGGAGTACAGCAGCATGTTCCTTCCGCTCTCTGCAGTCGTTTTGCATCTTAAAGGCTAAATTTGCAAAGGAAAGAGCTAGAGGCTTCCTTTATTATTAAAACTGAGACTATCCTTTACAGAGCCCTAGAGTTGGCTCTGTTAACAAGGGGCTTGTGTGAGCCTCCACAAATCCCCACAGTGAGGACAGTTGAATTTTGGTCACACCTGTGACAACACATATGTATGTTTTATTAATCTTTCTTGGTGACTTATTCAGCAATTTTAAACAAGGAAATAAGGGAGAGAGGAATAATGTTGTGAGGATAAACACAAAACAAATGAAATTGCTGAATAAGGGTAGCCTAGATGCCCCTAACAGATATTCTGTATTCCGATAATCCCCTTATCTTTGTTTGTTTGAACCACTACACATACTTCAAGAAACCAAACAAATGCAAAATTTACAAGAAGATATTAGGAGAGAATTTCAAGGCACAGTAAGCCATCCGCATGTCTTCTGGCATTGTGATTTTTGGTCCAAGATTAGAAATCTGTTGTAGGAATTGTTCCCAGATCATATCCCATCAGCCCTGATTACCTTGATATTGGGAAAATGTCCTGGGGGACTTATATTGACTAGAATTGTTTGCAACAGCTGCCAATAACTGCAATTCTTTAGTATTACAAAAGCAATCTCCCTTCCCAGGAATATGATTTACAAAAATAAAAGAACTGACAAAGACAGGAAGACTGACATTAAACTAGGGGCACGTCTTTACTACGGAGCTAAATTGGCACTGCTCCCATCAATTTCTGTACTCCACCTCCCCGAGAAGAGTAAGGTAAGTTGGTGGGAGAGCGCCTCCCATCGACACAGCGCGGTGTAGACACCGCGGTAAGTGGATCTAGCTACATCAACTTCAGGTACATTATTCATGTAGCTGAAGTAGCATAACTTAGATTGATTTACCGCAGTAGTGTAAGACTGGTCTAAGACTCATCTCCAAACTAAGGATCCAGTCTTGCAAACTTTTTCTCACAGGGGTAATCCCATTGAAGTCAAATGGGAATACTTGCAGGAGCAAAAGTTGTAAGATCGTACAACTTAAATTTAAATTATATCACTGCACTGAATTTGGGCCCAGTTCAGTACTTCTTTCCCAAGAAAATCTCCCATTGAAGTCAATCGATATTTTTTGAGCAAGGAATATTGAATTGTGCCCATTACTTTTGTCATGGATATCTACCATTTTGTGCATTCCATATTACACTGAAACCTTCTCTTTCTTGCTTGTGAACAAACTTTTTATGTTATCAATTATCAGTATTACATTTAATGAAAAGTTAGGTCCTGACCTAGCAAACCTTATTCATAGGAATAATTGCTAATCACATGATTTCAATTGAATTACTTTCTTGAGTAAGAATAAGTTGTTTGAATGAGGGTTTGCAGGACCAGATCCTTCATAGCTTAAACATATTCTCATTGACATCCATTTCTAAAAATGATGTTGAGGAATAAACCTTACTTTAAAGCTTTAATGCAATTAATGTTTTTGTAACAACTGATATAATTCTGTTTTCAGTGATAACTTATTGTAGTTGACTATAATGTAAAGCTCCCTGCAAGCTGCCTTCAAAAATCCTCTATTAGGCACAGTGAGAGAAGCTGTATTAACTAGCATAAAGCATCTCTCACAAATAGTGTGAAAATATGAGAAAAAAAGACACATTAGTTGTGTCTTAATTTTAAGACCTAACTAATTCGGCTACAAGATATTGTGCTCAAAAAAATTTAAAATTCCTACCTGGTATCATGAAAGAAACAAACTGATTCATTTCAATAATTTTGCATCAGAAAAAGAGTCAGATACAGTAGTCAGTCTAATAAGTGATTAATAGCTAAAGTGAGCTGCTGGCACTCTATTTCCTATCTCCTGCTCTGTCTCCTCTTTAACACTCAGGTAACTGTCAAAAATGGACCTAGCTATTATAGATGACATGGGGTAAATGCCTTCATGTTGTCCTCCAAAGGTTAAGGTTTACCAACCTCAGTTGGAAGCCACAATCTCCAATAACCATTAATCCACTAAACTCCAGTACGAGTGAACATATTTATGGCTGCAGTCACTAAAGGGTGAAATAAAGATTAGTTTTTAGTTAGGAACGCAAAGCTTTTTAGATCAATACAGACCCACTGCTGAAATCAATCTAAAGTTTGGAATTTTTAAGTAAAGATTTACTGGGCTTCCTTGTACAGTTAATTTTCCAAAGGGGGAATAGTCTCAGCAGTGCTACATAGTAATCAAATTGAGTAAACACTAGTCAGTTCGTAAACTGACCTCAGTTATGCACATAGCAAATGAGTGTACAGCAATAAAAACACCCCATAATGTGTATAGTAAATTTGCCAATAAACAGGTAAAGCCAAAATGAACATATAGACTAACATGATAAAATATTAGTAGCTACATTTGCCTATTTGAAAACATAAATAATCAATAGACATTAATAATGAAGTTGTTCATGCGTTTCTTTATTACTGTGCATATTAAGTGTTTCAATTATTTCTACTTAGTTTAATAGATAAATGTATATGCACATTTTATGCATGGCTTTGAAAAGAATGTGGGTTTGCTCTTCAAAACAAAAGCTACTGTTTAGATGAAAGAACAAGTGGACTGGAAATACACAGCTTGTTATACCCCTCTGCTGTTCATGTTTGATGCATGTATACAATTTATTATGCAATTTCTTGAGATTTGACAAAGTAATTGTCTGGCAAACCATAGCTTTAATGATTTTTTTTTCTGCTTCATACCAAAGGTCTGAAGGTATTGTACAAAAATGACTTAATAGATCAGTGTCTATAAATGCTGTTAATGCATATTATATGTGCAGTGGTGATCCAAGTTATTTTCTGAGTTACCGCACAATATGTTGTGAGATTCCATGTGGTAAATTCATTTTAGTCCACGGAGCTACTGCATGAAATCTTATGATATGTTGAACTGTAACTTCCAACTTGGGTCACTGCTGTATCTTTAGCCTATAACTGTCACTAGGAGATCTGTGAGTAGACCTAGGGCAGTATAGAGCCATAAGTGTTATAGCAGCACCACTTAAGTTAAAAACATGCCAGAATTTCCATTATTAATTCCATTTTCAAGGGTTTGTCTCTCAGCAGTTAAAATCCATTCAGGTCTGAGACCAAAGTCTGAAACCAGCTGCAATATATATATTTGCTTTTAATCATATTCACTGTAAATCCTTGTAGCTGTTCTTAAGATAAAGGAGGACAGATATTCTTATGTTTTATCATTTTAAACACTTTTACAGGTGCCTATAACTAAAATATATCTAATTTAGAAAATGAAATTCCCTAGCAAAGGGCTGTTCTTCATTCTTCTTATCTCTCCATTATACTGTCAATAAAACATGATTGGCTAGATTCATAGCTGCTGGGAGTGGGCACAATTCCATGTAAGTCAATAGGATTGTAACCAGTACACCAACAGTGAACTTAGACATTGTCTCTCAGTTAGCCGTACGGGGCTGAAGTTACAAGTCAATTCATTTTGTCCAGTGTCAGTTCTCAGCCCTAAGGCATTTGGAAGTTTTACTTACTGTTATATGTAAATAAATACATGCCATCGGGGAAGGTCTTGTGGATCAAGAATATTGTCTCATAGGTGGAGTGGATCAGAAAACCTTCACCAAGTGCACTTGAGTGGTTCTGGCAGCCAAATAAAAAATGAGATGACACTCTGGTACTATTAGCGAGAGCCCTGACAGCATGTATGATTTTATTATACATCATCTATGTTTTTCAGAATTTACATTCTAAAATATTTACATTTTTGTTTGCTTTTGTTCTCATTTTTAGCTGAATTCATTGCTTAAGAATGATGCCAGATTGCTGGCAATGCTGAAGACTAAAGTGTATCCAGCGGTATAACACAAGCAGAGCCATATAAAATATTCTCCATTCCCCACTGAATCCTGTGAGGAACCATTGGAAAGATCTGGCAGGACACCTTCTAAAGATGAGAGGGTAGGAGAATCTCCATGCCAAATCAGACCTTGGGCTCCCTATTTATACTCCAGCAGGATGTCAATTAGTGCCAAATGTGATCGTGTTTTCTGTTACGTGAACTAGAAACTGGACTTAGACAACCAATTCATCTCACATAGGCCCCAGTCAGCTATCAGACTGTAATTGCTTTTAGTCTCTACTGACTTGGGCCAGATTTGAACCAGCCAACTAGCTTGAAAGGCTCTGTATCCACCATCAATCACGTAAAACATCCAGTCCCCCATGCAATTTTGTTTCTCTCTCTAATTCTTTTTTTAAGACCGAACATTCTACCTAAAGTGGAATGCTCAACCAGGACAAAAAAAAAGCTAATTTCCTTGTTAATCCCCCACATTTCTGAGAGCGGCACAAAAACCTTAACAAACTAGCGACTTATTTTCCTCCTCCCACTCATATTCTCCCCTCATTCAGTGCGCCACTGACTAAGACTAAGGTGCATTTTTAAGTGAAATAGCTAACTCGAGTTACCAATCTCACTGTAAAATCCTAGTGGAGACAAGGCCCAGGTAATTTTTACCTCACTATAGCTAGTCAAGGTGAACACCAGGTGAGGTTATAGTGTTGACCTCAACAAGCATTGGCAATAAAGACATAGTCTAACAGTGCTTCAAGACTGCTGGGAAAGTAATGATATATAATCTCAGTCAACAGAGCTCCTCCCTCTGCCAATGGAAAGAGGTTGTGCTATTTAAACACAGCCCTGCATTTTCTTTATTTTGTTTTTTATGCTTATGTTTAACTTATGCCCCCATCACTGTGTTAATGAATAAATATCTTAGTGGTTAAAGTTACCGCTACATTTTATTTTATATCATGATATCCTCAAAAGTCAATCACCAGTCAACCAATTCTCTGTGCTAGATCTCAGAGGAGGGGCCAGGCAATTCAAATGAGGCACTGAGGGAAGTGGTACAATTGTTTATGTGGTGTTCCTGCCATCTGACTCTGAAAATCATTGTGAGTTTGGGAGATAAGGAATGGAAACAGATTTGCAATCCCCTCACAAATAACTATTAGCATTCCCTTGGGGGTTGTGATCAATAGACTGAGAATAAATCTAAGAAATAAATACTATTCGAGTAGGAAGACTCACTCCAAGTACAACTACTGCAATCCAGCTGTTTTCACAACTTCTAGAGCCTACCCTTGGTCTACAAGCACCTCCTTCATCATGCATCATAAGCATTGTCCTACCATGAAGATGCATCAGGAAATGAAGCAATTGAGAAAGAACATTGTAATATTCTGGGGATCTGTCCTGGATTCCTGACAGGACTTTGGGACAACCAATTAAGAGACTGTCTGCCACATATCACTAAAGAATCCCTTCCCCAGTTTTACGATGAGCCCAGTGCAAGTTTTAATCAGTCCTGGGTAAATGCACATACAGGCTCCAGTTCAGGAAAGTAGCCTTATTCAGAAAAGCACTTAAGAATGTGCTTAAAGTTAGGCATGTACTTAAATGTTTTTCAGAATAGAAAGAGACTTAAGCACAGTCATGTTTCCCTGAAATGGGGCCATAGTGCAGACACAATTACTAAAACTTATATTATGTATCTGAGTGTATGAGCTCCCAGTCATCTGATACACAACATGTAAAGAAGCAATGGTTAGAGGGCTTTTATTTACAGCATGACTCTGTGCAAAAGGACTTGCTTAACCTACCTTGCCTTTTGACTGTAATTTCCCCAAGCTTAGCTGCTTCCTTTAACAGTTCTGAGTTCTGCCCCCAAAACTATTTGTGACAACTCTTTTAGATGCAATACATCTAAATTGTTTTTCAAAAACAATTGGTTTTCTAAACGCATTATTCACTTAAAACACTTTATTTGCTCCATCTTGATTGCACATCAGTGTAATCTCACATGAGTGACTAATTTTTGTCTGACTTGCTCTAAAGGTTAGTGGGGGAAAATTTGTGGTTGACCTTTGCACAATTTATTGCTTTTAGGGTCAAAACCGGTCCTTCTGGTGTACCCACAGCTCCCCTAGACTTCAATTCAAGCTTTGGAGACACAGAAATACAAGACTGAGTACTAGATGATATCATGATTCTTTGTAATATGGTATCAATAAATTTCTGCTCTGTATATATTCAGTTATAGTAACAATACTTTTCTACTTAAATATGTATTTATAATATTCAGCACCTTTTCCTGGAGGATCTCAAAGCACTTGACAAACATTAATTAACTAAGCCTTATAATACCCCTGTAAAATGCTGTAGAGTATTATTATACCCATTTTAAACACAAGTAAACTGAGCACAAAGCTGCTACAAATTAAATGATTCACCTTTGGTCAGGCAATGAGTCAGTGTCAAGAATAGAATCCAGATATCCTAACTGACAGTCCTCTGTTCTAACCACTTCTTCCTTCCATACATTTTTAAGGTGCCGTTATTTGAAAATGGATTAACAAGGTTTGTCTGTGTATAGACATATACAAATATGTCTATACAGATAGACAGGTGAGGAGTGTCATACCAGATATATTTTCACAGTCACAATTTAACTCACATGTAAAAATGCATAAAGTGGTGTATTATATAAAGTTATCTGGACTAAGTGGTAATATTACCAAGAATATGTCTTCCATGCTGTAGTGCTAGGTGCTGTCCAAACATGCGATATGACACTATCCCAGCCCTGAAGAACTGATATATCTTGTCTGTTTATTTAAGATTGGAGAAAGTGAATTTTAGTTTCCTATAATGAGAAATCACATCTACATGGGGTTGATACTTCTGAGCGCTACCAACTAGTCATGTCTGTCCTGCCATTTTCAAAGCAATAGTGGCAGAGATGCAAGTTGCTGATTGTGCTCAGCAGCCCGAGTCAATCACACAAAGGCAAGTTCTGTACATTGTAGCCTATAGGATTAACCTGCTTGCTTGCATATATATATCTTTTCTTATAGTTTAAGTATCTGGTTTATTGTAATAGGTTTATAGATTTATATTAAAGTAAGTTTGGCTGTAATGCAAGAGACCTACAGGTCAAATCCTGTATGTTAAGCTAAGGCAAAGTTAGCATATCTATATTAAGACCTTTTACCCAGAAAAGTAAAGTTGACCTATCGCTTGTTACCTAAATAGATAAGTATCCACACATATGTCAAGGATCTTTTATCTAGACCAATAGACAATGAAGAATGGCATGGGGGGGGTTCAGTTTGTACCCACAGACTTAACAGACACACCATAAGGAAACTTATATCATCAATACGCACATATATACTAGCCTGGAGTAAGCATACCCTAACATTTTGGGGGTGAGGAATGAAATTTGGGCATAGGAGGAAGGATTTCCAGCACTTGTACCCTATAAAAGAGGTGACCCACCTCGCTAGAGTATTTTTACTTATTCTCACTTACTTCCTCCACTCTCTCTATTATATCTATCTACGATGACTGCTATTATTGGTAGGCTGTATTGTTCTTCTTAAACTTTACGTTTCAAGGGAACTAGGCTAAGCTTGGGTTCCCTACGTTTTATTCTTAGTTTATTAGATTTTGATTTTAAGTTTAAGTTAGTCAAGTAAACCCTAAATTAGATTTGATAGTTCTTAGCATTAGATTCTTTAAGCACTGCATCCCTCACTCAAGAATTGAGTAACCTGAACTGCAAGGCTGGTCCTGTGTCTCTTACCACCAGGTTATCGAGGAAGGGTGTGAGTATATTAACCAAAGCTTTGTAGCATATAATACTATATTATCATATGTATCTTTTGAATAGCAGCAATGCAATTGTAACTTTGTAACTCTAGTTATTTTACCATTGTTGGGATTTTGTGGTTCCCAGTGAGTCTGATGCTGGGTAGAATCAAGGGACTTCGATTCGATGCCATTCAATTCAATTCAACAAGGCTTTATTCAATATGTGCACCAGGAGAGCCCCCAGTACAAAAATCAGGCAGAGTCCCTCCAGCGAGGAGCCCCTCCTCTTGCTATTTTATAGCACATGGCACTTACATAACATGAACCTCTAACCAATCAGAGTTAACCTTTCCATTTATGGGTTTATTTATCACATGCTCCTAGTTCTCCATTCCACATGCTGAACTCAACCCCCTCCCCCTGGCCTTCTCTAGAATGTTCCCAGGGTGGTGAGCCACAGCATGCTTCCCTATGCATAAGCATCCTGCAAACCACATTTTATCCAAAATGAACACAAGCATACCCTTCACCATTAACTTACCATTTCATTGATTTTAATAAAAAAAGTCTTTATGACTATATCTGTCTCAGTGTGAGCTTCCTGTCATAACCCTGAGAGTCCTTTGTAAATTCTGTGCAGCCTGATTCGGGACAAGAACTTTTATCTGCTGATCAAACAGATTGGTGAGCCTAAGACCCATACTATTAATATTAATAATTAATTACTATTAGTAGTATTAATTAATTAAATAAAATAAAAATTAAATTGAGAAATTAAATTAATATTATTAACACACCTTAAATCAGGCTACAAACTCGAACAATGAAGTAAGCTAAAATTTAGTTACCACCACCAGCTTTTACAACAAAAAGATAGGTGTTTCAGATTGATACTCACCTTTGTTCTTTATTAAGATCCTGTGCAAAGAGCACCTGCTGATTTTTGATCTGTATGATGGTGTCTATCGCGGCATGAGTCTACTACAGCAACAAAATATGTAAAAATTAAAGAAAACCGAGCACAAATTGAATATAGAGCTACGATTCAGTTTACACACATGCATGTTACAGGGAATTTTAAAAACCATAATCCTTTTTAAATGAATTTATATTGAAAATATTTACCTTGGTCAGTTACTGAGTTTATTGTTAATTGGGAGTTTAAAGACAGGGCCCTATTTTGTCATGTTAATGCTCATGAAGATCTATCTCCTCCTTCCTATACAGCTGGTGGGAAGTGGTGGTGGTGGTGGTGATGTGGGGTTCAGCTGCATCTGCTGCACAATGTTCCCTTTCACAAGACTGTCAGAGAACCCTCCATTGGTTGAGTAACCCACATGTGAGGAATGAGGTGAAATGGAGGAACAGAGGTTGGTGGACAACATGTATTAATCTCCCTTCAGCAGCCAGCAGCAAATCTGCTGAAAAGTTAACAGCCTGAGGCAGAGCCCTCCATTCTGTGCAACTCTCATGTGGGGCCGGGGCGCTGCCCAGTTGTTGGCAAGACGGCTCAGGAGCTAGTGTGGGAGCTCAGAGCCAGCAAGTAGATGAGTCTGATCTTCAGTAAATTCGCTGAAATCTGTGATGTTCTCAGGAGATCTGTAAGTTCTGGATGGCCACTCCCCTGCTCATTCCAGTGGGTAAGGAGAACACCCCCTCCTCCCTTTTTGGAACAAGTCAGCAGTTTGGCTCCTTTTCCATGGGAGGAGGCAGTTTTGCCCAAAGAGACAAACAATAACTTTATATTTCATAGACATGAGGGGTAAAACTTTAAAAACTCCTGCACCATTTAGGAGCCTAAATCCCCTGGACTTTTGAAAATGTTACCCAATTTGGTTTAACTCGTTTTTTTCTCTTGCAAAGACTCTGATAGCTGAAGGTATGACGCTGGCAGACTAGATGCCAGTTGATGCCATGGCTTCACTGAACACTGACAAATGCATAGCTGGAAATCAGTCTGGCTTTTCTGTGGGCTAGTATAGTTAAAAATAGATATTCATGTTCTAAGAATATGTTCAGTGTTTAGATTTTATGGAATGCTAGTAGGATGCTTCATGTATTAATTCTACTTACAATAGCTGCATTGCCTGGTATAACAGCAAAGAGTCCTGTGGCACCTTATAGACTAACAGACGTATTGGAGCATTCACCCATGAAAGCTCATGCTCCAATACGTCTGTTAGTCTATAAGGTGCCACAGGACTCTTTGCTGCTTTTACAGATCCAGACTAACACGGCTATCCCTCTGATACTTGCATGGTATAGTTATTTTGAATATTTGCATTGTAAACTTCTTTAATTGTGTAACTCACCAAACAGGAAAAGAAGCATTAATTAAGGGAAAGTGCTTGTCCTGCATACAAGATGGTCCACTGAAGGCAAATGAGGCATTGTATAGCATCAAAAGATAGAGGCATTGTTGACTGCATTCCTCACTCTCTCCAGGAAGAAGAGGCCTGCGCATGAACTCATCCCATCAGTTTGAATTCTGAGGTGAAGGAAATAAAAATTCTTGACAAGGAGAAACTGGGGCAAAGATTCCTAAACATAAGCAAGAGATCCCCATGCTTTGTATCCTAAAGGATATATAGAGCTGCTTATTACAGATGCTTTTATTACCTTTTTAAATCTAAGATGTAACTCATTTGTATGTATGTTTCCTGTTTTAACCTTGCAAAAAACTCTCATTTTTCCCCTACTTAATCAATCTTTAGTTAGTTTATTACAGGAATGGCTACAGGCATTGTCTTTGGTTTGAAATCTGAGTACAAATGGCCTCAGGTAAGTGACCGGTCCTTTGGGACTGGAAGTAACCTGAATATTGTTGTGATTTTTGGTGTAAAGTGACCATCTGTCACATAGCCCATCTTGCCTGGGTAGCAAGATAGACAGGAATGCCCAAGGGGACTATCTGTGATTCCATACTGTTATAGTGGGGTTTAAGACTGTTACAGTGGTTTAAGAGTTCACATTTGTTACTGGATTGGTGAAATCTAATTACGGAACATTCAACCAGTTTGTGAGCCACTTCAGACAGCATGAGAGAAGGTTACACATTTATAATGCGTAAGTGGCCAAAGCTCATTTATGGAAATAAGATTAAGCTTCATTTTGATATTGGTTTGGGTAGCAAAGTGAAAAACAAAACAACAAGCCATGGTGTTTTCCACTGAGCAAAGCATTTCAATGTGTTAGTGCTAGAAATCTGCAAGATGTTGGCTGGGTCAGTCAAAACCTTCAAAGACATCTTTTTGCAACGTATAGCGTGTAAGAGTATGTGACACATCATTTAATGAAGAACTATACAAAAAACTACTGGGATTATTTACAGCCATTACAGCAGTAATATAGTAAAGTTTAACAGCATAAAGATGATATAAAAATTGCTCTTCTCATCTACCACAATTTAGTGACACTTCACATCCAGGGAAGGCAGCACTGTACAGAGTAGGAAAGAGATTCTTGCTCTAAAAGGAGGGAGCTTTTTTATAAGAAAAAAAAAGAAAAGATATGGCAAAGTAGATTTTTCTTTTGTGTTGCCAGAAAAGCAAGTTAAACTGTCCTGAGAGTTATAGTCCAGCTTCTTTCAGTATCAGCATTTCAAGATCTTGGTATCTTTTTGCAAGTTAAGGAGAAAGACAATGAGGGCTGCCTTTCAAGAAAACAACCTTAGTGTTTATTTTAATGATAAGAATCCTGTTACTAGCTGGAAAGAGTGGTGCTTATGGATTTCACACCAGCTAAAACTTTCTGTAAGTGCTCTTCAGTCTCCTTTCATGTACATTTCATTCAAGGACATACCTTCCTGCACACACACACCCCTTGAATAGAGACTTGACAACAAAAGAACAGAGCTATAAATGTGAGGGTGCAGTATATCATGAGATAAAGTGTGAAGAACATGTCCTCTACCAAAATGCCCCTTGGTGTAAGAAAAAAGCCAAAATGCTAAAAGAGAACTCCCTCCAATTGGTAATTCTACAAAGGAGTCAAAAAACCATGAGCTGTGCACGTTCCTAAGGCATCAGATCTGGCAGAAAGTTGAAAGGTTATGTTTGTGAAATAGCAGCTGCTTTCCTGCCATTTGATTCAGGTTTCTGCATTGCAAAGTCTCCAAACCGAAAGACAAATCTGACAATATGCTAATCTTCCAATAAAAAAAATGTGACTTCTGAACCCTTATCTGTTGAAGAGCTGACAGTGAAGTTCAGAGACGGTTGTCTAACCACACAAAACGATAGAGAAAATATGCCTTCAAACAAGATCATAAATCTTGAATAGTGCAGGGGAACAAATGTAAAGGGAACGATTTACCACTAATACCATTTACTAGCCTCACTTTCCTCGTCTCCTGTCTACCTCACCCCCAGCCCCATCACACATGCAAGGACAGAAGATGTAACCTGTCAAACCAATAACATAAATGCAACGTTGGGGGAGAAAAAAAGTGACAATATATTGTGTATTAAGATCAGACGTTATTTCCTTCCCATCCAGGGGGAAGGCAGAATACAAATATAGTGCAACCTGAATAGAACGGTATATACACAGACACACACAAAAAGTTTGCATATTGCACAAGGCGCTTGAAGATCATAAATCTATGCATGAGAAAGATGTAGTGGAAATTTTGGGGGGGATTAGAGTTTATTTTTGTCATCTCTGTGAGACAGCTACTCATTCATCCAGATCACAGCTAAGAAAAAAGCTGGTCACAGAAATTAGCAGTTTCAGCTCAGCAGCAAAGTCGCCAGCCTGTGAAGGCAGAGAGAAATTGACTAATTAGCAATGCGCACTAAAACTTGACGGTTCTTTATAGAGAGAGAGGGAGAGAGGGAGGGAGGCAGAGAGGAGGGGGGGGGTAGCTTTTTCCCCTTCTTTCTTCCAAAGATGTTTGAAATCGCAGTCATTTACGCTCGACAATTTTTACAATAGCCTTGAGCCATAATTTTGCGAGTCTCTCCAGCATCCATCCCCCTGTATGGTCTCTCTCCACTGGCCATGCACGACCGTTTCTCTCCCCAACCGTGGATTTCCTATTACTCTCGTTACGACTCACTGAGCCCCAGGCCCAAGGATAATGATGTGTTGTTTCTTGGTAGCATAATTTGTCACACGTACATTTTTTCTTCTTCTTCTCTTGCAGAAAGCTCTGCGCTCTCTCTCTTTCTCTCTCTCTCTCCCCTTCTCCCTCTCCTACATTTTCTTGCTGTTGCTAATTCATGGTGATCAAATGATGTACGACAAAATAAATTGTAAAGAGTGACTGCTCCGAGTTGGGAACCAGAAGGTTGGGGTTTTTTTGGAAGGAGCGATCAAACCTTTAAAAAGGAAGGACAATTGATTTTTTTGGGGGGGAGCTTAAGTGAACCTTTACTTTGGCCGCTGGTTGTGGAGCAGGTAAGTTTCTGGCCTTGTGTCTAGCCGTCTGTGTGTATTTTCTTGTGTCTTCTGGTTTGTTTGTTGTTGGGGAGGAGCGGGGTGTATTTGTGTGTGTGCTGGCGGGGAGGGGGGGAGTTGTGTAACAAACGCCTTTGGAGAATAAACTCCAATTGCAAGAAATGGGCAAACGAGGAAGAAAGAAGGGGAGGGAGAAGGAGGAGCAGGAGTGTGTGTGTGTGTGTGGTGGGGGGGGGGGCGGGAGAGAATTGACCGGGTCCACTTAAAGGGAGAGGCTCGTGGCGATTTCTTAAACCCCTGCTGGAAAGGCGAAGTGGGGGTGGGGGGTTCAGCCGGAGCTGGGCAGGGAAAGTGGCTCGGGAGACCCCCCCCCCCCAGTAAATAAGGAAAATATAAGGAAAGCAAGTGCTCGTGAGGAGTGAGCGGCCGCGCGGCAATGGAAGGAGCCGGGCCCGGGAGGGTCCCGCCGAGGAGGGGGAAGAGCAGTGGCGGGCTCAGCTCTCTCGGAGGCGGGATGTGGCCAGCCCCGGCCCCCTTCTCTCCAGCCCGCGAAGGTGCCGTACAGGGTCCCACGCGGCGCCCTGAGCCCGGCCCCAGGCGGCGCCTCCCGGCGCAGCGCGGGGTCTCCGGGGGGGGGGGCAGGTGCCAGCGGCGCCCCCCGGGCTCCCCCCGACTCGAACTTCCCACAGTTCGCGGAGTTAAAAAGCGGCGGCGCCTCCTGCCCAGAGGCGAAGGAACCAGAGGGCAGGACAAGCCCAAACCCCCCCCCATTCCGCCCCCAATCCCGGGGGCTTCCTCCTCCGCCTGCCCAGCGCCAGGCTGCCAACTCCTGCCGAGCCGCGCAAGTGGCGCGGCGGGAGCGCGAGGCTCTTCCCCCCCCACACACACACGGGGGCCACACAAACGCGCGCGGGCTGCAGCGGGGCTAAGCGGAGCCCGGCGCCGTAGAGCCGCGAGCAGCAGAAGGGAGGGAGAGCAACAGGCTGGGCGGGGGCCGCCGAGGCTGTATCACCGCGCTGGGCTGACGGGGGAGGGGGTTGTGGTTTTTCTCAGGGCATCGCAGAGTTTTCACATTTGGAAACAGCCCCCAACTCCTCGCTCCTCCCCTGGAAACAAGCACGATTTTCAAATGGGGGGGGGGGTTCCAAGCCGCGCGCCTCCCTGCCCCTCTGCTTCCTTCTGCTCCCTCGTTACACAAGTCCTGTGCATGGAGGACAAAGCCCCCGCGCCAGGCACCGGCCCCAGGAGCGTGTGCAGCCTCCAGCCCCCAGGTGCACCCGGCGCCAGCTTGCTACTGCTGCTGCTGCTGTTGCTGTGCATGGCTTTAAGGCCGTTGCTCTGGGGAGGGGGCGGCTGAGTGGAGTCTTTCGCTGCAAACATGCACATCTAGCAATGATGAGTGCTCCAGGCCTGCTGTAAAGCTCTGTGTTTATTGTTGTCCCCGTCCCTCCCCTGCCCCCTTTGCCCAGGTTGGAGGAGGGTTTAAAGGCAGGTGCGTTGAGGCTGCTCGCCATGTCCAGATCCGGGGACAGGACCTCCACCTTCGACCCCAGCCACAGCGACAACCTGCTGCATGGCCTCAACCTGCTGTGGAGGAAGCAGCTCTTCTGCGACGTGACTCTGACGGCCCAGGGCCAGCAGTTCCACTGCCACAAGGCCGTGCTGGCCTCCTGCTCCCAGTACTTCCGATCCCTCTTCTCCAGCAGCGGCGGTGGCGGGCACCCCCAACCCCTGGCGCTGGGGCCGGGCGCTCAGGACGGGCTGGGCCTGGGGGGACCCCCCAAGGAGCAGCAGCAGGAGGAGCCAGGCACCCCTTCTTCCTCCCCAGAGGACAAGCTGCTGGCCAGCCCCAGAGCCATCAACAACCTGGTGTTGCAAGGCTGCTCGTCCATCGGGCTGCGCCTGGTGCTGGAGTACCTGTACACGGCCAACGTGACCCTGTCCCTGGACACGGTGGAGGAGGTGCTGTCGGTCAGCAAGATCCTGCACATCCCGCAGGTCACCAAGCTGTGCGTGCAGTTCCTCAACGACCAGATCTCGGTGCAGAACTACAAGCAGGTGTGCAAGATCGCCGCCCTGCACGGCCTGGAGGAGACCAAGAAGCTGGCCAACAAGTACCTGGTGGAGGACGTGCTGCTGCTCAACTTCGAGGAGATGCGCGCCCTGCTCGACTCGCTGCCTCCCCCTGTGGAATCGGAGCTGGCGCTCTTCCAAATGTCCGTGCTCTGGCTGGAGCACGACCGGGAGACCCGCATGCAATACGCCCCGGACCTCATGAAGCGCCTCCGCTTCGCCCTCATTCCGGCCCCGGAGCTGGTGGAGCGGGTCCAGTCGGTGGATTTCATGCGCACCGACCCTGTCTGCCAGAAGCTGCTGCTGGACGCCATGAACTACCACCTGATGCCCTTCAGGCAGCACTGCAGGCAGAGCCTGGCCAGCAGGTAAGGGGGGAGCTGAATGGAGGACAGTGGCTGGCAAGTGGGAGGGAGTGGGGGTGATTCAGCCGCAAACTTTAGTGATTTTCAATAAATGCCTGGAGGGGTAAAAGTTGAGTTCAACCTGAAAAGATCCAACAAAGGACGAGAGCTGGGGCGAGGAGCATGCAGAGGGGAGGAGGGAGCCCCCTCTCGCACACCCACTCACTGAGCTGCGGGTGGGGTGCAGACACAGCCACAGGTATCAGATATAAAACCCACAATCGCATCAGAGAAATACCAAGTGTATTACACCCCAAAGGAGCAAAAACGTGGGTAGTGTTGTTGATCCATTAGTTATGATCTGCGCGGTCAGTTTGATATGGAGTGATTGTGCTGTGCAGCTAACGTTTCTGGACGGTTTTGCTGTAGCCCGAGCTAGCTGTACCTCTTTGTAATATTTTAACCTACCTTCGCCTCCGGGAAAGGACTTTGGATAATGAAGTGTCATATCTCTTCAGTGTCATCTTGTTCAGTACAAATCAGACAAAGATGGAAACGAAGGATTGCAGTGCTACCCTTTCCCCCAGCCCTGCCAAACAAACTTTTCTTGTTCCCTCCCCTTTTCTCAGTGATCAGAGAAGTTGCTGATGCCGAAGTTGATGCTGATCTAATATCTGAGAGAATAACGCTTCTGTCTTTTCAAATCTCTCCATTAATTTAAGAAGCTAGGACACTGTTAACGGGAAACTGACTAGGGTAAAGAGAGGGAGGGGTAATTTCCCACTGCACACCACTGTCAGTGCTGGGTGGCTGGAAATACAGCAAAGTGGGAAAGATACTACGCTGTTTTCCAGACACTACAACACCGTATAGTTTGGTATATGTGTAACTATCCATTTACAAAACTGTTTTTAGAGGTGTGTATTGCAAACAGGATTACGATTTAGTAGCTGCCTCTTAAAATATAATGTGGGAAGAAGACTGTATGGGAAACAGGCATGGTTTACTAGCGTCAGTTTTAAATCCTATTAGGAGCTCCCTGGGCTGTTTGCATTAGGAGTTAGTATCTTGTGAGCTTCCCATCTTTCTGTTGTGGTAATCATCACAACTCCATAAGATATCACACCTAATCCATAGCATTAAAGTGTAAGTGTTAGATTTGACCGTGCATGTAAAGATTCATGACTTGAGAAGTTCTTGTAATTATTATAGACCATTTCCCCCCCAATTTTCTCTCTTTAAAAAAGGGGATGCATCTTCAATACAATACATTTTAAACTATAATACATATACTTAAATCCCATTAATTGATTTTTGTAAGAATAATTGCAGTCATACTTGTTCTGATATTATTGATGTTCAGATAAATTACATATTATGCATCAAAACTTGTGACTTCATAATGTTTATATCTATGACATGTCAGTTATTTTTGTGTTAATGAGGTAATGAATCGTGATGTAGAAGATTGACAATGTGAGGTTAGTGTCAGGAGGTGAAAGCATACCATATAGTTTAATGAGTAGTTAGTAAATGGAAACTAAATTAAAAGGATATTTGAAGGGTTTAATTTTTCTTCTCTTACAATAGGCATGTACTTCATTTTGTTCAAAAAATGAAATGATATAAAGCAAATGTGGAGACACAGTATTACAAAAATCAATGCATGTTTAGAAGATTTTGCTCTGCATTATAACTATTATTAATATTAAGTGGGCTATTATTAATACCTGGTATTAATAGGAAAGAGTGGTATAATATTAAGATTTTAAATGACATGATATTTTACTGTTAATGCAGAATATTTTTTGAAAATCTAATTTTAATATGTACCCAGATGATTTAGCTTTAGAAATACTATAACTGCCTTCCTTTATTATCTCTGTTTTAGGGTTTTGTTTGCACCCATCACCAAAGTATCTAAATGATTCCTATTGCTAGATACTGGAATAAAAATGAATACAAACATTTGCAGCAAAAAGTATTTCTGGTAAATATCCTTAGATTTCAACATTCAGAACAGTTGACAAAATGCAAAATCCACTACCTGTTTCAGTCTAGATTCTGCACACCACCCTGGGGCATGCTGGGGCTCATGTCCTGGTGGATTGCTGAGATACCAGGCTGTTTGGTTCAGTGAAGATACCTTCCAGCTTCACTGGTCCATATCATTTGAAGGATATGTAGTGGTGTTCTGACCACTGAATGCTTACAAGTGTCATGGATGCTGTAAGAATCTGATACTCCTGCTGCTGGAAGCAGTCTTTTCCTTTAAGCAGGAAAGTACATAAAGGATTGTACTTAATAGACTTAAATTGGCTCCTAAATGGCAGTTGTTTAATTGGCTAAGAGAGACTAAGAAAATCATATTTTAATTTCGAATAAGTCTGGGTATTGTTGAAAATATTCCAGACATCCCTTTATTAACTTTAAAAGGTGAATAACACACTGTCACCTTCTCAACTTTAACATACGTGTAGAAACAGTGTTGTAACTAGCTTCTGTTTTGTTTTGAGCATCACAAGTGGTAGGTCAAAAACATTTTAAATCTAATTTTACAAACATACATACAATCTTCCATGAAGTGTTAAAATATTAAAGTACCAAAACAAACTAGGATACAGAATGCATTTTGTGTATTTTCATATTTGGGTCTAGATTGCAGAGCACAGAATTGATAATACTCATTCAAGATCCATTGTTGTGTCTTGATGATCTTAAGGTCACCTCATTGTTCCATCAGATTGTACTAATCCGCACTTGCCTTTAAAAATCCAGATCCCTCTCTCTTAGCTATACTGGCTCTGAAGTTCTGACAAGAGTGAAAACTTATCTACTTACTTTACTGACTAAATATGACTCAGAATACATACAAAACATTGGTCTATTGAGTAAGAAGTACTGTTTTACCTAGTGAAATGAAAGAAATAAATAAAGGCAAACTTATACACCTATCCAGACAAGCTTTTGCTGTCTGCTATGTATATATTTGCTAAAACTATGATCTCTGATAGGCTTAACATTCAGTAAAAATGTTATTTTTAAGAAAAAAGATATGGCAACATTTTCTGGAATTATGAATTTGAAAAATAATATCTAAAAATTACTGAACAGTAAAATAAATGGATGAAAAGAAATATTTGTAGGATTGTCAAAGTTCACTATTGGTTTCCTGGGAGCAATAAAAACCTTAATAGATTAGAACTTCAAAAAAATAATAAAAGATTATTCAAAAAGGATTCATGGGTCTTTAAGAGATAAGCTACTCCCTGTGTACACTAAAGTTTTTAATCACTGAGAAGTAAACAGCACAGTGACATAGACATCTGCTTGGTAAGCATAGAAGAAATTGAGAAGATCTCACACACAAACTAAAAATTCACCTGATAACTTTCTTCCTTACTTAAAACAATACCTTTGTCTCTAATGTACTACTTGAAAATTATAGCACACAACTACTTTGGGATTTGACCTACTCACATTTCTTAAATTCTCACCAAGTAGGAAGAGTAAATATCAGAAAGCTTAACATATGGTTGTTTTGCTTTCAAAAGTAGCTACATAAAAATGGTACCATCTTACTTAGTAGAGATGTCCATTGAATGTGTTCTGAGACATATCTATTTACTTTACTGCCTAAAATAAGTTTTCACTCTTTTCAGCACTGCAGAGCCAATATAGCTATGGGAAAGGGAACTGGATTTTATTCTGGCTCATTCAGAAGGAACAGAATTATTTACTGAGTTCCAAATGCAAAATCTGTATTGTTGCTGATGCGTGAGCTAGAAAGAGTCCAGTTTGACTTTCATGTTGGATTTTCAGGAGTCTCAGTTAGTATAAGAAAACAGATTTCCACGTATAAACCAAGCAGATTCTTTCTGGAAACCACAGAGACAATAAAGATGGAACCCCATAATGACTTTTTTTTGTAAAGTTACCTTTCAGACTACAACTAAACTGTAATTTTTAAGAAAGTTTAAGAGTAATTTTCCCATTAAACATAGTGGTATGCTAGCGGTTTGATCCTTCATGGTGCTGAATAATTGGGCTCTGATTCAGCAGAGCACTTAAGCACATACTTAACTTTATTCTGATATCCCTTTTACTAATTTTGCACTGGTCACTTCTTTGATTTCTTTGCTCCTGATATAGACCCTGGTTCAGGTAGGTACTTAACTATATGCCCAGTGGGATCACTCACATGCTTAAAGTTAGTCACATAGGAGAAATTTTGGATCCACCGAAGTCAATGGGAATTTCACCATTGGCTTTTCTTACCGAATCAGGGCCTTACTCTGGCATAAGTGAGAGCAAAATCAAGCCAACTCTTTTTTCTGGAACTATGTGTATATGTGTGTTTGTACCATATGATAAAGAGGATAGTACGTAGGTTGCTGTAATAATCTCTATACAAATATCCAGAGGTCTGGTAATACAGGGCCCAGTTTTCTGCCACTGAAATCAGTGGAAAGACTCACATTGATTTTAGTGGAATTGGATCATGGCTTTCCATTGACTTCAGTAGGCTTTGGATCAGGCCTTACGTGCCTGAATTAATATCTGTAAATTGTACCTGCAACAGGACTCTCTCAACTGAGCTGCCGAATAGAGACTGACATTGGAGGCTGCAGGGAAATGAACCAAAGAACTGTAGTCAGTTTAATCCTAATTAGTTTCAGTTGCCTTATGTGCATCCATTTGTGCATCCAAAGTGTAAGCATAGGTATGTTAATATATCCAAGACAGAGAGGGAGGATTAAATATCTGACCATTGTGGAAGGGGATACTGAGACTCCAGCAGGACTGCTACTTAAACAGTAGGTCAGGACAATTCTTCAGTGGGATCCTTATTAGACAGATGAGATGATGAAATGCTTCACAACTACAGTGGGGTTAAGTGCTATCCAGTTTCTAGGCCCAACTGTACTGTGAGCAAGGAGAAACACATCATCTCCTACAGCATTCCAAGGACTGTTTTGATGGTCTCCAGTGTGTGGACCATCAACGAAGTATAGGCTATTTATTTTTAAAAAGCCCTTTTCTGAATCTCTGATCAAGTCCTCTACTAAAGAGAGTTTTTAACCAGATCCTCTGATCCCATTATTTTAGCAGAAAAATAAAGTATCTCCCTGGGAAGGCGCTAATGAGAGTGGAAATCTCTTCACAGGGTTACTTCTCAGTCATTCAGTCTGGAAGGGCTGGATGTGCCTTTACCCTCTACCACATGAAACCTGCTGTGGGGCCCGCTCACAAACTTTGAGGATTCTTAGGAGGTCCACCTGAGTCATTCAGTGAGGCCTTCTTCCCATAGTGACCCATTCCTTGAGAACACTGCTCTAATTGCAGTTGCCCCAGAAATTCACCTAAAGGAGGAGCCCCATCAGTGAGGAGGCTTCGTGGAACAAGCAGAGGCAGGCTGTATTATCTTTTACATGTTAGTACTATGGAGCCAGAGGGAGGAGGATGTGCATGTTCCCCAGCCGTACTGGTGTTCTGAGTGGGATTGCCCACCCCCAATCCATTCTTCTGCTGCCCTTTCCCCAACATGCATCCCGATCCCCTGGAGGGCAGAGGTAAGGATGGCTGAACGAGGATAGCCTCATGCACATGTTTACTTCTGCCCATGGATCTTGAAGGCAGAGAAGTTTCTCAATGGAGGAAGGAGAACGCTGAAATTCTGAATCTGTAATTACTGGCTATTGTAAATGAAAGGTCTGCCTCAGTAGAATCATTCAATTCTGTATTCAGAAGAGTGATAACCAACCTGGATATTTCTGAGGAAAAGCTGAAGATAGAAAATAAAATCAACAGCTAATGTTTGTCCCCAAGAAAGAGATCTGAGTTCTGTTAAACACACATTGAGGGAAAATCCCAATAAAAATAAGATCACTATTTGATAGTTCAGGTAAGTCTTAGAAAATGCAGCGAAGTCCCTCTCTATCCCAAAAAGTGAATGCAGCTTCATCTCTGACAAAGGCCATGTTTATTATTGCACAACAAGATGTCTTCTCAAAAGAAGAAATATATGGGAAGTTAGTGGGGCCCCTTAGGAGAAATTTTGGGCTGGAGTCCACTGTAGAAGTGGTTGGGAATTTTTCAGCAAAATGGTTTTTTCTCTGGAAAATGCTAATTTGTTGAAACCAAAACTTTTTGCAGGAATGGGTTAGTTTCAATTAATTCCTCTACTCAGAAATCCACTCCACTCCACTTAAAATCAAAATAAAATGTTTTGATAGTCTCTAAACAAAGATTTCAAAATGATCAAAATGACTTTTTGTCCATATTCAGGGTGGGAACAATTTTGAAATCTGTCTGATAAACCATTTCCCTTCTAGCTCTACTCATCACTGGCTTTGCCATCCAGCTCCTACTTAGTGTAACAAAATAAAATATATAGAAGTTTCAAAGGACAGGAAGTTAAAATCTATCATCCAAAATACTTTTTGGCATCATTTTTCATAGCTGAGATAATCACTGGCTCCTGAAACTTCCCTTAAGGACCATGGCACCCAGTATTGTTGCTCGTAGATATCTCTTGCTGTGTCCTTGGAAGGCAGACAGCCAACTTTGAAGAACTATTATCACCTGCCAAGTTTGAAAGAAGCAGACTGTTCAGGGAGAAGCTGGGAAAAGTAGAAGCTGATGCAGCAGACAAAAAAATATAAATAAATAAAAATGTCTTTTCTTCAGAAACCCAAGAGGAAAAGAAGATAACCAATCTTAAAGGAACAGACAGCTCCTTTAGAGCTCCTGTGGGACTCAGGGAGAAATTTTAGAAAGAATTCAGGATACAAAAGAAACATGTTTAGGAACAGAGGCAATGGAGGGGACAAATCAAGCCAAGATCACGTCTACTGAGATAACAGCAGCAATTCTCATTTCCTAAGCCCAGCTTCCTAATGAAAAGGAAGCACAGATAGCAGGAAAGAATAAATTGAGGTAGAGTACGCCATACAGCCACATACTGTTACGGACCAGGCTGTAGTCAGTCTTACCTAATGATCAGGGCAGGAGGGTGGCCTAATGGGGCAGAGGTGACCAGGCCTAGTGGCAAATCAGGAGCTGAGATACCAAGTCCAGGTAGTGAACCATTGTCAAGAGCCAGGAATCAGAAGTCAAGCGTCAGAACCAGATTATTAGCTGGAGCAGAAATCTGGAACTCTGAGCCAGGGGGAGAAAACCAGGGGTGAATCTAGGAACACAGTGCAGGAGCAGGGAAGGAGCTGAGAGTAGGGAGCAGGACTAGAAACATAGCTGCAGGCATGGAACACTATTAAGCAGCCAGGGACTCTCCCCTGCTGCAGGGTTTAAGGATGTGTCTGAAGGCAATGCTCTGGGTCTGGGTTCAGCTGTGGGGACCCTGACACATACTTCCAACATTGAAATCAAGCAAAGGCCCATATCATCAAGAAACTTAATAACATTCATAGATCTTTCAAAGGTCTACATGCCAATAAAACTGGCATGGAAGCTTTCTATTACTCACTTATCAAGCTAAACATTGTGAGTATAAGTTCATTCAATTGAGATCACATTGAGTGCCTCAGGGATTCATTGAGTTATTAGTAGACATGGTTGCAAAGCTCAGGTCTCAGTGAATTTACAAATACCTGTGCTTGGATGACTTTCTAGTGTGGATATAATCATAGGAGTATAGGAGCAAGTATAGGAAGCAACTAACTCTGCAGCAACAGAAATACAGAAACATGGATTCATAATAAATTTCCACAAAAAAAAGCTTGTTTCAACATAGTGACACAAGATGAGAGATGCCTTTGACAGAGGAAAGATTCAAGAAGATAAGTTTGGCTGGCTATTCACAATGGAACACGGGCAAAGAAAGCACATATTAGTGTCTCACTCAAGCTACAAGGAACAGTGGTTTCATGTATTGATATAACAAGCTTGGCAGGATTCCATATGTGATAGCTGCAGAGATTCTTTATGAAGAACTGGTACCAATCTCTAGTCAACATGAATAATAAGCTAGCAATGTAAGGAGACAGTGATGAAAAGGATATTATTGGATGTTCCTCCAAGAGAAACAGTAATAATGGAGGACAACCTTCAAGGATAGCAGCCCATACTTAGTCCATATAACAACACAGGGGATCTAACCACCAAATAAGAAGATATTCAATCTGAGTATCCTGGAACTAAGAACAGAGAAGACTGCTATCTTAACTTTTCAGAATAAACTCAGAAACCATCACATGTTAGTAACAACATGAAACCAAGTAAAAAAGTCTGAAAGGTACTCTGGGTCACCTCAGGAATCATTAGTCTTAATAGCGTGGGTGGAAATTCCCTTGACAATCATATAGGCAATGTACATAAAAGGAAACAAACATAAAAAAAGCATAGTGGTTAGCAGGCAACCTCATCAACAGTCACCATAGTGCTTTAATCATGAAATCTTCAATCATATTTCTCATTGATACAGTCAGCCTCAAGCTAGACATCTGCTTCCAAGGTCAATCACAAGACAGAGATTAAAAAAATGTTCTAGGAATGAGTATCTTATTTATTTATGAAGTACTTATCCAGTGCTCTGTGTGCTGGACAAAAATTACAACATTTCAATAGATCAAGAGGATCACAAACAGACATCAATCCCCACAACAGGTCACTCCCCCAACTTGTTAACTTCCCCCAACCTCTACCTAACGTCATACACCATTTCCTGTCCCAGATCCCCAACCCCTCAAATAGTCTGCATGTTAATCCCCAATCATCCCTTCCTCTCCTTAGAAAATGAATGGGGAAAAAAGTTATTTCCTGGAGTCACCAAATGAAGGCTTAGACAGATGTAGCTATTAATTCTACTACAGTATATACATTGTCTCTGGGTACTGTGCTAAGCAGACCTATACAGAGAATAAAAACAGAAAGAGTATATGCCATCTGCATGGCATCAAACTGAATGAGAAGACTCAGTCAGTTCCTCACAGGTGCCGCCTCCTAAGGAAAGGAATATGTTGGGAAAAAAAGTTGTTCTAACCAAATCATTTCTAGGATATTGTTATGTAGGCAACCTTTAGAGCACACTCCAGGATTTGGCTAAAATTCATATATTGGCATTGAGACAAGAACTGTGACCATAAGAAAAAAATATTCCCCATATCCCAGGCTTCCTACAGAAGGGTGTGTCCTTAGGGCATACTTTGAGTACTCTAAAAGTTTAGACCCTTGTTCTGCTAGTTGAAGAAGAGCTCTGTGTAGCTACAAAGCTTGTCTATCTTACCAACAGAAGTTAGTCCAATAAAAGATATTACCTCGCCCACCTTGTCTCTCAGTTATATTAGGGTCAGATAAAAGATCCCAGATACGTATACTTCCCCAACTGGTATCTGAATCTAATAAAGGCTATCCAGAAATTTGTGTCCAAACCAAAACTTAAATTTGGTGTTCCAAACTGTCAGTAAGCCCACATTTGCACCTCTGTATCCTGGTATCTTCTGTCTGTTAAATGAATGTTTCTAGTTATGGTTACCTGTGAAATGAGAGGGTCTTAGAAGCCCTTATATTGCACTCCTACAGCATTAAGGTAGTTCTTAAAACATCCCTGCCACTTACGTCCAACGTCAGTTTACCAGCCACAAGAGACTATCTTCCCAAATTTCAGGCCTAAACCAGAGCATGAAAAAGGAAAGCTGTGATTTAAACGTGCTGTGAAAAAAGTTCTCAAAGTGCCCATAAAGAGTAAAAAGAGATTGATGAAGCCTCAGAACTTATTTTGTCTTTCCATCTAAACTGCAGAAAACAAAAAGCATCAAAATAAACAATCTTCAGGTGGCTCATATTTTGCATTAAAAGAGGCTGTACAGAACTTTGCAAGGTGGTTCTTTACAGATTTATTGCAAATTCTGCAAGACCAATACCCTCAACCTGGGCCAAGAGGATGGCCACAGCAGCAGAAGAGATTTGCAGTGCAGCAATCTGATTCTCTGTTCAGCCCTTGGTTAGGCATTATGAACTGGCCACTGTTCCATTCAGATGCATCTTTTGGGGAAAAAAGTTTTCCAAGAACTGTCATGGACACTGTGGGCCAAACTAATCCCTGGGCGACTTCATTTAAACTAATGGACTAACACCAGGGCTGAATGAGGCTGTATATTTAAATGTATTTTTAACTTTTAGGTCAAATCTAAGCCTTAAAATAATTGTTTATACTGGTTCATTCTGCCAGTATCATTTTCTTAGGACTCTTATTATTTTGAACAGTGCTAGGTTGGCCTATATAGGTCCCATTCAGCAAAGTACTTAATTTACTTCATTGGTATTTAAACATGTTCATAAAGATCATGGCTTACTGAACTGGGGTCACATTTTTATCTACTAATTTCTGTTCTTTGATTAACATAAGCACCAATCTGGATCCCCCCTAAAATGCAGTTTTCTTCATTACTTTTAATAGCATACGCAATATGTGTAAAGAGTTAATAGATTGATATTTCTGTATTTTATTCCAATCTATTCTTTAAACATTAATTAATATGATGTTTTCTTACTCAGTTTGAAATCTTTCAGACCTGGAATAGGTGGGGTTTTCCTTCCTTCCCCAACAGAGAGAATTCTGAACTGCTATCAGTAGCTACAGAGATGAGGAAAGCCCAGCAGAGGGTGGTTAATCAGAAAAAATAAATCAGCAAGGAAGATATTTTCTCTGGTATTGTTTTTACTTTAACATGGAGAGGCAGGACTGAATAATTGCTTTAGATAGGGACTGGGTGTCAGGACTTCTGAGTTCTGTGCCTGTCTCTACCACTGACTCACTGCATAACCATGAGCAAGTCACTTAGACTATATTTATTTTACACATGACTGGCAGGGCAGCCTGTAGGATATGTAAAAGCAGCAAAGAATCCTGTGGCACCTTATAGACTAACAGACGTTTTGCAGCATGAGCTTTCGTGGGTGAATACCCACTTCTTCGGATGCATCCGAAGAAGTGGGTATTCACCCACGAAAGCTCATGCTGCAAAACGTCTGTTAGTCTATAAGGTGCCACAGGATTCTTTGCTGCTTCTACAGAACCAGACTAACACGGCTACCCCTCTGATACTGTAGGATATGTGTAACTTCATGCCGTTGTGAAAAGCAAGAAGTGTCCACAGTGCGGTGGATAGCTACACGCGTCAGTGAAATACTTAGGCATCAGGGAAAGGCTTCAGTAGCTCCCTGCTGCCAACATCTTTCATTGCAGCAAGGAAAGGGTCTGGCACAGGGGGTACTGGGGAACCCCCCCTGCCAAAGCATTTCACTGCTGCCAGAGTCTTTACTTGCATCAGGGAAAGGCTCAATAGCAGGGAGCAGCTGCCTGAGTCTTTCTCCCTGTCTTCCTCCTGCCACAGCCTTTCCCTGTTGGTGAAGTCTGTTCCTGCAGACCGAAAAGGTTCCAGCAGCAAGGAGGCAGCAGGACACTACAATGCTATTTTTAGCAGTGGAGATGGGGAAGTATGGCTTAGTTGAGCCATGCAGGGTATGTACTCATGTACATACCCACACCCATCAGGCGTGTCTTCATTGTACTCGCCTAAGCTGTGCGTCACCGGCTCCACTGCAGTTATACCTGTGCTAGGGTGGCTATACTTGTGTACAGAACATGCCGCCAAAAGAAGAATGCCATGTAGGCATGCCTTTGGGCTAAAATTTTCAATCTGTGAACGTAAAGTTAGCATAGACTTCTAAATAAGTGGCCAGGTTTTCAGAGATGCTGAGCACTTGCAGCTTCCTTTGAAGTCAGTAGGAGTTGTGGGAATTCAGCATCTTTGAAAATCATGCCACTCATATAGGTGTTTAAATATACAGGTTTTTGTGCCTGACTTGAGACATCCAAGTTTTAAAATTTTGGCCTTAAAAATACCTTTGCTTCACTTTACATACCCTGAAATAGGTAAAATAAATTCCACATGGCTTGGGGTTCTCTGAGGCTTAATTAAAGTTTATTAAGTGTTTTGAGATTTTCATATCAAAGCAGCTATAATAATATAATTATAAAATAATAATAATAATTAACAGGAGTATGTGTCTGCATCAGGGAGAATAGACCCCTTGGAGCTTGGGTATCAAAAACCGTTTATAGGAAAAGATACTTAGAGTAGCATATATCAGCTTTTAATACTACACAAGTATGCCTGCTACAGTCAACAACATTTCAACCTCCCCAGGTTCGGATCTACTAGTATTAACCGAGTATCAGGGAATATAAATAGCCATATTAGTGTGAATGTGAATCATGATCCTATTAATATGTCATGTGACATACAATGCTATGAAATATAGAATATAAAAAGAAAGGGTTTCAGTTGTAATCTGAAGTGTTTCAGATGATAATTGCATATTACCAAAATAACAAATAAGTAGTAATGTAATAGGGAAAATATCTCTCCTAGGGTTCTGCTAGCAAATCACATGAGCTTTAGACTATGCTTTTATCATACTGTTTTTATTTCATTTACATTCATGTTTGAAAATAGATTACTGCCTATGAACTGTGAGATTTTTCACGTGTCATGTTTTAATATGTGCGTATAGGTTAACATTCTGCTGTAATACTATTACTGGATATAATATCAAACATGGATATAGTATGATCTAGTAAATAAAAATACATATTTCAAAACCTAGAATAGATGCATTTACTCCAAAGATCAGAAAAGCACCTTTGAATCTACTCTACCAACCCAATAAAACATGCTTTATAAAGAAATATAGACACTTGTATTTACCCAATACATTGGAATGTTTCTGAACATAAATCAATTAAATAGTGCATATTTTAGATAAAAAACATATAGTAATTATCTGGAAGATCCAGATGCTTTTCCTCAAAATGATCCTGGCTATTGAATTCATATGAACTTTTATAAAACTATTCTTATTTACCTCATCGACTAAAACATTTAAAAAATAAATATTTCTTTTATAGATGTGTCACTCCCTCTTCAGGATACTGTAAATATACAAATTGGGTTTCGTTTAAATAAAATTGAGGGTGGATTGCATGCTGCCAAAGTCTTGAAATTCAAAGTTAAGTCTGACATTCCATTTTGCACCTTAGCCATTAAGCCTTATTTGTTCATTGGTTTTTCACTATGCTGTGAGGAGAAACGGGTTTATTAGATGAAAGCTGAAAACTGAAATATGCTTCTTTATCAACTAGATCTTAGAAGAGCATTCAAATTTTTATAATACAAGTAGAATTGATTGTGATATAACTATAACATATAACACAAGAGGGTTGGAATAAACAATTTATTCTCTATCATTAGGGATGATCATGCGTAACTAACATGTCTCCAGTTTGCTGTGCCTCTAGTTACATATGCAGTCACAAAAAAAGAGTTTTGCATTCACTTATGTTGCATATTTTCTATCTACCATGCTTTCATTAAAAGTCTTTATTTGGAAGAACTGAACATCTCAGGGAATTGGTAACATATATGGAAGCTTTGACAGCTAAGTCATAGTTTGAATCTGGTCCCTTCTGGCAATAACTGTGAGCCAATTTCTGATCTCACTTACATGTGGAGTCTAGTAGACTGGTAACAGCCATCATTTGACAATAAATAGAAGTTTTGGTGCATAGGCCAAAGACTGAATTGTCCATGAATGACTCCCTCCAAATCAGGGTTCAAGCACATTGGTATGAAAGTGGAGAATCTTGCTCTGTCACTGTCCATGCTGTATAAATTCTGTTGGTTTCCATTTCCTGTGCTGTCAATTTGACAACTTACAAAAGCCTTAAATTAATTTAAGAATAAATAAAGCTATCTGTTATAGCATTTCCCCTGTCTGTCTTTCTGAAATGTTGTCGTATTTCCCAAATATCTAGAACTATAATTGTACTCTATGTAGCAACATCTCACAGTACCATCCAAAAGGATTGCTTCCTAAGCTTAATGTGGATGGAATCTCCCATTGTACATTCTCCCTCTGATTAAAATCAGATGGGATAGCACATATCTAAAGGCAACCAATATTGAAAGAAAATCAAAATCAAATCAAAACTTGCTAGAGTTTATTTTGCACAGTTTTTTAATGGGATACAGTATGAACATAAATGTAAATTAGTCTGTCAGACAGTCACAGTCTTGCCAAATAATAATGTAAACTGTATTTTAAAAAAACAGTCTATGGACATCAGTGATAAGGCTCCCTCTACTGGAGTGTATTACTAATAATGAAGTTTCTATGCACAGAGTTCCCCCTGTTGATGTGAGTACACAATTTAGTGATAATGGAGCTTGATTAATGGAGTTCTCTGGCTTTCCTTGCAAGAAATGTTCATTAAAAATATCTAAATTAGTGCCAATAACATCATTCTGCTCAACAAAGCAGTGGTGTGTAGCACGGGTGTATTATGGCAAACATGCTGTCCCTTATGGACAATAAATAGTATGGATGTATTTAAAAATGCTGTATCAACATCATATATAGAATGAATTGTTTTATCAGGGTTCTTTATTTATCATTTTCAGTCTTAGGGTGACTGATAGAAATTCAATTATATGTTAAGTGACTATTAAAGCATCAGGACTCATCTGGGGGTCTAGGACTTCCTTCCTCTCTTCATGTACAATTGTGCTAAATCCATTAATGTTGCAAAGAAATGTACGTTCATCAGGTATAGTGGTGGAGGCCAGGGTGCATATAACCGCTTTTACTGCATATGAGACATTGCAGTCCTATTCTTAAGAACTGCCAAGCAGATTGGGAATCACGGTCACGGTTAATAGCAGCGAATTGCCAGCTCTTGATGGGTGGGTAGTCACTCCTTTCAGTGGTTGCCCCCTGGGGGAGAAGGTAGAAAAACAGAGAGAGGGAATTAGAGTGACTTTGCACAGTCGAGCAGGTTCATGCCGCTGGATCAGTAGCAAGCATTGGCAGGGCTCCACTCTGGGGAGGCTCACAACAACATCACAGTCTCATTTTTACCAATTGGTGTTGCTATAGCCAGTGGTGCACAGGGGGAGAGCAAAGAAAATGGGGGGGTGCGGAGGAATGGAAAAGCAGGAGTCTGGGCTAAATTAAACAAACAAAAAAGTACTTGTAAGTTAGCGTTTAACCCATAACTGTTTGCCTGGTGCTACTAATTGTACTAAACTATAGTACTGGAAGTTCAGTGTGTGATTAAAGAGTTGGCTCACAAACTCTCTGCATAACCTTAATTTTTTCAAGGTTCTTTGAGTGTAGAATGGCTTATAATAACGATTTTGACTAATACGATTTTTGACATGCAACTTTAATGCTTAACCTTAGTACAACTCCAGAGCATTTCATGTGTATTCAGCTGTAAAGAGTGATGATTTAAAGGGATAATATAAGAAAAAGGTCGTTCTAGAATGAACCTCTAACAAATTGCATAAAGGAAGCTTATTATTCCATGAGTAGAGGGATATGCAGCTTTTCTGATCATTTTTCTGCTTGGTTCAAAAAATTGTTGAGACATGACTAGGGAAAGAAACACAAAAAATGAAATAGAAAACTGCAAGCAGTGAATATTCTTTTGATGGTTATGATTTTGTAGCCACTAAAAATACTCTACAATAATGTAATTATTCATCTTTTCTCTTGTTTTGGGTGAAGAATTCGCTCCAATAAGAAAATGCTGTTACTGGTCGGAGGATTGCCTCCCGGACCTGACCGGCTACCCAGCAATTTGGTTCAGTATTATGATGATGAAAAGAAGACATGGAAAATACTGACAAGTAAGTGGTTTATTTTTTGTAGAGTTGTCTTGATGAATCTAAAACCATGGTTAATTAAATTAGACATTTTATTGATTTGTTTCCCTTCAGAGATTTGTTTATGTATCACAAGAGGTTTCACAATGGAGCAATAAATTGAGATTGCAGAAGATGCTAATTTTGTAATGGAATAGGCCTAAATTAAAACTGGCTTAAAATCATTCCAGTAAGTTTTAAAAGTAAACTTGCAAAGCTTTCATACCGCAACACATATAAGCTAGTATTTTTTTAAAATAATGTGAAGTTGGAGGCAATTTCTCAGATTCAACTCTCTGGCTAACCATGCCTTTTAGAACACACTTTCTATTGTGTTTTGCACTTTTGTTTCCTTCTTCAGCCTTTGTGTCTTGTCCATAGTCATTAAAGGTAGTTTCCCCCATTGTCCTCTACAGCCGTTGCTCACAGCATATTAGTGGTATGTATCAGTTACAGTAAATAGTGCTTAGAGGCTTTATGTATAGAATTTTTCACCCCATTCCTTTCTTAAAGGGTGATTGTGTTTTACAGCAAGTGTTTTGCCTCAAGCATTGAGATTTGGAACTTATTGTTATATTGGTTACAATTCCCACTCTAACTTGGTCATGGAATCAAATCCGTTTCTTGAAAGCAGCAGGCTGTGTGTGTATTTGCCCCCTTGTGGTTAGACTGGCTGCAGTGGTCAATAAAACTAAATTTTAACCAAGGCAGTATAGATAAAATAATAAATGAATAACTTTGAGCCATAAATCAAAGCCATACTTCTTAAACTGGACAGCTAGTAAAACTTGGATTTCCTAATGGATTTCCAGTTTTCACAGTGAAACATCTTTTACGAAATTTGATACTTTTATACAAAATCTTTTAATAGGATGAAGCCAAAAGAGTATTTTGTTCATAAGACAAAGCAAAAGTAAAGATAGATGAGATGCAGTGCTTGAAATAATGCTTCTTCAAGCTGGTTTACACAGTGAAACTAAACTGGCATAATCTACGAACTACAACAAGAAGACTCCCTAGGTACCAATACTCTGAATTAGTAGTAGATGATGTTGTGTAAGAAAAGCAATATTAAAGAGAAGATATGAACTACAGTCTAGAAAAGTCTGCATTTATCACTCCGTTCTGGTAGACATGTCAGTAATGACATTTCAGCCATCAAAACTATGATGATATTGCCTTTTATCATGACAGTTTACTTTTAAGAAAAATCTGTAGGATAATAATAGTCAGTACAAACAATGTGTTTTGTAAGACAGAAGTAATCTATTTTTCTGATGTTGTTTTGTAAAATACAGTACTTCACAGTGAGGCACAAGTGAACTAGAGCTCTCTGTAGAGTAGGAGATTCCTGACTCAAGTTCTTGGCCTACAACTGAATGACTGATATTATTTCATTGCATACTCACTGTCTAGGACAGAGGTGGGCAAATTACAGCCCGCGGGACCGTCCTGCCTGGCCCCTGAGCTCCCAGATGGGGAGGCTAGCCCCCGGCCCCTCCCCCACTGTCCCCCTCACCCCCACAGAGCCATGCCACCACATGGGCAGCGCTCTGGGCGGTGGAGCTGCATGCTCCTGCCGAGCAGCATGTCTGGCTCTGGCCGGCGCAGCAACCAGACATGCTGCTCTGCATGCTCTGTTCAGTGTGGTAAGTGGGCCAGGGCCGGAGGGTTGTATAAGGGGCGGGGGGGCCCGGGGGCAGTCAGGGGACAGGGAACAGGGAGCGGTTGAATGGGGTGGAGGTTCTGCAGGGGGCAGTCAGGGGACAAGGAACGGAGGGGTTGGACAGGCGGTGGGGTTCCAGGGGGCCTGTCAGGGGGCGGGGGTGTGGATGGGGTCAAGGCAGTCAGGGGACTGGAAGCAGGGGGGTTGGATAGGGGGTGGGGTTTCAGGGGGTGGTTAGGGGCAGGGGGTCCCGGGAGGGGGCAGTTAGGGGACAAGGAGCGGGGGGGTTGGATGGGTCAGGGGTTCTGAGGGGGTCAGTCCGGGGGCGGGAAGTGGGAGGGGGGCAATAGGGGGCGGGGCCAGGCTGTTTGGGAAGGCACAGCCTTCCCTACCCGGCCCTCCATCCAGTTTTGCAACCCCAATGTGGCCCTTGAGCCAAAAAGTTTACCCACCCCTGATCTAGGACCTAGTCGGTGTCTTGAATCTACTTATATTTGCAAATACACTTTTATAGGAATGAAATCTGACAGCTGATTATTTAAATGGATACCATTAGTTTAGGGAAAAATTGAACCATGCTAATATTATATGTATGTTCCGGTAAAGAAAATTGTTCAGATTCTAAATTAATTGGCCCCAGTTCACACACAATCTAATTAAAATGACTGAATTTGAGTTATGCAAAGGATGAATTTGGACTAGTGTCCATTTTTTTAAAAAGTATCATTCTGAACTTCAAGAAGTTTTTAAAGAGTATTTTTGTGCAGCTTACCAAAATAAAGCATATTCTTTCTGTTGCCCTCTAGCAAGCAGTTATCTGAGGGCTTGTCTGCATGGGGCTGCAGTGCGCACTAATGTGATGCACAATAACTGGTCTGTGTAGACCTTGCTGGTGTGAATTGAGAGTTCCCTAGTGCACGCTAGCATAGTACTTTTTGAAACCTAGCTTGAGTGAGAGCGACCAGACTGTAAAATAAACTGGAGTTACACAGAGTGATTTGGTTAGCAGCACAGAGTGATCGGATTAGCAGAGTGATTGGATTACTATTGATGAGTTGTAACTCAGCTATTGCATCCCCACTGCATTGCTAGTTCAAGCATCAGCCCCCCACACCCGTCAGCAAGTGATCTACCTTGAGCTTTAAAGCACCACTTAACTTGAGGTAGAGATTTGTGTGTGTGGACACGAGTCAAGTTAGGGGTAACACTCAATTTATAATTCAAGTTAACTCTGCTGTGAAGACACACCTTATGTCGTATTGGGAACACACAAAAAAATCAATATTTGCACAGTAGAAAAGGTCAAATGTAACAGGGACATCTTCTTAAAACATATTACAGATACCCCCTAAATAATGAAAGGTAACAATTTAAAACCCTTATGAAAGGTTGAAATAGCCATTGTTTAAAATTCTATAACCCACCACCACCACCATTACCTAGTTCACCACGGAGAAATGCAGGAACCAAGGGAAACAAGGAAAGGTGAGTAGAATTTTCTTCCGAATCTTTCCATAAACATAAACTAACACTACAGAACAGTGGTACATGAACTTGAAGAGCAGGAGAGGAATATCATAAATTAATGGATTTGGAGAGAACCAGAAAGTAATCACAGCACAACACCCTGACATTGCATTGCAGTCATGGCATTGCATCAGCGTGTGTAGTGGTGTTTAGTTATCACAAGACAGTGCCAATCTATATTTGTTGCAGAACATAAAACAAATATTGCAGTGCAGTTCCAGTACACTGTGCCATCTTTATTTTCTGTTGTAATATCTCTTTTATTCGTATCCCACAATCTTGGTTCTTAGAAAAGGAATATTTCTCTGGTTCTCTCCCACCCTGTCCTAGTGCCTGAAAAAAAGAGTAGTTTTCCTATTTTTACCCCAATTCCTGACTGCTAGGGAGGGAGGAAAGGGTCCTCGTCTGTATCTGTCTTACCAGCAGGACTGGTTCAGACAATGCTGCCCATCCCAGAGCCACAGGGCACCCCCAAGTCATGACGACACCATCAGCTGAAGTGCAAAATTTACTGCTCATTCTGCAGTGAACCATAGGGTGGAGCATGAGCTGCATCATGCTGACAGAGTGCTGTGATGATAAGCCCCATGGAGATTCAGGATTTCTCCCTCTTTATTTCATCAATGGCTGATGTTCTTCCTTAACAGAAAACCTCCATCAGCTGTTTTCCTAACATCCCTCATCCACTCCCCAGAGGCCAAATTCCATGCTCATTTACACCAGTGTAAATCTTAGCAAATGCCACTGACTTCTTAGAGTCACTTAGGATTTACACTGGTATAAATATGCACAGAATTTGGACCCTGGTTTGTCCATAATACCTATTCTCCCCTCTTCTCCCTTCATTCCTACAAGTGGTGTGTCATCGGAGCATGGGGCAAGTGAGGGTGAGAAGAGAAGATAGCAAATGAAATCCTGCAACTGGGAGACTGTATCAAATGGCTCAGGAAGGAGTCCCAGATATTCTTGAACTGGGCCTGTTAACCTGTTAGGGACTGGTGGTTACCCTCACCTCTCAGAGACGGAGTGGCTTTTGCACCAGTCCATTTGCTCAGTGTTCCATGAGATGCCTTGTGTGAGATAGAAGCAGAACAAGACTATCATCCATTGGAAACCACAGACTCAAAAAAAAACCATGATACTCAGGGGTATGAAAAGAGTTGCAGGTTGAGCACCACAGCTGTTCAGTATGAGAGCTTTGCAAAATAAAAATTTTGCTTTGTTCACGCTAGATGACTAGATCCGTTGGCAAGGGATACTGCCCTCTTCTCTGTTCCTGGCTTCGCAAAGCAACTAATGCATCAGGACTAATGGGAGTAATTCTGAAGGTATCAGGAAAATAACTCACCTTTTTCATAGGACCAGAGAAGGAGGGGAGACGTGCACCCATTTCCGATTTTAATGTCATCCTCTGTAAGCAAGACTGTTATGGCTTATGGGCTCATTAGATTTTTTACAATCCAGTACTGTTGTGTATTTTCCCCTTTTCCCTGCTAGTACTTCTCTCAGAGTGGCTGTTTCTTAGGCTGGGAACAAAGGAGAGAGAGGGAAGTGTGGTGTTTTAAAATAATATATTGGCATCTAATTTTACCTTCAATGGGCTCAATGCTAATTTGAGATAAATGGATGCACAATGCTATACATCTTGAAATATTTGTTATTGCACATTAGAAGATTTTACAAGCTACATGGTAATGTGTAGTGAACACATTTAATACAGTAAACTGTTCTTTGCTGAGTCACCCAGATTCTCACGTGTGTGCATGCACTCACACACACACTTTAAAGTAATCGGGTGTTATCTGTGTCTTATAGCAGCAATAGGCTACTACTGCTATCAGTAGCACTAGTTAATCTTGAACTGACAGGTGTTCGGTGGCCCCAATTAGCAGCAGAAGCATTGCCCTGCCGCTGGGTGCTTCATCATTTAATACCCTCTCAATACTCCTGTAAACTGAGTAAACTACCTGGTGGGCATTGAAGATGATTCTTTCAGTATCACATCCCCATGCCTGCTGTTGCTGCTGCTTATATTTTAATGATCAGCCATAAAACCTACCAGGAATCCCCTTGTTTTAGCCTACCACCTTACTTTTTCTTTGTAACTGTAACATTTAAGATTGATTGAATTTTTAAAAATACCCAATGTTTCATTTGTTAAAATTAAACTATAATAATTGTAAGTTTCAAAAGCCATAACCTATAAAGATTTTTTTGTGTTCAGACTTGCATAGCACTTCCAAAAAACCCTACTGCTAAGGCAATGATGTATTACTTTCACTTTCATTATATGTTTTTAATCAGAGCGTGACTTCACACTAGACAAAGCGATGCTTTATGCATGGTCTCACTTGTTTTTGCTAAAATCTTTTGACATGATTAATTTTACTTTAATGCTTTTGTCTTGTTGTAATGGTAAGGATGATGGGTGTAAACCAGGGCAAAAAAACATGCTTTTCTATTGTAATACCTCTTAGCATTTAAAATAAATCTTAGATGAAAGAAAGAAAAGATCACAAGAGTCTGGTCCAACTGGAATTATATTTCTTGCTACCTGAACATAGACTACACGAGATTAAAAAATGATGCAGTCATTGTTTTTTATTTTTACTTTTGCTATTTCTTGAATTGTAATATATTCATCTGCATGATGAGAAGTGATGAGGAGATGGTATTTTACAGATTTCTGGATATACAGTGAATCCTCCCTTTCAATGCAGGATTTTCTTCTTTAAAACATGAATGGATAAAATATTAGGAAATGTTTCTGAAAGCTTAGAGGGCATATTCCATTCGGTATTAAACTGCAGCTGGTCTTTCTTTCACATCAGTACTTCTTTCTTCAATAACATGCTAACTGGAACTTTCATCAAGCTCTCAAAATAGGAACACATCATACAGTTAAAACCACAAAGAGGATTTAATGAGCACTGAAAGTAGTGGCAAATACATCTGTGGGCAGTAAAACATTTGTGCTCAATAAGTATGCCAGTTTGGGTTTTAAAACAATTTAAAAACCAACATCCTTTGTCCAACCAAAGAGTAGTAACGTAGGTGATGTATGAGAAAGGATGACAGTGAAGCATTCAGAAAGACATTGGATTGGAGAGTTTTATTTCTCTCTCTCTTTCAAAAGGACCAGTCCTTTCTTTCTTATTACCTCATCCTTATTTTAATTACCTTTCTGTTTTCTGCCCGACCATTTGATAGACTTACTTGTTTAGGGTTGCAGTGTTTGGACCATTATACACAGAAAAGTGATGGACTGGGAACTTTTGAATATCCTGCTTTGTCCTGACTGAACCTACTCTCCCTTATGCCAGCAGCCAATCACACAACATCTAGAGGGTGTTGTACATTTGTTCTCCTCTGTGTCTATGACTCACTGATAACGATACACAACTAATCACTTAGTTCAGTCTGTGTACTCATGTAAAAGTAGAGTTTCGTCTCCATCTTTCACCAGATCAATTCCATTCTGGTGTTTTCAGTTCCACTCCAGGTTATGTCATCAGTGAGGTAACCCATGCTTCGAGTAATATGGTATGTGTTTTTACCATATTTTGATATAGCTGGCTCTCCTTGGCCATTTGCCTCCACAGTCCAGCCCCTTTTTGCATCTGCCACTCTGGCTCATTCAGAATATAATTTAAATATGTCTCCTTTACTATAAACATCCTTGGATCTTAAATAATAATACTTTGTAATTATATAGCAACTTTTAGTCCATATCAGTAGTTCTAAAAGCACTTTTTAAAGCTGCACAAGCATTATTACTTCTACATTTTACGAAGAGGGAAACTGAGGCAAAGGGCAGTTAAATGACTTGCCCAAGTTCACACAGCAAAAGTCAGCATTCGAGAACCCAGGTTTCCTCACTCCCCAACCTGTGCCATGTCCATTGGACCATGCTGCTTTCTCTTCCCTTCTGTGTTCCATGGCAGCTCACAGATAATTCATTGCACCAACTTTTCCCACTCATGACAATACTTTTTCCTTCCTGGACTCACTAAGCACAGCATTCTCCAGCCTTCTACTCTTTTGGAGTGGATTTGAAGTGCTGATTCCCATGGCAAGCCTTCTATTTGAGGGGTCACTAAAAGAGTTTCTTGGCCCTTGACATATTTGTAAACATTTGGCCACCTTTTCCTATCCATTCCTGAAAACTCCTCTTCAGTTTTTCCTTGCCCATGTTGATCACTTCTATAACATCAGTTGTGGCTTTTGTCTCTCCATTTAAGATTCTTGGGACACATTTTTAATTGTGTCTAAATGCCATTTCTGCCTTTAAAACTTTCCCCCTAAATGAATTCATCCACTATAGAGGTTTTGCTTTTTAAAAAATAAGGTTAGAGCAGTTTTGAGGATTTCTTTCTGCTAGAGCCCCCCCCCCACACACATGATTTATAATTGAAAAATAACCATAAAAGGTGGTGGTAAAGTGGGGAGCAGGGCTGAACTAAACCTCTTGACATGTCCCCAAGTTTGTATTTATCATTTACATGCGTAAATCATACACGTGTACATCACAAATTTAGCTTGCTGAGCAATTCTTGGCAGCCCTGATAAATTTCAAATACCTTACTCCATTCATTCCGTAGTCTCAAGTACCAGGGCTTCTGCTTCAGTGCTGTGTCGAGGTTGGTTTCAGCACTGCATTGAAAAGCTTGAACAAGCATTGGCACATTACGAAGGCAGAAGCCTTGACACTCCCTGCTAGATGGATTTAATAAATGTTTTGGAGATCTATAGACATAGTGACCATACCCTCCCAAACACACACACACTGTCTCTCCTCAATAAATAAATGTCATAAATATATTAAATGTAACTGTTTTAGTATAAATTCCTTCTATTTGTTCCATCCATATATTTAGTTCATTTTTAAAGGTTCAAAACAGCAGAGCATGAACATGAAAGAAGTGACACAAATACTTAGAAAAGCTCATACGAGGGGAACAAATATATAGTAGTATGTCTGAACTTAGGATCTTATTTGATGTGACCAAGCAAATTTCCAACAGGCCAGAGGTTTACACCACATGGGCAAGTGACAATATAGCTGTGAGAAGCATGAAGTCAGTAAGGAGTAATTTTTGTGTGTGAGAGGTTAGCCACACAACTCTCATTCTGAGCATGATGCATGGGAATTCAACCATGTAACTCCCATTAATGATGCACGCCTGCATATCTAAGAGCAATATGGAGCTCTGAAAATGAGTGAAAATACAGCGAGTTGTCAAAATGCATGCTCTATTTGTGTTTTAAATATTATTCTCTCCTGCAATACCATTTGAAATAATTTCCAAGAAATGTCAGCACTCTTCCTTAAGCCTAGGTATTTGTCTTTTTGATTACAGTATCCTTAGCTACCACTTTTACACTGATAGTATTCAACTGTTCTTATCTTTTGATAACTTTAATGACTCTGTGCCTGGCTTGACCAAGTAACCTTGTGACTTCATTTCATCTTCTGTCAGCTAAAAACCTCAAAGACAAAAATGCTTCTCTTAGACAAACAAAGTATCCTCCAATTACTCAGTTTCCTCTATTTATCTTCTTGACTCAGACCTTCTGTTTGCCTCCCCTATTCATAATCTTGGCACCTTGACTCTGGACTTTCCATCTCTTCCCATATTCCATGTGGCATCGTATCTTGCGTCATCACCTCTACAACATTGCCTATACATACCATTGCTGTAACTCCATCTCTATCCATGGTTTCATTTCCTCTTGATTACTATATCCTCCTTCTGTATGGCCTTCTGAACTCCTAGCCCTCCAGAATCCAGCATATATGGAATGCTGCTGCTTTTCCTTCTCAGGTGTACAAAGAAGTGTGAACCACCTCCATACTCAGAAATTCCACTGCCATCTCATTATTTCAAGATATAATTCAAAATTCTGATTCACTGCCTATACTCAGCCATGAATTGTCAAGCCCTGAGTGGTGGAAAGTCAATCTGGAGCAAAGCTAAGGACACAACTGCTTGCAACCTTTCCTTAATCTGTAGAGAGAAGGAACTCAGAGATGACTGGTGCAGCCCATAAAGTGAGGTGATCCAGCTGGTAGGAGGATGGGTCTTAGACAATCAGGAGGTATGCTTATTTAGCATGTTTCCACAGTAGGCTCTGTTGGCAGGCTTCTATGGAGCCTTGTTCAAAATTTAAAGCTGCTGACTCCTGGAGGTACTGCTACCTGCTTGGAAGTAAATCAAGACCCTTGTCGTAAAATCCTTCTTGAACTATCTCCAGCCTCACAGACCTGATATGCTTCCAACTCCATTTACTCATCTAGCACTCGGTTCTCTTTAACAGTCCGGACGCTGCTCGTGGGAGAATCTTCTCTGCAGTTCCAGCTATCTGGAACAGCCTTCTTGCAAAATTGTGTTGTATGTGTTGTGTTGAATGAATAGCATCCTCACTGCAAACATGGTTTTTGGTTTCTTGCATGACTTCAGGTAAAATTAATGTTTTTATTCTCATCTAGTTGGACTGGAATTCACGTAGCATTAATGGGAGTGAGGCATGTATTGAGATGAAAATGTGTGTTTCTGGTTGTTTGTTTCAAAAAGTATTCCTTTTGTTTCTGTATATATTGTGATATTTTTGATTTTGTACAAATGGATTACAGAGAGGATGGTGAAGTTCCTGTAGCTGAGCAAAAATATTTTCATCACAAGAAACTCTCACTAAAATAATCACATTTTTGCAAGGAAGTGAAACACTATTCAGACTTTTTTCAACATTTTTTTTCATAAAACAAAAGACAGCTGCCTTTTGAAAGCAGGGAAACTGTAATTTTAATACACAACATTTGCAAAGTGGATTTTGATAACTTGTCTTAGCTGTTTTTAGTTTCACATATAGCATTAATGGTGAAAGGTGAAAATATTAAATTCCTAGCCATTCTTGTCTTCATTGTTTCAATTCCTTGTTTGACTCTGCTGGGTCATCATTTGTGGAATGTAGCTCTCTTCTTTATCTTGTTCGGGATCCCGTTTGTTAAGATTCATATTTTTATTTTCTTGATTTCTATTTAGGTCAGGTCTGAAATGTTATCAAATATACAAGGCCCATTGTTTTTTATTTTCATTTTGTTTTAAAATTTCCTGGGAACTTATCAGTGTTTATTACAAACATTAAAAAACAGGTGAAAATCAATGCCAGAAATTAACGTCACAGTTTTCTGGGTAAATATCAGCATTAATATTGGGAGACCAGAGGACAGAAAAAAAGCAACAAATAGGGAAAAGTAAAAGTATTTAAAGTAAAAGCAATTTAATGCTGTGGTTTATTTCATGAACTGTACATTAACATTATGTACACAAATGCACATGCATTGGTGTGTGTGTGTGTATTCCACTACATTGTCCTACTTAAACAGACAGCATCACATTTGCACTTAGATTAATTTATTATTAGCATAAACACATCTGTCTATTAATATATTGGATTTTCTTAACATAATCAGTATTTTCACGTATTTGAGTGGTCCAAAATTCAGGTGAAAATCAGTATAAAATTAATAATATCTTTTGTAAAACCCCAGAATTCTTTTGTAAAAATCATTAAAAACTGAAAACAAAGCCTTAAAAATACACATGTGAGGGTTTATTTCTATAAGAATGACTTCATAAGCATAATGTGTTGTACCAAATGTTATATCGATTATTACTTTCTTTTATCTGAATACCAACATAAATATCCGCATAAAAGAGTTAATGTGTTTTTCACAGGGCAGCTTTATTTTTGTGTGCTCATCCTTCTTCCGACTCCACTTCCATTTGGGATTGTGCACTTGTGGGGTGTGTAACTGAGAGGTGTCTACTCTCACTGAGAAAAAAGTGTAAATGAATTGAATAATAATGTATGAACTTTAAAAAGGCATTTTGCCCTAGTGCACAGAAACCCTGTGTAACTAGAGCATATAATTTTAAACGAACCAGGCCATAAGAATGCCGCAATGGATGTGATGTCAACAGGAGCTCATAATTCATGCATATGAATTACATCTGAATATCCGGAAATCTCTCTGACACTGAGATCTATTAGATTGTGGTATGGTTTCCCTTGGGAAATAATGGAAGTCCCATGACTACAGTTGTTTAAAACAAGCCAGATCACTAAAAAAAGATTCAGCTCTTTGCCTGACCACAATCTTTTTTTAAAATGAATTCATTGCTTTGGAAATGAGACTGAAGTCCTCATGTCATTCACAGAACAGAAATAGCAAAGGTGGTTGTAGTGCAAGCTTCCTACACTGTCCCTGTAATCTAACTCTCCTTCTTGGTGAATATGGCCAGGTTTACAATAGAAGTGCGTTGCTGTTATAGCTATACTGGTAAAGTGTTCCTATTGTGGATGCAACTTATATGGGCAAAGCTATGCTTTTGCCAGTGTAGTTTATTCCAGCTCCTCCCAAGTCATACATGCTATGCTGGCCAAAGTGCCCACTGAAGTCATTTGGGAATCTTTTCATTGACATCAGCAGCCTTTGGATTAGGCAAGGGGTAGTCAACAGGCAGATCATGGGACAAATGCAGACCACCAGATGCTTTTGAACGAACCACGAAATCTTTTTATTTACTTATTATTACATTATTGTTATTATGGTGTGAAAAAGGTTTCTTTGGAGTCTGGACCTTGACTGTACCTTGACCAAGAAATTTGGACCTTTACAAAAAAAAATTGATTACCCCTGGCTAGGCCATCAGTCCTTTGGTTTTGTCTGAGTCTGTCAACAAGAATGCCAATTAAGGATAATTGTGGTATTTTGCGGGTGGGGAAGACAAGAGGGGAGAGGGTTATGTGAACTCCTGACCACTAGGAATTAGCCTGAGAATACCAACATGTTTCACTTAGCCCACCAAACAGCCATAAACTACTAATGACTTTCTGTGTGGCTTCAGCTTTCAGTAGCCATTTATCTATGAATGCAGCATTCTAAAATTTCCCTTTTTATAACAAATAAAGTATGTAATTCACATGCTTTGGCTTTCATTAAAGAAGTAAACATGAGATGGGTAAGGATAAAGCACTATTAAATAAATCAAGTTTATAGTACTGTAAGGGAAAAAAGTGAATATTTTAAGTAAAAATACTGAGGTGGCTGCAGCTTCCAATAGCTTCTCATCTATACCTCAGCTTTTATTTTGAATGTTCAAATGGTTTTTCTTCAAAAAAGTTAACTGGAAGAATAGCAAATGCCCTGATTTGGGTCAAGCAAAGAAGGAGGATGTTGGAAAAGTGCTGTTTCTGGATCAGCATGTTCAGAGGATGATGTCCAGGAATATTTTGTTAAAATATATTTGGATGGTATTATTTAAAATGTGCTTTTCATTTCCCATTGAAATAACACAAAAGGCATTTTAAGTGACGTCAGACCTTTGCCAGATCCAAAAAGATTGGCTTTCTGGTTGAATAGCAAAGGACTATTGGAAAAAATATCCAAAGGCCATGGAACCTCAGTTATACCTGTGCAACCTCACTGAAGTCAATGGCATTGTGTGCATGTAACTGATGGCAGAATTTGACTCATGAGCTTGTCCTATGGTTGAGGTAAAATTGAAAGGGTATCTTTATTACTAAAACATAAAACCATATATAGCCAAAAGGTGTGATAGCAGAAAAATGTTTGTACATGATGGCCCCAGTTCAGCAATATATGTAAGCATGTGCCTAAGTCCACAGCTATTCAGCAAAGAACTTAAGTTAAACATAGCTTAAGTACGGTACTTCGCTGAATAGAGGTCTATAAATGTATGTATGCCATTGTGCATTTAGATAGGACAGCGTTTATCTGCATTACCCCCAGATGACTGAAATTGTTTTTTTTTAAAAAAAACATGGTAGCCAATACTACAGCACTGACTTGTCTGTGGCATCCGAACCTCAGTTTTCAGACTGGTACACAAGCAGTCCTTGTCTCCCAGCTATATTACCCCTAATGTATGCACAAGCTCATTTAAACTTCATTTTATTAAGTAGAATTATAATTGTTGGAATAAATAGTGCTGTGACTGGCGCCCATCAATCTCTGCCTAAGCAGAGAATTACACTCCCGTGTAAAAGGCCCATACAAGGCCCTGTGCAGCACTTAAGCCTTTAGTGTTTTGTGGGCCTTTTGGGTGGGGGGGGGGTTCATTGACTGAGAACAGATAGAACAGTGTCTCTCAACCTTTCCAGACTACTATACCCCTTTCAGGAGTCTGATTTGTCTTGCATATCCCCAGCTTCACCTCACTTAAAAACTACTTGCTTACAAAATCAAACATAAAAATCCAAAAGTATCACAGCACACTATTACTGAAAAATTGCTTACTTACTCATTTTTACCATATAATTATAAATCAATTGGAATATAAATATTGTACTTACATTTCAGTGTATAGTATATAGAGCAGTATAAACAACTTATTGTCTGTATGACCTTTTTGTTTGTACTGACTTCACTAGTGATTTTTATGTAGACTCTTTTAAAACTAGGGAAATATATAGATGAGTTGATGTACCCCCTGGAAGATCTCTGCATACCCCCTAAGGGTACGTGTACCCCTGTTTGAAAACCACCACAATCGAAGCAGCAGCAATCATTCTCCCCTCTGTTCACAGAATGTTTCTAGCCAAGCAACAGAAATGCAAAGAATGAACATTTAAATGTTCTGAAATTTGATTTTTCTTAACTCAAAGATTTATAATGGCAATAAAGCCCTTCCTTAGTGTCCCCTTGTCTGGGGGAGTTGTTTGGCTTCACCCCAGCTGCTTCATTTCCACAGCCAGGCCTTCGCTCACAGAGAAAGGACTGCTATGGTAGGCTTTTTTCCTATAATACAATGCAACAGCCTGCTTGAAATGGTTGCAGCTGTTTAAGAGCTCTCACTTGAGATTTTTAATATAGGAAACACAGTGATAATCTATAATCTCTTATGGGAAAGTCCTGCAGAATTACATAGGCATGAAACCAATAATGTTCTATAGAAATTAGAATAGTTCTTTTAAAAAACTGAATTAATTAGATAATGCTAATCTTTCCACAGATTTTTAATCATCCTATAGAACTTAATAGAGAACAATTTTCTATAGAAAAATCCTCATCTTCTAGTAATTTCTATAGAAATTTTCCCTAAGGGTTGATCACTTAATCATATAGCACTGAGAGTATTTGCCTGTGTTTGTCAGGCAAAGTTATCAGTTACCCTTTCTCATATACAGAATGCTTTAGCCATATAAAAGACTGGATTGCATGGGAGCGGGAGGATCATTGCAGAGCTCCCCTATCATTACATAAGAGTTGTGAGGTGCAGTTCCTATGGGATCAGTGGGATGCTGGAGCTGTCCATGCAGGGCCCTATGCCATTGGTGGCTCTGACTCCAATACCTGTGGATCTAAGGGCAGGGGGAACATGATCTCTCCCACTCTGGCCAAGGTACCTGTATTGTGTAAGCAAAGCTGTAATACCACACCAACATAGTAAAGGGTCTAAATATGACTCAGAATTACACAGGGCTCTTTGGACATTTCAGTTTTATTAAACTAGTGTCTTGTTTTTGAATGTCTAAGGGAGATATGAAAAACTGAAAGAAGTGAAAGTTATCCCTTTCTTTGCAAGGCGACAACTAGAATTAATTCTGAGTAGGCAGGAAATGCTGATCCAGAATATGAGTGTCACGGTAGAAAATATTAGCTAACGAATTCTGCATTAGAGCAAGACTCTCAATTACTTCAGTCGGAGTAAAACAAAGCCCTTAGTGGGTAAGGGAGGGGAAACATTTGACCGTATGTAACTTAGCAGTGATTTATGATGATTCATGGGAGTTTCACCAAGGATAAATAGCTGGAGGCCTGGAAAGAGCCACTTTGACTAACAGTTTTGGAGGTGGTTTTGTAAAGCCTTCAGGGCAGGGACTGTCTCTTGCTGTGTGTTTATACAGCACCTAGCATCGTTGAGTCCTGGTCTTGATCACAGTCATTATAATAAAAGAGAGTTATTCTTTGCGAGTACATAGTTTAAACCCAGAAAGGCTGTATTCTTCACCAATTGGGAAGGCTGATGTGCTGAAAATAGCCTTCATTTACTGATAAGCAGTAAAAGCATGAGCGGCGGGTATAATAGGCCAGGGAAGGCTAAACTGCCACTGATTCACAACCGGACACCTCTTCCCCTCTCTGCTCCACCCCTCCCGCAAGGCCCCCACCACCTGCTGCTACTGCCTGTCTGGTAAGTCTTCCTCCTCTCCTCCACTCCATCCCCTTCTCTCCAGAGGTCCTAGCCGCTCATAGCATCCCTCCTCACTCCCCTTCCTTGTGGGGGCGGGAGACTGAAGAGGCCAGTGGCGGCCGGGGGGGGTGAGGAGGCAAGAGCGTGTGTCTTGCTGTGGGTGGAGGGATGAGGAGGGGAGCGACGGGCAGGCAGGGGAGTGAGGAGGGGAGTGATGGGCAGGTGCGGGAGTGAGGAGGGGAGCAATGGGCAGGCAGGGGGTGAAGAGGTGAGTGGTGGGTGGGCAGGAGGGCGAGGAGGCAAGTGGTGGTCTGGCAGGTTTCTCGCTGCAGGCAGGGGGCTCTGTTGGGAAAGTGAGGAAGTAAACAGCAGGTGGGCGGGGGATGAGAGGGTGAGGAGGTGGGTGGAGGTGTCACAGCTGGTGGAGGAGTGAAGAGGGACACAGTGAGCCAGCGGCAGGCGAGGGGATCTTGTGGTGTGGGGGTATCTGTCAGGGGAGTGAGGAGGGACGTGGAAAATGGCAGGAAGGGGGGGTCTCATGGCATGGGAGCACGAGGAGGGATGAGGCAGGGGAGTCTCGCTGCGGGTGGGGGTGTGAGGAGGGACTTGGCGGCGGGGGGGCTGAGCGGGGAGGGAGCCGAGCGGAAGGAGGGTGGGGAGTGGAGTCTGGGCGGGGCCAAGGGTGGAGGAGGCGGGACAGGGAGCTAGCCTCCCTCAGAGGAAGCTTCACCCGCCACCCGTGCCTGAAAGGGTCAATGGAACTATGTTCAGTTTAATGAGACACAGTTATCCCTGGTGTCACTGCATTTAAATCAATGTGCAAAGGGCAACTTGAGTCTACTAGAAACCTGAATGGTTCCTATTCAACACTACTTTGCATTAGTGGCATTCTTGAAGTCCTGAAGCTGATGATCCAGTACTTTGCCTTCCTCTCCATAGACCATGGACATTCATATCAATCTTCTGGAAGTCTTGGGTCTGTTTTTGTGTAGTATAGATGAACCAATTTTTGTAACAAAGGAGTCTCTTCAGTTTCTTCACAGTTCACTTTGGGTATTAAACTCCACTGCACCAGGGACTCCTACTGGGTTAATAATCAAAGATAGTAGATACTAATTTACTTCCAGAAAACTTTTTCAAACCTCCCTGTAAATGTACCATCTCCCTGTTATGAAGTAGCCACTAGCGAAGAGAAGGAAGTTCAGTTTGATAGGCTGAAGTTAGTGCATTGAAGCGAGTCTGGTGTTAGTATATTAAGTTAGATTGTATGCAGCCCTGCATTCTGTCTCAGAAAGTGCCTTTCTAAATTACTTCCCCTTTATCTACATGGAAGCTCCCCATCTCTTTCTGTCTCTCAAGAGCTCTGGGTAAGCTCGAAAGCTTGTCTCTCTCACCAACAGAAGTTGGTCCAATAAAAGATATTACCTCACCCGCCTTGTTTCTCTCTCACTCACACACACACAAGCCAGCCGGTGACTGGAAGGAGGGGAGAGGGGTGCATTCCCTGCTAGCCAGCATAAAGAGAGAGAATCTGACTTCATTGTCTCACTGAAAATGACAAAGGAAATGTCCAGTATTGAAAGCATGCTTGCACCTTGTGTCTTTGTTCTAACTTTCCCCAGACTGGTTTGTTTTGACTATTTCTTCCCAACATCATTTCTTTGTTATTTTCAGTGAGACTTGACCTTAGTCCTTCTGTTGTAGGGAAAACTCCCCTACTAGCTCCCTTTCTCTGGCCCTGGAAAGAGAGAGTAAGAGAGAGTGTGTTTATGCAAGTGAAAGGGACGCCGTTCGGAGCAGTACTCTCCCTTTGTTTATATTTTGTCTGTAAGGATTTTGCTACAGAACCATCCCTCGGTGCCCAGCTGCATAGGGACCTGCTCCTTATGGGGGCCTCTGGGCTCTACTGCAGTTGAACTCACTATACAAGTAATTCCCATTGGAATTAATGAGATTTACTCTTATTTTATGAGAATAGCGCTCCAGGATTGTATGAGAGACTTAATTAAGGTAAGATTGTGCCTCACTTGCTGGCATCACATGACACTGTCATGGGGAGAGCCTCCTCTTCAGTGAGGAGTGGACACGTGGGGCAGAGAATGGCCTCAACTCTACCCTTCCAACATGCTGGTAATCACAGCTGAGCCAGTGTGGCCCAAGAAGTAATCAGTTACTCTGGTAGACCAGCAGCAGATTGCTTTTCCTCTGGAGGAAAGGGGAAGCCAGGGAGGGAATTGTGTCTCTCAGAGTCATAGTTCCATCCCCGGTCTGCTCAAAGTCCTGGGGCAGTGTAGCTACAAGCTTCCCCTTGCCATGGGTCTGGGAGTAAACTCACAATTTAGCCCTTAATTAGAGCCTGATTTTGATTGCTGTTGTGATTTTATCTCACCTCTCACAAAATTTGACCTTTTACCTAAAGCTCCCACCCCTGCGCTCAAGTAATTACTTTCATTTGTAAAAAATAAGTTTCTAGCCCTCGTTGAGGGAAAAACTTGTTGAAATTGTTTCCCTTTGCTGGACTCTTTCCAATGTTTCCACATCCTTCTTGTAGTGTGGCGCCCAAAACTGGACACAGTACAATGTCGAATGGAGGGGAATGATCATGTCCCTCCATCTGCTGGCAATGCCCCTACTTATACAGTTTGTTCTTTTAATGAAGCATTTCTTTACTGGACAGAACAGACTGCAGTTGTTAGGCTATGCACAGCAAGTGCAAAATACTCACTGTAGCTGTGTTGAACATGCAAAGTACAGTCATATGAGGAGTGATCTAACCTTGTGGTTTGATTTTGCAAATATCTCAAACTACTGCATTTTTGGCATTTGCAGAATTTGTTAGAATTTTGAGATTTTATTTACCTATAATTTAAACTTAAATTGTTTTTAAGGGCAATTTAATTTTTTTTAAACATTTTTCTTCTATCTGCATGCAGAGCTGTGCTATGTGTTAGAATAAATCTGTGCTGACCAAGTACCCTGGATTAGAGATCTGCATACTGTGTTTATTTTTTCCATTTGCAAGACTGTAAATTCTTCAGGGAGGGAGTTTGTATTTTGTGTTTTGTAGGGCACTGAGAAAATTGTCTGTGCTTTACATATAATAAAGAAAATAATTTTCTCTACCGCTGTGCAGCTTTTATCACACTCTCCGTATTTGTTTTTCTCTATTCCATTTCTCACCCTCTTTTTACTAGATTTTTTTTCTCTTTCCCTTTCTGCCCTTTTTTATTCTCTTCTAACTAGAATTCAAACTCAGTAACAAGGAAGCTTCTATTAAATTTTCAAATACAGGCTGTGTGGGAGTGTTTGTTATTAAGCAATCCTACTTTGTTCATTCCTAGAGCCGACTCCATTGTTATGGTTTTGTCCTCCCTGACACAGCTGCTGATGGTGGTGCAGTATTCCACAGGAATGTCTAACAGTGTTGCTGTAGCTGTGCTAGGACTACAACACAGATACTAGTGCGTGCATGGGTACATACAAGGGGTAGGGCCATTTCTGACAGGCTGCGGAACCATGGTGGCAGGAGACCCTGTGCTGGGAGAGGAGTTGTGTGTACGCTTAGTCCACTCCTTACTCCTCCTTTGCACACCACATTAGGCATCAGCATAAGTGGAGCATCCATCTCTGTCTCATGGACAGGGCTGCTGCTCAAGGAGGATAGGTGGAAACAAAGCCAGGAGCTGGCTGACTGAGCTGCCTGAGCAGCTGTTTAAAACTGTTCCTGGTTTCCACACAGCAGCAGCAGGGGGCACCTGGAATTCCCACCCTATGTTGTTCCCCCTTGCCACCCAGCATTATAGCAGTTGGGAGGGGGAAGCCTGGGTCTCAGGCAGAGAGAGAGAAAGACCCAGGCTGCATCTGCGCTGAGTGCTCCCTTTCTGGCACCTGCTGAACCTCCAAATCCGCCTCTTTGGGGGACAGAAAAGGCAGGACAGTGCTTCCTCCCCACTGCCAGCCAAGAGGAAAGGAAGCAGCCCTGCTCTTGAAAAGGGGACTAAAGGAAAAGATCCCCTGCGGCCGCGCTCTCCTTCTCTCCCTTGGCCAGTTGAGAGAGGAAGAGAATCCCCCAGTGTCTGCAGAGAGAGCAATCTGGACTAGTGGATGTGGGTCTCAGGTGAGATATGTGTGTAACAGGGAGCCTGGGTAAGACCACATTTTGAGTGAGGGTACAAAATTGTTGTTTTATGTATCTATATGTATCTATACACTATCCGTAGCACTAGGGCAGGTGGGTCTAGACCCACCCATAACTACAAGCCTGTGCCCTCAGTTAAGGGGGAAGAACCACTAGCCCAGGCTACAATTGATTTCTGTGGACAACAATTGAAAAAAGGAGCAGGAGTGAGGTCAAAGGTAAAAAAAATCAGGAAACCAGAAGGGCACACTGAGCAGAGAAACCCCGACAGCACCCACACTCCTCAAAGGTGTCTAGGCAGTCAGTGGGGACTGCACAGAGGAACTTTGCCTGGAGACATGACTGAACAAGAGAATGGACATAAACCCAACAGTCGCAGAGCACCCCCCAATCCAGCTTCCTCCTCCTGGAATGATGGATGGCCATCTTGGCCAGCGCCAGGAGGAGGCTGACAAGGAGGTCCTGTGGCTTTGTGTCGCCTCAGATGGGTGTGCATAAATGAGAATGTGTGTGAAGAAGTGCAGCCAGAACTCAGTAAGAGGTTCTGGAGGATCTGGAAGAGGGGTTGCAATGTGATGCACCCTACATAGATGTACGCCAGCTTCTCCTTCTCACCACAAAAGGAACAGGTGTAAGTGGAGTTTCTGAGCCACGCCAGGTATATTCCCGTGCTCATAGCTCCATGGAGGAGTGGCCAGCTAATATTCCTGGTGGGCTGTGGAGCCAGAGTAGAATACAGGCTGGCCCATCAGGGTTCCTCACCTTCCTGGGGTGGCAGCAGGTCCTGCCACTTAGTGTCAGGGTGGGACACAAAAGCGAGGAAATAGATGGTCTGAACCATGATAATGTACAGATGTTCTCTGGGCCCGGTTTGGAGGCAGACCAGCTGGATATTGTGCAGCCAGCTCAGGTGGCATGTTAGGAGCAGCTGAGGAGAGAAGCGGGAGGCAAGGCTGCCCTCACCTCCTGGAGCACACAACAGGGCAGAGCACTGTGGCGTCCACCCAGTACCTCTGATCATAGTCCAGGGGGTCTCTGAGTCTGGTAGTACCAGCCAGGATCAACCTCTGGAGCAACAAGGGAGACACCACCACCTGCACATGTAGAGGTTCTACAAGGAGGTTCATGTAGTCAGCGGCTGCTATGGACCTGGTCACTGAAACTACCTTCCAGGTTCTGAAGAGGTCCTGGTAAAAGAACAGCAGCTCAGAGGGGTTTGGGGAAGACCTCTTGGGTGGAGTTTCTGGTTTGTATTGTAGGCAGCGGAGGAAGGCATGTGCTAGCATGCTGCATGCCGGACTATCTGCACTGTAAAGGAGTCTCTGCAGAGCATGAAGGTGGAAGGCATGAACCGGTCCCTGTCCCGCCTCCCATGGGGGCGGCTCAGGACATCCTCAGAGACAAGTGCAATCCAGACCAGAAAAATTCCAGGATCTTCTTCTGGAGGCTGTCCAGGGTCCCCGGGAGAGGCTCAGGGTGTTGAACAGTGCCACAGTATGGAACAGGACCAGCTGGTTGACACAAGTGTCCTGCCCCAAAAGTAAGGGTACCGGAGCAGCCCCATCTACTTCCACAACCACTCAGACACCCTGGCCTCTAGATTGATGCAATTCTCCAGAGATCAGTGGCAGAAAGGTACATGCCCAGATAAAGCAGTAGACCCGCACTCCACTGGATTGCACGGATTGCAGGTGGGAGGGAGTCTGCCTGCCAGCTGACCTCACATCAGGCAAGAGCTCTTGACTCAGTTGACTGCAGTGGAGGAGGCCATCAAATAGAGGGCTTGGCAACCTCCGCCTGCCCCAGGCCTCTCAGGTCCTGGGCCACGAGGAACATGTCATCAGCATACACCAGCAGAACCATCCACAAGTCCAGTTCCTGAAGCACCAGCCCTCCTCTTGTGGAGGAGACAAAAGAAGGGCTCGATAGTGATGATATAGGGCTGTCCAGACAATGGGAAGCCCTAATGAACCCCTTGACTGAAGGTGATAGATTTGGTCAAGGCCCAGGTGAGCTTGACCACTCCACAGAGGCGTACAGCACCTGGAGAAACCCTGAAGCCAAAAGCCCACAGGGTGCCCATGAGATACCTGTAATCCATCCAGTCAAACACCTTCTGCTGCAGGGACAGGAGGATGAATGACAGACCATCCCTACGTGCTAGATGGACCAGATAGAGGTTATCGAAGATGGTCTGGCCCTGGATGGTGTGGTCTCATCGGGATGGATCACATCCACCAGCACAGGCTGCAGTGAGATGGCTTTTGCTACAACTTTGTTGTCCATACTGAAGGGCAAAACAGGGCACCAATTCTTTAGGTCGCAGAGGTCCCCGTTTTTAGGCAGCAGGGCAAGCATTGCCCACCTGAATGAGATAGGGAGAACCCTGCTCCCCACGGACTCGGCTCACAGTGGCACGGTCTGGGCTAAGGACAGAATGCAGAGTCAAACTCCATGATCAGCCCTTTGATGCCCCGAGATTTGTTGGTGGGCATCAGACAGAGGGCTTCCAAGAACTCAGCCAGAGTGAGGGGTTGCTCTAACCTTTCCTGGTTGCCCTCGCTGACTATAATGAGTTCATCCCACATGACCCCACAGGAATCATTGTCAGTCGGATCCAGGGAGAAGAGGCTGGCATAGAAGGCCCTGGCCCTTCCCCGCATCTCCACCAGATCTATGAGAGGGGTGCTGTCCTCCACTAGGAGACAGGTAATACACTTTTTAGCACTCCTATTTTTCTCTGGGTGTAGAAGAATGAGGGGCCGCAATCGATCTCCCAAAGGAGCTGGGTGCGGGATCGAACGAAGGTTCCCTGGGCCTGATGGTGATAGAGAACCCAGAGCATGTTCTGCTTCTCCTGACACTCTCTGCAGAGGGATGGATCCCCAGGGCAAGATGCCAGTCACCTTTCCAGCTCCAAAATCTCCTGCTCCAACTGGTCTAACATTGCATCTTTCCTCCGGCTGTGACCCTGGGACCAAAGTGGTGGGAAAAGGGAAAAGGTTTCAGAATGGAGAAGTAAGCAATAGTAAATCCCTTGTATATTTCTGAAAGCCTGGGCATGTTTCCAAGACTCTACTGCCTTAGCCATGATGGCTTTGTTCAGGGAAAGAGAAAGAAGACAGCTGTAATATGTCTGACCTTATTCTATCCAGCAACTTCACTAGCGTTGAGTAAAGTACAGTGCTTCCTTTGAAAAGAAGTGGGTGTTTTAGAATGATTTTTTCTGGAAGTCTCTGTTTTGTACCACAGTTCCCTCAGATCCTCCCTACCCATCCTGATTCCCATAATGAGGAACTACTCTCCTTGACAAAGACACGCACATTGTTTTTATCCAGGTTCCTCAACATTATTATAAGAGAGAGCTTTTGCCATGTATTGGTAAGGAAGGGAACTGTGCCTGATATATTTCACTGGGACTGAAGTGTGGAGTAGAAAAGCAGATGTGTGTGGACTGCCAGAGGAATCACTGACTGATTCTTGTGCAGTTTGGGTTCGGGGAACTGAGACCAGATAAGACAAAGCAGGTATAACTGATACTGTGCCAAATCCTGAGGATTGCTGAGCACTTGCAATTCCCATTGCAGTTAGTGGGCAGTCTCTCAAAGGAAATTATAGGGGCTTTGTACCTCTCAGGATTTGTGCCTAGTGCTTTTGTTTTTTGTGCACTACGTTTGATTTCTCTCCTTTCAAACTGAACATGAGGAACAAACAGAAGTAAACTGCTTGGGAAGAAACTGGCTATGTCTTTTTTGTGTTGCATTTCACCTCTTTGTTTTTGCTTGGCTGCAAAAGGAAAAGCTTAAGTATAATTTAAATGATTTTCTGAGAAGGGGGTGGGAGGGAGCTGAGAACAATGTGCACCATCTAGTGGCTTAGTATGGAACTTCAATTGATGAAGAATGGTAAGAAAGGAATGCGACAACAGGCTACTGCAACTATCGCAATTAACTTGACAGACTTTGGAGTTTGTACAGCATTTATGTGGCTGATCAAGAAACGCCAAAATAGATGCAGTATGTGACCACAAACATGGATACGGAGATCACTAGCTATCTATCAAAATTAAAGACACATGAAATTAATTCCATTATTAGTAAAACTTATTCTGTAGTTAAGGTAGTAAACACACTTCCATTCTCAACTCATACTTTCATTCATTGACAGTTGGGGTTGCATAAATTTGTGACCTTTTTTGTGAAATTTTCCAGATTTGTTTTATTCACTTACATGCCCTGAAATTTTAAGTTTTCATGAAATTTCTCAAAAATGTTAATTGGCTTTGAAACGATGTCAGATTATTTCAGTGTTGCATGTTGCTATAATGAAAACAGATTTGCTCAGATGTAGGTATGCTTTGGTATCAACAGTTTACTAAAACAGGACTCAGTTTTGAACTTGAATTCACAATGAATTGTGAAAGTGTTCATATTCTGCATATGTTGAATTTCTTTGAAAACAATTCACACAACTATACTCAGAACTGTCTCAAAGGAAAAAGTTGTTTTTCATTTTGTGGGACTAAATTTGTTGAGTAGTTTTTCAGTTACAGTAAATATGTTAAAGTGCTAGCTGTTGAAGTTACCAGTTTGTGCATAAATATAACAGATAACTTTACGTTACTAATTTTGGGGAGATACTGCGCATGCTGAACAATTGGGTGAACCACGATGGACATTGATTTCCATAAATTTAGCTCTTTATTTTGCATGTGAGTTATCTATGAACAGACATTAATGTTTTTGAATGTGTTCATTATTTAAAATTATTCATGAATGATTTTATATGGATGTATGTCAGCCTGTGAATTGCTGAGAAACTGCTTGCTGCCACTCTTTCTTCAAGTAATAACTATATGTAGTTTGATACTTACACTGTGTGATTGCTCACTTAAGAAACGTGACATTGTTTGTTTCCTGGCTGGATGAGTCCCAAACCCACAAAGAGTTTTCAAGATGGTAGTGCAAAACTTCTGGCATGAATGCTCATGTGAATACATATTTGCCTGAGTGTTTGTGACACTTTCTCATACCATTATTCATAAAAAGCAAATAAAAGGGGATGCAAATATTGTCAAAACAGATTTGTGTTGTTTATTCAAACAAATGTCCCCAAATTACCCCTATGTGTAGATCAACTCAGTAAGTAATTCAGGCAGGTTTTGCATAACTCAGTATTGTGCTGAACATGTCAAATTTCTTTCCCCAAAGCTTGAGGAAGCGCCTATGGGACAGTCCATTTCCCTGTCCAGTGAGCGCCTTTCTAGGATGGGTACTAAGAGAACTGCCACCTGTCCCACTTCCTCCCTCTGGTGTTTCTTTCTGGGAAACTTAATTTTGCCTTCTCTAGCTTATGTGTGAGTAAGGGCAGGTCTACACTACAGACCCATGTCAGTATAACTGCATTGCTCAGGGGTGTGAAAAATCCACACCCCTGAATGATGTCGTTTTACCAACCTTAACCCACCGTGTAGGTAGCGCTATGTCCGCAGGAGCTTCTCCCATCCACATAGCTACCATCTCTTGCAGAGGTGATTTAACTACACCGATGAGAGAGTTCTCTCCCATTGGCATAGGAGCATCTTTACTTAAGCACTAGAGCAGCACAGCTGCATCAATGCAGCTGTGCCGACACAGCATTTTTAGTGTAGACCTGCCCTAAAGTCTCACTCTGAACACTGAATTCCATAAGAGTTTGCACTGTAGCTAGCACATTTTCAAAATTCGCTTTTATTGTCCATTTTGTGTGGGAACAAACTGTTGGGTCAGATTCACTCAGCCAGGCACAGAGAGATGCCATGTATGAGAGCCCTGGTAGCTGTTATTTGCAGCGCTACCATTCCTCTAAGGAATTCCAGGGGAGGAAGTTTCAAGCTCTGTGAAAGGTGCTGGCTTGTGCCTAGTCCACAAAGGACCCACTGCCACATCCAGAGTCTCTTTCCAGGCACAGTTTTATTTTCCAAACATAGCTCATCCTGCTCTACAGCTCCAAGGAGATTTTCCCCTTTGCCTTCCTCAGTCCCTCCTGCTTCAGGGCCTACTGCAGGATTCTTCTTGGCTCTTCTAACCAGCCATCACCTCCCAGGGCTCTTGAAGGCACTTTTCCCCTTCAAGTTCCCACTGCCTCCCCTCCCAGGGGACTCTGGCAGCCTCTCCCAGGCAACTTACTGCTACTACTGCTCCTGGCCCTCTTCCTTACTGATAGCCTGGCTTTTTATAGGAAACATCTGTCCTCTCCTCAGATGTGCCAGATTAATGAATAGGTCTGGCTGGCCCCAGGCCTGTGGTCTTTAACAGGGCAGACCATCCTGTTACATGCTATGGTATCTCTAGGAGCCCCACCTGTAAAGGCTGCAGTAGAGATGTGATAAATCAGTGAATCACCTGGATGCCCTGACCACAGCATCTTCTCAGTTAGCACCACTCCCTTTGGGGACTGTGTTGACTGCATGTGGGCTGCCCACAAGAGAAACTTGTGGCCATCATGTGCCACTGAAATTTGCCTTGATGGACTTTCCACTGTCAGGGACCCTCAGCAACTCAGAGCCATTATAGGCACATCAGAGTAACTATGCCAGTAAATGCACATCCATGGGCCCACTCGGTGTTCTTGATCACACTGGGAGTTTTGGACACTCAGTAATTGCATCAGGCTTCCTTCCATGGTGTACCTTTACTGGGGAAGAAAGTAAGCCATTACTGAGCTTCTTTCTTTCCCCTCTGCTGTGTTTCTGCTGCTGGTGGAGTAGAACCCTGCTGGAAGATTCCCTTTTATTAAAAATACTACAGTATTCAGCAATAATAGTCCAAAACTTCATAGCAACACAATTATAAAAGTTGTATTTTGGAACATAACTGAAGAATATTGTAATATATAATGTAATATATCTTTATAAGGACCACTCTCAAAATATGCTTTCACTATATGACGGAGTTCTGGCACCTGCCATCCCCATGATGAGTTTTTATTGTGCAAAATGTCGTGCATGAGTGTTTCATCATAAGACTGTTAGTTGTGACGAGATGTCATCCCTAGTAATATATGTTGGGCTCTAATTTAGAGATCATAAATCCAGGCCTGAGTGTGTATACAATATATGCTATTGGGGACAAAACATCACTGATGTAATATTGCATAGTTCACTGTTGTGGACAAAATGTTGCCTGATGAACTGTCGGCCTCTAGATGGTGTGGACTCAGTAAAGAGTTTTTGGCAGTGATGGCAGATGGCATGTGTAAGTAGAGAAAAACAACACAAGAGCAAATATTCATGGGTCCCAAAAGAGTCACTATTAACATTCCCATAATAATGTACATTAAATCTCACTACTGTACTTCATAACAATAAGATTGGCACATTTCTGTAGACTTCACATCTCAGAAAATGTAGTGGCAGTTTGGCTGCACTGAACAAAATCTCTTTAAGGAGTGCAGAGAAGTCCAAGGGTGCTTTCTGAGCAGTACATGACTACAATAACGTCAGCATGTAGATGCACAGGAGCCAGTAAGTACTAGAATGTAAACTCAGCATCCTCCTGCTATATCTGGGCACTGCAGATGTAAGTCCAGGTGGATAACTCTATTTTATTATTGATGTAGGGCCCAAAAGTATGCTAGGAATTTTACAAATATATGGGTAAAACAGACAGCACAAGGCTTAACACCGCTTAAGTTTCCATTAACGCTTTCTGCACAGGGGTAAATTTCACTCATGTAAGAAGACAGGTCTCTGCCCTGAGGAACTCACATTCAGAGCACTTTAAAGTACTTGATTTCGGTGGGAGCTATAGGTGCTTGATACCTTTGAAAATCAAAGAGCCTGTCTTGGTGCTTACATTGGATTTAGGTGTTTATTTTAGGCATACACTTTTGAAAAATTTAACCAGTAGAGATTTTTTTAAACTGAGAACCATGCTGGACAAATCTTGCTAGTATTATTCCAAAAGAGAAACAAAATAATTAACAACCGTTAGTAACTTACTTTTAAATACTGACTATTGTTTATATTTTCATTAAAATTGAGTATGTTACTAAATAGAAAACATATATAATATGCGTTGGGTGACTCCTATGACTTTTATTTGCCCAGATGCCGCCTACTTGATACTCAGTGTAGATTGAATTGAGGGGACCAAAGCAGACTGTGAAGAACTTCAAAAAGAGCTCACAAAACTAAGTGATTGGGCAACAAAATGGCAAATTAAATTTAATGTGGATAAATGTAAAGTAATGCACATTGGAAAAAATAACCCCAACTATACATACAATCTGATGGGGTCTAATTTAGCTACAACAAATCAGGAAAAAGATCTTGGAGTCATCATGGATAGTTCTCTGAAGATGTCCACACAGTGTGCAGAGGCAGTCAAAAAAGCAAACAGGATGTTAGGAATCATTAAAAAGGGGATAGAGAATAAGAAGGAGAGTATATTATTGCCCTTATGTAAATCGATGGTACGCCCACATCTTGAATACTGCGTACAGATGTGGTCTCCTCATCTCAAAAAAGATATACTGGAACTAGAAAAGGTTCAGAGAAGGGTAACTAAAATGATTAGGGGTTTGGAACGGGTCCCATATGAGGAGAGATTAAAGAGGCTAGGACTTTTCAGCTTGGAAAAGAGGAGACTAAGGGGGGATATGATAAAGGTATATAAAATCATGAGTGATGTGGAGAAAGTAGATAAGGAAAAGTTATTTACTTATTCCCATAATACAAGAACTAGGGGTCACCAAATGAAATTAATAGGCAGCAGGTTTAAAACAAATATAAGGAAGTTCTTCTTCACACAGTGCACAGTCAACTTGTGGAACTCCTTACCTGAGGAGGTTGTGAAGGCTAGGACTATAATAGCGTTTAAAAGAGAACTGGATAAATTCATGGAGGTTAAGTCCACTAATGGCTGTTAGCCAGAATGGGTAAGGAATTTGTCAGAGGGTGGAGATGGATGGCAGGAGAGAGATCACTTGATCATTACCTGTTAGGTTTACTCCCTCTGGGGCACCTGGCATTGGCCACTGTCGGCAGACAGGATACTGAGCTAGATGGACCTTTGGTCTGACCCAGTACGGCCGTTCTGATGTTCTTATGTTATGTTCTTATGGACGTGTTGAGAGGTGAAGTTATGCTGGTTACTTCCAACCTCAATTGAATGAGGATCTCTACCCCAATGTAGATTTAATAGCGTGTGTCCATCTTGTGTGTGAGTGTTATAATGGAATTAAGACAGGGCTGGTGATGATGTAGAGGTCACCAAGTAGCAGAGGGACACCTGAGTCATTAGCTGAGCTGATAGAGTTACTCTCCGCTATGTTGCTGGAGTCTCTGAGACTTCCTCTAGTGGGTGACTTCAACATGTATGGAAATAGGGACTTGTCTTGATCAATTTAGGACCTGGTGCGATTAGTATTGGACAGTCCCAAGTAGTTTCTGGCTCAGCTCATCCACACTCTATATTGGAGCTGCTCTAATACTGGAAAAACACAAATATGTGCTCAAATTTGAAATAGCTGATCAATTCGACCACACCTATATGAGAACAAAGGTCTTTGTTATTCACTGTTTGTCATTCATTATTCTCCTGGTTGAAGTTTCATTCATCTAATGATGATCAGAAAATACAAAGGGGTGAAATCCTTGCTCCATTGAAGTCAATGGAAAAACCCTCAATGACTTCAGACTTCATTGGGGCTAGAATTTCATACCAGGTGCTTTACATGATCAGTCATGCACCACAAATAATAAATAGTTAACATTCAAAGTGAACAGTTCACAAAAAACTCCTAGGTTGGCATTTATTTGTATAAACTGTTTGTTGAATAAAAACAAATCGCAAATAAATTAGTAAAAATGGTCTTTATGTAAATGATTTGTGAACAGAAGAAAAGGTTAACCATATCTGGTAATTTATTCACAACAAATAATTCAACCAGCTGTACTCTGGATCTTGTTTTGAGGGTAGGTTTGGAGGTCAGGGGGATGAATATTATACCTTTGCGATGAGATAACCACAGTCCCCTGCGTTTTTGAGTTTGCAGGTACCTGATCTGTTGGACTAAAGGACTTACTTTATTGGTCTGCTTCCCCAAGTCTAATGGAACTATCTGGATTCAGGTTACGCAAGAAATGAATATTATCCAGCCCAGAGACCACAATATTGATGTCCTGAAAGGCACTATGCTCTCCTATTGACATAGGCCTGGTCTACACTATGACTTTAGGTTGAATTTAGCAGCGTTACCTCGATTTAACCCTGGACCCGTCGACACAACAAAGCCCTTTTTCCGACTTAAAGGACTCTTTAAATTGATTTCTTTACTTCACCTCTGACGAGAGAATTAGCACTGAAATCGGCCTTGCCGAGTCGAATTTGGGATAGCAGTTCGACGGTATTCGCCTCCAGGAGCTATCCCAGAGTGCTCCATTGTGACCACTCTGGACAGCGCTTTCAACTCAGATGCACTGGCCAAGTAGACAGGAAAAGGCCCGCAAACTTTGGAATTTAATTTCCTGTTTGGCCAGCGTGTTTGCAGAGCTCATCAGCATGATGTGCACATTGCCAGGGCACATTGCCCGGCCTGTACTTTGTGAGAAGTCTATGACCATGTCCCTCTCGTCACCACACAGCCGTCGCCTCCTCGCCTGGTTTTGCACAAAACATTTGTCTGCCGTTGCTCTGATGGAGGGAGGGACGACTGACGACATGGATTACAGGGAATTAAAATCAACAAAAGGGGTGGCTTTGCATCAAGGAGAAACACAAACAACTGTCACGCAGAAATGCCCCCTCAAGGATTGAACTCAAAACCCTGGGTTTAGCAGGCCATTGATTTCACAAAACAAATCGGATCAATTTCTTGTTTTGATCCATCTATCTTTTACATTTTAGGCTGGCAGCAGATGGTGCAGTAGGACTGCTAGCCATCGTCATCTTCTGGGTGCTCGGCAGAAGATGAGAATGACTTGGCTGAGTCACTCCCATGTCTGCCCAGGTGCCCCTGACCAATCTCACCAAGATTGGCAAAAAGAGCACCCAGGAATATGATGACGATGGCTACCAATCGTAATGCACCGTCTGCTGCCAAAAGGCAATGAGCTGCTGCTGTGTAGCAATGCAGTCCCACGTCTGCTGGCACCCAAGAGACGTACGGTGACGGTGAGCTGAATGGGCTCCATGCTTGCCGTGGTATGGCGTCTGCTCAGGTAACCCAAGAAAAAAGGCGCGAAACGACATGTACCCAGAACCACCGCGACACTGTTTTTGCCCCATCAGTCATAGGGGTCTCAACCCAGAATCCCAATGGGCAGCAGAGACTGCGGGAACTGTGGGATAGCTACTCACAGCTACCCACAGTGCAACGCTCCGGAAGTCGACGCTAGCCTCGGTACTGTGAACGCATTCTGCCGACTTAATGCACTTAGAGCATTTTGTATGGGGACACACACAATCGACTGTATAAAAATGATTTCTAAAAACCCGACTCCTATAAATTCGACCTAATTTCGTAGTGTAGACATACCCATAGTGACCATTAAAACACTTTCTTGCCCTACTTCATTTTCACAGGTCATGATGGTATACTGATGACCTACAACAGATGGCAAGCATGACTGGGGCATAGAGAGTTTTGAAATGCTATGCTGTGACTGTGCTGTAGGTGAAGAAAGCTTTCTTTACCTCCCTCAAAGCACCTGAAAAATCCCAATCAGATAAACTGTTCTAGGCAGTGAAAAATCTACTTATCTAATTTGTTTACATCAAAGACCAGAGTCAGGTATAGTTTTTGAGGGAATTTTGGCAGATAAGATTACTCAGATTCAGGCTGTGTTGTGTGAGCTCTTGGTAGCTGAGGGGTAAAAGCAAGGGAAGCATGTGCATGGGTGTGTATGTGTGTCTGTCACAGCTCTCCTCCTTTGGTGGAAGCAGGAAGAAAGATCCACATTGTAGTCGTCCCCCCCCCCCATTGTGGGGCGTGCCCCTCCTGTTCTTTTGACCTGCTCATTGGTTGGTGCTGAAATGAGGACAAGCCAGCCAGGGGAATCTGGAGTGGGAGGAGTTAGAGGAGTTTTTGCATAGCTGAATAGTTTCTAGGGCCCATCAGATATTGTGCCTGGGATGAGAGAGAGTTGGCTGAGATTTAATCTGACAAAACTGAATTGGGGGAGCAGTGCAAAGCATGGCCAGATGTGTACCAGGGGAGTATGCCCACTGTGACACAGGTTCGGAGACTGCATGTGCTGTTGGATCCCCACTGCTTCTGGATAGCCATGTAGCAGCATTGGCCAAGAAGTGCTTTTTATTTCTATTAGTCCTTAGCTATAAGGTTGTAGCCTTTGTTTTTGGATGTAGGCATCGCTATAGTTATCTATGCCTTTTGTCATCTCAAATATGGCCTACTCTAATGAGTTCTGCAGGGGACACATTACTACATGTGTATATTACTGGAATGTCTTCTACATGGGACTATAGCAGAAGAGCATTCAGGAGCATCAGCTCAAGCAGAATGCAGCAGATCATTTGTTTAGTGGGGTGTTTCAGAGGCAGCTCACTCCACAATTATCTCCACTGATTTCTGGGTCATTTTCTGTTATAATTCAAGATATTGGTTTTGACCTAAAAAGCTCTAAAAAGTTTGGTACCTAACTACCTGAGAAGTTGCCATTCACCCTTCAGGCCGTCTGGGTCTCCTGGGTTCCATTTTTGGTCCATTGGAGCCTGAGTTGATAGATCTTAGACTCCAAGAGCTTTGAAAAGAGGGAGGATTGAAAAAGGTGATGTCTGCTTATTTTATCTAATCTGTATCTGTCTGTCTAGGGTATTTCCGAATCTAAGGCATTTATCACCTTGGGATCTAAGCACATTCCTCAAATAACCAAGGCCCTTCCTCTTTTTTTACTTAGTGGTCTTTTCCCCTTTCTTTTAACTCTACTAGTTCATTTAATAAAGTTGAGAATTCTTGCACAGGGCTTTATACACATGTATTATTAGATTTTAAATCTGTTTTGAAAGTGCCTCTATCCTACTCCTTCCTAGTAAAGTGACCTTTTTAAATGGAGGGAAGTGGGTTTAGATGACAGTCATGATAAATGCGGTCATGTTCACTCAATAAAATAAGGCCCAGTGCATTTGAGGATAAATCAGTGAAATGTACAGCCCCACCTGTCTGTCTCCATCATTCATTTCCACTGTCACTTTCACAGTGGCTGATGGATCACAGTTGCTGTAAAATTAGACAGCCTTTAATCTCATTTCATCCTGATTAGCTTCTCTTTACCCTTTCCCTCTAACTCACTGACTGACACGCTAAAAACTCACACTGGGCTGTGTTTGAGCATGGCATACAAACTTCTCTTCAAATACCTTTTTCATGGGGCAGGCAGGTGTTCACCTGAGTTGAAATCTAAAAATGAGAGTCTGAGATTCATGTTATTAAAATAAATCAGCAGCCAAAGGGACAGATAGAAAATTAATGAGAGTGTTAGTCTATATGGTCAGACCATGTGGTCAGCCAAATTCTGCGCCAGTTACACCCTTGTAACGTGAATGACATCAATAGATTCCACCAATGCTATTGGAGCCTGAATTTATCTTTTGGTTTGTCCCACCCATATGTTTTGATTATGCAGTATGAAAAGTTAGACTGTGTGCAAAACTAAGACACCTGTTTTTTAAAAGTTACATTTTAGAACTAGAGGTTTTTTTCTCTTTTAAAGGGCATTTTTAGAGCTATAAAATTTGCACATTCTCATAGTTTTCATTCATAACTAATTCAGAATTATGAAGGACACTGAGAATGCTTAGGTGTTAAAAATGTAGCTGTGGGGATATTGCAATTTCAGGGCAAGAAGTTCCTCTCAGATACTAACTGATATTCTGCCTCCTTCAGAGCTTGCAGAGCACAATATCACAGTCAAAATTCATGTAGCGCTGAGCACAAAATATTGCCTATAATGTTACAGGAAACTAAGCAAAGCTAGTGTAGACTCATGTCATAGTCACCTCTTCTCTTAAGGCCCAGTCCTGCAGCCCTTACTTAGGTAAACTTCCCATTAACTTTATTAGGAGTTCTACCTGAGCAACAACTAAAGGTTTGGGCCATTAAAGTCCAATCCTGCACCAATTAAGTCAGTGAGAATTTTGCCATTTAGTTCAGAGGGAGCAGGATTAAGCCCTTAAGTTTTCCAGGTTTAGTTGTCCTCATAAGCATGGGACTCTTGGATGCATGATCATTTATGTGCATGTCAGTTGCTGAAAAACTTAAAATATAATTTCTTCCTCTATTGACCCTCTCTGTTTGTACCAATGTGGGGGAGTAAACAAAGTAATGCAAACACAAAGGGTAACAAATATTTGCAGGTGATGTACTGTGTGCATTTTGTTTTTTGGTAAATGCAAGATCTTTCAGGAATTGACTAAAGGAGAACAAGAGAGAACTTGGTTATGGATACAAGTCATTGGCTTGATCCTAATTTTACAAAATAACAGAGTAGCTGTGTAGGTATTAGTTGGTGGCTCTGCTTGCTGGGGCTGGAGAGTCCCTTTTCGGCATGGAGAGAAAGAAACACTATTGTCCTGTGGAATACAATCTCATCTTGCAACCCGAACTACATGAAAAATGGCTAAGGTCCAGTTTATAAGATAAGGTTTACAAAATGGGGAAAGTGACTGAAATTTAAAGAATGCGGAAAATATTTTGCATTTGGGAGAAACACTGTGCATTGACTAATAATATATCCAAACCTCTGGTGTTTAAATTCGTTCAGCATGCTAGCAACCTGTATATGGTAAAAATCCCTATAGAGTGTCTAGTCCCAGTTACTTCATGGTTGTATAAAATTTACCAGTAGCAAATAACCTTCATTAATGCATTTCCACTAAACCAGGCTGCGTAATTTAAGAATTGCTTCACTTATATGGCTTGTAAGAGCACAGACTATGAAAATAATATTCGACCTTTACTAAAAACTAAAAATGCACCTTGCTTATTCATCATTGCCTTGCAAAAACTTCAGTAAGAAGCTTAAATGAGTCCACTTGATCTTTAAGAAAATGTGTCCTAAATAACAAAGCTATGCATATTTCTTATTATTATTATTTGCATATGCTATACTGCACAACTGCATTCTGAGAAAAATAAAAGATAATAAAACAAATGAAATGAGAGATATATCACCCAAAATAATCCAAGTGTGAGATAAGCTGCTTTTTTTTTGGCATTGGCAAAAGAGCACAAAGTAAGAGCTGGCCCTGAGTCATATTGATTTCCCACTGCAGTGGTTTCCTAAGTGCTCTGTTGATCCGTGTCAAGCAATAAGTTCCCTGCCTGTACATGCACATCACCTCCCCATTTGTCCTCACCTAGATTTAAGGTGCCCATATGATGAGCTGAACAAGGACATCATTTTTCCTACTGGTATCACTGGGCCAAAACTACTGCATGTGGTATGATAACTAATACTATGTTAGTTTACATTTACCTTATGATATTACAATAGTGCTGTATAACACAGATCAGTACACATTACGGTATATAAGCAGTCTGTTTTTGTACCTTAGCTCTTGCTGTGGAAAATGGAAATGAAAAGAAAAATAGAGTATAATGGTTTTAGCCAGGGCCTATAATAACAATCCTAAAAACACCTCCCAAAAAGGGATATTGCAGACCTAATATCACAGTTTTGATCTTTGTTAATGAAGGGCTTCCTGATTAGATGAATAGAAAATGTGTGGTTGTGCTGCTAATGACATTGTACAGGAAATTAAGCGTATACATTTGGAGAAAGCATTAAATCAGCAGGACCTTAATTTAAAAACTTAAAACTGTATGGAAATGCAGCTTGTTCATTGCTGTGTAATAGAAAGCTACTGAACACACTGACTCTTGCTGTGGAAGCATTGCCAACAGAACAAAGCTGGGATGAGGTTTTCTTAATGTGTCCTAGCATTTTCTGTCTTATTTTCAGAGAAATACCAGACTTCTTGGTCCATTTTCATGTGTCTCTTATTTTTAGAATGCCCGTAGATGTCAGTCAGACAGGTGTGGGTAGTCTTAGTAACCATAATTCATGTAACATGGTTATTCTTCAGTAATTTGCAGGATACCCTTATGTGAGATTATTGTTAATTGATCAGATTTTGGCTGCTGCAAATTCACAGCACATACATATTTAGAGCTATGCATTACCTACGTATCCAGTTCCAGATTTTGCAAAGTCATGTTTTGTACCTTTGCTAAAGTAAATATTTTTAAATAAACAGAGTGCTAAGATAGAGAATGATAAAGCATATTTTGTTTTATTTGCAGTTATGCCATATAATAGTGCTCATCACTGTGTTGTGGAAGTAGAAAACTTCTTGTTCGTTTTGGGAGGAGAAGACCAGTGGAACCCGAATGGTATGTACACAACATTAAAAGAGAGCATGCGCAGATTTTAATATATCACATCAAGTGATGCAGTAGGCAGTGAATGATCCTGATTGAGTTATTGAACTGGTTAAGATCACTTATGTCCCAGCCAATGACATAATAAATATCTGGAGCTTTAGTTTCTCCACTGTTCCTCAGGTCCCATCCCTTGGGAAATGCCACAGGCATCAGAACAGACTCCTTCAAGTGAAGGCATCAGGCAGCAGCTGTTAAGAATTTTAACCCTCATTTCCAGTTTCCTTCCAGTCATAATATAATAATGCTATTGCAGTAAATGAATGCTCTCTTTCCAATGTCTAACCAGACACTTGCAGCTAAAGTTGTTAATGTGTTAATTATCTAGAGTCTCAAGACTCTCAAACTGGTCCTTTTTCTAGTCTGTACAAGAGCTTTCCATATAGATTATCTGCTGCTACCTTCTTTTGATTTGATTACTTCATAAATTTACTGCAAAGAGAAATTAAACTATTTAACAGGCTTGTGAGCAAAGCAAAAGGAGAACACTGTGCCTTGCAAAATTCACAAAATTGTCCAGACATTGTTAGAAAGCTTGCACATGAAGAACAAGTTGTAGTTGTAGCAGTCTGTGTAACAGAGATAATTATGACTGAGAAACCATAAAACAGCTTGCAGGTACACATTTTTACTTTAAACCACCAGAAGATCCAGCTGAAATTACACATACTGCATATATTTTATTGTGAATGCCCCATTTCAGCATCTGCACTAAACCAAATTATAGAAAATTGTTACATCTGTTCACTTCCTAAAATCTGAGACAAACAATTCAGTCCACTCTATAAGCATATTTCCGGTGCAGTTAAAAACATCACTAAATGTCTTGAGAGAAAAACCCTTCATCTCTGTTGTTGAATCTCCTGTATTCTAAGTAGGAGCTTGTTGTACATGTTGTTTCATTATAATTATTATTAGTATTGCGGTAGTTCCCAGGCTCCCCAGCTGTTGTTTGGGGTGCTCCATTGTGTACATACACATAGTAAGAAACAGACCCTACACCAAAGTGTTTACAGTTAAGTAGTCAAGGCAGACTAAAGGTCTGAGAAAGGAAGTATAAGTATTCACATTTAACAGATGAAGAAACTGGGATTAAGTGATTTGAGCAAGGTCCTACAGGAAGTCTGTGTCAGTGGCAGGAATTGAACCCAGCTTTCCTGATCAGATGGTCCACCAGTCTATCCTTCTTAATATCTTAAGTGCAAAGGCATCTAAATCAACTACTAGAGTCTGAAGTTCATTCTGTGAGTTGAAGACACTCTCCCTAGGAGTAAAACAACTTCCATGTAAGAAATTGGTTCACAGGATCAAGTTTTTCAAACTCTGTAAATACCAGATAAACGTAATGTGTGAACAGAGTGGATCTGGGACAGGAGCACTACTGATATTGGTAATCACTGTACACATATACCCCAATAAAGATGGATCTGATACATTACAAAAAATTGGACATGAATATAATACACTATACATTGTCCACTTATTCCTGGACTACTTCTATACTCTGTTTAGACTAAATAAAGTATGTCATCACTACACACACTAGGCCCAATATCATTTACATTAAGGGCCTTTTATACAACTCTGGCAGTGTAAAGGGGCAGGAGGGGGTGTTAAAATGACTGTGAATGTAACTGACCTGTCAGAGCAGTGTAAATGGTGTGTAGTGTAAATGAGAATTCATTGTTCGTTTCTTTGTTTGTTTATGTGAATCAAAATTGGGCTTTCATTGCTGCTTCTATGTTCATTGGATGGAGGTTCCCATTGGGATGGGAGAAACTAGGGGTAGGGGCAGTGAGTATGAGCCACCAAACTGGCAGACTCTTGAGGAGCTCTGCTCCCAACCCCATACAACTTGGAACCTCTAGAGAGAGCACCTGGACCCTCCAGGAGATATTTTGGACTCCTTCTTCACCCTGGCAGCCTGAGAGCCATTTTGTCATTTGCAGCCTCCTCTCATGGCTATGCAGTACCAGCCACAAATGGGACCCTGTGGGGGTGAATGCTGCCAAGAGCAGCATTGAATATCTGTGGGATCTTCAAGAGAGTACATTGAAGAATGCAGCTACTCCCTGGCAACACTCCTAGCAATGCCTTGCAGAGCTCTGACTCTGCAGAATTGAGGCAGAAGATTTTCTTGCAGGATTTGGGGGAGAGGGAACAAGCTACTGCTCCCATTCACCTTGGACAGATTTGCCTAATCTGACTCCCCCTGAGCTCACTTCACTGGACAGGAACAGCAGCCCCTTTATTTTCAAATGCAGTTCACAGTTTCTACATAGTGAGAAGTACTTCCTAACATGCACTTACAGGCTGACGTGCAAAGCAAACTGGTGCATGCAATTTTCTTTCAAACTGAATTCCAAGAATAGCTTGGAGAATCCACATTAAAGCATGTTGTGCTGGGCAGTTTGGAAACTCCTGTGCTAGCACCAATGCGTAATGTGTTATGAAGTGTAGGACCACAAAATCAGAGGCGTGTAGAGTAACAACTGTTAAAAAGCTGTTATACCGCCAAGGAGTTCTGAGGGCACAATAAACTCTGAGATCTTGGTCTGTAGTATCAATAGCAGCATTAGAACCATCCCAGAATTCAAGCTTGTATTCAGTACCTGCCCATGAACTGTTCTGTAAATCTACTTTTTATAATATAAATATATAAACAGATTTTTAAAAAAGACCTGGAATTAACATGACGTGTGCCTGCCTACTACCAACCCAACTGCTTTTCTTGTATGTTGTATCTGTTGCCCCCAACTTTCATCTCTTCATTGTTTTTACAGATTGTAATCTTTTTGAGGCAGGGACCATGGGTGAAATCCTGGCCTCACTGAAGTCAGTGGCAGAACTCCCATTGCCTTCAACAGGGCAGAATCTCAGATATATTTGTGAAGTACCCAGCAAAATGGGGCCTCAATCCTGATTTAGGGACATGCTGGATCTGGCAGAAAATACTGCACTTTTCAGCAGTCACCTACCACATCCCATCCTGTAAGCAACATGCTCTCACAGAGTACAGAGGATAAATTTACCTCCAGAAGTAGAAGACAACATGTGCCTTTCTTTAAATCCTTGTAGAACACATTCTTAGATTATTAGAGTTAAAAACTGTGGCTGGATCATTGTTCTTATCTATGAGTTTGATGTTTATAAATGTATCGTGGGGTTTGTGTACAAAAGAAGAAGCAAAGGAGACCAATCCTTTAGATGATTTGACAATGTCAAATATTCACCTTGCAGAATACCCTCTGATCGTTTATTTAACTGTGACGTATACGGTTGGGTTATCCTACTGTCTTTTGGAGCCTCTAATTCAATTTTTTAGTCACACATACATAAACAAAGGTTTCTTTTTCAGAGACCCTCATGTGTTGAAGTCTCAGGTGTTACACAGAAATTGCAATACACTCTTTTGCTTCAGTCTTCTTGTCTTGATGTCAATCTGTATGTAAAATAAGGTGCAATCTTAATATCATGAAGGCATGCATACAATTCTGGGGTTTGACAGCAGGGATAAGCTAGTTAACTGGCTTATGTTGCTCATGTTTCCCATTTTAGCTAACACACTTGGAATAAGACTCTAAGAGTATATTCTCCCCCCAATGCACATGTATAACTCCTGCTAACTTACACCGAAGGTAGGTAGTAGAATAAAAACAAAATAGTGTAGCGGTCACACAACACATGTTAATGATCTGTGTAGCTCCTGGTTATTTAAACAATCTTTTTCACCTTGCTCCAAATAGAAATGAAGTGGGAAGGAAGGAAAGTACATGTTATTCCTGTGGTTTTTCAAACTGCCACGAAGTCCTCTAGTCATAAAAATGCCATGAAGAAGCCCCACTCTTGAGCAATAACTTTTTGTTGTGTCATGAGAATTTTATTTATGGTGGATTTGAAAATACCAGCGCTTCTGTTTTCAAATACAAATTTCCAAGTTCTTATTACAGAATGAAAGAATATTCTTTACGTTTTTATTTATACCATTGATATTTGCTAACATGTGCTGAGTTCATACATTGTTATAAAAAGGAGACCCTTTATAAAAACTGCCAACATGTGAAATATATTTAATATATTAAATGGTGATGTTAAGTACATGAAATAAACAGTTGAGTGTCAAAATAATCTGTCTTTACAGGGAAACACAGTACAAACTTTGTCAGTCGATATGATCCCAGGTTTAACAGCTGGATACAACTTCCACCCATGCAAGAGAGGTAAAAACCTGCTCCAAATTTTTCACTATTTCTTTTGTTGTCTTAAGAGGAGCTGAGGGTTGGCTTAGTTCTGGAAACAGGGAATGCTGTAGAATTAGTAAAGATGTTGAAGATAAAATCTCAGTGTATTGTTGTTTCTCTTTGTGCTTCTAATTTTATTGAAGCATTCCAAATTCAAAAGTCGAGGGACCAAATCCTACAGTGCTAACTCCTGCAAAATTCCCATTGACTTCATGGGGGAGAGTTGCCTAAGTACGGACTGCAGGATTGCATCCTTTTCTGAAGTCTCCAAAATGTGCTGCAGAGTTTGTCATTTTCATTTTCTTAATGTTTGGTTGTCACATCCGAGTTATGTTACATGTGCCGAACGTCACAAAGAGTGTGCAGTAGATACAGGACAGTACAGTGTCAGTTATAGACAACAGAAACATTGAGACCCCAAACCTCCTGTGTGAGGATATATTTTTTTGCCACTGCAGCAGTGCAAAGAGATCCTAAACTTGACTTAGCTGGCAGGAGCAGCCCTACTCCTCTGTGATCTTGGTCTGCCAGCAGGAGTTGCTGGCAGCCTGCACAAATTAGAGCAGCATTTGTGCTACTCTTCTTTTGTACTGGAGAGTGGCCTGGCACTAGAACAGCACCAGGATCAGAGGAATGTAAAGGTTCCTTAAACCTACCTCTGCACCATACCCCTGCATCCTATCATGAGGTGGGGAAATCCTCAGTGGAATGTTGTAGGTTTTAAAATAAATATTTGAAAGCCAGGAAATCGAAGTTTTGACTTATGTTTTATGAAAAAAATTCAAAAGAGCATCCTCCAGTTCACCAAAATCTCTCCTCTTACACTTTGTACAAAGACGTGACCAGCTCCCATCTCACCTTCCTAAGATAATTCCCTAGCTCCAGGTGCTGGAAATGTTACAACTCTGTTTACTCTTAACTATCTCCTGCAGTCAAGCTCCCTGCCTCTATGGACACCTTAAACTCAGCTAGGCAGTGTATACCACTATGGACATTGTTTAAGATGGCCACAGGAGAAATGTCAAATGATACAGGATTTAAGAGAGCTCCAGTTGTAAGAGCTTTTAACTAATTTGCTAGTAGCGATTCTTAGAGCTGTGTGAATAATGGATTGTTTGGTTTGCTGGAAATTCCAAAAATAAAATTAAAAAAAAAATTAATGTTGTTTTTTTGGGTCCACCTGAAACAAAATTCTTTAAAAATATTTCAGCACAGTGAAAATTCAGATGGATGGAATCTTTTCAGATCGAACAAAACATTTTACGCTTATTTCCAGCAATTGTATGTTTTTAATTTTTTTAAAAATAAAATAAAAGGAAATTTCAAAATGAAAACTCATCTCTAATTGAAAAACCAAAAGGTTTTGTTTTGAAAAGGCTGAAATGAAACATTTCAGTATTTTTGGAAATTTTGTTTGTTTTCAATTAAAACAATCAAGTTAAATCAACATGAATCTGCATTTTTTGACAAAAAACGTTTTGGTCAAAAAATTTCACCCAAATACACTGTAGTTTGTCAGGATGTAAGGACAGAACTTGGACTGTTTTGGAGTACCTTAACACTGCATTTACATGCTTACAAATATCTGGGATTCTTTTTTCTGCCTTTAAGATAATTAGAACAGCAGTGTTCTATTAAGGGCTTTCCTCTTAAGCTATTTTACACATACTGTATTTTCAACCTTAACTCTACTTTAATAAGGGTTTTGTTTCTGGGAATTGTACGAGATCTGATACAAAAAACTAACAGTTATGTGATGGGGTGTATAAACACTTTAAAGGATCAGCAAGGATACTTTTTTTGACAGAAACTCCTCAGACACTGGGGCTAACTCCATAATAGTCATGTAAGAAGTGCTTGGGTGTATGTAAATCAGCCAGTGAACTTAGAAATTGGCTACTATTCTTAGGGAATTTGAAGTAACTCTGATCTAAATCCTCACTAGATCTTATGGGAGCAAAAGTCCTGCGAAGAGAATGGGCAGGATGTCCTCTCTTACATGCTCATCCAGACTTAAGGAATGGCAGCAAGCGAGGCTTATTTGGATTAGAAAAGAGGCTCCTCACAACTCAGAAAGGAGAAGAGGGGAAGGGAGACAATATTAAGACATGTGATGGCCAGCTTAGTAGCACTAGAAACAGTGGAGAAAGTTTAAATTTGTGTATGCATTAGTGTGACCTTAACTTTGTGTGTCGTGTCAAACAATATGCCTGGTGGGTCTGTGCTATACTCACTTTATTTGTGATATAGAAGAGAATGAAATAAACTACAGATGATCAGAGGAGGTGATGTTTGGATCTCGATTAGGTATGGGTTTCAGATTTGAAGCAGAATCTGAGCTTGAGCTAAGATTTGTGTTTGGAGTCAGTAGTGATGAAATATCATGAGTTGTTCCTGTGGAAATTTCGCTCAGAAATGTTGGAAATCTTGTGGGGTTTTAGCTACATCTGAACCAGAACCAGGAGGCCCCTGCCTGTTGTGAGTGTGACCACAGAACCAAAGTCATAGAAGTTTGAACCATCTGAAAACTTGAAGCTGTCCCTGGGCCTCAAGATTCTGGATTTGACCCATCTCTTGAACAAACCTTTATAGTATTTTCTTTGCTGGTTACCCCAGTGGTAGAGTGTAGCAAATCCATAGGCGCCGTCAAAGTAGTTACTGACATACTATAGATGCTTTTAGGGCCTGATACAGCACACATGGAAATCATTTGGAAGACTGCCATTAGCTTCAATGGGCATTGGATCAAAACCCCTAGTGAAAGTCAGCTTCAGTTTCTGGTGAGTTTCTACCAAGAACTAGAAATCCTCTAGAGCCTTCTGACTGCTCAGCATTTCCCCATTACTCTTCTTGGTGATAAATCACTGTTCAAAACGGGTAGTAACTTAAAATGTTACAAAATTTTGTTTAAATGTAATGTTCTAATCATAATAGTCCCTTTTGCTGGGGGCTTTAGAGTGAGACAATTAACCTTCTCCCCTTCCACTCAGGATACATAACTCTGACAGTGGGTCAGTTACCTCTGGACAGAGCCTCTCTCGAAGGATGGAGAATTTGCTGAAAAATGTGCTTAGGAATTTCTTAAAATGTGTATTGTTACTTGCTAGCCTGTAATAACTTCCTCAGAGGTGTTACAGCCTTTTGCTTCAAGGTCTAACATAACAGTTTTTAGGAGATAATATATCTGATTACAGAACTGCAAAGCATCCCACCTCCACTTCTTACTCAGGCAAAATGCCTGGTAAAGTCAATAGAGAGACTAGGTGAGTGAGGTAATACCTTTTATTGGACCAACTTCTGCTGGTGAGAGAGCTTTCAAGCTTACACAGAGCTCTTCTTCAAAGTCAATAAGCTTTTTTTTCCAAGTAAGGAGTGCAGGATTAAGCCCTATGTTTGTTGGCACAATTCAGGCAGCGTTGACAATACAGTCTGTTTAATGGGTCCTTTTGACTCAATATGGTCCACGTAGGGATTTTAGTCTGAGAATAATCAACCAGATAAACTATAATGGCTCCTTTAAAATGCCTGTCAGGTAAATGTGGGTCTTGTGCACATGCAGTAAATTCTTAAGTTAAAAATCAGTGTAAAATCTGTGATGGATAAATGATGACGAATTTTTATCTCATATGCTGAAATCCATATTAGACTGATCTCATTTTTTAGTTATAAAAAAATATTCAAACATCTAATCCCTGTTATGGACTCAGTGCCACAGCAGCATGTTTTGCCTTTTCTTTAAAGCCAATTATTTTGTGCTGTTTGCTTGAGTTAATACTTAATATTTACTGGTGTTTAACACTTTATGTGAATATTAAATAACTTGTTAGATATTACATTAAGAAAGGCATAGTAAAAATTGATCAGTCCTGCCTTCTTACTCCATCAAATAATCGTAGATGGACCAATATTCTGATCCAAGCACAATGGGATACTTTTTGAAGAGCAGTGCATTTAAACTATTAAGTCCAATAAAAGGAAATGTTGTTATAGCAGTGATATTGCCCAACCTATAAATTCACTGTTGCTAAATGTCAGACTCAAATGATATTTCTGGATCTGAAGAGAAACCATCAGGTAGTTTCAGCCCAGAATTGCAGGTTACAAATCTTAGTATCATTCAAAACATTTCCATGATATTTAATTTTTTCAGTTAAAAGTTTTTATTTAAAGTTTCCTCTGCATTGTTTATAACCTAAAAAATACAGCATTGTACCAGTGCATGAGAAACAGAAAGTGAAGCTGTCTGGAAACTGCCAGCCTTGTTTCACTGTCCGAAGCCAAGTGAAATGAGAAAGTAAACAATACAATGGAGACAAATAAAGTAATTTACAATAATTTTAATTTATGGATTTATTAGTAAGTAAACTAAACGTAAGTAAAAAAAACCTTTTCCTTAAAAAATAATCTGATCATATTCTTTTAAAAGATCCAGACTTTGTTATGACCACTAATAACATTAGTAGCTATTCAACCTAAGATTGGTAATCAAATTTAACATTTCAGGGCATAAATTCATTGCCTCTGAGGATCAGGAAGGAATTTTGTCCCCCTTTCCCATGTACAGCATTGTAAAATTTAGCTAAGTTCATTATGGGGTCTTTTTCACTATTTACTGAAGCATCAAGTATTGGCTACTGCTGGAGGCAAAATGCAGGACCAATATTCTGATCCACAATAACAGTCCAGTATAATTTTTCTTACTAGAGTGGACAGTCTCTTCCCAGTTTTGTTGGGGGGAAATTCCTAGGCTGAAACTTTTCATACTATATTGTAGTCTGGAGCACATTTTACAGCAATTAAAAGACTTTTAACTATGCACTACTTTTACACAGTGCTCCTATAAAGTATTTCATGGAGAAAAAAGATGGGGGAAACTTGAAATCCTTGCTGTTGGAGTTTCTGCAGATATATATACACATACATTTAATCAGAAGACTGAAGCACGCTTTTTCATTTTTGCTCCTAACAGTGACACTCTGTGGATGAAACCAGGAGTACACATACAGGACAATATTAAGATTTTATTTTTTTTTGTTAAAATAGTAAGATCTGTTGTAACTAGTGGTGTATATTGAGACTGAACAAAAGTTAAAGAGACTGCCAGTTATGTAGATGTTTATATTATTGATGTCAAGTTGTAATGTCTAAGCACGTGGTGCATTGCTGACACTATGTAAATAACTAATTCACATACACAGTTTTGCACAAAGAAAGTTGTTCATTAAAATATACTTTACATTTTATTGGACAATCACATGTCTCCTAAATCTAGTAAATATTGTACAGGCCTCCAAAGCTATCATATAGAAGGAGGATGTACAATATTTTTGGCAACAAAACCACATAATTTATGAGTTGCCACATACTAAAATGGCCATGGTTATTAACAAAATATAAATATATATATATCAAAAGGCAACATGGCACAATAAATTTCCATAAACTCTAAAACTGGCAACAAATCCTCTATATCCCACCCTCCACCATACAGTCCAACCATACTCAGAAAAAAAGTGACTTAGCTGAACATAGCTATGCAGGAAAACAATAGGGGACATAGATTTTATTAAAATGTCCTGTAAATAGACAGTACTAAGAAAAGATGGAAGAGTCAAGTTTATAAATGTTTAGTTAACCTGTCTGAGAATAAATTGATAGGGTACAAAATGTGTGTGATGTGCTACCTGATAATGCAGAGAATACATGGCAGCAACTTCTAGCTGACCACTGATTGATGGATGAAATGGTCATAATTTATTTTAACAGCTCTTGTTGAGGCCAGGAGCTATGTCCAGAGCCATTCCTCAGCCATCTTCTGCCGTGTTCTCTTTTGGTAGTAGGTGTGAGCCTTGTTCCCTCTGATAGCATTGCCATTCCTGTATTTAGGTCTTGCGCCTAAGGGCTTGATCCTGTATGTTTGAGGTTGCCCATGTACCCACCAGGGGCGGCTCTAGGCATTTTGCCGTCCCAAGCAAGGCAGGCAGGCTGCCTTCGGCGGCTTGCCTGCGGAGGGTCCGCTGGTCCCGCGGCTTCGGTGTACCTCCCGCAGGCAGGGTGCCGAAGGCAGCCTGTCTGCCGCCCTCGCGGCAACCGGCAGAGCGCCCCCCGCGGCTTGCTGGGGCCTGGAGCCACCCCTGGTACCCACAAGTTAAAAATAAAAAGCAGCACAGAAAATTCAGAACAACCCAATTACTCATAAGCAAGAGCACTGCTTCATGGGCACCAAATCTCTCCTGCTTCATAGTAAGAATAAGGTCATAGTTGGGAGCAGCTAGACCACATCATACTTGGCCATTCTACTCCCTTGACAGACTTTGCAAGGAAGTGGCAACACACAGGATTTGAAGTTTCAGTTTAGTGTGGAGGATTATGCCTACTGTTTAGCCTTACTAACACTTACACATCAGCTCACCTTGTGCTCACTGCTTTGTTCCTTGCAAAGACTTGCAGGATCGAGGCCTAAGTAAAACTTGACAATCTGTGTGATGCCTTAAGGAACTTTATTTTGTGATTCAAAAGACTGGCTGTGTAGTGCTTAGATATCAATTTAGGTGTCTGATATTAGCTATGCAAGTTTGAAAAACTTGTCCAATTGCTTTCTTTATATGCTACACTCGCAATTTATTAATTGGATATGGTGTTTCAGTTACACTTAGTAATTAGGACTGTACCTCGTAGTGTCTAAAATGCAAGTATCAGTCTGGGCTTTGACTCCCTTGGGAGTGTTGCAAAAGTAAGGACTGGAGGATTGGGCCCTCTAAGTCTTGTCAGCCTAAACTATATACTAGTCCTAGTGTACAGCTATTCAGCACTGCTGTTTTCTTCCTCATACTGATGCTTTTTACAACTAAAGGGCCTGATGCTGCCATTCTTACTCTAGGAAATCTCCCATTAACATCTGGGGAGTCTTCCATGAGTAAGGATTGGCCCAAACTAGGAAAGTCTTAAAACACCCCCAATACTCTATTTTTATTCCTGTAGTAAACACTTAACATTAATTTTGAAGGAGCTAGGAAAGCAAACTGTAGGAGAAGTTCTGTCAGCACATAGCCCTGACCAGAAACAATAATTAGTTTCCTGTGTACCTGAGTTGTATGTGAAACCAGGCAGATGGCTAAAACTTTGATCAGAGTTAGTTAGTTGGACCTTTGTGAGTTAAAGGGCAGAAATGTAATACTGTGCCTGGCTTAAGGAAAGTTGTTCTATTTGCAGTACTGCAGAAAGAAGAAAAAAATGATAATTGAAGAAAAATTTTGATGATGTGGTTCTCTTAGTAAATTGGGAACAATGACCCTTGAAGGACCATAAAGAAAGTGAATGTCAAGATAATTTATTATTGTTACATTATCTACCTCATTTTTCACTTTGTCTTACTAAGTTGTTATATCCTTACAAAGTACCAAATGCCCCAAACATTAATAAGCACCTTTTTATCCTTCAGTGCTATTTAAAGCTTTGGGAAAAGAAAGGTATTCGTCACTAGATGTATGTGTATTAATTGTTTTGACATGAAAAACAAAGTATTCATTTGATGCAGAGCACATATTTCATTAGCAAACCAGATCCAATTTTTAAATGGCCCTAAACGTTTGAAACCCACAGACACTCCTTTTTGAAGTAGAACTTAAAGTAACAGCTAATTTAGTTCAAAGAATAGAATGAAAGAATTGTCTTAGTAACTAATTGGATTATTTATATTTATTTATTTATTTACTCTAGGAGAGCCAGCTTCTATGCATGTCGGCTTGATAAGAACTTGTATGTGATTGGTGGAAGAAATGAAACTGGCTACTTGTCCAGCGTGGAATGCTATAATTTAGAGACAAATGAATGGCGTTATGTATCTTCTTTACCGCAACCTCTAGCAGCGCATGCAGGAGCAGTGCACAATGGCAAGATATATATTTCGGGCAAGTCTCTTTTCGTATTACTGCTACATACAAAACTTCACAGGCAAATTCCTGTTGCAAGGCGACATCTTCATTTACATTTAATTAATGAAGGTATATTTCCTTTGTAGGGGGTGTTCATAATGGAGAATATGTCCCCTGGCTGTACTGCTACGATCCTGTAATGGACGTCTGGGCCCGAAAACAGGACATGAACACAAAGCGAGCTATCCACACTTTGGCTGTAATGAATGATCGACTGTATGCAATTGGAGGAAACCATTTGAAAGGTCACCTTTTTATAGCAAAACAACATTTCAATGGCCTGTCTCTGGACAGAGGATATTTCTGTTAGCTAGTCATTGTTAAACTAGGTTTAAAAACCCTGAAACACAATTTAACAGGATGCTTAAGCCAGCAGTTTTAAAAACATCTTATGCAAATTATTTCAAAATTATAACAGTACATTAAATATATGAGTAATGAATGCTTTGGATAATAAAAAAACAGGAGCTTCTATTACTCAAAAGCATGGACAATTTGTCATTACCATGAATTCAGAGAAACAAACAGATTATTCTTTGACCCAAATGTAACAGCAATATTTTCCTCTAAATCATTTTCCAAGATGTGAAGTAATAGTTTTATTCACAGCCTCACAGAGAAACAACCCCCTGATTTAATGAAAAACCATCCATTAAATATTAGGACTAGGGAATTAAAATCCCTTTTTAATATTAAATGTAGCCTGTGAATTTAAATTCTTTATTAATTCTGTTTAAAGGTCTCTTGTTTTCATCTTTTAAAAGCTTTTCTTTAATGACTAGTGTATAGGCATCCAGTGTTCTTCTTTGAATATGTACATGCCACTCCCATTAATGTTAAAAGGATGCTGTGTAATCTAGACAGTTTAAAAAATGAGTTTATAGAAGTTTCATGCACCTCTCCTGCCCCTGTGTCTCCCTGACAATGTCTGTCATTTTATAATCAAATTTGTTTGTTTTGTCTCCCCCGTTGCAGCATGAAAGAGCCACACAGACAAAAGGGGAAACTAACTGACAGTGCAGGAGAAGCAGTAAAAATGACTATGGGTAAAATTTTCAAAAGTGCCTGAATAACTTATGAGCCTAAGTCCCAATGAGACCTTAAGTCACTTTGGGGATGTCCACATTACAAGTGAAGGTATGAGTGTAGCATGCGTAGCTTTAATCAAGCTAATATGGGGAAAATAGGGCTACGTGTACACTATGAGCAAGGGGTGGGATTGTCCTGCTTGTTTACACATACTCAAGCTACCTCTCATTGAAATAACGTGAGTATAAAATAGCAATGTAGCCACAATAGCACAGGCTACAGAAGCACAGCTGAGCCATGCCGAGTACATACCCACCAGTTTTAGTATGTGTATACGAGCAGGGGAATTGCACCCCTAGCTTGTAGTGTAAATGTAGCGTAACAGTGTAGACATACAAAATTTCACAGGCAAATTGCTGTTGCAAGGTGACATCTTCATTTACATTTCATTAATGAAGGTATATTTCCTTTGTAAGGGGTGTTGATGATTGAGAATATGTCCCCTGGCTGTACTGCTATGACCTTGTTATGGACGACCCATATGAAGACACAAGCTTCAGCATGTGCTAGCAACCAGAGTACAATCCCTGTAGGGAGCTTGGGTATGTACTCTGGTTGTTAGCCTGTGCTAAAGCCTGTGCCACTACATTTACACTGCTATTGTTACCTGTACTAGCTAGATTAATGTCAACAAGATTATGACTACCTGTGATACAATCATATCTTTCTTTGTAAACATAGCCTCATGCACTTTGGAAAATTTTCCCCTATATGCATAGTTGGCTGAAGCACATATAGGGACCATAGGGAAGCATAAAGTCCCCTCAGTAAATAGCACTGTGGCAGATAGTGCCTTTATGCCAAGTGCAGAACTAGGTTAGCCAGTACTGTGCAGCCTACAGGAGCATTCTAAGGTGGGATAGGCCAAAAGAAAGAAGGAGTAGAAGCTCTCTATGTACCACACACCTGAAAATCAGGCCACTTTTAGGTGCCAAGTTTGAAAATACTGGTCTTTGAGTACTTTGAAATGTTGATCTTTGAAACAGTTCTATACTAAAAAGTGAGGTTGACCCAGCTACGTTGCTCGGGGATGTGGAAAATCCACACCCCTGAGCGACATAGTTAAGCCAATCTAACCCCTAGTGTAGACAGCGCTAAATTGACGGATGAAGTTGTCTGTCAATCTAGCTACTGCCTGTTGGGGAAGTGGATTAACTACAGTGATGGGAGTGATTAACTACCTATGCTGTCACTGTCATGTCTACACAAGCGCTGAAGCTGCACAGCTGTAGCATTTTAAGTGTCATTCTAGTCTTATTTCCACAGAGCTCCACCATTCATTTTTCTATTGGAATAACAAAATTAAGAGGTATGTAAAAACTGGAAATGTTCCCCTCTTCATTTCTTCTTTTAGGCTCTATTTTGTCCTTCCATGCAACAGAGGAAAGCAATAAGTAAAGGACAGAGTTGCAACACTATATACATTTAACTAAAGAGAGTGCATTTCCATATTTTTAATATTGCTCCCAGAAGGGTTTCAGCATTGGACTCTTAATGTTTTATAAATAGAGGGTCAGATCCTCAGTTTAATGAATAAAGAGCATCACTCCATTGGAATATCATTGATATATGCCAGCTGAGGATTCGGCCTTAAGATCTGGCCTACTCAACGTGGGGGTTGTAAACAAAGTGCTTTGTGTTCCTTGACTCATATGTTCCATAGAATAGCAAAATGTTGATTAAAGTATATTTGAACGTGTGTTGATTAAAATTAAATGGAACTGTAATACACACTTTAGTAAGGTCTCTTTACTCAGGAAGTTGTGACCACAGTTCTGATCTCCCTGGTGGCATCTCCCAATTTCATCAGACAAATAAAATGGAACATGTTACAATCATATTTTCTGCTGTACCATGTTGTTGCCTTGTATGCTTCAGACATGGCTGAGTTGCTCTTTGTTGTGGGATATTTGCCATCTTTGCTCCCAAAACGCAGTCTGTTGTTTTGAGAAAGAGTTCTTTGAAAAACATTTCTTCTTATTTGCCCAGTGATGAGGAGCTCAAAGAAGAACTGTAAGTGAAGGGAGAGTGGATTGTAGTGTTGATTCTGCAACAAATGCTGCATTGCCGGCAAGTTAAAGAAGTATGGGCTGGATGAATGGACTATAAGGTGGATAGAAAGCTGGCTAGATCGTCGGGCTCAATGGGTAGTGATCAATGGCTCCATGTCTAATTGGCAGCTGGTTTCAAGTGGAGTGCCCCAAAGGTCAGTCCTGGGGCTGGGTTTGTTCAATATCTTCATTAGTGATCTGGAGGACAGCGTGGACTGCACTCTCAGCAAGTTTGCAGATGACACTAAACTGGGAGGAGTGGTAGATACGCTGGAGGGTAGGGATAGGATACAGAGGGACCTAGATAAATTAGAACACTGGGCCAGAAGATACCTGATGAGGTTCAATAAGGACAAGTGCAGAGTCCTGCACTTAGGACAGAAGAATCCCATTCACTGTTACAGACTAGGGACCGAATGGCTAGGAAGCAGTTCTGCAGAAAAGGACCTGGGGGTTACAGTGGACGAGAAGCTGGATATGAGTCAACAGTGTGTCCTTGTTGCCAAGAAGGCTAATGGCATTTTAGGCTGTATAAGTAGGGGTATTGCCAGCAGATCGAGGGACGGGATCATTCCCCTCTATTCGACATTGATGAGGCCTCATCTGGAGTACTGTGTCCAGTTTTGGGCCCCACACTACAAGAAGGCTGTGGAAAAATTGGAAAGAGTCCAGCAGAGGGCAACAAAAATGATTAGGGGGATGGAGCACATGACTTATGAGGAGAGGCTGAGGGAACTGGGATTGTTTAGTCTACAGAAGAGAAGAATGAGGGGGGATTTGATAGCTGCTTTCAACTACCTGAAAGGGGGTTCCAAAGAGGATGGATCTAGACTGTTCTCAGTGGTAGCAGATGACAGAACAAGGAGTAATGATCTCAAGTTGCAGTGGAGGAGGTTTAGGTTGGATATTAGGAAAAATGTTTTCACTAGGAGGGTGGTGAAGCCCTGGAATGGGTTACCTAGGGAGGTGGTGGAATCTCCTTCCTTAGAGGTTTTTAAGGTCAGACTTGACAAAGCCCTGGCTGGGATGATTTAGTTGGGAATTGGTCCTGCTTTGAGCAGGGGGTTGAACTAGATGACCTCCTGAGGTCCCTTCCAGCCCTGATATTCTATGATTCTATGATTGACTTGGGGTAGTAAAGACGCTCTGATAGCTCAATGGCAAAGCACTCATTTGTGAAGCTGGATCTCTACTAGTGTCAGTGTCTTTACCTCATCATAACTAATTGTGGGTATACTGTAATGTTGAGGGGGGGTCTCTGGCAGATTCTGGGCACACCAGGACCGGCGCTGTTCAATATCTTCATCGACTACTTAGATCATGGGTTCTTAAACTGGGGGTCGTGACCCCTCAGGGGGTCGTGAGGTTATTATGTGGAGGGGTCGTGAGCTGTCAGCCTCCACCCCAAACCCCACTTTCCCCCCAGCATTTATAATGGCGTTAAATATATTAAAAAGTGTTTTTAATTTATAAGGGGGGTCGCACTCAGAGACTTGCTGTGTGAAAGGGGTCACCAGTACAAAACTTTGAGAACCACTGACTTAGATATTGGCATAGAAAGTATGCTTATTAAGTTTGCAGATTATACCAAACTGGGAAGGATTGCAACTGCTTTGGAGGATAGGGTCATAATTCAAAATGATCTGGACAAATTGGAGAAATGGTCTGAGGTAAACAGGATGAAGTTTAACAAAGACAAATGCAAAGTGCTCCACTTAGGAAGGAACACTCAGTTTCACACATACAGAATGGGAAGAGACTGTCTAGGAAGGAGTACGGCAGAGAGGGATCTGGGGGTTATAGTGGACCACAGGCTAAATATGAGTCGACAGTGTGATGCTGTTGCAAAAAAAGCAAACATGATTCTGGGATGCATTAACAGGTGTGTTGTGAGCAAGACAGGAGAAGTCATTCTTCCGCTCTACCCTGCACTGGTTAGGTCTCAACTGGAGTATTGTGTCCAGTTCTGGGCACCGCATTTCAAGAAAGATGTGGAGAAATTGGAGAGGGTCCAGAGAAGAGCAACAAGAATGATTAAAGGTCTAGAGAACATGCCCTATGAAGGAAGGCTGAAAGAATTGGGTTTGTTTAGTTTGGAAAAGAGAAGACTGAGAGGGGACATGATAGCAGTTTTCAGGTATCTAAAAGGGTGTCATAAGGAGGAGGGAGAAAACTTGTTCACCTTAGCCTCTAAGGATAGAACAAGAAGCAATGGGCTTAAACTGCAGCAAGGGAAGTTTACGTTGGACATTAGGAAAATGTTCCTAACTGCAGGGTGGTTAAACACTAGAATAAATTGCCTAGGGAGATTGTGGAATCTCCATCTCTGGAAATATTTAAGAGTAGGTTAGATAAATGTCTATCCAGGATGGTCTAGATAGTATTTGGTCCTGCCATGAGGACAGGGGACTGGACTCAATGACCTCTCGAGGTCCCTTCCAGTCCTAGCATCTATGAATCTATGAATCACACTGGGTTGGCCTCATTATGGTCCCTTGAAAATTCTGCTGTGATGCCAAATCATTTCGTCACACCTGTTCATTCCTGACATAAACTAATAATTTTGCAAGCGTCATTGTTATGGGCTACTTATATCACCAAATGCCCTTTCGCAGAAAGTCTTATATTCTCCTTCTCTTTTCTGTTTTCTGTTCCCTTTGATGAGAAAGAAGATAGAAATATAAAACAAATCATATTGGTGTATGACTAAGACTGTAATTTTATTGCAGTGTTCCTAAAATTGTTTGGGCTTTCTTGAGATTTAAGGTATTTGATAAGAGGAAATGTTGTCTAAAGAATAGAGCATGTAATGGGAGCATGTACTCCTGTTATCTATTTCTAGCTGATCAACTCAATCCCTGTGTGAACTTGGGCAAATCATTTAATGTCTCTGGGCCTCAATTTGCCCATCTGTAAAGTGACAGTAATACAATTTACCTCAGAGGGTCATTATAAGAATTATAGAACCAAAGTAGATTCCACAGTCTAGACTGTAAGATGGTGCCAATTCTAAACCACATTTTGACCCCTTCTAAAAAATTCACAGACTTGACCACTGAAAGAAGAGACGCTATTGTTGCCAATCTAACAAGCTGTTATCAAAAAAAGAGTGGATTTACACTTTGAAAAAATTATCCTAACTTCTTTTGTCCACTCTTAACTCAAAATGGCTTAACGTGAAGATCTCAGAATTGTGATGCATTGATCCCCAGTGAAAGCTGGAGCACAGATCTAGTTTTGCCTTTTTTGAGTACCTAATTCTTTGTTTACATATATATTGTCTGTAGGCTTCCACATTCAGATCTTGATTCTCCCATTTTGCTTGTATCTTGTGTAGCCATTTGCAAAGTGGGCATAAGTTCTATCATTCCAATTTTATAGAGTTTTACAATATCTTTGCACCTACTTTGCACAATTGTAAATGACTCCACAAAGTACAAGGCAGTGGAGAATCAATCTCAGAGACCTAGATGCCTCAAAAAGAACAGGAGTACTTGTGGCACCTTAGAGACTAACAAATTTATTTGAGCATAAGCTTTCGTGGGCTACAGCCCACTTCTTCGGATGCATGGAATGGAACATATATTGAGGAGATATATATACACATACAGAGAGCATGAAAAGGTGGGAGTTGTCTTACCAACTCTGAGAGGCCAATTAAGTAAGGAAAAAAAATTTTGAAGTGATAATCAAGATAGCCCAGTACAGACAGTTTGATAAGAAGTGTGAGAATACTTACAAGGGGAGATAGATTCAATGTTTGTAATGGCTCAGCCATTCCCAGTCCCTATTGAAACCTAAGGTAATTGTATCTAGTTTGCATATCAATTCCAGCTCAGCAGTTTCTCGTTGGAGTCTGTTTTTGAAGCTTTTCTGTTGCAAAACTGCCACCCGCAGGTCTGTCACTGAATGACCAGACAGGTTAAAGTGTTCTCCTACTGGTTTTTGAGTGTTGTGATTCCTGATGTCAGACTTGTGTCCATTAATTCTTTTGCGTAGAGACTGTCCAGTTTGGCCAATGTACATGGCAGAGGGGCATTGCTGGCACATGATGGCATATATCACATTGGTAGATGTGCAGGTGAATGAGCCCCTGATGGTATGGCTGATGTGATTAGGTCCTATGATGATGTCACTTGAATAGATATCTGGACAGAGTTGGCATCGGACTTTGTTGCAAGGGTGGGTTCCTGGGTTAGTGTTTTTGTTCAGTGATGTGTGGTTGCTGGTGAGTATTTGCTTCAGGTTGGGGGGGTTGTCTGTAAGCGAGGACAGGTCTGTCCCCCAAGATCTGTGAAAGTGAGGGATCATCTTTCAGAATAGATCGTAGATCTTTGATGATGCGCTGGAGAGGTTTTAGTTGGGGGCTGAAGGTGACAGCTAGTGGTGTTCTGTTATTTTCTTTGTTGGGCCTGTCTTGTAGGAGGTGACTTCTGGGTACTCGTCTGGCTCTGTCAATCTTTTTTTCACTTCAGCAGGTGGGTATTGTAGTTTTAAGAATGCTTGATAGAGATCTTGTAAGTGCTTGTCTCTGTCTGAAGGATTGTAGCAAATGCAGTCGTATCTTAGAGCTTGGCTGTAGATGCCTCAGATCTCCTTGACAATCTGGATACAGACCTGCAAATGGCACAAGTACAACTGTGGTGGTGGCATTGGTAGGTGCTCTTCTCCTGACAAGAGTGGTATCATAAGGCTTCTCTTATGTGGCTTCTTCATTCTTTCCTGGCTGAGCATTCCCTGATGGTGGCTTCAAGTAATTACTTATCATCTCTAAGGGAGCTCATATGTGGTGTTCCACAGGGCTCCATCTTGTCTCCCTCCCTGTTTCCATCCTTGTGTATATGGGGCCAGTAGGAGCGTTAGTGGGGAGGCATGGGCCTCAGTATCTTCATTTTGTTGATACCCATCTCTCCTTCGCTGTCTTGTCTGATCCAGTCAGCGCTATTGAATACTTTACTCAATGTCTGGGGGAGATTGGGGCATGGACGAGGTCTAGCTGGCTGAGATCAATGCCGATAATACTGGGGTGATACTGATTTGGTTGCAGGACGCAACCAGAGAGAGAGCGTGTTATATCTACCTCTTGCTTGGAAGACTTGTACCCACCTTTTCACAATCTGGGGGCATCGTTGCACCCCAGCTTCTGTTTAATGATTACAAAGCAGCAGTGACCAGGAAGGCTTTTTTCCATCTCCGTCAGGAGAGAGTGACCATTCTTTTTGTGGATGTGGTCTTTGCCCTTCATGACTGCTGCAATGCACACTAATGAGGCTACACCTTAAATCAGCTGGAAACTGACGCTTGTTCAGAATATGGCAGCCTGCTTATTAAGCAGAGTATCTTTCTGGAAGCATATGACACCAGTGCTTCTGCATTGCCTATCTGTGGTTTCTGGGTGAGGTTTAAGATGTTGATTTTAAATGATAGACTCCTAAATGGCTTGGAACCGGTCTACTTTAGGGACAGCTTCTCGCCATGCATTATTGCTGCAGAAGTCAGCATTGGTGCTCAAGCTGGAACCCCATCTGTATAAAATAGTAGCTACTAGCAAGACATTCTACTTGAGGCAACCTAAATTTTGAAACTTACTCCCCATCCCGTGTTTGTCCAGAATAGCTTGGATCTGTTGATCTTCAGGGAACACTGCCCCCACTTCTAGAGTGGGATAATTGGTTGGTGAGGAGGGATATTGTTTGGGGTCTGCTTTCATCATTTCTTAGTTATTTTCTAGTTTGGGATGAAGAGAAGCCTCTGGTTTGGTTAGGTTTGTTATGCAGTTGTATTTTTGATTCATTACAGGGACCCGGAGTCCTTGGGTTAGGTGCTTTTTAAAGAGTTAGTATAAATTGAAATAGTTAAAGAAATAAACATTAGAGGAGCTGGCTTACATATCTGTACATTGGATAAGATTTTTCATCATTCTTTTCTAAAATGACTTTCTTCTAAACTTACTAGTGCTGGGAGGAAATAGAATAATTTTATTTTTATTTTTTTGAATGATAGAGAAATTTCCTTAAAAAAGATTCATTGAGAAAGTGCTAAGGTTCTGTCTTAATATTTATTAATTTAAAACAACATTGTTGTAAATAAAATATTTCTAAAAAGCAAAACCCCAAACATTTGAAGTCAGGAAGTTCTAAGTTAAAGTTAAAAAAGTTAAAAAAATTTAGTTTTTCAAAACCTTAAACATTGGAAAGTCTCGAAATACTCAGAACATTTTCCATCACTAGCTTTATCTTTCTGTCCCTTTACCCTCACTTCTCCTCCAGTTACAGGTGGAAGACCCTCACTAGTGGCCGAATGGAATAAATGCCAGTTTTCCCTGAATAACTTAGATTTTTGCATTATGATAACATCTGCAGCTATCCTGCTGGCTTGTATCAAGTACAGGGATTTTTTAGGCCTTTATTGTAAGGGTAGGCTATTTGGGAGTCTTTCATCATATGATCAGGGTGGATGTGGAAAAAGTTGACCTCTGGTTTTGGTGGCATGGGACTTCTGAACTATATAAGTAAGGTTAATAGCATAAAATTGGGCTCCTTCTATAGTCATGTGTGGCCCATTTTTGGAAGTTAATATAAGACAATGTGGTCGCTGGCCTGTGGGAGATCTTTGTGATGGGGAGTGGATAGTTTTGCAGCTGATAGGCCAGTACGGTATCTTTATTCCTGGATAGTAGGTGACTGTGGAAGTTAAATGCAGGATAGTGGTTGGGGAGTTGAAGTTGGTATTGGAACTGTTACTATGTATTTTCACTTTGTTTAAATAGGTATGGGCCCAAACCAAAACACTGCATACAAATTCACAGAATTTCAGATCCAGACTTCGCAGCTCCTGGCTTTTATATTTTTTAGAAAATTCCTATTACTATTACCATCCATCAGGAACTATTAGAGGTGGCCGCAGTTGTACTTTTGAAATAAATGTGGCTTTTAAAAAGGATCTAGAAACGTAAAGATGCCTGCTTTAACTTATTTTCTAAATATTTTATTCAGGTTTTTCCCATCTTGATGTGATGCTTGTGGAATGCTATGATCCAAAAGGTGACCAGTGGAATATTCTTCAGACTCCTATTTTGGAAGGTCGCAGTGGCCCTGGATGCGCAGTTCTTGATGATAGTATTTACCTTGTCGGAGGCTACAGTTGGAGTATGGTGTGTACCTGTTTTCTGAAAATGGCTCCTCATGCAATTTTTAGTTACTGTCTGAAAAAAGTTGTGCCTGTTCTTTTTTTCCTTCTAAGAAATGCTGAAAATATAAATCAAGGACTGTCAAAATCTTGGATGCATTGAAAATGTTCTTGAGGCTGATTTACAGCTTGGTTTGTAAAGCTGACATTACTTATTGATTTTCTGATGGAAATAATCTTATTTCATTTCCAATTTTATTTTATTATGAAAATATAGATTAAGGGCTAAGTCCCAGATTTTTAAAGCTTAGCGTTGCACTGCCAAAGTGATTTAGGAGCCTAAATCTCATTTATAGAAGTGATATAGGCAATTAGGACATTAACTGACAGTGGGATTTAAAGTGCCTAACACACTTTTGAAAATGGGACTTAAGCTCCTAAATCAATTAGGCATTGCAATGCTGAGAGCTGCAATGCTTAAATAGCTTTAAAATTCTGGGCCTTAGCCTGCAAACGCTGTTGCTTAAGTTACATCCATAAAATGCACGCATACATGTAAAACAAGAAGCTCCACTGAACCCTGGGGATTGGGCATGCAAAACAACTGCTGTGAAATGTTATAGTCTAAAGGATTTAGTACATAGTTGGGTATCAAAAGGTCTGGGGTTATAATCCCAGCTCTTCCGCTGGCTCCCTGCATGGCCTGGCGCAAGTCACTTCACATTCTAAGTTCCCCAAAGGGGACTATTAGTACTTACCTACCTGTTTTATTCTGTTATTGTGAGTTTTAGTTGATGTTATACAGTGCTTTGAAGTCAGGATTGACGTCAGTGGTACAGGATTGGGCCCATAAAGTACTATATAAAATTAAGTGTTATTGATTGAACTTTCTGTGTAAAGTGCCTATTTGCAAGTGTGTATCTGCCTGCACAATTACCTTTTGGCACCTATGTACGTTTTTATAGGTTAGAATACATGCAATTTTTTGGAAAATGTAGCCCTACATGTACATTTTGATGTTATTAAACAAGTGTAATTTTAATGTATGTTTAAGATCTTGCTTCCCTTACTTACATGAATAGTCCCATTGACTTGGACTGAAATATTTTTACCAACACATTGAGCCGGGTTCTCCTCAAACTTACACTAGTTGTACAGCATGGTTGCTCTATTAACCTCTGATTTACTGCCGGATAAGAGAAAGATCAGCCCCTTTATAGTTGACTTTAGAAAAAAGAAGTAAAGCTTCTTTGGTAATGTTATTTGCATGATGTACATGAGTATATGCACTAATGAAGTTGGGGAAGAGGACATGGATTGATTTAAGACAGCTTCAGGGTTTTTTTTAATCTGAGCATCAGTCACTTGTAGGGAACTTTTAGCATTTTTTCATTATTTCAGTTTCTTTTTAAGATAAGATATTTTAGAATAAATTATTTTAATTTGTATGAGGTGCAGTGATACAAAACAGGAGTGTAATTTGGCAAAATTGAGTAGTGATTTTGGGTCCCTCAATACTTGTATACCTCACTAAAGACATTTTTAGAGCAACAACGAGGAGTTCGGTGGCACCTTAAAGACTAACAGATTTATTAGGGCATAAGCGGAAAGCTTATGCCCAAATAAATCTGTTAGTCTTTAAGGTGCCACCAGACGCCTCGTTTTTTTGTGGATACAGACTGACTTGATTTTGAAAGGGTGAGTGTTCAGCACTTTATGACAATTGAGCCTCTTTAATGTATCTCAAGTTTTGCTCTCACGTTTCAATAAGCTTTTGTTCTGTCATAGGGAGCCTACAAATCTTCTACTATTTGCTACAGTCCTGAGAAAGGAACCTGGACAGAACTAGAAGGAGATGTAGCTGAGCCACTTGCAGGTCCTGCATGTTCAACTGTCATACTGCCAGCCTGTGTACCATACAACAAATAATATTCGAGAAGCACTGAAATGAACAATATTACATTCTGGAAAGTAATAACGGGTGACGTAAATATTTTAATAGAACAGAATTCCTGGCAAAACAAAACTACCATAATTGACCCCTTATTTCAGATTTATGCTTTAAAAGCAAACTGGGAACAAAAAGTCTCATCTCAGATAGATGCCGGTGTCTTGTGAAGCAAGTAGCTAGAACACACCGAACATTACATGCTGACAGACTGCCATTTCAGACTGATTTTAACTTTTTTCCCACTACAGAAATATTCTTCACATGGATTTTAACTTTTAAAAATGAAGGCTAAATGTCCAAATACAGCCTGAAAAGACAAGATCAGTTTTGTGCATTATATTCTACCTGCATGTGATCTATGTGAAGTCATGAGGATGTTGTGTTCATGAATGCTTCAAAACTCAGACACCGAAAAGCTCACTCTGCATTGCAGAACTGTCTCCCCCTCTGTAATCCTAACCTACAGCTACTTCATATGCTCTGCAAGCAACACAGCATCAAAAGATCTTAAAAGGTAAAGAAATGTCATTCCATTTTTGCACAACTTGGCTTCTCATACACTCTGCCTTCAAAGTCCCCATGTGTAAGTGTAGTGAAGAGCACTTCTTGCAATAGTGATTTTAAGGATTAGGACCAAATTATGCTCTTAGTTACACTGGTACAAATGCAGAACCACTCCACTAAAATCAATGGAATGAATGTTTTTATAGCTGGTGTGACTGAAATCTTGGCCTAAACCTCAAATTCTGGGTTTACAAAGTAAGTTTTTCTCATAAGCAGTTAAAAGACAACACAGTCCATTAATACAGTAAAAATACAAGAATTTATCTTCATTTTCACTAACATTAGAAGTGAACACACTTGCTATTTGCTTTCAAAGACAAGAACACTGAATTTAAGCATAATGGTACCTCTTTAGACTTTTAAATTAGTATGCATAGAATTGAAGGGACTCTGGTAAGTGGCTAAAATCCTCGTCTCTGATTTACCTTCAGATGTTCATAATTTGAAGGGTTTTCTCTGTTGATCCAGAAAAATACAGGGCTGGATTCTCCACTGCCTTATACCTTGTTTAGTTATTTACATCTGGTAAAGTGAGTCAAAATGCTACCAGATCAGAACAGTTGCATGTTACACCCACTTTACACAGTTGTACTTGATTACATAGGGTGCAAGGCAGTGGCAAATCAGGCCCTATGTGTTTTTATGCTTATGTCTTCCTTTTGCAGCAGCAATTGACTTACAAACACTGTGCCTGGTTCTCCACTGCCTCTTGGCTTGCATAAGGATTTTGACCTGTACACAATGCACATAAAATACTTCTTCAAGTGCTTGTTCATGTCCATTCCATGTTAGGTGTGTGTGCACACCACAAGCACCAGTGCCGGAAGTTTTTCCTTCAATGGTATCTGTAGGGGGCCGGCTCTGGCACCCTCTGGTGGCATGCATATGTGCCGGTATAAGGGGCAGCATCGGCCCCCTCAATTCCTTCTTACTGCCAGTGACGTAGTGGAACATCTCCTTGCTTCGGCAAGTACTCTTACCCAGTGTTCTTCCTATTATTTATTGTGTAAATAGTTCTTAGATAAGTAGTTCTTTTGTTCTCTTAATAACTATAATACTATTAACTAACTAAGTTAGATAGTCCCCTAAGGGACTTAGCCCAGGGACGGGGCATGCCTCAGTCCCCGGGCCTCAAGCCTTGTGATCGCTGCAAAAAGCCTATGCCGATCAGCAACCCTCATCAAAGCTGCTTGAAATGTCTGGGGGAAACCCATGTTAGCAATAAGTGTCACATCTGCAAGAGCTTCAAGCCAAGAACTAAAAAGGAGCGGGACATAAGACTGAGACCGCTCCTCATGGAGTCAGCCCTCGTGCCGGTCTCCAAATCACTGAAATCAGACTCCACTCCGAGCGCAGTGGCATCAGCATGAAGTGTGCCAGTGGCACCGACCTCCCAGTGCTGGTCCCAGTCCCCAGTACCTGCTAAAATGCAAAGGAAGCACACCGGGAGAGGGCATTCTGTGGCATCCCGTACTGAAAAGGAAAAGTCCAAAGAGGCCCATGTGGGACAGCATGTCTCCGGAGCCCAGCCAGGCACCTGCATCGCCGGCTAGGCAACCCAGCCCTCCTAGGGAACCACCAGCCACCCCGGGTATTGGCAGAGGTTCCCAGCACCTGTAAGTCCCATCCATGCCGGAGGCCTTCCAGGCTACAAAAGACATCATGTCTTTGCTGGTGCTACCGACACCCCATCAAGACGTAGTTGTCCCTACAGTGAAGCCGGCATTGGGGTCTGTGCAACAGTCTCTGTCTGTGCAGCATCGCTCCCTGGCACCGCAGCGGTTGATGTCGAAGCAGGATCCCCGGGAGGCGCTTCGGACTTGCCCATACAGACCGGAGTTCCTGGCACTGTTCTCTGGACTCTTGGCACCAGTCCCCTGAGGTGTGGCATTGCTTGCCCTATGGTCAATGCAGATCCGTAGCATGCCACTGGTACCTGGAATCATGGCACCGGTTGCCGGAGCAGAGGCATCGCTCCTTGGGGCAACGAAGTCAACCAGGACCATGATGCCAATTGCCGGGACCACAAGCCGGTCCCTGCCACCAAGACATAGATCGCCGGACTCACAGCAACAATCTCTGGGGTCCCTGAGCTCTAGATGTCGATTGCCGGTGTACCATGGCCAATCTGCCAACCTCCGCTGTCAGTCCCCGGACAGATGGCACCAGGATCTGGAATCCCAGGACCTGTCCCCCAGCCACAGTCACTAAGATAGCAGGCATGGAGGGGCCATGGATGCAGCATCAGCACTGCATTGTTCCCCCCGACAGAAACTTTTCTCCTCGGGCTTAGAGGCTTAGGAGATAGCAGGTCCCTCTGTCCAGGCACACACAACCAGATCTGCGGGGCGGGCCCCTCAGGGGCCACCAGACAGTGCATGGCCCCAGGGCCAATGGCCAGCCCCATCGTACTTTTGGAACCCATGGGGGTTTCCCCAGGTATCGGAGACTCAGATGCAGCACTCAGTGTCAGGGGCATCAGGGAGGAGGTCGGCAACAGTCTCCCACCCTCCTCTGGAATCAGAAGAGGGATCTGATCAAGGGGCCCAGAAGCACCCTCTGGCCTCGGTGGAGACCACCCATGCAAGGGACGCTGAGTCAGCCCCTCCCCCGCCTTCGGCTCCTCATCATCCTCACCCAACAAGGCAGTGACAGGACTGTCCAAGACAGTGCCACAGGACGATGCCAAGACACACCAGGAGCTGCTGAAGAGAGTGATGGCAAACTTGGGATTGGAAGCAGAGGAGTTGGCGGAACCCTCTGACACTTTATTCGACATTCTGGCTGCGGTAGCTCCATCTAGGGTGGTGCTCCAGGTACATGAAGGGGTAGTAAAGCTGGTAAAAGCCTTATGGAAGACCCCATCTTCTCTCCTGCCCATTTCCTGCAAAAGGGTTTGAATATCTGTATTCTCACCCAGCCCCAAACTCTTTAGTGGTCTCTGCGGCCAACAAGAGAGACAGGCAAGGGCAACCCAGCCCAGTTCCCAAAAACAAGGATGGCAAGAGGTTGGACTTATTTGGCAGAAAAAAATTATTCATCTGCCAACCTCCAATTATGAATGGCAAACCATCAGGCCTTACTCGGGAGGTATGATTTCAATGTGTGGCAGTCTCTGGCCAAGTTTGCAGACTCGCTGCCGGAAGACACCAGTCAAGAGTTCCTGGCCATTTTGGATGAAGGGAGAAATGTGGCAAGGGCAGCCCTTCAGGCCACCTCCGACACAGTGGACTCAGCTGCCAGGTCCATCACAACAGCCGTGTCGATGAGACGAGCATCGTGGCTGATGTCTTCCGGGCTATCAACGGAGGCTCAGCAATCAATCCAGGACCTCCCCTTCGATGGCCTAGCCCTGTTTGCAGAACAAAGACACAAGATTACGTGGGCTCAAGGACTCTGGGGCTACTCTACATTCCCTGGGTCTCTATACACCGACCCCCCACTAGAGATTCAGACCACAGCAACCTCAAAGACCAACCAGTCAGGCCCGTCCGGAGCCCTACCACAGGAAGGGCAAGGGCTATAAGTGCAGACAAGGCCAACAACCAGCTCCTTCTTCCCACTCGGGCTCCTCCCGCTACCCGCCTAGTAACAAGCGGGTGTCTTGAGGATATGCCCAAGGGCCACCTCCCAGTCTGCAGCTATGATCCTGCACCCCTCTTGTTTTCAAACCGCCTTTTTCCTTTCCTCCCCACTTGGGCCGCTATAACATTGGACTGGTGGGTCCTCAGCACTGTGGCAGTGGAGTATATCCTACAATTTATTTCTACTCCCCACTACCACCACCCTTCCCTATCCTTCTTCAGGGACCCTTCTCACGAGCAACTTCTCGTCCAAGAGGTGCAAGCCCTCCTGTGAGTTGAGGCCATAGAAGAAGTCCCCTTACACCTAAGAGGGAAAGGGTTTTATTTTTGGTATTTTCTCATTCCGAAGCCCAAAGGGGGTCTGTGCCTCATATTGGACTTGCGAGGCCTCAACAAGTATCTCAAGAAGTTGAAGTTCCACATGGTCTCCCTGGCCTCCATTATCCCCTCCCTGGATCCTGGAGACTGGTACGCTGTGGCCGTTAAAAAAGCTAATGCGGTCTTGGGATGCATTAGGCGAGGTATTTCTAGTAGGGATAAGGAGGTGCTAGTCCCGTTATATAAGGCGTTGGTGAGACCTCATCTGGAGTATTGTGTGCAGTTTTGGTCTCCAATGTTTAATAAGGATGAATTCAAACTGGAACGGGTACAAAAAAGGGCCGCTAGAATGATCCGAGGAATGGAAGGCCTGTCGTATGAAAGGAGACTTGAGGAGCTCGGTTTGTTTTCCCTAACCAAAAGAAGGATAAGAGGAGATATGATTGCACTCTTTAAATATATCAGAGGGATAAATACCAGGGAAGGAGAGGAATTATTTCAGCTCAGTGCTAATGTGGACACGAGGACAAACGGATATAAATTGTTAGTCAGGAAATTTAGGCTTGAAATTAGACGAAGGTTTCTAACTATCAGGGGAGTGCAATACTGGAACAGCCTACCGAGGGAAACAGTGGGGGTGAAGGACCTCCATGACTTTAAGATTAAGCTAGATAAGTTTATGGAGGAGATGGTATGATAGGATACCGGGCTTAGTCAATAGGTTAATTAAGTGCCACACTGGTAAATAGTACAATGGGTCAATGATATGATATTCTTAACCTTTTTCCAGAGGGTATGGCTGGAGAGTCTTGCCCGCATGCTCGGGGTTCAGCTGACCGCCGTATTTGGGGTCGGGAAGGAATTTTCCTCCAGGGTAGATTGGCTGTGGCCCTGGAGGTTTTTCGCCTTCCTCCGAAGCATGGGGCAGGGGTCGCTTGCTAAAGGAGTGGGGGGATCGGCTTATGTGGCCTGCATCTTGCAGGAGGTCAGACTAGATGATCATAATGGTCCCTTCTGATCTTGAATTCTATGATTCTATGACTTGAAGGACACGTATTACCATTTTCCAAGGACACAGAAGATTCCTGCGGTTTGAGTGAGTGTTTCCATTTGGCCTAGCTATAGCGCCATGAGTGTTCACAAAATGCATGTCAGTGGTTGCAGCCTACCTCAGGCACCAGGGCATTCAAATCTACCCATACCTTGATGATTGGCTTATCAAGGGTCATTCGCAGTTAAAGTCCATCACAGCGTTCAGTGGGTGCAAGCCACGTGCCAAGCACTGGGTCTCTTGATAAATGAACAAAAATCCACATTGGTCCCAGTGCGAAGAATAGAGTTTGTTGGGGCAGTTCCGGGCTCTACCCGAGTCAGGGCCTTTCTCCCGGAACCCAGATTCAAGACAATGTCTGGTCTCATCGCCCAACTGACAAGCCACCCTATCACCACAGCCAGGGTATGCCTCAGACTGCTAGGGCACATGGCAATGTGCACTTATGTAGTTTGACAAGCGCAACTGAGGCTCAGACCCCATCAGATGTCGCTGGCATCAGTCTACACCCCAGCCAGGCACCACCTGGACAAAGTCCTTACAATTCTGCAGCGAGTACTTACTGCTCTGAAATGGTGGTCCAACCCAGTAAACATGTCTGAAGGAATACCTTTTGCAACCCAAAAACCACACTGGTGCTGGTGTTGGACCTTGGCTGGGGAGCCCACCTCGGATTGCTAAGGACCCAAAAGTTGTCCCAGGAAGAATTGGCACTGCACATCAACATTAGGGAGCTCGGGCCATCTGTTTGACGTGCGAAGTGTTCCTCCTGCAACTATCCCATCAAGCAGATCAGGTGTTGATGGACAATACGGCCTCCATGTTCTATGTCATCAGGCAAGGAGGAGCATGGTCCTCAGCCCTCTGTTGGGAAGTCCTCCAACTGTGGGAATTCTGTACCCAGCATGTCATACACATCGAGGCTCTACATTTTCCTGGAGTCCGAAACACGCTGGCAGATCACCTCAGCAGGTCGTTCTGTTCTCATCATGAGTGGTCCCTCCACTTGGAGATCGCCAGAATGATCTTCCAGAGGCAGTGAACTCCCCAAGTGGACCTGTTTGCCACCAGATGGAACAGGAAGTGCCACCGATTCGGCTTCCTCCAAGGGCTCGACAGCAGATCGCTCTCTGACACTTTTCTCCTGTCTTGGGCAGGTGATCTGATGTACGCCTTCCTGCCGATCCCACTTATAAGCAGGACCCTCCTAAACATCAAAAGGAACAAAGCCAAGGTCATCATGATCACCCCAGCATGGCCACACCAGCATTGGTTTGGCATGCTCATGAACTTGGCAACAGTTCATGAGCATGCCATGAACTTGTCCCTCATGGACACTTCCCAACCACCAAGATCTACTCTCTCAGGATCACGGGCGGTTGCTGTACCGAACTGAACCTCTTTCCACCTCACAGCATGGATGCTGCATGTCTGAACCCAGAGGAGCAGGCCTGCTTCTGTCAAGTCTAGTGCATTCTGTTGGAGAGTAGAAAACCCTCCACTAGAGCGACTTACATGGCAAAGTGGAAGGGCTTCTCCTGCTGGGCGTCAGAGCAGGGCCATCTCCCCTACTCAGTCTTCTCTGCAGTCCATTATGAACTACCTGCTTGATTTCAAACATCATGGTCTAGCCTTCTCAATCAAAGTGCACCTGGCGGTCATCTCAGCCTTCCATCCCCACGTCCAGGACAGATCAGTATTCACGCATGAAATGACTATCTGGTTTCTTAAGGCCTTGAAAGGCTTTTTCCGCCGGTCTGGGGCCTGGTGCCCCTATGGGTCCTTAACCTAGTCCTCTCTAGGCTCACTGCCCTCCCTTTGAGCTTCTGGCCTCCTATTCTTTTTTGTATCTGTCTCTTTTGTATCTGTTCCTTGTGGATATTACTTCAGTGAGGCGAGTCACTGAGATTAAAGCCCTTATTTCGGAGCTCACGTATACAGTGTCCTACAAGGACAAGGTTCAGTTGCATCCCATCCTGCCTTCCTGCCAAAGGTGGTGTTAACCAGGACATTTTCCTCCCAGTGTTCTGCCTGAAGCCTCACGCGTCCAATGAGGAGAAGCGTTTGCACACCCTGGATGTCTGACAGGCTCTGGTGTTCTACTAAGAGCATACCAAGCCCTTTCGCAGATCGACTCAACTCTTCGTCGCAGTAGCTGACAGGATGAATGGTCTCCCAGGGTCTTCTCAGAGGCTTTCATCTTGGATTACTACCTGCATCCGTACTTGCTATGAGTTGGCGCAGGTTGTACCTCCACCAATAGTGACGGTCCATTCAACTAAAGCTCAGGCATTGTCAGCAGCCTTCCTGGCATAAGTCCCTATCCAGGATATCTGCAGGGTCGCAACCTGGTCATCAGTGCACACCTTCACAACCCACTACGCCATCACCCAGCAGGCCAGAGATGATGCTGGCTTTGGCAGAACTGTGTTGCAATAAACACATCCATGAACTCCTACCCGCCTCTGGAGGTACTACTTGGGAGTCACCTAATATGGAACGGACATGAGCAAGCACTCAAAGAAGAAAAAACAGTTACTATCCTTTCGTAACTGTTCTTCGAGATGTGTTGCTCATATCCATTCCATGACCAGTCCTCCTTCCTCTCTGTTGGAGTTCCAGCAAGAAGGAACTGAAGGGGGGGACCGGCAGTGCCCCTTATACTGGTGCATATGCGCACCACTCCAGAGGCTGCCAGAGCCAGTCCTCTATGGGTACCACTGAGGGGGAAAACTTCCAGCACCAGTGCATGTGGCAAGCACACACACCTATAATGGAATGGACATGAGCAATGCATCTCCAAGAACAACAGGTATGGTAGATTAGTAACCACTTTTTCCATTCTGAATCACTGGTGTTTTACATCCACTTTGCACTCAGGCCAGCTCCTCGGCCGATGTAAATTGGCATAGCTCCATGAAAATCAGTAAAGGCAACTCCAGTTTACACCAGCTGATGATCTGGCCCTTCATTTGTAAAGTTGTAAATGCTTACACTGTGAAAGGCAGTAGGGATCAGGCTGAGTATTTCCAAAGCTGTGAATATTTCTGTCCATATAAATTGATGATGATGATGATCCATAAACAAGAAGCAAACAGCTACTGTACGTTAGCTTCTGCTGCAGTAGGAATAGACAGAGGGGTGAAATCATTGTTTTTTGTGTAGAAAAAGGACAAATTTGGTTGGAAATTCAGGCTTCCAAGAGAGTGACATAAACAATGGAGAATAAATATTGTGGGACTGTTTCTCCATGGAATCACTCCAGTTTTATGACAGTGTAGCTCTCTTGCATGCAGCAGAATTACACTGAAGTAAAACTGGAGTAATTCAGTAGAGACTGAGGCTGTACAAATGCAATAAAGCAATTGGTGAGGCAGCTGCCCAGGCAGAAAAAGTTGTTTAAACAAATTATTTTCCAAAGCCACAGATAGCATCACTAAGGAACTCATAAAGGTGGAGTGTATATCCTGAAATCTCAACCCATTTCTACTGTATAGTGCAATTTTAGTTGGTTTTGTATTTATTTGTATTGTTCATATCCAAGGGATCCCTTGTAAAATATATTTGGTGCAATCATGACTTTTTTCATTTCTGTTTAAAGTATATAAATATATATGAAAAGGAAACATGTTACAATATTAAATGAGGAAACCTAGAATGACATTTAAGATCAGGATAAGGTCTGCCATAAACCAGTGACTGTTACCTGTCTCTACTAAAATGTACTATTTTAAAAGGGTATTTGTTGTCCTTTTAAATGGTTCTTTTTTTACCAAGATAATTTAAAGATTTATGAGGCTTGTATGTAAATCTTTATGTTTCAGAAAGGCATGACCAAGGAAATTGCTAACTGAATAAGTCACAAAGAATGTAAATTTTGTACAGTATTAGAATGTGTAAATGAAGCTTGCTTGTAGGGCGAAAACTTTAAATAAAACTTTATGTACTAATTCAACTGTCTGCCATATTCCTACTTATAAAGTGTATGTATAAATAATATCTACATTAAATTCTTTGGAAGTTTTTTATCACGTAGATGCGTAAACATTTTTATTTTGCAGATATGCATAACCGTTTCACTGTTCTCCAAGAGTGATATACTCTATGCTCTGAATGTAATTAATCAAATACTTCCCTTCAATGCACATGCTTGGCCTATGTTTAAATCAGTGAAAGCCCCACATTCATTTCTGAGGGCAGAATTTGACCCCAGGAAAATACTAATTCCATTGCACATTTCTGAAATACACTTCTTCAGGTCTTTGCGTGTCACTTACTCTGCCTACTGGGAAAGGAAAAATTAATTCTCATCCATTTCATAATAAATTAAATGAAAAGGATCCTCATTAAATTAAATCCAAACTCTCATTGGTACTCACGGGGATTTTTTTTGTCCCTCTTCAAAATTTCCCTAAAACTGTGATTAACACTTCTGATTATGTGTATTTCATTCATTAGCCTAGAAGCACTAATGCAGGTGAGAGGTTAAGGAGCTGGGACAGGTGGTAGCCTTGGGCTGGTAGGAGGAGGAACGGGATGGATCTTGCTGGGTGTGGTGCTATTGGATCAGCAGCAATAGTGGTGTTGTTAGAGGGCTGAGGAGCACGGTGAGTTTTTTAAATCCCTGTTCTAAAGAAGACATAGAAGCCTGTAAAAATCTTCAGCACAGAAGGGAAGAGTGGTGGCAGATAAGAAAATGGACTGAGAGACACAATGGGGAGGATTTTTTTAAGTGTATATGTTGAGTACAGAATGTGACAGGAGAAGGGAAGAAAAAGGAGAGTGAGGAGAGGATTTTATTCTTATATTTTATGTGGGAGAAAAAGCAAAACATAATGGAAACTGGAAACAAAGAGGAGAGATGGTACAGACACAGATAAGGAACAGGGGCGAGGAGGAGCACATAGGAATGAAAAGAAGAAATAGGAGCAAGCCCTGAGAGAGGAGAAAGACATTAGTCCAGGGGACAGCAACCTTTCAGAAGTGGTGTGCCGAGTCTTCATTTATTCACTCTAATTTAAGGTTTCACATGCCAGTAATACATTTTAACGTTTTTAAAAGGTCTCTTTCTATAAGTCTATAATATATAACTAAACTATTGTTGTATGTAAAGTAAATAAAGTTTTTTAAATGTTTAAGAAGCTTCATTTAAAATTAAAATGCAGAACCCCCTGGACCGGTGGCCAGGACCCGGGCAGTGTGAGTGCCACTGAAAAATCAGCTTGAGTGCCGCCTTCGGCACACATGCCATAGGTTGCCTACCCTTGCACTAGTTAGAGGAAAAGTAAGGAAGGTTTAGAAGGGGACAGGGTCTCCTGGATCAGGGTCAGAGGAGAAACTGATGAGACGGGATGACAAGAAAAGAAGGAGAGGTGGTTCCAAGATACAAACTGGAGGACAGGAGGAATGAAGAGCAGAGTGGAGGAGAAGCAAAGGGAAATACCAGAAGAGGAGAGAAATGAAGTAATGTGAGCAGATTTATGACAGCTGCCGTTCTGCTTTCCAAAGCCAATTCATTTAAAATGCTATAGCTATGAGTCACAAAAAGGACAAAATCATGTCTGCTGGTGTCACAGTGGGAAGAGAGAGGGGAGAAGGGAAGATGAGACATTTTCCCCTCTATATGCAAGCAGGGTAGTATCCCTCCATAGTGCTCAGGAAGCACAAGAAGAGAGAGAGGCTTGCTAACCTGTCAACCCACACACGTACCCTGAAAGGGGACATGGTCTGCACTTTCGGGGACATGTCTTCCACCAGCTAATTGCCATCCTGAAAGCACCCACAATTTCCACTGAAAAATGAAGCCTTGAAGTTTTGTGTAGGAAACCAAATGTAAGGCTATTATTAGCATTTATTTATTTTGTGTTTTCCTGCTATTAAAATGCAGGTGTGAATGGTCTACTTGCCTCTGAGGGCAACCTATGAGGAAAATTCATGCAATACCTCACAAAGGATTGAATCTGACTGATTCACCAATGTAGTACTGTAGTTATCTTTGTTGAAAGGCTCATCTCATTTTACAGATCCTCCTTAAACTGAGTATGCTGGGTGTATGTGAGTGGAGACAGAAACCCCAGACAAGTGGCAATACAAGAGCACTAGCCTTAAGTTATCAAAATATATTCTGCTGTACAATTGAAGATACAGATCCTGTTTTCTATTATATACCAGCAACAGAAGAGGAGATGTTTTGCCCTTTGGTTTGTTTAGGCCTTTAACAGTCAGACCAAAGAAGTAGCAATGGCAGTGCTGGAGGTCAGGGTGGTTAGTGGTAAGGGAAACTACACTAATGAATTCTAGAGGGCTTGTAATGCCATAAAAGATTCAGTTAATCTGCAGCATAGATGTTGATCAGTGGAACTGAACCTAACTCCCTGGACCTTGTCAGATGTATTCTGTGCATGTCGGCGTTCCACACCAATTACAGATTTTAGAAGATGCTCTCATGCAAAACTGTGTGCCCTAATATATAAGCCAGCTCAGATGTAGCTAAAATTAAAATCTGACTCTGGCAAATCTCTGTGATCCTGATATATGAAAATCCAAATAAATGATTTGTTCACAGAAATGAAAAATAACTTCAGCAGGAAATTTCAAAATTACTTATGCAGGATTAATCCAGTTCAATGAATGCATCTTCCGTTGATTAATAAAGCATCAATGAATTACAAAATAAAACTAGAGGAGACTTGTGGGGCTGTTATATTTGTATCCCTTACTGAAGCGAAAGACAAGTGTGTACACTTAGAGATGTGGTCAACCAATGTGTTATTTTAATTGTAAGCGACTGAATACAAATACTGATTTCCTAATTGTTTTGTTTTCCCCTTCAATTGCAATCTATTATTGTATCACTTTACTGCTTCTTTGAAGAACAAAGAAAGTCATCATCTTACCCGCCAATATGGTGAGTAAGTACTGAGTTACTGGCACGTTTCCCACAGTGACTCCACTCATCACCTGCATGGCATCACTGGCAACAAATGCAGGAGCCTAACCCTTAGCTAACCCAGCTCTCTTTGTTGTTAGTACATTCTGCCTCCCTGTGGACCCAAATTAGAATTCTTGTTCTAGTAGCACCGTCCACTTAGGATTCATTGCTCTTGTATTTAAATGGCCTTAGAAATAAAACCAAATGGATGTGAACAGATACAGGGGAAACTACTTAGTTGTTTAACAAATTTTGCTTTCTCTCAAATTAATGTTCTCCACCAACATTGAAAAAGTAATCAGTTGGATTTATGGAAAGTAGCATCATCAGACTTGAGATTCTGGTCTTCAGTTCAGAAAACTGCAATTAATCATCACAATGGTAACAGAAGAAATGTTTATTAATGGCTGAGGTGAATTAGCTACAAGTATCTTGCAAATTCCTCTATAACGCCTTCAATTTTGAGTTGCCTTCTTTTCTTTCCGATGGTGTTATAAATGTGTCAAAATCCCACAAACCTAATATGGGGCACTTCCAAAGTTATTTTTACCTGTTTGAGGAGTTCACAGTAACTGTGGCTTTCAAAATGCAAGAATTCAAAGGAAATACATGTTGACATTTCTTAAGGCAAATACAGCAGTAATTATCTGTAGTCTCCATAAGTAAAGCAAAAACCTGGAAAACCAGAAACTCCTTGATTCAAGAGATAGTTGTTATTAAGCACAGGGGCAGCTCCAGGCCCCAGCACGCCAAGCGCGTGCTTGGGGCAGCATGCTGCGGGGGGCACTCTGCCGGTCGCCGGGTCCGCTGGTCCCGTGGCTGGGGTGGAGCATCCACAGGCGTGCCTGCGGGAGGTCCACCGGAGCCGCGGGACCAGCGGACCCGCCGCAGGCATGCCTGCGGGAGGTCCACCGGAGCCGCGGGACCGGCGACCAGCAGAGCACCCGCCGCGGCGTGCCGCCGTGCTTGGGGCGGCGAAATCGCTAGAGCCGCCCCTGATTAAGCACTGTCAGTGTATTCAGGATTGTGTAAATCTAGAGGTACTTTCACCAAGAAATTTCCCATGTAATCCATATCATCATTACAATTTACCTAGAACAATCTACATCAGATTGGTAATGGACAATGGAGCCTTTTGCTTCTAGGACACTGGTTCAAATTTCAGCCCAGCTGGTGGTTATTATTGCAGTAGCACCTTAGGTCCCCAAACATAGGTTCTGGAACTACGGATGCTGGGGGCTGCAGCAGCACCCCCAGCTTGAAGTGGTTTCCATATTATACAGGGTTTGCAGTTTTGTTCAATGGCTTTCAGCATCCCCACTGTACAAATTGTTCCAACACCCCTGTCCCCAAACAGATTGGCAGTAACAACGTTCTTATCTAGTAGCTCTTCGGTGGACAATGGGCATTGAGTTTAGTGTTCTCCATTCAGTTTCCAGAGGAGAGGTAGCCACCTCACAGACACCACCGTCATTGCTAGTACTAATAATCAACCATCACAGCCAAGGTTTGAATGGGCATAGAGACGGATCACTCCCTTCTCCTCTAGAAGTGATTTCATCTAAACAGTGCTGAGGAACACTGGTGATGCAGCATAGGGCAGCTCCAACTGCCCATGTTTGCATATTCAGTGGACAACACAACTTCTCCTTCAGGGTGTCAATCTATTTCATTAGCACTAAATTCACAGCAAAAAAATAAAAACAAATATAATCTAGAATAAACACACTGGAAGAATTGCACTCATGGCTCTCTTGCTTTGCATCTCATTCCTGTGTGTTTTATGCAGTGTCAGGGTTCCTTCCCCACTCTGAAGTTTAGTGTACAGATGTGGGGACCTACGTGAAAGACCCCCTAAGCTTATTTACAAGCTTAGGTTAACAGTAAGCTGCCACCACCAAGCGTGTTCCAAATCTTAGGAGAGAGCCACTTGGAACTCTGCCTTCGCCCAAATATTTCCCAAGTCCTTAACCCCTCCTTTCCTGGGCAGATTTGAGACTAATATCCTAACCAATTGGTTACAAAGTGATCAAAGACCCAAAGCCCTGGATCTTTGGACAATGGAAAAATCAATCAGGTTCTTAAAAGAAGAATTTTATTAAAAGAAAAAGTAAAGTTCATCTCTGTAAAATCAGGATGGAAATAACTTTACAGGGTAATCAGATTCAAAGAGCCCAGAGGAACCCCTCTAGCCTTAGGTTCAAAGTTACAGCAAACAGAGGTAAACCCTCTAGCAAAGGAACAATTACAAGTTGATAAAACTAACACGCCTTGCCTGGCTGTTACTTACAAGTTTGAAATATGAGAAACTTGTGCAGAAAGATGTGGAGAACATGGATTGATCTCCAGTCCCCCTTAGTCCCAAGAGCGAACACGCACCAAAACAAAAAGCACAAACAAAAGCCTCCCCCACTTCAAGATTTGAAAGTATCTTGTCCCCTTGTTGGTCCTTTGGGTCAGGTGTCAGCCAGGTTACCTGAGCTTCTTAACCCTTTACAGGAAAAAAGGATTTTGGTGCCTCTGGCCAGAAGGGATTTTATAGTATTGTGTACAGGAGGGTTGTTACCCTTCCCTTTATAGTTATGACATGCAGTTTCTAGCGGTTTGCCATTTGCTTCAGTTTTCGTTTATATTTGTGCAAAGTAATTCCATAGAGCTCTTTTTCCAAAAAAAACCCTTGGATTAAGGATACTTCACATTAACTGAATAAATATATACCAAACTTGTTTGGATTGTGAACATTGACTCTTTAGACTGCTGCGCTGTATCACTTGGCTCAAGGAACAAATTTTCTTGTTGCTTGTGATGTAATTATGTGTATCCAAATTGTGTATGTGTGTGTGCATTCATGCTATCCTACTATGGTTACATACATCCCAAATACAGGTCTATTGGTGTATGAATAACCAAATGACGATGCATAGAGCTTTATTTTGTATATATAAGGTTTGTAGGGTCACTGTGCCCACTTTTTTTCAATACTGTAAACTTATGGGTAATAGTGAAGCTCTTTGAAACTCTTTCTAAGAAATCACATCTCTAGATTCTGAAGATACTATTAGTCACAGCTGGGAGCATAACCACAAGGAGGCTGTATATAACCATAGTAGGAGAGCACATTACACTGCAGGTCGAAATCATGATAGAATGATTAGCTTAAGGGAAGAAGTAAATCCTCAGACTCAAGAGATTTAAAGTTCTTTATTTCCATCCTATTTAGGTCTTCATATAACTTGCCCAGTCTAGAGCTGATTGGGACAGATATTTCAGCATTTTTCAATAAGTGATATATTCACTTCTTAATAGTCATGTCAGGTTTCCCATCAAAGGTGAGGAATAAAGCTAAAATCCAGATATCCAGTATTCTCAGACCCGCAAACTTTACTTATGTCAATAGTGTTTACTCACACGAATAAGGATCAGGTCTGTTGTCAGAAAGTGACAGTTTTTCCAGTGGATGGGCATTTAGAAAAGACATCTTTCGTTTAAGCTCTTTTGCTTCTCTTACTAGGGTAAGATGAAGCACATGTGTGAATAGTTATGTCTGTCAGAGTATTACCATCTCTGAAATGTGCTCTGGGTGTTCGCTTTTGCTTTGCTATCACATATTCCAGTGATTTCAAGAGCTACTGGATTGTGCCAATAGCTGAAATGAAAAGACAAATAAATGTCATGATTTTTGTCTTTTCATTTCAGGCATTGGCGCTATCCAGTATTATCTCTTGAATCTAATGCAGCTATTCCTGGTAGGAAGCACTATCCCTGGTAGTAAAGGTTTGCAGGCTGGGGCCCTCTGTATTATCAAGAGCTTGCAACATTCCAAAATAAATATTGGAGGAGGGGTCACATGTTGATTCTCCACCCAAAGGAAAGCATTTTTAGAAAAGTCTGAAGAAGTCTGTCTTGCAGTTTGTGAAGTAGCCAAATCCAAATAAAAAAAAGTGGTTTGTGCATGTTAAAAAAAGACGTTCAAAGTTTCAAAAATGTTTGTACTCCAATAACACTGAAATGTTTCATTTTAAAGGTTCTGGACCTGGCATGTGAGCAGCTCAGCTCTCAGTGAGGAATTCATGTTTTTTTAAGGTATCAAAAAATTGGCTGGGAAATAATAATATATGTATTTGAAAACCATGTGCCCTCTTGCTTTTAACAATAGACCAAAAATGTGGCTGTCCGGCTATAAACCATATTCCACGTACATAGATGAAGGGCCTGGGCTAGGTTCAGCATTGGTTTACACTAGAGTGGAGGAGATTGTAATGGCACAAGGTATCCACAACCTTCCTTCTACATTGGGGCTAGTCAACCAGGGACCAGCACAGCCTACAAAGTGGGAAATGTTAGCCAGGAAGGATGTGTAGCCAGGAGATGTGCTGATTCTGCAGCCTTCCCTGGCAAACCTCCCTATACAGCCCTCAGCAAAACCTTACACTGACCTCCCTTCCCTTAGTGAGAGCAGTGACAGGAACACTGCTTGCCTGTCTAGGGATGGAGCCCCTCAGGGTATAGTGGGTCTTTGGCTCAGGGGTAAATCTAACCTATTATGTTAATATAGAGCATGATTCTGCACCATTGCAGTCAGAGGGAGTTTGCCCATTGACTTCAGTGGCAGCTGGATCAGGCCCATACCACTGTGTTATAGTTTCGGGGGGAATTAAAACTGAATCTCCTGTCTCTCAAACCATAATGTATCAGTTATTTCCATTTTCTACATCGTGTTCTCATCATGTGGGGAATACCTTTGTTTGTGTTTTCTCTTCCTTTGCAAAAACTGTTGGGGGTGGGCTTCATGCCCAGGAAAGGGAGGGACGAGTGCCATTGGTTAATTACCACAGGTTTAATGAAGCTAGGGGCTGTGCAAGCTTTCTACACATCAGTGCCTCTGCAGCCCAGCATTCAATCGCAAAATTCTGCTATTGCAGCCTTTAGCCTCTCTTGAGCAAAGAATGCCTGAAGTGTTGTCTGGGCATTTGGAAGTGGAGCTAAGGTGAACTTATGAGCTCCTTTTCTCTTGCAACCCAAAAGATTATGGCCCAGAAGTGAAAGGCTAATATGGTCCTAGGGTTCAAGGCCTGAAAGGGGGCCATGCAAAAATAAGTCATATATCACATTAACACATCCTAGCCCCAAAATGGTGAAGAATGAAGTTTCAAACTAACATACATCTTATCAGCATAAACTGATAGTTCAGCTAATCTATTGAGGATGAGGGAACTCACAAGTGTTCTCTCATACCTTTCCAGAATTTTACTTATGATCAGTTTATGTTGTCAGTTCATTCCTGAATTCCATCTTGCATTTCAGAGCCTGGGTTTCAGATTTTATCAATGACAGTTTCATCATTTACTGCTGGGCAGAGAGCTGAAGAATTTCAGCTTGACAACTGGAACTCATACTGAAAAAGAATCCTAATTTGGTCACCTTACTTGTTTGGGTCTAATTAGAGAATGAACTGTCCTCTGCTTTTCCCAGATAAGATTAACTTCTAATTGATTTATAAGGTGATTGGAGATTACCATAGTGATCAGTATTGTAACTGTCATTTTGAAGAAAGAAGACAAGCACTGATTAGGTGCAATCCAGGGCAGCCTGCAATCTCTGTCATGAGACCTATCAACAGGATACTTAATTTCACTTGCAGTGAGAGCTGTAACAGTGGGTAGAAACACACTGGGCCAAATTAATTACTGATGTAATTGTAAGGGAGTCACATTGCACACAAAAAGGAAGGCCAGGCTGTAGTCCTTCAGAAAATACAGAGTCATATATGGTAGCCCTTATTTTAGCCTATGAATTTTTTTTTCGGAGGGGAGCGGAGGGGAGGGTGATCTCAACTCCACCTGGCCAAAGGCATGTGTGATGGGGTGTATAAGTAGCCAATAAGGGATTGTAGGACAAAGTAGCTGCCTCCCCAGCTGCAGCTAATTGGTTGACCAGCAAGAGCTGGGATAAGAAGCTGCAGCCCAGGTGAGAAGGGGAGGCTGCCAGAGAGGCCCAGTGATACCCTGTGTCAGTAGCAGGCTGCGCAAGGAACAGGACTGAAAGTTGACTAAGGTGAGATTGCTGTGGGGGGGAATCCTAAACAGGTTTCCCTTCTGCTCTCCATGAGCTAGAGCAAGACTGGACTCCCTAGGATCCTTCTACCAAGCCTGTGAGGAATCTGACATAAGGTTTTGAGAACAGCAGGAGCTGAGGGAAAGGCTAAAAGAAGAAGCTCTTAAAGGGCCAGTGTACTTTCAAGGGGCCTGAGGCCAGGTGAAAGTGTTGAGAGCCTCTCTCATGTGATACCAGAAACCAGAGTCTGCTTGGCTGTAGCACAGCCCCATTGGCCTGAGAGGAGCTGGTGAGGGCCCAAACATGGAGGAGCTTTTATGACAACTAGCCCAACAAAAGGCCACATCCTTAAAGCTACAGGCACCTGTTAGGGAACAGCAACAATGGATGCAAGCCCTTTACCTGACAGCTGCTCCAGCTTGGCAATGCCAGAGCCCCCTCACACTCTGGCTTTAGAAATGGGGTTCTACCGTATTCTGTGCTTCTGAGCATGGCCCTAGAGGTCAAGGCCTGAAAGAGGGCCATGCAAAAACAAGTCCTATATCACATAACTTCATTTCCTTATTACATTTGAAGTGACCTCTTAAGTTGGATACTGTCTAGTCCAAGTGCATAAGTAAGGCAGGTACCAGTATGAGTAACTAGTGAAATTAAGCAATAAACCCTAACTTTCACATATCCTGGTCTGACTCTGCAGTCCTATTGCAAGAAATGAAAGTTTCCTTTGAGTAAGGACTGCAGGACCTGATTGTTCATTAGGTGACCATAGAAAATGCAAATTCCATTATTACAGTGCATGTTTTTTTCTTCTTCTAATTATAGTGCATGTATATGTTACCAAACTGAATTCTGGTTTCCTCTTGCGCCAGTTAGTCTCCAACTTCAGCATGACCCTCTCAGTGAACTGGTGCCATTCCATGCCGGCTCAGGAACTGATTCAGACTGTTAGGTTCCTTTTGGTTTAAGTTCCGTCCATCCAAAGCTGACTGCTTTCACATGCAATTAAGCTGCACCCATTCCTGTTCTCTACAGGGCACCTTCCTGAAAGTTCACCAAGGGCTTGATCTTGCTCCCATCAAAGTCAACAGGAGTTTTTTCACAGATTTCAGTCAGAGCAAGGTTGGGCCCATTTTGAGAGACACTTCCTCACAAGTATCAGAGGGGTAGCCGTGTTAGTCTGGATCTGTAAAAAGCAACAATGAGTCCTGTGGCACAAGCTTTTGTGGGTGAATACCCACTTTGTCAGATGCACAAGTAAATTCTCCATTGTGTAGGATGTGAAATGAACATTTCTGAGTTTCTTGCTGGTGGTATTTACATAGCTGATAAATAATTGCACTGAGAATGAGTGCAGACTGGCATTCCGTGTGCACTCAAAACTCCTGTTGACAGAAGTAGAGGGACTGGTGTGAGAGGGCAAACCAGTTTCTATCTGGCTCTTTTTTTTTCTGCTTTATGAATCAGTGAAGGAATTTAGAAGAGGGATTAGACAGGCTATGTACGAACTTGGAGGTGTTTGGGACAGACTTTGCTCTTTCCATAATTCTGAAATATTTTTACTTTTGTTGTTGGTTGTTTGAGTATGGTTTCAGACTTTTTGGGAGTCCATATGGTTAGAGGATGTATAAATATAAGGCAAGTACATTCAGGCAACAACGTCTCCAGTTCAAAATAGCACCTGATCAAAGGGAAGTACAGCTGATGGGTGAGCTAGGACCTGATGGTTATGGTTTCTTCATTTGTGTTTTTCTTGCTGCTGTATAGCATGGCCTGTGTACAGCAGCATGGGGCCAGTTAGGTAGTATTTCATTTACAAGAATAAAAACAGAAATGTAGTTTGCAAATAATAATGTACTCTTCAATATTCCAGCAAAATGCTTAGGACCAGTTGCTTCCCTCTATTACCTGCCATGGCAGGAAGAAATTTACTATAGAAAGCTACCACAATCCCTCTGAGGGTGTGGCTCAGAAACCCCTGAATGGCATACACCTGTTGCTAAATATGAAATGTAGGCAGATATCACATCTAGTGCTGCCATGAGGTCCTGGACAGAGTGGAATTACCCCATATGGGACATGTTCCTCATGGAACCATGCACAAGTTGAGGCTAGACTTTGACTGCAAGTTAATGGTGACCAAATCAACATTCACTAGCACTGATCAGCCTGCTCACCTGGAATCCTACAGGTCAGATCAATTCCAGAATCTTTTGTTCTGAATACACATATACCATGCTCTGCTGCCATCTATGTGACCAGATAATCTAGGTCAGCAAGAGGCTTGGCAATTTGAGCGCATTTACTAGTTGAACACAAACCTCCTCTCTCCCCTCCCCACCCTGATGCATAATATCACTGTTGGTCGAATCTCCTTCCTTAGAGGTTTTTAAGGCCCATCTTGACACAGTCTTGGATGGGATAATTTAATTGGGGACTGGTCCTGCTTTGAGCAGGGGGTTGGATTAGATGACCTCCTGAGTTCCCTTCCAACCCTGATATTCTATGATAACACTCTGCCCAGCTGGCCCTTGGATTAGTGGGTCTTTTGGCCATGTCTACTTCTCCCTCTGACAACTTATGAAGTGTGACTTTTCATAGGCAGGATGCAACACAATTTTTGTTTCTGAGCCCCTGAGTCTATTTTGACATACCTCTTTCCCTTCACACTGATTTATACAGATAGGTACAGTATAATGTACAAGACTTCTTTTAACCAAATTAATTTTTAAAATATACAACTGTTATACATTCAAAACAAATTTTCAACTACCAGTTCTTGTTCCATTCTGTAAGTGTTCCAAAAAAAAAACTATTTTAGGGGAATGGCTAAAGGAGAATTGGAGGGAAGAAAGAACATGGTGACTTCAGGGAAAGAGTGAGTGATTCAGTGCAAAAAGGGTAAATTTCATCTTCACATTCTTAACTGCGAGGACATTCTGCACATCTCAGGAGTGCACTAAGTGGTGCAGTAAACCAGTAAATTAGAAGAATGTAAATTCTTTAGTAGGAATTGCACGCAAGGGGAAAATGCTTCCTCATGCTCATATTTGTTTTCATGAAAATAATGTACACTCTTCCTAAAATCATACTGATACAAAGCTAAGTAAGACATCAAACCCAGTAATGGATATTACACTGGCCTGAGAAATGGCAGTGACACAACTGTTTTCTATGTATATGAAAATTCTTGTGATGACCATGAAAAATACCATATTCACAGCCTGGCGCTGTGTGTGTAGCTCTCTGTCTTATTTATCTCTCATTAAACTAAATTGTATTCTGATTGGCTGAGTGACCTCTGATGTTGCTGTTTGATTAATAGAGTGCCTTTTGCAAGCTTCAAAGCACTTTACAGAATGAAAATATAGATATAGTTATATATGATCACTTCACCCACTGCCTACGAGCAGTCACTTCTGGGTTGGATATGGTGGCCATAAAATGCCACTGAAAACTCTTTCTTTAGAGTCAGAAAGTGATGAAGAATATTATATCCAGTGTCTTCTAACAATCCTGCTAGCCAGGAGCTCTTCCATAACTGCCTTGAAATCAGACTGGAAGTATATAAACCATGTTTTTTAAAATGACTGTTTAGTACAAATGTTGACTAAATTGAATGTAACCAAAAATAAGCATGTAAAAGAATATTTTGTGAATTCAGTATACAAGAAAGCTGTGAGTAAGGCTAAATTCTCTTCTCAGCCTCCTGATGTAAACCTCTTAAGCTTCATTCTTATCAAGATATCTGCATGTGTGTCTATTGGGGGTTGGCAACCTATGGACGTGTGCCAAAGATGGCACGCAAGCCAATTTTAATGGCATGCTGCTGCCTGCTGGCGTCCTGGCCGCTGGCCCTGCTCAGCCCACTGCTGAACGCAGGCCGGCCTGCTCTTCTTTGCCCCCTGCCCACCACTCTCTCTCCTGCGGGGGCAGGGGGCAGAAACTTGGTCCTGCCGGCTGCTGCTGCAGAGCAGCCTTCACTGGCAGCCAAGCTCCCTCCTCCCCCACCTCTTCCCCCAGTGTGCTGGGTTCCTGCCCCTCCTCCTCTCCCTCCCTGCGCTGAACAGCTGATGGCCCTGGAGCGGGAGGGGGAGAAGCAGAGCCGGAAGCGCAGCCGCAGCGTGCTCGCTGCTCCGGAGAAGAGGTGGGGACGGGGCCTTGAGGAGCGGGATGGAATCAGGGCATATGCTCTCCAGCCCCCTGCCATGAGCCGCTCAGGGCAGGGGGCTGCGAACATCCCCACGACTCCAGCCCACACCCCCATGCCCTGACTCCAGCACCCCCGCACATCCCCACCCCCACCCTCACCCTGAGCACGAAACAGAAGCTCCTGCACCCCTCACACCAAATGGGAGCTGCCCAGGTAAGCGCTCCACACCCAAACCTCCTGCCCCAACCCTGAGCCCTTCCCTCATTCTAGCTCCTGGCCAGACCCTGGACCCCAACCCCCAGCCTGCTCCTTCACCCCCAGCCCTGTGCTCAGTGCACCCCCACCCTCAGCTCAGTGCAGAAAGAGAGAGGAGGAAAATGGGCTAAAACCAGGGAGAAGGTAGGTACCCACTCTCTGTGGGCAGGGCCAGAACCCTGACCGGCAGTGGGCTGAGCGGGGCCGGCAGCCGGGACCCAGGCTGGCAGGAGCCAGCGGATGGAACCCCAGACCCGCAGCGGGCTGAGCTGAAGCAGGTGAGCCACTCAGCCCTCTGCCAGTCTGGGGTCCCGGCCGCAGGCCCCGCTCAGCCCACTGCTGGCCCAGATGAACAGAACACCAGATCAGCAGCGGGCTGAGTAGGCCAGCGGTGTAAGATCAACATTTTAATTTAATTTTAAATGAAGCATTTTGAAAGCCTTGTTTATTTTACAATACAACACTAGTTTAGTTATATAATATAGAGACTTATAGAGAGAGACCTTCTAAAAAACATTAAAATGTATTACTGGCACGCGAAACCTTAAATTAAAGTGAATAAATGAAGACTCAGCACACCACTTCTGAAAGGTTGCCGACCCCTGGTGTATAACATTATCTCTAACATTTTGAGTCATTGTCTAACTGTCTGGATACACAGGCATATTTTTAATCATGAAAGGTTTTTACCTGCAACATAGGTGCTGGAACTAAGGGTACTAGGGGTGCTGCCATACACCCTGGCTTGAAGTGGTTTCCATCACCTACAAGGTTTACAGTTTGGTTCAATGGCTCGCTGCACCATCACTATACAAATTGTTCTAGCACCCCAGACCTGTGTGCACATGGCTATGTATGCACAGGTACACATAGGTACTGGCACAGGTAAGTATTATTTGTGTGTGTGTGTGAGACTACCAGATGTGTAGTGGTTTTTTTGTGGCCGCTTTGGTCCCAGAACATGACACAAGGCAGGTGAGATAATATCTTTTGTTCAATAAGATTCTCACCTACCTAGTGTCTCTACTTAATGTGTATTAAGAGAAGTATTTGTGCGTCTGTACATATTCCAGGTGCAAATCAGCCTTGGGTTCTTGGGGAGCTGGCCCCTATGCTATATAGTTCATACTGTGGCTCTGATTGTGCAGCCTGCCTAAGCTGTATTTGGCACAGGACCCTAGCTGGAGGAAAGGGAGTGCAAAGGCTGCTACCACTACATTTGCATTTCCCTAGTCCTTGGGGACTGCCAGGGACCAATTCAGTGCCCAGTGAAAGTCTGAGAACCTTTGGGCTTGTTAGGCCAGCCAGGAATAGTAAGAATGTCAGTGCTCCAACCACAACCCCTCCCAGGCACTTCCCCAACATGCTCCCTATACCAGGGTTGTGCAGAACCAGCCACACCATCCAGGAATTCCTCAGCACCAGGGAAATCCTCATGTGCTCAGTTCGGCAGCCTGTATGGCTCCTTTGCACTACTCTGGTGGTGCAAAGGAACCATTGCATGGCTCAGGATTTATTTTCATTTTTCTTTTTTTTACCTTTACCTACGAAAATTGTTTCTACTGTATAAATTTGGGAGAGTACATAGGACAAATAAGAGTCCTCACTAATAAAGGATATTGTGTAATGTACAATATCGCCTAACTCTTAAGGGGAAAGAGATTTAAAATAGATTAAAATATACAAAGTAGGCAGCCATCAATGAATTTTAAAAAATTGCAGAGCTTTGCTCCCCAAAACAGCTCCCACAGTCCCACCTGGCATGTGGCAGCTCAGCTGCCATGGCACAATGGGAGCCCTTCTTATATGATCCTTGTTCATATTATTTATAGAACATGAGACTAATTTAATATGACAACTTCAGAATTTGCAGTAAACATTTGTAATCTTTTTACACCAAATCTAGATAAGATGCTCCATAATTTTCAGTATATTATACCTTGGTCTTCCTTTGAAACATTTGAATGCCTCTAATTTAAAAAAAAAAGTCTTTCCTAAGGTACAAACATAGCAAAGAGTACCAGAAATATCTCTGCAAGATTAGATCATTAAAACTGCTTAGACTTGAGTGAAACATATTGTCTATCTGGGATGGTTTTGAACTCTTCTCCATTAAAATGATTCCTGGATATGAAAATATGTACCCCTCTTCCAAAAAGAAAAATTAATTTCACTGGCTACATTAACAAGCAGGTCTGCACTCCTTTTATCTTTCAAGAATTCTATGCCTGATTGCATTTATGTTCTCATTTAGCATCTCAAAATGGGCACTTTCTTTCAAGAAGGGTTACTGCATGACTCACCCGCTTAGTTAATCTGACTAATTAGCATACTGTTGCCCATTAACAGCATTATAACAACAACTGTAGCTCTCACTACCTCACTGTCTTGAAAACAGACCTCTTCTGATTTGCAAGGACATGTGTTGCACCCTATCTTTTGTTAACTCTAAAGATATTTATCACACCAGCAGGATTTGCAGATAGCTGTGGAACAAATGGTATAATTCTTAATATCCTGCAAAAACCCTTAGTCCACAATCTTTTCTAGTGACTTATTAGAAATTTATTTTAAAACTAAGTCCTTAAGTCTGCAAGAAACCTCTCTGGAATCCAGGCAGCTCTCATGCCTCTCTTCAAATTCTGTTGAAAGGCACTGAGTGTGGGGAATTACAGAAGAGTTTTGTGTATATATGCTAATTCATAAGAGAGATCAATATGAGTATCTTTAGTAGTTGAATTAACATTCATAACTTGACCCTATTGCCCACTAATATTTTTGGTGCATATTGCTATTCACAGAGACATACATTCTAGAATTAGTTTAAGATTTGTGGATTCTTGGAAGTATAAATCTATCATGTAGGCATGAATTGCAAACTAGGAATATTCTTATTCATGAAGGTGATTCTGGGAACCACAGGTGCATAAAAGATTAGAATAGAAGGACCAAGCTAGTGCCTTTCAGAGCTATTTGGAATAATTGTGGAGAGGGGTGAGGCTTTAAGTGTTAAAATTTAGGTGCTTAAAATTAGGTACTTAAATCTACATTTTTGGCACCTTTAAAAGGGGTCTAATGTTCAAAGAACTACCATCTTCCCAGAAGGAAGACTGGCTTTCCTCCCACTGGGAACAACAGGAAATTGTGGTCATGTTGAAAAAGAGCACTTTAAGGCAGCATGTAGCCTCCTTTCCACTGAGAACAATAGGAGATGGCAGCCATTTTGAAAGAGACAGTTCTTCATGGAATTCTCTGAAGAATATTAATTGGCCCCTGTTCAGGAAAAATGAAAGAGAAAATAAAGAAATCTAATGTGTCTTTAAAGATAAGTTTAATTTAATTTGGAACTAGATTGTGTACAATTATGATTAGCACATAATGCACAGTTATTTCACAGCATTAGTACCAGCCAGAGTTAAGGTTGTCTGAGTGCCCTAACTGGGTATTTCCATATCTTATCTTGTTTGGATTTATCTTAAATTTAACCTTAAACTCTGAATTTTCTGGGTTTATAATGCTTATTTGGGGGATAATTACAACTTCCCTGTATTTTTACCCTTAAATTATTGATATGTACTCAACTGTAACTCCACATTTGTGTTTTTAATCTGGGAATATATGCTTAGAATTTGGGGATACATATATTTTGTAAACTGAACTCAAATGTACAAAACCTCACCAGACAGATCCAAACAGCCAATCAGAACAAGTCTCTAGACAATCCACATTCAAAGCCATATTATGACATATGTTATCTTGTTGAGCCTATACTCAAACTAAAAAACGATAGGAGCAAGATAAGTGTGACTTTTCAATATGTATCTCAAAGAGCTGTTAGCTGGGAAGCCTAATTATGATCACTTAAATGCCAACATACTTAATCATTTCACTGCTGACCACTATACCAGAAACATCCATCTAATGTGCTTCTTCAGTGTCACCTGTATGTAAGTGAAACACTCTGGTGTCTCACATTCACGTGGGCACGCCAAAGGAAAAAAATCTGAGTAGACAGATCCAAATAAAATGATATAGAAAAACATTATTTAGATAATCACAATCTTTGTGTTTTGTTCTTAAAAATCAGGGGAAACATTTTATTTGGATTGCTGGAACTAAACCTCTTAGACTTCAGTGGTAGGTGAAATCCTGTGGAATACTGTTCATTTCATGTTTACACTATGAAATTGTGCTGCTGCTGACAATGATATTCAGAATGGTTCCTCCTGCAACTGATACTGAAAATTGTTAACATCTAATGTAGATGGGGAAGGGGAAACCTACATAAAGTGTCAATGAGAATTGCTTTCATCAAGTGTGTAATAGTGTTGATATCATCCCATATACATTAGTAGATAAACAATTTTCAGTACCAGATGGAGGCAACCCATTGCTGACAAACCTCATCAATATTGCTTCAGTTCCCTACAATAAATAGGGCCTAAATGCTGGCAGAGGTGTGGAGGTAGCCAGCTACAGAAGGCCTCATCTTGCTTAACCGCAATTCTTGACCTTGCCATTGGTATGCCTGTGCTCTGTGACCCCTCTGGAGGGAAACTGCAGAGCGGCAAATCTGAGTTTACTGCAGATTTTCCACAATTCTGGATGGAGCGTGCTGCTGAGGCTCTGCTCCTCAATCCTTGATACGTGAATATTTTCTCAACAGCTAATGTGCCATGCTGATATATTCTAGAGGACAGTAATTTGACTATGTGGAAGACAAGAAATTTTGTTCCCCCTGCTGCACAGCAAGGATGGGAATATAGGAAATTTGATTGCAGTGAGGTCCCCAAATCAGCAAATCATTTAAGCATGTGCTTAATTGTAAGTACCTGAATAAACCCATCCCTATTCAGCAAAGCACTAAAGCATATACTTCAGTGCTTTGCTGAATCTTGACTTAAATGTATAATGTTACTAAATATCACCCTACAAAACCATGGGTAGCACTAATTATAACACTGAACAATGGCTACTACAGGTTACTTGGATGAAATAGCTCATTCAACATTATCATGCATGGTAAAGGATGAATCCCAGTCCAGTTTGGCTTGCATAGGGAGCACAACTTGGGGGCATACAGTATGTCAGTCTCTGCAACACAGATTTTCCCAAATATGCAACAATGCATGACATATTGGATGGCAAAAATCAACCCCCCAAAATGGATTTGGTTGTGTTTCAGTTTTGACTCTTCTGATTCCATTAATCATCTGCTTATTTTAGCAGGAGCCCATCTGAAAATACAGCTTTGAGAATTGTCATTTGGTAGATATAACCCCCCCACACACACACCCAGAAACTATGAAATTATTTTATTTTCACAAAATTAGGGAAGGCAAAAAATGAAAGAGGATTCTACTGACACATATATCCTGTAAAAAGTGTTTCAACTTAAAACAGACACAGATTACGCAATTAAGTGGTCATGAGGTGAAAAAATTCTGTTCTGGATTAGGCAATAGCTAAAAGACAGAACAAACAGGAATAATTCTCCTGTGGCCAATTCTCCACAGGACAAAAGATTAAGTTGAGTCCTCTGAGGTTCTCTAGTTTAGAACCGTATTATGGACGTGGCAGTAGTAACTCTATAGTTAAGTTTGTTTGAAATTTACACTTGAAGCAGGACTAAAATCCCTGCTTTTCACACTTTAATGACTGAATTTAGTTTTACAGATTAGGTCTTCCTAGGACAAGTGAATTCTCTTTTTTCCAGTAACTGATTAACTTTGGCTGAAGAAACATCTAAAATGCTCCATTTTTAAAAGTTTGGTTTGGAGAATCTCTTTCTTTAGCTAAATAACAGAACTCTAGACTTCACATAGTCTGATAATATCTCACAAGTAGGCCACTTTTCAAATTCTGATATAATTTAATAGAAATTATTACCTTCATTTGGCATAAATTATTCTAGTATGCCAAGAGTAAGTGACAGCACTGAGTTTCACAGGCTGCTTCCATTTTCTAATACCAGCTGACTGATTAGCTGTGTGCTGCGCATATTGTTGAAATAGAGCTGTGCCATTGGGAGGAAGGGAATGGGGCTGTGTTGAGGATTCAGAGGGAGATCCTGATTATTTGGATTTGAACATTTGTAGAGGTTCTGTGATAGAAGTGAAAGATCTGTTGTGGAGTTATAGTGTCTGTGGGGGGGGGGAGAGAGAGAGAGAAAGGGGCAACGAAAGAATCTGGGGACAAGCATGCATGCAAGAATCTGCAAAATAGTCCTCATTCCAAAAATATATTTGTGCAAATATTGATCTAGAAATCAATCTTTTCCACCATTTTTTGTTGTGGCTCTGGATGAAATTTTGATTTGTTCTTAACTGTAATTCAAAGAAAATGTTCTTTGACTTGGGGAAGACAGGTCATCAAGATAATTAAATCCAGTTAGAACAGAACATTGATCATTTCTTACCTTCATTAGATGAATGTGTAACCCACTAAACTTTGATTACACAAGTACCCCCTATAATTCCATTTTACTGCAGGAATAGTGAGTGGGTTCAGTTTGTTTTGACAGCAGAACTCCCACCTCTGGATAACATAAGATAAATTATGCAGATTTGGACAGTTATGGATGCCCATTCTCTAAGTTGCTCCCATTTGGAATACAGACACCACAGTGTAGTAAAGCTGCTCAAACTAAAAAATATTTGAGAACAATTTGAGGGTTACTTAAGACTCCTCATAAGCCAATCTTATCACTACATCAGTACAGCAAATTCTGTGGACACAAACCAAACATACAGATCTCTTCATATCAAAAGGCCACAGATCCTATGCATTTTAAAACATGCACTGCCAATTTGACATTAAACGTCACCACACCATCCTGGACTGAACAAACAGCAAATGCCCAGTTCTTTGAATAGGCTTGTATCTTTCTCCTTGTGGTTACCTTCTTGTTGAAATTAGTAAAAGCAGGCCTGTGGGCATCAGCTTTCAGGGCAGAGATCTTCATGTCCCTTCCCATAAAGCTGTCTCCCTCTGGGCCTGGCTGAACTAACTGAAGAGTTTGGTGCCTTTTTTTTCTATATATTTGGGAAAAGAATTGGCCTCCTCGCTTGGAGATGCCCAGGCTCCAAGGGTTTTCCTTTGTTTCCCTGTTAGTCTCAGACTAGTTTGAGTCAGTGGACAGCTACTCCACTCTTCTGGCAAAAAAATAAAACAAAACCGACTGTGATAGTTTAAAAGGAACCGCAACAGAAGCATAGGTTAACAAATGCATTCCCCTGTTACTCCTCTGTTAAAATGGTACTAAACATCCCTTGTTCACAGATTTTATTATGTTTAGATAAAGGGTATGGACTTTTTAATCACATCTTGCCTTCAGAAACTAACATTTTGAGATGTGTGGAATGGAAACACAATAGCTAATCCCAAAACCAAGACTATTCTGTACAGAAGTATTGTATTCATATAAAAATGCCACAAGTGATAAAAACAGGATAAGCCTTTAAAAATTCTCCAATGTTCCACCATAAGTAAGTCCCATCACTCAGACACTTTTTTTAATCCAGATTCTTGAGGCAAAATTTACAAATTCCCAGAGAGATTTAACCAGTCAACTGAATTCCCACATCCATCCAGCTTAAAGGCCCCAATCTCTTCTAGCCAATTGAAGGGGAAAAAACCCTCTTGCTTCAGCCTCTGTGATGAACTCTCTGAGGAACAGCTCTGTGCTGAGCTCCCAAGGGAACAGATTCTGCCACCCATGAACTGAATAATAACTTTGTTCCACAAAGAGTCCCACTAGACCAATGCACTCTGACTGCTTTGCCTTGCTCTGACAATGCCACCACAACCCCTCCCACTCCTGGCTTTCTATGGGTTGCTCTGCAGCCCACAATAGCTGAAAAGCCTTATAACTGCATATGATACAGAGAGTCCCTTCCTGTGCCTGACATTCCCCCTTGTCATAAATAGTTAGTTAAGGGTTAAGTTTCCACCTGTAAAGGGTTAACATGGTACCTGGTGAACACCTGACCTGAGGACCAATCAGGGAAGAGAATTTGAAATTCCTAGGAGGGAACTTTCTCTCTCTGTTCTGTGTGTGTGTGGTGTTAGCCGTTTGGAATTACAAGGGTCCAGACGTTTTAATCAAGTCTCTACAAGTTTCCACCTTTTTGAACTAATTTCTTCTAGTCAAGATAGTGAGTATTAGAAAGGTACTTTGTGTCCTCATCTAATAATCCTATGTTTGCAATTCTGTGTGGTTGTTATTGATTATTCTTAATTCTGCCTGTATTGTTTGTACTGAGAAGGAGAGAGGATTCTCTCCAGAACTTAGCAAAGTTATACCCTATGAGTGTCCAGCTTGGACTCATAGAGATTCTGTATTTTTCTTGTTTTTCTTTTAATTCTTTCTATAAAGATTTGATTAAATCCCTCTACTGTGGATACAGGGGGAGGGGCTAAGAGATTCTCTCTTGGTGGTGAGACGGCTTATCGCCGGGCAGAGAATGGAGGGGGGAGAAGGGGAGGCTTCTCCCTCTGAGTTGATCTGCATTTCCCCAGGGAATGTCTTTGGAAAGAGAGGGGGGGGGAATACAGGGGTGTCCCGGCCCACGTAATCGACTGGGTGGTGGCAGCCAGAAGGGGACCTACCCTAGGATTTTAGGGTGGGAGGATACATGCTGGTCCTCAACTTGAAACCCCCCAGTTTCACATGAGGATAAGACCATGACACCCCTCCTGGCCCTGCCCCCTAGCATGCCCACTACTCCAGAGATTGTGATGAGGGCCTATGTAGAGCACTATATGACTATCCTATGCAGTGTCTGCACCAAGGAACTCTTTCACCATTTATCTGTTATGCCACACTTATTAGGGCTACTTCCCTTATACCAAGTGGACCCAGCTTCTCCCTCCATTTTCTGACTCATAGGTAGCTATTGTACTACAATTTGTAAATTGTTTCTCTAGTCTACATCTAAAAGCTTCTAGCTGTGTCAGAGAAAGTGCTGGCAGCTGAACTCCAGCCCAAATGAAAAGTTGTTGGTGTACTTGTGCACGCACTGGGTTCCTTTCTATCTTCTATCCAAGCCAGAATTGTGTACAGTGTCTTTCCCCCATTCAGGCACTTACCACCCCACAGCTTCCAGTCTGTGATTCCAATTGTGTGGAACCTAACTGACATCTTCACTGGTACTCCAAGTGGAGCAACATTTTACCCAGGTACTATCAATTGCAGGATCAGACCCTAAAATCATGGTTGAGATTCCAAACACCGATTAATCATACATGATTACTATAACAGTCTGTAGCCACCCCTGATGTGATGGGTTGGGCACATTATTGCTGTAAGCCTCCATGCTGAAAGTCTACATTAAAAAATGCAAACACTTGGCAAATTTAAGTAATTTCTGGAATAAATAAATTTACATACGGTGATGGGGTGCAAATCACAACTGTGGCACCTCCTGCTGGCTGTCCTGGAGATTAGCTCTGTTCACCAGTGCGCCCTCTTCTGGTGATGTCTTGCCACCATCATTTCTGCTCCTGGACCCAGATCACTCTCAGGACTGCAGCGTCCTCTTCATGACATATCCCTCTGGCTGTGCCATACTCTGTGCTTCCCCCATTCTGGGGGAAAGGCAGCCCTCTGTCCAGCCGCTTCCTCAGTGGTGAGTGGGGGCATGGGGGGACCCGGGCCCACCCACTACTCTGGGTTCCAGCCCAGGGACCCTGTAGAGGGCAGCCACGTGCTGTGTCCCCTCCAACCCCTCAGTCTACTTCCCTGGGCCACTTCCCCACAGCCCCAGCACCTTCTCCACCCTTGTCTCAGGGCCTCAGCATGCCAGCAGTCATCTGGCAGCTCGCTCTCAATCCCCTGCCCCTGCCCAGCAGTGCTCTGTCCAAGGTGCTAGCTTTCTTCCTCCTGCAAGGCAGCTAGTTCTCCCTCCTTGAGCTCCAGGGAGCAACTGAAGCTGCTCTACTCCACAGCTCCTCTTATATGGGCAAGCCCGGCCCTGATTAGCTGCCTCCTGCACAGCCTCCCTAGGGCTCTATTAATCCCTAACGGGCCAGTGTGGGGCAGATGCCCCATTACACATACCTATATTACAGCGGTGCTCAAACTGTGGTTCGGGACCCCAGAGTGGGTCATGACCCTGTTTTAATGGGGTTGCCAGGGCTGGTGTTAGACTTGCTGGGGCTTGGGGCTGAAGCCAAAATCTGAGCCCCACCGCCCAGGGCTGAAGCCCTCAAGCTTCGGCGCCCCCTCCCCCCAGGATGGCAGAGCTTGGGCTTTGGCCCCCACAGCCTGGGTGGTGGGGCTTGGGCTTCGGTCCCCCTTCCCAGCGTTGTGTAGTAATTTTTGTTGTCAGAAGAGGGTCACGATGAATGAAGTTTGAGAAACCCTGATATATGAAATTATACACAAACTTGACAAAGATTAATAACTATTAACCCTTTTACATTTGCAATTCCAAAAAATTAGTTTAATATACATCTTGCAGAGACATTGTCTGCAAACTTATTTGCAATGTCTGCATAAATTAGAATGCTACAAGAATGATACCACAAATGCCTTCCTGCCAAACATGTACAACACAAAGCTGCTCATTATCACATACCATATGAATAGATCTTACACGTCCATACTAACAAGATAGATCACAGAAATTTTCTTGACCCAACTGGTACAGGCAGTAGTAACAGTTATCAGAAGTGGACCTAGTGGTGTGGCAAAACAAGGGTAGTGTTTCCACAGGTCATACCAGGTGGAAGGGGAGAAGATATGTGGGGAATGAATAGGAGATTCCAAGGACAGGGAGTAAGGGAGAGAGAGAGAGATGGGGGGAGAGAGAGAACAGCAAAGGGAAAAAAGAGGGGAGTGGCAATAGGAACATAAAATTTGTCCAGCATTATGGCTGACATCTCAAGGATTGGTGTCCTGTGTTTTAGGAATCTGTCCCACATTGCAGGAAGAATGGCTGTGAGGTCTAACTTGGTGGTCCAGCAGAAGAGTTAATACTGTCTTTCTGGCAAAATGTGATATTAATCTTAACAAAACTGTCAGATTCCTGAAATTCTCCTGTCTTAACAAAATATTTTTTTTCTGTGTTAGCTGAATCATGCAGCACAACTTCAATATGTCTTCTTGCTGTGGCTGCTTTTCGCAGCTTGTGTTTTTTATGGGCCTTAGATTATGTTCTGGTGATTCATAGTACTTCAGCCACTCAAGAGCACTTTTTCAATTGGAAAATTCACTCAAAGTGAATGCATCATCAGCATGATTGTCCATGCATGAAAGAACTACAATCAAAACAATGAGTACCATTTTTTAAAACCTATGCTTAAGCCAAGAAAAACAGTTATCATGAACTATTAAAAGACCTTATTTTTCAGTTTCCAAGAATCTGTTATGGAGAACATGGGTTTTCCTTGTCTCTGAGTCTCTTATTCTGAGAATCCTGAATTGCAAATAGAAAAAATTTAATGTACATATTGTTTTAGAGTCATTAGCATGATACAGCTCAACATAATTTAATTTATATACAACAGATGTATTTACTACTGATTTCTGTGGCAATTTTTTCTAGGAAGAGGCTTATAAGATTTAAGTATTGCATATTCCTTTATTTTCTTTTGTGCTTTCAGAATGCTTAAAGGAAATTGCCTGTAAAATCTTTTAATGATAAATAAAATATCATTTTGTGACTGATAATCACATTAAAGATATCAGGGGCAAAGTCAGATAGTTGAATCAAAATGGGTTAGTTAGTTAAAGAAAAACAAATGGTGGATTTTTTTTTTTAGGTTTACTCATACTTTGTTCATGGCACTTTCCAAACAGTTTAATCCCTAATAGCACCAAACCCATCCTTCAGTCTTGCCCCATTGTACTGATTTATTAATTCACTTATTTCGATTTATATGATACATGGAAAAAGGTCTATCTGGGGCTCTAAGTACCTGTGACATGAAGGAAAAATGCAGTCTCACTGGTGCAAACCAATGTGAAGCTAGCAACCTCCCTAAAACCACAAAAGAGCCTAAAATAAAAACCAGCTCTGCCCCCCTACAATAATTTATAGTACTTAACATAAACTCCTCAAGAATCCTTCAGCGCATGGAAGCCTAGAGCACCAGAGCACACCCACAAATCCCAGGCCTCATCCTCTCCCTCCCTCCCAAATAGCCTGTGAAAGCATGAATTTGCAAAATCCCTCTGTTATTTCAGACTAGAGCAAGGAGGGGTACCTCTCCAAATTGGTGGCCTCTTAAGGAGAGCTGCCTGCCAGCATCACAGATTACTAATGAGGTAGTATGGTATGGAAATAGAGATGGTCTGTAGCAGGCAGTTCCCAAGCCTCTAATGCTGAGCATCATAGAAATGCCTACAGATACATACAGTGCAGTATTCTGTATTACAGAATTAATCTGATTTATGTAAGTGATTTTGGTCATTTACCTTGATTGACACTTCTGTTAGTCACCCTATTTACTTAACATCTATTGTGATATGACTCACTAATATCATGGATCTAAGTACAGGAAAAGATTTATATAATTTAGCTGCTTAGTAGAGGAAGAGCAAAAACTCAGTCACTACATGGGCACCTACATAAACAAAATCCAAATCTCTTTGAAGGGTTTGGTACCACTGAGCCAGGGGAGGGCAAACCATGGCCTACAGGCTGGTTCCAGCCCATCAGGGGCAGCTCCAGGCACCAGCGCACCTAGCGTGTACCTGAGGCGGCAAGCCACGGGCGGCAGCCTGCCGGTCATCGTGAGGGTGGCAGTCAGGCAGCCTTTGGCAGCATGCCTGCAGGAGGTCCACCGGTCCTGCAGCTTCGGCGGCAATTTGTCGGTGGGTACGCCAAAGGTGCGGGACCGGTGGACCTCCTGCAGACGTGCCACCAAAGGCTACCTAACTGCCATGCTTGGGGTGGCAAAATACATAGAGCTGCCCCTGCAGCTCATCAGGGCTTTCAATCCGGGCTGCGGCATTGCCAGCCCTGTGGCACACTGGGGCTAAGGCAGGCTCCCTGCCTGCCCTGGACCTGCGCTGCACCACATCCCTGTGGCCCCTGGGGTGGGGGGCAGAGGTCTCCGTGTGCTGCCCTCACCTGCAGGCACTGCCCCCTGCAGCTCCAATTGGCCAGGAATGGGGAACCATGGCGAATGGGAGCTTTGGGTGTGGTACCCACAGGTTAGGGAAGCGTACGGCAGAGCCGCCTGCCCCACCCTACCCCCAGGAGCCATTTCCGGGAGTGGCGCAGGGCCAGGGCAGGCAGAAGCCTGCCATAGCCCCACTGCATGCTGCTGCACCCCAACCCCCTGCCTTGAGCCCTCTGCCGCACCCCTCCCGCACCCTAACTGCCTGCCCTGAGCCCTCTCCCACACTCTGCATCCCTTGCTGCACTCCTCCTGCATCCTTCATCCTCTGTCCTGAGCCCCCTCCTGCACAACACACTCTCTCTGACACCCTGCACTCCCTCCCGCACCCCAACCCCCAGACCTACATTCATGGCCCTGCATACAATTTCCCCGGCCAGATGTGGCCCTCGGACCAAAACGTTTGCCCACCCCTGCACGAAGCAGTCCAGGATTTTCTCTGTCCCTGCATAGCAGCCCCATTCAGAAAGCCTGGGAGAGGCCAGCCACCCTGAAATTTGACCTGCTACTGAACAAAAAGAATGCTCACCAGATGGACTGAGTGCTTAGTCTTCTGGGTGAGTCTGATACTGTTTGCACTGACTGTGCTGGTGTCCCTAACATTACTGTGTCCCATTGTCACCTCACCTGAGCAATTGTTCTAGCTCTCGTTATGTAGAGTGGGAATACTTGGTTCCTCTCTGGCTCCTCAAACACATCATTGGCCAAAGTCTCTGAGTTCAGCTAATAATTTAAAAATTATGCTAGTTATTGGTTGAGTTGGGTGGGGGAAAAATCCACTATTCCACACGCCCTGATGAAAGGCAGGACAGTTCAGTGTTATGCTCTTGGTATCATGAGTTCCAATTCAGTTACTCAGTCATTCTCCCTTGTATGTGTCTTGGTGTTCCAGGCTTTCATGCACTGAAGCCCCTTGTTGAATTTCTTCATAGTTTCCATAATTAAGGGAACCATACCTTTGTAATTTGACCCTCATGTGAAAGGCTTGGCAATCTAGGGGTCCTGAAAGAAGTGCCTGAGAGCTTGCCTATACAGGGACATTACATCAGATTCATTTGTTCACTCTAAGTGCAGTGATTTTTAACTATATCAGCTGAAGTGTGTCTATGTTGCTTTGTGATAGCACTTTCCTTGTTAATCACTGCATCCACACAGCTCTGTGATTGTTGGAACCAACCTTGCAGCATTCTGGGTAGATACCCATGGTATAATGTTCTGCAGTTCAGCTCTGTGCTCTGATTTTTCTCACAGTGCATTGTGGGATGCTGTAATGTGGTTGCCACTCACAGCTAGCGTGCCTCCTTGTGTTTAGGTCCAAGAATGTAGTTTCTGCTGTATCAGGTGTCCCCTTGCTGTTTGTTGTTCACTCTGCAGTAATCTTTCTTTTCATAACTTGGCCCTCCTGTCAGGACACCATTTAATCCACACTTCTGACAAAGTCCAACAGGACAACGGTCCAAATGCCATCTCCAGATGGTGTTCAGTCCCAGCCTAGGGCTCTATGCCACTATATCAGTGGCTGGCAGGGGAACTTGGGCCTGCCTGCTACATGGGTTCCAGCCCAAGGACCCTACAACTAGTAATCCAGGTCTGCTCAGTTCCAGCCCAGTCCCTGTTGGTGTTTCCTTGTGGTCCTTCCTACCCAGGTTGTGTCTTTTTGCCTGTTTCTGGGTTTACTACTGGAGCTTACTCCCCGTGGCTACTTCACCTCTCCTAGACTCTTGCCAGACTCCTTACTACAGGTCAGGATCTCAGAGCTTTCTTCCTGGCCATCCTTCTTCTCCCTGATAGCCTCCCTCCTCCCAGGGAGTGACTGCAGACTCCTTCCCTTGCAGCCCCCTTCTTCTTCTCATATTTTATGGTGTAGAAGACTCAATCCTGAGTTGATAACAACCAAGTGCTGGATTTCATTATATATAGTTACTTTATTTTCCCAGTATTTTTTTTAAATTGTAGTATTGCTTTCTTAATAATGCCACATTTTCCTAATGCTCTTACCAAGTCTTTTTAGTGTAAACTTTGTTGCTTTTAGGTGCCTGAGTTTGTCGTGCAAAATTCAATGTTACATTCTTTACAATCCCAAGCGATGAAAATGAGCACTTTGCTCCAGATAAATATCCTGCAGGAGTAGTTTCACTTGGTGAAATGCTGCTTCTGATCTTGGTCAGCTAGCACAGACTGGTGGAAGAGAATAGTGATGCAGAACTGACAGGACCAGCAGTGGTGGCAGAACTTCAGCTACTTTCCTTGAGATCTGGGCGGACCTCACCCTGAGGCTCCAGCAGCAAAATACACACGGGTCTCCTCAGCATGGAGAAATATGTTGCCAACACCATCTGGAAACTCATCACCCTCAATTGCTACAGGTCAGTAGCTGACCAGTGCAATTAGATGTTTGGTGACTTTGCTTTATATTAGCAAAGCTTTGACCACTACTTTAGCCCAGGCCTCTGATACAAGGGCTTATGTCTCAGGCTCTCTTCCTACTATAACCAGTTTGGTGTTGGTAGATCAACTGTTAGGGCTGTTGTCATGAAGGTTTCCGATGCTATTAGGAGGGCTCTGTTGTGCTGGGTCATAAAGCTTGTCCATTCACAAAAGCTTAGTGATGGCTTTGCATAAACGGGGTTCCTGAACTGCATTGGGGGTACTGATGGGACACTCATGCCTATTCTTTGTCTATATACCCGGAGAAATATCTCTTTCTCTTGATAAAGTCTTTCTCCATGGTGCTACCAGGCCTGGTTAATCAACATGGAAGGTTTACCAACATTAATGTAGGATGTTCTGGAAAGATTCATGATGCCAGGATTGAAATACAACAAATCTTGCATCTTGGCAGGGGGGTAGATTAGATGACCCTACTGCTCCCTTCTAACCCGATTGTTCTATGATTATATGATGGCTAGAAACTCAGGGATGTTTGCTGGAATGAGCAAGGGAGTTTTTGCTTCCCAGACCACTATGGACATTAATGAAATTATGCTTCCTCCTTCTGGAAGTCACTCTAGGAGACTCATCTTACCCACTCCTTCCCTGGCTTATGAAACCTTTCATTGGACAAAAGAAAGGAGGGATTTAACTATCCCCTGAGTATTTGCAGAATGACAGTGGAGTAGGTATTTGGAAAACTGGAAGGAAGGTGGCAGAACTCACAATAAGGCCAGATGTTTATCATTATGTGCCTTATGTGCTTGCTGTATTTGCACAACATCCGTGAGAGCAAGGGAGAAACATCTCCAACCCATCATCTAGGCTAAGTGGGGACATTTTCTGAAAATTAGGGACAGCCAAAGGGTGGGGGCTCTGAAATATGCCCTAAGTGGTCAGAGAAATAAGGTCAGGAATGCATTTTGCTTCTACTTTGAGGCTAAGGAATAGTTGTGGGTAATGAATGCACTGTAACCAAGGAAATGACTGAAATGTGTTTGCATATTGATTTTTTTTATTAGGAATTGATAGTATGTTATGTAGGTGTGGGGGCAGGGGAGAAGGAGTTGTTCCTCAATGAAATTTTTAAACTGAGTTGTACTGGGAAAATAAAATAGTTTATAAATAACATAGAGATCAAATACTAACTGTATTTTAAAAGAAAATGTAATGCAAACTGAAAATCAATGTGTCAGTGGCATGAGCAAGAAGTGCATTTAGACTGAGATTTTTCAACAGGAATCAGGCATCCAAATACCCTCAGTGGCTTTGAAAATTTCAGCCTTGAGTTATTCAATATTTCCTATAACCTCCTAGTATCCAAGTCAGATAGAATCAGGGACAGGGATCAGTGATGGCAGGCAGCTCGGGGACAGAAATCTGTCCAAAAGGCTGCGTGAATCAGCTTCCATTCTGTGAGGCCCACGGAAGAGCTGGTCCCTAACTTACACTACAGATCACATAGGCCTAAAATTGCCACTGAAAATGCTGGGCAATGCATCTATAGAATACCCTCCCCTTTAAATACTACAAAACTTTAACAAAAAAACCACAACCTTTGTAAGCAGTGAATTTCAGGCTGTTGTCTATATTTTATCAGCTCTCTCAATTGTGAAATATTCTCAATAAGAGTGAATTTGGAGTAGAACTTGATGAAAGCTTAACATCTGGACAGTTTATAAAGCTTGCAGAATGGCTACATTGTCCAATGCTGAAAAAAAGCCAATTTCTTCAAGTTTTGAAAATGTTTTCAGAGCCTCAGAATCAGGCAGTTTTATCCTTTACAGACTGTAAATGTGATTTACATTTCATTTATCCAAGTTACCATGTACAATCAAAAATATCACCTGAGCCAATCTCTTTTATTTTATTACATCTTATTTACATCTTCTGTCTCTTAACCAGTGGCAAATCTGGGCTTTTTGAATGGAAGGAGGGACGAAGAAAGCTGTCTAAAATCAGTATTCAAACGTGTTGTGGTTTTAAGAAGGATAATTAATCACATATCTAATATTTCAGATACACAGTAAATCTTCAAGATCTGCATTGTCTTGCAGAATGGTCAATAGTATTTTTCTATTGTCTTTTTTGAATAAACACCAAAGATAATCCATTCAAATGTCCTTCTATCAGTGTAATGCAGCAACACTTTGGTTAGTAAGACTGGGAAAATCTTTTACGCATACAGTTTATAACAAACAAGGCAGAGTCTAATCTCAGTTTCTGCAGAGTAAATCTATTGTTTTCAGCAACTAAAGTTGGTGAGAATTATTCTGGATTATTTACTCTGGATTTATATGGCTGCAAGTGAGATTAGAATTTGTCCACAGTTCATTATTCCTGTCACCCAAACTCTCAATCTCAGGATCATCTTTATGCTTTCCTCTGCTTCCCAGGATCTGACAAAATGTTGCCATTTCTTTCTCGGTAACATATCAAAAATCAACCTTTCCTTTTTGGCTTCACAGCTGTAACCCTTCTGCCAAATGCTGTCAACAGCAACAAGGCTGGGTTTGATATCTAGAGATTCCTCTCAACATTACAAAACAGAACCAGCTTGAAGCCACCCAGAAATCTGGGAAAACTAAAGACCACCCTGGATACCTCTAGGAGACTATACTTCTGCACTCAAAAGTCAGTGTATAATAAAATTAAACAATAACAGTCTCCATCCAAAACACAGACACATGCCAGACACATGTGGGTATTGTTTTATGAAACTTTGTCTGAAAGAGAAGCAGAAAGACCATAAAAGCAGAGAGACAAGTTTAAAAGGAAGCACCAGATAGCCACAGAAATATTGGTAGCATAGCCTGAAGGGGCGGGGGGGGGAACCTAAGAAAGAGAGATTTGGGGCCTAGCATTGTTTTAAAAAAAGACATGGATCTGAGAGCAGAGAAATCTCTTGCTATTTTGATTCCTGCTGTGTTCAGGGGAACAGGACTTTGTATGTTCTTTATAAATAAACAGGATTGCATCAAAGATACCTCACTCCATCATCAATTTCTCCTCCCTAACTGAAACAATTCACAGGACTTCAAATTTTGGCTAACTGCGTGAGGCAAAAAGGAGTAGTTATGATAATATCCCCCAAAACAAACAAATAAACCCTCAATCTTTACATTCTAGATTAAGCTGGCTCTATCACAAGGACAAAAAATAAAAGTTGGCCTACGATGGTTCTCAGGGGACCCAGGACCATGAGTCAGCCTGTTACCACCTCATCTCCAATGAGAGGAAGTCTTTTTTTTGTGTGTGTGGTAGCAGGGTTTGAGCTTCCTGAGACTGCCAACCCTCTCAAGCACTCTCTTCTGGACTTATGCTGCCCTTTCTTCACAAAGCAGGTTAACAATAGATGCACCCCAATCCCCAATTCTCTTTGTATCATTCCCGTGTACTATCCAGCCCTTAACACTGGCTATTCACAGAATTTCCAGATTCTTTGCCTTAAACCACCACTTCTGTAAACCACACAGCAGTTGTGAGCACTTATAATAAAATGTTTATTTAAGAAAGAATAGAGAGTTAACAACAAACAAGAGAGAATGATGGAAACAAGTGGTTACAATACAAAACAAAATCATAAAACACAAACTTTTGTCAATAGTTACCATTCCTATCTAATAAAGTAGATTTCCCCCAAAGTTCAGTCTGTTGCAGAACTGACTGGTTTCTCAAGAACCAGGAACCAAACGTTCCTGAAAGCACACCCCATCCACCAGGGGTTTTCCTCAGTGAATGGATACAGCGTGCTTTTCCATATGCTCTGTTGTACTGAAAACAATCTTTTGTTTCTGTTCACAGACAGAACAAACTTATGCTTTGCTGCAGAGTTTCTTTTCTACCTTTAAGTAGTTTTGATTGTTTTTTTCCTTGTTTCTGATGGTTTTCTATTGATTATTCTGGGATTGTGGCAAGGGTAGACGAGTGCAATTACCTCACCGTCTGACTATGGAGGGTGATGGCTCCTTCTTGCCTAAATGGGGTCATCATCGAGACTAATTTGTACTCCAAATCCGTATAGCATACTTTCAATATAAATACGTTGTTTCTTGACTATTATCCGTACATACATCTCACAATGATTGAATCTTGACAAGTTATGAGCTATCTGTAGATACCTTATATGTTACTCTTTTTATGGATGAATAGCCTGTAAGATGTGTTTGGTGTAGGTGAATTTGTCAGGTCTGAGGTGAGATCTGTTTGCAAAGAACAGGAAACCCTTTGCCAAGGGATCTCAGTGTCACCTGGTCCTCTGCCATAAAAGTTGTTAATTTATTTGAGTGAACTTGAAGTACCAGTGAGAATTTTATTAAGTGCACAAAGGTCCGTTATTACATCCTTTGTAAATAACTGTTCCTTTTAATATCCTGGACCCAGAGAAACTGACAGATTCTAAGATGAGTTCTGGAAGACAGAGGATCATTTCTCAAATTGGAACAAATATCCTGTTTTCAAAGGGAATCATGTTATTGGAATGATTCAAGCAAGAAAGGAAAGAAACAATAGCAGTCTCCTGCTTTCATAGTGATGGTGTAATGGGGTTACACTGGGGCCAATAATGTATGTTATATGACTTTGTTTTATGATTTACATAGAATGTGTTGTGGAGGCTTACAAGCTCTTCTAATAACTCAGATCCATGACCTTAATAAAGCTCTGACTTTCAATTTCATTCTTGGAATTAAACAACTTTATTTCAATTTACAGGGATGTGGAATATGTTTACAGGGTGGGAGATATAAGCACAAATCCAGTATAAACAAATAGGAGCAGTTCAGTTACTGGGACCTGAAGCATAATTTTTAAAACAAACTGAATTGGATAGAACTGTGTTTTCAGCATTTTGTTACATTGCAATTATCCACTACTAATTTGTAAAGGGGTTGACCTTAAAACTATATTGTAGCTGGTAATAACAGATGGAAAGACTGTCCTCTTGTGGATAGGAATGTGAGTAGAGTGGTGTGGGGAAAGAGGAAAGTGATATTGTAGCTTTAGCAATGGTGACACTGGCCACTTTAGGGTTTCACTGCAGAGTTCATTTGAGTTACAACTCAAGAGTTGCCCCTAACTTAAGTTCTGTCTAAACACAAAACCCGTTAACTTGAGCATGGTAGTGCTTTTAGCTGGAGTTGGTGGGCATGGCAGGGGGATAGTCTACAGCTCAATTAGAACAACTCATCAGCTGCTAAAACAATCACTGCAGAAACTTTTGTGCAGCTTGAGCATTCTTTCGCAGTGTAGCTGCTCTCACTCAGGCTAGGCTAACTTGAGACCAGCTAACTTGAGTGTAGATGACTTAACCCTTCAGTGATGACATAGCCTTAGTTAGACCAGAACTCTCTTGGAATGTGAGCTGATAATTTACTTTTCTCAGCTGTGATGTGTTATCAGAATCCATTTTCTGTGTCTTATATGATGCAAGGAAGTTGATATAAAATAAGCTGTAAATTACTGGTTCCTATGCTCGTCACAGGTTTGTAGTATGGGCACTGTTGAAGCTCTGTGTCTCCTCATCTGTGATGAAACAAAGTAAAAAAGAGGGGGGGAAAGTCCTTGCAGATTTCTCTAATCCTAAAATGGAGAGATAGCTGACATGCAGCTTCTGGCTCCAAGTCCAAATATGATCTCACCCAGTACCAAGCTCAGCACTGCAGTAGACATTTTTACACATACAGCTAAATTCAAGACATAGCCACCAAGGGAGTTCAGGACAAGAAGTAGAAGGGTGGACAAGCACAATCAATATGATGCATGTGTAACACAGACAGAGTAGTAGCAGAAGCTCTGAGACCGTTATGGGCCAGAGTCTCAGTTGTCAGTGACTACATTGCTCCATGCCAAACAATTTGACTACTGTTTTTTTTAAATAATTATAGAAATTATATCCTCTAGTACATAACAATCCCAGTAATTTCTACAGTACATTTTGTGTAGTCTAGTGATGGCTCTTGGAATCTGGCATAAAATAACAAGTGACCCCATGCAATTTTAAGCCAAATTGCAAAAAGATACAGATTCTTTATTATTTGAAACTATATTTTTAAAAGCCCACCTCAAGGTTCCAACACTGTAATTCTTCTGAAAAAGAACACCACATAAAATACATTGAGTCAAGACCAATTTGAATTATAAATCACTGCCTCTTACTAATCAGAACCCAGTATTTCCCAGTGGTCTGAGGTATACTGACTGTTCCATATTTAAGAATGGTGAGGATTACCAACTGGCTAGTGAGGATGCTAATCTTTATCCCAGTGGGATGTCCAGTTATAATAGGCCTGTTATCTCTAAAAATATATCCATACATTATATTATCCCCATTTCACAGGAGGAGAAACTGATTCAGCAGTTAAATGATTTGGCCAAGGGCAGATAAAAAAAATTGGTGACAGAACCAGGACTGGAGCACTTGAGCTCCTGGATTTTCTGATACAGTCCGGTGTTCAGAACCCTAAGCTGTACTTCACACATGTGACATCTAAGGTGCTTAATTACTTTCATTCTTCAGGGTTATATACTTTGTTTCACTATATTTGATGAGTTAAGCAGCAAAAAGGGAAGATCAGCAGATCTTCTTGCTCTGATGCTGTTTATAAGGATAGCTATGTCAGAAGGGAATGGACGGTGGATGAGGTTTGGCTAGTGTATACAATGTGTCTGCTTGTGTATACAGGATGTTCTCTTACACCCCTTAATGTTGTTTTTGTTTTGCTGCTGTAGTAAGCAGTACTGGAAAAGACAGAATTGTATCTATAGCAGTGGTTCTCAAACTTTTGTACTAGTGACCCCTTTCATGTAGCAAGCCTCTGAGTGTGACACCCCCCCAATAAATTAAAAACACCTTTTTTATATATTTAACACCATTATAAATGCTGGAGGCAAAGCACAGTTTGGGGTGGAGGCTGACAGTTCACGACACCCCAGGTAATAGCCTTGTGAACTCCTGAGGGGTCCTGACCCCCAATTTGAGAACCCTTGCTCTACAGCATATGAACTCTGCATTAAATTGTATTGTGCCCCGTTGAGAAAGAACAAATGAGCTGAGTAGGTGTCTTAATCGACTTTCTGAGCCAAGTTCCTGTTAGGCTTTCACCACAGAACCTTCATCTCTCGAAACTGCCCTCAAATGATCAACCCTTTACTTCCCCTCTAGAAATAAGCATTACAAATTACTTTCCAAATGATTAACCCTTTGTTTGGCGCAACTACTTTTCTATCTGATCTTTACACAAAAGGCAGCTGGGTTTGTGTGACATACTGACATTATACACTTGGCACTTGAAGGGTGGTGCAGGCTTCATGCTGCTCATTACTGAGCGTGAGGATGGAAATACTTCTGCACTTTTTGGGTAGAACCTCCTAGTGCAGGAACTGGGGCTTAGCACCAGAATTTGCCAAGGAGAAGAAAAGTCAGATGGGGGCTAATAGAGCACAGACAGAGCCCCCAGGGAGCTCAGACTGACAGAGCCCCCTTCCCCCCAGAGCTTGCTTGCAGGCAAGCACCCAGACACAGGCCCACCTCCAGATGCTCACAGACAGACACAACCCAACCACCCCCAGACGCTCACACACCGGCAGACACAGCCCCACCACCCCCAGACGCTCACACACACACGCAGCGGGGCGGTGGGAAGCGGCTGGCGCGGGGCAGCGCCCGCAGCTGTTTCGCAAGGCCGGAGAGTCCCGGGGCAGCCGGAGCCACAAGCGGCGAGGGCGGGTCCCTCCTGCCCGTCCTTGAGGCTCGAAGGACCCGCCCCTTTCTCCCCGCGGTGCCCCTGGGCCCGGCCGGTTTCGGTTCTGCGCAGGCCGGGTGCTCCCGCCGCTCGCCCCTTTCCGGGACCACAGGACGTGGCCCCCGGACGGGACATGGCTGGGCCGGGGCACCGCTCCGCGCGGAAGCCGCTGCTGATGAAAATAGTGATGGCCGGGGAGTCCTGCGTGGGGAAAACCTCCATCGTGAGGAGGTACACGGAGCCCAGCCCGGCCGGGCCGCCCCGCGCCGCCTCCTACATCGCCACCGTCGGTGAGTGACACGGAGCCAGCGCCCGGCCCCGGCAATCCACACTGATACCCCCCCACACACACACATTCACACCCTCACGGACTGACACACACCTGCATTCACACCCTGACATACACATTCACATACTGACATGCACCCGCATTCACACCCCGACACGCATTCACACCTTGGCACACATCCACATTCACACCCTCACAGACTGACACACACCTGCATTCACACCCTGACATACCCCCCACATTCACACCCTGACACACATTCACACACTGACATACACCCCTGCATTCACACCCTCACAGACTGACACACACCTGCATTCACACCCTGACATACACATTCACATACTGACATGCACCCGCATTCACACGCCGACACGCATTCACACCTTGGCACACATCCACATTCACACCCTCACAGACTGACACACACCCACATTCACACCCTGACACACACATTCACACACTGATATACACCCTCACAGACTGACACACACCTGCATTCACACCCTGACATACCCCCCACATTCACACACTGACATACACCCCTGCATTCACACCCTCACAGACTGACACACACCCACATTCACACCCTCACAGACTGACACACACCTGCATTCACACCCTGACATACCCCCCACATTCACACCCTGACACACATTCACACCCTCACAGACTGACACACACTCACATTCATACCCCAACACACACATTCACACTCTGACAGATGACACACACCCGCATCCACACCCTGACACGCACACATTCACACCTTGGCAGACTGTCACACACTCACTTTCACACTAAACAAATATTTATTTGTATCTTCAAGGCCTACTTTTATTCTGAAACACCTTTCCAGTCTTTGCTAAATTAGACATTTAAACACTGATGCTGATGACCTAAATAGAGAGAAATGCATGGTCCTGTCTTTCCATCTTCAAATCTTCCTCTTATCAGCTGTCATGTCTTGGCATGAATTAATAATATATCTGTGACAGCCTCCTGTTGGTCTTAAAATTATTATTATTTATTTAAAAAAATGTATTGCAGTAGTGCCTAGAGGATTTAACTGAGGGCTTGTTTACACTTACCAGGGGATCCATGAGCTGTGATTGATGCAATGGCGGTCGATTTAGCAGATCTAGTAAAGACCCGCAAAATCGACTGCAGTTCGCTCTCTCGTCAACTCTGTACTCCACCGGTTCAAAAAGAGTAGAGGGAGTCCCCGGGAGAGACATAAGTAGATCTAAGCTATTCACTAACTCAAATTACGAAGCTTAGATCAAATTTCCCCTGTAGTATAGACAAGGCCTAAGTCAAGGCCCCATTGTGCTAGGTACTGTACACACACACACACAGAAAATTATACTCCCTGCTCCAAAGAATTTACAAGCTAAATTAAAATGCCTAGTTCCTTCACCTTCAATGATAGGTACAAAGTTAAAATTCTTTCCATCTATTTTACTGACCTTGTAGATAATGATTTGTCAGGCATAGTATCTCCAAGAGAATCTCTTCTTCTTCCATAGGTGTGGATGGCTGCGTTTGTAATTGCCTTATTTCATGTGCTGTTTAGTGGAAGCTTATAGAAAAATTGTGCAGAGAAACTTGCATGTTCCAGCAGTTTTGCATATGCCCTAGACCAGGGGTCAGCAACCTCTGGCACGCGGCTCGCCAGGGTAAGCACCCTAGCGGGCCGGGCCAGTTTGTTTACCTGCTGCGTCAGCCGGTACGGCCGATCGCGGCTCCCACTGGCCGCGGTTCGCCGTCCCAGGCCAATGGGGTGTGAGAATCGGCGCAGGCGAGGGATGTGCTGGCCGTGGCTTCCCATCACCCCCATTGGCCTGGGACGGCAAACTGCGGCCAGTGGGAGCCGCAATCGGCTGAACCTACTGACATGGCAGGTAAGCAAACTGGCCCGGATCGCCGGGGTGCTTACCCTGATGAGCCGCGTGCCAGACGTTGCTGACCTCTGCCCTAGACCAGCAGTTCTCAAACTTTAGCAACTCAAGGACCCCCTATTTTAATTTAAAAATTTTCAGGGATCTCCAAGCCCCCCCTTCTCAGCCCTATGCCCCGCCACCACTCCATCCCTTCCTCTGAGGCTACACCCCCACCTCTTTCCGCCCCTGCTCCACCTCCTCTTCCCCCCCCGAGCGTGCTTTGTCCCCGCTCCTCTCTCTCCCTCCCAGCGCCTCCTGCACACCCCTGAACAGCTGTTCCCCAGCATGCAGGAGGCACTGGGAGGGAGGTCCCCCTACCTTCTAGCGCCTCCTGCATGCTGCTGAACAGGTGTTCCCCGGCATGCAGGAGGCACTGGGAGGGAGGGGAAGGAGTTGAGGAGGGAGAGGGAGGGGTAGATCAGCAGGGCCAGTGGACCCCCTGGGGTATCCTTGGTCTGTGGACCCCAGTTTGAGAAATGCTGCCCTAGACCATCCCTGACCAGTGTTCTTATTGAAAGCCTCATACAATTATTACTTTTATCGTTAGAAATGTTGACTAATACCTTTCTCCTCAATTGATATTGATTTAAATATGAATACTTAAGGTAAGTGAGGATGTCAGAATCTGGCCCTATGAGAGTTGGATTAATTTGGCCCAGTTTCTAACTCCCTTACTTAAGTTGAGTAGTATTCTACTCTGCAAGTCATTCCATTGAAACCTATATGAATAAGGATATCAGAGCCTATCAGAAAGGGAGGTGTCGGATAATGAAATTGATCTTTGAAACCTGTAATAATGTACCTCATCCCTGTGGAATACCAGTGAGAGTGAATGTCTGCTTTCATGATGATACCTAATATTGGAAGTGAACTCATGCCCCTGAGACTTTTTTCTCAAACAGATAGAATTTCTGATACTCCACCTCTGTTCACTCAAGAATCAGAAGCTCCTATGTAGAACAAAACTGATCATAATAGGAGAGAATTTTCAAAAGTCAAGTCTTAATGTGGTTTTCAGAAACTTTTAAGAAAGTTTTATGTCCCATCCATGCTGTAAGCAAATTATCCAAATCTAAATAACAATTATTTGCATCTGGTTTCAAAATCCCAAATAGGTCAATTTTGTAGTATACATTGGCCGTAGATTTTTAAAATAAGTGGGCTGTGCTGGTGATAAGTGCCAGACTAACAGTATTGGCAGTAGTAAGCCTCCTGTCCAGAAAAGTACAATTCAGGAAGCAACAGTTTAAATTTCTGCAGAAGCTTCCCAATGGGCCTCAGCTGTATCCTGGAGGGACAGTTTCTAGTGATGATAGAACAGTTCAGACTTTATGTCCATCTAATCTTCTGTCTCTTTACTAAGTCTACCAACAAGAGTAGCAATTTTGATTTGGACATATGTCTGGTACAATCTTGACTGAGAGCTTTCCTTTCTTGCAGCCCATTGCACACTCATCTGAAGGTTATGAATGGCTATTAATCATTACCTATCTGACTGGAATTTCAACTGGAAATGAAGTAAAAGGCCTTTACCGGTACTCTGAGATATTTAATTCCCTAGGAATCTGAGTTTTTGGTGGGGTTGTGTGTCATCAACTTACCTTTATTCAGAGATAAAGATAGCAGTCATAGAAGAAAAAAGATTGGAGGGGAACTGTTGAGGGTCTCTTTTTGTGTCATGGCAACTAGGCATTCCATGTTGCTACAAGTAAGCCTGGTAAGACTACAAAAAATAATGTCTTGGAGCTGTTGTTAATAGACTCTACTTGCTGAAACTTTCTAAAATTATATATTTTAGAAAATGAAAACATGCATTCACAGTAAATGTTCAATGAAAGCGTTTTATGCAGCACTTAAACTCTCAGGGATGGTTGCCCTTCCTCCTCTTCAATTATACAGTTTGGGTGAATTATAAGCAGTTTTCTAATTAAACTTACACGGATCATAAGGCAGATGAATCATATTGAGAATAGCAGACTATAAAGAATAACTTTTTATTTAAACAATGGCACAGGATAGAAAGCCATAGGGAAAGCCTATGAACAAAAAAATCTTGTGTACAAGTGAACATGAAGCTTCTGCATAGTACTTTATTTGTTTTATTTATTATAGGTATGAAATAAGTTGTTATCCTAGCTATTATCATCTTGACAGTGCCATGTGCTTCTATGTGGGAAAATATTTGTGAAGATCTTGGTTCTAAAAAGGTGAAGCTTTCATTTACTTGGGGAAGGGAAAGAACAGAAGGGAAGGAACAGAGAAATGTATTTTGAATTTCTGTTCAAAGTGATGCATTCAAGTTCCACTTTTTTGTGGGAAGGGAAGTAGCAGACCGTTGACTACGTCCCTTTGAAAAGAAATTCAAAACACAAGTTCCACTTTTTGGGAGTAGGGGAGGAGCAGACAATTGTATTTTGAATTTCTGTTCAAAGGGACACATTCATGAGTGTGTGTGTGAGTGTGTGTAACATTTTTTGTCTTTGTTTTGTTATGGGTAAATTACAGAAACCTAAAACTGAAATCCTCTTTCAGACAGAGGTTTCTTTTTCTCTAGATTTTCAAATTGGTTTATATCATCTTGTAGGTAAATGAACTAATTCTAGACGTCTACATGGACTCCCTGACATTCATTTTATAAAAGAAGAGTGTAGGCTTGAATTGTTGATACATATGGTACTGTATGTAAATATGGTCTATAAAATCTAATGGACTGTATGTACTGAGAACGCTAATAGTAATCTACATGTTTCCTGGTTTTTTTTGAACAGCGCCAGATTCTGTTGCTCTTATTTATATTGAGGAGTACCTTTCTCCACGAGTAGTCTAATTTTTAATCTATTATTTAACAATACATGCGATTACTCACAGAGTGAGATACTACTTGATATGAATGAGAGGGACAGCATGTTTAATATGTAGTATGAGTGTATAACCACACCCTCATTCTGTTTAAGAGCTATTTGGGCCCAAATTAAATTGGCCTCCATCCCTACCATGTTCTGGCCCACTTGCCAGGAAGCTATCTAGGATCAATTTCCCTGACCAGTTTCCCCTACACAGACCAATCCCCATGAGGGTAGGTTTATCTCTCTATATTGTATTTCTGTAGCCCTCATTCCCTTAGTATCTAAATGGCTCACTGTTTCCCCTACCTCTCTAAGGTAGGGAAGTACTATAATCCCCATTTTAGAGATTGCACGGAGAGGCCAAGTGGCTAGCCCAAGATCTCAGAGGAAAGATGTGGTAGAGCAGGGACTTGAACCCAGGTCTTTAAAGTTCTAAGCTAGTTTCTTAGCCATTGGATCATTCTGCTTCCCGAGGCTTAGGATGCTCTCCTTCCTTCCCCTCTGCCCTCATTAGAAGCAGTAGCAGAAGATTTCAGGAAGTAGATTTTCAAGTCTTGCTGTACACTTTTGAGGGATAGGTTTCCTCTCCCCATAGTAGCTGATACATTTAAGACTTCCCTACAAATGGATTTGTTGCTAATTAACTCCATGGAAACTTATTCAGAAAGACAAGAGCCTTATCCTTGTTTAGGTTAATTCTAAATCTGTTAAAATCTCAGGTCACAGATTTGTTTTGGGTGGTTAAACCACTATCTTGGTTTGGTAGCTGATCTGATTCCCTTCCATTGTGAAGAAATTGCTTGTTGTTGGGATCACTGTAGGGATGAGCCGTCTGCTTCTGTGGTGGCAGTGCAAGGTCTTGAGGGAACAAGGGCCTCATCTTTTCTGCTAGAGTTTCAGTCAGTGATGCATTCTGAGGTACTGAATGTGTTAAGAGAACTTCATCCCACAACCTGTGCTTTGAATCCATGTCCTTCCTGGCTGTTGAAGGCCACTAGTGAAGTACTGACTCCCTTGCTTGTGGAGATCAACACCTCACTTAGAGAGTGCAAGCTGTCTATTGCTTTGAAGGAAGCAATAATGCAACCTTTGCTCAAGAAGATGTTGCTTGATGTTGACACTCTTGCTAATTGTCGATCATTAACACATTTTCACTTTTTGGATAAGACTGTGGAGAAGATTGTAGTGGGACAACTCTCATATTATCTAGATGCCACTAACCTCCATGACCTATGTCAATCTGGGTATATAGACCTGACTTTGTCACAGAGTCAGTGATCTCCTCCTGGCAGTAGATGATGATGAGGTGTCTGTGCTGGTATTATTAGATCTATCAGCTGCCTTCAATAGCATTGATCATGGTATGTTGGTGACTCATCTGCATAATCTGACAGGAGTGGATAGGGCTGCTCGTCAGTGGCTTTGCTCTTTTCTTTCAGAGAGATCTTAGCAGATAATTATGGGCTATTGCTTCTCCTCTCAAAGAGCTCTCAAATGTGAGGTCTCGCGGGATGCCATTCTGTCATCCCTCCTGTTCATATATGGGTCAGTAAGTAGGCAGGGGGTACAGTGTCATCAGTATGATTTAGGTTAACTGTAGGTCTGTCTAGTTTGATCTGGACAGTACAGTTCAGTGCCTCAGCCAATGTCTAGTTGAGATGAAAGCACGAGTGAGAGCAAGGTAGCTGAAGCTCACCCAGATGAGAGAGATGATGGGCTGGGAAAAGCCTCTGGAAGAGATGGCAGAGGTAATATCACCCCCTTTGATTAAAGGAATACATCTGCCATTAGCTACTAGTGTTGCAACTTAGGGGTGAGTTTAGAGTCCCAGCTGTTGTTTGACAATCGTATTACAGCAGTGACCCAGTAAGCTTTTTGGCGAGGAAGTTACAACTTTTTCTTTCAAATGCAGAGTTATCCGTGCTTTTGTTACCTGAGGATTAGCATATTGCAATGTGATGCATGAGACTACACCTTAAATTTAAAACCATTTGAAGACTAAAGCTTGTGCAGAATGCGTCTGATTGCTTATTGAGTGGGGCACTGGTTGCCCATTGGTCTCTAGCTGTGGCCTATGAAGCCCTTAATAGCCTTGGACCTAAGGGATTGCCTCTCTCCGCATGCCATACTGCCACAGCTATGGCCAGTAAAAGTGTTGAGGCTGGATCCCCCTCTTTATAAGAGAGCAGGATAGTTGGCAGGGCATTCTCTGTGAAGACTAAGACTCTGCTTCCTGTCTTGACCTGAAATAGCCTGAATTTGATGACTTTCTGGGCATGCTGTAAAAGGCACCTGATTGAGAGGGGTTTTGGAAAGGACTGAGAGTATGCTTCCTAGATGCTGAAGGGGGTGCATGGTGGTTGGCTGGCTGAGTTTCTGTGAAACTGATTATTTTAAAGCTGAGTTTTAATTTAGTTGTATTTATTGTTACATACTTAATTATGTTAGTTCTCCTGGAACCTTGAATAGGCATTTTTATTATTTAAATATAAAGAAAGAATGAATCATAAATACCCTATGACTATAATAGTTTAGAAATCACACTTAGCAGTTGGTATGGTTTATATCAAATTCTGGGTTTTATATGAAGAATTCAAAGAAGAAAATACAAGCTCCTGTATTCAAATAACTTTTATCTCTGGACTGGTGATAAACGTTAGTTTTGTTGATCATATTATAGAATACATTGGCCTAAAACCATCTGAAATCTGTGAGCTGTCTTTGGCACTATATTTTTCATTTTTCTTTTTTTCTTTTCAATTTGCTAAGTTTGATTGAAACTTCATATAAAGACATGAACAATTCATGCATGCAGTACATATTGACTTCTGTTTTTCACTAACATTCATTGACCTTTTTAGGTCAATACATTTAAGTTGACTTAAGAAGTCAATATGCCTTATTTTAATTTAGATTACATTTTGGTCTGATTCAGCAGTCTCTAGTTCCTTTTTTATACAGAAAAAAACTCTTGTCAATTTATTATTAAAATTTATGTCAAATAAGAACTGTTTTCCTGTAGGGCTGGAATTGCCTCGCTGGGTTATAATTTTTTTAAGTATACCCAACTCAGCCATTTGAAAGTGACCTTCCAAACCTCCACCACATATCATGTCCCTATCAAGGGCTGTAACATCTGCTGTAGAAAGCTAAACAAACAATTAAACCAAATTCTATAAGTGGTTCTTTGAAATGCAAGAATGAATATTTTTCTTCAAATTTGTAGGTTGTCTGATATGAGCATATAAACATGTTTTGGTAAAATTATATTTCCAGCCACCTTTACTAATTTATTCAAGAAAGTTTCACATAACATTTATTACAGCTGCCAATTGTATTATTTCATTTTTCCCTTCCATTAAAGTTTCAGTGAGAATTTTCAGCAGCTGAAGGACACGATCCATATAATAATTTAAACCTCTCCCCCCAAACAGCCCCCCCCAACACCAACTTGTAATACTAAGTAGAATCTTGCATCTGAAGGCTGATCCCCCAAAGTCTGCTATAAGATGCATTTGGAAGTTAAAAGAAGGGAGATTTTCTGGTATTTTGCCATTTTATTGCACTTTTGTGAATGCTTGCCTTTGATAGAGGAGTTAGGCAGCGAGGTTCAAGTAGGAATCAAAATTATGATTCTAATATCAAATTGTTGATTTTCTGAGAACTTGCATTGGAACATTTAGATTTTATGTAAAGCACAGAAGCAGAAGAATAGTGGTACTTTATCTCTACACAGGCAAATATGGTTTTAACCAAATAACATAAGAAAAAAAACAAAAGCTTCCTAACATTGTTAATCTTTCTAACCTATAAAATGAAAGTTCCTTATTGATATATCATCAGCCCTTTGTTAGACTGGGTTATTTTTCTATCCTCTTGCTGTACAGTAAACTTGATAACAGAATCATCAAACATTAATCTGAAAGGAAGGGCTTTTGAAAAAAACACGTATTTGTGTTTGTCAGGCAATAATTGAAATTCAGCAATCTTTCCATTCCTAGAGGTGTGACTAGCATTCTCTTATAAATCTCCTCTGCAGGGGACCAGATTGCGGGGTGGGGGGAATGTGATGGTACTCTTCCATGCTCCGCCCAGGGGCGGCTCCAGGCCCCAGCACGCCAAGCGCGTGCTTGGGGCGGCATGTCGCAAGGGGTGCTCTGCCGGTCGCCGGGAGGGTGGCAGGCAGCCAGCCTTTGGCGACACGCCTGCGGGAGGTCCACCAGAGCCGCGGCACTGGTGACCGGCAGAGCGCCCCCTGCGGCATGCCGCCGTGCTTGGGGCGGCGAAATGTCTAGAGCCGCCCCTGGCTCTGCCCATAAAATAAGCTCCATATACATAACATGCTGCTCACAATAGTGTGTGCAGATGTTCAAATATAGCCATGCAGTGGAGTCTGATTATTCCCATGGGCTCTGCTGGGCTTGGCTTCCCCTCAGTGGAGCTCTTGCGTCCTGCTGAGCTTCTTGATATTGGCTGCCTCTTGGGCAGGCTCATGTACCAGGGGGCTCTGCAGTGTTCCTTTAGCTTGGCTTCTTGATTTGGGGAGGGAGGTTGAGTAGTGGTGTCTCCCAATCCCACTTAGAGGTGGTGTCAAACTAAGGGTACGTCTACACTACAAGACTATTTCGAATCTACTTAACTCGAATTTGTGGAATCGACCTTATGAAGTCGAATTTGTGTATCCACACTAAATACACTAATTTGACTGTCTGAGTCCACAGTAACGGGGCCAGCGTTGACTTTGGAAGCGGTGCACTGTGGGAAGCTATCCCACAGTTCCCGCAGTCCCCGCTGCCCATTGGAATGCTGGGTAGAGCCCCCAATGCCTGCTGGGGGAAAAAATGTGTCGAGGGTGGTTTTGGGTAACTGTCGTCATTGAACTGTCAATCACGCCCTCCCTCCCTGAAAGCGCCGGCGGGAAATCTGTTCGCGCCCTTCTCTGGTCGGTTACAGCGCGGACGCCACAGCACTGCGAGCATGGAGCCCGCTGTGATCATCGCTGCACTTATGGCCGTTGTCAACTCCTCGCACCTTATCGTCCACCTCTTCCACAGTCAGCTGCTGAGAAATCGGGCGAGGAGGCTCCGTCAGCGCGGTGAGGACAGGAAGTCACAGAGTGGCGCAGACCTCTCACAAAGCGGGGTACGCCGCGCAGTGGAGATCATGGTGGCAATGGGTCAAGTTCATGGTGTGGAACGGCGATTCTGGGCCCGGGAAACAAGCACGGACTGGTGGGACCGCATAGTGCTGCAGGTCTGGGATGAATCACAGTGGCTGCGAAACTTCAGGATGCGTAAGGGCACTTTCCTTGAACTCTGTGACTTGCTGTCCCCTGCCCTGAAGCGCCAGGACACCCGGATGCGAGCAGCCCTGACTGTGCAGAAGCGAGTGGCCATAGCCCTCTGGAAACTTGCAACGCCAGACAGCTACCGGTCAGTAGTGAACCACTTTGGCGTGGGCAAATCTACCGTAGGGCTTGCTGTGATTCAAGTAGCCCACGCAATCGTTGAGCAACTGCTCTCAAAGGTAGTGACTCTAGGAAACGTCCAGGTCGTCAGAGATGGCTTCGCCACGATGGGATTCCCAAACTGCGGTGGGGCTATAGATGGGACTCACATCCCTATCCTGGGACCAGCCCACCAGGCCAGCGAGTACATTAACCGAAAGGGCTACTTTTCTATGGTGCTGCAAGCACTGGTGGACCATAGGGGACGTTTTACCAACATCTACGTCGGGTGGCCGGGCAAGGTTCATGACGCGCGTGTGTTCAGGAACTCTGGTCTGTTTAAACGCCTCCAGGCAGGTAGTTTCTTCCCGGACCACAAAATAACGGTTGGGGATGTGCAGATGCCTACAGTGATCCTCGGGGACCCAGCCTACCCGCTAATGCCCTGGCTCATGAAGCCCTATACAGGCGCCTTGGACAGTGAGAAGGAACTCTTCAACTACCGGCTGAGCAAGTGCAGAATGGTGGTGGAGTGTGCTTTCGGACGTCTCAAGGGGAGATGGCGGAGCTTACTGACTCGCTCGGACCTCAGCGAAAAAAATATCCCCGTTGTTATTGCTGCTTGCTGTGTGCTCCACAATCTCTGTGAGAGCAAGGGGGAGACCTTTATGGCGGGATGGGAGGTTGAGGCAAATCGCCTGGCTGCTGATTACGCTCAGCCAGACAGCCGTGCCGATAGAAGATCCCAGCGGGAAGCGCTGTGCATCCGGGAGGCTTTGAAAGCTAGGTTCCTCGGAGAGCAGGGTAACCTATGACTGTCCAGTTGATTTACAGAGAAGCTGAACCTGAGCCTGTTTCAGTGACTGACTTCGATCTGCGGTTACATACCCTGTTCTCCAGGTTCCCCCCCTTCCAACGCACGTTTTAAAATAAATTTAATGGAACACTGATTATTAACAAAGTTTTCTTTAATTATGAATTCCTGTTCAAGGGTTGAAACATGAACTCAGACTGTGGTGAGTACGGTGTGCACTGATGTACAGACTGCTTCTACACTAGAGGAATGACAGGCTCCCGCTCCTATAGCGGTCTCTGGGGGGAGGACGGTTGCAGGTGGGTGTGCAGGAAGGGGTGGGTTTGCAGGAAGGGGTGAGGGGTGCTGTCTTTGGGACGGAGTTTGGATGCAGGCTCTGGGCTGGGGGTTGGGGCATAGGAAGGGGTGAGGGGTGTGTGGGAAGGGTGAGTATGTGTCCGTGGATGAGGGCTCTTGCTGGGGCTCAGGGCATCGGAGAGGCTCGTGGCTAGGGTGGAAGGGCATGGTAAGGGCAGCCTGCCTTGCCATTTGTGGATGGCAGGCGCTAGGACCCTGGGGCAGCATACACCTCACAGACTGACCCGGGGCAGCATACACCTCACAGACTGACCCTGGTGCCTAGTGACTGCAGTCTGTGTGTGTCCTGCTGTTGATCCTGCCCCCAAGTCTGTACCCTGGTAATGGAGACTGTCCTATGCAATTAAAAAAACCCTCCCCCCCTTCACACAAAGTCTTCTGACAAGAAAAACGTGACGGAAACAGTGAATAACAACAAACTACTTTTAATACTCAACTACACAGTGGGGGGATGAAACTTGGATTTGGGACTGGGTGATCCAGGAAGGGAAGCACTTCTCAAAATTTATGGCATGAGAGCTGTTTGGTACATGAGCGCTCTGCTGGGGTGGAGTGACAGTTTTCACGGCCCCTAGTGCCCCTCCTTCTTGTGATTTTGGATGAGGGGGGGACAGGACTTTGTGGCGGGGGAGGGCGGTTGCAGATACAGTTCAGGGGGGCTCTCTGCTCCTGCCTACGGTCCTGCAGAACATCTACAAGGCGCCGGAGCGTGTCCGTTTGCTCCCTCATTAGCCCAAGCAGCGTTTGAGTCGCCTGCTGGTCTTCCTGCCGCCACCTGTCCTCCCGTTCGCTGTGTGAGCGCTGGTGCTGACATAGGGTCTCCCTCCACTGTCTCTGCTCGGCCGCCTCGGCTCTGGAGCAGGCCATCAGTTCCGAGAACATGTCGTCCCTAGTCTTTTTCTTTCGCCGCCTAATCTGCACCAGCCTCTGTGAGGGGGATGCCGGGGCAGTTCGTGAAAGAGCCGCAGCTGTGTGATGGGGAAAAAGGAAGTGATTTCCTTGAAAAGATACATGTTTGCGAACACTGAACACAGTCTACTCAGTTTCTGTGAACAAGACCATACAGGGCACCTAGTCTCACAAGCTCTCAGGACAAGTTCGAGATTTCGGAATACGCTTTCATTGGCTGCGGTCTTGCACAGGAGATCGGACAAGCGGGGTGGTACAGCTGAATCCGTGTAGCAGCCAGGCCTGGTAAGCCCTACACTATAGGCTGCTTAACAGTTAATGGATAGCTGTGCCCTTCCGCTGAAGGCAATCTGGAAAGCATAAAGTCTGACCCTGTTCCAGCCCCTCGCAGCTGTGCCCGGGAAAGATCACTGTATGCTTTTCCTCTGCGGCCTCCAACACGTGGCTGTTTAAACAAAGGTCATTGCTATGCAAAGTAAAAGTCAAGCATTCACAATAGTAACAGTACACTAATTGCCCTAATTAGATGCAGCAGTCGCCGAACGAGATTACCCTGAGGTGGGTCACTCGGAGAGAGAGAGAGAGGATGCTGCGAGAATCCCTGCACAGACCAGGACCGTATGCTGCCATGCTGGTCGAGGCAATGATTCCGCTGTACGTTAGGATGGCCTGGCGCGGAAGAGTGTGCTTCCACGGAGCACCAAATAAGGCACCTCTCCCCAGGAACCTCCTGCGTAGGCTTTTCGAGCACCCCTACGAGAGCTTCGTAGAAGTGTCCCAAGAGGATTTCTGTTCCATCCCTATATGTGTGGACCTTCTTTTTATATAGTTTTATATGGAAAACTTTTTATATAGTTTTTATATAGTTTTTATTCCTGTTTTTAAAAAAATAAATGTTTCCATGTTTATAGCACTTACCGACTGATCCTTCCCCTGATTCTGAGTCCGGGTTAACAGCCGGGGAGGGTTGGTAGGGGATCTCTGTGAGGGTGATGAAGAGATCCTGGCTGTCGGGGAAAGCGGTATTGTAAGCGCTGTCGCCTGCGTCATCCTCCACAAACCCTTCCTCATCTTCCCCATCAGCGAACATTGCCGAGGAACTGCCTGTCGACACTATGCCATCCTCAGAGTCCACGGTCACTGGTGGGGCAGTGGTGGCAGACCCACCTAGAATGGCATGCAGTGCCTCGTAGAAGCGGCATGTCTGGGGCTGGGCTCCAGAGCGTCCGTTTGCCGCTCTGACTTTTTGGTAGCCTTGTCTCAGGTCCTTGATTTTCACGCGGCACTGCGTTGTATCCCGGCTGTATCCTCTGAGTGCCATGGCTTTGGAGACCTTCTCGTAGGTCTTTGCATTCCGTTTGTTGGAGCGCAGCTCCAAAAGCACAGACTCATCGCCCCACACAGCGATCAGATCCAGGACTTCCCGGTCTGTCCATGCTGGGGACCTCTTTCTATTCTGGGATTGCATGGACTCCTCTGCTGGAGAGCTCTGCATCGTTGCAGGTGCTGCTGAGCTCGCCCCGATGTCCAACCAGGACATCAGATTCAAAGTGCCCAGACAGGAAAAGGAATTCAAATTTTCCCGGGTCGTTTCCTGTGTGGCTGGTCAGAGAATCCAAGCTTGGACTGCTGTCCAGAGCGTCAACAGAGTGGTGCACTGTGGGATAGCTCCCGGAGCTACTAAGTTCGATTTGCATCCACACCTAGCCTAATTCGAGATAGCCATGTCGAATTTAGCGCTACTCCCCTCGTCGGGGTGGAGTACCGAATTCGAACTAAAGAGCCCTCTAGGTCGAATTAAACGGCTTCCTGGTGTGGACGGTTGAGCGGTTAATTGGAATTAACGCTGCTAAATTCGATTTAAAGTCCTAGTGTAGACCAGGCCTAAGCTGTCACTCACAGTAGATAGTGAATATCTTAAAAATGTGATCTTTTCTCTCCTTTCTTTTATGGTTTAGTGAGCAGTGAGTTAACAGCATTGATTTAAAGTATTGTCATTGATATCTGTGTTAGTACCCATTGAGATGAATGGTACAGAACACATCTCTCGAAGCGATGGTTTCAGGTTCTGCAAATGTAGGTAGATGTCACTGCGTCATTTACACTTGGGTCATATTTTTGAAGTTACCTTAGCAACCCATAACAGCTAGAGGCTTATTTATGTTTTTAAATGAAAGCTTAAAGCTTGTCTACGTGAACATTTAGTACACGAGCAGTCACACGCACTAAGGAACTGTTAATGCGCAGCAGCAAGATCCACATGGACAGTTAGTGCACCGCAGGCTAGTCCAGGGTAGATTCACACCCAAGCTTGCCATGTACTAAATATGCACATAAAGAAGCTCTTAGATTATAGAAAACAAAAAGCAGCATGAAGGAGGTGCAGGTACCATTGTTTGTGTGCTGAATCTAAGCTCTGCCCCTCTGTCTAAAACAGACTTCACCAGAACCGAAACCACAAACCTGATGTTTTTCATGTTCCTTTTTATCAGAGGAGAGTTATTTTAGGAACATTACAAAGGACAGTTTTGTTCTATTTTGGAATCGTTGAAGTTAAGAGAGATTTCTAGAATTATGGCTATAAGCCCCCAGCTAAGGGATAAGAAATTTACAAATTGAAGACTATAGAAGATAGACTATTAAGGCTATTCTTCCGAGACAGTCTAAAGATGCTGCTGATTTTACTTCTGAAAAATAAGCAGCTGTGGTACAACAGTTCAAGAATATAGTAGGCATAGACTTCTGAGTACTGTAGGTTCTGATAGCTTGAGGCTTGACTCATGAGCATTATGTAAGATAACTTGTAGTTGAAGGTGTCCTCTAGGGTTTGAAATGTAGTATCTCTCTTCATAAGGTTATCCTTTTGTGGTGTAAGGTATTTATTTATCTGTATTATGGTAGCACCAAAACCAGAATTGCACTCTGGTTTCCAACTTCAGTGATGTCCATTACATCATCTCTTTATTACACTTTAACACAATATGGACTTTTCTTGACATGCAAAAAGGGTGTACTTTTTCAGTTGTGTTAGCTCAGTCAAATTAGTTTAAACACTGCTTTACCCCGGCCACTGCTTTACCGCATTATATCCGAATTTGTGTTATATCGGGTCGCGTTATATCGAGGTAGAGGTGTAGTAGATCTAAAATACGTTTCAGTACCAAAACATTTTGGATTTTGAGGCATAAACATTTAAATGGAAGGGTAGTATAGAGGTATGGTCTTTACTTGAACGCATGGCCACTTATCTTTGTATCTAATTAATTCAGTTAATTCATTTCTAGTCCTGTTGATGTAATCCTGGACACTTCTTTTCAGTAATGTTGCAGTAAAGGCTAAAGAATGGCATAGGGCGAGCAAATGCCATGTAAGCATTTGTCACTAAACCTCCATGCAGAACTACAGCACTATTATTATGGGACTGATTCCCTTAGCAGAAATTGCCAATATTGTGACAGTTTTGTGCATGGGCCATCAAACAGCTGTCATGTCACTTGCCAGCTAATGCTGGTTTGTAGCTATACTTTCCGAGTTGACCATGCACAGTGAGTGACTGAGTATAGAACTTTGACCAGTCTGATAGTTAATTTCAATATAATTACTGATGTATATCAAAAAGAACTCCTATAGTTCTTTTTTCCCTACCTCTGTTTTGCGCATATACAATTAGTGGTTTATTATGATTTTTGGTTGATGTTGGTTGGTGTGCTTCCATTACTGTACATCCCAAAAGTAACTTTTATTTACAAATAGTCTCCATAAGAAATAAATGTTATTTCAAGACATGTAACAGATTTTCTTGTTTCTTTTAGGCATTGATTTTAAAGTAAAAACAATAACATTTAATGATACAACAGTGAAACTTCAAATATGGTAAGTTATAATTTGTCCCACAAATGAAAGCCAGCTAAAGTATAGAACTATACACTGTGCAAAATCTTGTCCAGCTTTGATTATTTGTCCTCCTACAGTGTAGTGATCATATTAAAGCTTGCAGTAGCGTGAGGAGACTATGTTTAGAACAACTAGTACATGTTTTTTAAAAAACAGTTATCTTAGAAATATTTAACATTGAGTTATTGTAGTATATGGATAAAATGTAAACTTATATTCCATACCAAATATAAGCAACTTTATTAAAATGATAAACTTAAAAGAAAAAGCTAGGAGATTTGGATTTAAATATTTCATTATCCTACAAACATATGTTCATAGGGTCAGGTTTAGGATTTGGATGAAGACTAGCAAGGTGATTCTTTGGGCACCATAATCTTATTTTTAAATAAAAGGGGGTGTTTTGGGGCTGCAGCTGTGGTGGATTCTGTATATATTTGCCAATTTTTGAGTTTCCAGCCACTAGATCTCCAGTGGCTAGAGGGTTTGAATGCATTCTGGTGAGTTTTTTTTTTTTAGTCCTTGTCTACATTTAGGGTAAGATTCTTTGCTGCTTATCTAAATTGCAAGCACAGAACTCACAGCCCAATAGGAGGAGGGGCTTTGGTGGCTTTTGAGCTACTTACGCATTTACTTGATCCTGGGCTGTCTTGTAATCTCTATCATAATCTAGACAGCTCTGGAGGCCTGTCTAAATTACAGCCACCTCCCCAGGATGCTATATGGGCCATAGTGCTGCCTGGAATCTCTGCTGCCTGCACATCATGGCTCTAGCACCAGCTTAAACCTCCCACCCCAACCTGCCCCCAACATTCTCCCTTTGCCAGGTCTTACAAAGGGGTGCTTAGAAAACTACATTACATCTGTCTTCTAAAGTGTCTGTGCTGGGGAAATCGTCCCCCAGCCTGATCCAATAATTTTAGAGCAGCTTTACGCCACTTTACCCAGTGCAAAGGGGCAAGGGCAAGAGTGAAAACCTCACCCGTAGGGTTTTAGCTATTGGTGTAGCTACCCTAATCTAGCCACACTGATGCTGAAATGCTGCTCTTCTGCAGCTTACCCCAAAGTATGCTTCTGTAGTAGAAGTCATAATTTATTCCAGTGCAAACATTCTATATTAAGGGTTGTGCAAATGCAGTTACACAAGTTCAGTTACACTGTGGTTAAAAATTTCATGTAGACAAAATCTATTTTTGTCTTTCTTTCAATTATTTAAGTATAGGCTCTAGAATAGTCAGTAATATTAACATAAATGCCCAAAATAGTTTGCCAGCTCTTTCCCTGCAGAATGGCATATATTCTACCACCTCTACCATAGTTCCTCCTCCTCTCTCAGAAAACAACTCAAAATTGGGGCTGTATTCTTTAAATTGCACTGAAAAAACCATATCCATACTCTTTCAATGTATGCAGTACCAAGTGACTCCTTTCTGGTGTATTTCAGGGATACTGCTGGTCAGGAACAATTCCATACAATTAGTACTAGTTATTTTCGTGGCGCACGTGGCTTTATTCTGGTGTATGACATAACAAACTCAGACAGTTTTCAAGGTATAACAAGCTGGATGAAAGATATACACGAGGTAAGAAAACCTAATTGCAGTTGATATTTTGCTCAGGGTACCTAACATCTTTATTTCCTGAGTTACTGCACTTAATATGTTTTAATAAATACGTGAACATTTTTATTACAGCTCCAGTTACATACCTCTTGCCTGAGCTTATTCCATTCTGGCCTTGCTTGCAGTATACCATTGTTGTAATAGATTCATAGTACTTAGAGATGAAAAAAACAAGTAGGACATCCAGACCATCTGTTTATCAATGCCAAATTGTTTTCTGCAGTTATTTCCCCCTGTCTTTTGTCAAGTCTAATTTTAAATATTTCAAGTTATGGGGCTTCCATCACCAAAGGGAAGTCACCATGATCTAATTAGCTTTGTATCAAGAAGATCACCCCATTGTTCCTAGTTACCTCATCCCAGGTATCAAACTAAACAGTTCCTCTCCATTTTTCTTGATGATGTCTTTTTGTGTGTGTGTATACTGTTATGTTCCCTTTGGATGCTTATTCAAACTATTCATATTTATCTTGTTTAATCTTTCCTCATAAAGTTCTAGCTCCTTACATTAGATTGACAGTGAAAAACAAAAATATTAAATTTAAAATATTTTCTAGGACTGTGAACAGGGTGATCATTGTTGCAGATCAGCCTAGAAACAGCCAATTAGTGAGTCTTATAATTGAAGAACAGGAATAATAAACACTTAATCCAACTCTAGTATGCTGTCAATTTATGGAGTGTCTTGGGTAAAATATATTGGGTCATTCATTGTAAAATATGTGTTTTTAAGCAATAACTGTTAAAATACAGGGCATTTTGTGAGAATTAATTACTGACTGGGAGAAGAGGTCCCTCCTATGCCAGGACTGTAGCCCAAATGAGTCATTAATTCCCAGTAAATGCTTAGTGCCAAGGTGGTTGTTGCTACTGTAAGTTAAAAATGTGCAGGAGTGTGCAGGTAAAACCGAAGTGCAGATTTCGTTAAATGTGTAATGCAATTTCACTTAGTAAGTACAAGGGGGAGGGATAGCTCAGTGGTTTGAGCATTGGCCTGCTAAACCCAGGTTTGTGAGTTCAGTCCTTGAGGGGGCCACTTAGGGTTCTGGGGCAAAAATCAGTACTTGGTCCTGCTATTGAAGGCAGGGGGCTGGACTCAGTGACCTTTCAGGGTCCCTTCCAGTTCTATGAGATAGGATGGGTATTGTTAGAGAACTCCTGTGTTGCATGTTAGCCAGTCAAATCAGAGTGTTGAGACAATTAAAACATCTATCTTACAATTGTATTTATTTTCTTTATATTCACATAATATAGATTCTAAAAGCACCTATGCATTGCTCTATGCCCTTTTTACAAATATTAAAAATCACAATCCATATAAATTACCATATTCAGTAACTTGGCCTCAATCAAAACTAACCAATCAGTATATTAATATATCACATTATAAGTGATGCTGTGTTTGTACTCCACTTATACTAACAGTGTACTAAGTATGTATCATCTTTAGTACAGAATTTATTATTACTGTTCAAGTGAGTTCAAGACGTACAAGAATTTTAATATTTAGACTATTTTAACATTCAAATCAAAAGGTAATCTGACAGTACATGCAAAGCTGAATAGAGAGATTCGCAAGGAAGACTACCAAAAGGTTAATTTACAAAGTCACTACATGTTCAGTACAGATGGGGCTACATCAGAACTGTAGAGCACCTATTAACAGCATGTTTATTGCAGGAAAATGACTTCAAAAACTGAAATCTTTTTTTAGAAGTTTCATAGAATTGCAGACAAAACTGAATTTAGTACAATATTCCTTTCTTCTGTTCATTCGGAAGATAATTTACAGGCTTCAGAGAGAGTGTGTAGCTCTTCAGAAAGACTGAGAATTCCCTATACCTATATAAATTATCATATGAAAAGTAATAACTATGCCCAAAATCCACGTGAGGAAACTTACCCGCTACCCTTACCTACCTGAATGCCTTGAACAGGATTCACATTGGGTACACCAAATGGAATCTGAACCAGCATAACCTCTGTACATGGACACAGTAGCCCAGAGACTCTCCTGTGTTAGGATTGCTTTGTATCAGGCTAGTGTCAGAAAGTGGCTCTGAAAACAGCATAAGCAACCATGAAAGATGATCTCAGTTTAGGGGGATTCTGTGGTGGCATAAGAGTTGTCATAATGGCTCCTATGACATCCACCTTCTCTGCAGTCATTGTAAAGAAAATGACTTGGAGAAAAGGCTGTGGTCAGAGCTTCCCCAAGCCGTAGTGATCTTAGATTTTTGCAGTAGTCCCTTGGGGTCGTTAGCAGGTGTCCCAAATTACATCTGCATTTAGGCTACACTAATTTACACCAGAAGAATGACCCTGCACCTAACAGAATATGGAACATAATAGGTATAACGAATGAGAGAGAGAGGCTCCTAGGACTAGGATCCACAAAAGCCAGAATATAAAGGGAGGGACCCACCTAATCTAGTCAGTAGAAGATGCCACCTTTCTCATGGAGTTTGGCACCTAAGGGCAGGTCTACACTACCGCATAAGTCAATCTAATTTAAGGGGAAGTTCTTGAAATAACTTGGAAGTAATGCAGCTATTCGACCCTGCTCCACTAAAAGGTTGTGTGCATTAGTTAGTTTTAGCATGTGTACAGCTCTTATAAACAGCTAGGGGTATGATTCCCCTGCTCGTGCACACATACTTGTGCTAGTTCTCATAGAGCTAGCCCGAGTATAAATAGCAGTGTAGCTGTGGTAACACAGGCACCAGCAGTAGAGGCATGGCTGATCCATGCCAAGCACATGCCCCTGGTTTCAGGCAAGTTTGTATTTGGCACAGCTCAGCCATGCCTCCGCTGCCGTTACTAGTGGCATCATGGCTAGTCTGCTATCTATACCTGTGCTAGCACAATGAGAGCTAGTGTGAGTATGTGTACACGAGCAGGGCAATCACACCATTAGCTTATATTGTAAACATAGCCTAATTGTCCCAACACCCCTGTGATGTAATCTCTCTGTAAAATGCTTACTTTGGTGCATAGTCTTGTCTCCTAGACCACCCTGATTTGTTTTACTGAGCTTCTGGTCCCTTGTGGTTATTTGTAATGACGGTGGAACTGATGAGCTGGCTCCTAAGGAAATTGTGGGTAGAGTTGTTTGAGGATTTTTCAACAAACCTTTTTCTTGCCAAAAAATGCCGATTTGCTGAAACTGAAACTGTTCTCAAACCAGGGTTGGTTTCAATGAATCTCCTGACTTGAATTATGCTTGGATTAAAAAAAAGTTCTGAAATTGTTGTGACTTTTTCACTTCTTAGAGTCAAAACAACTTTGATTTTGAATTTTTAGTAAATTTAGATTAAAGAAAAGTTTTTTAAAAGGTTTTAAAAAAGAAAAAAAGTTCAAAATCTAAATGAAATGTTCAAGTAGTGTCCAAACAGGTGCTCCACTCTAGGTGTATGAACGCCTCTCTGCGCCTTTGATTGGAGATTTCTCATAGCAGTGTCCGTTTAGCCTGCACATCCATGTTAGTCAGTCTTGTGCCCCAGGCTGTTGTTATACAGCATTGTGTGGAGAGACCACCATCAGTTCCTTCTCAACTGCCTCAGCCTGAGATGGAGCTCTGACAGTTGTCCTTGAAAGAATGTGTCTGTGGCTTGCCAGATAGAGAACCTCCCTCTAAAACATTGAGGTCATTGGTATCTTGAGCTTCACCAGCTCTTCAGTCAGGTACTTCTGAGGCTGCTGGTTCCTCAGGTGCCAAGGGCACAGCTAGACCTCAAGGCGGCAAAGCCATGAGCCTGGAGAGACCATTGGTACTGTTATCAGACTGGGGTGGCAAGAAGAGCTCTTACTCTGTACCAAGAAAGCCCACTTGGGTACTGACCGTGCTTCCCTTGGAGCGCACAAGAGCTTTGGTACCGTCAGTGACTGTGCTTCCCTCCGAGTGCCCAAAGCCTACATACTGATAACCCTCATGGCACCGCAGGAGTTCCAATTTCCCCAGGACCTGGCTGTATTTGAGAAACCCGATTCTCTGCTACTCAGCTCCAAGTTGCTGTCAGTACCGAGAACATCCAGATCGCCTGAACTTTGCCCGGTACCAGGCACTCCACCATTCCTGAGTGAACTTGAGGAAGAGGATTCTGATGAAGACCTCGCCTCGGTCTCTTACGTGTCAGTTCAGGGTTCTCCTCCTCACTCCTACGACAGTCCCTTCCCAGAAGCCTCCGTTGAAGCTGCAACTGTTTGTTTGCAGCCCATGATTACCACCAACGCCTCACTCAGATAAACGTCCTTGGGTGCCGCCTCCTATGTCTTATGCACCTCCTCCCTAGCCATGTTGGAACCCCTGGGCAACTTATCACCAACAGTTTTCCAGAGTGTCAAGTGTCACCCGCCATAGAGAGGAGCAGCCTTTATCACCTACAGGAGACTAGAGTTGTTGAAGGGATGTCTCCTATGACTAATATCTCCTCTTCCCCTCAGGATGAAGCAGTCACGCCTCCTTCTCTATCCCTGGGGGATGATTTTAAACAGTTCCAGGACCTAGTCTAGAGACTCTCAGACTCCCTACAGATTCCCCTCAAGGAGGTGACAGAGCCTTATCTTAAGCTACTCAGCATCCTCCACTCACTGTCATCAGCCTCCATAGCCCTGCCTGCTAATAAAGCTCTGCTGGACCCACTGAAGATCATCTGGCACACTGCAACATCTATTCTGTCCATATGCAAAAGAGTGGATAAGAAGCATTACACCCTCACAAAGGACTCAGAATTTTTATTTTCCCATCCCTCACCTAACTTCTTGGTAGTTGACGCAGTGAATGAACATTGTAGGCAGCACCATGCTATAACCATGCGTTGTGACAGAGACCAGAAGTGTCTGGATCTACTGGGGAGGAAGTCTTATTCCTCAGCCTCCCTACAGTTTAGAATTCCCAATTATCAGGCATTGATAGCAAAGTACAACCAGATGAATTATATTAAGCGGATGTCTTTCATGAACCTTTTGCTGACAGAACACAGGGAACCATTCCAGGCAATTATTGTAGAGGGTCAGCTATTTGCCAGGACAACCCGAAAGCCTCCCTTGACACTGCTGCTACTGCCTCCTGTTCAATTGCTACGTTGGTCGTAATTAGAAGAGTTTCCTGCCTCCAACTTGCTAAATTCCCAAAAGAGGTTCAGAGTACAGTAGAGGACTTTGGTTTTGATGGGTCTAAGTTGTTCGCAAATAGCATGGATGAGTCTCTGTGAACATTGAAGGCCTCTAGCGCTACCTTGCGTTCTCTTGGTATTTATATTATGTGACAGGGTCAGGCCAGATGGCTACAGGAGAGTGTTAGAAGGCAGATATATTAGTCCCAGATAAAGTAGATCCCTTTTCCCTGGGTAAAGTAACAGGGGAAGTTCCAGAACAAGCAGGAAGTTGCTGGAACCAGTTAAGGCAGGCAGGTTAATTAGGACACCTGGAGCCAATTAAGAAGAAACTGCTAAATCAATTAGGACAGACCGGCTAATCAAAGCACCTGAGTTTAAAAAGGACCTCACTTCAGTTTGTGGTGTGCATGCGAGGAGCTGGGAGCAAGAGGCACTAGGAGCTGAGAGTGAGAAGGTGTACTGCTGGAGGACTGAGGAGTACAAGCATTATCGGACACCAGGAGAAAGGTCCTGTGGTGAGGATAAAGGTGTTGGGAGGAGGCCATGGGGAAGTAGCTCAGGGAGTTGTAGCTGTCGCGCAGCTGTTCCAGGAGGCACTCTAGACAGCTACAGTCCATAGGAGGAGTTGACCTGGACTGTGGGTTCCACCAGAGGGGAAGGTCTCTGGGCTGTTCCCCGATCCACATGGTGGATCAGCAGAGACTGTTTGGATTGTTCTCCTTCCTTTTCCCCACGCTAGCTGGTGATGAGATTATCTGAGTAAAACAGCAGATTTGACCCACAAAAGTGGCCAAACTGAGGGCTGCCATGAATCTCTTAGGCGCGCGAACCCACCAATAAGCGCAGAACCCACCAAGGTAGAGGAGGAACTTTGTCACAACACCCACCTAGAAGAGAAAACTCAGCAGGTCTCAGAGAGCCCGCCATGTCCAGTTCCTTTACCTCCCAGAGAGCCTATGAGTCACACCAAAAGAGGCAGAGATCTCAGAGAAAGAAACTGGCCTCTTCTCAGCCTCCTGCCTCGCATCCGTCCACCTCCAAGCAGCAATTTTGACAGGTTGGTTAAGGGCCTGAATTGCCATCCTCATCCTTTTCAGCTGCACCTATTCACCAGGCTTCCTCTCTTCGGCGACTGCTTTCACCACTTCAGGTGAACCTGGGAGTCGATCACTACAGACAAATGGGCTTTGGAGATCATCTCCACAAACTACACGATCCACTTTACTTCACTCCCACCAACGAACCCCCCCTTTTCCATCCCTCTTCAGGGTCCCCTCTCACAAGAGCATGCTTTGTCCAGAAATAGACACTCTTACATTTGGGAGCTATAGAACCAGTCCCCATGCAGCACAGAGGAAAGGGGTTTTATTCAAGATACTTCCTGGTACCAATAAAGAGTGGAGGTTAGAGACCCATCCTAGACCTGAGACAACTCCACACCTGTGTGAAGGCACAGAATTCAAAATGGTGACACTTACAGCGATAATTCCATCATTAGAACAAGGGGACTGGTTCTCAGCCCTCGACCTTCAAGATGCATAGCTCCACATCGCTGTCCACTCATCCCACAAACAATTCCTATGTTTCATGGTTGGTCATGACTATTTTCAATACCAAATGCTTCCCTTTTGCCTGTCATACACCCTAATGGTCTTCTTGAAGGTCAAATTGGTAGTAACTGCACAGCTCCGCAGGAAAGGTATCTTAGTATTCCCTTGCCTGGACGACTGGTTGCTGAAAGGCCACTCCTTGGAACTGATGTCTCGAGAAACTTCTGAAGCCATAGATCTCTTCTTCGAATTGGGCCTGCAATTGAACATACAAAAATCCACCTTGATCCCTGTGCAAAACTTAGAATTCATAAGGACACATTTTGATTCAGTAACAGCAAGCACCTAACTTCTGCTACACAGATTTGTGTCTCTTTCCAATATAGCAAACAATTCAGCTCAGCCCCCAAATCACAGTCAAGAACTGTGTTCAATTACTGCAACACATGGCAGCCACCACCTTCATTACAGAATATGCCAGACTTCGAATATGCTACCTCCAAAGGGTGGCTCAGAATTGTCTGTTCACCAACCAGACACAATTTAAATCTGCTTCTTTACGTACCTACCTCTGTAAAACAATCCCTCAACTGGTGGAAAGACCATCACAATGTGTGCACAAGAGTCCTATTTCCCCCAACTGTCATCATAATGATGAACACCTCTCTGCTAGGGTGAGGAGCTCATCTAGGCACTTACACAATCCAGGGCAAGTGGACGTCAACCTCCTGGATGCTAGACATCAAGCTCTTGGAACTCAGAGTGGTCAGATATGCCCGTCTCCAATTCCTACTGCTAATCAGGGGCAAACACCTAAAGATGATAACAGACAATATGTTATTCATGTTGTACATCAATCGCCAAAGAGGCACAGGATCCCACTCCCTTTGCATCAAGGCTGTCAGGCTTTGTAATTGGTGCATATGCAACCAGATCTCCAACACAGCAGTCTATCTCCCAGGGGTTCAGAGCATGACTGCAGATGCACTCAGCAGACACTTCTCCCAAGACCACAATTGGGAAAGTAGACCTCCACATATTTTGTTAATGAGGCACCCCTCAGGTAGACTTGTTCACCACAGAGTCAAACAAGAAATGCAACCACCCTCCTTGAGGGGTGGATTGGATCACCAGTCCCTAGGGGATGTTTTTCACCTTCAGTGGTCGTCAGCCCTACTGTATGCATTCCCAGCAACTCCCCTGATAGCCAAAGTTGTGCTCAAAATAAAGGAAGACACAGCCAGAGTCATCCTAATAGTTCTGGACCTGGCCCAAACAAACATGTCTTTCTTACCAGTTACTGCTGGCTTTTTGCTGTCCAATAACTCTTCACACAGTTCTCCATCTTCTCTCCCAGGAGGGTGGGAAGATTTTTCATCCCAAACGCACAGTTCTTCATCTCAAAGTATGGTTGGTTGATGGCTCTCAGGATCAGAGACAGCCTGCTCAGGAGATGTAAAAAGAGAACTATTACACAACAAGAAACAGTCTATTTGGTACACATAGTCTCAAAAATGGACACAGTTTGCCAGCTGGCGTGGCTGCAGACAGATTTCACCAATGACCACATCACTTTAGTATATACTGGAATACACCCTAACTCTGAAAACCTCTGGTCTATCGATGAGCTCCATAAGGGTCCACCTGGCAGCCGTCACGGCTTTCCGGGTTATTCCATTTTTGCCCACCTGACTACAATGAGATTTCTCAGAGGGCTGGGAAACCTCTATTCACCAGTCCAACCTACTTCAGTATGGGACCTCAACCTGGTCCTTAAATGCCTCACAAGATAGCCAGAGATTTGAAGGGCGATCTGCTCACTGCTATATTTGTCAATGAAGATGGCATTCCTGATAGCCATCTCATCGGCACGATGGGTTGGAGAAATAGGGGCCCTGATGGCATACTCCCCCTTCACGGGTGTTCTTTAAAGACAAAGTCATACTGTGGCCACACCCCAAATTCTTAGCTAAGGTTTCTTCTGAATTCCATCTCAATCATCCCATTCACCTGCCTATCTTCCACCCCAAACTGCATCCATATTGCCAGGAGGCACTGCTGCACACCCGGGATGTCAGGAGAGCCCTGGCCTTCTATCTAGTAGACAGAACAAAGCCCTTCAGAAAGATCCACAAGTTATTTGTCTCACTATCAGATAGGTCAAAAGGATCAGCTGTCTCTAGACATAGGCTTTCTAAGTGGCTATCAGGCTGCATTAACTCTTGTCACCAGTCTTGCAATATTCAGCCACTTTCGGATTTACGCACTGATTCTACAAGATCCATCGCATCTTTTACTGCCTTCCTCAAGAACATTCTGATTATCGAAATCTTATAAAGCCGCTACTTGGGCATCTGTACATTCATTCACCAAACACTATGTGATAATACATGATTCCGCCTCTACTACTGTATTTGGCTCAGCTGTACTTTCCTCCATACAGGACTCGACTCTGAAGCCCCCTCTGCCTTAGAGAGTACTGTTTGGTAGTCACCTAGAGTGGGGCACCCGTAGGGACACTACTTGATGAAAAAGAAATGGTTACCCTGTGCAGAAACTGTGGTTCTTCGAGATGTGTGTCCCTATGGGTGCTTCACTATCTGAGCTCCTTCCCCTCTCTTTGGAGTTCTTTGCCATAGAGCTTCGTAGTAGAGAAAGAACTCTACCATGGTTTGCCCACGCTGTGCTATATAACAACGGCATGGGGCAGGAGACTGACTAAAACTCATGCACGGGCGAAACAGACACTGCTATAAGAAATCTCCATTCAAAGTCACAGGAGAGCTCTAGCTCACCTAGAGTGGAGCACTTGTAGGGACACACATCTTGAAGAACCACTGTTATTTCACAGGGTAAGTAACTTCTTTCGATTGACCCAAACTGAATTTTTTGTTTGGTTCATTAACATTTTTCATGGTCCTGATTTGGGGTGGGAAACATTTTCAAATTTTCAAAAAAACAATTTTCAGAGTGCACAAACCACTTCCTGCCCAGCCCTGCTTGTGGCTGCAGTAGCTTCATCAGTGGCCACTTCGGCAGTAGCACAGTCACAGCTGCTAATTAGTTAGGGGTCCATTTCCCTCCCTCTCTTAACCCCAACCTCATCTCCCAAAAGTTAGGGACTTTTGGCTATGGGTTTTTCAGTCCAAAGGGATATTCCTGGGTAACTGTTGGAAAGGCCATGAATATCCTGAATTTTAGGAAAAATCAGAGGGCCATAGTCTGTGCAGGAGTAAATCAGCATAGCACTACTGATGCTGATTTTTCACCAGCTAAGGATCTGGCTACAGAGTCAGATTTCAGCCTTAGCAATTCGTAAGTGATTTTCATTTCCAAAACTATCATCTATATAACTAACTTTAAAAAAAAAAAAAAAGGAAGGTAGAAATTCAGCTTAACATTTAGTTTCCCAAAATGAAAGTGTGGCCAGTGACTATCAGCTTTTTCAGACTTCAAAAAACAGCTATAATATTTGCAAAGCACTTTGAGATCCTTGATAGAAAGATGCTATAAAAATGTAAACTTATTATTAAATTATAATTATAGAAATAATAGATTTCTGAAAGCCATTGTCTTAAGCCTTTTTAGTTGTTACTTACGATTTGAAGCTGTTTTGAAAGAACATTCCTATGGCAAGAATATTTATACTTTTTGTATGTACAGAAATTAATGCATTTAAATCATGACTACCATATTTTACACAGTAAGTATTAATATTTCCTTTTGACCTTTTACTTCAAAGTAAAGTCAAATGTCATTAAAAAATTTTGATACATAAAATCTCTCAAATACAATAAGTTGATTATGTGATGTGTTTAAATTGTCTATTTATTATATCCTGTTTTAGGGACTGATGTGTGTAATTTTATGTAGAAGAACCATTGACCTTAATGAGTAAAGCTCCAGTGCATTCTGAAACAGCCAGCATTTTGGTCTATTAATCCAGATTAGATTGATTCATTATTTTAGATCTGTACTTTGTACTCTTATGATGAGCTTACTTCATTTTAATACAACATTATCTTGAACATCTGCAGTTATGAAATGAGATTAGCTGACTCTAAAATGAGAGTGGATTAAAAAAATGAAATGGTGTACCCTCGTAATAAATAATTGTGCCTCATGCCATACTTTTCAAATGAAGCAACTTCGTTGTAAAAAGTGCAAGTAGACTAAAAATAATGATTCTATGATCTTTTAATGAATAAACATTCTTTTTTGCATTTCTCTGAAGGGTGTGTGTGTGAGAGAGAGGAAGGGGTTGGGTCTATATTCCTTTTTGGACTTGTACACACTAGCACTCACTTCGATATAACTTAAGTTGCACAGAGATCTGAGAAAGCCACCCCTCTGAGCAATGTAAGTTACACCACCCTAAGCACCATTGTGGACAGTGCTATGTCGGCAGGAAAGATCTGGGAGGTGGAGTAATTATGCCGATGGCAGAGCTCTCTCCCATCAGCATAGAGTGTCTGCACTAGCAGCGCTACAGCGGCACAGCTACATCGGTACAGCTGCGCTGCTATAGCGATTCTAGTGTAGACTAGTCCTTAGAGTTTGTCGAAGGTCTCAGGAGTGATGGGTCTACAATAGACTGAAGTGTTTCTGTTTATCTATATATGTTAATCGTATTGGCTGCAGCAAAGCAAAGTTCCCTAATTTTGACCTACTTGGCCACCTCTGGAGATGGAAGGGCAACTCATTCTCCATGCCCATTCATTCCCTGGCCTCTTTTGATACTGACAAGCATTTTACTCAGTTGCAGTTATGATGGTGATGTTTTGTAATCTGGATGCCGGTGAACTAGGAGCTGGACTGAAGCCATCAATTCTCTTCATTCAAGCCACAAAAAGTGGTTTTACATGTCTATAAATATTACTTATTTCAGAACACGTGACAGTTGGCAAGTTCCAGGTTCTGTTGCTGAACTTCTCACTTCCCTTTTCACTGTTTCAGACATGCACAGTTATGAAGCCCTGGCCTAAAATAATGATAATATAAGGTATCAAAGTATGTAACTTTGTTGGATTAGCAGGAAAACTGACTGTAGACAAAGGATAGTAGGCTTGATCTTGCTCCTTTTGTGGGTGATGAGGTCTTGCTATTTACCTCAGTAACAGTAGGATGAGATTATAGTTGCTTTTCTTAGAAGGTTTTGGAATAATCTAACTTTTATCATGGTGAGGTTGGACATTTTGGGCACAGTGCTACCATCTGATGTTCAAGAATGGACGGTAGAGAGGGTATCAGGTGCCTCGTTTCACCCCATGCGCTCAGGCAATATGACAGCTCTTTCCATAGTACACACGAGTGCTAGAAGGTAGACCTAACTAATGTGCCAGCCCATGCATCACATTCCTCTAAGGCAGTGTTTCCCAAACTTGGGATGCCGCCAATGGGAGCTGCGATCGGCCAGACCTGTGGACACGGCGGGTAAACAAACTGGCCCAGCCCGCCAGGGGCTTTCCCTAAACAAGAGGTGTCCGGACTTGGTCTGGGAGTTGGGGGCATTTCCTGCCTCCCAAATCATCAGCATCAAGCATTCATCAGAAGTTGCAGGCTATATACCTTGTATCTTTTCAAAGGATCAGCAAATTATACTCTACTCCATCACATGCTCACATTCTGCCACTCTGCATTACTCTACATTATGATGTCCTGTCCCAGTCAGTGGGATCCTTGTAGCTCTCTAGGTAGCGTCTCTATTTATCCTTGAAAAGGTCAGGGCAAAGATATTTCAAAGAAATAAAATGCTGAAGGTTAGAATGAAAAAAGGGGTGTGTATTTTGTTTTTTAAACTTCATGATACATATTAATATTTTTTCTCTTCTTTTGTCATTAGAAAGCAGATGACGAGGTGGATATAGTACTGTTGGGTAACAAGTGTGATAAGGAGACTGAACGTGTAATTCCAAAGCATAGAGGAGAAAAGGTAGGCATAGATCACTAGTGTTTTCTCCTAGCCCTGCAGAGTATTTTGGCATTTGAATGTGAACTCTGACCTTAAAAACTAAAATGTTCCTGAGTCCAAATATTTTGTTATGAATTGCTGCAAAAGAATACTTCTTTAATATATGAGCAGAATATGGCAAATAACTTTACTAGTTGCTATCTTTAGAACAGCTTTTACTATAGAAGGTTAACTTTAAAACATTTTTATTGTATACTTTCTAGCATAACACTTTAAAACTCTTTTATTTCAGAGTTAAACTTTAAAAATATTTTGGAGTCTGCATTTTCAGGTTATTGTTTTTAAGTGGGATGTTAAAATACAGTACTTATTTCATTCCACAGCATTTTTCTAAAACATAATATATCAGTAATCTTCATCAACAGTATCTATGACTCTTGCATTGCTGTCTTTAAGGCATGATTTTCATTGTCTTGTTCACAAGATTACAAGCAACAGAAAGTCTGGAGTTGGACCCCTTTGAGTCTATGAAATAAAAATATCACTTCCTTAACAATATCACTTAGTATCAATCAGTGAGAGGAAAAATAGGCCCAGCGACTGCAAATTTGGGTACGCAAAGGTCTTTTCGAGGGTACATCAACTCATCCACATATATGCCCAGTTTTACAACAGGCTGCATAAAAAGCACTAGCGAAGTCAGTACAAACTAAAATTTCATACAGACAATGACTTGTATATACTGCTCTATATACTATACACTGAAATGTCAGTACAATATTTGTATTCCAATTGATTTTATAATTGGATGGTAAAAATGAGAAAGTAAGCAAACTTTTTCAGTAACAGTGTGCTCGTGACACTTACTATATTTTTCTGTTTGATTTTTGTAAACAAGTAGATCTGAAGTGAGAGGAAACTTGGGGGTATGCAAGACAAATCAGACTCCTGAAAAGGGCACAGTAATCTGAAAAGGTTGAGAGCCACTGCTATGAAAAACGCATCACAGACCGTGAAATCTGGTCTCTCACCATGAAATCTGGTCATTTGTGTGCTTTACCCTATACTATCCAGGTTTCATGGGGTAGACCAGCATTTCTCAAATTGGGGGTCCTGACCTAAAAGGAGTTGTGGGGGGAGGGGTTTGCAAGGTTATTTTAGGGGGGGCCACGCCACCCTTACTTCTGCGCTGCCTACAGAGCTGGGTGGCTGGAGGGTGGCGGCTGGTGGCTGGGCACCCAGCTCTGATAACGGTGCCTCACCAGCAGCAATGCAGAAGTAAGAGTGGCAATACCATACCATGCCACCCTTACTTCTGCACTGCTGTCTTCAGAGCTGGGCAGCCAGAGAGTGGCATTGCTGACAGGGTCATGTCATTCTTACTTTTGCGCTGCTGCTGGCAGTGGCTCTGCCTGCAGAGCTGGGCTTCAGGACAGCAGCCTCCACTCTCCAGTTGCCCAGCTCTGAGGGCAGCACCACTGCCAGCAGCAGCGCAGAAGTAAGGGTTGCAGTACTGCAACCCCCCATAAAATAACCTTGCAAACCCCCCCCCACACACACACAACTCTTTTATGGGTCAGGACCCCTACAATTACAACACTGTGAAATTTCAGATATAAATAGCTGAAATTATGAAATTTACAATTTAAAAAATCCCATGACCATGAAATTGACCAAAATGGACCATGAATTTGGTAGTGCCCTTGCAATAGACCAGGGAATCTCTCTGGCACCCCCTGCTGCTGTTTACATATATCACAGGCATCCACTTAACATGCTACTCTCTCTCATTGAGTATACAGCGCTGCCTACATAAGCGGTCAAGTTTGTGACCCACTGTCTTGAGAGAGCAAGATGCAGTTTGTTCACTGTAGCTTATCCTTGGTATCCTTCACAGTGGGACTGAATTCTCTTTTTATTGTTGTGGTTTTATCTCCTATTTGGGGTTCCATTGTTCTTTGCTCGTTTGGGAGTTGGACTGAGGAAGGTTCTAATTTGTAAATAAATAGCACTCCAGCTATAATCAGCAGTATGTTTATTCTGTGGCCATGGAATTTGCTGCATGTTGAATTTTGCTTCCAAATCTAAGTTTTCTGCAGTTTTTAAAGTTATTTCTAGTCCTAATCTCTGGGAAAATGTGAATGGAAATGTCTTCCTGACTGTGCAGACAGCCTGCAGCAATAACCCTAAGACATGTACTAGCTGTTCCATTCATATCAATTGATTTTAACAATGAATTATAAATAGAGTGCCCAGATGTCCTGTTTTAATAGGGACAGTCCTGTTTTTTGGGACTTTTCTTATATAGGCCTCTATTACCCCCCACCCCCGTCCCATTTTTTTCACAGTTGCTATCTGGTCACCTGAATTGTAAGGAAGATGTGCCAGATCCTCTGGTAGTGTAACAGGACAAAGTTCCACTGAAGTCCATGGACCTACGCAGATTTATGTTAGCTGAGGATATGGCCAGAGAGTTTTGAATTTCAGCATTGTTAACCTTTTTGCTGCTGAACATTTTCTCAGACATATCCCGGTAAAGTACTTATCCCACATTACCAGATCACCTTCCATGCCTTCTTAGGTAGAGCTGATCCAGAAAAATATGGCCTTTTGACCAAAATGAGAATTTTCATGGAAAATTTTTGTTTTGTTGAATTTCTGGGGCTTTTTTTAATGAAAAAACAAAACATTTGGGGTTTTCAAAAAATGAGAATGGGGGGTAATTTTATTTTTCTCATCTTTTTCTTCCATTTTTTATTTTCATCTTACGTTTCTAGTGGGGAGAAAAACCAACAATGTTTTCTTTCATCAAAAAACTGAACAGATTCTGAGAAAAATTTCAAACATGAACATTTTGATGGTTTTTTAGAAAATTTTCATGAAATATAAATAGCATTTTTTGGACCGGCTTTGTTCTTAGATGCCCAAAGCCCCAGCTTCCAATACCTGCAGCTTCTCCCTAACCATTTCTGCAGTGTGCAAACATACAAATCTGGAAGCACGTGGAAAACTGAAAATGTGAGAACTATGTAAAATGTGTTGAATATCAAAATTAATAATACAGGGACTACTGTACTGATTGCTTTATTTGCTTTCACACTTAGATAAACAAAACGTGTATTTTTTAATTTAAATGGAGCTGCCTCAAAATGTCCATATTGATGTACTGGTGTGCCTCAGAAACCAAAGGGCTATGCTTCAAAGTACACAAGTCCTTGGGTGTAGTTAAGATTGCATAATCATTTATTTTATAACCTCTGGGTACAACTAGCTAGAAAGAGAGTGAGAATAGTGGAGCTGGGAGGGGTGGGGAGGGCACATGGGGAGAAGTATGCTGTACCTTTTAAAGAGCCGTAGCAAATTACTCTCTCTCAGCACCCACTGAGAGATCAGGGAGGCACATCCTGATATTGTGGCTATAACTCTCAGCATACACTGGCTTTTGCTACTGAAAATTGTATGCATCCATAAGGTTTGTAATCAGCCTTTATCTCATTCATAAGGTGGACACTCCATCAGGCAGGGTGAGCACCTGATATGAGACAGGGTGTTTTGTTAGCATTTAACCAATTTTTTCAGATTATGAAATTCTAAAGTAATAATAATAAATAATGTCACCCTGTGAACAGTATTGCAAGCTGTATCTTTTAAAGTGCACAATTCCCTTATTCATTATATACCTTGAATTTGAAGATTTTCATGGACTTTGTCTAGCCTGCACAGAGTAGTACGAGATGGGGGGTGTGTGTGTGTGTGTGTGTGTGTATTTACATACCATTTTTAAACAGTGATCATGTAACTGGAGTCTATTATAATGCATATACACAAGGGGGCAGTGTTAAGGTTTCACAGACTGTTAAATATGGTATTTTCTGACTTCTGAATGCTTAACCCTGCAACCATATATTTCTTTTAACACATTTTTTTAACAAATCATTACCTCTTCTCCAGCCAGTCTGCTCCCTAGATTTCTCCTGTGTTTTGAAGCACTCTTTAGTTATACTAAGTGTTTCTTTTTCTAATATGATTTCAAAGCTCTAGAGAATCCTGAATGAGTCAGTTGGTGAAAGGTTCCATAACCAAGGAAATAGCTAACACTGTCCACTCACTCCAATTTTAAAAAGAAATGAAAAGAAAATCTTAGAATACCAACTCTGCCAATGAGTGATTCAGATTCATCTCTTTTATACTACACTCAGAACTGCAAGCCACAAGAATTATTCCTTTGCAGAATCCCGCAGGGAGGATTTATGGCTCCTGCAAGATTCTCCTGTATGTTGGCTCTTCGTGAAGGTACCTCAAAATTCTGGACACATTATCCCATTTTATAGTAGAAAAACCCAATTTCATTGAGAGAATTTCTTATAAAACCATTTGACTTTGTAATTCTCTCACTTCTACCACTCGGAAGATGACATTAATCTTGATAGTATGAAGTAGTTTATATTACAAGTAAGGGTTTTTTTTTTGGTGGTCATTCATTTTGACAGAAATTTTACCTTTTTAAGAAGCAAAACTAGTAACATTATCTCTCTTTCTCAAGAGTAAATAAAATCTTGCCCCTAAATCAACCAGGGGAATGTAGAGGTTTCCAGGAGGAACAACAGCTCATCTAGATATTTTCCTAGTTTTACAACAGGCTCTAGAGCCCTGCAGCGGGACGGGGATCCTGCAGGTCCTGCAGAACCCACTGCCATAATAACAGGAGCAGAATAAAAATTCAGCAAACAATGTGGGAGCGAGTGCGAGTGGGTATTGCAGGACGGGAGCAGGATTAAAAAAATAGTCGTCCCGCACCATAAACAATATGAACTCCCCAGCCAGCAGCCACCACTCTTCGGCAGCTCTGAAGACGAAAGCGCCAGCAGCAGCAGCAGCAGCAGCGCAGAGTATAGGTGGCAATGCCATACCATGCCACCCTTACTTCTGTGCGGGTGCTGGTGGTGGCGTTGACTTCAGAGCTGGGTGCCTGGCCAGCAGCCGCTGAATGACGAGGTTCACAAGTGAAAAACAGGCTCAAGTATCACACTGAAATGTAAGTACAATATTTACATTCCAGTCAATTGATTTTATAAGTATATGGTAAAAATGAGGCAGTAAGCAATTTTTCAGAAATGGTGTGCTTTGACACTTCTGGATTTTTATGTCTGATTTTGTAAGCAAATCATTTTTAAGTGAGATGAAACTCGGGATACGCAACACAAATCAGACTCTTGAAAGGGGTACAATAGTCTGGAAAGCTTGAGAACCACTGCTCTAAATTGTTTTTTTTTTATTGTCTTCAATATCCTTATAACACATTAACCATAACTTTTTACACCAATCCAAGCACAACATACAGCCTAATGCCTTCTGGCATTGTCAAGTCTGACTTTTGAATTTTGGGGGAGGGTGAGCAGATTAGCATTTTTGCTTCCTGCACCCCAAAACATAATTTATTTTGTTTGTTTATTTTTAAAAGGAATGTAATCTGAGGTGTAACTAGAACTGGTTGAAAAGCATACATAATGGCCAACAGTTGACATTTTTTTTCCAATGGAGAAGCTTCCAAATGAGCTTAAGGTCTGGGAGCTATTAAAGGTATTGGTACACTGCAATTAGACACCTGTGGCTGGCCCGTGCCAGCTGATTTGGGCTAAGGGGCTCGGGCTAAGCGGCTGCTTAATTGTGGTGTAGACGTTCAGGCTCAGGCTGCAGCCCGAGCTCTGGGACTAGAGCTGCAGCCCGAGCTCCCACTTTGCAGGATCCTAGAGCCCAGTGTCCAGTTTGAGCCCGAACGTCTACACCACAGTAAAACAGCCCCTTAGCCTGAGCTCCAGGAGCCCAAGTCAGCTGGCACGGGTCAGCCACAGGTTTTTAATTGCAGTGTAGGCATACTCCGAGCCTCACAGGATTTTGTGTACACTGTAAACTTCATTGTTCTCTGTGAGTGGGATCCTGTCCCTCAGTTCCATGCATAGAAGGGAAGTCTGCACATGGACCTCCCTTTACTGCATGGAAGGGAGAGGGAATAGACTCTTTGACTGCACTGTCCTTGCAGAGATTCCACTCCAATCCCCCATTGGCTCCCTCCAGTGGAAGGAAATGATCCAGCCCTTTGTCGTCTTCTCCAAATTTCCAACTGTATAAACCAGCATAACCAGCAAGCCTAGGTCCTCAAGATAGCTGTGAATTCTCTTTTCCTCACACTAACAGGAATAGAGGACATGTGTCAGGGAAACGCACTGGAACAAAGGAGCATAAATAAGTTAAATAAAATTCAGTAACCTAAAAACTACACTGCCTTTTCCTTCTTTCATTTTTTTAACCATTTATTTTTCTTTTCTCACATCTCCAACTCATTCCATCTATCTCCATACCATTTTTTCCACATAAATGTTCGCTATGTAGTCTCATATTATCTGTTCCTTTTCTCTCCATGGAAAGGAGCATCCCCTTTCCTCTTATTTTGTCTTATCTTGTTACTACTTGTCCCATTCTCTATTACTCACTGCCACAAGGTGACTGGCCTCTTGAAGAGGAGTGGGGCCAGTCCTACCCTAGGCATAATTAATTAGCTACTTCCCAGCCCGAGAGGGTGGAACTAGGGGGTTAGGTAATAGTTTAACAGACACTAAGGCCTCATAAGAAGACTGAGAGAGATGTGTGGAGTGTGGAGCCATGGGGAGTGGGCAGATTCCTGTGGAAGTCCCTGAGCCAGGGTCTGCAGGAGCTGGGTATTCCAGGGAAACAAAGTGCTCTGTACCAGAGCAAGGAAGGATGCAAGAAATAGAGCCCAGCATGGGCTAAGAATATTACTCCAGGGGAGCCAGCCTGGGGACTGTGTGCTCTATACCAGAGCCAGAAAGCCCAGGGGCTGGGAACAGGGCTCATAGGAAGGGCTAAGGAGAAGCCCCGGAAGGGCAGAATGACACTTTTGTTTGTTGGGACTTTTTAGTTTTTGTTTTGTTTTCCTGGAAGGGTTTAAGGTTGTTTGTGACTTGACTGGAGGGCTGAGCCACATCACAGCACTGACTGGTGTGCAGAGAGCTGAGGAGACTCATCTCTGGGTTAGGAAACTGAGACTGGGAGTGCCTGTAGCACCATGCTTGGACAGCAGGGACTGCTACACTCTGACACTCACCATCTTTCTCTCTCCAATATTAAAATGTCTCTCTGTCCCTTTACACCCCTTCTTGTGTCTCTTTGTATTCTGTTGTCCCACCATGGTTCTTCACATCTTTTTCTCATCCCTCTGAAATTCTTCCCCATAATGGTTCCTTTCCCCCTCTCCCCTTCATGGTTTCATCCTTTTCCTACCTCCAAGTGGGGCTTTTGCTTCTAGTTTGAGGACCTACGACCCTTTCCTCTTTATTACGTTTTATTTCTTTTCTCCCTAAAGGACTTCCCGCTGTTGAGGTGGAAGGAAGTTAGATTCTCTCTTCTTCTGCCCTCCATGGACCAACTGTTTGCAGCTCTTCTTCTTCTATGAGCTACACCTCCCTTTGGGGAGAGGCTGCCCTGGCAACTTGAAGTAGGCACTGGCTTTGCTGCAAGTGATGGGAATGGCTGGGAGCCTGCAGGGACCCTAGCACTTGTATTATAAAACTTAGGAGCATGGTTATAGAAGAGGACTGTAAATAGTTGATGATTTTAAAGAAAAACTATGGTTCTGTAACTGGTTTATATGTTGCAGGGTTGCTTCCTGATGGAAAATGCTAAAAACTTGTGTTTTAAAAAAAGAAAGCTATAATCACTTGAAAAACTCCAGCTCCCTGAGCCAAGTGGGGGTGTCAGGCTCCCAGACCGACAAAATTACTATTATATTTTTATCATATCACAGATCTCAAATTGGTTGTAGCCTGCCAAGCCCATATGCCCAGCACAACCCTTAAAAGACCACCACTGGCAGTGCATATTACAGACTCTTAAAAATGCTCCTCTGGATTTCAGGCCATGCCTGATACAACAAAAGATTCTATTCAGAATGTTTTGTGAGTCACAGAAGTTGTGCAATTTGTGGAGGCCTTGTCTTTTGATATTTGTTGGCGCTGTAATAAAGAAGGAGGAAACCTGATGCATATTCTATGGGACTGTCCATCAGTCAGGCAGCTATGGAAAAAGGTATGCACATGAGTGAGAATAGTGCTTGGCCTCAGCAATCAAACCTGAGCTGAAAATTATTTCCTAGGTTATATACCTCCTGCGCTGGATTTAACTCCACCACAAAGACTTTGGTTCTTGAGGGCCACAATAATTACCAAGTGCATTAATTTAAAAAAATGGAGGAGTAGGGTTATGCCCAGAATAAAGCAGTAATATTCAGACCTGTCTGAGTTAGCAGCAAAAGAAAGGATAGGTTTTCGATGTAGAGAGCAGTTATATGAATTTGAAGAAATTTGGACCCCGTTTCTTGATACATTTGGATAAAGAATGCTGAGAGAGCTCAAATAATTCCAGACTTCCATTCCACCTGACCTCTCCACTTTTACCCTCTCAATGGCTGCCACTTCCCCCATACCCAGCTTCCCTTTTTCCTATTTGTATCTTTTTTATTATTATTGTTACCTCCACCCTAACATGTTATGCCTGTGTAATATTGTCTGATTGTGTTTTGTCTGGTTTTGTAGCTTTGACAAGTTGTAAAGCTGCATAATTGTAAAATTGTATTGTATAGCCTGTGAATTGTGCTATATTTGTTAACATAAAAGCTGTAAGTCATTTACCTTTTTGTATTTTTATTGATTTTTTTATGAAAATTAATTTAAAAATGAATCTTTAAAATGGGAGAGAACTGAGATTATGCAATACACTAACTGGATCCCCAAAATTAGGGATATACGAAGTTCGGATGCTTCATATAACCCAGCTCTGTTCAATTTATGCTCCGTGTGTCTGATCCGGTGGGATTTAGATCAGGCCCCATATCCCTATGCTGCAAATACAGACAAAAATAATTTTTAAAAAATTCCACAAGACATAAACATATTATCCATTAACCTCAATGTTATCCTTTTCGGAATTGTATTACCATTTAGACTGTAGTGTCTATCTTTATATTGGATCATTAATTTCTATAATCTAGAACTGGGTTCATTTTTACATCCTCATTTTCATATCTATAGATTTTTGCCAGATTTGAAACTATACATTTTGCAGTCCAAATCTTCCTTCTCTATATTTTAAAAAGTTTCATTCAAACACACTTGTTGTATATAATCCATTCTCCATATCAATGAACAATTAGAAGAGGCCCATTACCCTTTTATCTTTTAATTTGTGTATGAAGACACGTCAGAAAAAGCATCACTGCACGTGCAAAACGTATTAGTATGTTTTAAGAGTTCCTGAAATTAGTAAATTGAGGATGCATATGAAATTATTCTATGAAATCGCATTCACTAAAGTTACAAATACATGCTTTATTATTTATTATTAATTCAGTCTAAGTTTACTTGTATTGAAAAGTTGCTTTATCAAATATTTTGGTTTTATAAATAGTATTGTACATATGGATATGTGTCATTCCCTTACCTTTATTTGTTTTTCAGCTTGCATGGGAATATGGTATACCTTTTTTTGAAACCAGTGCTACAGATAACATAAATATTGAAGCTGCCTTTTCAGTATTGGTCAAAGAAATATTGGACAAGGTAGGTTCCATTTTGGGGGGAGGAGGCAATGCAATAAAACTTTTTTGGGGCACATCCTGTGGACAGAGTAAGTGCTGCGGAAGACCTTTAACACAACAGAACCAGTTTGGTGAGCCTCTCTACAGGGGAATATATACCACCTGTGTACCATGGAGCTGTGCTCTGTGGATGTGCCTTGTACTGTAGCACACAAAAGTTTTGGGTTTGGGAAAGAGGTGGGGCTGGTGGATGTGCAGCTTTGCGGATTCACCAACCACAGGCACTTCTCCCGTGACTTGGGCCAGGAGTATAGAAGCTGTGGAAGGAGTTGGCCGTTTATTTTCAATTAGCAAATGTTTGATCCACAATTTATAACACACGTGTGCAAATTATTTACATTGGTATTGCTAAATAAAGAGGAAAATGAATTCCTCTTTTGAAATTGCTAGGACTTAAAGGATTTCTGAGTTAATTAGCAATGGATTGCTGCTGTCAGAATCAGTCTCTCAGCCTGAAGGGTGTGGCAGTGTAAAGGTACTTACTACTACATGATGGAGTCTGAGTGTCTAGAACAATAATTACAAAACACTGAATTATTAATTAGCTAAGACAAAATTTTCCATCAAGGGATTTATTTTTAGATAGCAGAATATTGCTTTAGATATTAATGGATATTCTTCTTAAATATATTATTATAATCATTCATCACCAACATTAGTTATACAAAACTAGCCTTCAGTTCAGAATAGTGTTGAAGTCATAATGAAGATAAATGAACAAAATTACTGACAAAGTTGAAAATTCCAGTGTTTCGATTAAATGGCCATACAGGGTGGTGGTCTGTTAATTCAGCTGGACTATATGGGCCCAAAGATTCAAAGGTGTTAACATAACCCAAGTTAATGTCCAACATTACACAGTTTCAGAAAGGTTTGAGGATTGATATACAGAGACCTCAGCCTGCTTAGTACCATGGTGTAAACAGCATTAAAAATCCTTTCAACCGTTTATTAAAAATACAGAAAAGAGGGGAAAAACAACATCCCTTGTTCCCTTTCCCTTTAGCTGGAAAGAATTGTTGGACAGTCTCTTGGGTGATATTAAAGATGGTAATTATCCTTTGGGGAAAAGAGAAGAAGTTAGTAGAGATGGGCTGGAACTGTTGCTGCTGCTGCTTTTAAAATCTCATTTCTAGAAGACAAAACAGGACAAACACACACAAAAGGAGAGAGAAAAGAACAAGAAAGATAAAAAATGACAGTTCTGTCTCTGGTATTGACTTTCACTTGCAACCTTACTGCTGGAAATACATAGTGTACCAGAGTATGCAGTCTTGGCTGGCTAAGCCAGACTCTTATTAAACAGAAGGCAAAAGGAGAGAACTTGGAAAGAAAAGAAATCAGGTGGGGAAGGAAAGGGACACATGTTGTGGGGGTGGGGGAAGAGAGAGAGAAAATCTCACATCCCAGGTGGTGCGTGGGATTCAGCTGCAGCTGGTAGAGATGGAAAAATCATCTGAGTCCCTTTCTCTGTCCCAGTCTGGACAGAACATTTCTTGGTTGGGATCAGGATGATGAAGGCCAGGGGTCTCAGGAGATGGTGGGGGTGGCAGCCACGATGGTGAAGTTTGCTGCAGTAGCCAGAGTTCCTCACAAAGTCTCTTTTTTTTCTTCTTTTTTTTTTTAAGGATCCGGAAAGGGAGTGATAGATGGAATAGCCCTTCTGTTCATTATTTTGTCTACCAATTAGGTCTAATTTCTGAAACACCAATTTTAGTTCATTTATTTCCATTGTGACTGGTAAACAGAAGGAGAATCTTAATACAGTCCTTGAATTATCAAAAGAATTACTTTTGCACCTTTTTCAGTCAGCATTTGTTGTTGTAGATTATTATGACATTCCATGAACTTTCACTCACTTTTTACAGTTGCGCTCACAAGTAGGGTAATTCATAGACCTAATTATCACAATAGTGGTGAAACTAATCAGCTCAGAGTCAGACTCCTTCTAAATCAAGGACCAATACTATCATACAACAGTACTAAGCTTATTACTGTCAAAAAAATCATTCACATCAGAAGAACTAACAGTAGGCCTCTTAAGATTTGGCAGAGTGTCTCAAATAGGTTTACTTTAATTTCTTTTGTAACCAAGGAATTTACTGTATGTACTTGAAACACAAAAGGATATTGTTGTTTTAATGCAGTGGTTCCCAAACTTTAACAACCTGTGAACTCCTTTCACTAAAATGTCAAGTCTCGTGAACACCCTTTTAAAAATGAATATTTCCAGGGATTTTCTCCTTTACCTGAGTATAAATTATCAAAACAATAATCTTGGAAATATTAAATTTGTTTTTGTGACATGTTTATTACACACTGTGTATTATTATTATTTATCATTACCATATTTTATTGCATTATGAAAATGGCAACACTCTTCCAAGATCTCACTTTCGTAGCTTGTATCACTTTGAATAAGCCTGTTATAAGACAAGGCTCCTATGTTTCATCAAGGAGTATCAGAGGTGAAACAGCATGAAGGTATTTAAGAAGCCAACTCAAAGAGTTCCTCCTACACAAGCATTCAGGTCTTGAGCACTCCAGGCAAACAACGCACGTGACAACAAAGCTTAAACTTGTTCTTCATAATAATTTTAAAAACAATACTAGCTGCCCATTTACTTTTAAAAACAGCAAAAAATATCCACTTCCCTTTCCATTTCTTATAAGGAGTCTTGAAGGTTAAGTCTCCTCCGTGTCCCATCCTGCTCAGGGTCCCTAGGGACAGCTCTGTCCGCCATTAGGGAGTTTTTCCCCGAGAACCCCCTGTAACATTTTGTGAACCCCCAGGGGTTCACGAACCCCAGTTTGGGAAACACTGTTTTAATGTAATAGACATGTTTGCAGTTGCTGAGACATCTGAAGTTCAAATTACAGGTAAGCAATAACAGTTGTGAAGATTCACTAGCAAATTTATATATCAATATTAAACATATTGAGGATTAAGGGGAACAGTTTTTTAATTCTAGAAACCTTTATTCAAATGCATCTTTGGTTATAAATGAAATGATTTTGATTGTCTCAGTCAGATTAATCCAGGACTCTTGTCTGTGCTGCAAAACAAACACATACATTAGCTAAACTAGTCATTAGCTTTAAAAGCACAAATCCAGCATGGAAAAGGGTAGGGAAACTGAGGTGAATATGTGGAGTTGTTAGAAGAAGATGGCTCATCTCCTGTTCACAGTTTACCTATCATCATGCTGCTTTACTTTCATTAGCACTTAAATATATTCCAACATTATTAGTTTTGTGTGTGATTAAATCAAACAATGATGGTAATTTCAAGCCCAGGAGATAAAAAGATTTGGATATTGATATAGTGGGCCAATGCCTTTGTCATTTATGTTACAAAGGCATGATACTGGCTAGTCTCCCCCATGTTCTCCAGCATGAGGTGTGCAGCTTTTGTACTTTGCTTTCAACTGTGCAGCATACAGAAAAAGCCTTGTGTATTTTCTTTGTTGGCAAGGGGAGAGACCTTTAGGCTTTACTCAAGCACCCAAATGACTTGAAGAGCGTGAAAGCATGATCATATTATGTGAACATGCTATAGTATCACTGACAGAAGGGGGATGAAACATAAAGATTCTGTTTGAGTAGTCAGTATCTTTTATGAATAAAGAATAATAAGGTATGTTAGAATAACAGTGTCTCTGGAATTTTCTTTAAAGTAAGCAGAAAAACTACAAAATAATTAATAACTATAAATACAACTAGCTGCAAAGACAAATATATATTAAGCTCATATTTCTAGGGTGACCAGATGTCCCAATTTTATAGGGACAGTCCCGATTTTGGGGGCTTTTTCTTATACAGGCTCCTATACCGCCCACCCCATTCCTGATTTTTCACACTTGCTAGTCACCCTACATGTTTCTACATAATGTATATTGTGTAGAACTGGAGAGACTTGGCTGCAATGTGTAATGACATTCAACTGTAAGGTTACTTGCATTCATGTTATTTTAAGTATGACTTTAATATATTCACTTATCTTAGAAGATGCTTATTTTCTATACTATAGACATGCTGACAGAGGTCTTAGCATGTTGAGAAAGCTATATGTCAAACATCTGTTTGACTAGAGGTGTGTAAACTTATTAATTTCCACTTTGTGTGTGTGCTTGTGCAAAATGTTTTAATGAGAATTTGCAAATTTGCCAGTGGTAAAATTTCTTCTTTTCTGGAGATGTTTGAAATCCCTGATGGGTTAGCAGGTGCTTCTGTAACATTATTTTGGTCAGTGGTTTACCGTCTTCCAGTGAAATTTGTTTTGTTGATTCAAATAAGGTTCTTCCTCACCTCAGTTTTATTTAGTTTTCCAAATTTAACTGGTAAAGCAGAGTTTACAATAAAAACAAAAATCTGCCTTCTGGTTTCACCAAAATTTTCAGGTACAACAAAATAATTTGCTTGTTCACAAAACAGTGAAACCTGGATGTACTGCTTGAATTTTAACCTCCCTAACTCTGTTGGAGAAGTGAATGTAGTCAGCAATGTGACTAGCAACTGTGTAAAATGGCACCGTGCTGTAATCCACACATCAGGGACAGTGGTACATCTGTTTTATAATAATGAAACATTTATTTACCCATCATAAAATAAGGTAAAGCCCCACACAATGTTCTGGTCCAAAATCGTTCCTCGAGGCACAGGTCTCTGAGTTCCCTTCCCTTTGGCCAGTTTGTCTCTATGGCATTGATCCTCCTGTCCCAGGATACACACAGGAGAAGGGGGTGAAGACTAGATGCACCCCTGCTGGATATAGATAGGCCAGGGAAAGCGTATTATCTCACACCAATCCCACAAAGGAAATCCCTTTTAAGAAGTTCCCTGGGGAAGCCATTAGGGCCAGGTTGCCAGGAAGCAGGTGAGTTATGTGAAGAGCTGATGTAAAAAGCTGCAGAGAGAAATATATTTGCAGGTTCACAGCAACAACTTTTATTGGTCCTACAAAACCCAGGATTTTTGCTAAATATTCTTGAGCTCCATCTGCTGGCACTTTATTAACTAACTATATAATCTCTTCCTGCAACCGGAATGCTGGGGACCTATAATTTGTGCACAGATTCAGGGCTTCCTGGAACTCTGTAAAATTAGAGCAGTTTGTGGTTTGAAGGACTCTCAGGTTGGAGGAAACACTGAAATGTGTTAAAACACATTGAACATTTGTTTTCAAAATTATTCTCACTACACTTGCTAATATAAAAGAGTGGGCCTCATACTTTAAACCATGGCAGCAAGTTACCCTATGTCAGAGTCTACTACATCTTCCTTTGTGTTGTATTTTTATAGCTTGAGGCATATTTTTTGTGCTCACTGGTATCAGATAGTTAAAACAACATTATGTAGACTTTTAAGTTGTGCGCCAGTTGTGAAAATCATTTTACAGTAAGGACTCAATCTTGCAGCTCTCACATGAATTGTCTTATTAAAGTTAACTGATCACCTGAACTCATTACAACTACTCACCTGAGTAACAGAGGCAGGCCATAATTTTGAGAATGGCTAATACATGTTTTTTGTTCAATCCAAACAGCTATTATTAAATGACTTTATATTATTGAAAAAATCTTTAGTGTGAATTAATGTTTCTGACATTATTAGGGCTTATCAGGTATTCTGAAAGTTTGCAGAGGCATGTTTACAAATAACAGCATTTTATTTATTCAGAATTCTTAAAAGTCTGGATTCAGATTTGCCTAAACCTGCTCATTAGACAATGACAGCTGTTTAATAACACTGCTCATGGTTACCAAGTGACCCATCTTGCAATCATGAGTCACACTTTAAACAAAAACAGAAAAAAATACAGTTAGCATTTAGATTTATGCATACTGTCATATGTTGCTCAGTTTAATGGCTGAAGATCAGTCGTCATCCCAAATAGCTTTTGACAAGAATATTATAGTCTCTGTACTTAAGTCCGGTCTTTGTGGATTCTTGGTTATGACATCATATTAACTGGGGGAAGGAGGAAAGAAACTATGTTTAAACTCTCCTTCCCCCCAAATCATCAAAATAAATACCAGGAGCAATTGCCTTTCTCTGAAGAATACAACAAAACCATAAAAAACAATGTTCTTCACTCCCCAAAAATACAATTAACCATCAAAACAAGTTTCTGTATTTAATAAATGTGTATTTACTGAGCAAAAGAACTATCAAAACCGAGCACAATGTTTCTATCCAGGGTTTTCCTCTACTGAAGGTGAGAGTAACATATAAAGCCTGATGATTGGATACCATTTGGATGAAAAGGTATCACTGTATGAACAGTACCTACTGTAACCGTTTCATAATGGTTCTTTTATATTGATTAGGGATGTTTTAGATAATGAAACCTGAAAGATTATATGTTCAATTAATTTAATCTGTACTATATTTAATGAAATGCCCAAAGATATATTAAAACAATGCATTATGATACAGTTTTTAGTTACATGACCACATAGTATTTCCTCATTCTGTGAACAGGACAGACTGTACTCTGGGAGTGAATCAGGGTTGTGTAGTGAATGAGGCTGTTGTCTGTACGGTCCATGCCTCAATTGTTGCACAAGAATGGTGTGGTAAATGAGGAAGGGAACTGAAGAGAAAGGAGAGTCTTGTTGTTAAGGCAGTTGCATGCCATTCTGGAGAACTGGATTCTATCTCTGGCTCTGTGACAGAGTTCCTGTGTGGTGCTGGGCAAGTCACATACAAATTTTCACAGGTGAGCAGTGTGTATTCCTCACTGGGTTCCTTTGGGTACACAGCTTGAGCCACCTGGTCTGATTGTAGATATGCAGTGTGTGCTTACAACTGCAAATGTGGTCATTGGGAGCTCTGCTGTGAACATACGTAGAGTGCTATTAAATGCCATGTACTCTGAAAAAGCAGACCCTGGGCTTCTCAAATTTTCAGACACTCAGTTGCGAATTTGATCATTTTTGCTTTAATCATTGTACATCAGTTCCCCATGTGTCAAATAGGGATAATAATATCCCCTCAGAGTGGTATTGTGAGGATTAATGAATTTATGTTTGTAAAGATCTCAGATACTACAATGACAGAATCTAGAAAAGCCCATGAAGAAATTAATAATTCTGCCACCAGTACAGGATTTGAATGGTATGAAATACCTAATTCATGGGTCTACATATTACATGATTGAATATAAAAAGAAAAGTCAACTGGTGCTCATTCAGGGAGTGCTGCCCTGTACACTGGATGTGGCTGAAGGTCTGATAGAAAAAATAGTATGTGATCCTAGAAATCTGTTGGCCACGGAAAAATGCGGAATTTGCGTTTTTACAGAGAATCCTTAGTTTTTTCATTTTGTGGAAAAAAAAACCCCAACAACAATAGAACCCTGTTTATCCAAGCCCCCATTATCTGGGTCTCCACGTTAACAAAAAAAAGGGCTTGCATCCGACGAAGTGGGTATTCACCCACGAAAGCTCATGCTGCAAAACGTCTGTTAGTCTATAAGGTGCCACAGGATTCTTTGCTGCTTTTAAAAAAAAGGGCTGACAGCCGAACTCCACCGCTCAACATAAAAGTATTGGGCATATGTAAGAAATACAAATTGCAGTTCTATTAATTATATTTTATTATAATGATTGATGGCACTGGTGGGCTTCAAACTTGCTTAAAAATTGTAGATATATCAATAAAACATTGTGTTCAACTAATACCTATATAGTGGCTAGGGAAACTAAAACTGCATTTTAAACATGAAAAAACACCAATTTTTATGGGGGGTTTTAATCAGAGAATTTGGGGCTTTTTATCATGGAAAACTAGGATCCCTGGTGATCATGTAGCTAAAGACCATCATAATGCATACATACAAGGGAGCAGAATAAAGGTTGCAAAGACAGCCTTTATTCTGGTATTTCCTAATTATTGAGTTCTCGACTTTGCAATCTTAACATTCTTTTAATGTTGGGGGTTTTATGTCATTTCCTATGTTTTTAAAAAAAACTTAAACATTGGAAAAACAAAATTTCCATCATGTGAATCCATATTGACCCTGCATATTGGTCTTCAGCAGGGTTGGGATGCTTACGTACGACAGAGTCCTACCAGGTGTCCCTTGAGTTAACTGAGTAACTGGTAGCAGTAGAAGGCTGTTATCTTCTATGAGGACCTGCCCCAGAAAGAGATAAAGACACACTTTGTTTGTGGGTTTTACAGCTGTTTACTGTGAATAGAATGTTGAGACTCAGAAATAATGGATTCAGTTCCAGGTTCTGTAGGGGAGTGTTTTCTAGTAGTTATAAACACTTGTTCCCCCTTTCCCTGTCCACTTCTACTCCTAGCCCATTCCCCTGCTGCCATATTCAGCTCCTGCTGATTCCAACTCCTGTCCCACCCTGCTGAACCATTTTAGCTGAAACTTTAAGAAACCCCAAACCATAAGGCAAATATCCAACATTTAATTTCTTATGCCCTTTGAAATCTAAGTTCATACTCTGTATAGTCTCCCAGTCATGCCTATCAATTGTTCTGCATTTTGCAGGACATTTTTCAGTCATTTTCTGGCCCAGGTCCATGCTTTGAGTTCCATGACGCCTATTCCCTCAAAGAGGTAAAGAGAGATCCCTTTCAACAGCTGGCCTCTGTAGCAAGAAACATGTAAGTATTGCTGCTGGCAGTGGTTCTTAACTAAGAGTACGTAGAGGTCTTCCAGGGGTACATCAACTCATCTAGATATTTGTCTTGTTTTACAGCAGGCTACATAAAAAGCACTAGCGAAGTCAGTACAAAATAAAATTTCATATGGACAACGACTTGTTTATACTGTTCTATATCCTATACACTGAAATGTAAATACAGTATTTATATTCCAATTGATTTATTTTATAATTATATGGTAAAATGAGAAAGCAAGCAATTTTTCAGTAGTAGTGTTGTGACACTTTTTTATTTTTATGTTTGATTTTGTAAGCAAGTAGTTTTTAAGTGAGGTGAAACTTGGGGTACACAAGACACATCAGACTCCTGAAAGGGGAACAGTAGTCTGGAAAGGTTGAGAGCCACTGGCTGCTGGATTCAGAGAGAAAGTGGGGGACTCCTCTTGGATGCATGTATGTCTCTGTGTATCATTGCTTTCTTGGTAAACAAGCCAAGCAGAAAAGGAAAGAATAGTAAGTAGAGACATTGGAAACATTTTTTCTTTATCTGCATAACAAAAGGTCTCATGTTTTTATCTCCTCATTCTGGGTTCAGTGTCCCACCTCTCAGGGACTTAAGATGTTTGCTACAAGTACACTGCATAACTGGTTTTGATTGTTTTTCTTGTCAGTATTAATTGCCCAATTTAATATATCTCATCACATACAGGAAGGGCCTTAGGCCAAAACCTTGTGCTGGGATTATTATCTTCTCTTAACATTAGTAAATAAATGTTTTACTATTGTACAATGCTATTTTGATGGTTTTACTTCTGTTAAGACTGAGTTAATTAAATGCTGGGAATTGCTTGGATTAAAAAAAATTGGCTAGCAAAACTACTGAACTATAATGTATATGCCAAGATAAGTTAACTTCTTTCATAACAATAAAGGGTCTGATTCATTTATTTTTTTAAAGGATACTGAACACCTGCAACTACCATTGACTTCAACTGGATTTGTTGGTGCTCAGCTCATCTGCAAAGCAGGCCCTAAACAAGTCCATTTCATTTACTGAAATATGAGTTTAGGACCTTTGATATCCTGGGCTCAGGTCACCGCTGCTGGAACAGAAAGGAGCAATTGTTATCCCTGGCTCCAGAAAGGCCCTTGTTTCTCCAAGAGAGTTCTCATTGAGGAAGGGTGGGCATGTTTCACACTACTTGTCTCTTGTGGGGTTCTGCTAGTTTAAGTTATTGTTTGGATTCCTTAGCAGCAGAGGATGCACTGAATTGGCACATCCCTGGCTACCCCAGACGCATCCCTGCCTGGAACTGCAGAGCCCCCCTCCATCCCAGTAGGAGTTGTGTGTGCCTTGTGCTGCTGGATCCCTTCCTTTGAGCTGACTTTCCACCAATGAGAGGGATGAGATGAAACAAATCCAGTTTCTCAGAGCTGAGGGAGTTTATAATACTTCCTATTACTGTACAGTAAATTAGGGAAAAATCGGCAAAATAGGTCAATTCATCAGTACCACTGTAAGGATCTCTGAAGATTGGGGTTTTAGAGCATAAAATCCATTTCTACTTTTAAATTAAATGTGAAAATGAGTACCGATATTTGTGCACATCACAAAACTACCATACCATTTGTCATAGCAAAATCTGATGCTTATTTTAAAGTCCTAGATGACACTAGGGCTAAATTGCTCACGAGGGAAAGCTTTACTTATGCAAGCAGTCAGTAGCACTACCTACATGAGTATGTACCACTCCAGTGAGCAGAGATTTACAGGATAAGCTCATGACTTGTGATGTCTTCTCAGAAGACCATACATGCCCACCCTTAGGATCTTTCAGGACTCAGAAAAGAGGCTAGAGCTAAGTATAGTATGAGAATGTCCTATCAGCCTGTCACTTCCATGGGCACTAGACTCATCCAATTTATTAGAAAACTCCCTAAAATGTCCAGCCTTTCATTTGACTCTTCAGAGCTAGAAATATATTCAGTGACACACTAAAATGTTTTATAAAGCTAAAATATATGATGGGCTGCCTTATGAGTCCACTCATGGAGAAGAATATTCAAGCATCTATGTTAATGCAGTGCAGCTGCATTCGTCTTAATGCCATGTTCATTTTAATTTGTTTTGCAGAATTCCTGCGTATTGTGTGACTTAGATGTGGTGGATCTAAATGAAAGTAAGAAAAAGAGAACTTGCTGCCAATTGTGAAATGTCACCTGCACTTCTGTCTGTCTTCAGAAAATGTTCACTATTTCATAGGAATACACAAAGGTGTTAAAATGAATTTGATTATTTAGGCAATTTCTGTATGTTACAGAAATCTTGCTGCTGTAAGTATTGACATTTACAATGCTACGGTACTGTATATACATGAATGTTCTATTTCCTAGTTTTTAAAGTGAAGTTAAATCAATTATTTGCATTTAGGACCTTTTATGACCAGCACAGTGGGACTATTCATATATGCCAGTGTTTGCAGGAATGGGACCTAATGTACAATCCTTCTCTTGTTGAAGTTAATAACCTGCCTTCATTTTTTTTGTCTGTCTCTTCACATAGTGAACCCTACAACAAGGGCCCCTCAGACATGCAACCCTCTGATCTAAATGACCAATTTAAAATATTCCCAAGGTTTCCAATACAGTCTGAATTAAGTTTAAATTAGAGACATCATCAATTAAATTAGAGACCATAACTGAGATTCTGCCGTGTCCTTGGGTGGTCACTTAACATACGTTTCTGGATGGTTTTGGGGTGGGTTTTTTTTTTTGAGGTGGGGGGGGAATTGGTTGTGTTTTTGTTTTTTTCCAGTGGAAAGAGTTTGTATTGTTTTGTAATACCAGTGCAAAACGAGGTGTAACAGGACCAAAAGAGAAAAGAAAAACTTATCTAATGTACATACATTATACAGACAGACTTTAGAATGAAGAAAAAAACAGAAGTTGATAAATACATGTCTTTACACTAATGTAATGTTACACACCGTGTGTAGAACACCAAATAATCAATGATTATTATTTACTGGACTCTCAATGCTAAGAAAAAGACTTCATCGTGTTACACATGGATGTATGCATCCTCTTAATTTGTACATCAGAACAATGGAATGTTTCCAGTGGTCAATAGATTGCTGATAAGAAGTTTATAGTTTTGTAAAATAATTGTAATGGAATATTTTCAGTATGTTAAAGTTTTCTAATGTTCTTATCAATTTGTTCCTTTATACTAGATGATCTGAGTATTAATAAAAGCATATTCAGTGGTAATTAAGTTTTTGTGGCCTTTTAATCTATACACTATCACTTTCTCGCAGTATAAATACATTGAAAATCTGATTCCTGCTCTAAGTAGAACCCAGTTTTGTACTGGTATTATAGCACTGACTTCAGTGGAGTAACTCCTGATATATACAAGTATAAGAAGAACAGAATCAGATCCTTTGTGTTTTTTTTAATTAAGAACAACCACTTCACACACACACAAATCAAATAAAGAATATTAAGCTGAGGGAGTGCTGTTGATTTGTTCTGATTTGGTTAATTATAATGATTTTTGGCATGGGAGTTATGTATCCCCAGTTGATTGTTAATTTAATTGGTTCTACCATGTCTTTATGAATGAATGTTTTGCCAAATTCTGCTGTCAGTTACAGCAGTAAAAATCCAGAGTAATTCAGTTGATTTGTTGTTCTGGGTTATCACTGGTCTAAGTGAGAACAGAATTTGGACAAGAAATTGTAAACAAAGAAATGGGGCCAAAATCTGCTCTGGTTACACCAATGAGCAGTGGATCTGCACAGGTGTAACTGAGGGCCAAATTTGGTCTATACCAAACACATTTCTATATCTTAATTAAGATTTAGAACATGGGTACTTTCTTTTACTGGTTACTCTAGATCATTTTATCCTCTGTTAAAAGAGGGTGACAATCACTGTCTACATTAGGGAGAAACAATTCTTTCCTTAGTTCCCCAGTACACAGTTGGAATCTGCCCAGTGCTTCATCCCACCTGGGGTACTGGCCAGATCAACACTATGGTATGGAAGGGGTGTGAATTCTTCCTGCTTCTTCAGGGTGATATTTTTCACCTGCTGGTAATAGGATGGAGCAATCCCTCCTCTTAGGTAAGTACTGTTGCAGCCCTGGTAAAGCTCCCCCTGCTGGACACTCACTAGGCTGCTCTATTTGGGTCCCACCATGATGGACCCTTGTGTTTTTATGCTTCGCTTGGTCTGAGAAGGATGCAACATGGTTTCTTTGACCTCTCTGTTAGAAAAGGGACTTTGAGGTCCAGCTGTCCTAGGTGCCCAGTGCTGTTCCCCGCAAGACACCCCTGTAGCTTAAGCACATTTGTTCCCAGAGCTCCAACCTGTGAATACTTTGGTTTACAGTTTACCTCTCCAGGCACATGATAGTTGAAGCACATAACACATAGACTTTGGAAAGATTTCTAACACAATAGCTCTTTATTTTAGATAGCACAAGAGAAAAGTTGTTTGTCTGATCAAAACAATAAAACAGATGTATGCGTTTTTCTACCACAGTTTCCTCACCATCATTGAACATTCTTTGGGATTTGGAGAGAGTTCTCTGGGATGTCCAGGATCATCCTTCCTGTACATGGCTTCTTCTTGCATCATGGAGTCAGTCATTCTCACTCACTATGCTATTTCTTCCCACCCCCTCTAGCCAGCCCAGCTTCTTTTGGAAGGAAAACGTCCCCTCTGCTACAAAACTGGACCCCTTTGTTCCTTTATTTTGTCTCAAGCCTCATTAGTCTTTTTAAAGTCCTGCTCTGTCACTTTTTTCTCCTGCTTGGGGATTTTCCATTCTCCACTCCCCTCCCAGATAAACTTGACTGAACAGGTTTTCCAGCTCAGACACCCTCTTTAGCATATCCATTGTTCAGCCAGAGTCCAGATGCTAAGATTAATGACTTCTTTTGTTCTATTGCTTCTTGATAGGATGGGTGAAACATGTTAGGGACCCTGTCAGCCCATAGTTGCCTCACTACACATTGAAGCATTCATTCAATGATATAGCAATTACAAATTCTGGTTAATTTTATGAAAGTTGTACCTGAACTGATTCCCTGGATTATCACAGATACTATGATTGTTTCAGGACCATGTACAAAGAAATGATGCACCAAGGGAAGAAGGTTCCCATACTCAAGTCTTCCAACTCCAACACCATCCAAAGACCAGGGGCAATTCAACCCTGTTCATTGGGAACACTTTATTCTTTGCACTGTTATTAGATATGACAAGACAAAAAGGAAGACATGGTCCTGCTGGGATTGTCATCTAAACAGAAATCATAGAACTGGCACAAGAATTACTCAGTGACTCAAAGGATAATATTTTGGAGTATATCTTTATTTGCTTTTAAATTATGTTTTCCTTCCAAGGTTGGGTGAGTGACGGTATCATTGATGCAAATTAGCATTGGTGGGGTTTGTGGAATAAATTAGTTTTAAGGAGGGATTTGAATGGAGAAAGGGGTGTCAGACACTGTCTTAGGTTGTTCAAAGCATAAAGGACAACATGGAAGAAGGCAAGGTGTGCCCACATTATTCCCACAGATCCCTCTATGGCAGTGGTTCTCAACTTTTATGGGCTCAGGACCCATTTGTAAATGTTTATTGTTGCAACCCAGTAAATAGTCTTGGGGCAGAGACCCGGCATGGTTTTGATTGCATCTTGCTTGGCATTCACCCCACAGTGGTGGCTCCTGCAGCTTCTGTGCTGTCGGGCTGACTGGGCTTGGCTCTCTGCTCCAAGAATTGCAACCTCCAAGATTGCAGCGCCACTCAGGTTTGGCCCCGCCCTCCTGACTGGACCAAATTTGTGGGAGTGGAGTTGTGACCCAACTCATGGGGTTGCAGTGCCACTCACTCAAATTTGGCCTACCCGGACTCCTGTCATCAAGATGACTGGACCAAACCTGAGTGGCATTGAGACCCCAGAAGTTGCAGTGCCTGGAGCAGGAAGGTAAGCCCAACCAGCCCTATGGGACAGGAGCTGCCATGCGACCCTTTGAAACATTCTGGCAAATTGATTTTGGGTCCTGATCTATAGATTGAGAAATCCTGCTCTATGGCACCTTGTATGAGCAAAAGTTACAGTGCTGAGGTGGAGCCAGGCTATCATTCAGATGAATTTTACTAAGAAGATAAGAAAAGTATTCTCTTTCAAAGCACCAGAACCACCAGATATCACATAGTCCCAGAACTTTAATGTACAATTTCAGGCCCATTTCATTTGTGTATGGCCCCGCAGACAAGATTTAGCCACAAAAGGATCAAGCACTTCATTAAAATCCCTAGAAATTACAATAGGGATATCGGGTTCTCATGTAATTTAGTAAAGTCTATGAAGGTTTTGGGATCGAACGTTAGGTCCATACATATTACAATGATTAGTTCAGATACATTTGTGTTTACTTTCAGGATTAAAAATCTGCCCTGATTATCTGAAATTGACTCAGAGAATGTTACAGATGCCAGTGCTTTGTAGAAGATTATGGCTACCCCTCTAGATGTGAATGACAAGCAGCAAGACACTGTTTCTTCTACCCAGTCATGTTCTACATTAACAGTCCTATCTGTGGTCAAGTGTGTCTCCAGCAAAAGCACTACATCTGCCTTTGTTCTCTTTAATAATGAGTACACTTGTTTTCTTTTAATTGGAGTGTTGAGTCTCTTTACATTCCAGGAAATAAAATTGAAATTCATGACCAACATTTTTCTCATATGTGATCTTACAAATGAGGGGAATGGAATATTTGTGTCACTTGCTCTATTGTATCCCACCCTGCTCCCTTCACGCAATGCCATGAGAGCAGGGACACAGATTTTGGATTACCTTGCCAGATGCTCGGCACTTGTCAGATTGCTACCAAATAAGGTAGATGCAGGAGACTTGGGGGAAGGCATCAACTTTAGATGCAGCCACCTAGTGAGGCTTGCTGTAAATCAGTCATGTCATTTTTCTGACTATGAAGATCAGGAGAGAGAAAAGGGAAAGAAAGATGGGTTGGGCAAGATAATGGGAACGGGACACACGAGAACCAAATAGAATATAACAAAAAGGAAAAAACAAAATAATTTACAGGAATGTATGAACATTCATGTACTTGGCAACGCATGTTGAAAGAACATCTCTAATTATGCATAGCTAAACCCTTTTCATACTCCAGGGGGACAGTAGCCTGTCACTACTCTCAGGCGTCCAAAAATTGTTATAAATAACAACCCCACATGGGAAATATCCCCAACAAAGGGGATGTATGGGGAATATTTGAAGTCCATAATGTAGCAAGTTTCCCAAAGGTGGTTATAGCCATCTCTGAGATTGTGTAGGACACATAGGCTCAGAAAGGTTTTGGATCAGGGACACTGTGTCTAATTACAAGCAGCAGATTCTTGTAAAGTCAGAGTTCCCTTGTGGTGGGAATTTTCTGCTGGAGTTGCCATTCCCTAGATTTCAAACGGTTTACAACCACTAAACAATCCAACAACTGTTACCCCAAGCTTAAGTGCAAGCAGCTAAACCAGTGTCTTGCAGCAATACAAGGAGGTAAGCTAGCATGATTGTAGGTAGCTTCCCTTACTATAGTCTCTAGGTCCATGCTGCAGGTATCCACCAGCAATGGAACGGCACAGTCCAAATCAGAGGAGACCACCTTCTGTTCTCAGGGTTCTCAACAATGTGCAAATACCCTGACTCACAGTCACTCCCGCCTGCCTACCTTAAGAAAAGCTGGCCTTCCCTGCATCCAGGGCCGGCTCCAGGCACCAGTGCAGCAAGCAGGTGCTTGGAGCGGCCAATGGGAAGGGGCAGCACATCCAGGTCTTCGGTGGCAATTTGGCGGTAGGTCCCTCAGGAAGTGCTGCCGATCACAGCTATTTCCCCCACCCGCCCGCCGCTTGGGGTGGCAAAATCCCTGGAGCCGGCCCTGCCTGCATCGAGCCACCTGATGCTTGCTAAGAAAGGGTTCAGAATGAATTTGTTGTAGTTCACCAATGTGGGGTTGGGGGGTGAGGGGGCCATGTTTTATGTTTCTACTCCCTCAGCATCAGACAGCTCATTAAAGCAATCACAGACACAACAATTCACAGTTAGCAGGGTGTTACATTACATATTCATACATATCGTTACATATTCATCAGTAGGACAGTCCATGCATGTCCCTGCCATATTGTCATAATTCAAAACGCCCTGTAGAAAACACACAGCCTATATATGGGGTCCACTTCACCACATCCAGCTATGAGCAAAGGTGGTGGGCTGTCAATATAATGGGAGAGAGTTAGGCCTGCAAGAATGCCAAGGCAAAGAAAACACCAGCAGTTGGTGTAACCAGGAACAAAACACACCAAAAGTCATTTCTAAGTTATTTATGAAGCTCTCTGGCTCCTGAGGTTTTCGGAATGAACGGGTCACATTTCCAGCTATTACATGAAACAATGCAGGAAACCTCATATAATCCTTTAGGCCCTTTTGTTTTACCAGTGCCCTAGACCTGACAAAAGCTGCCCTCTGCTCCACAACTTCCCTTGCAAAATTCTGAAAAATGGTAATTTTAGATGGGGGATTGTCCCAGTCAAGCTTTCTTTTTCTGTTACCATGATTCTTTGGTTGTGAACCTGAGAAATTTGATTATTAGGGCTCTGAGGTTAGCCTCAGGGGCAGGCCAGAGACCTGTGGGCTCTTTCAATATACAGTAGAATATCAGAGTTATGAACACCTGAGGAATGGAGGTTGTTTGTAACTCTGAAATGTTCATAATTCTGAACAAAACATTATGGTTGTTCTTTCAAAAGTTTACAACTGAACATTGACTAAATACAGCTTTGATACTGTACTATGCAGAAGAAAAATGCTGCTTTCCCTTTATTTTTTTAGTTGTTTACATTTAACACAATACTGTACTGTATTTGTTTTTTTGTTTGTCTCTGCTGCTGCCTGATTGCATACTTCCAGTTCCAAATAAGGTGTGTGGTTGAATGATCAGTTTGTAACTCTGAGGTACTATTGTAAAGTATAAAGTCTGCAGGCAGACTGAGAATTTCTGTTTAAAGTCTGGGGATAAATTCCAGAGGTTTCCCTCGTTCTTCTCCCTAAGGGACTCCTATGATTATAAGATTGTTTCTGTATAATCTACCTTCCAGCTCAGTCAATTTAGCTTTAATTAATTTTATATCCCTGAGGTGTATCTCAATTTGGGCAGCCCTTCTACTGGTGACTGTAGCTTTAATTGCCAAAGTGTCTGCAGTCACTTTTTGAGTCAGCACATTCTCACTGTCAGTGGTGGACATCTGGGATGGGATCGGGTAGGGGGTGTCTCTCTTCTTTGGGATTTGCAGATCGAAGAGGAGCTTGCCATTGCTACTTGAGCTGATCTCATGGGTACCAGCACAGGTTAAGATGTACAGTTTTTGGGTTCTGGAGGGGAAAAGGATGGTGTCCAGCAGTAGACGGGGTGGATGCTGGTAGATAGCCTCAGCACACTCGGGAGTTCACTCTGCCATGTTCCATGACTCCCTTGAAGTGCAACATAGAGATTTTTAAAACTGACTGAACTTTTTGAATCCTTATTAACTTCAGGATGTCTATTTGCTCAGCACTAGATAAACCAATTTTAGTCAAAATGTAGGTGTCACCTAAAAAATCAAATGTACATCCTGTGAAAATTGAGCAATAACAATAGATTAGGATTTCAGGAGGTAGAAGATAGGCAAATCCACCAGTGGGAGAGAAAATGGAATTTGGAAATGTCTGACATTAAAAATTTGTTTGAAGCACACTTATGTAAATAAAGAGATCTGAATACAGTTTTCTGCTTTGTGTTTGCTCAAAATCTTCAGAGAAATTAGCAATAACTATCCCCAGGTGAGGCAGAAAGACACATTTCTCCCAGTACAGCAACACATGACTTGCATGAGGTTTGAGGGAGGCAAGCTTTAAACCATGTTCCGAGGCATATCTACACTGGAATTCAAAGCATGTTAGCCAGCACCAAGTTTAAAAACAGTTTTTGCTAGAAAGGTGCTTCGGGGCCCAGTGAACAGAGTGTCTTAACCATGGTCTTGTAAATTATTTTATAATAATTTATATTTTATAGGCTACATTCACTGAGTTTTTTACACCAGTGGCAAGTTCAAACCATTCTTTTGCTTTCCAAGTTAGAATAATGCTTTTAGCTAATATAATATCACTTTCCATTTCAACAGTTCTTTTCACAAGGATTTCCAAGCACTTTTCAAACATTAATTTATTAAGGGGACACAAATTAAAAAATCACACTTGTGTCTGAATATATTTTAATGCTTACTATTGTTACAAATAACACCTGAGAGTACCATAATTGAGAACAAAGAAAGAAGGTTTTCCACCATCAGAGCTCTGAAGAAACTGAGTCAGATCGAACAATTGAGGCACAGGCTCAAACCGCATTGTCCTATGGGAAGCAAACAATCTAACCTAGGTTTGTCTGTTGCACAATAGGTCTCAAAACTGCTGCCTTTAGGATTGTGCAGTTTGTACTTCTTTCTGCAGCTGACACATCTTGCTGTTCAGAGCAAGTGGAGGGGGTAAATCTATGGATGGTCCTTTCTCCTCCCCACCCATTTGAGTTTGCTTGCTGTCCAGGGGGCACTAGCAGAGATTGCAAATCTGGCCCCTTTGTGGGATGTTTGAAGGGCTACAAGGAGGGAGAAGGCTTCTTGCCATCTTACCTCTTTTGTGCACTAGCAGAAGGATCAGCCACAGTCTGGGTCAATTGTAATGCAATCCACCCAACCTAATTAATAAAATCAGAGTTCTGTCAACAAAGTGAACACAGTAAACTCATCACAATACAATATAATGGTTTAGAGTTAGTTCCTCCATTGATTTGTTTTATTTATGGATTTAAAACAGTTCTCCATTGCCTAGCAATCTGCACATCCTACACTCATTGTAAAGAATCACAATGTTACATAAAATACGGGTTCTCCAAAATAAAGACTTCATAACAAAATCCCTTCTGAAAAGAAGTCTAATGGTTGGTTTAAAAACATAATTGAACAGATAAATTTCATGCCATGATAACCAAACATATGTTTAATATTCCCATATGTAATAATCATAAGTCAAAATTCCTGATCTAATCATCTTCATGCCCTAAATATGCAAACATTATCACAAGTGAAAACTGAAAAACTGATCTATGGCTTAATTGGATATCTTTCCTAATGTGATGTGAATTCCACAGGCAAAATCTCCAACACTGAATTAAATGGTGAAGAGATTTAATGCAAACTCCTATAAATCCAAATTGCTGTGATAAGAGGAGTGAAACTGCTGAATATTTGTCTACCTGTGTTTGTACAGCATGTAGCACAAGGTGGTCTTGGTCCCTGACTAGGGCTCTTAGTCACTACAGTAATACAAATAATAATAATAAATAATACTTAGTTTAAACACAAAAGTATATTCAAAGGGATCTGTTCTCTTCCCTCCACGCACAGGGAAATGACACATGGAAATCTCATATCTGTGAAGAGAAGAGAGCCCAGAGAGTTGTTTCGCTTAAAATACACACAATTTATGTTAAAGGAAATTACATATTGTATATACTTTGTGTCAGTCTGTGTTCTTTTTGCTGCTTAAGAGGTTTTGCTAACAAAAATTCTGGGAACTCACTGCAGGATAGCACTCTGAACAATTTTTAAAGCTCAAACACTTTGTAAAATTAGTAGCATTATCTTTCCAGATGTGGAATTTGCTTTTGAAATTATGCAAACTCACTTGCACATTTTACTGTTAACTGGTGTAAAAGAGGACAAAGTGCCCTTTAAGACTTCACTGTTCTGCAGGAGAATCATAAGTTTGGGGGGTCTTTGTAGCCAGTGTCTTTTTTGAAGTTTATGGTTTAACATTTTATAAAATACCATCTCTAGAGATTAGATGTAGATGTTTGCAGATGGGTGATGAAATACAGGTTATGCAAACAAACCTCAAAGCCTGGAGCAGACTCAGAGGCGGAGTTTAGGTGCTCAAGCAATGATCAATAAAGCAAACCACTTTATCCCACTGGGAAGAAGAAATCTGTAACCGCTTGGGACAGCAACCCTTTATTTGGCTGTTTAGGGCCACAACGGCTCCTGCTGCTGTGTAAGCAGCAGTTATTACTCCTGACCCAGGGCTCCCTAAGAGCTTTACAGCGGTTATCCCATTTCACAGCTGGGAACGGGAGATGCAGAGCGTGTCAAAGCAAGTCAGTGGCCAAGCTGGGCATTGACCCCTGGGCAGTAATGTAGGGCAAATGTACGCCCTGCTCTATTGATGTCTCTCAGGAGCTGCGCCCGCCAAGCCGCGGCCCTCCCGCAGCCCGGGGGCTGCCTGCTAGGGGCTCCAGGCTGGCGGCTGCAGGTTGCCGGAGCGGTCAGAGGGGGGAGCGAGCGGGACAGACTTTGCACGGAGCTCCGGTGCCAGGGCCTCCCCCGTTCAGGGAGAGCAGGAGGGAGCCAGCCAGCCAGCCCGGCACTTTCCTTTTGGGAGCGGGGAGGAGCAGCAGCTGCGCAGGCGTCTCTCGCACCCTGGTGATTAGTCAGTGCTGGGATGGCGTTTCCTGGGCCAGTCGCAGCTGCGAGCCGAGCGGGGAGCAGCCCCGGGGGGCTGGAGGAGCAGCCGCAGCCGCTGGGCGGGTGTCACCTTGCGCTTCGCCAAGCCTAGCATGTCCCGGGGAAGCGGAGGTGGAGGCGGCGGCGGCAGCAGCAGCAGCCGCCGCTGAGCAAGGCGAGCTCCGTCCTGTTGGCTGCAGCACCCCGGCGGGCAGGAGCCGCAGCCGCCTGCCAGCCTGACTCCCCCTCCCCGCGCCCGGAGGCGGAAGGGAAGATGGACCCGGGCCCCTCGCTGGGCTCCTGTCTCAAGGATGTGAAGTGGAGCGCGGTGTCCGTCCCCTTGGACCAGCTGGTTAGCACCTACCGGCTGCCCCAGCTCGTGCGGCTGGACAGCGGTGAGTAAAGCGCCGGGCCGGGGGGGCAGGGCTGGGAACAGCAGCCGCCCATTAACTATTAACTTCTGCAGACTCGGCGGGCGGGAATGGTTCCTCCTGCGCATCCCGCGCCTGCAGGGCAGGGGGAGGCTCCCCGGAGCGCGCGGCGCGGCCCCCTGCACAGCCGGGGGGCTGCCCGACCCGGGGCACAGGCGCGAGCTGACTTGCCCGGGGACCCCCAGCTTGCCACGGGCAGAGCTGCGGACAGAATCTAGTCGTAGCCCGCCGCCCTTTGGACCAGCGCTTCTCCAGCTCTTCCATCCGCCCAAGTCCAGGGGTCCTCGCAGTGACTTGGGTCCCAGCACGTTTCCTTGCGGCCTGCTCTCATCTCTGGGGCCACAAGCCTCTGCTAGGGCTGGATTGTGACAGGGGTGTGTGAAATCCCTCTTTTTCAGTTAGCCTTGGTTTGCAAAAAAGGTCTTGAATGCTTTCTGGCAGAAACTGCATGTCTCTTGTGGGTCTCGGTCTGCTTCATTTATTGGGGTGCAAGTAATCCATCATGAACTGTGGAAAATGCAGAAGTCAGGAGATGTTTATAAGGTTAAGGATTAGCTCCAAGTGTTTCTAGCTTGGAAAAATGTTACCCCCATAAAACTCAGATTCTGAGGGTCAGGAGAACTGCTACAACATACTAAAACTGCATTAGTTTTGCACTCTTAAACCAGACATCTCTGCTTATTAGATGTTACAGTAAAGTTTTTGCTCTTTCACCATTTTCTTTCTGTAGTCTACTGGTTTAAACAAATTGGATCGTGCTCCTTTGTGTGCCTGAGTTTGGGGAAGCTCAGTGAGTCCAATGTAATGTCAGTAGAGAGTCTTTGAGAGTAAAAAAAATACATGATTAAAATACAGGAAGACATTTGCAACACCTTAGGCTCAATCCTGTGATTACATGTTGTAGAACCTACATCAAGGCCAAAGTAAAAGGAATATTAAATAAACCAAGTAGTCTAAGCCATAAATGTTCATCATGTTAATGTTGATTGAAAGGGCAACAGACAGTTTTTTTGTTTTTTAAAAAACAGAACATGAGAAGTCTGTGAATCTCAACGAAAAGGAACTTTTTATTACTATTTACTTGTATGCTAACCTACAGTCTCTAGGTCAGCATATTATTTTCTATTAAAATCTGGAAGTTAGAGGTTATGCCCCTGACAGAATGGCTAGTAGAGCAACATGCTGCTACATGAGACGAGAAGTTGGAATGATATTTAGTATTGTTTTTCCTTGATGGTTTGGAGTGTCATGGAAATAACCATAGATTTTCAGAGACCAGCAACTGGTGGTCATAAAAGTATTATTATGCCAGTCACAGACGGAGAGTTCAGGAAGTAGAACTTGGGTGAGAGGGATCAGTCCAGAGAGAGCAGTTCAGGAGGTACAAAAACAATGGCTTCTTCTTGGCCCAATACAAATGTAGGAGTGATTGGTTTTCCCTTGATGTATAGGAAGACAGCTCGTGTTTGGGTGCCTGTTGCAGCAGTTATGGTACTTTCAACATGTCATCTATGAAGTGACATGGAGGGTTGTATGACTTGGTAAAATAATTTGAGTACCAAGTTTTGCGTTTGACTTAAAAGTTGTCCTTTTTATGGCTTTGAGACTGGGCCAACATGCTTAAGTAATATCTCATCTTACTTTATCTGCTCATCCACACTGCAATCAGCCTATTGCTTACCTGTCCTTATTATAATCCTTAGGTGATGGGAGCCAGAGCTTTTTGTAACTCTGCCCCTTGATTATGCAGTATCTTTCCTATATCGCTTTGTAGTGCTTGTGTCCTGATGGTCAGAAGTAGGGTGAAGAAAAGATTTTCCGACTTAACTGATGATTAGTTTTATAGTGTTACATCACAGGGCACTGCAATATTTATTTGAAAGCTGCTATGTTAATGTAACTTGTATTGTAGTCACCTTCTGTGACTTGAAGCAGCTAAGATGGCCTCCGACAGTTGTGCTTAAGATTGTCAGGTTGCTGGAAGCAATTCCAGATGTAGTATGTCTCTTGATAAATCTCATAATTCTCTCACAGGCTTATGTGGTGTATGCTGCTTCTTCATTTTTGTTGACTTGCCATCATTGTTGATGTGACCTTTTTTGACTACCAAATTCACAGTCCATTTTGGTCAATGTCACAGTCATAGGATTTTAAAAAATCGTAGATTTCAGCTATTTAAATCTGAAATTTCACTGTGTTGTAATTGTAGGGGTCCTGACTGAAAAAGGAGTTGGGGGGGGTTGCAAGGTTATTGTAGGGGGGTTGCGGTACTGCTGCCCTTACTGGCCTGATCTAAAGACGGTGCTGAGTATCCACAAATCCCATTGCTCTGCCCCCTTTGGAATTCAAGCCACTTTTAGTTAGGTGCCTATATTCAGGTGTCCTAGGTTTAAAATGTTGGCTATTTGAATCTCCTCAACCAGCTGCTTTTCCCTTTGTTAATTTTTGTTAAAAGTAAACTCTTTGCGGGGGAGGTAGGAGGGGGAGTAGGAAGAGGGATTGAGGAGCTGGAGATTTTTTTCATACATCAGTGTTTGTAAGACTTCATTTTTATTGTCTTTGAACAGTTGCTTTCTTGAAGCTTTCTAGCGATGTGGAGATTATTGTAATGTTGTCTTCTCATCTCTTTTGTGATTTAGGTCTTAGGAAAAATTGAATTATTAAATTGTTTGAGTGCAAGAACTTCACTGCTCCGTTGTCAGGGACTGTCTACGCTGTGAGGAGAACCAGGGTGATGCGAATTGCAGAGTGCACCAAAGTGTTGTGGTCTAACCCCCCACCCCCACCCCTGTGGACACTGCTGGAATGAACTAAAAGCATCCTCTTTCAGACAGGACAGTGTCAATGCGAGCTAAGTACATTTTTAGTTTGCACCAACAGCATCCACACAGGGCATTGAAAGTACAACACTTAGGTGCGCTCTGCAGTTTATGCCCCTGTAGTCTGTGCTGTGGCGCAGTATAGACATAGCTTTAGTATCATCATGTCTGATGACTTCAAACTGTGAATAAAGTGAAAAAGAATGAATGAAGTCACATTTCTTGTGCCAGAATCGCCTATAACTTAGAATGCAGATATGAACATCCTGGGAGAATGTCCTCTCCAAATAGTTCTGCTTGCTCTGTAATGATACACAGGAAATGATAAAAATACAGCTGATATGAAACAGAAACATTTATTGTCCAGAATCAAGATCTGAAATATTTACCTAAACTAAAGCTACTTTTGGGTTAGGGAGAGTGGGTTTTTGGGGTTTTCTTGGGGAGGGGAGGAGTGAGGGAAGAAGAAATCTGTCTAGTTATATATAAACTGCACATGTTAGTAGTTAGGCTGTGACATCTCACCTCAAACTGAAATTAAAAGATATATATTCATAGCTTCTGATGAAAACTGGGATAGTTCAAGCTGATAGGAATATTTAGTTCCAATTTCTAAATAGCTTGCACTTGCTAATTCATCATAATGCTGCTAAAGTGGTTAGTCCTCTGAAATACAGAATGGTCCTTACAGTATTTACCATCTTTATTTCAGATGCTGTTGGTTTTGTGTCTTTATTAAGTGCCTATTGCCATAGCAATTGCCAGTATTTTTTAAAAAAAGCTCCATTGTCACCTTAACAAGTGACAGTACTTAGACTGCTATTACCATGCATGTTGCCAGTATGTCTTAACAGGCTAAATATTAATAGAAAACCCAAGGTAACCAAATGCAAACACAACTAACAAACACTAAACCCAATGAATAAGCATTACATCCTGTCTTGGGGCTCACTAAATTGGCTCTGTCAGACCAAGGAGAACAAGTTTCAAAGACAGTAAGAACTGGATGAGAGAATCCTGCCTCCACCCCCTGAATTACACTCTAGGAGATGGAATTCTGGCCTCATTGAAGTCAGTGGTAGTTTTGCCATTAATTTCCAAGGGGAAACGATTGCATCCCAGGATCCAACAGCAAAAATACCTTTATATGACCTTGACTCGCACTGCAGGGTATTAGGCGAGAGCAGGTCTCTGAGGTAATGGTGTCTCAGCCCATTCAGGGATTATAAATAGACAACAAAATACTTAACTTTAGACCTTTCTGGTGAGTTATAATACTACCTTCTTTATCTGCTAACTGAGTCAAAACTCCATGTAGAGCTTATCCTTGTTTTCTCAAGTTTTTGACATTTCTGGTAGCACTGGTGTAGTCTAAGGATAATCTCGGAAGCCGGAAGAAAAATGCTATTAAGACTAAGAAGTGGAAAATTATGCTTTGGTTAAAGAGTTAAACTGCATGGCTTTTTGGCAGCAAATGGTGAACTCCATGTCTGGCATTCAAATCCAGCTTTTGTTTTTAAATAGGAAAATTCAATGTCCTACTGTTGTCTTATTTATTAGGACCCCTGTCATCCTAGCACCATTGTTAATTTTTGACAGTTTACTATTGTTTGTTTGTTATCCCCAAGGAGGGACCTGGGACCACATTCCCTCTCAATTTCAGAGACTGGTCTCTCTAGTGATGAGATCACTATCACTGCAGTCTGCTTGTACTCATCCTGTGGATAAAAATATTTCCCAGTGTAGTCAGCTATTTAACAATCATCACTCCAGAAAAAATATTTTAAACGAATGATACTAGTGTTTTTTAAATCAAATATCCTGGCACTAGTCTGGCTGGGTAGATAGCCCATCTTGAGGCACCACTGTTCAGAAGTCACTTTTGGCTGTTCGCTGAGCCTAACTGAGAACACCCCTCCTAATTCTTCTGGAGATATAGTGACCTATCAACACTAAGTTATTAAGACTCAGAGGGAAATAATTTCTTTTGACCCGAAGCATAAATGCAATATTTGTGGTTGCTTTAAGGCAGACTGACTGAATTATGATGTTGATTTCAAGGAGGGAAAGCCTATGAAAAGGAGGGATTGTGTAAAATATCTTATGAACCCTGATTAAACTGTCTCTTAAATAACTGTACTGGGAGATACTTTACTTGATGCCTGATCTGGCTAAGCTTGAGGTTGCCATGTTGCTGCTTGGGAGGAACAGGCTTTATTTATTACATTGTAAATCCTTTCCTCTATGAGGTACCCCACCAGAGGTAACCTATTTTTAAAAAGATGTTTAGAATCATAATAAGCAATTAGAAATTAGAGATGGAAAAGACCTCTATCTACTCCATTCCCCTGTTAGTGCAAGATTGTTCCCTACAGCATATGAAGTGTTTAGTCTAGTTCTAAATGATAAGATAGTGTTGTTTGGTTTCGAGACAGAACATCACACTAAATAGAACAGTTTGACTCTGTACATAGTGAACAATTCACATTGCATCCTTTTACAAACTCAGGGATATCCCTGAAATTGAGCAATGGTTTTATACTAAGAATTTCACTCCTCCTGAGGTTTGAGTGTGGTATCGTTTATTGTGGATAATCTTCCTTCAAGAAACTATTGCAAAGTGCTTCAGTGGACTGTAGTATTTGGAGGAGGTGGTAAGAACCAGTTCGGAAAAACTAAAGTAGATCAAAAAGACGTGAGCCCCTTGGAATATGCATGATCCAAACACTCATGCTGTGTGAGGCAAGCTATTGTACAGTGTGCAGGTAGGTGACGGTTCAGTGGGTAGGTAAAGCCTCCAGTTAGGAGAAGGCAAAAAGACAGGATGTACTTTGAAACTAGTGAAAGCTTACCTATGACCTAACTTTTTTCCCATAAGCATTGAGCAGCTCTGAAAAATCAGACCATTAATGTTTGAATTGCACACATTGCATACATCAATGCACACAATTAATATAATCTTCCACCCTCTGCCCCACATACATATTTTCCCTCGTGGTCTGCTGATTCCATCATGACAATTGAGTGAAAAAGCAGATGGCTGCCTGCCCCTAACCAGTGCTTGCTGTATTTTCCTTTCCAACAGGCAGAAACGTGTTCCAGAAACACTTTAGTGAAAAAGCTTTTAAATTGTTTTAAGTCTGCTTTACCTTAGGGCATCTATGAAAATGATAGTGCCCTCCTGGAGTTGGAGTCCAAGTAACTTGGCAACACCTATTCTCAAGAGTAGAACAATCTTCCAGATGAGGTGGACATGAGTTGACTAATGTATCTCTGAATTTTAAAGCTAAAAACCCTTGTTGTTTGAGCCTCTTGTTCAGTAGCAACTTCAGATACAATAGTGTGTACTGTATGTTCTTGAATCAATATGCTACTTCTATTATTGTAGGCTCTTGATAATGCTCTGCCATGGTAGTCAAGGATTCAAAACAGTTTGTCCTGAGCTGCTATTTTCACGTGCTCATAAGTGCTCAGATATCACAGGGGATGGTACCTAGATAAAGGCACAAAATAGATCTTCTGGGCTGAAATTTCGCACTCTTGACCTGTACACAAAGATTACCTTTTTAAAATAAAATATCTAAGGAACATCTCTCCAGCAAATTCTTTAGTTCAAGAGTAAAAGAAAAAATACTTTTTTTTTTTAAAATGATGGCTCTGTTTTTTAATTATTTTTATTAAAAGAAATTTGACCAAGTCTTCTGGGAGATTTAGTGCATTGGCTTGGTTTAATCTTTTAAAATATCACTTAGGGCTGTGGTTCTCACCTTTTTTCATTTGCAAACCCCTTTGGAAATTTCGAATGTGGACCCCTTTGGAAATCTATTGCATGTGTATATATAGTTGAATTCTGTTCAGTTAGTTTTCAGTCCCTTAGAGCAGGGATTCTCAAACTTCATTTCACCGTGACCCCCGACAACAAAAATTAATACACGACCCAGGAGTTGGGACCGAAACCTGAGCCCGCCTGAGCCCCATTGCTTGCGGGAGGAGGGGAAAGCCCGAGTAGGGGTGGGTCAAAGCCAAAGCGCTTCAGCCCCAGGCAGGGGGCCTGTAACCTGAGCCACGCTGCCCAGGGCTGAAGCCCTCAAGCTTTGGCTTCTGCCCTGCCTTGTGGGGCCCTAGGGTTGCTAGGTGTCCGATTTTTTGAACGGAACACCCCATCAGGGACCCTGGTGGCTCAGGTCAGCACTGCTGACCGGGCCATTAATGGTCTGGCCAGTGATGCAGTGGGGCTAAGGCAAGCTTCCTGTCTGCCATGGCTCTTCGAGGCTCCTGGAAGCAGCGGCATGTTCCCCCCCCCCACTCACTCCCTAGCTCCTATGCGTAGGGGCAGTCAGGGGGTTCTGTGCTGCCTCCGCCCCAAGCGCCAGCTCCGTAGTTCCCATTGGCTGAATTGCAGCCAATGGGAGCTGCGGGGGCTGTGCCTGTGGATGCGGCAGCACGCAGAGCTGCCTGGCCATGCCTCTGCATAGGAGCCGAGGGAGGGGGGAATGTGCTGCTGCTTTAGGTAATCGCCAGCCTGCATCTCTGACCCCCTCCTTTGCCCCAACCCACAGTCTTGATGCCCCTTCCACCTTCTGAACCCCTCAATCCCAGCCTGGAGCCCCCTTCTGCACCCCAGACCCTTCATCCCCAGCTGGAGCCTGCACCCCAACCCCCTGGCCCATCCCTAATGCCCCTCCCACCCTGCAGCCTCAGCCTGGAGCACCCTCCTGCACCCCTAGCTGGAGCCCTCACTCCCCCCACACCTCAACCCTCTGCCCCAGTCTGGAGCCCCTCCCCCCACACTCCGAATCCCTCAGCCCTAGCCAATAGCCACCTCCTGTACCCCAAATTCCTCATCCCTGGGCCTGCACCCCCCAGCTGGAGCCCCCAGACTACACCCCAACCACCTGCCCCAGCCCGGAGCCCCCTACCGCACCCTGAACCTCTCCTTTCTGGTCCCACCTCGGAACCTGCATCCCGAGCCCCCTCCCGTACTCCGAAACCCAGACCAGAGCCCCCTCCTACACTCCGGAGCCTTAACCCCCAGCTGGAGCCCTCGCCCCCTCCTGCACCCGGACTCCCTGAGCCAGCATGATGAAAATGGGTGAGTGAGGGTGGGGAGAGTGAGCGAGAAGGTGGGGAGATGGAATGAGAGAGGGGTGGGGCCTCGGAGATGGGGCAGGGCAAGGGTGTTCGGTTTTGTGCAAGTAAAAAGTTGGCAACGCTATGGGGCTCAGGCTTCGGTCTCCGGCCCTAGCAAGTCTAAGCCAGCCCCAGTGACCCCCTTAAAACAGGGTCATGACCCACCTTGGGGTCCTGACCCATAGTTTGAGAACTGCTGCCTTAGACATAGTCCAGGGACCCCAGGGTCTGCGGACCACAAGTTGAGAACTACTGACTTAAGGACACAAATTTAAGGTAAACTCAATCAGAAACTAAGATAGGATGCCCAAGTAAGTAGGATAGTTCTTAAGAAACTAAAAAAAAGTGTTGTGCAATGGTTCGTGTATTGTTGTTTCAAATGGTTGTAATAAAGCATGACACAAGGGACTATCATTAAAACTGACATGGGAAAGAAGTTAATATATTTAATACCTTTATGAGTATTCATCACTCTTGTACTAGTCCGGTGAACTTAAGGGAACATGCTGAAAAGAAATGCTACAGAATATGGGACAACATGGTATAGCAGTTAATTTCAGTAACAGGGACTATGTTCCAGGAATTCCACCTGTGGTTTGACTGCAGCACGAATGTTGGTATTTTGGCATAGTGAATAACTAGCTGTCAAGATCTGAGAATCTCTTACAGGAAAATACTCCATATTAATAACACACATACTGCATATGACTCAAAAAACAAACTTTTCATAAAACACTGTGTGCCAAATTACTTAAATCTCTTGAATTTTATATTTATGGTGCTTTCTGTTAGTTTAACTATGCTATTTACATATTATTCTTACTTGTACAGCCTGCATTTTCCATACTATATATAGCTCTGTAGTTAGTCATGGTACTTTTATAAGCAAATATACAATAAAGACAGTGTTCCTGCTCTGAGAGCTTTGTACTGTAATTTAGACTTAAAATACAACACAATGATGAAAGACCATGGTGTGTGAGGAGGTAGGGAAGTATGTTCATGTTGAGCAGATCAAATGTTCCCTAAACTGTTTTGGAGAACTAGCAAATCAACTGCATGTTTTTAGGGAAAAATCATCCACCCCCATTCATGGAGTGGTGTGAATAACTGGAAGTCACAGAGCTACAGGAACTCCTCACTTAATGTTGTAGTTATGTTCCTGAAAAATGCAACTTTAAGCGAAACAATGTTAAGCTGATCCAATTTCCCCATAAGAATTAATGTAAATGCGGGGGTTAGGTTCCAGGGAAATTTTTTTCACCAGACAAAAGACTTATACACACACCCAGTATAAGTTTTAAACAAACAGTTTCATACTGGTGTACAGTGGTGATGATTGTGAAGCTTGGTTGAGGTGGGAGTCAGAGGGTGGGATATTTCCCAGGGAATGCCTTACTGCTAAATGAACTAGCAATTGACTGAGCCCTCAAGGGTTAACTCTCAGAACACTCTACAAGGCAGCAGGAAAGGAGGGAGGGCAGATAGAGACACACACCCTGTGTGTGAGAGAAAAAATGTGCATTTCCCCTTAAAGTAGCTGACTCCAGGCTTAAGTACACTGCCTTGTTAACTAAATCAGCTTGCTGAGACCCGCAGCTACTGCCTAGAAGCTCCCTCCATTGGTTGTGTGTCCCCCCTGCTCTGTGGAAGATGGGGTAAGCTGGGTGTAGGAGCAGGGGGAGGGGGAGACACCCTGACATTAGCCCTCCTCTTCCCCCCTCCCCCCGTACAGCAAGCAGGAGTCTCCGGGAGCAGCTCCAAGGCAGAGGGCAGGAGCAGAACATGGCAGTGTGGGGAGGGACAGCTGCTGCACAGGGAACTTAGGGGAGTGGGGAGCTGATAGGGGGCTGCTGATCCACCCTGCTTCCAACCACCCAGCTGCAACGGGCTGCTCTTCCTGCAAGCAGTGGACAAAACAGGCGGCTGCCAAACGACTGTTTGAAGGGAGCATTTCACAACTTTAAACGAGTATGTTCCCTAATTGATCAGCAACTTAACATCAAAACAACGTTAACCGGGATGACTTTAAGTGAGGAGTTCCTGTAATTACATTTAAATTGATTTACAGACTTACGTCTTTGTTCTTGGAAGAACAATTTCAGAAGCCTTAAATTACTCTCGAGTATCGGTATAAAATTATTGAAAATGCAAACTTCTATTTGCTGAAAAGACCCAAATCTCTCTCTTCCCACCCTCCCCCCACTGAAGGTTATAGCCACATCACACATTTTACATCTGATCATAAAACATTCACTTTTGAAATTGTGCCCATGTAATTGTGTTATGGTCATACTTGTTTGTTCTCAGTCTTCAAATTTGAAACTCGTTCAGATTTGTTCTGGGAAAAAAATGTCAAGCCTCTGTGGATGGTGAGTAGGAAAGATGAGGCTCATTGAGAACGTACCTCCCTCAGATCATAATATAAGATATGACTAGCTCTGTATGTGTATGGTACCACACAGTGTTCAGAGAGTGGGTGTGGCTAGCAGCAAGCCGCAAAACTACAGCAAGTACCATTCCAGTGTAGATGAAAGACAGTATATAGGAAAAGGGAACACTTTAATTAAAAAAACAGAAACTATAGTGCTCAGTAGTAAAAGTGCTTTGTGAATTGTGGGTATTATTCTCCCTCCGCCCTCTTAGAGATAGGGAAGTTGGCCATGGAGATTTTTGTTTCTCAGTATTGTATGCTGCTTGACAAAAGTGGAATCTTTTCTCCTTGCCACATTTTTTAAAAAATTGTTACTGTAGAAAAGTTTAAAAAGAAGATGATGATTTTTTTACCCTTAATATGCATGTGAGACTTGGCTTATAGGAAGGATGGTTTGGGTTTCAATAAATACTTCCAGTTTGCAATTGAACAGGAAAAACCATTAAAAGGCTATAAAAAGATGAATTCTTATTCAGAATTAAAGCTATAACTCAGTTTTACCCTTCCTGTGGGCATAAGGCAGTAGTCTGAGTTGTGCTGCTTGGGCAATAAAAATGAGATGAGTGTTGTGCACACAGACCTGGTAGAGCTCAGCCTTGTGAGTATCCAGCTAGGGGATTATGGTTGGAGCACAGCACACTGGGCCCTATCTGCTCTTTAAGTTTCCTGAGCAGAGTGCAGGCCCTGACTGGGGTTTCTAGGCATACTCTCAGGGTACAGATCCTCTGTCTAGCACCCCCTTCTGAGAGCTGGGATACCAACTGCCCAGACCCTGGGACCAGCGCTAACTCCTCAGACTGCCTTATAGCTTAAGCATGTCCTCTCCCCCTACTCCATATGTGTGGTGCTTTGGGATTACAGTGTCTCCTATGGGGCACACTATAGTGAAGGCCAGTAGAACTTTGCACAGGATTCTAAACACCATTACTCAGTATCTAGCACAAGAGATACACAGATCTAGACAAAATAATAACACCTATATGCATATCCATGCCTCAGTTTCTTCAGTGCTCTGACGAGTTCTTTGGGTGTGGGCAGAGTCCTCTGGGGGATCCACGATCTTTCTCCTGTAGCTCATGGAGTCCTTCTCCTTCTCAAGATCAGCTCACTTTCCTTTGCCCTTGTTGGTCCTTCAGATAAATAGGACATCTCTCCTATAATAGCATGCCCCTCTCTCCTGCCAAGTGTGTCCTGTGTCTGTCTTTGTGATTCCCTCAAGTTTGTATATCGTGCCATATAGATCTTTTGTTCTGTTGCTGGGGATTGTCCACTTTCCCTCTTCATAGAGAAGTAGGAGGAACTAGCTTCCCAAGTGTTTCCACTTGAGTGGGTAACCCTTTAAGATCTAACAACCACGTGGTTCCCGGTTTGGTAGGCACGTGCTGTTGCCCTTTTCAACAAATGATGGAGGCCACATCGAGGCATTCCATGATTCAACAATTTCTCAACGTAGACATGTTCCCCAAATTATCACACGAGGAGTAATGTAAACAATTTTACTAAAACAAGCTACCCTAACCGTGATGTGCTTCGTTACGCTGGAGGCTCTGTGTAACTTTCTGTTTTTGTTTGTTGCCCTGAATGGGGTTGCCTGTGAACAAGAGACCTCCTTAAGCATAAGTGAAATTGCAAGCCCTTCTGGCCTCTTTTTCTCAGTATATACAGGCTTTGACTTGTGCTGGAAGTCCATATGGAGTTTTGTCTGTCAGTTATTAGTGTACAATAACATTTCTTCTATTCTAATGCAAACTGATTTTGAGTCTTTGTACCCACTTCCAGAATGAACTAAAAGCACGTGCGGGATATAAAAAACAGTCTAGCTAGAGAGTAATGATGACTTCTTCCTTTGGCCTGCAAAGCTTTACCTGAACACTACCTACCTCAGTTAATTTTTTTTTGTTTTTGTTTGGGGAGTCTGTCCAAGGTACTGTCAAGTTCAAACAGTGGTCCTGGTGATCTGCAAACAGGGATCAATGCTTCACAACGATAGACTCCCATGAGAAGTGAGCATGACGTCTTTGTTCCCAGCACCATTAGTCCAGAAAGCAAGTGGCCTTGTTATATAATATGCTCAGAGAACATATTCCTGCAAATGGCATTTTAAAATATGAAATATAAATAGCTGACAATAAGACAGCTTAAAACAATTCCTCAGCTTGCTTGCCTTGCTCAGGAAAATCCTAAATGAATAGATGGGGCTTACAGTAACAAAGTTAGGCTTAATTGGCCCATCAGAGGAAGCACATCCTATATTTTAAGTTTTAGAAGCTAACATGTTCATAATATGGGCCTCCTGTGTCTAAGGAGAGCTAGTAAGTTTCCTAACTGATCTTTGTTTCCAGTCAGCTTCTCCATGCTTGATCCCATTAAGGCAAGTCAAACCATTTTTTTTTAAATGTTTAGTATTACCAGCCCCAGTCAGCCAAAAATCATGGTACTTCAAAAAGGATAAGTTTGGGGTTCTCTGCCTTTATTTTATTTTGAGCTTTTTTTAGGTTTTCACACTTTCAAGCTTTTCGCAATAGTGAAGGCTATAAACTTTTTTAAACGATAGCTGAAATTATCACATAATCATATGACTCGAAAGATGACCCTTCTTAAACCCTAAATATCCGGAGACTTGGATAAAATAGAGTGGGCAACACTGTTTACTTCCAAACATGCTGCTAAATATTGTCAGCTGTTTAATTAAAGGATTTGTTAAGACTCCCCACAGTAATGCATGAGAAACCATGCTAATGGTTCTGTTCTTGGATCAGGATTGTAGCTAAATGTTATGCACGTACAGTATAGCAAAGTTTGAATTGCCTCCTATGATGAGCAACATTAAGGAATAGAGTGGTGGCTTAGTACACTTTCTGTTGCCGTCCTGTGTTTTGGAATGCAAGCGGTAACGTTGGGACGTTATTGCAGAGAAAGACTTTTCTGTGTGGTTATGGTGGGAGGGTTGCCTGTGTTGAAAGATTTGCTCCATGTCATTTGGCTTGTGTTCATAAAAAGGAAACACTTCCGATTCTCTGGGATGTTTCTTCAAAAGATTTAAAACAAACACAAACAAAACCTTAATGAAGCCTAGATTGTTACTCTTGGCTTTTCGCTTGGTGGGTCATAAACGCAAACTGAATCAAAACACCAAGGGAGAAATCCTGGCCTCATTGAAAACAATAGGAGATTTGTAATTGATTTCACTGGGGCCAGAATTTACCCCAAGTGTCTTGTTAGCCAGAAATCTGAATACTTAAAATATTTTTTACTTATATTAAGTAGTGGTTTGAACAGAACTTATGAGTCTTTGAAACCCAGGCCTGAAGCTGGAGAAAAGCTTCCATTGGAACAAGCTGGGGTTTTCAATGGTGTTGTGACACAGTAGGAAAAATCAGGCTTCATGTTTATTCACTGGGGCTGCTGTAGAACTCTGATCTTAAAGAAACAAAACTTCCCTGTCTCTGCTGGCTGGTGTGAGAGAAGTAGGGGGTAGGTAGTGCAATGGGTGCCAGTGTGAGATAAGCTTGTGTTTGTCTACTGGATTGTATCCAGCACTTGCAGGAGAGTTGGGGACTGAGGGGGTGAAAGCTTGATTCCTAAAATAGTTGTTAACACTGTGTGACCATACGCAAGGGTGGATCAGGCCCTTAAATAGGAGACCTCAAAGTAACTTATGGGTGCTGCAAGAAGTGTTGTTAGTGATTCTGTAGATGAATACTGAACTGCAGGGGGTTGGGAGTATTATGGCATTTGATGTCTTGTCTCTCAGATGTGATTTTTAAAATTTTGTTTCATCTTGACTAGTTGTGCCCACTGAAGATGCTGTTGAGCATGCTGTCTCCCTAAAAATATAGGGTTAACTGTGGTGTCCTAACTAAATTTCTTGTGATTAGATTGTCTACCTATGATTCCTCTGCTGTTCCATCTGGATGCTGCATTTCCCACTACCAGTTGTGTAGTGCTGCTTTCTCATTTAGCCTAGCAGTGCTTGTATTTGAGGGGCTGGTAAAGTGGGGTAGTTTAGAACTTAGAAAAGAGGAGGGGAATCCCATCTGGGTTCTATTCCCAGCTCTGCCATAGATTCAACTACAACAAAGTTGCATACGTAGATTCATTCTGTCAATTTCGGCAAGTCACTTAGTACTTTAATTTTGACACACCAATGATGTTGCATGCTGGGAACAGCATTGTACTCTAAGGATCTGTGCAACCTTCTTTGCAGGGTATGCTTCCTTGTGTAGGCTCTGTAGCTTTCTTTTCCTGCAAGTTAGTTGCTGTAATTGGCATCTCCTCCCCTTAATCAGCTGAAGCTGCAGGGTGGTGTCTTTCCAGTATGCAAATACAGTACTTGAGCTACAATGCCATTTGGAGTTGTACAAGATCTTTCAAATGTTGGGGCTCTTGTACACTCTTTTCCTTTACTCTCCTTATTTAGCAAAGGCCAGTGTATACAACCTTCTGATGTGTTTAACCTTTTATCATTGGCTTCTGTAAGTTAGCAAAGGTTTCTCTCTACGATATTTCACAATTTTTGTAGGCTGCTCTGTCAGCAAAAAAATTGTCAGTAATGGACCTTGACCTTGTTGCAAAACAATTGTTCATTGTCAATTGCATATCTCAGCTTGGCTTGGTTGTTGGCTGGATGATGGCATCATGATGTGTGTCTGTGTAACCATTCCTGTATGGGCTCAACATTCTACTTGCAACATTAGTACTTATGATGCAACCAAATACTTGTAATGGATTCCCAAGGCACAACATTAAGGGTACTAATAATCTGGGTTTTCTTGTGATTAGAAGAACACCATCAATTTAAAAACTACACTTTGTACTTGTTATAAGTTACACTAAAGATTAGAGGGAATCCAGAAAAGATTTTTCACCCAGTTTGCTTACTGTGTGTATTTGATATGACTTTCCTCATTGTTTATCTTCACCTTTTTCTTTTGTTTTTTTGCCAGAAGAACCAACAAGATACACCTTTCCTTTTAAGAAAACACAAATGTGATTGTAAAACCTCAAACCCATAGGGGAATTTTGGTATGGAGGAGCAGATGTGGTACCTGAAACTACTCATAAGAAGTTTGTGTGTGTGTGTATTTGACTAGATTACAAGTTGATGGTGTCAATTTTAAAGAAAGCATTGGGGCTGTGATCCAACCACCACTCCTGATTGTCTCTGTTAATAAGAACCAAGTATCTTTAAAGAAAATGCCTGAGTGTTAATACATTTGAAATACAGTGCAGTCAGAATGATAGCTTTAAATATTTGTGGATTCTACAGAAAATGTATTGGAAAGACATTAAAGGTTTGAACAATACTGCCAGAAAACTTAGTTACAAACAAGTCTAAGATATACCCACAATTTACATCCCATTCTCTCTGGACCTCTGCCTCAGAAGGTCTTGGTATCCCGAGGATGAGAAAGGGAACTATTTTAACTAATGTTACCATGAGATTCCTTCATCCACTTCTTTCTTCTGACACTGATGACCAAGTCAGATGATGATTCTGTCAGGCACTCTATCCTAATTAGTTCATTTCAAATAAAAAATTAGAATAACTAATACAAAGAGATTTTTCCCATGTGTTGCAAATTGCTCCTGGAATTTAAAACCTTCATTCTTTTTAACTGTTCCAGGGTAGACTTGGATTTTAAGTGTTGAAAAACTGAAATGTACATCTAAGTGTGATGCCTTGCAAAAAAGCTTCTGTGTACAACTACATTTCTTTATTTGCCCTGTTTACAATTTGAAATAAGAAAATGATAGAAATAGAGGGGGAAACTAAAATCATAGCCTGTCAAACTTGTTCAATTTGTTTCTTCTATACTGAGAGAACTGTTCCCTAAAATGTTCCCACCTGCCCCCTTACACAGTTGTCCTATTAGGTGCTGTAATGTCTCTTGGCAAAAATAAATTCTGATGTGGTCAAGGAACTGAAAACTACAGTGATTTGAAATCCAATAAATGAGTGACAAAACAGCACTGCTGGTCTGAGCAACCAGTAGCAGTTTTAAAGACTGCTATCTTGTGAGCTACTAGAACCAGAAATGACACACCACTGGAGAACTGTGAATCCTGGCTCTGGAGGTTCAGAATCTCTTGAAACTTTAAAATCATCTTATAAAACCTAGTAAAACTAATACCTCTACTTCAACTCCCCTCTTCCAGCAAAGCCTGAGAGGCTGCTGAGTCTCAGGCTGCTGCTGTGCATACAGTGACTGCTTATGGCACTCAAAAGGAGCTATGGCACAGAACAGCTGCTATTAAAAGTGCACCAGGAACTACTTATTACAGCAACAGTTTAGGGGTATGTGTGTGTGAGAGAGAGAGAGACAGATACTTCATTTTTGTAAAATTATTATAAATGTGTCTGTTAAGTCAGTGAAATAGCAAAAACATTGAAGGGGTGAGAAGGAATCTTAACAAATTAGGTGAACCCCCCAGTAATGCCCCATATTTATGATTTCTCAGTGCTAGAAATGCTTGTTGTACCATTACACATACTTTCAAACACTTGTTCAATACCAGTGACCAGAAGGCAAAGTTTACAATCCTTGTAGTTCCGAATGTGTTGGTGTTTTTTTCCACATTATAATGGGTATTGTTTTTCACAACACCAAATGTTTTAATTCCCTCCCCACATTCAAATACTTGTCAAAATGATATAATTCAGTCAAATTCTTATCACAATTTACAGCTGGACTATTCATCAATTTTATTCTTAAACTCTTTTTTGTCCTCATTATAAATCTCTGGAATATGTTTGTATGGAAGAAATATGATGTGCAGCCAGTCAGTGGTGTTCAGATTAGATCCAGGGGGTACTGGATTAAGCAAATAACAACCCCCCCCCCTCCCACCATGGTTCTATAAAATTAAATACTGAATGAAACGTTAATGGATGGTGCTCCCTTCCTGCCCCCCATGGGGGCTGGCCCAGGCCCTGCCTTGCCCCCTTGAATGTTCCTCCATGCCCCCCACAGTTTGGGGAACACTGATCTATGGTCTAAGTTGTTAGCAAACTGTAGTGCTGACTTTTTTTAGTTAAAATTTTGATCTGATCAGAATTAAGCAGGAGAGCAGCTTGCATGTTCGCACTGATATTAAGAGAAATCCTATCCTCTTAATTTTAATACTCCGACTTTATAAGGAACGTGCATTTCTTCTCTCCCTCCCCCCCCAATCTAAGTTTTTAGAAGTGGAATTACTCAAATCTTTACTTTTTAACTAAATCTGAAAAAAAAATCTGAAGGAATAAAGAGGCACCTGTTCTACAAGGGAGAAGTTGCTATGGTAATTCAGTATAACCATGCCGTAGAAATAAAACATGATACATTGGTAACATTCTCCTAGGTCATGAGCTGGATGGGAAATAAACATTGATTAGCCTTTGGCTAGAAAAGGTTGTCATGCTGTTCTCATTTGTGTGTGCTCTTTCCCATCTGTTAAACCAAAGCTGGGCAGTTTGTGTGTTTGAAACATAGTAACTATTGTTTTAATTATAGCTGTTGATATTTAAATGGAAAAGACTATTTTTATGAGAAATATTGAACTGCTTCTAAATGGCTACATGCTACTGTGCATAGTAGAGATTTTGCCTGTTCTACAGTACTCTGCAGTTTCATGGTAAACCTACCACCAGAATATCACGCTTTCTACATTGTTTCCATCCCTTCTTGTAAATAAGGTCAGAAAAGAGCATGTCCTCCAGTCTTACCCCTTAATTTTGCATGAGAATTCACAGTATCGCTTCAGTTAACATTTTAGAATCTAATATATTGGCAAGTTGACCATCTCCTTCGGGATTCTATTCCACTGCTCAGTTGTTTTGTACTAAGGATTTTTTTTTAAACTTTCCCACCATTGCTAACACCAATGCAATGTTTTTAAAACACTGGCAAAGCTCCTATGGCTGTCAACACCAGTTTACTCTTGTTTGGTGTAAGCAACAGTAAGAAATCTTTTTGCAAAAAAGTCTTGTTTTAGACAAGGCCTGTGAAGAATTTTTTCCTCCCCCCCCCTGTTTGTCCAGAGACTGTAAGTTGCCTTCACTTGAACAGGTACTGATCATCATGTGCCCCCTCCCCCTTTTTTTAGACTGTAACTTCAGCTCCCCAGAATTCATTTTATTGAAATAAATCATACTACTTATGTTTTTGTTGCCCTTTCTGTACTTTTCTCAACCCTTTTTTACAAAAAGCTAATTGGATTGCTTAGGGGATTGGTAATGGGATATAGTGCCTTTCAGGTTGGTCAGCTGAAGTCCTAGAACCAAGTGACCAAAATCTGCCCATAGACATGTTCATACAGCTCTTGTTGACTTCAATGGGAATTGCACCTCCATATTTAAGGGCAGAATTTGGCCCACTGAACACAGATGGAGGCTATCTTGCCACCACAGGATTGCACTTTAGAGCAGCTCTGTCAGTCAGTATTGGCTCAAGAGTTGCTTGAGGTATGAGAATTGACTATTTCAAAAGAAATACCTATTTGTGGTTTAAAAAAAAAAAGTAATATGTGTTGCTGATTTGTAAAGATCGGTCTGAACTTGGATCCAGAGTTTGCAGCTTGAGTCTCTTGCTGATCATTAATTGGTAAATTCACAGCTACACACTTTTCTTGGGTATCAAGTGATCAGAGGAATAACTAATTAAGTAGGAACCCTAATGCTAGAGGCTGGTCAAACACTGACTGACATGTGGACCCACCAATAAAAGGAGGTATGGATTTTGGGTTTGGCATAATCTAAGGCTGTGTCTAATTCTGTTGCTCTGGGACTGAAATACCATGGTACCGAGTATGGTATAAATACCTAGCTATGGCGTGAAGTCTGCCCAGAGGAGATTGAAGCCATCCAATAGGGCTCACAATTTATTCTTTACCAAGAGGCATATAGTCAGCTTCTACAGTGCTGTCAGTTACTAGGGTTCACAATTTAGGGATGATTTTAGACCATGAGCTGCTGTTTCAGCTTTCTTGTGAGAAAGTAAAAAAAGATTCTTCATTGTAGGAAGAGAAACATTTACAAGTTTCAGTGTCTTCAAAAGAAGAATAAGGGATAGTTCTAGGCTCAGTTTCATCTTGGAATGAAGACACAGAAGTGCTTCCTTCAGAATCTTTCTGCTGGAAATATGGTATCTAGTTTATTTAAATGGTTACCTTTCTCCTTTTTCCCGAACTCTACCTCCATTTTAAATGTCTCCAGAGTAAAAAAAAATAAATTAATGTTTAAAGGGTGGATATAAACTTTTCACCAAGATGACCAAATGTGGCATTTTAAAATGTTTAGATTCTTGTAGCTCTGTATTTTATTTTCAACAGCATATTTTTGTAAGTGAATGAGTCATGTTGTTCTTCATATTTTGTAAGTAACTTGAATGTCAGTTTACTAGTGCTTGTTGGAATTGAAAAGTGGTCACCTACAATGTGTGTAATGGGCAAGAATGCTGTTTTCTGAAACTTAATGGACCAAAATTTAATTGTTAAACTAGAGCAACCCCATTCACTGATTTTTAAGAGTAGAATGTGATTTTTAACTACTGCAGCAGACATGTAGATGATATTTACTAAACACGCTCAGTTAAATAAAAGCATCTGCTCTTGCACAGTAAAATAGTGCATTCCTGTAAAATACTTTCACCGTTAGCCTTTTTGGTAGGATGCATGAAGCCACATAACTCTACATAAACACACGTCTGTCCACTGACCCCTAAATCCTTAGTATGAAAGAATGGAGTTCATACTGAATATATTCTACCCCGAAAGCTTTAGTTTACAGTTAAAATTGTTGGAGGCCATTTCCTAACACAATCACTTAAAATCGAGGAAATTCAGTTCAGGTAATGAGCACATCCACACCAACTTCCAATGACATGACTGGCCACTGAAACATCCTAATGCCCAAACTCTCACTTCTTTCAGTTCCAGCATATGACCAACCACGGTGCTCTCATCCAATTCTGAACAATTGCACTCAAACTTAAAACCTGATTTTGGTGTGAGATCCTACTGGTAGTGGAGCTTTTCTCTTTTAACAAAAGCTGACTGAGAAAATTCCAGGTTTATGGATCTTGGGTAGCAGATAGAATACCCCTGGTCGGGGCTCTAGGGGTATGTCGGGGTAGATTTGTTCCTGTGCTATAGCAGGGTGTTTCTTGAGCAGATGGTGTAGTTTCTTTCCTGGAAAACGATTCCTCACTCTCTGACCTTGGGAGGCAGGCCAGTCTTTGCTTATAGACAGCCCCCAACCTGAAGCAAATACCAGCAACTACACACCACACCACAGAAACACTAACCCAGGAACCAATCCCTGTAACAAACCCCGTTGCCTACTCTGTCCCCATATCTACTTTAGCAACACTTTTGGAGGACCCAACCACATGAGCCACAGCATCAGGGGCTCACTCACCTGCATATCTACTAATGTGATATATGCCATCATGTGCCAGCACTGCCCCTCTGCCATGTACATGGGCCAAACTGGACAGTCTCCATGTAAAAGAAAAAATGGACATAAATCAGACATCAGGAATGGTAACATACAAAAACCAGTAGGAGAACACTTCAATCTTCCTGGATATTCAGTAACAGATTTAAAAGTAGCCATCCTTCAACAAAAAAACTTCAAAAACAGACTTCAAAGAGAAACTGCCGAGCTACAATTAATTTGCAAACATAACACCATTAATTTGGGAGTGGCTGGCTCACTACAAAAGCAATTTTCCCTCTCTTGGTATTGACACCTCCTCATCAATTATTGGGAGTGGACCACGTCCACCCTGACTGAATTGGCCTTATCAACACTGGTTCTCCACTTGTAAGGTAACTCCTTTCTCTTCATTTGTTAGTATATTTATGCCTGTATCTGTAACTTTAACTCCATGCATCTGAAGAAATGGGGTTTTTTACCCACGAAAGCTTGTGCCCAAATAAATCTGTTTAGTCATTAAGGTGCCACCAGACTCCTCATTGTTTGTTTTTGTGGATACAGACTAACATGGCTATACCTCTGATACTCTACACTCCTAGTCCCGACCCAGTTTTAATTAATACAGTAAACATTGACAAATCACTTCATGGGAACCATAAAGGAAACAATTCTTGAGTGTCTGTCTGTGTGCTTTGAGTATATCTTTTTTTCATACTGTACAAGGATGACCTCTGAAATTCCTGATCATTACACTCAAGCTTTTTATTTGTGTATTGTTTTGAACGTATAACTTTGAACTCTCAGTGTCAGAAAAAGGTGTGCAAGGTATGCTTTGTACTGCCTTCAAACATCATGCACTGTAGCCAGTGAAACTAATAAAATACTAGTTCATTCCATATGGTCATGATCATTATATTTACTGTAGGACAAAATAATTGCTTGTTGCCCATTACTATAAAAAGCATGAATATAACCATATGAACTGTAAGTCTGCCTTAACCAGATATTGAATCTGTTATTGGATGTCTTCCTGTAAAATCTTCTCTTTTTCAAACACACCAATTCTAATTTGCTGTGTGTGACAGAAATATTTGAAGAGAAGTTTTGTATATTAGCAGTTATCTTGTCTACTCTGATCACAAGCTACCAGAGGGTGAAGATTCTAGAAAGGCTGTATGTGTGTGTGCATGTGCACCTGAGGTTCTTGTGCCAATTACCTGACATTACTTCAAAAACATGGTGGGACTTGAGGCCATTCCCCTACAGTGAAGCAAGATTGCCATTTCCTCCCCAGACTCCCTCTCACCCCCCTCACTTGCTCAGGAACAACCATGCTGCAGGATTGGGTGTTATAATGAAAGTAGAAGAAATTATATTAACTAAACAGACTCCATCCATTCATTGGAATATCAAGGAATGTGATAAATGTACCACTTAAAATTCAGTTCTGAATACCAATTCTTATGTTGAAGCCACCTTTTCTCTCTAGACTACAAATGGTGAGGACATACTAGAATAAAGTAGCAGGTGCTAAAGGACTATTTAATCTAGTGGAGAAGGACATAACAGGAACTGTAAAATGAAGCCAGACAAATTTAAATGAGAAACGAGGCACACATTTTTAACCATGACAAATCAGAACAAACTACCAAGGGAAGTAGTGGATTCTCCATGTCCTGAAATCTTCAAGACTGGATGTTTTTCTGGAAGATGTTGTTTAGCCAAATGCAAGCTATTGCGTTTAATACAAGAGTAAGTGGATTAAATTCTTTGACCTGTTTTATACACGAGGTCAAACTAGATTACCTAATGTCCTCTCTGGTCTTAAATCTATGAATTCACACAGAACACGTCTTTAAAATGTGTAGGTGGGTGGTACTTGGACGGAATGGGAACATGAAATGCGGCAGGATTAGAACAGGTGGTGGCCATTGCAAACGGAGTATTAGAAGTTGCCTGTTACTTTACATAGTCCTGTTTGCCTATATCTCCTTTGTGGAGGGTCTCAGCAGGGAAAATAAAAACAGTTCAAGATGGTGAAAGTATGAGAAATTCTGCGCTAATTATCTGCATGGAAGAACTTGAAGGATCCAGTTCCAGGAGTGGAAAGGGTATATGAGCTTCTGTAGTAGTTGAGGGGAATATGCATTTCCAAACTTGATAGCAAGGTTGAAAGAGGACTTGCTTTATGAAAGATTTTTGGCCATGATTGGTGGGGAACGGGGAAAATAAAACCTAAAATTGTTGGCATTTTTGCCCCACTACTCCTGGCCTGTGTTGGTTACACATCAGTCTCTGATTTTTAAAGGCATTGTAATAGACAGCATGAATTTGCCTTAAGGCTCTTCCCTATGCGTTAAGTAGAAAGACTGAATGTGATTGAAGATAGGTAAGCAACATGCTATGGAGGAGACAGAGTATGGCACATGGACTGTCAGATACACTGTAATGTAAACGCTATGGCCACAGAACCCAGTGTGTGAGGTATTGTAACGACGACATCTTATCCATGGCCCCCTTTTTTTTTTTTTTTATTACATATTATGGGGTCTATTGCTCTTTGAAAGTTGTATTGCACCTTCTCGTCTGCCAGTTTAAATGGCCATGTGACATGACTCTCACAGGCACTGTGCATGCCAAACACTTCCGTCCTGACGAGCAATAGTGAGTGGGATGTGCATCTGAAATGCGGCAGGGACAAAGGAGCTGTAGAGGCTGGACAGTTATGGGGGAAATGAACTGGGAGTGTTTGGGATGGGCTTGATAGCTGCCAATGGATGAAGGAAGGGCATCTGCCAAAACAACATAAGCAAAGGTCGTCTTTACATATCTTGCTCACCTTGAATTTTCATTTACTTCAGCATTAGAAAACTTTGGCATAAAGACTGCAGGATTGAGCCTCAAATAACAGGAATTTCCAACTGGGTAGTGAGTGGGAAGAGAGTAGAATAACTAAATTGAAATAACTTTCCACCCCCAGGAGTATATCCAATGACCTGTTCACCATAACTGATATGGCTGCAAATTCTTGTAGAACAGTCTAGAGCACCAAATGGAAGTCATCCTCTGAACGGACTGAACCTGTGGGAGGAGATATGCTAATTTCAGATGTTAATGTTGTAAACTCAAAATATCTTTGCATATAGGAATAACTGACTTGTTACTGTCTGTAAACTTGTGAAAATTATTTGGGTATCCTCTTATCTAGGACACTTATAACAGTGCAGTATATTTTGTGTGTAACTTGTTATACCTCTGTCTATGATGCCTGTTTAAAATGCTTTACTAAATAGGATTAAAGCAAGCATTAGTGCTACAAAAGTGTTGATCTGAATAAATTCTTTAATGTAAATGACAGGTGATGCTTACCAACTACATCTGTATGTATATAAAACTGAGATCTAAGTTTAGATTTCTGTGTAATTGCACCATGTCATGGTCATCTATCCTCAGAGGTGTTTGTTCCACTGCTATCTTTTTGATCAGAACATGGATCCACTTCAGTACAACAGGAGATACTTGATCAGTCTTACAAGTGCTTCTGCTCTTCAGTGTGCAGAACTGTGCTTTCTTGTCTTTTATGATTGAGCATATAATTGCAAAGGTGGATGATGAAATGGACCTTTTGTTTAGAAACAAAATACCTTGGTTGTGTAACTCCATAATTCTCAATAACAATTAATGTTGATTTTGTACAGACAATTTCAGTTTCTTTAATAAGGCTCATCATTGTATTTGGGGTGGGGAAGTCTTCCTTTGTTCTGTTTCCTCTCACCACTTGCTGCAAAACCCCCAGTAACGTATGAGTAAGCACACTGGTTATCTCTGTATTTTGAAGCTGAAAATGTCATGTGCTTTTCATTAAGAGAACTAAATAAAAATAAATGAAGGCCAAAAAGTCTGCTCATTCTAGCTTTCTTCATAAGAACCCTAGAGTTGCTGCTGAATAACTGAATTACATTTTTCTAGTATTCATATGCTAGTATTTAATTTTATTTTCTCAAGTTGTAAGAGTAAATTGCTAAATGAAAATGTATAAGATTGTAGCCTGTCATCAGAAACTTTTGATATTTAAGTTGGGTAAAATACTTAATCACTGCAGTAAATAGTAATGCAGAATAAATGGCTTTAAATTGTGTAATACAGAGTTTAGTAGTATTTCTTTATGCAGTGAATCTGATGTAATTTTATATCTGTTTTGCAGGAGACGCTGTTGAAGGCCTTCGAGAGAATGATTACCTTGTGATTCATTCATGCCGGCAGTGGACAACAATTACAGCTCATAGTCTGGAGGAGGGTCATTATGTCATAGGGCCAAAAATAGAAATCCCTGTACATTACGCAGGTAAAGCTATAGTTTATTTTAAAATAAACTATCAAAGAAAATGAATTGCCTGTCAATTACATTGATCACTTTGCTTGGCAGAGAGAAGCTAAATATCTGATGTTAGAGTGATTGTGGCTGAACCTTTTAACAGAGAGCGTAAGAGGTACTGAAGCCACACCCAGGGCTACTGCATTAGATTGGATGCATTTGTATTTATTTAGGCAACACGCTGGTAAATCACATAACTATTTAGTAGGGTTATCAAACGATGAAAAAAATCACAATTAATCGTGAGATTAAAAAAATAGTCATGATTAATCACAGTTTTAATTGCATTGTTAAAAAATAACAGAATACCAATTTAAATTCAGCATGGAAGCATGTCCTCTGGAATGGTGGTCGAAGGATGAAGGGGCATACGATCTGGCATGCAAATACCTTGCAACATCGGCTACAACCATGCCTGTTCTCACTTTCAGGTGACATTGTACATAAGAAGGCAGCATTGTCTCCCATAAATTTAAACAAACTTGATTGGCTGAACCAGAATTAGGATTGAGTGGATTAGTAGGCCCTAAAATTTTACATTGTTTTGTTTCATAGAATCATAGAATCATAGAATTCAAGATCAGAAGGGACCATTATGATCATCTAGTCTGACCTCCTGCAAGATGCAGGCCACATTAGCCGATCTACCCACTCTTTTAGCAAGCGACCCCTGCCCCATGCTTCGGAGGAAGGCGAAAAACCTCCAGGGACACTGCCAATCTGCCCTGGAGGAAAATTCCTTCCCGACCCCAAATATGGCGGTCAGCTGAACCCCGAGCATGCGGGCAAGACTCTCCAGCCATACCCTCTGAAAGAGGTTAAGAATATCATATCATTGACCCAATTTGACCCAATTAAGTACCAGTTTGGCACTTAATTGACCTATTGACTAAGCCCGTTATCCTATTATACCATCTCCTCCATAAACTTATCTAGCTTGATCTTAAAGTCATGGAGGTCCTTCGCCCCTACTGTTTCCCTCGGTAGGCTGTTCCAGTATTGCACTCCCCTGATGGTTAGAAACCTTCGTCTAATTTCAAGCCTAAATTTCCTGACTGACAATTTATATCTGTTTGTCCTCGTGTCTACATTAGCACTGAGCTGAAATAATTCCTCTCCTTCCCTGGTATTTATCCCTCTGATATATTTAAAGAGTGCAATCATATCTCCCCTTATCCTTCTTTTGGTTAAGGAAAACAAACCGAGCTCCTCAAGTCTCCTGTCATACGACAGGCCTTCCATTCCTCGGATCATTCTAGTGGCCCTTCTTTGTACCCGTTCCAGTTTTAACTCATCCTTCTTAAACATGGGAGACCAAAACTGCACACAATACTCCAAATGAGGTCTCACCAACGCCTTATATAACGGGACTAGCACTTCCTTATCCCTACTAGAAATACCCCGCCTAATGCAACCCAAGACCGCATTAGCTTTTTTAACGGCCACATCACATTGCCTACTCATAGTCATCCTACGATCAACCAGGACTCCCAGGTCCTTCTCCTCCTCCGTTACTTCCAACTGGTGCGTCCCTAGTTTATAACTAAAATTCTTGTTAGTCATCCCTAAATGCATAACCTTACACTTCTCACTATTGAATTTCATCCTGTTACTAATACTCCAGTTTACAAGGTCATCCAAATCTCCTGGAGGATATCCCGATCCTTCTCCGAATTGGCAATACCTCCCAACTTGGTGTCGTCCGCAAACTTTATCAGCCCACTCCTACTCTTGGTTCCCAGGTCAGCAATAAATAGATTGAATAAAATAGGACCCAAAACCGAACCTTGAGGAACTCCACTGGTAACCCCCCTCCAACCCGACAGTTCCCCTTTCAGTACTACCCTCTGCAGTCTCCCCTTTAACCAACTCCTTATCCACCTCTGGATTTTCATTTCGATCCCCATCTTTTCCAATTTAACCAATAATTCCTCATGCGGTACCGTATCAAACGCCTTACTGAAATCCAGATATATTAGATCCACCGCATTTCCCTTGTCTAAAAAATCTGTTACTTTCTCAAAGAAGGAGATCAGATTGGTTTGGCACGATCTACCTTTCGTAAATCCATGCTGTAATCTATCCCAGTTGTCATCGGCCTCCTGCTCCTTAACCACTCTCTCTTTCAAAATTTTTTTTTTTTTTCCATTACTTTGCATACTACAGATGTTAAACGAGTGTAGTTATATAAAAAATAATAATTCTACATTTGTAAGTTGCACTTTCATGATAGAGATTGCACTTACAGTACTCATATCCGGTGAATTGAAAATACTTTCTTTTTTTACAGTACAAATATTTGTAATAAAAATAAAATAAAGTGAGCATTGTACACTTTGTATTCTATATTGTAATTGAAATTAATATATTTGAAAATGTAGAAAAACATCAAAAATATTTATAATAAATTTAAATTGGTATTCTATTAACACTGCAATTAAAACTGCAATTAATCACAACTAGTTTTTAATCTAGTTAATTTGTTGTACGTTGATCACTTGAGTTAACTGCGATTGACAGCCCTACTATTTAGTAAAAGAGGATATAATTTTGGAGTATAATTAGCTGCCAGTAGTTTTCATATGAACTCATTAACACTATTTCATAGTATTTTTGAGTACCTTTTTAGTAGTAGTGCAAGTGAAATAGGACAGAGATGGAATACATTTGACACTTAGCTGCATAATTTCATGGTAGTGGTTTACAGTAGTACCACAGTAAGAGCCAGAGAGTGATATAAAATCATGGCATAGAATCATTAAGGTTGGAAGGGACCTCAGGAGATCATCTAGTCCAACCCCCTGCTCAAAGCAGGACCAATCCCCACTTCCCTAAATGGCCCCCTCAAGGATTGAACTCATAATCCTGGGTTTAGCAGGCCAATGCTCAAACCACTGAGCTATCCTTCCTCCCGTAATGCTAACTCAACTGCAATACATTCCTGCTACAGACTGCACAAAGTAGGCTTTTTTTTATTGTTACACATAAATCTGTATAATTAATTAATATCACTTCCAAGTTATTTTCTTTTGTGGCAAAAACTGCTTTAGTACTATTTTGTATCACCTAAGAATTTGCTGTATTTTTTTTCCCAGATTGGCCCGGATAAACATGTTTAGCATTTAAATGCTATCTACCGTAGGAAGATATATAAACTCCTCTCCATGGGGGGAAAAACTAGGTGGGGAGGATGGAAAGTGGAATGGACAGCTTGAGTTATAAACACTAATAAAATGTAAGAAACAAAATTGGGGCCACATTTTCCTTTTCTTTCCTATATTGTGTTGACTAGGTTACTGTCCTTTTTGTTAACACGGTGGTTTTGGTTCGTTCTAATACATAACTAATGTAATAAAAGTATACTTAGTGTGGAAGAGCTCGCTGGCATTAAAGCAAAAAGTTTTGAATATGAAAGACTTGCAGCAGTGATATGCTATATTTCAATGATGGGACTTACTCTAGTTTTTTCCCCATTTCTATTTCTCCTTGGAGTTTGGAAACTTAATTTTAAAAGCTACATTTATATTTTTCAGAGTGAAGGCACATACAGTATATCATAACACATGTGGCATTAAACTTGTTTAGTATAAACAGTTTTTAGTTTATGCATAGTAGCAACAATCTCAGACCCCCACACTGCTTGAGCTGTAATGCTTTGGTCAAATAAACACTTAGCTTTCTACATACTGAATGGTGTGTTTTAGAATCTTCAGTGTACTCTTGGAAGATGGGGAACATAAAATTAAACTAATTATGGCACAAAAGAGTGCTGGCATCTCAAGGGGTTTATTGATGCATGATTGTTACTAATGATGTCTTTTTGCAGCAGTTAACTTATTTTACTGTTTTTCCTTGAAATATTGGTTTCATTAATTCTGAATTTGAGATTAGGGTTAGATCCTAATCTGTTAGACTGGTATGAATCCAGAGTCATGCCACCCTGTGTAGTAACTCCAGATTTACATAGATGTGTCTGAGATAAAAATCTGGAATAATTAGGCTATACTCCCAAGATCCCACAGAAGTCTAGTTTTGCATAAGGACTCTATCAGTATAGGATGTGGCTAATACCAACAAAAAATGTGTCTTTAATATGCATAATACACTTTGCTACCAGTAAAGAAACCATCACCGGAAAAATAAAACACTTACTAGAAAAGTAAAACCAACTTTCCCTCCTACTTAAGTGTAATTCATTATATTGTAAACTAAACATTAAAATGCCTTCCATGGGTATAGAAAAGTTCTGGTCAAAAACTAAATATCAACTTCTGAATTTTGCCTTAACTAATGAAGAATTTCAGAGCTTACTCTATATGAGGTGAACATACACACTTGCTGGGTTCTGACACTATCCTGGAATAGCTTCAGACATTAGTTAGAAATTATTTTGAAAACATGCAATGTTACAGGTGGTGTAGTACTGGGAAAGAAGAACTTGTGTAAGTGTGTGTAGCCTTTTCTCAGAGAAATTTTTGTAATCTACTGTTTGGGTGGTGTGCTCATGTAGATTTAATGGCAGCTTCTCCACATTAACGCACTCAACTGCCCTGCCCTTGCCTGCCCTGATCCAAGTGTTACTAAAGGGTATGGTCTTCAGCTGTAGTTGGGGTTGATATGTACTGGAGGTGTATTTAGCTACTAGCCAATTTATATAAAAAATTCTGATTTGTATTTGAAAAATGCTCATCACTTGGCAGGTTGTTTGGTGTGGATTTACACCATTTAGAGTTGTCTTAATAGCCACTCTAGAGCTAGCCTCTGAAGGATTTAAAATGTCTATTGGTGCTTTTTGTTATCATGTGATACTAAATGTTGTACCTCTATAAATCTTGGCCATCTAATGCTTTGCTGACTACTGTTCTTTTAATGAATGCTGTAACTTTAAGCTCCTATGAATTGGGAACATGCAGTGTGAATACCATACTAGCATTTTGATATTGGTTATTGTTAAAATTTTCTACAAGACCTATAGAGTTCCTGTGGGTGTTATAATAGCAATGGGTTTTGTTTTGTTTTTTTAGGATGGAGTAGCTTTTTTCTGTCAAAATTATAGTAAAGTAGCTTCCATCATGATTTTTGAGTGCAACTACTGAACGAGAAGGGGAAGTTGAAACTAATTTTATTCTCCTGGATTATAGGTTTAATTACCACGAGACTGTCATTCATATACATAACTGCTAGTATTGAGCAAGCATTATTTTTGCTACCCCTCAAAATGAGGTACAAACACTGTTTAGAAAGTTAAATATTAATATTTATTTCACCCAAAGCTTTTTTAGCAGGATAGAAATGAATTATTGAATGATGAATCCTGAGCTTAGCTCTACTGTCCTGCTGACCATCACTTCCAGGGTTTTTCCACTGCTTCAGTGTAAATATTCTACTATGGATGGTGGCAAGGTTAGATTCTTGTTGTAGAGGAACAGTTAATTATGACACAGCTGTAAGTCTGTGAGTGTTCCCTTTTGAATACTGTTTCCAGTCTGCTTCCCTTTAGAGTAAAAGCTAAAGTTAATGTAGCGTCTAGTTCAATTTTCATATAATTAAAACAAAATGGCTAATGTGATCTGGCTCCTAAAACAAAAGATAAAAGTCTTCACATGCATGTTAAATGAAGGATGGGTCAAAATTAACATTTTGATTGTGAGTCGTATCTTAATGTGTATGAATAGAATCTGGCTTCATGAGAGTTTAAAGACATTACGTTACTTGGTATTGGCGTTAATTTGCTGTCTAGTGTGTCTGTTCTTTCCCAGGGTAATTGGTACCCACCGTCTTATTTCATAAATGAAACCTATCAAGGAGGCACCCTGTTGTAAAATAGCTTTATAAATGTTTAAAATACACCTAGTCCTAGATGCACACACTGAACAAATGGACATCTGTCTCTGTAGCATCTTCAACTGATTGTGTGAATTATGCATGAGCCAGGTTGGAAAAATTAATAACATCAGCTCAGGCAATGGTCTATAGCTTTCCGGATGTTAGTAAAAAGTAGTCCGTCGTGGGGGGGGCGGGGTGGGGGAGTGGTCATATTATCTTATCTTGGGGCATAGGACTGAAGGACTTCAGTGATTACACTTTCCTTTTAAACAAAAGGGACTTTGGAAATGGAAAGCACGCAGAAGCAGACTGCAGTATACTGCTTCTTATCAACATTGATTGCCTCCCTCATCCCCATCCGTGGTGGTCCCCTTGGAGTCAGTCCGAAAGGTGAATTTTCTTGTTTAATGAATGGCGGCTCCATAAACACACACTTTGACCCTCAATGTGATTTGACCCCAGTGTGCTACACACTGGCACTTTACATAGGCTTGAAAGGGAGTATGTAATACACTGGCTGCTGCATGTGCTCATGTGTCACTGCACTGGCAATTCAGGCTTCTAATATCTTGGACCTCCGTTAGGTTTCTTTTTGCTCAAGAAGTAGAGGCTTTTTGATGCTGAGGGTCCCAGGTTCAGTCATTGCTGGTGACCATAATGTGTCTGTGTGTGGTCATAGTTCATTACACCTGCATGTCCTTTCTTTGAAAGTCCCTAGAAGTGGACACATTACTCAGACTTGTCATTCTGCAGGCATTACATGTGGAGCAAGGACTTCAATAATTCTAAAAATTGACAGAGCCGTTTGGTTTTTTTTTTTTAAACTAACAAAACTTTACAGAACAACAAAGATGCTGTGAGTAAGTATAATACAATATTTTATTATAATACAACTTTTGAGGGTCTCACACACACCCTTACCACATCTGCGCTCTGCCCCTCTCCCCACCCCCAAGAGGTGGGGCCGGAAGCGGGGCCTCTACTGCGGGAGGAGAGGTGGGAGTGACGTGGACAGGGTTAAGGGGGAAGAGGCTGGTGCTGCAACTGGGGGTGGGAGTGAGCCACGCCGAGGCTCGAGACAGGGCCAGGTGTGGGGCCGGATGAGGGGGATGCAGCTGGGAGCGGGGCCCAAGCAGAGTTGGGGGAGGAGAGGGGCTGGGTGGGGCTCCCTTTCCGCCCCCTGTGAGGGCTGGTCCCAGCCCTGTTGCGCCCTTCCTCCCGGAGTTCCTCCGCACACCACTAGATCCAGGCTCTGAGATTTGCAGCCATAGGTTTTAAAACACAGTGTAGCCGTATCCTTAGCGCTCTCCAGCTCCACAACTGAAGAGGCAACTTCACTTATGAGAGGGCCTTTAGCCAGTATCATCCTCCTCATTAGCACGAAACAAATGAGCAACACAAGCCTATTAGGCATTCGGCCATGATTAACAAGTCTAACTAGTATTAACAAGCTTTAGAGCTACCATACAACAACATCCTACTAAACCAGTAAAGAGATTTCTGACTTATTCATCCCAGTTGCCTCACCTGTCAAAGGCTCACATGACACAGTTTTAAATTTTTCAATCATTGCTTTGTTTAAAAGAGACACTCTGATAGCTATCAAAACATGTAGGTAAGCAACAGGACAGGGCATGTGTTATTATAGCACAATAATTGCACACCTCCACTATGCTGGGAGGCATGAGGTCAAAGGCAGAATGTTTACAACACCCAAAATACATGACAGTAACACACCCTGGAATATGATGTTCTTTTATTTTAAAAAATTAGGAAGTGTTTTCTTCTTTACTAGTTACATCATAGCTGCCATCTATGTGTTCATATACAGAAGGAGGTATCCCCCCTAAAGCAATGAGAATTTTTTTTTTTAAAAAAGTTTAGTTTTTAAAACGTGTTGCTTTACATCTCTCTTCAGAGGAGTGTTCTTGCTCTGAGGAAACTCGTCAAACATGGCAGTCAGAAGAACAAATGAGGCAAGCAAGCTGCCACCTAGGTACAGCAGATTTAAGACCCTATATTACATTTTATATACAACTTTTTTTAAATCCTACAGTTCCAGTTCTGCAAGGCTGAATGGGGAAGTCACAACAAAGGGGTGGGGGCAGAGATATTATTGGTTAAATGACCCTCCAGTTGCATCAAACTTGTTTATCTTCAATATAAGTTTCTCTACCCCGCCTTGCTCTTTTCCCCCCAGCTTTTTTTCCTTTATAAGAATGGCCATACTGGGTGAGATCAATGGTCTATCTAGCACAGTATCCGGTCATCTGACAGTGGCCAGTACCAGATGCTTCAGAGGGAATAAACAGAACAGGTCAATTTACTGAGTGATCCAATACCTGTCATCCAGTCCCAGCTTCCAGCAGTCAGTCAGGAACACCCAGAGGATGGGGTTGCATCACTGACCATCTTAACTAATAGCCGTTGATGGACTTATCTCCCATGTATTTATCTAATTCTTTTTTAAATTCAATTATACTTTTGGCTTTCACAACACCCCCGGCAACGAGTTCCACAGGTTGACTGCGCGTTGTGTGAAGAAATACTTCCTTATGTTTGTTTTAAACCTGCTGTCTATTAATGTCATTAGGTGGGTGAACCTAGTTCTTGTGTTAGGAAGTGTTATTTACCCCTTCACATTATTAGTTTTCTCCACACCCTTCATGTGTGATCTACAGACTCAGGCTTGTGGGGCTTGCCCTATGGTGTTAAAAACAGCTATGTAGTTGTTTGGGCTGTGGCTCTTGTGGGTTTCAGATGCTAGGCTCCTGCCTGAGCCCGAATGTCTACACAGTTGTTTTTAGCGTCATAGCACAAGCCTGAGTCTTGCTCTTGTGATTTTTAAAATGCAGTGTAGACAGACCCTAAGACTCCTGTGATCTGTGGCTTTGGATGCTGCTCCTATTTCTAAAGGTTCTCTTGCCTCTTGGACTCCGATTTGTGATTCGGACAGCTCTTCTGCTGTACGCTGTATGGATCCTTGGGAATTATAAGGAAGGCACATGTCTTCATACCGTGGCACTTGCATACCAGTCTAGCTACTTTCTTAAAATATTTGACAAAGAATTATTAAATGGCCAGGCTAAGGCTGTGGCTTGTCCAAGGCCACAAGGAGCTTGAAATAGAGCTGAGACCTTATCTGCCCCTCAGGACTATGCCAACCCTATTAGACCTCCACTACATACTAAGTATGCTCAGTGTCTCCCGGATGCCTGTAGAGGAAGGAGGGGACACTGGGTTCTTCCTTGGCTGACAGTCTGAAGGTCTTCACTGCCAAAATTCAGCCATTAAAAAGGGGACCTTGCCGGGACAACTCTCCGCTTAAGCTTCCCACTCTGAATCCACAGTTGAGGGAAGCACCCCCTCCCCCATGTTCCAAATATTCAGTAAAGGGCAGGGGCCTCTAGTGTCTAGTTGTCTGTACAATTGCTAAGAAGAGCAGGTAGTGTATATTTGGCTTCCTCTGATACCAAACATTTTACTTTCTGCCAGTGGAACTGTATAGCCCTAGGTCGTAGTGACTCCTAGAATCATAGAATCATAGAATCATAGAATTCAAGATCAGAAGGGACCATTATGATCATCTAGTCTGACCTCCTGCAAGATGCAGGCCACATTAGCCGATCTACCCACTCTTTTAGCAAGCGACCCCTGCCCCATGCTTCGGAGGAAGGCGAAAAACCTCCAGGGACACTGCCAATCTGCCCTGGAGGAAAATTCCTTCCCGACCCCAAATATGGCGGTCAGCTGAACCCCGAGCATGCGGGCAAGACTCTCCAGCCATACCCTCTGAAAGAGGTTAAGAATATCATATCATTGACCCAATTTGACCCAATTAAGTACCAGTTTGGCACTTAATTGACCTATTGACTAAGCCCATTATCCTATTATACCATCTCCTCCATAAACTCCTCCTTAAGAGGTTCCAAGAAAAGAGGATGAGACCTAGAACAGGGAGTAGCATTGCTATTGGGTGGGGAGTTTATTCACATGAATTCTTCCCTACATGCAGCTGTACCACTCCCTGCCATGAACCAGGGTGTTTTGCTTCTTAATTTTACCTTGTACTCTGCCTGAGATAGTGTAGCCTGACACCCAAATAGCACATGGCTCTCTTGGGGCTAACGTGCCCTAAAAGGCTGCATAACTTTCAGAAAGAACAGTGCCTAAATGCAGTATTTTTAATACTTTTTTTTTGTACACTTCATGTAAGTAAATGTGTGCCACTTCCAAAAGACACTTATGCATCTGATGGCCCAGTAGCTAATGCTGTTGTATGAAAGGCTACCTGTGATGTTGATCCCTGCTGGTTTTAGTGCCATTTTGAAGACATTCAGTTGCTAACGTCTTTCTTGCAATTAGTGCTGATAAAAGTACAGTCACTGACATGTGGTCATACATAACTGTTAGAGAAACATCCAGTTATAATGGTGCTTTTTTAGTTTTTTATCTCACAGATTTGGTTAGTTGCATAAAGGTCCATGAAAATCATTTATCTGTTCCTCCCCAGAAACAAAGTAAAGAAGGTACAGATTTGGGGTGGGTTTTTTTTAGTTGTTTCTGTAATTGAAGAATCAAAGAGCCTCCATTTTTCTTAGTAGTGGTTGGCCCTTATTTAAATATTTCTGTAACTTGAGACTTATCTTTTCTTGATGCTCTTTGGGGTTCCCTCTTTCCCTGTCCTTCAGCAGACTGCAGCATTCTTGTATCTTCTCTTGGGAACAAGTCTCCTGTACCCATATCTTTTTAATAGACTGATCAGATAGGTATCTAGCATGATTGTAGCATTAATACCTTATATTAAAGTCAGAGATTGATTATTTTTTCTGTTTGAAAGCTGGGAATCCCAGCTGGATTTTAAAAATAGCCCTCTATGGAAAGCGATTAACTGTCTTAATGAAAGCCTTCAGCTCCTCCAAAATCTAAATGTTCATTTGGGGCAGATGGGAAGAGAGACAACTAAATTTCTAGCCTTTCTAATTGGAGAAGATAACTGGCCAAACATGGAGTTTGTGTCCAATACAGCATCTTCCTCCTGATTCTTCAGGCAGCTCTGCGCTTCTGCTGTTGCTCTAGCTTTGCGAACTTGCAGCTGGATGAAAGCTTACCAGGGTCTTGTCAGTCTTCATTGGGATTTTTTCAGATTCCTTTGGGCAGCAATAAAACTGATAAAAATTTGGTTCAGTTTCACTCTGCTGCTGCTTAGGAAGGAACAGCAAGGCATATATTGAGGATGACGATTTAAAAATAATGGTCAAGGAAAGGGTAGAGTAGCAGCCCATCTCAGCAGCCAAAGGGCTGGGGGAAGGGTTAGAGAGGAGTGGGAAGCATTCTCCTTCCCTCACTCCAGTCCCAAAGGGCATGGTTGCTGGTTTTGGTGAAACTGGCAAAAATAGTAGGTTTCACTTTCTCCGCAAAACGAGAATCCACGGTCTCCTTTTATAGTAGGCAGACAACCTGTTCCTCTGTTAAAAAATCTTGCTATGTCTTCCTTCCTTACAGACACATGTTATGGACTGAAGGTGCATATTGGTAATGAAGATCTAGGTAAACTAGTCATAGCTGACGACAGTATGTGTGTTTGTGGGGGTAGGAAAGAAAGCAAACACTGCTGCAAATGAAGCTCTTGCAAAGAATGCTGTAGTAACTGGTAGGGTTCTGGTTTTAATTCAAATACAGGATCATGTAATCCTTATTTTGCTAGATCCATACTATAGAACAGTGATGCAGAATTCTTGCAAGTACAAATATTTAAAATATTATTTTGGGGGTGACTGCTTCACTATGTGTGGATTCACTTGCACATTCCTTCTTTCGTCTTCCACCCTCCGTCCTCTTTTTGTGCATTTTGCCTCCCTTTCACATTCATCTCTTCACTCCCTTTCCTGGATTTTGGTCTCCTCCTCTAGGTCCAAAGCTACTTTTGAAAAAAGTGCTATAGGTTTCCTGTCACAGATGTAGGAAATAGTATGTAAAACCCACATTTCAGACTTGCATTGATTAACTTCCCAAAATTAGAGAAGGAGCTGTTGTAACTAAACTAAAATGGCAAGTAAATAGTGCAAAAACAACGAATATTATTTTTGTTGCTTAAAATACAACACACTGGATAGAAGTCTACAGGCAGACTTTGGGGATGGAGTTCGGAGGAGAGCAGGAGGCCTATAGTAGAGGATGATGTGATCTTGTAAATGTCTGCTCAGGCATCCAAAAGTTTCTTCTCAGAGTCAGTGTGTGCTGCTTGAACTGCTGATGGGAAGTCTGGTAGGACTACTTCATTCCTCCCCCTGGAAACCAGAAGACTTTATGCTTGGGAACCAAAGCCGTCACAACTGTGTCTCCTATTAAAGAAACTGACATCACAGGTTTCTTAAGCTATGACTGAACTGCTGTATAAAGCAGTGCCAGTAGCAAAATGCAAACACACTACTAAGCCAAATATAAATTTGTTGGTTATGTGGGGAGGTTCAAGTAGAGTTTAAGCTTTAGCCAGTGATCCAGGACTGTAATTTTGTAGGGGGAGATACTTCCTTAAAGTATGAACAGTGAGCAGGTTTGTGCTTACTTTTTTTTTTTAAAAAGTATCCTTAAGCCAGGTGTGGGCAAACTTTTTGGCCTGAGGGCTGCATCGGGTTTTGTAAATTGTATGGAGGGCCGGTTAGGGGAGGGGGTCGTGGCCTGGCCCCCACCTCCTATCTGCGCCCCTCGCCGGGACTCCTGCCCCATCCAATCCCCCCTGTTCTCTGATGCCCCCCCGGGACACTTGCCCCATCCACACACCCATGCTCCCTGTTCCCTGACCGCCCCCGGACCCCTGCCACCCCATCCAACCCCTCCTCTCATTCCTGCTGGGCCCCCGGAACCCCTGCCCCATCCAACCCCCCCCGATTGCCCACCCAGGGCCCCTGCCCCCATCCAACCCCCCCCCGATTGCCCACCCGGGGCCCCTGCCCCCATTCAACTCCCTGTTCTCCCCTTGACCCCATCCACACCCCCGCCCCCGACCACCACCCCAAACTCCTCTGCCCTCTATCCATTGCCCCGCCCCCCCTGCTCCGTGCCCCCTTACCGCGCTGCCTGGAGCACCAGTGGCTGGCAGTGCTACAACCACGCCACCGCGCAGCACAGAGCACTAGGTCGGGTCAGGCCCAGCTCTGCAGCTGCGCTGCCCCAGGAGCTCCCAGCCCCGCCGCCCAGAGCATTGACAGCTGTGTCACTAAAAGGTGCGTAGTGTAGACATAGCCGAAGAGTAGAACAGGTGGCAATGGAAGGCTCGGGTACACCATGAACTGAGGATTTAGCTTTATTCTATAGGACCTAGGCTCTGAAGAAACACTATCAAAGCCTACAGCATTATTTTGGTTCAAGCTGTATATACACACTTTTTCTGCATTTTTTTCCCACTCAGCTTTTTTTGATTAAGTACAAGAATACTGCTCCTATTATTGGGTAAACTGTAAAACACTCTTTTTTTGAACCCAAGGGCAGAACAGGTAGCATGAAGGGAAAATGCAGCATGCCTGGGTTTGTCACGTGTAGGCTCCCATGCAAGCTTGGTTGGTAGGCCACCTGGCAGACAAGCTAAGACTTTAACAGAGACTCTGTTTTGGATGATTGATGGACTTCAGAGGATAAGGAAGAAATTTAAAACTAAACCACTGAGTAAGTTACATTTTGGGAAAGGGAATCATGACAGTGGTCCCCTTCAATATTCCTCATGTCAGTGGTTCAAAGGCCACTATGCTGTGACACTCAACCAAGGTTAAAAGAGAAAAATGTTTTGGGATGTCCCTCCCACGTAGCCTTGAAGAAAGAGGTCCCTTTCCTTGGACATGTCAATAATCTTCAATTTTAGAACCTATACTGTATGGAACAGCTCATTGCATTGTATCTTAATTGGTCACTAGCGTCAGTTCTGCCAAAATTAAATCTATTAATCTCTCATGAGAAACTAGAGAATGAAATAATAATACAGAACTGGCCGCATACTTCCTTAGGATTTACATTCATTTTGGTAAGGGAAAGAAGAATGACCTCCTGAAAAGTACAAATAGCTCTAACAGAGTGGACTAGTTTGCTGGAAATCAGGGATGAAACTCTTGTGTAGGAAAAATGCTGTGGTTTCTTAAACTTGTTAAGTCTGACAGGCTCAAAATACAATCTACTTTAATCTCAGTTGTTTTTTTTTAACTGTTTATGGAGAGTAATGCTAAAATCCAAACTTTATGGTTCTAGTGCATTTAAATGTCTTTCCTGCATTCCCTTCCCACCCCCCATGCAGAACTGCTTATACGAAGAGTCTACGGTGTATTCTTGAGTAGTTTGGTTTTTTGTTTTCTTTCCCCCACCCCCCATCCTGCATAAACCTTTTGCTAGTTTGCTGCCCATGGCTTTGGTCAGTGACCATACTGCAGAAGGATATGCAGCACCAGACACACAGGGCCACTAAATGAAGTACCTTACCTGTGAAATGCATTAGAACTACATCTGGAAGCAGGGCCTGGCCAGTGTTTGGATGGGAGATCTCTGAGGAAAACAGTGGACTGCAATATGTATTGATAGTGCTTTGGTGGGTGGTGCACTCTGAGTCTGAACAGAACCAATGCTCTGGCACAGTGCTGGATGGGGATCAGAGCTGAACTCAGTGCTGCTGGAGGTGTTTCATATCAACTGTGAATAAATAAATCCTGACCTCTGTGGTTGTTAAAGATCTGGAGGAGAGTCAGTCTCTCTCTCTGAGACTGAGTGCTGCGGGGGCTTGCTGTCTCTCCCAGCACAGGGGTAGGGATGACTAGGCTGAATGGAACTTACTGAAAATTTCTGAGGAAGGACTGAAGTTTGGTAAGATTTATGCAGGTCAGTCTCTTTTGTTTTAACCCAGTTCTTTAACCAGAGTGTTCGGCTCACTGTTAAATACTGTAGTATTGTGTTTTGAAAAGGCTGAGCTGTCACTGTGTATGGAGCTCCCAAGAGAGAGAGACTCCTGCAGTGACCCAAGCCAAATGGGCCCTGCAAAAGGAGCCACAGTGAGAAACAGATGCTGAAGCTGAGGGACCCAATCTAAGAGTGGGAGAGTTGTGGAACTTCCTTCAGGGCCTCCATCACTAGGAAGGGTGCACTCACAAGCGACTACAGAGCACAGCATGCCCAGTGATCCATGACAGGAAGCATTTAGGATGAGAAGTAGGGTTGCTGTGTGGTATTAAACAGCTCTAACTTTCTCCAGACATGGCTGTGGTGTTTGGTGGTGAAGTGATCCCTATTGCTTTACAAAGAAATTTGATACCATGCACTTTGGTTTCCTTTAGGAGGAAGGTTGCTATAGAAATGTGAGCTTTATATTTATAGAGAACTATGAAAATAGAATGCACAAAGACAGAGTTTGACTTCAGAACTGGTGGACTAAAGGGAGGTAATGTCTTGTATCAGGGTGTAAATAATAAACATACTGGCCTGATACCAATCAGATGATGTATCTGTCAGTGTCTGCCTGAAAATACCCTTTTTATATATAAAAAAGAAGGCTTAATGATACACTTCAGGTTGCAAAAGCAGGGCTTATATCTGTGAGCAGGTCCCTGTACCTATGCAACTCACTTATTTCAGTGGGACCCCATCCAGGCATAAGGCTCTGTTCATGCTGATAGAATTTCAGGATCAGGGCCATAATCTTTAACCTGTAACAGTCTCCGTTTATTTCATGACTCTAAATACTGTGATTTGATTTAAGTTTTGTCATGTGCTTTTCAACACAGTTGTTTGTTAAGCTGTATTTATGGTTAAAACTGCAAAGATTGGAATTTAGTTTCTTCTAGAAAAAAAAACATATGGCAAGCAAATGGCCCTTGTAAATGAGTCTCCCACTCAGCAGTTGGCTGCTCATCCAATTTGTGTGTGGTGTAGTGCTAAAAAAAGTCTCTTACTGCCAGAATATTCTTATGACCTTTCAGGTTTAGGAAAAAATAGACTAAAATGTAACAGTGTTATAAAGGTACACATCTGCCAGTGTTGGAGAAGCTAAACCAAGAGAAAATGCTGTAAAACTTAGTTTGGGGAACGGGTAAGTGTCGCTTTCTTTCTCTCTTGATGATGGCGAGGTGCGTACAGTTGTTATGAAGTACCTTTGCAGCCTGGCTGCTTATATTAAAGTTCCTAAAAATAAATAACACTCCACAAGTATTTCCAAGGTTCTGAAAGTATCATGTGGAAGTTAAAGATGTCTTAAAATGTTTCAGAAGCTAAACAACTTAGCACAGAGTATTACAGTCCACTGGTCAATACCTGTTGACCAAATACTGCTCTTGGTCACAGTTGTGCAACTCTGTTTTAGGTGATGGATTTGCATTGCTATAATCTAGGGTTGCCAACCCTCCCGGATTGGCTGGGAGTCTCCTGGAATCGGGCTTGATCTCCTGGAGACTACTGAAGCCAATCCGGGAGATTTTAGGCCACTAAAAGTCCAGCGGGGCTAAGGCAGACTCCCTATCGGCCCTGGCTCCGCATCGCTCCTGAAAGCAGCGTCATGTCTGGCAGCGGCTCCTAGGGGTGGGGGCAGAGCTCAGAGACCCCCTGGCCATGCCTCCTCCAAGTGCCGACTCCGCCGCTCCCATTGGTCAGGAATGGGGAACTGCGGCCAATGGGAGCTACAGGGGCAGCACGCAGAGCCACCTAGAGGCCACTGCCAGACATGCTGCAGTGGACCAAGCCGCGGGACCAGCGGACCCTCCACAGGCATGCCGCCGAAGGCAGCCTGCCTGCCGCCCTCGCAGCAACCGGCAGTGCGCCCCCCGTGGCTTGCCTCCCAAAGCACGCGCTTGGCGTGCTGGTGCCTGGAGCCGCTCCTGCCAGTTGTAATCCAACAATGCTTCTCACAATCCAGTGACTGCTTTGGAAGCTGAGAGCACTTTGTCACCTACCAAGCCATTTGTAAGTTAACATACAGGCCTGAGAGCAGTAGAGGGAGGAAATACTCATCTTGGTATCTTGCACTGCCACCCAAAGGTGTTTGTGATCATCTTAATAATGACAGAAGTTCTGGGCTCTGGAGTCTGTCTGGCAACTGCTGGGAAGGTTGTTGACATTTTTTTCCACCATGGCATCTGTAGTGAGGGTATAGCAGGTGCCTGCATCTGCCTTCATGCATCACAGAACCAGTCAAAGAATCACTGATGCGCAAAAAAAAATCTCAGCAGGTGCAAATATGTCTAAGACAATAGCTATTATGAAACTGTGCAAGACATTCAGGGAAAAGTACAACAGTGTTTGCAAGGAAAGCTATATATGGGCACGTCATCCTCTGTGTCCCTGAAACAGGATGGCTAGTGTACGCGGCTGCAAATCGAACTGGTTAAATAATATCTGTGCAATTCTCAGTGTGTCTTTGTTCCTCCATTGAAGCTTTCCAAATGGAGGAGGGGGAATAAAAGAGTTAAATAGTTTTAGTAGCAAACTGTTGTAGGAGACACACAGGGACGTGTGTGGGGGCTCATTGAGGACTATAACATCGGGAAATTGCAAAGTAACATCAGATAACGCAGAAATATTTACAGAAGCTATAGTGAAACTAGAACATCTTTCTAGCATCTGAGTTATTCTAGCTGAGTTCTTACAGCTCCTCTTTCAATATATGAGAGGAAATTGTGAGCAAAAACGGCTTATCTGTATACAGCCCATTAAATTAAATTGCAATAACTAATTCTAATCCCATACTTCTGCCTTTTGCTAAATCTAATTCAATGTCACTACACAAAGTATATCTCATCAGCAATGTGGTAGTTATGTAAACAAACTAGGAGGTGGTTAAGGCTGTATTTTCTCTTAGCCTCTTTAGAATTTTAGATCTATCAGCTGACAAATGCCTGCTCTCTTCATAAATTGGAGCTTTTCATATGACAGCTCAGGTTTCTTCTTGCAAACCATTGCATTGAAGTTTTTAATAGGGGGTAAGAGTGTATGTGTGTGAGAGAGAGAGAGAGATGGCTGAATTTGCATGTTGTGAATTTCTCCATCCCACCCCTGCTCCATCTCTTCCCAAGCCCCCAGCCCCCATCACTTTCTCCTCTCCCTCCTTCTCCCCCATTGGTCAGTGGATCATCTCAAGGAGCCTGTCTGCAGGTAGGAGATGGTCCCGGCTGAGCAGAGGGTGGTGCGGGTTAATGACCTGGCACCTCCCCCAGCCCTGTGATTACTGAACTTTTGGTTTGGTTTCTATTTAGGGTTACTAGGCTCCCTTTTTGACTGGACTTTTCCAATTGAAAACCAGGCACCTGGCAACCCTAAATGGTACCCCACCCACCTCCTACATGTCCTCTCCAGAGTCCAGGCATCCTATGACTGCGCTCGTACGTGGCTCCACTAATTAGGTGTGCAGCTCCTGATGCCCTCTTTTGTGGCCATGCAGGTGCGCACCTGAGAGGGAATGCAGGTGGCAACCCTATGTTAAAATGGTGATAAGATAGACATGAAAACAAGAAAGGTAAAGGTGGCTCAACCTGGGGACACAGGAGCAGCCTGTATGGGGTCTTTCCAGTCTCCTAACAGCTGCTATGGGTATGTCTTCAGTGACAAAAAAGGCAAGCGTTTTGCAGCAGGATAACTAATGTGGGTTAGCTATGCTGCTGTAAAAATATAGTGGAGACAAGGCATCCATAGTTTTACTGCAAGGTAAACTAGATGAGATGAACCATGGGTGGGGTATAGTCTCATTGACTTCCAGTTAACTAGAAACTGCAGTGGTGAACAATATTTTCCTAGCAGGGAAATTAAACTAGATCGTTTATTAGATTATTGCCATCGCCTTAGTCCATCTTGTAAAGAGCTGTGTAAATTTCCTACACTGTATAAATAAGTAACTTTTAGCAGTTTTCTATGGCTAAGTTGTTTAATGACTAACTGATAGCATGCCATAAAAGGAGATTTCTGTATGTTTATTACTATAGCTCTTCCAGTGTTTTATGTGAGCTGAATGAAATGCTGAAATATGTTAACATACCAAACGTCCAAAAGGGGCGGAGTAGAAGTTATGCTTCCAGGAACACTTTAAATAGTATGGGTGAGGGAAAAGGAGGTTTCTGATACTGTGACTCTTCATTATGATAAATTATTGCAGCTTATTGCACTGGAATATTTTAATTAAGGATAGATAGCACTTCCCGTAGAAAATCTTAGGCCTGGCCTACACTACAAGGTTAGATTGGTGTATGTTGCCTTGCATCAACCTAGCTGTGGAAATGTCTTCACTTAAGTTTGGCTCCTGTCGACATAAGTGTGCTTCTGCACCAGTTCAGTAACCCCACCTTCCTGAGCAGTATAGAGCAACAGTCAATGTAAATAGGTTGACACAGTGTCAGTGTAGACCGGGGTAGGCAACCTATGGCACGGGTGCCAAACGCGGCACGTGAGCTGATTTTCAGTGGCACTCACACTGCCTGGATCCTGGCCACTGGTCTGGGGAGCTCTGCATTTTAATTTAATTTTAAATTAAGCTTCTGAAACATTTTAAAAGCCTTATTTACTTTACAAACAACAGCAGTTTAGTTATATATTATAGACTTATAGAAAGAGACCTTCTAAAAATGTTAACATGTATTACCGGCACGTGAAACCTTAAATTAGAGTGAATAAATGAAGATTCGGCATGCCACTTTTGAAAGGTTGCCGACCCCTGGTGTAGACACTGCCTTGCTTGCCTTGACTGTTACTGGTTTTCAGGAGCCGTCCCATGACGCCCCACTCTGACAATACATTTGATACAAGTGCTCCTGGTGGGGACGCATGGTGTTGATGCAAGGAGCAAAGTGCATGCATGCACAAGCGATGTAATAACTGTGGTGGCTGTAAGCCGACATAAGTTAGGTCAACATAATTTTGTAGTGTGGATATAACCATTACCTACTTGGTGTGATGCTCTATACCCCTCTAATGGCACCTAGACTATCTAGAGCAGGGGCGGGCAAACTTTTTTTGGCCTGAGGGCCGCATTGGGTTTCAGAAATTGTATGGAGGGCTGGTTAGGGGAGGCTGTGCCTCCCCAAACAGCCAGGCGTGGCCTGCCCCCTATCCGACCCCCCCCCCCTGCTTCTCACCCCCTGACAGCACCTCCCCCCCAGGACTCCTGCCCCATCCAACCCCCTCCCCCCCGTTCTCTGATGAGTCCCCCCCGGGACCCCTGCCCCATCTACCTCCTTCTCCCTGTCCTCTGACTGCCCCTGGAACTCCTACCCCTGACTGTCCCCCACCACCCCATCCAACCTCCCCACCTTCCTGCCCCCCTCCGGGACTCCTGCCCCATCCAACCACCCCTTCTCCCTGTCCCATGACTGCCCCCAGAACCCCTGCCCCTGACTGCCCCCTGCTGCCCCATCCAACCCCTCCTCTCCTTCCTGACTGCCCCCTGGGACCCTTGCCCCCATTCAACCCCCCTGTTCCCTGCCCTCTGACTGCCCCCACCCTCTGATCACCACCCCGAACTACCCTGCCCTCTATTCAACTCCCCTGCTCCCTGCCCCCTTACCATGCTGCCTGGAGCACCGGTGGCTGGCAGCACTATGGCTGCGCCGCCCGGCTGGAGACAGCCATGCACCGCGCAGCACAGAGCACTGGGTCAGGCTGGGCTCTGCAGCTGCGCTGTCCCAGGAGCTCGCAGCCCCGCCACCCAGAGCATTGTGCCGGTGGCAGAGTGAGCTGAGGCTGTAGGGGAGGGGCCGGGGGCAAGCCGGCTGGGCAGGAAGGTCCCACAGGCCAGATGTGGCCTGCAGCTGTAGTTTGCCCACCTCTGATCTAGAGATTCATGAGTCTGCTACAGCCTTAGATAAGAGCCCATGTGGCTTTTAGCTCATGCAGTAGAGTTTCATACGCTAAACTTCAGAGGTTTCAGGTTCGCTCCTGCCTGCTGACAACTGGGGCCTGTCTGCATTATATAGACATAGCCTTACTTTGCAGGGGCTTGTAACTGTCTTCTTGCACTTCCAAACTATAGTAAATAAGGGGGTTTTGGTCCTAAGTTGGTACCTTTTCATCACAGTAAAACATTTTTAAACTATTGACTCCTTCTGTTCCCCTCCTGCCAGTTTCCAAAGCTCTATTCATGACTCTGTTCACTTTGCCAAAGGATTATTTAGTAATAAGCAGGAATTACATCAGTTGATTGGGCCACTGTGTGTACTGAGGTGTTTTCTCATGGGGAGAGATTAATTTTCTAAATCTTTGCAAGGTGTACAGTTACTGTGATGATAGGGAATGGGACACACATGTACCTGCCCTAGACAGCTGGCTTGAGGGGTTTTTCAGTTGATAAGGGAGTTATGTTGACTGAATAAGCTAGATACGTACTTAGTCCCATCTTGGTAACAGCCCAGTAAATCTTGCTCTTCAAAATTGGAAGTCACTTCAGCTATAGTAAGGCCTGGTCTACACTAGGTGGGGGATCGATCTAAGACATAGCCAGGTATTTCTGATGAAAATGCTTTCTTTCAGAAATTAGGGTATCTTCATTATGACCTATGAATTAACTAGGGCATTTTATTTTAAACAGACTTTCTACCAGCTGGTGAAACTTAGTGGCTCAAAAATCTTCCCCTACGTATAACCAATCAGGAAGCAGAAATTTGATATCTGATTGGTTATCATTGCCCCAGGCTTCAGTATTGACAGCTTCTACAGAGGTCAACAAAACAAATGCCTTGGGTTGTTTTTGGCCTGTCAAGATTTTTTTTTAGAATGTAATTTTTATTCGGTGCTTTAAGTCTAGTAAGATGTAATATAGCATGATTCCATTTAAAATCAATACCATCACATGCCTTTACATTAAGCCCTGGATTGTTTCTCTGAGCCTTTTGATTTAGAAAGTAGCCTGTGAGGTGTAGATTTCTTATACTTGGACTTTATTTTTATTTAACTTATGCAGCTGTAATTCTGTACTCGTATATGGGGAAGCATATGCCATTCCTAGAGAGCACGTCATTGGTCCAGACACACAATAAGCATTTATTAAATGTAAATACTTAAACGTGACTTTCAGAGTTGTTCGTGTAGCTAAGCCAAAGACTCATACTTCCAGTGCTTTTGGTCTCAGTATGGTGTTTTTCTGAAGAAAGAAACATTTTCTTTCTTTACCATAGTATGAGAATGCTGATTTCATTAAAGCAGATGGTAATAGCAAGATTTTAAGTTCAGTGTTTGGTGGAGTAGAATCACTAAACTTTTGTTGTCAGGTGACATAGCAAAACTGAAACATTTCTCAAAGGGCTTCTGAGATTATCAAACTCTGCCTTTATTTCCATAAAGTAATATTATGTGCATTTCTAAAGTAACTCTTACTGCAGTATCCTGAACTGGAATCACGAGCATTCATTCAGACATCCATTATGAAACAAATGGCAGAAATCCCTTTGATTTCAGTGGAAGCAGAGCTAGACTAGTGCTGTGTGTTCCAGAAAATCCCACCTTTAAAAAGCTGCTTTCTTGTTCTGAGCATTTGAAAGTACTCTTTATCCACCTTTTCAGGCTTTCTGTTGTTGTTGCTTTTGGATGAGACTTAGGTGAATAATTAAGGATGGGTTTAAAATGTGAATTTGAGGAAGTGGTTGATGTGTTTGTGGAACGTTTGTTTATTTTGTTTGGGCACACTGGCCAGGACTTGGGGCTCATGTCCAAGGGGCATAATGGAAGTCATTTCTGAACATGACTCTCTGAAGTCCTTTTAATTTTTAATCAAACTTAATTAAAATCAGTATGTGGTCCTACTCTGAAAATGTAGGGCTTATCTAAACATAATGTATTGTATGGTTTAAATAGATCTACTTAGAAACAGATTATAGGAGATGCACCAATTTTACTAGTATGGACACAGTTATACTGCTAAAAAGGTGCTTATATCTGGAATCAGCTATGCATGTTGGATGTAGTGAGTTTCAGAATCAATCAAACAAACCACAAACCCTGCAAACTCTCACTGGGTTCTCTACCTACAGGTGCCTCATCTCTGGTTATAAGGGTTCTAAACTAGACCCTCACTTACAACTATCAACAGCAATGGGTTTATAGGTGTAGCTGATTGGAATGTAGAAGTCCCTCAAACTAAGATCTTGTCTTCACTTTAGTGTTAGCTCGAGATGTAATCTGACTGTTGCCCTTACCCCAACTCATGTCTGTGCACACACATTTCTAGCTCAAGTTAAGTCATGCTGTAAACTGGAGCTGGTTGGCCTGTCAGGGAGAGTGTGTTGAAGCATAAGTGTCGCTGATGCAGTTATACCTGTATCCAGTACTGCGTTAGAAGATACCGTGTAGAAATAAGTCAACAGAACTGTCTTTTTGTGTAGTCAGTCACATCTGCCTGCTTTAGTGACAAACATAGGTTTATACCGTACTACTTTTCATTATGTATTGAGTTACATCTGTTGTGGAAATCATTAAGTAAATGTGGAATCCTATAATACCACTTCTACAGATGCATATCAGGCTAAAGCCATATTTTTTGGAGTTCAGTCTTCCTTTATATATCCTTATTTTGTGATTGCAAAGTATTACACGTGCAATTTTTCAGTCATAACTATTTCTGGGCACAATCTGCTAGAGAGATAAGCTCCCATTGTTGTTTGCAGTGTTATTGTAGTGGTGTTATTCCCAGGATATTGGAGAGACAAGCTGAGTAAGAGAATATATTTTACTGGACCATTCCAGCTTTTGAGCTTACACAGAGCTCTTCTTCAAGTCTGGGAAAGATGCTCAGAATGTCACAGCTAAATACAAGGTGGAACAGGTTGTGTAGCATCAGTAAACAACATTTTAAGAGACCTTTCAAGGTGAAGTGGCCAGTTAAAATGTCTGCAGTCATAGGACAAAAAAGGGGGGTTAGTGGGTTACAGATTGTTGTAATAAGCCACAGATCCAGTGTCTTTATTAAATCCATGATTTTTAGTGTCTAGAAAAGTTATGAATTTAAGCTCCCAGGCTTGTCTTTTGAAGGTGTTGTGCTGGTTAACTGGCCACATCACCTTGAATGGTCCCTTACAGCGTGTGTTAACTACCTATGCTAAACAATCTGTTCCACCTGGTATTTAGCTGTGACACTCCAAGTATGTTTCCCGGACCTGAAGAAGAGCTCTGTGTAAGCTCAAAAGCTTCTCTCTCTCACCAACAGAAGTTGGTCCAATACAAGGTATTACCTTCCCCCACCTTGTCTCTCTAGAGAGTTTATAGCATTCATGCCTCAGAATCATTGTCTGTGCAAAAAGGAGGCAAAGTTGAGATCAAGACAATAATCAGGTCTGAAGTGTCAACACTGGGGTCCCTTCATACAGCAGTTATCTTTTTTTTTACATAATTTAAAGGAGCAGACAGATTATTTTTAGCTGTGATTACAAGCCCACCAAAAATTATCCCCACTTTGACATAGTAATACAACACTTCCCCCTCTGGCTGTAAAGTTGAAATGAAAGGTATTACTTTGTCAGTGGAGGCAGTTTGGCAATATGCCACATTTTGTTATGTTGTTGCTTGTTCTCTTGACCATGAGTGTGGTCACCTTTCAGAAAAGAAAACTGGTATTTCTTTTGCGCATGATTGATTTCTTATAGGATTTTCCCCTCTTATCAGATTGACTTCTCAACAGATATTGGTGACTGACCCAAGTTATGTTCGTGGAGTTGACGTCTGTTATATTGATTGTGCTGTTCCTAAATATAGCAGTCTCTTTTAGATATGGTCATTTGCTCTCCCCTTTTTTTTTTTAATTATTTAGTGCTGTGAACGCTTAGTCATCATACTTATGTGACAGAGCTCAAAATGCTAAATTCTGAATGAAAGATTTTTTTTTAAAGATTTACAAGAACCACAACTTCCATTACGCTTTTTATATACATCTTTGTGTGATATCTATTTGACCGGCAGTAGTTAATGGTGCACTTCAAATAGCTGCTGAATTTTAGGAAGATTACTAGGCTATTTTAACCTTAAGTTAGAGTTACCTTTCCATCGTATAACTTGTACACAGTCGTATAAAGAAACAAGATTAATATAGTGCATTATTCAGATGGGAAATGGTGACTGAATCCATTTACTTAGGAGGTTGTCTATTGGCTTAAAGATTGCTCTCTATTAGAGTAAAGTCAACTTCAAAACCTAATCAGGCCAATAGTGTAATGCTTGTAAGTTTTAGATTTTGTTCATTTTTTACAAAAAAGTTTTCTAAGAGACCAACAGTCTAAGTTGCTGTTTCTCATTATTGCAAGTAGCCCCACACTCTAGAGGTTGCTAGACTTTTGGCACCCACAAGAACCCCTCCTCCTGGGATCCCTCTGTTCCCTCATGGTGAGATAAGAACTTCTGTGGCAGGCTCCTACAAGAATGGTGGAAGCGGAGTGTTTGCAGTGGTGTGCTGGGTGCTGCAGTAATTGCAAAGAGAGTGTGTTCCCTTGTGTCAAGGCCAATGGGACCTAAAATTTAGGGTATGCCTATACTGCAGCTGGGAGCTTGAATCCAGGGGGTCGGGTGGGTTTGAGCTTGGATGGCTAGCCTGTGCCTCTGCTGATGCCACAGTGTCCACACTGCTATTTCTAGTGTGCTAGTGTAACCCACACACCAATGGGGGGTCTGTCAGCGTTATGCTAGCTTGAGCCAAGGACGGTACCATGAGTCTGTCTACCTGGGCTGGGTGGCTTGCTCCCAGCTGCAGTGTACACATACCCTTAATCTCCCCCAAGAGTGAGGAAGAGATCTCACAAGATATAGGCTCTCACTCTAAGCAGGTGGCCCGCCCTGTGGGGAGACACCAATCCTGTACATCAGTCGTGCAGACAAAGGTGTGTGCATCAGGGTGGGGGTGGGGTGTCTTAACTCAGCTCTGAACCTAGCCGCTGCAGCATACCTGGCTGTCCTTCAAGCCATTTTGTGATTGTAACCTTCACTGTAACCTTTGCTTTGCATTGTAACCTTCCTGTTTTTGATTGAGATACCCAAGTGGTGTTGAAAACTTGTCTCATCTGACAAGGACAGTCTATTCTGGAACTGTGCTCATAGTTGGGGCTGGGACATCTCAGAGGGCTAACAGAGAGAGCCATCAAGGGCCATCAGCGCTGTCACTTGGCTGTCAGCACCAAGGTACTCTCTACAAGAAGGCTGGCTGAAGGAAGGGACTGCAGCTCTGCAGCCTGGACACATGGCAAAAGGGGTCAGAGTATAGCCTTGAAATGCTGACCAAACCGAGGACTTGCAGGAGGTATAAGGTGAGACATGGGGGGGAACACTGGAGGGGAGGCAGAGGAGAGTGCTGCTTTCAAGGCTGTTTGTTTTTCAAATATCTTTAACTCTGCTTTAATTCTTGAAACTGTGGTTAAGAAATGTATTTGCTAAGCTTGTGTCCCTTGCTTTACTGCCATGTTGTCCTTGAAGGATTTCACTAGAAAACCAGAGTTCCCACAACCAGATGGACTCTGGGGGAATGTGTCTAAACAACTCCGGGGTTGGGAGGGCCAAGGCACAGGTCCCAAGATGTAGGGAGCCAGGCTGTCTGCTCCTATGCCCAGAAGGGTGTCAGACATAGTCTGCATGCAGGATTGTGTCTCAGACCCCCCCAGACTAGCAATAGTGACCAGTAACTACCCAGACCCGGGGGACCTTAGAAGCACGTGTATCTGTCCAGAAAAGACCAGGTTGTCACAGTTTGACACTTAAGCTCCAGGGTGCACTCTTGTGGCAGACAGACAAAGTTAAGAGAACACTATGTAGTATTGTCTCAAAAGGTCCATCTTGCCCTTCATGTTATCAACACCACAAAAACCTTGAACAGAAGTTTGATTTTTGTTGTTGCATTGGGGATTGCTGAGTACAATTAAGCTATAATTAAAACTGAGTTTTGTCAGTAACTGTATCTCTCAAAGCAACATGGAACCTTATTACAAGAAAATTTTCATTTTGTTATCTCTGGCAAACAATGTTTTGTAAATCATAAGAACATAAAAATGGCAATACTGGGTCAGACCAGTGGTCCATCTAGCCCAGTTATCCTGTCTTCCGACAGTGGTTGGTAGTAGATGCTTCAGAGGAAATGACTAGAACAGGACAATTACTGAGTGATTCACCCCATATCATCCACTCCCAGCAAAATCACTACACCAAGCAACAAAGAAAATAATTTACAACCTTAACTTCATTATATAATCTGTAAAAGCAGCAAAGAATCCTGTGGCACCTTATAGACTAACAGACGTTTTGCAGCATGAGCTTTCGTGGGTGAATACCCACTTCGTCAGATGCAAGTCAGTTGCATCCGACGAAGTGGGTATTCACCCACAAAAGCTCATGCTCCAAAACGTATGTTAGTCTATAAGGTGCCACAGGATTCTTTGCTGCTTTTACAGATCCAGACTAACACGGCTACCCCTCTGATATTATATAATCAGGGCACTTAGAGAATTGGAATACTATAGTCAAGATTGCAAAACTTATTCTATTATAGCATCTGCTTTTCAGGCACATTTTCTTTAATTATTTTTCTGGATTGGAATTTCCCGTTTGTTTTGTTTCAGCCCATAAGTGAAATGTAGATGTGTGGAACATTTTGGGCTCTTTCAGCAGTTTTGAGTTCTTGGAAGTTTCCAGTCTCAAAGTGACATTTGGGCATTTCTTCACTGCATATTGACCCAATAATACTAAAATTGATATGAGTCAAGTTTATATGGCTTTCTTATTTCAAAAAGACAACTAATCTGGGTAGCCCATTTCCTCTAGAACAGGGGTCTCAAACTTCATTGCACCGCAACCCCCTTCTGACAACAAAAATTGCTACACAACCCCACAAGGGGGGATCGAAGTCTGAGCCTGCCCCAGGCGGGGGCGGGGCCAAAGCCCAAGACCTTCAGCCCCAAGTGGGGGGCCTGTAACCTGAACCCTGCCAGCCAAGGCTGAAGCCTTTGGGCTTTGGTCCTGGGTGTTGGGGCTTTGGCCCCAGACTCCAGCCCTGGTGACCCCATTAAAATGGTCCTTTGGGGTCCTGACCTGCAGTTTGAGAACCACTGTTCTAGAAATTATTAATCCCAAATGTGTTTCACTGAAGCTGGCAGGTACAGGCCTTTCATTAACAGGTTTTGTATAGTACTCTTCAGACCTCTTGTAAACAAACGTGGATATTTTGCATAGTGCTCAGTCATAGTTAAATATGTGTGCAATATGTGTAACATGAATTTTAAGGTACTGTGAATTCTAGTTTATTACAATTTTATACAGAAATTAAATAGTTGAAATGTAAAAATTCAAAATTGTCAGATGTATTTGCTCCCTGATATTAATGATCACTTATCAATTAGTTCATTGACTAGTTCATTGATTGTCTAGGCTTTATCAACAGAAATCAGGGAAAAATAAAATGTAACTCATCTCAAAACTGACTCCAGGAGTGGGTAGAACCCACAAATAACTTAAACTTTAAAACCTTTTTTTTTTTAAACAAACATTTTTTTCACTATGTTATAGAACATGAGAAGAACCTACAAAAAATCTTAATTATGCAGCTGGAAAATACATGTAGCATTAGCTTTTACCCCCACCCTAAATTGACTGCAACTAATTTTAAGCTGCACTTGGGTAGTATTTTCATTTGGAAGTACACATTGTGTTAGTGTAAACTAACTTGCTGAAACCTGGGATAAACTAAAGTTGTTGGTGAAAAGTAATATGACAGTGGAACTATGAAGCCTTTTTTATTAAAGAAATTAGATTGAAGTAAACGGCCATCGCATAGAATCAAATTCAGACCTGGTATAAGTGTTTGCAACACTCTTGTGTGGAATTCCACCTACTGACAACAAAGTGAATGAAACACACACAGTGAGTAATGTGATATCTGTGACTAAAGTCAGCAGGTCACAGCTCATTTACTTAATGGACTAACTAAAAAAACTTGCATTGACTTTGTTGAGGGGATATGTCTCTGCACCACTTCTTAGCATAAGGGTCTGATTAAATTTGAATCCAGTTTATTCAGAGAGTTTATTTTTTATTATTTGTATTTCAGTAGCAGCCACGATGTCTTGGGCACTACTGAAATGCACAGGAAGGCACAGCACCTACCACAAAAAGTTGTCAGTTTAATAAAGACAAGAAACATACAAAGGGAGGGAGGAGTAGGATGCAATCAAAAGAGAGACAGAAAGTATGCGGATGATATACTTTTTTTGGTGTCACACTGATCTGTTATTCAAACCAGTGTTCCTTTTTTTTTTTTTCCCCCTCCCGCTGGCAGCCTCTGTCCTTGACTGAGTGATGCTTCCTGTCTTCCATTCTTGGTAGAGAATCTGTGTGTTCTGCCAGAATGCAGCTGTCATTTGAAACAATCTGTTCTGTGCTTTGGTGTAGGCTGGGTGTTCAAAGGGGAGCTCTGTTGATTCTTACACATTTAAGAGATCAGAGCGTGACTTCAACCCCCGTTACAAAGGCTTAAAGACCAGCTGCAGAAGGAAGTATTAGGAGACCATTTCACTAGCCAGGGCTTTCTACAGTGAAGTGGTTTGGGGTATGGTCTGTGTGGATTGGGAGGAGAGGCATGCTACTGTTTCTATCAAACAGCCCCTCAGTTTTTAAAATGTAATTAAAAATAAATCCACAAACAGCAGTGCTATATAAAATTCCTAAAAGGGTTTCTTTACCGTATCCACACAGTACAGTATTCTGCTGTGCACCCCCCACCCCAGGCAGAAGACCTTTTCCTTACGCTAGCATGAAACTTAGTCAAATAATTGTTTGCTAAAACACTTGGTTAGACTCACTCCTTTTCCCAAAAATATCTGAAACCCTGAATGTACAGAAATGGCAGTGAGTGTGGAGAGCCTGTGGCAATATTTTTTTAATTTTTGTGAGAGCAGTTGAGAACCTGTTTGTCTGATTTCTTTTTATGAAGAAAAGAAAAAATAAATGTAGCTGATTAGATTTACCTAGCTTCCTTAGCAGTAATGGCTGAAGGAAAAAACGTTTTTCTATTGGACAAATGAGTCTGGAAGGTAATTGCTGCCAGAATCACATGATAGAGTGCAGTAGTAAGGAGCTTGCTCACAGTTACAAAGGGTGCTTGTAGATGAGTTAATTGTCTAAAATAAGCCTCCCTTAATAATTGGCATGTACCCTGAATTTTGCCCCCAGTAGGTGTACCGGGTATTCTGTTCAAAGTTTTTCTTCTAAAGACTATTTTGGGAGACCAATTAATATTTAGCCTATTTATATTTGTTTGTGTGTAAGGTGGATACTTTCTATTTCAATGATAGCAGCATACACCCTCCCTTCCAGTAGTAATACTGCTTGTTGGGAATATTAATTAAATTAAGTTGAACCTAAAGACAACTTACCTTGAGCATAAGGAAAAAAACTAATTACTCTCTGGCTTCATTTGTATTCACAAAGCTAGAAATTACTGCCTTTATCTTGCAGTAGTGTTTTATTTGAAGCTGAAGGAAGAAAAACTTCTATTAGTATTCATATAATCTTTAAGCACCTTGGGATTCACACTGTTAATGCACTTGATTGTGGGGATGGAGGAAAATTTTAAGTCTGAATAAAGGTTTTTTACATTATATACAGTGGGAATGTAGTTTGAGCATGCAAGTTGAAGTAGACCAAAAGCTATTGAAGAATGTTTCATAAACCTCATGTTAAACTTAAAAAAAAATTTTTAGTTAGTATAATGGTCTTTTTTCCCCTGATATTTAGAAGTGTCATTTTTTTGAAATTTGACTCACAGCAATGGAAAGTGTAATTTCCATTAGAAAAACTATTACACTGTACTCAAAGGGTAATTACTGAAGGTAGAAAACTTCCCCGAAAGATGTGTTCGACTTAATCAAAAAATGGGATCAGTTTTATTCTGTTTATTACAGAAAACTACTTACCTTCCCAAGTTCTAAGTGAACATTAATTTTTTTAAATCACTTAATATACTTCATCTAGGGCTGTAAAATTCAAGTTCTATCAGAAAAATTCAAAAGATCTCCACAAGCTCCACAGACAGTCAATGAATATTTCAGCTGTTCAGCTTTAGAGATCATAAGATCACATCTTTTTTTCCTCCTCCTCTCTCTCCAGTCTGCAAAGACTGGTCTGTTTGTACAGTTTCTTGGAACAAAATCCATTGACAGTCTGCGCAGTAGATTTATTAAGCAAATACAGTAGCTCCTTCTGTAGCTTCCTTTCCTGTATCATGTCTGTAACCTCTGGCCCCCTTTCAAGATGTCAGGCCAAGCAAGATAGCTGGATACATTAATTGTGCTTATGAGGAGTTGAGGGGCTTAGACTTATTTCATCCACTGCTGTTTGTTTTTTTTTACCTTGTCTAGCTAACTAATTCCTCAAGATATTTAGTTTTAAAGCAAATGTTGGCCTGTGGACCACTTGTTAGTGGTCTGTGGAGAGCTAGCTGGCTGGTGAAACGGAACTGGCTATGTTCCTTGTTTCCAGCTGCTAAATACACTAAAAGAAGCTAAAAATGTATTTTTGTTCCGTTTCAGTAGTTGTTGTTGCTACCATAAGGATATTAAGTGGTTGTGAATGGGAAGATGGTCCACAAGACAGTCTCTTCTTAAGATATGTTCCCACCTCATAAAACCATTTGAGAACCAATGGCTTAAAGGACTACATCCTTAATACTCTGTGGCACTATATTCTCTGTAGTAAATGTGATTGCTTTGTTTGGTGTAGACAGTAGAATCCTATTAATTTGGACACCCTGCTTTCTAGTGGATGGCCTTTCTTCCCTACTGAGGAAAAACATATTTTGTTAATCAGGCAATCTCAATCTTGTTAGTGCCACCAGGGAGCTGTATAGCTTCAGAAAGCCCATTGTGTTATTAGACAGGCCTACAGAGTTAGAAGGCACTATCCACAATGTGGGTGGGTAGGGGGAACTGCTAGCTACCTGGTGTCAGGGTTGCCTAGTATGTGTAGTTTGTGAAAAGGAAGTCATGCCCTTTCAGTGCTCACCTTTTCCCTTTGAATTGCTTTTGGTGCATACTCTTCAGAAAGGGAGTTTTGTGTGAAGAGTTTAGAAGAAACATTGTAGATAAACAAAAGTGTACATAGGGTAAAAGTGGTGAGTTACACCTCAGTAATTAAAAATATATATGAGACAAGTAAATGTTAATTCTTTCCAGTAAAACTATTGTTGCCAACCCATTATTAAATCAAAACAAACAAAAGACCTGAGTTTCACTGTCCTTGTGCTTTCCACAACAGTTGTCTGTTCATTGTGTGAACTACGAGTTTAACTGAGATTTTTTGATACAGTCCAACAAAAGATCAAAAGTCCAATATCGAGAGTGACTGTATGCAATTGTGAGAAAAGAAAACACGGGCATGGTGGATGTAGGCTGGTATCGCAACTACCGTATATTCCGGCATATAAGACGACTTTCTATATTAATAAACAACCCCCAAAAATCGAGGGTCGTCTTATACGCCGGGTATAAACAGCGGGCGGCTGGGATTTAAAAGGCTCTGTGCTCCCCGCCGCAGCGGGCAGCCCAGAGCCCTTTGACTCCCCGCCGCGGCTGGGATTTAAAAGGCTCTGGGCTCCCCGCCGCAGCGGGCAGCCCAGAGCCCTCTGACTCCCCGCCGCGGCTGGGATTTAAAAGGCTCTGGGCTCCCCGCCGCAGCGGGCAGCCCAGAGCCCTCTGACTCCCCGCCGCGGCTGGGATTTAAAAGGCTCTGGGCTCCCCGCCGCAGCGGGCAGCCCAGAGCCCTCTGATTCCCGGCTGCGGCTGGGATTTAAAAGGCTCTGGGCTCCCCCCCTCGGAAGGGGGGGTCGTCTTATAGGGCGAGTATAGGCCAAAACCTATATTTTAACTGTAAAATTAGGGGGTCGTCTTATACGCCCCGTCGCCTTATACGCCGGAAAATACGGTATTAAATGTCTTAGGCCTGGTCTACACTAGGACTTTAATTCGAATTTAGCAGCGTTAATTCGAACTAACCGCTCAACCGTCCACACCAGGAAGCCATTTAATTCGAACTAGAGGGGTCTTTAGTTCGAATTTGGTACTCCACCCCGACAGGTGGAGTAACGCTAAATTCGACATGGCTATCTCGAATTAGGCTAGGTGTGGATGCAAATCGAACTTAGTAGCTCCGGGAGCTATCCCACAGTGCACCACTCTGTTGACGCTCTGGACAGCAGTCGGAGCTTGGATTCTCTGACCAGCCACACAGGAAATGACCCAGGAAAATTTGAATTCATTTTCCTGTCTGGGCACTTTGAATCTGACGTCCTGGCTGGACATCGGGGCGAGCTCCGCAGCACCTGCAACGATGCAGAGCTCTCCAGCAGAGGAGTCCGGCCAATCCAAGAATAGAAAGAGGTCCCCAGCATGGACAGACCGGGAAGTCCTGGATCTGATCGGTGTGTGGGGCGAGGAGTCTGTGCTGTCGGAGCTGCGCTCCAGCAAGCGGAATGCAAAGACCTTCGAGAAGGTCTCCAAAGCAATGATAGAGAAAGGATACAGCCGGGATGCAATGCAGTGCCGCGTGAAAATCAAGGACCTGAGACAAGGCTACCAAAAAGTCAGAGCGGCAAACGGACGCTCCGGAGCCCAGCCCCAGACATGCCGCTTCTACGAGGCACTGCATGCCATTCTAGGTGGGTCTGCCACCACTGCCCCACCAGTGACCGTGGACTCAGTGGATGGCATAGTGAACCTGGACAGTTCCTCCTCGATGTTCGCCGATGGGGAAGATGAGGAAGGGTCTGTGGAGGACGGCGCAGGTGACAGCGAACACAAAACCGCTTTCCCTGACAGCCAGGATCTCTTCATCACCCTCACAGAGATCCCCTACCAACCCTCCCCGGCCGTTAACCCGGACTCTGAATCAGGGGAAGGATCAGGCGGTAAGTGCTCTAAACATGTAAACATTTATTTTTTATAAAACAGGTATAAAAAAATAGAAATACTATATATAAAATTTTCAATGAAAAACTATATGAAAAGTAGGTCCACACACATAGGGATTGAACAATAATCCTCCAGGGACAATTCAAGAAAGGTCTCATTTAGGTCCTCGAAAAGCCTCCGCAGGAGGTTCCTGGGGAGAGGTGCCTTGTTGGGTGCTCCGTGGAAGCACACTCTTCCGCGCCAGGACATCCTTATGTAGATGGGAATCATCGCCTCCACAAGCATGGCCGCATATGGTCCTGGTCTCTGCAGGGCTTCCCTTAGCATCCGCTCTTTGTGACTCCGAGGGACCCGCATCAGGGTGATCTCGTTCATGAAATGCTGCATCTAATTAGGGCAATTAGTGTATTGTTACTGTTGTGAATGGTTGACTTTTACTTTGCATAACAATGACCCTCGCTTAACAGCCACGTGTTGTAGGCCACATAGGAAAAGCATACATTGATCTTTCCCGTGCACTGGCGGGAGTGGCTGGAAAAGGGTCAGAGTATATGATTTCCAGATTGCCTTTAGCGGGAGGGCACAGCTATCCATTAACTGATAAGCAGAATGTACTGTAAGGCTTACCAGGACTGTCTGCTAGACGGATTCAGCTGTCTCTCCCCACTTGTCCGCTCTCCTGTGCAATGCCGCAGCCAATGAGAGCGTATTCCGAAATCTCGAACTTGGCCTGAGATCTCGTGAGACTTGTTGCCCTGTATGGTCTTGTTCAGAGAAACTGACTAGACTGTGTTCACTGTTCGCAAACATGTATCTGTTCAAGGAAATCAGTTACTTTTCCCATCACACAGCTTCGGCTCTTTCCCGGACTGCCCCGGCATCCCCCTCGCAGAGGCTGGCGCAGATTAGGCGGCGAAAGAAAAAGACTAGGGACGAGATGTTCGCGGAACTGATGGCCTGCTCCAGAGCCGAGGCGGCAGAGCAGAGACAGTGGAGGGAGACCCTATGTCAACAGCATCGCACACACAGCGAACGGGAGGACAGGTGGCGGCAGGAAGACCAGCAGGCGACTCAAACGCTGCTTGGGCTAATGAGGGAGCAAACGGACACGCTCCGGCGCCTTGTTGATGTTCTGCAGGACCGCAGGCAGGAGGACAGAGCCCCCCTGCAGTGTATCTGCAACCGCCCTCCCCTGCCAAGAAGTCCTGCCCCCCCTCACCCAAAAGTACAAGACGGAGGGGCGGTAGGGGCCGTGAGAACTGTCACTGCACCACTGCATAGCGCTAATGTACCACACACCTCTCACGCTATACATTTGTAGAAGTGCTTCCCTTACAGGCTCACCCAGTCCCAAATCCAAGTTTCATCCCCCCACTGTGTATTAGATTATTAAAAGCTGTTTGCTGTTATTCACTGTTTCGGTCACGTCTTTCGTGTCAGAGGATTTTTTTTGTGTATGGGGGTGGGGAGGGGATTTATAATTGCATGGTATAGCCTACATTACCAGGGTACAGACTTGGGGGCATGATCAACTGCAGAGCACACACACACTGCAGTCAGTAGGCACCAGGGTCACTCTGTGTGGTGTATGCTGCCCCGGGTCATTCTGTGATGTGTATGCTTGTCCAGGGTCCTAGCGCCTGCCACCCCCTTAATGTTAAGGCACGCTGCCCTTACCATGCACTTCCACCGTAGCAACGAGCCTCTCCGCTGCCCTGAGCCCCAACAAGAGCCCTCATCCACGGACAGATACTCACCCTTCCCCCACACCCCTCACCCTTTCCTACGCCCAAACCCGCAGCCCACTGCCGTCATCCAAACCCCTATCCAAAGAAGGCACCACTCGCCCCTTCCTGCAAACCCACCCCTTCCTGCAATCCCTCCCCTCCATGCACAACCACTTGCAACTGTCCCCCACCCCAGAGACCTATGTAGGAGCAGGAGGATGTCATTCCTCTATGGAACAAGCGGTCTGTACATCAGTGCACACCGTGCCCAGCACAGTATGCGTCCATGTTTCAACACCTGAACAGAAATGCAAAGTAAAACAAACATTTATTAATAATGAGTGTAACAATTAATTTGCTTTAAAACGTGCTTTGGAAGTGGGGGAAACTTGGAGAACGGGGTATGTAACCGCAGATCTCACTCAACACATAGAGACACAGGCCCAGGGTCAGTTTCTCTTGAAAGCAAGTGGAGAGTCATAGGTTACCCTGCTCTCCGAGGAAACTTGCTTTCAAAGCCTCCCGGATACACAGCGCTTCCCGCTGGGATATTCTCTCGGCACGGGTGTCTGGCTGAGCGTAAACTGCAGCCAGGCGATTTGCCTCAACCTCCCATCCGGACAAAAAGGTCTCGCCCTTGCTCTCACAGAGATTGTGTAGCACACAGCAAGCAGCAATAACTACGGGGATATTCTTTTCGCTGATGTCCGAGCGAGTCAGTAAGCTCCGCCATCTCCCCTTGAGACGTCCGAAAGCACACTCCACCACCATTCTGCACTTGCTCAGCCGGTAGTTGAAGAGTTCCTTCTCTCTGTCCAAGGCGCCTGTATAGGGCTTCATGAGCCAGGGCATTAGCGGGTAGGCTGGGTCCCCGAGGATCACTGTAGGCATCTGCACATCCCCAACCGTTAGTTTGTGTTCCGGGAAGAAAGTACCTGCCTGGAGGCGTTTAAACAGACCAGAGTTCCTGAACACACGCGCGTCATGAACCTTGCCCGCCCACCCAACGAAGATGTTGGTAAACCGTCCCCTATGGTCTACCAGTGCTTGCAGCACCATTGAAAAGTAGCCTTTTCGGTTAATGTACTCGCTGGCCTGGTGGGCTGGTGCCAGGATAGGGATGTGAGTCCCATCTATAGCCCCACCGCAGTTTGGGAATCCCATCGCGGCGAAGCCATCTATGATGTCCTGGACGTTTCCGAGAGTCACTACCTTTGAGAGCAGTTGCTCAACGATTGCGTGGGCTACTTCAATCACAGCAACCCCTACGGTAGATTTGCCCACGCCAAAGTGGTTCGCTACTGACCGGTAGCTGTCTGGCGTTGCAAGTTTCCAGAGGGCTATGGCCACTCGCTTCTGCACACTCAGGGCTGCTCGCATCCGTGTGTCCTGGCGCTTCAGGGCAAGGGGACAGCAAGTCACAGAGTTCAAGGAAAGTGCCCTTACGCATCCTGAAGTTTCGCAGCCACTGTGATTCATCCCAGACCTGCAGCACTATGCGATCCCACCAGTCCGTGCTTGTTTCCCGGGCCCAGAATCGCCGTTCCACACCATGAACTTGACCCATTGCCACCATGATCTCCACGGCGCGGCGTACCCTGCTTTGTGAGAGGTCTGCGCCACTCTCCTCACCGCGCTGCCGGAGCCTCCTCGCCCGATTTCTCAGCAGCTGACTGTGGAAGAGGTGGACGATAAGGTGCGAGGAGTTGACAACGGCCATAAGTGCAGCGATGATCGCAGCGGGCTCCATGCTCGCAGTGCTGTGGCGTACGCGCTGTAACTGAAAAGAGAAGGGCACGAACAGATTTCCCGCCGGAGCTTTCAGGGAGGGAGGGCGTGATTGACGGTTCAATGACAACAGTTACCCAAAAGCACCCTCGACACATTTTTCCCCCAGGAGGCATTGGGAGCTCTACCCAGCATTCCAATGGGCAGCGGGGACTACGGGAACTGTGGGATAGCTTCCCACAGTGCACCGCTTCCAAAGTCGACGCCAGCCCTGTTACTGTGGACTCAGAAATTCGAATTAGTGTATTTACTGTGGATACACAAATTCGACTTCATAAGGTCGAATCCACAAATTCGACTTAAGTAGATTCGAAATAGTCTTGTAGTGTAGACAAGGCCTTAGCTTCTCCCAGGCTCTCTGGCAAACTGATTGTTTTTAGGGTTCTGTGGGTCTGTGGGCTTTTTTTGTTAAGGTGAACTAAACTTTATTTAAAATTCAAAAACTAAAAGCTCAAATGATTGATAAATTTACCAATAAATTACAGTTTTAAAATCGCTTCCTCCTTCACTTACCTACCAAGACCTGTGTTCAGGCCCTCTGGGGTCTGTATTTTTCTCATGCTGTAGTTGGTGCCTATGGGCTCTACAGTTAGAGCTGGAGATGTAATTTCCAGCTTGCGGAGACATAGGCACACTAGGGGGTTGTCTACATTGCGACATTGTCGACAAAACTTGTGTCTTTCACAGGTACTTTAAAAAGCACCCCCGCGAAAGACAAAAGTTTTGCTGATGTCAGTGGCAGTGTGAATGTGGCTTTGTCGGCAGCAGCGCTCTCCTGCTGACAAAGCTAACGCCACTCTTGGGGCTGGAAGTATTTTGTTGGCAAAAGTGCCGACAAAATACCGATAGAGCGCATTCACACACGCGGACTTCTAGTGACAAGGCTGTATCGACAAAGCTTTGTCGCTAAAAGCTGCGTAGTGTAGACAAGCCCTAAGTATGCTAGCTCAATGGAAGCTAGTGCACCTACGTCTCCCTGAGCTGGAAATTACATCTCCTGCTCTGACTGTAGAGCCTATAGGCATCAGCTGTAGCATGAGGAAAAATACAAAACCCAGAGGGCCTGAACACGCTCTGCAGTCATAGGTTACAAATTGTTGTAATGAGCAATAAAGCTAGTGTCTCCATGGAAACCATGATTTTTAGAGTCTAGCAGAGTTATGAATTTAACTTCCAAGCTCGTCTTTTGAAAGAGTTGTGCAGGTTTTTTTTGAGGATGGGGACTGATGGATCAGATATGGAGTGATCACTTTGTGAAAACTGTTCACCCACAGGTGGTAGGATGTTTCTTTTGTCATTTTTCTGGGTTAGTTTATTCGAGAGCATAGTGATGGTTGTTGGGGCATTTAATGCGCTGAATGAGGTACATCACATGTTGTGATAAGCATATGTAGGACCCATGGATCTTGAAAGCTGTGTTGTGGGGTGTGTTGACTGTTGTAGTTGTGGAGATATGTCTGCAGGTTTTACATCTGTTGTTTGGCAGGCTCTGGTGCTCCTTTGAGGTGGTGTGTCCAAGTCTGTGGGGGAGCTTGCTGAGATTGGGGGTTATTTGTTTGAAGGCCAAAAGAGGAGGTTTGGGAAAGATTTTTCAGGTGAGAGAGATACACACTTAAAACCACCTTCACCAAACAAGAACATTCTATCAGAGAAGTAGATCATATTGAGGAATAGGCCACACAAATACCCTAAGAGAACCTGCTTCAATACAGGAAAAAAAATCCACCAACTACACACCCCTAGTTGTCACCTACCAACCCATATTGGAACCCAGGTGGGGTATCAACAAACAATTAAACCCCATAATTGAAAGAAATCTTTCCTGAACCCCCTCTTCTGGCCTTCAAACAACCCCATAACTTCTCCAGTGCTCTTCAGTCTGAATTAAAATTGAAATCTTGTGGTGCACACAGGTGTATTAGCCCTTGTTCTGAGGCCAGTGCTCCATGCAGGTGAACTAAACCTGAGGAGAATGCCCAATGGTATACATTATCAGGAAATTACTTTTAGGAGGCATGATGTATACCTTTTGAGGAGGAGGTGGGGACTACAGAAATTCCAAACTCTCGCCTCCCCTAATTTTAACTTACATGTGTATTTGAGGTGATCATGACTGACCTCCATTTGCTGGCCTGTTCACACCTGATGAATGGAGTTAATGTAAAACTGCTGTTAATAATGGAGTATAGTCTAATAGCATTATTGTTATGATCCAGCTTAGTGGAGCTAAAACTGGAAGGCTTTCCAGAAGGGTGATCTAGGGTATGTCTTGATATGCTCTTTGCATAGTACAGAACACAAATTAGGGTATCAAGCCACACAGTGGTCCTTGAGAGAATAGGTGGCTTAGCTTTCTGGGGGATGAAGGGAGAGCTTAGGAAAAATTGGAGGAACTTGGCTAGTGCGTTTAAAAGTTTTTGTATTTTAAAACTGAAGCATTTCCTTTCTGGCCCTATTTGAGAGAGAGAGAATGGGAGAAAACTGGGAATTTCTCAAATTATTTGCACTGATGTCAAGAGAACATCCCATACAATCCAGGAGACGGAGTCTGGTAATGCATTCATATACAAATATCCTTTGCTAAAGACCTGTAAACATCTTTGTATAAGTTAATTTGAATTTGTCTTTTTGTTAAGTGTGAATTATTCCTCCCTTGTTGACTGACCAAGTAAGTTTTTACACTCAACTCGATGGAGTTAGTCTGTAACGTGATAAGTTTTGAATACTGCATCCAATCAATTCCAGAATTTTGGGAAATGTGGTAGGCATCAGTGGGCAGAACTCTGATTTGGTGAAATTTGGAAGCTGGGACAAGAGAAATGGTGGACAGATGGAGCTCCTTGCATGTAGGTAGCAGACCCAGCAGCTTCAACCACCTCTATTTGTTTATAGATCAAAGAACCAGTAGATGGGAGTCATAGAATCATAGGACTGGAAGGGACCTCAGTAGGCCATCTAATCCAGTCTCCTGCAGTCAAGGCAGGACTAAGTAATAACTAGACCATTCTTGACAGGTGTTTGTCTAACGTGTTCTTTAAGACTTCCAATGATGGAGATTCCACAACTTCCGTAGGCAGTTTGTTCCAGTGCTTAACTGCCCTGACAGTCAGTAAGTTTTTCCTAATGTCCAACCTAAACCTCCCTTGCTGCAATCATAAGCCAATAGCTTGCTGTCCTATCCTCAGAAGTTAAGGAGAACAATTTGTCTCCCTCCTCATAATAACATTTTATGTATTTGAAAACTGTTATGTCCCCCCTCTGTCTTCTCTTCTCCAGACTAAACAAACCCAGCATTTTCGATCTTTCTTCAGAGTTCATGTTTCCTAGACCTTTAATCATTTTTGTTGCTCTCCTCTGGACTTTCACCAATGTGGCACCCAGAACTGGACACAGCACTCCAGTGAAGGCTTATCAGCACAGAGTAGAGTGGAAGAATTACTTTTTGTGTCTTGCTTAAACACTCCTGCAGATATATCCCAGAATGATGATTCCCCTCCCCCCCCCCGTTTTTTTTATGCAACAGTCTTACATTGCTGACTCCTATATAGCTTGTGATCCAAGGTAATCCTCCAGATCTCTTTTTGAAGTACTCCTTCCTAGGCAGTCATTTCCCATTTTGTGTGTTTGCAACTGATTGTTCCTTCCTAAGTGGAGTACTTTGTATTTGTCCTTATTGAATTTCATCCTATATATTTCGGACCATTTCTCTAGTTTGTCCAGATCATTTTGAATTTTAATCCTATCCTCCAAAGCACTTACAACCCCTCCCAGCTTTGTATCATCTGCAAATTTTATAAGTGTACTCTGTATGCTGTTATCGAAATCACTTATGAAGATATTGAACAAAACTGGATGCAGGACCAATCCCTGTGGGACTCTACTTAATAAGCCTTTCCAAGTTGACTGTGAACTGCTGATAACTACTCTCTGGGAACAGTTTTCCAACCAGTTATGCATCCACTTTTATAGTAGTTCCATCTAGGTTGTATTTCCCTAGTTTGTTTATGAGAAGGTCATATGAGAATGTCAAAAGCCTTACTAAAGTCAGGATATACACATCTGCCACTTCCCCTTCATCCACAAGGTTTATTACGCTGTCAAAGAAAGCTATTAGGTTGTTTGACGTGATTTGTTCTTGACAAATCCATGTTGACTGTTACTTATCCCGTTTATCTTCTAGGCATTTGCAGATTGATTGCTTGATTAGTTGCTCCATTATCTTTCCAGATACTGAAGTTCAGCTGACTGGTCTATAATTCCCCAGGTTGTCCTTATCCCTCTTTTTGTAGATTGGCACTATATTTGCCCACTTCCAGTCCTCTAGAATCTCTCCTGTCTTCCATGAGTTTTCAAAGAGAAATTGCTTTCCCCTATTTTAGCCTTTGATCCTATCACAGTTTCACTGGTGTTCCCTATGTTAGGTGTCTGATGGTCACTAACCTTTTTGGTCAAACCTGCACATTCTCTGTTGTTGTCTTTTTCCCTCATGAACACTTTCCACAAAACAGTACCCCCATCTCAACTCTGCCAATCCTCCCAGTACGGTTTCTTAAAAATGTTGACACCTTGAATGACTTCTCCCAGACAGAAAGAAAAGAAATAAGATGGTGGTATGGGGGAGGAAGGAATGGGAGTGGGCACAGAGCTCTTGGCATGAGGGGAAGTGAGGGACCTGGCATGGAAAGGCAAGAGTGAGGGAAATCCGGAGCACTTGCCATGGTGGGAAAGGGGGGAATGAAGGGGCACACAGAGCCAATGTTATGGGGGAAAGGGGGACACATAGAGGCCCTGGCATGAGGGAAGGGGTGGGAGACGCTGCAGGAATTCCTTTAAATAGAGATGGCTGGGAGGGCAGCACACAGGGAGCTGTGGGGAGTGGGGGAGGGGGAAGAATGGAGGAATTCAAGGAGCCCCTGGTGCGTGCAGTGTGGTTGGCCTATGAAGCAACAGTGTGCAACCCTCTAGTTCTAGTGTTAATACGGAATAAGCTTTTACACTTTAAAACTGCTATTCAGTTTGTCTTGTAACTTCTTTACTTTGTCACTGGTTATTGAAGTTATAGTCCAATGACAGGATAAGCCTCGTTTGACCCCACTCTGCACCAGTGTTATTTCTATATAGAGGCAACTGGGGTACAACTCTTAGGACAGATTACTTTTACAAAGGCATCGGGGGATGAGTAGGGGACTGCAATCCTGTGGCATGTATAAGAATATGCAATACAATCCTTTAGTATCCACTAGTTTCCTTGTTTTCATTGGATTCCTGCATCAGCAGGAAACAACTGTGAATGTGTTTAAAGGGATGAACCTCTGAGTACACAGTATCTGCACAATCTGCTCATATAAATATAAGTGCATTACAATATCACTGTTACCACAGTGTCACTTAACCATCAAACTGGATATACCTTCTGTCTTTTAATCTTCACCAATCTTACCATAAAGAGTCTTCTCTCAAGGAGCGGGGGGAGTGTCACAGACTGAAGGTCTAGTAATTAAACTGTAGGGTAAACCAGGTGTAAGTTAATTGAAATAAGAATGAAGTAGGGTAAAAAGGATTTTGGTTTGCTGCTGCCCACTCTAAAGTATCTGTTTACCAGCCACCAGCAAAAGAATAGTTCAGAGATTGATCTGGGCACTTGAACTAATACTGCACACATTCACCATCTGTTGAATCTGGATTAAATGAGGCACACATGCAAGGATTTAATTGTCACTTATTCTAATCACATGAAAGACTTTAGTGTATTCCAACAGATCTGAGCTAAAGCTTAGCATGGAAAATGGTTGATCCTCTAATAATGCTCTCGCTCACTAGAGTACATCTGTATAAAACCAGGACCAATAATCTAGCTCATGTAATCATCAGTAATTATATGCATTCCCTCCCTACTGATCTTCTGGACACTTAGTGAAAAATAAGTATATAAAGATGACTCACAAGACACAGTTTCTGACTATATTAATGTAAAGGCAGTCAGTGACTAATATTCACAAATGCACCTATTCCAGTAAGCCGGTGTATTATCTGTTTAGTTTTTCCATATGTTGTCCTCCTCCTTTTGTCACTTTTTAAGCCTGGGTATATTCTAAGAAAACAGCTTTAAAGGATGAGCCAGATGCTTCCGGAAGAAATAAGTTTTTAAAAAATCACTTGGTTTAAAAGAATATAAACTTGTCAGCTATAAATATTTATGCAGTGGTGTTGTAGCTGTGTCAGTCCCAGGATATTAGAGAGACAAGGTGGGTGAGGTAATATTTACTGGACCAATTTTTCTTGGTGAAAGAGACAGGTTTACGCACAGCTCTTCAGAGCTATGCGTAAGCTTGGATGCTTGTCTCTCTCACCAAGAGAAGTTAGTCAAATGAAAGATATTGCCTCACCTACACTGTGTGTCATATTTCTAACTTTCAAAGCAATCCTGTTTTATATGCTGTTACCAATCAGAACTGCTGTTAAGATAATTGTTGAATTTCAGTGAAATATTGTTCTTGCAAGTCTTGACGCTTATGAATGAACAACACTGCACTTTTCTAAAACTGTGATGTAAATTCTCTGTCAACATCCGATAACTTTCATATTGTAACTGCGAAAAGGGAGCACAAAAGAAAAATTGGAAGGTTTGTACTTTAGTTACAAAACCACATTTACTTGTGCTTCTTTGTTGTTTTTCTCCAAAGACGAATAATTAAAGAAGAGCATGGATAATGCTCCTTGAGAACAAAATCCATTCCCTTCTGTTGGTCTGGTGTAAGAAAAAATATTTATTTTGAATAAAGCTTTAATGGTATTTGCTGTGTTTCAAAGGTGCAAAAAAAATTCTATAAATGGTTGTCTGCTTTGAATGTTGTAGTGAAATATTGTACATTAAGATTATAGAATTAAACTTGTCTTAAACACTGAGTGGACGGACACATCTTTTTAATAGATTTGGCCTCCCAGAAGAAGGTGGAGTAGAATTGTACTTGGGAATATTTTAGGGCAGACTTAAAAAATGGTTGGTTTTCTCAGGCCGGGTCTATACTACAGACTCCTGTTGGCATAGCTGTGTCAGTAATGGGTGCAATTAGGTGTGATCTCTGATGTAGATGTGCTCTCAAAAGTCCCTAGTGTGGACACCATTATACTGGCAAAACTGTGCTTTTACTGGCATAATTTGTTTCGGATGGCAGGGAGGGTTACTATCTATACTGGTAAAAAAGCAGAGCTTTTCTGGTATTGCTGCATACATGCTAGGAACTTATTGCAGATATAATATACTGGTAAAGTGCTCCTAGTATTAATGTAGCCGAAGAGTCATAGAATATCAGGGTTGGAAGGGACCTCAGGAGGTCATCTAGTCCAACCCCCTGCTCAAAGCAGGACCAACACCAACTAAATTATCCCAGCCAGGGCTTTATTAAGCTGGGCCTTAAAAACCTCTACGGATGGAGATGGACTCTGTTTATAAATGTGGTGCTTTACATGAGAAACATAGAAATTGGCTACTGAATCAAACCTGCATGAAGAAGTGTAAATGGTTTTTGAGACATCAATCTGTAGATTTTTCTTTTTTTCTTCTTTTCCTCCACAGGAAGCAAGATCTGACAAGGCATATAGCAACTGCCACAAATGTATAAGCCGGAGAAAATATATGTAATAAATTGGAGACACCGTTGTCATGTTATGTTTTATAGTTCTTAGTGTTTTTGGTTCACTTCTGTCCTTTCCAGTATAACTTCATTTTTTATTTTTGTAAATTTCTATATATTCCTTTACTACTTGCAGCTCTTATTGAGAAAAAGGATGTTTGTCCAACACCTTTTGAAGGGAGAGTGTTCATCAGAAGTTTCCTTGTTTCTCAATTTCCTATATTAATTTACATATTGAGAGGAATTTAAGTCATGTGGCACAGCTTTAAGCAAATTTTTGGAGGTGAAGGGTAAAGATATTAAGTCTCATACTCTAGACAACGGATTCCTGAATTGACTATTTAACCTCCTGCCCATCAGTTCATGCACTTACTTTGAGTAAACAGCACAAAGTGTGTGCCCCCGGCTGTATTATTCAAAATCTGTAGGAGTCTAGGAACTTGGGAGGGGCAGAGGGGAAGAGGGCTGTTAAAAATAATTATTCTACTTTAAACATCATATTTTTAAAAGCTTCCTTGTACTCTTCCTACATACCAAGGTCCAAAAAGTTAATTCCTTTCCTCTACCTCAAGCAGGCAACTGTCCCATTTTGAAATCTAGTTAAACCTATTGCAACAGTATCAGTTCAAAATTTTACAATTCATTTTGCACCATATGTTTTACATTCATTGTGGTTTCTAGTGAGTCCTTCATAAACATTTCTAAATCAATGGTAACATCTCTGGGATAAAAACAATTGTCACTTTTGCATATGACAGAGGTGGCTAAACTTACTGACCCTCTGAGGCGCATACAACAATCTTCAGACATTCAAGAGGTGGGACGCACCTGCCAGTGATCGGGGCTTCAGCCCTGTGGGAAGGGGAGTCTTGGGGTTTCAGAAGGTGGCTGCTGGGGCTCTGGGCTCCAGCCCAGCTCCTGCTGAAGCCCCAAACCCCAGCAGACACGCCCAGCACTGCTGAAGCCCCTGCTGAGCAGAAGCCCTGAGGTCTTCCTCTCCACATACATACCACGTCTGGTAGGTGGAGAAGAGGAGGGAGTGGGGACGCAGGGGCTTCGTGAGCCACACTTTAACTGTAAAATAGCGGCATGCAGCTCGCAAGCTGCAGTTTGGCCACCCTGGTATATGAGGAGAAGAAGAGAAATTTACTACTGAAAAGCTAGACTTGCAAGGAAGAGGAAGGGTGAAAGCCTTTTTAAAATTTATGGAAAGGGTGGCTTTCTGCATTCAAAAAATTAGGAAACTTTGAGACTCAGAGATCAATAATATGTTTCTGTAACTGGATTTGCATGGTTTGACTGTATACGGGCACAAAGTCAAAAATCAGGGCATTACAATTCCAACTGTAGCTTATTCTTTTCAGTGATGGTTACAGATTACTCTTTACATCGGTGAATGTACAGTTCTCTAAGCTGTTCTGCCTCACTGAAATTTGAAAGGATAGATCAAAATAAGAACAACATTTCTACCAGAAAATTTCTTGCGTTCTGCTGCACCATGTGACACCCAAGATTAGTATAGCTGAAAGAGATTGGGGGAAAAGATATTTTCCTCTTTCCATTTTATTTCTTTTGTACCTGTCCCCTCTTGATTTTTTTTATTTTCAGGGTGGGTTTTCCATATCCAGACAGACTAAGTTGTTTATGCTGAGTTAGTGTTTTAGTGTAAGGGTGATGCTAAAGCACCATCCTACTCTTTCTTTCATAGAGAACATTGAAATCAAAACAAGCGATGTTGTGTGGTCATAGGTTCTGCCTGGATGCTGTATAATCTGCTTATATTAACATTGTGTAGCTAACTTTTGTCTTGTTTGAGGCTGTATGTAGATTGACAGTCCTAGTTACTAACATTTACAGTTTGAAAACTATGTACAGCTTAAGGGGAACCCACTTCAGAATGAGAAAGTGGAATAAGGTAAAAAGACATGCCTCAAACAAAATGATGGCAGTAGATATCGAAGACCAAAAGCATAAATTTAGGGAACACTTGATGTGGACATAAACCTTGAACTAAGCTGGGGTCTTAAAGGAATAAATACACAAAAGGAGCAGTTTTTAAAATGTAGTGATAACTTATTCCTTTCTATTCTCAGCTCCCACCTCCTCTCTTGGCAGAAGTTTGCTTTTCCCGTTATCTAATGGGAATGCAATCAAACTGCCTGTTCCATGGCTGACTTCAGCTGAAATTCCATTGTCACTTAACAGTTAGGACTGTGTAAAACTGATTTACATGGGCGTAGTACTGTATTTCAGGGCAAATTTTGTGTTGAAGTTCAGAGGCAAGTGGTAGTTCCAAGCTTACTTCAATGAACCTTCCTAAATGTAAGACTAAAATGATTAAACTACTATTTCCTTCACCGCCCCCAGGTCAGACGTGCATATGCAGGCACTGCAAATAATGAAAGGGACCATTCATCACTTTGGTGGGCTTGCCAATTCCATATAGCCTAAAGTAGGAAGGTTCAGTTTGGAAGCACCCTGAGTCCTTGAGTGCAAAATGATTTAGCAGTTTTTATTCCACATATTTAAGCTTTGAATCTGAAGCTGTTTGACTCACTGCAGCCAAAGTAAATGAGTCCCTGTGGAAATGCTGAAAGTGAAACTCTTCTTCTTCAACGCTTAGCCAGACAGTTGGCCATAGCGATCATTCACCATTTGGTCTGTTTCTGCGCAGCCGCTAAGGCTTGACAGCCTTAGAGTCCAACATTGGAACAGCCTTGATGAACCCATGTAATAGGGGGTCTACCTCTGGGCTGCCTCCACCCCTCAGTTGGTGGACTTCTATCCCAGATGTTACAAGCCACCTGGAGAACAGCGTTTGCTGGAACGTCTTGTGGCATCCTTGCAACATTTCCAAAAAGCGTAAGGGGCTGCCTGCGGACAATGGCTCCAGTAGTCTGTATACCTGAATGACCATAAACATCTGCATTACAGATGAAGTCGTTCCACTTTATGCCCAATATACAACATTGACATTTTGTATGGAAAGCCTCCAGCTTTGTCCAGTCTGCGCGGTGGAGCTTTCATGTTTCGCAGCTATAGAACGGTATGGGAACGATACAGCTTGAATAAATCCTGAACTTGGTTGTCCATACTAAGATGATGTTGATTCCATATCCGTTGTACATGGCCCCTGGCAGATGCTGCAATGTCAGTCCGATGGAGAATCTCCTTGTGAGAATTGGAGGAGCTGGTAAGTATAGAACCCAGATAGCAAAAACTGGAAACTGATTCAATGGTTTCGTTGTTCAAAGAGATTGGAGACCTGGTCCTAGATCTTGCAGTTTTGTCTTTGGTCTCCATGTTTTATGATCAATCTCAGCTGACTCCTCCTTGATATGCTGGAGTACCTCACGGAACCTGTTGGGGCTCTGTACTAAAAGAACAATGTAATCAGTGCTGTCAAGGTCTGTGAGCGAGAGATCATCAGTCTCAATGTCTGTGGACCTGATGGAATGCTGCATTATGAAATCCATTGCCTGACAAAAGAGTGCAGGGGCCAGAATGCAATCCTGCCTAGCACCAGGTAGTGGTTTAAAAGGCACTGACCTCCAGTTCCCCAGAAGAACGCGGGCAGTGGTTCCATTATAAAGTTCTCTAATCCAGTCCAGCAGAGTGGTAGGGACACCTACACCCTTTAAGGCCTTCCATAACACTACATGGTCTACTGAATCAAATGCAGCCTTAAGATCAACATACGCTATGTGCAGGGGCTTCCTGAACTTGCGATGTATCTCTGACAACAAGTGAAGGGCCAAAATGGCCTCTAATGTGGACCTGTTCCTTGTACAGCGTGACTGTTGGGGATGACACTTCCGATGTAGCAAAGCCTCCAGGCATGCCAGCAAAACATGCGCGTGAACCTTCCCTGGAACGGAGAACAAGGTGATCGGCCTGTAGCTCTTACATTCACTGCATGGTCCCTTGCTCTTATAGAGCGAGATCACAATACCGTCCTTCCCGGCAGTTGGCAGGGTTCCAGTTCTCGACACCAGATGAAAGATGGCCAGAAGTAATTCTGTTATCGGATCAATAGCACATTTTAGCAGCTCTGAGGGGATGCCATCAGCACCAGCTGCGTGTCCGTTTTTCAGTTTAGAGATGGCACACTTCACTTCCTTCAACGTTGGTGCATCAGTACAAATGTCTAGATCTGGAACCACAGTGACAGCCAGATCATCCAGCTTTAAACAAGCGGCCGCTGGAGGATGGTTCAAGACACGTGATAATGTTCTACCCAGCATGAGAGACTGTCATCATCCGATTTACATGGATGGCCTGGGCTGTCATTCAGGATGCCGTTTGTAGTGACTACCGCTTGACCGCTGAGGTTGTGAATGGTGCGGAATGCTGGCTTCAAGTCGCCCCTGGCTAAGCCAAATTCGACGACATCCGCCACATGGTTATAATATGCCTTGCGATCGCAGAGTGGTAGGGTGTTAAATTTTCGCTTCAGCTGATTGAGTGTGCTTATCACCACACTGGCAGGCTGCAGCCTTCAATTTAATTATCTGGAAGGCCTCCTCTGATAGCCATGGATGACGTGCTGGATGCCTATAGTCAATCATCTGCTCAGCAGATTGGTTGAGGGTAGAAGTGAACAGGGACTAGGCCACCTTCACATCATCTGGACCTTTCGAGGTCCCTTCCAATTCTAGGAGATTGGTATATCTCCAATTATTAGCAATTTACAGCAGCACCCAGTTTACATGGATACATAAGTAAAGTTAAACTGAGCTGCACTGGCTGGTGTCTGCAGCAGTCTAACCACTGGAATTGGTGGATACTGACTCCTTCCATGTGAAAGCAGTATAATCTTTTTGGGGGAGGGATAGCTCAGTGGTTTGAGCATTGCTAAACCCAGGGTTGTGAGGCCTTGAGGAGGCCACTTAGGGATCTGGGGCAAAAATTGGTCCTTCTAGTGAAGGCAGGGGGCTGGACTCAATGACCTTTCAAGGTCCCTTCCAGTTCTAGGAGATTGGTATATCTCCAATTATTATTACCTTTTTAGATTGGCTAGAGCTGAGAATCTGTTGTTGACGTCAGTAGAAAACCTGTTGGCTAAACCTGGCACATGGAGTATGTCGATGTCATACTTCTTCATCACAGAGGGCTTACCTGCTCATTGGAGCATCAACATCGTACAGGCGACCACTAGATGGTGATCTGTGTTCGCCCCACATTCCACACTACGATATACTCTACAGGAAGCGAAGAGACGCCTATCGTGTGTAGTGATATCGTCCAACTCCTTCTTAGTGACACCATCATGAAAGATCCATTGCACTGGTGTGTGTGTTGCCTCTTGAACCATGACCCAAGAATGGAAAGATTCTGTGAGGCACAGAATGTAAGTAATTGGGGAGAGTTATCCTTGGGTTTGCCTGAAGCAATAACCTGTTGAAACCCTGTTTGTAGGGAGCCAGTAACTGCATTTAGGTCACTCAGGATCACGAGATTATCATGTGGAGGGACTGTGCATACTAGATGTTCCAATTGATCGTGGAAATGATTTTTAACTGAGTCAACAGATTCCTCTGTCAGCGCATAGGCTACTGTGACAGTGAGGTAACTGTGCTGATGTTTAAGAAAGTGAAATTGACAGAACATAATTGTTATTTGCAGAGATCAGACTACTCTAATCTGTCTGGAGTTCCTCTCCTCCAGTTCCAGTCTGGCTTCCACCCCATGCACTCCACTGAAACCATTTTCACCAGAGATTCTAACTTCTTCCTAGTTAAAGCTTAGCACTACTACTTCATCTTCTCGTCCTTGACCTGTCTTCTTTTACATTATTGACCTTTGTTTTCTTTAAATCTTGTCCTCCCTTGGCTTTTGTGACTGTCCTCTCCTGGTTCTCCCTCTCTAATTGCTCCTTCAAGCATGTATTTTGAAGGATCCTACTCCTCTTCCCCTCAGCTTTCTGAAAAGAGTTCCACAAGGCTCTCTCCTTGGTTTCTTCTCCCTCTGTTTGTTACCCTCTGGATCATCTTATCTGCAAACACAAATTCAACTACTTATGCATCTCTATGCTAACAACTCTCAGATCTACCTCTAATCTAATCCAGACCTGGCTCCTTCTCTCCATACTAAAATCTCAGCCTCCCACACACACTTCCCTGCCCCCCCTCAGTTTTCTAACTTTTATTTGTATAATATGAGTAGTCAACCCTGTTTCTGTTTTACATACTGGGAAAGCAAGCAAAAAAGTTTGTCTGGTTTGATGAAATTGAGATCTAGAAGGAGCATTAACTGAACTTGGTGTGTCACTCTTAGAAGTGGTGATGAGACAAAATTCAAAAGGTTCTGAAGTTAGGATGGGACAATTGCCCAAAAGTTCAGGTGTCAGAGACTCTCCCTTCCCATCAGGCTCTGTCTCCCTGTACCAATGATACTAATGTCTTTTTTTTCCCCCTTTACTGTCCAGTTTCACCTTTGCGGGGAGGGCGGGAAATGAGCAGTCCCCTCCCCACGCTGTGGCAAGAGATAGTCCCACTGCTCTACTACTTTAAAAGACACTCTGGAATATCGTTCTGAGCATACTACAATATTAAAGCTTTTGATTAGTTAAGAGGGACCAGAAGAAAGCTAATGTTGCCCTAATATTTTAAAAAGGTAAGTCGGATGACCTATGTAATTACAGGCCTATCAGCCTGACATCGATCCCAGGCAAAGTAATGAAACAGCTGATATGGGATGTGGATAATGAAGAATTAAAGGACGATAATTAGAATTGATGCCAGTCAATATAGGTTTATAGAAAATAGTTCTTGTTGAACTTGCTTTATCTTTTTTGGTGAGATTACAAGTAGGATTGATAAAGGAATAGTGTTCATGTAATATACATAAACTTCTGTAAGGCGTTTTACTTAGTACCACACAACATTTGGGTTAAGAAACTAGAACTATACAAAAATTTACATCATATTGTACATGTTAAATGGATTTTAAATGGCTGATAGGTCTGAAAATGAAATTCTAAATGGGAAATCAAGTGGGTGTGTTTTTAGTAGACTCCCTCAGGGATTGGTTCTTTGCCCTAAAGCTTTTTATCAATGACCTGGAAGAAAACAAAATCAATTGTTGATAAAGCTTGCAGACACCACAAACATTGAGAGAGTAGTAAGTGAAGAAGACCAGTTACAGATACAGAGCAATCTGGATGGCTTGATAAGCTGGGCACAAGCAAACAACTTGTTTTAATACAGCCAAATGTTTACCTCTATGACCGAAGAGTGTAGGTCATCCTTACAGAATGGGGGACTCTATCCTGGGAATCACTGAATCTGGAAAAAAAAATAGAAATCATGGTGAGGTGACCAAAGGGAGTGGAGGGGATATATAAGGCCAGAATCTGAATCAGTTGGTAAGATGGGTGCAAGCGAACAATATGAGTTTTAATATGGCCAGTTCTAAAGCTGTCCACCTAGGAACAAAGAATGTAGGCCATATTTACAGGTTGGGGAACTTGGGAGTCCAGGCAGATAATCATCTGAACATGAGCTCCCAGCACAATGGTGTGGCCGAAAAGGTAAATGTGATTCTTGGATGTATTAACAAGGGAATATAGAGCAGAAGTACAGAAAGGTTGTTACTTTTGTATTGACACTGGTGCAACCTCTGCTAGAATACTGTGTTCAGTTCCAATATCAACAATTCAAGAAGGATGTTGACAAATTGGAGAGGGTTCAGAGAAGAGCCAAGAGCAATTTAAATTTAAAAAAGGTCTGCACCCAGAACTGTTTTTTCTCATGCCAAAAGAACAACCAGGAGACTTTTGAAACTTTTTCATGGAATCTGAAGCCTAGAGTTCTACCCATAAGGGTATCAGCATATGAGATGCTGGTAGGTTGAGATGAAAAGATTGGAAAACAGGCCTTTATAATGAGAGACCAAGGAGCTCAATTTATTTAGATCAACAAGGAGAAAAGTGAAGGAGTGACTTATCACAGTCCCTGAGAACCTACATGGGGAACAGAAACTTGGTAATAGAGGGCTCTTCAGTCTAGCAGACAAACATATAACAAGCTTCAATGCCAGGACATTGAAGCTAGCCAAATTCAGATTAGAAATAAGGAACAAATATTTAACAGGGAGGGTAATTAAACATTGGAACAGCAGCTGTGGTGGATTCTCGATCACTGGAAATTTTTAAATCAAGATTGGATGGTTTTGTTTTTTTTAAAGATGTGGTTCCTTCTGGCCTTATAATCTATGACTCTGTGTGAGAAAGATCCCTCACTGTGCGTTCTTGTGGGAATAGAGGCAGAGATCTCCCAAGACTTGGAATTTCACAATACCATGGTGCCCACTGAAACAAGATTTCACAGTCTGAGTGTCTTTTGCAACTTTTAAAGTGGCAGAGTGGGGAAATTTAGCTTGTTTCACTGGATCAGAGTGGGGAGTGGACTGCTGAGGCACCCCCAAATGCTTTATTGCCCATGCTTGTGATTTTATTTTGTCTCAAGATTTGTGTTTGTGGTGGTTTATTATTATTATTATTTATTTATTAAATCCCCAGCTCCTAGAGTTACAAGACTATCAATGTTTTGTTTCTAGCCTTCATGGTGGTGGAAAAATGCTGGAAAATATTGTTGGAGGACAACCTAATGGGAAAGTGAAGAAACAGAATCAAACATTTTTTTTTAACTTTTTTATTTCATGATTTGAAGCTAATCTTGTGATTTTTCTGAGGGGTGGGGCTCAACTCACAATTTCAGTATTGCCAATCCCAAGCCCTCAAAATAATGAAATTGGAAACTGTGAGAGCCAACAACACAGTGGCAAGAGCGAGGCAGGCACTGTCAAGGGGAAAGAGGGTCACTAGCATCTGAACTTAAATCACTCACTCATCCTCACCGAACTTTCGGCTCGCTTGTGTTTTGGCCATTGCTACTTTAAATAAGAACTTGTATGCATAGAGCACGTGTCGCTACCCACCACAGTGAAAAGCCCAAGGTTCTAGCATGTCTTTACTGACCTAAACTGGGCCTCACCGTCTTCACTACTATTTATGAAGGGGCATGCAGTGTATGTACTCTACACACTGCCATATGAGTAGACATAGCATCTATATCGGTTCCCTCCTTCTGTAAAGTGTCTATTATTCCTCTCTTGTTCTTGGTTAAGTGCTAAGTGCGTAGCTTTGAAGTGTTAGGACTAAGAATAAAACTGTCCTTCAACTATAACAGCAAGTCACAAAATGAGGAAAATTATTAACCTGAGGAGGGAATGAGCCTAATAATGAGCACCTTCAGTACACACTAATGGGACTTTCCCTGTCTTGTTGCTGCAGTCTAAGAGTGGATTGCTCTGGAAGATGAGACCAAATGCTATAGTTGGGTCAGCAGGCTGCCAGATTTCTTACCTTTCTGTCCCTTCCTTGGATTATGATACAAGGGTTTAGGGGTGTGTTTGGATTTGCATTCTCTCTGCCCCCCTCCTTTACCCATCCCCTCTTCTCACAGTAGCCAGTGCCGGCCCTGGGTGTTTTGTTGCCCAGGGTGGAAAACATTTACAGTGCCCCTGAGCAGCTGAGTTTAAAAAAAAAAAAAAAAAGCTGAGTGCAGCAGCTCAGCAAAATAAAAGGCCTGAGCAATGTGCCCCTTTCCTTCCCACTGGGCTATTAATTTGGCACCCTGGTCGACTGCCATGATCACCTGCACTTAAGGCCTGCCCTGACTGTAACTGTCATTTTTGGAAGTTTAGAAAAATTCAGTCTGAGTGCTGGGGGAAGGTTTGGCATATGTGTAATTGGACTCGCTCACTCATCCCTAATGAAGAGCACAGTTTCTTGTTTTGCAATGTGTTGTACAGTTTATTTTATAAATAACTTGTGACTGTCTGAGTAATTGGTTATAGCCGATGGTAAGGCTATTTCAGATTTTTAGTAATTTCATTGATTTAAGGAATGCTCCTACTTAGCTGCTGATGGCTTTTGGAAGCCTGCTTTAATGTTTGAACTAGTGATGAACACATCTCGAAGGTTCAGAGTGGAGCTTCACTTTGAATAAGCTTCTGAAAGTTTGAGGCCTGAATTTTTAAAAACTTTCAGGCCCTAAATAAGCTTTGTTTTTTTCCCCTTCCTTTCTTCCCCCACCCCATCCCCCCACGCAAGAGGGGCTGAGCATACCCAACTCCCATTGAGGTTAACTTCTGAAAATTCAGATCATGCTTTCTTTAGGTTCTTGAGTTTGAAAATTTGGACCTGGCTGTTTATCTGAAAAGCCTTCATAATGCCCAGTGCCCTCTTCCCTGTTCAACAGCCCCCCTGTCCATCCACATCCTCTCAGTAGATTCTAACTCTCAACCTTCCCCCATGTTCTCTCCTAGAGGAGTCCAGCATCAGGCTGCCACCTTCAGGGGGTGACCAAGTAACTTGGTTCCCACTCCTTATCCCCCTTCCCTCCAAATCCTGGGTTGTCAAACAACCTTCCACTTCTCTCACTTTCTCCCCTCCCTCCCCCCAAACCGCCTGCAAAAAAAGAATCCACTCAGGTCTCCTCTTGGGAGGGTGGATGGGCTTGCCCGTTGTGGGACCTAGCAACTCCTCCTTTACTTTCCCTACTGAACAAGTAATTTCAGATTTGAAATTACTCCTAGTGGAGATCACCCTTCCAACTGTGAAGTAGATTTTACAATAGCATAAAAACTCTCCTTCCATATCTGCATGATTAGGGTTTCATGAAGGAATGGAAGAAGGGGAATTAGCAGTTATTGCAGGAATGGATGCTAGTAATGGAAATAAATTTGGCCACTTTCGGGATCATACTCCCCCACCCCACCACACCCCTCCCCGCTGCCACTGCCTTCATTTAAGGTGTTTTAGATGAACTCCTGTTATGCTCACTAAGTAACATTCTTCTGCTCCTCTACCACCACCCCCAACTAAAGGGTACATTGTTTCTATGCTTAACCATGCAGGTTTTCCATTTTGTGTAAATGTATGGCTTTGTTAGAACCAACCATTTTTATTCCTGCTCTTCCTCTTTTCCGCTGTCTCTTTGTAGATTCCTTTGTAATAGCACCAGTAATGACAATAGCTGACTGAGTTGACAAAATGCTCTCAGTGCAGGGTTTCCCACAGTGACTGCTGCATTGATGACCTCTATCTCATAATTTGGCATATGCCAGGAAGAATAAGGGTAATCACACATCCTCTCCAGAGGTAATTGTTCAAAAAGGTGGCGCCATGCCCCTGGCACTTTAAGATCCTGAAGCTTAAAGCTTGCAAGTGTAGTGTCTAAGATGACAAACCTCATGGAAACGAAATCCTGGTGTTCTTGAGAAGTTCACAGCACATGATTTCTAGCATGTTTGAACAGCTCTTCACTGCGTCACACCTGATTTTTCACACGGTAGCCTTGCTTTATAATACATGTGGAAATTCTCACATCCTGAACTTTGCTTTACAGAACAATAGTTTCCACCCTGTTTAGTGATGTCTGAATTGAGAGCTCATGCAGGCTTAGATCTTCATTTCTTGGAGTTGTTTAAGTAATCTTTTCTCTTTATATTTAATTTATGGTATAATATTTGAAAGCATTCTTTATCAGTGAACCAGCAATCTAGCCCTTCCAGTCTGCTATACCAGTTAGAAGTGCTCTGGGCTGTTTAAAATTAACCCAGCCATTTCATACTAAAAGTACTAGCTCAAAACAACTTTTTCAGACATTCCATGGCTTTGCTGCATAAAGCAAACACATTTTTTCTACTCTGCTGGAGGCAAATACTTAGTTCCCCGTCCCACTGAAACTGGAATGGAGTTGGGCAATGCAAATTAATTCTGTGTGGGTTCTTGACTGTTTAACTACACACTACAGTGACTCCTATCCCTCCCCACCCCGCCTTAACTGGAACTAGGAAAATTCCTTTTTGGTTTGTAAATTAGGTTTGTGTTTGTCAACTCTTGAGTAATAGTCTGTTTATTAAAACTTTTATCTAAATGCAACACATTTAGTATAAAGAAGTACTCTTTGATACTGCAGTATAAGAATATTATAGCCTTTCATTAATGTGTAATTTAGTATTTCACTAGTGTTAAAAGGATTCTGCTTTTAAATCATGAACTGTAATGGGGCTTAATTAACTGCATGTGGAAAAATTATTATTTGATATTGGACCTTGGTGGCAACAGGGATTTGAGGCCATAGAAAAGTCTAAAAATCTATCCTTTGATTTTTGTTGTAAAAATGTTCTCCTTCTACATCCTATGCACAATTTGATGTCCAGTTATTATACTGATACCAATGTGAGAAGTTGTAGTGCATCAAAAAAATTATTCTCTCCAAAAGCCATCTCTGCTACGCAGTCTGTCAATCCTGAACTGAAATCTAAGAGCAAAAACAGCTCACCTATGTAGGGACATAAGAAATATGTTGTCCCATACCAAAGACACAGGCCCTTTTTTAATATGAATAATTATTTTGCTGCTTCAAAACTGCCCATCTAGTATTTTGGATATAATCCATGAGATTTGTAAAATACTTGCACTATTTTTTTGCCATTTAAGGCTTCTGTTAGAGATTGTATATATTGAAGGGGACTAATATGGTCCTAACAGGAATTCACACCTTGAATTGTTAACAGGCAAGCAACCTGACTAAATAAAAATGAAAGGGATTTAGCAGATTTGAGTGTTTGCCAACTATTTGCAAATAAAGATCTCAAGACCTTTAATCTCCAGCAATCGCAGCTACCTCTTTAATCTAATATTTAGAATCCTTAATCTGTGTTCAAATCAGACCATCTGTTTCTTCAATTTTGTTGCAGGAAAGTGAGGGCTTCAGCACCACCAGTTTTCCCTTCCAATTCCCTTCCAATTTAGAATTATAGTCCTGTAGGTTTAGAAATTTTATCAACAGCAGAAAGAACCTTGTCAGAGGGCAGTCTGCTGTTTTCGCTAGACAGGTTTGCAATCTTCTCTGAAATCTCAACCTGCCAGCATCTAATATGTTAATAGCCCTATGGGTAGAACTCTAGGCTTCAGATTCCGTGAAAAAGGCACTTCAAGCTAAAAAGGATAGTTTCAAAAGTCTCCTGGTTGCTCTTTTGGCAGTTTTGAGAAATAGCAGTTCTGGGCGAAGACCTCAGGCCAAGAGCAACTTAAAAAAAAGAGAGAGAACTTGAACCAAGTCTTTGGAAGTAGAGGAGATAAAAGTATTGCCAGCTGATCAGTATCAAAATATATGAACATGTTTCTTTTATAGCTAATGTGGTATTAGTGCAGAAATAAAGAAAACTCAGCACCAGAATCTGAGCTCTTGAACTAGACTCTCAAAAGCGGGATGATTACTTTGTATCACACCACTGTCATGCTTTCACCATAAATCTTGTTTATGTAAGTCAGGAAATTTTTTCCCTGTGCAAGAGTGATCCTTCAGTGGTATAGAGACAGTGTAAGAGTTCGTATGCCACACGCAGTCAGTGTAGCAGGTGTAGCAATGAAAAGGGGGCGTGGTTGGGACGCCTTTATTCCACACAGATTCTGGGCTATATTTTCAGTTCTTTGTGTCTCTAGGGTAAGTTGGAGTAGTCCTCGGGTGCTCTGACACAAAGTACAGGGGGCCTCCTATGTGCAGAGCAGTGTAAGAAAAGCTATAAAACACCTTTGCATGGCCCCTTGATTTACTCTTGCAGCTGACAGGAAATATTCCTTGTTGGGGGCTGTTAAGGCATTGACGTTTGTAAATCCTTTACGTCAAGGATAAGGACAGATAGAGAACATTGTCCCTAGCAGACTGCTGCGAGAGGAGAGAAGAAAGTCTTAGAGGCCAGATTCTGTGTCCACGCTGCAATTGAAGTTGTGATTTCCGCTCATGTAGGTAAGATGTGCTAGCTTTAATTTAGTAGCATGGCTAGAAATAGCAGCGAAGACGCTGCGGCACAGGCTTCAGCCCAAGCTAGTAATGTGAGTACATAGATACCTGAGGTCTTAGGTGGGCTTGCACAGCTCGTTTTGATGCCTGTGCCACCACAACGTCAGTGCTGTTCTAGCTAAATTAAAGCTAGCGTGGATAAGTTTACCTGAGCTGCAATCACACCTGCAATTGCAGATCAACTGCAGTGGAGCCCGAGGCTGAGGCCTAAAGAAGCCCTGTGGCACATTTTGATATGTAGCACACATGCAGCATGCACAGCTTGTGGGCCTTCAGCCCCAAGTGCACAGAGGTCGCCTTCAGCAAGGTCAGCTGTGCTGACCCCCCTAAGAAGTGAACCAAGCAACTGCACCAGTTTAACGTAGTGTTACCAGACCTTTCTGTCTGAAATAGAGGACAGCTCAGACTCGGGAGCAGAGATGCCTCCTGAGAGGTTCAGAAACCCCTTTATAGGACTACTTTTTGAACTCCAGTAGCCTCCAGGGCAGTAGCTCAGACTCACAAGATAAGGAGAGGTGCAGGGTAGAGAACAGACACTGGCTTAGCCCTCCCACTCCCTTGGACAAAGACGTGACCTCTGCACTGAGGAGGGGCAATGGGCCGATGAAGAGCAGATGAATCCTAAGAATGACACATATGTGCTCCTGGCTACTCTCAGCTTTGCTGGGTATTACAAATCAGTACAGTGTCTGAAAGCCCAGGGAGGAGTTTTTCGTGCATTATTTTGTAAACAGCCTGGTGATGAGAGAATCTATTCTGGTTTAAGAATGACTTTTTACCGTTGATGATGAATGAAGCTGAAATAAAGCAGTTTAATTTTTATAAAACTGTTGACCCTGCAAGGTGTATGTAATTATTTTAATTACTGTAATGAGCAAACTACTTGGAAATTAAGAGGATGTGGCTACAGGTCTTGTTAAACTGTCTCACTTGTACTGAGGTAACTTTTCTTTAACCAAAGGGACACGGATATTTTTTTCTCTCCTACTTTAACAGCAAGACTTGCATGAGTTCATTGTTACTTTACATTACATTTCTATCTCTGGGGTTGCAGTCTTCCCCAGCCATGTTCAGTCTATAAATATAATATGCTGATGCACATTGCCAATGAACATCAGAATGATCTTCCATAGTTATTGCGTGCAGGACTATTAGCGCAGGCAAGATTAATATGTAGTGTGTGATGGTGTAGCTGGCCAATCACATACAGTAAATCAAGAAGCATTTTAAGTTGTTTTGGTGCTCTAGTTTTTTGGTAGATAACACACACATGTTTTGGCAGCACATAGTAAAATACAGGTGGGGTGTACGCATATGTTCGTCTAGCACGAAGACACTAATGATGCTGGTTGAACATTAAAAAAAAAGTTAGAACAAAGTGGTATCTAGAAAATAAGTTTCTTACCAATATGATTTTCCATTGGAAAAAACTTTCGTACAACTGAACTAATCTGGATATGCCATACAAAAACTCGTGATAGGTAGTTATCTAAAATGGACTTTAGTTTTTTTAATTGGTCAACTGATGGCTGGTCATGAGGCTGAAGCATGAGTTTCTTTAGCAAAGCTATTGTCACAGGTAACTTGCTCCTGATTTCCAACCTCTCTACACTGCAGACTTGTACATTTGTACTACTCTCCAAGAATTTACAGTCAAACGCATCAGAATGATAGCGGAATTACTTAATAGTGTACACAGGGCCAGCTCTAGGCACCAGCATCCCAAGCATGTGCTTGGGGTGGCACTTTTCAAGGGGTGGCATTCCAGCCCTTTTTTGGTTGGGGCGGCAAAAAACCTGGAGCCGGCCCTGAGGGTACAGGGGCTATAACTGAGTAATGAAATAAAACTAAGAAAAGAAGACTTAGGCTAACTATCAGGAAAAATATTCTGGATTACAACATCTATTAGATTGTGGAACAGTCTCTGGAGAGAAATGGTAGAAGCTCATTCATTTAAGATACTTAAAACTAGACAGGGCAAAACATTAAAATATACTATAGGGACAGATCTTGCCGGAACAAGGAGATAAACTAGAATCATGTCACTGGACCTTTTCTTTTTTTCTGATTTTGTAGAAACACTTTCAATTCCTAGGAGACTAAAAAGGGATAAAAGCATAGTTCAGATAAATGGCACTGTTTTTTAGACAGATCTTGTGCATCGAAAGTGGAAGTATGTAGGGTAATTTTACTTGATATATACATGTGGTTTGTTTACTTACTAGACACTAACTGAAAAATCTGGCCTTCCTGGATAGAGCTTTTTGGTGCTGCATGCTGTAATCTTGCAATAAGGCACAAAGAGCACAATATGTATGTTGTTAATTAATATAAAACTTCTAATATCAAGGATTTGTGTTCAGTTTAATGTATTCCCTTATTACTGTGCTGTATTTCTCTGTCTTTAAAGGATCATATTTTAACCTGTTCATTGATATACTCACTTCCACTGTACGGAAGAAAGGAAAACTTCTCTTATTTTTTTTCCCTTTCAATAAAAACACCAAACTCAATCCCATTTTTGAATAATAGAGGGAGAAAGGTTAATCTCTGCCTTTAATTTATGATTCTGTGAATTCGGGTAATCCATGGCTTCTGGCTGTACAGCTTTGGAAGTACTGCTTCTAGAGGGGGGTTGCAGGAGAGATTCTTAGTGATGCAATGAGTCCTTTGCTGGGTAGCTTTTTATAGTCTGTCCTAGATTGCTCTGCAGAGAGAAACAACCCTACCGTGCGGGATTGGCGCGCACAAAAAATTAATAGGAAAAACAAGCTTTCATAGGATAAGACCGGAAGGGACCAGTATGATCCACTCAGACCATCTGTATGATACAGGCCATAGAATTTCATCCAGTTAGCCCTAAAAGTCAGGGTTTGAGTTTATCCTCCTATGTAAAGTGAACAAAACAAATAACTTGCATAAACTGGACAAGTTATTGTGATTGCCTCTCCTCTTACTGTATTGCAGTCTTTCCTGTCTCATTGCATTGGTCATAGAAAACATCTGACTTGATTCCAACACGAATCTGCTGAGATGCAGATTTAATACTTTTCTGACCCCTTTCCAAGAAATGAGTGAGTTCAAATGTCAACTGGAAGTCAGCTCACTGATAGGGATCTAGCTGCAGCAGGTGTCCTGAGATTTGGGACAAAGCAAGGTAAGAAGTTGAGAGTCAAGCAGAGAAGCCTGTAGAAGGCAGAGGTAAAAGAGCAGCAGGATATGGTGCGGGGGACAGCCTGCAAATGGAAGAGGTGAGGCAACTCTTGTGCATAGATCACAGGAGGTCAATTCATAAGGGCCTCCAATGATACCACAGATAAGACTGAATTCTGGCCAGGTTAACCCTACGTTATGTAACTCTGTCTTCTGGTACTTGCATGGCCCCCATTCCCATAGCATCTGGGCACTTCAGACTACCAGAAGCTGTGAGTAGAAGACTGGTAGATCACTCATCACTCCATAATTGCCCTGTTCTGTACACGACCCCTGAAGCTCTGGTACAGGCCACTGTCAAAGATATGATACTGGACAAGACTGACCATGGTCTGATCCAGTATGGCTGTTCTTACGTTATCTGTCTCACAAAAAGCACTGTATACTACCAAGGACTATGGCTGCTGACTCAGTCATTTTCTGGTTTTTAAAGTTCCTCCCATTCAGTTAATTAAAAAACCTGTTCCTGCACATGAAACAAAAGCACTTTTTATATGAAATTGATCTGTGGACATTTTCAAAATTGCTTCTGTCTGAATGCACTTTTTCTTTAGCTTTGTTTAGCCTATCAAAAGCTTCTGCCAGAAACAGCACTGTCCTTGTCAAATGGAATATTTTACTATACACACCATCCTACACTTGCACCACAGCCTGTTTAACATGGAACAGGGTCAAAACCTGAAAGGCACAAAAGAATGCTCAACAAGCAAGGTTGCAATGAATGAAGCAAAAGTTGTGCTTTTGAAAAGGAGGCACTGATGTGGGAGCAGCAAAGCCAGGAAGTCTTGTCAGCAAAAGAATAAAAAGAAAGTGGGGGAGGGGAGTTTTGTGCCCAGAAGAAAAAGTCGAGCATGCTGTTTCTAGCATGGTACTAGTGTGCCTACTGTTTGGCAGCATGAACCCTGAAACTTCTTTTAGAGTGAAAGCTATTATGCGCTGAAGAGAAATTAATCATTTAGCTTAGCATTTACTAGGCTCATCTGAGTTTTGACTAAAAAGACTTGTCAAGAGCTAAACAATGTGGTTAAGCCTGAATGGAAAGGCCAGTCTCATTGCACTGAATCTGTATTTTGAAATGGTTACCAAATCTGAATACATGCTGTTTAACTGTCTCTAGCGTAAACCCACAAATAATTTTTATTTTCAGACGCACAAAAATCTCTTCTTTTCCATTTACTTTCTATATCACCTCTCTTCCCTAGTATTGGAGATGTTCGTTGTTTTTTAGTCAACCAAAGTGATAGAAGTTAGAACAGGTCTAACACAACTAAATATTGTAGTTAATGAACTGCAAAACTCTCATTGACTTCATTAGGATAATGATTTGGCCCCTAGAGTGAATAATCTGCATTCTAAATTCAAGTCTTCAATCTAAAGGCAACATTTCATTTAAGTCAAGAGGAGTTTTGCTGTTGACCTCAGCAGGACAAGAATTTGTCCTTTAATGCTGCTTAGTGTATATCAGAAGTCTGTATTTCAGACTTAGCACCCACTTACCGGTTGCACTGAATAAGCTAAATTAGGATCTTCACTTAGCTTATTCAATGCAACCAGTAAGTAGGTGCTAAGTTTGATTCACTTTTACACCCACATTTATAGAAATTTTAAATAAGCCTTCATCAGACAATTGATAATATCCTATCAATACTATGTTTACCACTACAAAGCTTCTATTCCCCTTCTTCAGTGAACATAGACTCTGTAAATAGTAAACCTATAAGCAAATAAAATGACATTTAGCACATTTTGAAATATACTGCTCCTAGCAAAAAATAAAGCTTTTAACTTTAGTGCTCATGCAACATGCCAACTTGACAGCACTAGAACTCCAACGTTGCATTTATGGTGGTGGTGCAGGGGAAGGAGAGGGGTGTGACAGTCCAGACTTTCCTATGGTGACCCTCTAATAATCGTATTGTGAAAAGATAACTTCTAGAGGTGAGGGATAATGGATATCTATGCCCATTCAGTCCTTTGGAATAATTTGCAGCTTCAGATATGAACCAGTGGTAAGATTGCCAGGTGTCTGTTTTTTGATTGGAACGCCCAGTCCAAAAGGGACCCTGGTGGCTCTGGTCAGCACTGCTGACCGGGCCGTTAAAAGTTATTATATGATATATTATATTATGATAAAATTATGAAAAAATCGCCTTTGCACCTCAACGCTAAACTATAATAGGCTGCTATTCTAATTCTGGGTGTCTCAGTCAGTCTGCCTGAAACTGTGGTGGTTTTGTGTAATTGACAAATGTCCACCAAGAAGTAAGCTGAGATTATCAAAACTAACTTTTTTCTTGTGACTGAATTAAATTTTCATCTGGCTTTAGGCACCCCCCAGCCCTTTTTATTTTTTTGAAATGTCCCCTGAAACCATTGTATACTGCTTATAGTTGGTCACAGGAAGAACAGTTAGGAATAGGTCTGAAGGCAGATTACAGCTGATTCAGTAGTGTGTGCACTACCTTTTTTTGCTGCTGAGCTATTTTAATTTAATATCCCACACAGAAATATGCAGCAGAAAATCAGCTATTGGAGAACAAATGCTGAAAATAATCTCAAAACTTGGTTATGGTTTGGAAAGCACCCATGTAAAAACATCTTTTTGGTCTTTGTTCTCCATTAGATATAACTTCTGTATCAAATTTGCTCCATTTTCTAGTCCAAATTAGATTTTGTCTAAGTGCTCATACTGCAGGCTCAACCCAATATCTAGAAATCAACTTTTTTTTTCTTGTCTCAATAAAACAGCACCAGCAGGAAGGGGTTTGGATTCTGAACTTGCTGTTGCTGGCAGCCTAGATGCACAAGGCATAATGGCTCTTGTTTATAAATATTCTAGAGCTGTCAGCTCTCTGGGGCAGACATTAGTAATAACTTGCGTCAGTCAGTAGATTAAGCAGTTTATTTACACTTAGTTCCATCTTTTTACCAAGGCACTTCTCTAATTGTAACTACATTTATAAGCAGCTGCATTCTTCCCACTCCAAGGACTCATATTTTGGTGGGTTTTAAGCTTTGAATCAGGGAGCTAGTTAGTATGCTAACAGGAATAGTATCCAGGTTCATTAGGTAAATACTGAAGTTTTAAAAGCATTGTCGTCTTTCCCTTTGCCTCCCTGCTACTCTCATCTCAGCCTTTCATGTGCTGTCCAATATATTTTGACAGAGGTTCAAGCCAAATGAGGAACAAATTGGCAATGCCTCCTCCAAAATCCCCCCCCCCCTCCCAGTGGCAGGACATAGATTGCAGGGAGCCTCCCCAGGTTCCCTAATACTAGTGGAGTGGATCTGGTGACCACAAGCCACTGGTGATCTCTCCCCTCTTTAGTACTGCCAGAGACTGAGGAGGCCTCCAGCAAGTCTCTCCTCTTCCGTATCTCTTCTCCATAGGAAAAAAGCCCGGTGCATGAGCCGCCTAAGTGTAGCTTCTTTATCTTTGCTGTTATCCGATTTCAAACCTTGTGTGGTGTGAGCTTCTGGAGTACTTCTCTCGCATTTTCTTTAACATGTCCATCTCCCTGTGTGATGCTATAGTGTGGTGGATTTTACTATCATCCTGTAGATTCCACTATTCATGTGGGTATGTATTTGTAAACTTGCTGTTCAACAGTTTGATGCAGGCTATGGCTAATCAAGAAAGTCAGACATTACAACAGATTCACTTAATGGCTGCCCATTGTTACAACATGTGAAATGATACTTAGGAAACTGAAAACTGCTCATGTAATGTTCTTAATACCCTTCAGCAACACACAAGAAACATGAAATGATGGTGTTAATTATAAATGAGGTTGTTAATATCTAGGAAGGTGGGCTAAACTTAGGGTTGTTGTACACTGAAAAGTTGCAAAAGCATAGTTACGTCTCTCAGGGATGTGAAAAATCCATGCCCCTGAGAGACATAGTTAAGCCAACCTAACTGCCATTGTAGACAGCACTAGGTCAATGGAAGAATTTTTCCATCAACCTAGCTTCTGCTCCACCGAAGCCGCGGGACCAGCGGACCCTCTGCAGGCACGCCTGCGGGAGGTCCACCGGAGCCGCGAGACCAGCGAGCAGCAGAGCGCTCCCCGCGGCATGACGCCGTGCTTGAGGCGGCGAAATGCCCCTGCCGCATCACAGATTCTAATTTCAATTTTATGTTTACTTAAACATGCCTTTTTTTCCCAGTTAATTTTTATTCTGTTCCCAAAATTGCTATAAGTGTGCATGTGTTTTTCTGTGTACATGTTGGGGGGATGGGTGTTCCTTTCTTTAAAAATGAATGTGATGAACACAAATATATAACAATGCGAACTAGTAAAATATTGCAGAGGTGTTGAGGATTTAATAATGTTTGTACAGTCCATACAAAATGTGCCCCATAAATGCACATGGAATGCCTTCCTTTACTGTGTCTACTATATTTTCACTCTCTCCTTCTAAAGACAGATTCCAAGAAGTCTCCTGTTTCAAAATGACTGTAACTCCTAGTGCCCTCTAATCTTTCTGCAAAAAACTGTAAGCCAATGAATAAATGACTGAAAAAAATAAACTCTAAATTTCGGTAAACTGAAAGAAGGGAAGCAAACAAGAGAGCAGACATGTAGTTTCCCATTTATTGTTACTACCGCTGCATGTTACTACCGCTGCATGTTCCTTTGCAGGCTGATTGTCTAGATTGTAAACTTTTGGGGTCAGGTATCAAACTTTATACTTATTCATAAAGTACCTAGTATGCTGCATCAGGACTTATGATTGTTGGGGGGTTTCCCCTAAAAAATGATGCTTTGGGTATATGTAATTGCAAAAATTATCACCCTAATACGTCATAAAATGAAATACAATACTTGAGCATAATTGTACATAATTCTACAAAAGGAAGATAACCCATACTGACATGCAGGTAATTTAAGATTATATCCAGGTTATTTTAATACTGTATTTTTTCTGGCTTCCAATTTCCCCCTCAACTCTCTGCCATGTCTGTGGAGTAAGATAGCTCCACTCTATGAACTAGCTGACAGAGTGAAGATTGATCAAATAAGTTGAGACTTCCCTGAGTGAGACAAATCTACCTCCATATCAAACAATGGGGTTACTCTCCTGTCCTTGTGTGCACATGCAACACTAATGGGAGTTATGTGCACATGTCAACAGAAGCATGTACAATATCCCCATCCATAAGAGAAGCAGAAGTGCTGAGGTAGCCTTTCAAACTGAAATATTACATTCCATTGCACTCCTAATAATCTGTCCCTCCTTCTCTACCTCCTCCTCTCTTTCCCAAGCCACTTCAGTTTGAAATTCATTATTTTGGTCATTCACATCTTTCTTACTCCTTTGACTCTGTCTTTTTAAAATCTCTGCTCAATTCTAGCTAAAGTCATTCTGCTCAAAAGCAAAAGTGTTCCCAGAGTCCACTGGCACTAGAGTTCTTATGGGGAATGTTGGCAAAATCAACAGTCTTTCCCAAAATGGTGGAATTTTATCAAATAGATAGAGTCTAAACATTGTAGGCCATGACTGTGGTTCTGGAAAATGCTGAGTACGTTGTCAACGCTGCTCATAGTGTGAAATATAAACGTCTGCTTCTCACTCTTTCTATCCCAATGTATTGTCTATTAATTCCTGAACAGCACTGGGTCCTGCAGATGGAATAACTCGCTTGGAGATTTTACTAAATAATCAAAACTTCTGAAAGGCCATACAACTTTTTCTTTAGAGAAGGGTTTGACAAGTAACACATCTGAACAGATGTTTCTGCAACCTCCACCCTTTCTGTATGGTGGCACAAAAACACTTTACACAGAATGGTTTGTTACAGAATTTCTGTACTGATTTAACAAATTGATTTCACATCTCCTTTTGTGTTTGTGTTAACTCTTACATTGTCTCTGGGAATATGTTTTTAATCAATTTTTGTATTCGAACAGGGATTTTTAAAAGTAAAGTACAGTAAAACAGTAATTATAGTAAGTAGAAAGAATTATTACAGTAAAAAGCAAAGTCAGTAGTCTCATTGCATCTTGTTCTTCTGTTCTGGGTTTTGTTAGGAACTGTTTAAGAGGGACTGGACTGGACTTTTTTCTACAGGAAAGTGGAACTTTTAGAGGAAAATGCTGATCTTTTGTGTCAATTATTGCTTTAATCTTTGTAGCTGGAGGTCTACAGATTATCCAAATACTAGCAGATTTGGCACTTTCCAAGGGAAGAGCTGCTGCTCTAGGCTTTATTTTTCCCCCTGTTTCATGTTTCCATGCTCATCTTTTTTATCTCTGTTGCATTTGCCATTTTCATTGCAAGCGCCTTTGCATGAAAATAATCTCATTTCTCCACCTATTTAGGTGGTATTTTAAAAGTGCAATACTGCCTTAATACACTGTCTTTCTTTCCCTGCATCAGAGACAATGCTCTGGTTGAAACTTGTATTGGTTTCATTGCACTGGTTAACAAGAAAAACCCTTTATTAGATTTTTACGATTTGATTGTGCTAATATAAAATGTGCCATGATATAAGAGTTGCATGTACACTTTTATACATGTATATTTTTGATTCCTGCCAAAATTTCATTATCAAATACCTAAATAAAATGAAGATAAGTCATGTCGTGATTGTGGTTCAAGCTTCTGTTAATTTTGTAAAGTTTTTCTGGTTAAATTTACCTTCTCTCAAAAGTAGTAGTGTTTTGCTACACTCTGCAGGCTGTATTGTTTGATTGTTAGTTTTAAAACAAAAACAAACAAAGTCTTGTCTTTAGTTAGGAGATAAATAACTTACAGATACATTTGTTCCAAAATGCCCAGAGTATATATTCATTTTCTGTCTGTCTGTCTGTGTTTAGAAGAACATCATTAAGGTTGCAAAGTCAAACACTCCCAAGAAATTCCAGAATTCATGTTGCCTGTACAACTGTAATTCTGCCCCCTTGTGCATATGTGTTTGATAGTCTTTAGTTACATGAACATACACTACTTGCCCCACAGGCCCCTGCCTTATTCAATGCACAGTATACAATGCTCGCTTAATGAGCAGCTATTCAATATTTTGTTTTCTCCTTGTTCAGCGTGCGACCTCAGGCTTTACTGCATGCAGTTCAAACTCTGCTCTGAAGACAGAATTATTAATTTCCTCATGGGCTTTTCTATGGCTCTCATCACTATATTATCCAAGTGCTTCATAAACATCAATTTATCTTCACACACCCCCTGTGAGATGAGTGGGTATTATTGTTCCCATTTTACAACAGGAAGCTGAGGAACAGAGAGATTAAGATCAAAAGCAGCTGTTTATTTAGCGGAAGCTAACCCCGCCCAGGGAGCCCCCTCCCCCCTCTGTGGCAGCTAACCTCGCCTGGGGAGACCCCTGCCACGGCAGCTAACCCCACCTGGGGATCCCGCCCCAGCTCACCTTGGCTCCGCCTCCTCTGCTGAGCATGCCAGCACTGCTCTAATTCTCCTCCCCTCCCAGGCTTGTGGCGCCGATTGGAGGAGACTTAGAGCGGGGGCTGTGTGCTCAGCGGAGGAGGCAGAGTGGAGGTGATCTGGGGCGGGGAGCGGTTCCCCTGCCCCCCCCCCCCCTTACTGCAGGCTGGCCACCTAGTTTGCCTAAATGGTTGCACCGGCCCTGCCCATTTGGGACAGGTAAGACCTGATGATTTTTTTTTCCAGAGTATGTAGCATTATACAGCACTTGGTATGTTCAAAGCACAGCTCTCGCTGACTTGATTTGCAGCCATGAGTGCTCAGCATTACTGCAAATCAGACTCTCAGTCTCAAGTGGGGCACATAGAAAAGGAGAAACCAAACTTTGCACAGGTTACTTGCATGTTCAAGTGACTTGCTCAGCATCACATAGGAACTTTGTGCCAGAGGCAGGGATAGAATCCAGTTCTCTAGAGCAGCATTCAAGTGCGTTAATTCTGAAAAGTTGGTCCAATAAGAGATATTACCTCACTCACTTTTTCTCTCTAACTCTGAGACCTCATTCACTATACACCTTCCAACTTCTGCAACAAATGAACCAGGGGTCCTACAGAAAAGTCTCCCTCACTACAAAACACTGATTGATCCCCAGAACTTGTTCATTCTGTACACTAAAATGGCAAGGGTCCTGTGTGAAAAAATGTAGCAATGGAAGGGAGCTCAAGAAGTCATCTAGTCCAGTCCCCTGCATGGAGGCAGGACAAGTATACCTAGTAGGGCTGTTGGTTAATTCACAGAATTAACTCAAAAAATTAATCACAATTAAAAAATTAATCACTGTTTTAATTGCACTGTTTCAATACCAGTTGAAATTTATTAAATATTTTTGAATGTTTTTCTACATTTTCAAATATATTGCTTTCAATTACAACGCAGAATACAAAGGGTACAGTGCTCACTTTATTATTTTTTATTACAAAATAAATAGTATTTTTCAGTTCACCTCATACAAGTACCATAGTGAAATCTCTTTATTGCGAAAGCACAACTTACAAATGTCGATTTCTTTTTTGTTACATAACTGCACTCAAAAACAAAACAATGTAAAATTTTAGAGCCTATGGGTAGGTCTATACTACCCGCCAATCTGGCGGGTAGTAATCGATCTATTGAGGATCGATTGATCGTGTCTCGTCTAGATGCGATAAATCGATCCGCGAAGTGACGCCCGTACTCCCCCTCGCTAGGAGGAGTAAGCAGCGTCAACGGGGGAGCCGCGGCAGTCGACTCGCCGCCGTGAGGACAGCCAGGTAAGTTGAACTAAGATACTTTGACTTCATAACTGAAGTTGCGTATCTTAGATCGATTTCCCCCCCAGTGTAGACCAGCCCTACAAGTCCACTTAGTCCTACTTCTTGTTCAGCCAATTGCTAAGAGAAACAAGTTTGTTTACATTTATAGATAATAATGCTGCCTGCTTCTTATTTGCAGTGTCACCTGAAAGTGAGAACAGGCGTTCACATGGCACTTTTGTAGCCAGCATTGCAAGGTATTTATATGCCAGATATGCTAAACATTCGTATGCCCCTTCCTTCTTCAGCCACCTTCCTCAGGACATGCTTCCATGCTGACGATGCTCGTTAATTAAATCTGTGACTGAACTCCTTGGGGAGAGAATTGCTCTGTTTTACCCGTATTCTGCCATATATTTCATGTTATAGTAGTTTCAGATAATGACCCAGCACATGTTGTTCATTTTAAGAACACTTTCACTGCAAATCTGACAAAACGCAAAGAAGATACCAATGTGAGATTTCTAAGGCTAGATACAGCACTCGACCCAAGGTTTAGGAATCTGAAGTGCCTTCCAAAATCTGAGAGGGATGAGGTGTGGAGCAAGCTCTCAAAAGTCTTAAAAGAGCAACACTCTGATGTGGAAACAACAGAACCTGAACTACCAAAAAAGAAAATCAACCTTCTGCTGGTGGCATCTGACTCAGATGATGAAAAGAACATGCATTGGTCTGCACTGCTTTGGATCGTTCTCGAGAGGAACTCATCATCAGCATGGACACATGTCCTCTGGAATGGTGGTTTAAGAATGAAGGAACATAGGACTCTTTAGCGCATCTGGCATGTAAATATCTTGTAGCATGTAAATAGCTACAACAATGCCTTACAAATGCCTGTTCTCACTTTCAGGTGATATTGTAAACAAGAAGTGGGCAGCATTATCTCCTGCAAATGTAAATAAGCTTGTTTGTCTGAGCGATTGGCTGACTGAGAAGTAGGACTGAGTGGACTGTAGGCTCTAAAGTTTTACATTGTTTGTTTTTTAATGCGGGGGGGGGTTGTACATAAGTCTACATTTGTAAGTTGCACTTTTATGAAAAAGAGATTGCATTACAGTACTTGTATTAGGTGAATTGAAAAATACTCTTTCTTTTGATTTTTACAGTGTAAATATTTGTAATCAAACATACTATAAAGTGGGCACTGTACGCTTTGTATTCTGTGTTGTAATTGAAATCATTATATTTGAAAAAGTAGAAAACATCAAAAATTATTTAAATAAATTGTATTCTATTAACAGTGCGATTAATTGAGATTAACTTTTTTTAATCCCTTGACAGCCCTAATACCTATTATGCAAAAAGAGCGTATGATCATGTAATTAAAGACTGCATTGTAGTGCATATGTGTAAGGGGCTGAATTAAGGTTGCTCAGGCAAGGGAAGCATTGAGAGCACAGGAGTGACAGTCGCTCAACTTTTCGTTTCAGTGCCTGGATCCAGACCTGGCCTGGCCCACAGCAGCCTAAAGCTGCAGTTGTAGGTAAAATCTTGCTCAGTCCTTTGCAGCCCTGGGCTGGAGCATGCTCAGTGAGGAGAGTCTCTGTTAAGCTCTAGCAAGTCTTTACTGATCATGTAGGAACTGTGACTCTTCAAAGGCTTATAACTTGGCCCTGCTCCAAAATAATGGGTGAGGGAGGGCTAGTTTTTCTCAAATAAAAGGTTGCCAGAATTTTGTAGCATGGGCAAAACAACTTATTTGTCCCTTGCCTCATTCTTGGAAACAGCTGGACTGTTTTGGCTGAAATTTTCCCAACAACCATCATGGAAAATTTCAGCCCAAATGGTTAAAGTTTGGCAAAGCTTTATAAGCAACTGAAAACAGGGTATTATTGTGGTGGGAAATGTCAGAGAACTTTAAGAGGCAATGCTACTAACCCTGCCTATCATACCTTAAAACTACCAGGGAATCTGTACAAGAAGGGCAAACTCCTACCTTATGAGTCCACCCAAAGTCCACCCCTTAAACACTGCTGTTCTACCCTGATTAGAAGATTAGCCTCCATTTGTCAGCAGGGGCTTGTAGTCAGATGGGACACTTGGAGTGGATCCTCCTGGTCATAAAAGAGACGGGGGCTGCTGTCAGGGCTCCTGGACTGTGAGATTTGCTTCCCCCACCCCAGTTGGTTCAAAGCAGTCAAAATTTGGGGAGCTTCTGGCATGCCCCAAAAGACGTCTGTCTAATAAGGTTTTTGGACAGGGCAGAAGGTATGTTCCCTAGATGAAGGGGCAGGAGACAGGTTTTTAGGTGGTTGGCCAGCTGAGTTCCTGTTTAATTGATGATAATTTTGATACTTCGGCGATCAAATTGTATTTGTTAATGGTGTGTTAGGGTGCCTGTAGCCTGGGATAGGTACCTTTTTAGCTATTTAAAATCTAAACAAATTAAACCACCAGTTTTTCTGTCTGGAGTCATTGCTTGAGACACATTTCACTGTACTGTGTTGTTGATGGGGAATATCCTGTAGGATACTAATATCAATGTTTTTCAAAACTGGGGGGAATCACTCCACTGATTAATTTAATCTCACTAATATACTGAGCGTGTATGTAGTGTCTGTCCCAGCTTTAGCTACTGCTCTTTAGAGCAAAAGTTTACTTTCAAATTGTGCGTTCATATTGCATAAAAAGAAATGCGGTAAATGAGGTGACTATTCAGGATCGTATAAACATTCCTTCTAAAATCCTGAATGTGACCACAGTATTAGGGTCTGGGCAGAGATTTGTCTTCTGAGACATTGAGAAAAGTAATAAAATTAAAATGTCTGTCATGTGGTGTGGGGTAAAGTTAGCAGGGAACACTTATTTCCAACATTTCATAATTTATTTACTTTAGAAGGGGAATATGTTATCTTCCACAGAGTTTTAAATAGGGGTGTGTGTGTGTGTTTAAAGGTACACGTTTTAATAATGGATTAAATGGAGCTAGCTCTAACAAGTAATTTGAAACATTGTTTCTGATTGTAAACGGTCATGTGGAAAGCATTCAACCAGTACACTACTGTTACCAAAATATGGTGTAAAGAAATTGATTTAAATTTAACCCTTTTACTGCAGTCTAATGACACTTAAAAATTTCAGCACTATTTTTGGTTTCTTTGTGGCCCAAGGTTTTTTTGTGTTTTCTATAAATCAAGGTATTCTAAGAGGTTTCTACACAGAAGCTGTAAGGTATAAGTGTACACATGTAGAAGCACTAGTAGTTACTTGCCAGTTGTAGAGAGCATCTGATAAGATACCTTTTTAATTTGACTTCCCCTCCCACACACTCTTGTAATTCTGGGTTAGTGAAACTTGGTCGCTTTTCATTTGAAAGCTTATGAAGACTCTTTTGCAATCTCTTCTGTTGTTGCTTAACTATTAATAATCAGACGAAACTGACCGAGCATCATAGTGAAGGAGTGAGCAAGCAGTTGCCACAGTGACAGCTGTCCAATGTAAATATCTTACCGCTCTTCTGTTTATCATCTGTTTTCAGGGCAGTTTAAGCTGCTGGAACAAGACCGAGATATTAAGGAGCCAGTGCAGTATTTTAACAGTGTGGAGGAGGTGGCTAAAGCATTTCCTGAACGAGTTTACGTCATGGAGGAAATAACATTCAACGTTAAGGTAGCCCCTGAATAAATATTTGTCCCCATCTAAATGATTAACTGGTACAATCTTTATATACATGGCAAACGAGCAACTGCGTTATGTGGGAAAAGTGACTTTAAGACAGATGAGTCCTTAGTCGTATATTCGAAGGCAGTGATCTTCAGTATAATTTTTTGTAGTATTAAAACGGTGTGTTCTTCAAGGGCCCTTTTGATCCTACAGCCCAGCAGCGGAGCACCCCCAATAATCCATCCATCTAACTCAAGTGCTGTTGCCAGATTCTAGACAAAGTGTCTTTTGTTTCACCCCCCGAAAGCAGTCTGGATTTTACTCCCTGCTAAGCACCAGCTGCTCCACTCGGTGTCCAGAAAGCCTCATTTCCAGACAGTGTGTAGGGTACTGTGATGGAGTTACTTATCTCTAATCAGATGGCAGACTACTGCAGTTAAATAGCATTGTATATAAAGCAAAACAACAAAAAGACCCACTTGCTTTTCTTGTGTACATCTTGAGTCTGTGAGAGGATCAGAGATTCACATGGGAGTGGGAAAGGGTTTCCTGTGGCCACATACGAGCGCTCAGACTGAAACTGCATTAAATAGAACAATGTCTGAATCCATCCACACACATTCTCACCTGTAGTTTCAGTAAGATACAGTGCAAGCCAGTTCAGTGCCCAACACAGGTCACAGCAGACTCAAGGCTGATGTAATGTGTGCCAGTTGGAACACCAACGAGGGTTGTTACATAACTCCTTGGAGCTGGAGCACGTAGGAGCTAACCATACCTCCTACACTGGTGTGGGAGCGAGCTGGTTATGCTGGCTTTACACCGCCAGTGAGTCCTCTGCCCAAGAGGAATCCCTAGCTGGCTCCTTCATCTCTCTTGCGCTGCTGCAGCAGAGGGCCAGGGTTTTGCCCGTAGTTCCTACACACGTGAAGCATGATGTTTGAAAGGGTGCTATATAAATGTGAAATACGATTTAACTCATGCATTCATTTTGTCATTACATCTTTCAAAACAGCATATTGTTTTCATATAGACCCTCTTGATTAACCTGGATGTGTATAACTGGGCCCCTGATGACTTAACACCGTGATGTGAGATTACAGAGCAGTTTTGCATTCCAAGGACAAAGCTAAACATACATAAGACTAAATACATTCTTATAGTGGGACTCATAGCTCTGTGCAACACTGACAAATGTATTGGCATTATTTAACTGATCAATGGAAAAATTAAAATGCAGTCAGTGAAATGGACAGCTATGATTTTATAGGGTGAGGAGTATACAACTACAAGCTTGTTAAATGTAAAATGTTCCCACATAAGCTGGATAGGAATTTTTAAAAAAATACTTTGCCAATTCAGTATACCTAAAGTTAAATGCAGCATGCTGTTTTGGTATCAATACTATATTCAGAAAATTGCTAAATACAGTAATATTCTTCAGTTTAAAAAAAATTCTATGTTTAATAGTGGGTTAAACAGGTGCCTTAGCCTTTTTTCCCCCTGAAACTGTTTCAAATCAGTGATATCTGTCCAGACCAGGGGTGGCCAACCTGAGCCTGAGAAGGAGCCAGAATTTACCAATGTACATTGCCAAAGAGCCACAGTAACATGTCAGCAGCCCCTCACTAGCTCCCCCACCACTCTGCTCCCAGTGCCTCCCACCCACCGGCAGCCCTGCCAGTCAGTGCCTCTCCCTCCCCGCATCTCTTGATCAGCTGTTTCCTGGTGTGCAGGAGGCTCTGGGGGGGAGTAGTGAGGGCACAGCAGGCTCAGGGGAGGGCGCGGGAAGGGGTGGAGTGGGGGCAGGGCCTATGGCAGAGCCAGGGGTTGAGCAGTGAGCACACCCCGGCACATTGGAAAGTTGGTGCCTGTAGCTCCAGCCCTGGAGTCGCTGCCTATACAAGGAGCTGCATATTAACTTCTCAAGAGCCGCATGTGGCTCCAGAGCCACAGGTTGGCCACCCCTGGTCCAGACCAAGCCTGTTTACGTCCAAAAATAAAAACAAAAGTGAAGTAATGTACCAGGATTGGCTAACAATTTAAGTGCTAACTTTTTATAAGACTGTAACAAAATAAATATTGTACAATATAAATGCCATATGTGTAAGAGCCTATGAAATTGACGTAAGCACTGGAGACGACTAAAGTTTATCATGTCTAAATACAGTAAATCATTCCAGTTTTATATGTTGTAAAATAATACAGCAGTATTCAGTATTCAAATACAAGAAGGAAAGAAAAAGGCTAATGTAACATAGTTGTTGCGTCTGAGTGTATGCAGCATTGACATAGATGCTCACGAGAAGTTCTTGGGATCTACACTAAGGGTTCTTCAACTTGGGAGTTGTGATTTCTTCTCCCTCCACCACCCTTCCCATAGGCAGGGTTCTGGCTAGATCCCAGCTGGATGGGAGGGGGTTGCTGGCATGGGAGAAGGTTGAGAATCACTGATCTATCCAATAGAGACCTCTGCCTAGGAAATCTTGTAACCAAAGGTGTGGTGTCAGTATTTTGATAACAGAAAACACTTACATCAAGAATTAGAAGGTGAGCCCATTTGTTGTTTGTTTGTTTGTTTGTTTTTAATATTTCATTATATTAAAAAGAAACCCAAATGCTGTACTAGGCTTGATAGGCAAGCCAGGAGAATCTCCTGCCACTGTGAAATTGTAAAATATCTGCCCAGTTACTATAGTTCCATGCTCATACATCATATTAGTATTGTTGCATGCGCAGCAACAGCAATTTTACTCCAGTCCTATTCTATCAATTAACATCATAGTGCAATAAAATATAGGCAGTATTATAAAAATCAATTTTCTTTTACTCTTAAACTTTTTCTCTCACAGGGCAGTGTAGAGTTCGCTTCCTGTCTGAATCCCTCTCTGTCCACTCCTTTGTTGTGTTTCATACCTGTCTGCTTTTCCTGCCACAGTTCTCCAAACTTTCACTCCTAGCTTTCCCTCACTCTTATTATGTTTCCAAGTGCAAAAAATAGAGGTCTGACGGTTAGGATTTCTCACTAACAGGTAACTTTCAAAGGAAAACTCCTGTCTTCCCTGATGCACCAGGGTAACAGCTATATTGCTCCCCATCCCTGCACATTGAACCGGCCATAAATATGCACCTGCTGCACCTTTTATGGCTGGTCCAGTGTGATCCTTGCCTCTCCATCTCTAAACGCCTGTGGTGGGGCAGGATTTACAGTCAGCACTGTAAAGAGGAGAAAACCTGGCTTCTGATGTAGCTATGGATGTTGTGAATTTGAATCTTGCTGTTTGTGGGGTACGAGGTTATTCTACTTCACTTTGTGGGGAAGATGACTCCTTTTTCCTTAACTGACATCTAGGTGCAGGGGGCATCTTTTCACCTCTTCCCCTTATATCTGTGGCAGGAAGACATGGCGCAAAATCTGCTGGGTCATCTGTGAGATAGAAGAGGCAGTGCACGTGGCTGGGGTACAGTACTGTGTAACAGCAGGCAGAAATGGGAATTGAAGATTTATTATGGAATTAACAATTTTATGAGTCCTTCTGTGTCAACATTAAGTTTCCCTGATGGGTAAAGAGCCCGTAGGTGTAGGTGGGTGTGTGTGTGTGTGTGTGTGTGAGAGAGAGAGAGAAAATTTAGAATATTCTGGATATAGACTTCCTTAGATTCATATTTAGTCTACACTGAAATGAGAATTGGAAAATTTTAAGAGATTAAGATTTTCTGGATTACATATGTAGTTTCTACAAGTACCTGTCCTTTGTTGAAATGCTATTTGGTAACCTCTTCAGTGTAATACTTGGTAAATCACCACAGAGATCTTTGTTTATATAGCACCATTACATTAGTGAAGATGGCTTTTCTTGATTCTCCACAGGTGGAGGGAAAGCACTAGAGAAAAGCAGAGCTGCATCAGGGAATAGCTCTTTCTATGCTAATAGCAATAGGTTATCAAGGATAGGTAGTTGGATGTTGCAGGGAGAGAGTCCATATAAGTAACTAGGTAGCTGGTCAGATTGATTAGAACAAAAGAATAACCCCCCCCCGCCCCTCACATCGTATTGGATGCGTAACTTGGTAAAGCTTCCATAAAGAAAGGCAGTGTTGTCCCGGTGGATAGAGTATAGGCCTGGGAGCCGAGAATTCCTGAATTCCAAAGACTTCCACTGACTCTTTGTCCAGGATCACTTTTTTCCAAAATGTGTTAACAGAAGGGTTGCTGCTTACCTGCCTCGAAGAGATAGTCCGAGAATTAATGTTTGTAGAGCATTTAGAAGATGCACATGTGCTATAGTTCCTAAGTAATTATTGCTTTCTTACTGAACAAATCATTTGGCTGGTGGGAACCTTTAGTCTCTGAAAAGTTATGTGTTTAAGTAAGCCTCTTGTCACAGTGGTTTACCGTGCTAGTCCCTACAGCTGTGGTGCACAAACTTTTCCAGTCGCACCCCCCCCACACACACACCATTAACGGAATCTGTTTGCCCCCTCCTCCCCTTACTGCACAGCCAAGGCTTCCTCAGAAGAGGAGCTTGGGCTGAAGGCGAACTGGGGATTGGGGAGGAGCTGGGACTAGAGGCGGAACTGATCTGGGGGTGGAGAGAGGATGAGAGCTGGGGCTGGGGCTGGAGGGAAGCTGGGGCTGGGGGCGGAGTGGGACTGATGGTGGATCTGGCCTGGAGGTGGAGCTGGGCCTGGGGGCTGAACAGGGGTGGGGGCAGAGTGGGGCTGGAAGCGTGGCACTCCCTCCCCAACCCCCGTGCCGCACGCTGCCCTGAATGTTCCTCCGTGCCCTCTAGGGGAACACGCCCCACAGTTTGGGGACCACTTCCCTACAGAGTGCATTTTTTCTCAGAAATAAAAACAAGAGCTTTTATTTGCTTGAGAAATGATCAGCTTTCTAAGCCTTAAAAATGTTATGCAACTGAATGAATAAATTGCTGATTTACTGGCATAGTTGCAGTGCAGCTTGTCATTCCTAATAAGCTTGTCTTTTGTTTCCAAAAAAAAAAAAATCTCTTTAGAGGCCTGTAACCAATGTGGTATTTTAAAATGCCATAGTAGTGATTGCTAAAATCAGTCCATCTTCAGTTTTAAATTTAAATTGTAGCCCAGGTCCTCTCATTGTTACCTGGCCTAATACAGTACTAAGATTGTGCTTTATATTGAACCTTTCAGTTTATAGACAGTACTGAGATACCACCTTAACTCCTGGAACCAGGGAAAGCCTGCTTCAGGTGCTGGAAATAAACACATGCATACTATTGACATGAATGGCCCTGCTCATCAAATTTAGAAGCCTTTCAGTCTCTGATCATGTAGGCAACTGCTTACTCTTCCAGTTTATCCATCCCTCTTAAGAACGGTGTGTTTTTATGTAGCCTAACAATCCTTAGACAAATAAAAACAGAACTGTTTATTTTTTAACCTTTTTTGCTATCTGCGAATTACTAACTTGGGTTTGTAAAGTAGTTTAAATACTCAAAAGTACTGCTGCAGAGGTGACTATAAAGCTTTGTAGTTAAAGGATTTTTAGTTAGCACTGATGCTAAGCCACCTTTACTGTAGAAGCAGCAAAGAGTCCTGTGGCACTTTATAGACTAAACAGATGTATTGGAGCATGAGCTTTCGTGGGTGAATACCCACTTCATCGGATGCATGCACCCACGAAAGCTCATGCTCCAATACGTCTGTTAGTCTATAAGGTGCCACAGGACTCTTTGCTGCTTTTACAGATCCAGACTAACACAGCTACCCCTCTGATACTTTACTGTAGAATAACTGCTGCACTCCCTCATAATAAGATGCAGCAGCTGTAACAAGCTATAATAAAGCAACTAAATAAAAAGTTTTTCATATAAGCCTTTATACACTTTTTCATCAAATGATAACAGATTAGAACTATTAGGACTTGAAAACCTATTGCATCAGCTATTGGCAGAATCTATTCTTTTGCACTAACTTGTGAGAGGCAATATGTTAAACTTCCCAGCACAAAATTTTTGTTAGGTAATCATTTTTTATCTACCTGACGTCTGTCTTCTGCAGCAAATGTCACTTTAGTCAATCTAAATTGCCACTGAATTGCAGGAGACAGAGTTTAAAAGATTACAGTGACGTAATTCATCACTGTTTTGTAGTGCATTTGATAAAATGTTTTGTAGGAAGCCAGTGAGTGAGGTCAAAATGCTGGCATCAATGCTGAACTGCTGACATGGATTGATAACTGGCAGAGAGAGAACAGAGAGCAACTAATATATGGAAGAAGATCCTTCTGGTGGAAGATAAGTCCCAAACCTACTTGTTAGTATAGGGAGTTGTTCATTTTAAATGTCTGCTAGTGGTTTAGAAATGGCTTTGAAACGTCTAAATACTCTAATTTTAAGTGAAGGGGAAAAAACTTTCAGAAAAATGTAAAACTTGCAGTGCTGTCACACTGCTGGGAGGTGAATTGTTTAAACAAAACTTGCTCACTGAACTCATCCTTCCACATCCCATCGCCTGGTTTTACCTTCCTACAAATCAGCAGGGCTCTTGTTCCAAGACTAATGTGTTTCAAAACCAGTATTGCCAACTCTCATGATTTTACCCCAACTCGAGAGATTCTGGGTGTGGTTTTACCTGTCTCATGCAAACACGGTCAAAGGCACCAACTTGCCAATTTTCCTTTATTCAAAATAACCACTATCTCCTATTACCGTCACTGGGGCAGAAGCCAGCAAGATGGCCCCCATTTCCTTGCAATCTATCTGCATGTGGACGTGGGGCTGCCCTTAATAAAATTTGCTGCCACCTCCCACTGTTCTCAGTAAGATTGAAGCCAGGCCCCCGGTCAAAATGGCTGCCACTCTCGTTCAGGGGGACGTTGAATGGTGGGATGTTGGTGCCTGTGGGAGAGCTGTCACAATGACATGAGAAGTTCCTGTGATGAATGGCTTTTCAGGGCTGGGTATGTGGGCAGAGCTCTGTGCGAGAGCTTTGGGGCGAAGGACGCAGACATGTCCTGCCTTCATGTATGGCCCTATAGCTGGGAGAGGGGCCCCGGAGGCATGAGGTAGGGGAGAGAGGTGTTGGAGAAGTGGCGCTGCTAGGTCCCAGGCAGAGAAATGTAGCTGCTGGGTCAAGACAATAATAAGAAATGGATGGCAGTTACCTTCTCCTCACCCTAAGTTAGGGAAGTGTAGTTTCCATCTGAGCAGGCGGGGAGAGACATGCATTTTTGGTTGCATTAAAGGGTCATTGAAGGTTTATTTTTCTATCTGAAATCATCACACAGAGGAGTAGAAGGAAGTTAAAATAAAGCCAAAAGATGGACTAAAACCATGGTTTGTTGATTTTTCCATTCCCCCACCCCAGAAAATAAAACTTTTTTTTAAAAAATCATAATTTTTGATCACTTGAGGTTGGCAATACTGAATTAGGAGGGAGGAGCGAGGAATATCCTAATGAGAACACACATGAGTTAATCTACGGGCAATAGCCTTGCTGACCTGTAGGCATGGAAATAAGGAGAGAAATGAGTCACAGTGGGACCCTGAGTCCAGACTGAGACCTCTATGAGCTACCAAAACACTAGTGCTATTAATAATGGATGTTTAAGCATTGCAGTATGTAGTTGGTTATTGATTGTACTTTGATTATCAGTGCTCCTCCTCTAAGATTACTCCTTCTGTCATATCTTGAGGGTTACAACTTTTAATAGAATCCTAAAGAGTTTTTTAATAGTGTGTCAAACATCGGGGGACTCTTCACGTAGTTGTGTCTTCACTGGTGAGTACTCTGGGCTATCTAGATTCTGCCTCCACGGAGATGCCAGTCTGTCTTTTCCTGTTCACAGGTAGAGTATAGAAAAAAACATCTTCTGTAACTTTTCATACATAGGTCTCTAATATTAAGTGTGCTGCTTTTTTCATCATACTAGCTTTGCTCATTTTGTATTGATCTTAGTATTTATCATTTTGTATGCCATCTTAGTAATATTTATCTTTGTATATGGAGGCAAGCTAGATCTGTGTCTAATAACACTTAGATAACTAGCTCCTCCATGGACTCCTGAGGGATTGATTCTGTAAGGTGCTGAGCACCTTCGCTGAGGAAATGGGTGCTGTCAGCCCCAGCAGGATTGGGTCTGTAAGTATGAGAAGTGATCACTGAAATTGTGCTATTTGTATTGTATATGACAATAAAGAGAGCCAAAGAGCAGCACAGACACAGTAGGATTAAGGTTAAGGCATTCTAGTTTTGTGGTTATTGATAATGTGAAATTGTTATGAGTAATGAGTTAGTGAGAGTTTAAATTTCTCAGGACATTGCTACAGGGGCAGAATCACAGTAGTTTAGGTGCCAGGTTTGAGAAATGTAACCTTAAGGATGTGTCATCTTAATTTTTTGGTTGTGTTTTAACACTGTTAGTTTAACATGATTGTAAATTATAGTGTAACTAGGACACACATACATTTCTACTGTGTGTCCTGGAACAAACATTTACATCATCTACACTAGAATGTACAGATATATTAACTAACATGTTAATGTGTTAAAATAGACTAAAAAATCAAACCCAGGAAAAGGAGAGTTAAGGTTTCCTTAACTCTCTTTTCAGAATGTTGGAATTAATATGCACTCAACCCACTGAGATCTGTCTTCAACTTTAACTTTACTTTAATGAGGATTTTTAGGTGGGAGCTAAATCTGTTGTGCAATCTTTCAACTTCTGGTTTTCCTTTCCTTTTTAAAAATATTAATTTTTGTGGTTCTCTTATGATGGTTTCAGACTACAGCTGATCTGTACTGAATTTACCATTCAGAATGCAGTTTGCAGAGTTGTATTTTATTCAAGGCCAGTACCAGACTGGATCCCTGGCAAGACTTTTCTATTGTTTTAACACTTATGTCATTAGTAAAATGTAGCTTTATTTCCTAAATCATCACCAGATAAATTTATGCAGTAAAGTTATAGAACTCTCTGCTAAGAGTCTGGGTTGAAAACAAAATTAAATTTGACTTGTCCAATTTATTAATCAGGTCACTATTATTTATTTTAAATGCTGCTTTTCTTTTTCTGTAAGAAAAGAATCTGTCATCACTGATAACTAGCATTCACCTCAGCAGACCCATGAACTGCACTCTTCATTGTGAAGCCATGGTGTTAATCACCACAGAAGCTTAATATCTGGCTAAACCTTTCCTGCTGTTCTGGATTGTTGTAGCTCTCTAGGGAACTACAAGTTGTCAAAGCAGCAACTCAGCAATCATAGATTTTATAACACCTCTCTTGCTCTTCCCTTTACTCCTTCTGATGCCCTTTTTTTAAAAAAAAAGTGCAGTAAGAAAATACAGCTACCTCTCAAGTCTTAAATTTCTCATTATGTGCCCTACCTCTTCAAAACAATACACATACACTTGCACTTCCATGGAAGTGAACGTACTTGCAGAAGATGACTCTTTAAGAAAGTCGGTGTGGTATGCACAATGTGTTTTGAGTTTCCTCAACTCCCACCAATTCCACTGAAGTCAAAATGACATCCAGTAACCAAATCCTGAATGTAACTTCCTGTGCACTGGTCTTGAAGAGCAAATGGAATGAGCTTGATGAAAATGTTATCAGCAGAAGACTGAATGTTTTCCATATATATATATATATATATATGTCAGTGTTTCTGAATGTTGCCCGACCTCTAGCGTAAGTTGTGAATGGGTGTTATGTACAATAAAACCTTGATAGTTTCCTGGATTAGACTGATTAGTGTTGTTTAGATAATGCAGAACTTGAATAACTTCCTCTCAGGAAACACTGAAGCTGAAATGCTAAGCAGACATGCTGAATATACCAAAGCACTTGTTCATACTTGCTGTGAAAGACTCACAGAAGTCAATCACATTTTCACAAATACGGACAAATTGCAGATCACAACTTCCATGGGGAAGCGCAATTACTTACAGCATTTCTCATTTATTTAACAGACTGAGACATCAAAATTGGTTAGTAAGCTGTCTTAATAATTTATGTGGTGGCTATTTGCTAACAGTGTCAGATTTTGAAGCACGGAATTAGGGCTTTACTCTGCACATAAACAGGATGTTCTGTGGGTGGAGAAAACAATTTTTACATAGTTTAAAAAAATCTGCAAATGAAATCCCTGCTCAACATGCCCAGCCACTAATACTCTGTACTACACTGTACAGCAGGTGCCTGTAACAGGAAGGCAGGGTCTGCCTGAAACATCTTACTCTGCATACAGGTATTGATCCTGCTGAGAAAAGGCGAGCTGGGTTCTGTTACTTGACTGGGGAAGGTGTTTTTTTATGACACCCAAATATAAGGCAGATAGGAGTGGCTGTCAAGAGAGAGAGGATCTAGAGTTCAGTAGTCTTGAGGTAATAACCGTAGAACAACCAAGCCTGGGCATCTTTTTACCTTCTAGTACAATTTCCATAATAGGAAACATGTGACCATACATATGTTATCTAAACTCTCAAATCACAATCTAGGTAAAACCAAGGGGGAAGCCTAGGGTCTGGTAGTGAGAGGTGGGCAGAGGTGACAGAACCAATATTCTTGATGGGGGTTCACTGCCTTGAGGGCCTGGGAAGGGGTTATATCAAGAAGGTATCTTTACTCCTGGATCACGAGGGAGAGGCACAATAAGGGGGCCATCTCTGCTCCTCAAGGAAGGAAGCTGGAGAGGGAGAGAATCTTTTCTCCCTTTTCCTCCGAGACCTCTGCAGGGAAGTGCCATAAAGCAGCAAACAGAAGAGAGAATGGATGCCAAATAACTAGGGATACCAATATCTCCCAAATATACTTTACTGCTTTTGGATGGCTGCTATTTAAAAGTGGAGAATATTTTATTTGTTCTTTACTAAAAACTAGTCTTTTATAGTCACACTCTTTCTAGCAACTATGTCGGTTCCAGATGACCCTACTTTTTTCTCAAGCAAAACCATAGTAATGTGTGGTGCATATTAGAAATTTAACTTGTGCAGATTTCCATGATAAAATTCTTGTTTGACTTTATTAAAGTTATTAAAACTAATTTACAGTTTCTTGTGAGATGTAATCTCCCATCCTACTATCCAATCCCACCTAAATAGACTTGGTATGAATTCAGGTGCTATCTTCACTGTGCAGGGAGAAATATTTTTATTTATATTTGTATTGCAGGTGGCTTCGGGTGAATGCAATGAAGACACAGAGGTTTATAATATCACCCTCAGCACTGGGGATGAGCTCACCTTAATGGGACAAGCGGAAATCCTTTATGCAAAAACGTCCAAGGAAAAGTCACGACTCAACACCATCTTCAAGAAAATTGGGAAACTTAATTCCATCAGCAAGCTAGGCAGAGGCAAAATGCCGTGTCTCATCTGCATGAACCATAGGACCAATGAAAGCATTAGCCTTCCTTTCCAGTGCAAGGGCAGATTTAGCACCCGCAGTCCACTGGAGCTACAGATGCAAGAAGGTGAGCACACAATTCGCAATATAGTAGAAAAAACAAGGTTGCCTGTTAATGTAACTGTGCCAAGCCCCACACCAAGAAACCCTTATGACCTGCATTTTATCCGCGAAGGGCATAGATACAAGTTTGTCAATATTCAAACCAAGACTGTGGTGGTTTGTTGTGTGCTGCGTGGTAACAAAGTTATTCCAATGCATTTTCCCTTGCACTTGACTCTTCCAAAGTTTAGCCTCCCGGAGAGCCTTGTAAAGGGTGAGCTGTGGCATGAAACCTTGGTCCAGCACTGGTTTAATATCTGCCAGGAACAGTTTGACATAGATGAATATTCCCGAGCAGTGCGAGATGTGAAAACTGACTGGAATGAAGATTGTAAGAGCCCTAAGAAAAGTCAATGCACTGGGCACAATCATGTGCCCAATTCTCTCAGCTATGCCCGGGATGAACTAACGCAGTCCTTTCACCGGCTCTCAGTTTGTGTTTATGGAAACAACTTGCATGGAAACAGTGAAGTGAACCTTCATGGGTGCAGAGATTTGTGTAGCGAGTGGGCCCTGTTTTCTCATGATGCTCTTCAGTACCAGGACTCTGGTGATAGTAGCAGTGACTACCTTTTTCCTGAAGTTAGTGAAGAATCAATGTTTCTACCTGCGAAACCAGAACTCCCTTATGAAGAACTGTGGCTGGACCAAGAATCTGGGAAGCCCAACGATCATCCTCTTACGCGCTCACTAAGTGAAAAAAACAAATGTGATAATTACAGAAGTTCTTTCCGGTCAAAGGGTGGTACTGCATCTCTTCCTGTACCTGGATCTCTAGTAGCAGCAACGAAATCTTCAGATGTTTCCCTACCTCCACCTCCGGTGCCTCCCAAATCAGAAGCTGTAAGTCAGTGTTATTTATTTTTATTTATTTTTAAATGAGTGTGCATTTGGGGAATCATTAGGGCAAGACCCAGACTTGAGATGGGGAAAGGAGAAATGTATATTGTAATCTAATCCTTGCCACGTGGAAATCATAACATAGAATTGATTTTAAAACAAATTAACAACTAACATTTAATCCCTACACTTTGGGATGTTATTGCCTTGGTTACTGCTCTTACAAATAAAGATTCACAGATCCTAAATGAGCCCTTCACTTTTCCAATTATATCTCCCCTTCAATGCCTCACATTTTGCTCAAGCTTTTTGTTGTTGAAGTATGTTGGTCATGAACCCATTCAGAATACCTTCACGTCATCCTCGATTCAGCCACAGAGATTGCTGCGCAGTCAGAGGCGGCTCCAGGCCCCAGCACGCCAAGCGCATGCTTGGGGCGGCATGCACGGGGGGCGCTCTGCCGGTCGCCGGGAGGGCGGCGGGCGGCTCCGGTGGGCCTCCCGCAGGCATGCCTGCGGAGGGTCCGCTGGTCCCGCACGGCTTCGGTGGAGCCGCGGGACCAGCGGACCCTCCGCAGGCATGCCTGCGGGAGGTCCACTGAAGCCGCAGGACCGGCGACCGGCAGAGCACCCCCCACGGCGTGCCGCCATGCTTTGGGGCGGCGAAATGTCTAGAGCCGCCCCTGTGCATAGTGATACTTCAGTATTTTCAATGTGCATCTTGAGTTAATAGTGCACAATTCACTTAAATTTGAAAATGATTGTAGATTCCTTTTTCCTCCATTATAAACCTGACTGTATTTTGGAGTATCCTTAAACCACCCCACTCAATCCCAGCCTTTACCAAACCAAAACCAATCTTATCCCTGGGTAAATTCCACCTCTCCCCCTGAGGAAAGTCTGAGGCAAACTGGACAAGGTATTTGTGAGATAAAAAAGTTCAAAAGTCAAGGAGTCCTTTGCTTTTGAGTATCAGAGGGGTAGCCGTGTTAGTCTGGATCTGTAAAAGCAACAAAGAATCCTGTGGCACCTTATAGACTAACAGACGTTTTGCAGCATGAGCTTTCGTGGGTGAATACCCACTTCTTCGGATGCAAGTGAAGTGGGTATTCACCCACGAAAGCTCATGCTGCAAAACGTCTGTTAGTCTATAAGGTGCCACAGGATTCTTTGTTGCCTTTGCTTTTGAGACATTTTTCCTAACTTGGTTTGATCAAAAGTCACATTTCTAAAACAGCTGGCCTAGAAATTCCAGATTTTTGCAGTAATAGGTTGGTCTTGGTGAAGACAGGTGCCTTGAGCTAATGCTGGATTTTTTTAGGGAGAAAGTGTTGATTATTAAAAGGAGCTTACATTTCAAGTTGGAGCCCTGCAGAGTTCTTAGCTCATAAGCCTTGATTATTACTTTTTTACACAGCTTGTTTTTTCTCTGCCAGCGTTCATAATACAAACTCTATAGTAGTTATTCCCCCTCCTAATGCTACCCTAGAATTTGTTTAAAGATACCTCTGCCTCTGGGCCTCACACTTAGGGGCTCCCCCAATCTCCTTAAATAGGCTTGGGTGGAGATTATAACCTTGCATGGGTTGCTGTTACTGAGACTTTCTTAAACATTTTTAAAATCAACGAAACCCTTAGCCCAAAAGGCTCTGATTAGGAATTATTACAAAGTTTGAATGCCTTAAACCTATCCTGGGTGATTCCTGACCTTCTTTCAAGTTTAACTAATGAAGAAAACTTTACGGAGTCTAAACACCTTCATAAAAACAAAAAGAACCGAACCCTCTCCCTCTCAACCCTCTCCTAACTATTATTAACCCTTTGCACATACACATCTGCAAATATACTTATCCACTTCCACATAGTGGTGATACATTAGCAACTGTGGGGGCAATGACAGTGCTGGATAAGTACACATACAGAACTGGAGACCCAGGATGAGGCCCTCCTGAAAATCAGTACCCATTCCACGAGCTGGAACTGCAGCATTATGTAACTCGTAAACATAACTCCAAGAGCTGTGCTGCCAAACGGTTGGAGATGCACAATTACAATGTTTTGACAATGCTATGTATATTGTCAAAACAAGTGGCCATGTTAACTTCAGCTGCATTCCAAATGGAAGACAAATGAGCTTCCTGGAAGGAACAGAAGTCCATGGGAGCAGGGGAGATTGGGACTTCATCTACTTATTGAACAGTATATACAATTATTCTCAACTTGGTAGTTTATAATGCTAAATAAAAGCACATGGAATACAGAAACCTTAGTTCAATATTGTTCTGGGTTAGTAGGACTGAGTTCGGTGAATAGATATTTCCATGAACGATGCCTTTTAAAGTCATCTTGAAAGTATGTCTTGGTGGTGTGTGTTACTTATCAAGGCATGCGTAATATTTGGCTGAGCAACTTCAGCAATTTTAGTATATTTCTTGCCATGAAATGGAACCAATTTCTGCTAAAGTTATTAATATACATTTTCAGACAGGGTTGGGTGTTTATCTGATGTATGGAATGAATCAGAATCAGTTTTGTGCCTTCCTGGAACAGCTCCAGAAAGAACATCAGCCACCTACTGACTTCATCAGTGGGCTAGGGTTAAAAAGATGTTTGTTCAGTTTCCATGTGAAGTATTTATAGAGCAAGTAGAGCTCAGTAGCTGCTAGTGAACATATGGTTTTGTCATCACTCCCTTAAAATGATATTTCATAGTATGTCTCCATCAAACTTGGCTAATGCTTGTACTTCTGCATACAAAACATTTAAAATATACTGTAATATAGCATGGCCAGAGGGCAGCAGGAGAGTGATAGATGGGAGCTATGTAAGCCCCAGGATGATGAGAGCCGTATTCCCTGTAGAGGGAAGAGAGACTGCTACAGATTAATTAGAGCACCTGAAACCAATTAATCCAATTAGAGCACCTGAAGCCAGTCACCTGATTAAAAAAAACCCCGCTTCAATCAGACAGTTGGAGGAGTTGAAGCAGAGTGGTTTGGTGTTGGAACGGAGAGCAGTTTGGAGGAGAGCAGTTTGGAGAAGTGCTGTGGCGGGCCAGAAGACCAAGACTCTAGGTCAGGAGTCGGCAACCTTTCGGAAGTGGTGTGCCGAGATTTCATTTATTCACTCTAATTTAAGGTTCCGTGTGCCAGTAATACATTTTAAGTTTTTAGAAGGTCTCTTTCTATAAGTCTGTAATATATAACTAAACTATTGTTGTATGTAAAGTAAATAAGGTTTTTAAAATGTTTAAGAAGTTTCATTTAAAATTAAATTAAAATGCAGAGCCCCTGGAACTGGTGGTCAGGACCTGGGCAGTGTGAGTGCCACTGAAAATCAGCTCATGTGCCATCTTCGGCACCCGTGCCATAAGTTGCCTATCCCTGCCCTAGGTAAAGGGAAACCTGGCTTGTGCAGAGCAGAGGGACTCTACAGACACAAGGGGTTGGGAAAAACTTGGCCCAAGTGGAGAGAGGGCAGGAAGCCCCCACAAGCTGAAGGGCCGGAGAGGGAAGTAGCCCAGGGGAAGGACTCGCTAGTTCAAGTGGTTTACTGCTATCCCTAGGGCCCCTGGGCAGGGACCCAGAGTAGAGGGTGGGCCTGGGTCCCTCCCTCTCCACTCCCCTTTTCTGGGACAGTTGATACCCCAGTTCAGGGATGAGAAACGGAGCCCTGAACCCCCCATAAGAGGAGAAAGCGTGGGACCCATCATAATAGTGCTGGCAATTTGCCACAATACATTAAAAAGGGGGAAAAAATGGTTTGTGGGACACTTAACTATTTTAGAAATTTGACCTTTTTTCTCATCTACAAGATTATCAAAAGATTTTAATCTTATGTGAAAACAATGTAATGTGTTCTGTATTAGAAAAATTTTAATAGTGAAAATAAATAGGAAGTCAAGTCACTCCTAAGAGACTTAATGCTGGGTGGATTCTCTGGTGTGTTTATTTTTTTAAGCATGTGCAGCATGGGGTATACTGGAAGAGTCAAGTTCATGTAAACAAAAAACATTGAAAAAATATATTTAGGAAAAGCTGAGGTTTTAAGTGGAGAACCCTGTTTGTTTGATTTTTAGCCATGAATTTTTTTCTACTTTTAAAACTGTAGGCGAGATGTATTCTGTATCATGGACACATTTTTCAGAAGCTCCTGTCACTTAGCTGCTTCTGAAAATTTTACCCCACGTGGTTACAATGGCTGAAGGCTGTGACTCTGGCAGACCAGGTGCCAAGGCCCTAAGTCTCACCTGAACAATGACACATGTAGCTGGAACCAGTCTGGCTCACCCATGCCTTAGTATTGTGAAAATAGATATTAGAATTAAAAACTGGGTTTAGACTTTGTGGAATGTGTGTAAGTTGCTGCATGTGTTAATCTCACTTATAATTTCTGTATCCGATGTTATAAGTTAATATCACAGCAAAATGACCAAAATGATCAAGTATTATTACTTTATCAACTACAATTGGTTAATAACATAATAAAAGCATCCTTATTCAGGAATCATCAATGGACTCCAAAACGTCTACAGCATGGGGTCTGGCGTGTTAGAGGGTGGAGGATCTGAAATAGTGAAGTATGGGATTCCCAAAGACTCTTCAAGAACTGATTTTAAACAAGCTATTTTTTCTAACCCTGGCAAAGCAAACATATACCACTAACTAATTTGACCAGCTCTGTTGACCAATAGCTAAAAGATCATCCATTTTTAGAAATGAAAGAATAAAAAACAGTTACCTACCTCTAACTGTTGTTCTTCTAGATTTGATGCAGACATGTACCACAGGCATCAGAACTGGAGAACTTTGCCGAGCAGTGCCCATAGGGGCAATCGCGCTCATGCTCTGAGGCCTTAGCCCCTTCCTTGGTCATATAAAAGTGCTGCTGTTCTGACCCCTTCAGTTACTTCACACCAAATGTTAGAAGTTCAGACTCTGATGCAGGGGGGATGGCGGGTGGTAGTGGAATGCATGTCTGCATCGCGTCTTGAACAGCAGCAGTTACAGGTGGTTAACCGTTTTTCTTCTTCGAATAGATACAGCCGCATGTTTTATGTAGGTGACTTGAAAGCAGTATTTGCAGGAGGTGTCTATTTTAGGAAAGACTGCAATGTTGCTTTCCCAAAGTTTGCATCTGGTCTCGACACAATGCTGTAATGACACAATGGTTTTCAGACGTATGCTCAAAGGATCAACTGGCTTCCCTGCAAATGTCCAATATAGAAGTGTCATTTAGATGTGCCATTGACTTCGCCTGAGCTCTTGTGGAATGAGCTCGTACCACTTGTGGACTACTTCATATCTGTCGTGATACAGGAAGTTATCCCACCTGGAGATTGACTGTGGAGAGACTGCTTCATTAGGTCCTCATATAAAACAAACAGATGCAGTGAAGAACAGAAAGGTTTAGTTCTGTCCAGATAAAATACTAGACATTGCCTGACTTACAAAATGTGGAGACAGTGCTCCTCTGGGGTTGAATGCATCTTAGGGAAGAACACTGGTAAATATATAACTTGGTTCAAATGAAACTGGGAAACTACCTTAGATAAAAACTTAGGGTGCAGCCGCAGGGTCAATTTATCTTTGGAAAATCACATGTAAGGAGGCTCTGCCATCAAAGCCTGTAACTCGCATACTCTCCTGGCAGATATCGCCACAAGGAAGGCCATTTGCTGACATAGAAGGGAGAAAGAAGAAGTTGCCAAAGGCTTGAACACAGGTCCCATAAGAGCTGCTAAAACAGTTTTAAGGTCCCACAAAGTAACCAGCTCTGTAACCGATGAGTGGAGATGAATGACTTCTTTCAAGAACCTCACTCCCAGTGGGTTTGAAAGCACACACTTCCCATGGATAGGTGGATGAAATGCCGAAATTGCTGCCAGGTAGACTTTCAATGAACTCAGCATGAAGCCAGAAGATTGAAAGTGTATCAGATACTCCAAGATGTCCTGGATACAAGCCCATGTTGGTTGCACTCCCCCAGCTATTGCCCATACTGTGAACTGCTTCCACTTGGCCACATAGGTTGCCCTGGTGGAGGGCTTCCTATTGTTAAGCAAGACTTGCCAGGTCACCTCTTCCTCATCTAACCATGCAGCATCCACACTGTGAGATGCAGGGATGTTGGGAACAAAACCTGACCGTGATATGAGTCAGGAGGTCGGGGTGAAGAGGAAGGAATATGGGAGGCCGGATCGGTAGTGTGAGGATGTCAGAAAACCAACCTTCTCTCAGCCATGTTGGAGCAATAAGCATGACACAGTCCATGATTGGAATAGGAGAAAAGGCATACAAGAGTGCTGTTTCCCAGCTCAGCTGAAAAGCGGTGGCCAAGGAGGCTAGACTGAGACCTGCAACAGCTGGCTTTTCTTGTTTTTGCTCATAGCACACAGGATGCCCCAAACTGGAAAGATGGACCACAGGATGCTGGACTTAAGAGAGGAGAAATTCCTGCCAAGGTGATCCAGCAGGTGATTGTAGATCCCGTGCAAGTGATAAGCCATGGGGGGAAAGGTTCCCCTGATGCAAAACTGCCAGAACCTGATTGCCTCCTGACAAAGCATATTAGAGTGTGCTTCCCCTGCCTGTTCACATAATACATTGCGGTGATATTGTTAGTGAGTATCAGAACTGCTAAGGATTTGATGTGATCTTGAACGGTCTGAAAAGCATTGTAGATGGCACAAAGCTCCAGGACACTCATCGGTAGAGAAGCTTCCTGTTCTGACCACAGGCCTTCAACCTTCTGTGACTCCAGATGCACTGCCCAACCTATTAAGGAGAAATCAATTACTATAATTCTGGTCAGTGGAGACTGAGCAGAGGGATTGCCCTGGCACACATTGTCCTGAACCATCCAGCCCTGTAAGGAATTCAGGATTGGCAGAGGAAGACAGACCAGTCTGTCCAGGGGATGATGGTGCTGACGATAGAGCGACTTCAGCCATGTTTGAAGAGGACAAAGGTGCAGCCTGGCATATTAGATTACTTGTGTGCATGCAGCCATATGACCTAAAAACCTCAGGTACACCCAGTCTGTGCTTGAGTGTTGGGACTGCAGCTCCAGACATACACCGCAAATCTCCTGAATCGTTCAGTTGTCAGAAATGCATTTGAATTTGTAGAGCGGAATTTTCAAGCAGTATTGTTGTTGTGGCTGCTGACCACTTTTAGGGACGTCTCCACATGGCTGAAATATATACTCCCAAAGCACGCAAAGTCGTTCTGGAGTCTTTAAACAATTGCGTGGTTTCCTTGTTCTTTTCTGAAAACAAAACCCAGCCATCAAATGGTAAATCCTCAGTGGTCTGTTGCACATCGGATGCAACGCCTGAGTTCTGTAGCCATAAGACCCTCTTGATGGTTGCAGCCGATACCGTAATCCTGGCTGAGGCATCCACTGTGTCCAGGATTGCCTGCAATAAGTTTTGGCCACTAAACAGCCTGCTGAAATGAATGCTTTGAATTCTTCCCTGGAGGATTCTGGCAACTTGTCCATGAACTTAGACATTACCATCAATTAACAAAGTCATGTTTGGAGAGCAATGCTTGCAGGTTTGTGATGCACATCTGCAGGGAAGAGACAGTATAAATCTTTCTTCCCATCAAGTTTGTCCTCTTGGACTCTGTCTTTGGTTGTAGATATATACGTTCCCGGCTGAGCCCTGTCATTTGCTTCAGTCTCCAGCTGAGAGTAAGGGGCAGGTGGGAATAGAAACAAACTCTTGTGTGGGAATGAATATCATTTCTCCAAATGCTTTGCTGTAGAGGAAACAAATTAGGAGTCTATCAGAAGGCCTTTTCAGGCTCCAGGAGAGCCTTATCTATTGAGAGGGCTACTCTCCCTGGAGCTGATGCTTGGAGACTATCCAGGAGCTTATGCATATTCTCCTGGAGGAATTCTGACCCAGTGTAGCAGTCATGCGCTTCAGGAGGTCCTGATATACCTTAATGTCCGCAGGCACCAAGGGAGAGGAAGATTCCAGCGTGATACAAGGAGGCAGTTTGCTGTGTCAACAAGGGATCTTGTTTTTGTTCCACAGGATCTGGACAGAAGAGCCCCGTAGGAGCACAGGGAACAGACTGGTGATCTTGCTCTGAAACTGGTCAAAGAGCAGGACCTCAGGGACCAAGGAGCATCCCACGAATTCCAAGGAGGCCACAAAACACAGAGATAGGGCATTGGTGGCCAGTAGGCCCTGGTCCCAGCGCCTCTGTCCTGACTGCAGGACAGATGCTGATCTCAGCACTGATAGTGATCTGAGAGTGATCTTTGGTGAGGAAGGGCAGGATGTCCCCAGTCTGGATCTTGAAGAATCCCAAAGGTTCTGTGGTGACAGTGAGGGGAGCCAGACCTGATAGAACAAACTGTTTCCCCGCACAAAATTCTGTTACACACTCTCTCTCTCTCTCTCTCTCTCTAGGGCACCCACCTTTACCCAGTTCCTAGGGCTCAAGCATAACCCTGTCAGTTTAAGTACCTGCACTTACCCAATTCCTAGGGCTCAGGGCGTAATTTTCTATGGGTTTGCAGGACCTTTTACCAGTGGAAGAGCCTTACACAGTAATACTCTTATCCTCTATTTACTGACAATTACCAAGCAGAATACACATGCTAAGCCTACAATGCTGTGCTCACCAGTCCTGATCAAGCAGGTGAACTTTCCCTGTTGGCTAGGCAAGGTCAGTCTCATCTGGATTCTGGTCACGGTCATGCAGAGGATTTTTAACCGCTCTAATCTTAGGCTGTGTCTTGGAGGTGAGTTCCTCCAGGTCTTTCCTTCTTATTATTCTTCTGTTCCTTCTCTGCTGGTCTCCTTCTTGGACCCCAGTTTATATAGTGAAACTTGAATCCTGCTTAGCTATACCATAACCAATTATTTTACTAAAATTTTACTAACCAATCCTAACAAAATTCTCTAACCAATTATACCTCACCAGCTTAATTAATTTACACCTAGCAAAGTTATGTAACAGACGGAAACAATCAAAGAACCAGACAGAGATCATACCGGCAAACAATAGGGAAGTAGGGACCATAATGACAAAACAGTAAAGAAATGAGGATTTCACAACCACAACTATTGATAAGTGATTTCTTGCCAGACAGGATGTTATCAAACTAAGTCGTCTTTAACCATCTTAAGATCCATTTCTTTATCTGATGATGGTGGGTGCTATTAGGACGGGGTCTCGGTCTTAACAGCCTGATATTACATTGTTTTAATGTAATTGAGATGGAATGTGAGGATGTGACTTCCTGTGGCCTTATCCTGAATTAAACACAGGAGGACAAGGTGATAGGTAGTAAGTGTAATTAATTGTGCCAATATCTCTTATTCTTTCAAGTAAAAAAAAAAAAAAATCCCTTGCCTGCTCCGTGCATACAATGAGCTGCCCTGAACGGTCTCTCTCTGACCCTAAGGGCATGTTGCAGAGCACGCCATATTCGCTTTGCTTAGTCTGGCTTCATTTTTTTAAGTCCCTAGGCATTCTTGGGGGGCACAGTACTAAAATGGTTCCAGAATTTTATGCCTGAATTCAATAACAAACATAAGTAAAATTGATTCCAGTCTTTTAGCGAGAGAGCAAATAGGAGCCCTTAGAGCCACATTTATTTCAGCATTTTGTGCTGTTGGGCATTTCCTGTAATTTTAACTTGCTCTGATTTGAGAAAGGAATGTACTGAAATATCCCAGTCCCTGATTTCCTTTTTAACATAAGTATTAAATGGGTTATTGCATTTGGAGAAGCATTGAAGTAAGTTGCAAAAGTTTCCACATTTATTTTTTTTAAATAAATTAGATCACTTTAAAGGCTAATTGCATGTTGCAGTGTTGCCAAGCTATTAGTTCTTCAGTGTTCTTAGATTTAAACATACAATTTCCCCCTAAAATGAGAATTTCCTTTGCTCCATTACATATTTAACATAAGGCTGGATGCAGTATATGAAGGGCCTGATTTTTACCTGTGGTGGGGTCATTACAAATATGTATGAGTAACTTTTACTCTGAGTAAATTTATTCAGTGCAACTAGTCATGTGACTAAAATTACTCTCCTTCAAAAGGGTTTGAGTCGGGTCCTTAGCCCGTTGGTCCATTCTATGAGGAAAGTTCTTCTAACTAGAAATGGGCCAAAACTGAAACTTTGATAAAGGAAGAATAATTACAATAATGCACCAGTAGTCAAGTATGATGAAAACTGCTCTGATTATGACAATTGGGCCACTGCCTTGACTGTAGCTGTGATATAAGAGTAAGCTGGAAATATGGTGGGAGATGGAGATATTTCTTTTGCTCAAAATCCAACCTAACAGAATGAGTTTGTATTTTATCAGGTTCCTTTGCCCTCATACATTAACCCATTTGTGTTGCATATGATGCTGGTGGTCTTGCTCGCTGAATTTTTTTTCCTCTCTCTCTCTTCTCACCCCTCCTCCCCCCAAATGCTGGAGTATATCTAACTCCCTTTTTGAGCTTGGAGGCTTGAGTCCATTTTTACTTTACACCACAAATAGAAGGAAAAATAATTAAGGCCATTTGCTAATTTACATGTAATGTGGTGTAATGGGTCACTTTTAGAGGTTACAATAATTCTTTCAGTGCTTGGCTTCTAAAGTACATCTGGATTTCCGCAGAGCTAAAATCATAGAACTCACTGTCAGACCTAATCTATAATAGACCTGTAAAGATGTGTATTGTTTGATAAACCTAAACCCTCTTTCAGCAGAATTAATGAAGACTGAGAACAAAGGTGTATTCAGTTCAGTTGCCTTGTCAGTTCCCCTGAGCTTCTATAGCAGATCTGGTAGTAGAAGTAGAAACGGACTTCCTAAATTGTAGGTCAGCCTAACTGAAGGTGTTTGTACTTTAGTGGTTAAGGATGGCAGGGAAGGCAGGACTGGTTACCATGTGCCCTCTGCTGGCTGGCACAAAGAACTTACACTTACACTTATTTTCCATCAAAACCACAAGAGCAAGAATGCAAGACAGCAGCAAAAAGTGAAAATGGCAACCAGAATAAAGTCAGATATCCCAACTAGTCTTTCAGTTCTGCAGTGCTACTGCATCTGCTCTGGAGTGTTATCAAATGTATCCTATGGTACATATGGCATACATAAGCAGTAGCAGCAAAGATTCCTGTGGCACCTTATAGACTAACAGACGTTTTGGAGCATGAGCTTTCGTGGGTGCATGCATCCAACGAAGTGGGTATTCACCCACGAAAGCTCATGCTCCAATACGTCGGTTAGTCTATAAGGTGCCACAGGACTCTTAGTCTGGGTCTGTAAAAGCAGCAAACACGGCTACCCCTCTGATACTCTTTAGATATTGTCACTTTCTGTCTTAGGAGGGATCACTACAACTAACTAAATTCCATTAGCAAACAGATTTGTTCAAATGTCTCATTCCCCTACAGCACATACAGTACCTGAAATGGTCAGTCTAACCTTCTACACTGCTTAGTTTCCTTTAAACAATTCCAATCTTCATTCTTTTGAATGAACAGATGTAAAACTAGTGAAATAAAAGTACATAAAAACATACACTAGTAACTTTACTTTGCCAGTAATAAGACCTCCTGGTTGCAAACTTTTTGTAAGCTTTTGTCTCCTCTAGCGGGTACTTAAGACAGACACATATATGGCGATAAAGTATTGTTTACCACTAGCATTTTCTTCTCCTTCCTTTTTATTATTTCCTTCCAAGGTAGAAACTGAACTTACATCTGGTGCAGAATGTTGTTACTTGGGTTCTCAAGCTATTTGCTAAATGTTCTTTTCTAATATAGGTAAGAGAGGAATGCAGGCTCCTCAATGCTCCACCTGTTCCACCACGAAGTTCAAAGCCCTTGTCCACCAGTCCTTCCATTCCTCCTCGCACAATCAAACCAGCACGGCAACAGACTCGTTCTCCTAGCCCTACGCTGTCTTACTATTCTTCAGGATTGCACAACATGTATGTATTTGAGCTATGAAATCCAAATATTTCCCTCTATAGGGAAATACTGTTTGTCTATGAATGTGTACATTTTTAACTATTCTGAAACTAGCCTGATGAATGTTTTTTTTTAAAGTTTTCTGTTAACATATGATGCAGGTTGGTGTCACTGCTTCCTGTTAGGGGTTAACTTGGGGCTTGGCTACACTCGAAACTCCAAAGCGCTGCCGCGGGAGCGCTTTGAAGTGCGAGTGTGGTCGCGGCACCAGCGCTGGGAGAGAGGTTTCCCAGCGCTGGGAGAGAGGTCTCCCAGCGCTACACGTACTCCACCTCCACGAGGGGATTAGTTTACAGCGCTGGGAGCAGCGCTGGGGCACTGTTTACACTGGCGCTTTACAGCGCTGTAACTTGCTGCGCTCAGGGGGGTGTTTTTTCACACCCCTGAGCGAGAAAGTTGCAGCGCTGTAAAGTGCCAGTGTAGCCAAGGCCTTGGTGAAGTAGCTCTTTTTTAAAATACTCAAGGCAAAGCAAACTCACATAAGCAGAAACTATTAATTTATTATACAATACATGAAAATTACTACTTACATATATTACCATAGGTGTGCAGGGTATGAGATAGAAAATCTATCCTAAATTTCAAGGGGAATCATATACAATTCTGTATAACACTTAATTTTAAAACAAAATCTATGAAGAGAATGTTAACACCGGGGGGTAAACATGCAAGCCCCAAAATACTAAAGTTAGCTTGTATGTGCAACCTTAACTCTGTGCAAAATCTTATTAAATATCCTAGCAACATTTTTGTCATCACCCATGCTTTATACATTGCTCTTAAACATTTTCATTGAAATATATTTATTTAGATGCAGGCATCAAGTATTGGGAGTAGCGGGGTTAGTCTTTATCTACAAAAACAACAAGGAGTCGGTGGCACCTTAAAGACTAACAGATTTATTTGGGCATAAGCTTTTGTGGGTAAAAAAAAACACTTTTTTTTACCCACAAAAGCTTATGCCCAAATCATAGAATATCAGAGTTGGAAGGGACCTCAGGACGTCATCTAGTCCAACCCCCTGCTCAAAGCGGGACCAATTCCCAACTAAATCATCCCGGCCAGGGCTTTGTCAAACCTGACCTTAAAAACCTCTAAGGAAGGAGATTCCACCACCCCCTAGGTAACCCATTCCAGTGCTTCACCACCCTCCTAGTGAAAACGTCTTTCCAAATATCCAACCTAAACCTCCCCTACTGCAACTTGAGACCATTACTCCTTGTTCTGTCATCTGCTACCACTGAGAACGGTCTAGATCCATCCTCTTTGGAACCCCCTTTCAGGTAGTTGAAAGCAGCTATCAAATCCCCCCTCTCTTCTGCAGACTAAACGATCCCAGTTCCCTCAGCCTTTCCTCATAAGTCATGTGCTCCATCCCCCTAATCATTTTTGTTGCCCTCCGCTGGACTCTTTCCAATTTTTCCACGCCTTCTTGTAGTGTGGGGCCCAAAACTGGACACAGTACTCCAGATGAGGCCTCACCAATGTCGAATAGACGGGAATGATCATGTCCCTGGATCTACTGGCAGTGCCCCTACTTATACAGCCCAAAATGCCGTTAGCCTTCTTGGCAACAAGAGCACACTGTTGACTCATATCCAGCTTCTCGTCCACTGTAACCTCTAGGTCCTTTTCTGCAGAACTGCTTCCTAGCCATTCAGTCCCTAGTTTGTAACAGTGAATGGGATTCTTCCATCCTAAGTGCAGGACTCTGCACTTGTCCTTGTTGAACCTCTTCAGGTTTCTTTTCTGTATCCTATTCCTGCCCTCCAGCGTATCTATCACTCCTCCCAGTTTAGTGTAAACTGCAAACTTGCCGAGGGTGCAATCCACGCCTTCCTCGAGATCATTATTGAAGATATTGAACAAAACCAGCCCCAGGACCGACCCTTGGGGCACTCCGCTTGACACCAGCTGCCAACTAGACATGGAGCCATTGATCACTATCCGTTGAGCCCGACAATCTAGCCAGCTTTCTATCTACCTTATAGTCCATTCATCCAGCCCATACTACTTTAACTTTCCGGCAAGAATACTGTGGGAGACTGTATCAAAAGCTTTGCTAAAGTCAAGGAATAACACATCCACTGCTTTCACCTCATCCGCAGAGCCAGTTATCTTGTCATAGACGGCAATTAGGTTAGTCAGGCATGACTTGCCCTTGGTGAATCCATGCTGACTGTTCCTGATCACTTTCCTCTCCTGCAAGTGCTTCAGAATTGATTCCTTGAGGACCTGCTCCATGATTTTTCCAGGGACTGAGGTGAGGCTGACTGGCCTGTAGTTCCCCACATCCTCCTCCTTCCCTTTTTGAAAGATGGGCACTACATTAGCTTTTTTCCAGTCCTCCGGGACCTCCCGCCGATGGCCATGAGTTTTCAAAGATAATGGCCAATGGCTCTGCAATCACATTCGCTAACTCCTGTAGCACCGTCGGATGCAGTGCATCCGGTCCCATGGACTTGTGCTCATCCAGTTTTTCTAAATAGTCCCAAACCAATTCTTGCTCCACAGAGGGCTAGTCACCTCCTCCCCATACTGTGCTGCCCAGTGCGGCAGTCTGGGAGCTGACCTTGTTCGTGAAGACAGATCTGTTAGTCTTTAAGGTGCCACTGGACTCCTTAGATGCCAGTAGTAAACTATGAAGCTAATTTATGTTGGAATTACCGTGCTAACTCAGACCAGTGGGGCAGTCCCACTGTTGGGAAGTATGTAGTAGGTAGATTATGGAATAGCTTGCCTATTGGTTTCCTAGACTTCCCTTGTTAGAGGTCAGCATATGCCTTTAAGCATGAAGGTTTATGTACCCTGTTCAATGTAACTGAACGTTCTCACTGTTCATATAAACGTCTAGTGATCTCTTCCTAAGCCCTACTAGATCCCCTGCCTCCTCTAAATCCTGCAGCACTGAGTTCCAGTAGGGCTGTTTGTGGCGGATGGGAGGGGGTGTCAATAAGCATCTTCAAAAGTATTTCCTTTTATTGATCTTTATCATTTACATTTTTAAAAGATGTCATTAAATACTTCCTTGTTCTTGTATTGTGGCAGAAGATAAACAGGAGCAACCAATTTATTTTCTCTATCGTGTTCATTTTGTACACCCCTATGATGTCCTCTCTTACTAACTACCCTCGTAAACTAGATGGGCCTCGAGCTGGATTCTCTAGTCTGCCAAGGCCCTTTTGCGCAGTCTAAGTGGCCCCAAATGCCAGTAAAGTAGTAGGAGATGAACAGTGGAGAATGACCTTCATGTGCAGGAGTGCTCTCTTCTGTCATAAACCTGCCACCTACACTAGCTGTCTCCCGCTTATGCATAGTGCACAGAGAAGGGTGGTGGAGGGTGTCGGAGGCAGAATAGGGAGCGGGAGGAGGTGCATTGGAGAGGAGCTCTGCTAGGTCTGATCCTCCACTGGTGTAAGGGCTTGGCTACACTTGCAGATGTGCAGCACTGGGAGTTACAGCTGTGTTTGTACAGCTGTGTAGGGAAAGCGCTGGTGTGTGGCCACACTCACAGCTACCAGCGCTGCAGTGTGGCCACATTTGCAGCATTTGCAGCGCTGTGGGAGTGGTGCATTATGGGCAGCTATCCCAGCGTTCAAGTGGCAGCAACGTGCTTTTCAAAAGAGGGGGGTGGGGTGGAGTGTGACAGGGAGCGGGGGGGAGAGAGAGAGAGTGGATTTTTGGAGCCGACACTTCAGCTCCCTGCCTTGCAAAATCTGAAAATTTCCTCAACCCCTCATTTACTCTTAACTGCAAACAGCCTGCAGACCAGATAAGCAGCTGCTCCAACGGACTCCCTTTCTCCCCCTCTCCCCGCTGTTTCTCTCCTCAAGCAAACACTCATCCCCCTGCCTGCCTCATTCACAGCAAGGTAGTGGGTTATCTCAATTGATTGTTCACAGTCAGTTACAGATTGATCACAGCAAACAAGAGCTGTGTTTGTTTTTTAGATAAGCAGCTCCCGAGCCCCGAGTTCACAACAAAACAAAGAGAGGCATCATGACAAAACAAAGAGTAATTTAGTTAAAAGCATTCTGGGATATCTCCTAATACCCTGGAGGCCAATAACAGCGCTGGTGTGTGGCCACATTTGACGAGCAGCGCTGCATCACCAGCGCTGCACTCGTTATACCCCAAGCAGACCAGGTGTACAGCCAGCGCTGCAGCCAGGGAGTTGCAGCGCTGGATGTGCCTTGCAGGTGTGGAGAGTTACTAAGTTGCAGCGCTGTAAAGCCTCCACCAGCGCTGCAACTCTCCAGTGTAGCCAAGCCTTGAGTTAGGCTGCCCCTGTGCAGCTATAACGTGTGCTGGGGTGGCATGGTTCTGAATCAGTGAGCACAGCTGGCTGTCTGCAGCCCCTCTCCGCACTCGGTACCATTATAGAATATCATAGTATTTGCACTGTTTTCCATCTCATGCCTTATACAGACTAACTTTTCTTTTTCTTTTTTTTTTCATTTTGACCACTGCTGCACACTGAGCAGAGGTTTCCATTGAGCTGTCACACAGAGATGCCCAAGTATCTTTCCTGTGTTATCCATTGTTGGATTGTTAAGCTTTGTCTACACAGAATTCCCCTGCCTGTGCACACATACTCGTGCTAGCTCTCATCAAGCTGAGCCCAATGGGTATGTACTCGGCCATGCTTCAGCTGCCACTACCCTTGCTACCGCGGCTACGTTGCTATTTATGCTCGCACTAGCTCGATGAGAGTTAGGGCGAGTCTGTACATGAGCAGGGGAATCACACCCCTAGCTTGCAATTTAGAGACAGCCTAAGGGCATGGCTACACTTGCAGATGTAGAGCGTTGGGAGTTAAACCAGCCCTCAGAGACCACAGCAGGGAAAGCGCTGCAGTGTGTTCACACTGTCAGCTGCAAGCGCACTGGTGTGGCCACATTTGCAGCACTTGCAGTGGCATTAGGAGCAGTGCATTATGGGCAGCTATCCCACAGAGCACCTCTTCCCATTCTGGCACTGAGACTCGTGGGAAGGGGGAGGGGAGGGTGTGGGGCATTCTGGGTTCTGTCCCAATGCCCCATGATGCATCGCTTCGCATCCCCACAATCCCTGTGCTTCCATCCACATTTGGCACCATTTTTCAACCTTTTTTGTACTGCACACTCTGCCTTCCCTTTTGATCGGGGGAATGATCCTGAACTGCTGAGGAATATGCTGATGGGTCTCGCCAGCACATCATGAGTTACTCCTTAAGCTACAAACTGAGGAGTCTGAGGATGATGTCGACTCACATAACGCATACGATGCGAGATTGCTTGTGGCATTCACGGACATGCTAACCACCGTGGAACATCGCTTCTGGGCTCGGGAAACAAGCACTGAGTGGTGGGATCACATCGTCATGCAAGTCTGGGATGACGAGCAGTGGCTGCAGAGCTTTCGGATGAGAAGAGCCACTTTCATGGGACTGTATGATGAGCTTGCCCCCACCCTGTGGCGCAAGCACACGAGTTTGAGAGCTGCCTTGCCGGTGGAGAAGCGGGTGGCTATTGCAGTCTGGAAGCCAACAACTCCAGACAGCTAGCGATCGGTCACTAACTGGTTTGGAGTGGGAAAGTCGACCGTTGGAATTGTGTTGATGCAAGTTTGCAGGGCCATTAATTGCATCCTGCTCAGAAGAACTGTGACTCTGGGTAACGTGCATGACATTGTGGCTGGCTTTGCACCAATGGGTTTCCCTAACTGTGGAAAGGCGATAGATGGGACGCATATTCCAATTCTGGCACCAGCCCACCTGGCCTCCAAGTATGTTAATCGGAAGGGGTATTTCTCTGTGGTTCTCCAGGTGCTTGGGGATCATCCTGGGCATTTCATTTACATTAACGCAGGCTGGTCCAGAAAGGTGCATGATTCACGCATCTTTCGGAACACAGGCCTGTTCAGGAAGCTGCAAGCCGGCACTTTCTTCCCAGACCAGATCACCGTAAGGGAAGTCGAAATGCCTATTGCAATCCTTGGAGACCCTGCTTACCCTTTAATGCCTTGGCTCATGAAACCCTACACAAGGAGCCTTGACAGCAGCAAGGAGCGGTTCAACAACAGTCTGAGTCTGTGCAGAATGACAGTGGAGTGTGCTTTTGGCTGTTTAAAGGGCCGCTGGTGCTGTCTGCATGGAAAGCTGGACCTGGCTGATGACCACGTCCCCACGGTTATATCCGTGTGCTGTACCCTCCATAACATTTGTGATGGGAAGGGTGAAAGATTCACTCAGGCATGGACCTCGGAGGTTCAGCACCTGGAAGCTGAACACTGTCCCTACATTTTCCACAGGAGTTTGTCCTGGAAGAAATCTCGCTGCTGAGGGTGACCTGGGAAGCAAGGGAGTAGTCTTCTACTACAATGTGGCTTCCGCCCTGGCCCATGTGCAGCAATGGTCCCCCCGCCCATCACGGCACAGTGGTGCGGACATGTTAGCCTTACTGGAACAAGGAACACAGTAGCTCTGTCAAGGAACCTGCGCAAGTGGATTTCCCAGCTTCTGCATGAGACCTTTGAAGAGATCACTGAGGCCGATTACCACGATGTGAAAGAGCACATCAACGCCCTATTCAGCATCTAGGCATTCATGCAGCCCTAATCCTCCTCACCTCAAGAGCCCACACCAAACAACTTCATTCCCAAAATAAAAGCCGCTTACCGGGCACCTCCTCTGGTGTTTGTCCTTCCCCAAGCACCGTCTGCTGCGACTGGCTACGTTCCTCCTGGCTTGAAAACAGCTCCTGGCTGCATGCTCCTGGCTGCATGCATCCCTCCTCCTCAGCATCCTCGCTCCTGCTTTCCTCCTCCTGCCTTGTTGAACTGGGCTCTGAAGTGTCCATGGTGGTCTTTGGAGTGGAGGTGGGTTCGCCCCCAAGTATCACGTCCAGCTCTTTGTAGAAATGGCAGGTCGTGGGAGCAGCACCGGATCAGCTGTTTGCCTCGCACGGTTTGCGATAGGCATACCGCAGCTCTTTCACTTTAACAACTGCAATGACGGCAGGGCAGTAGAGTTCAAAGTGATGACCAGAGTGACTAGAACAGGCATTGTGAGACACTTCTGGAGGCCGATCAGAGCACATTAATAGACCAGGGTGTCCACACTGGCGCCGCGGTGCTCCAGCCAGGGCGCAGCAAGCGTTATGCTTCTCATGGAGGTGGATTACCAGGAGTGCTCCAGCCGCGGAGTCCAGGAGCTCTACATGTCTTGCCAGTGTGGACGCGTCATGAATTAGGGCGCCCAGGGCTGCTTTAATGCGCTCTAACTCGCAAGTGTAGTCAAGCCCTAAGTTAAATGTAGGCTTGGCAGAATTCAATTTTTATTTTTTTTATAATTTCTGCAGATAATACTGATTATTTTTAAGCATTTTTTTCAGTTTTAATCAACTTAAATTTTCACAGTTGAAGGAAATTATTAGGGGGAGGGGTGTTGCACAATAATTATTCAATGACAGTAGATGGTGGGATGCAAAGAGGTGTAGAGGTTTATAACTAAGTCCCTATGTCGTTCGCAATATTGTGGAAATTGCAATTCTTGAAATATTAGGCTTCTACCACCATTTTTATTTTAATTGTCTTACTTTGCACAGTCACCAACTTTGTGTACATTTTGAGAGTGCAATTAGTACTGCACTAACATTCAATGCCTACAGCAATTGTGTTAAGACTTTTAGTCTTCACTCTTTTTTTTGAATGAATGTTATATAGTTGCCGCAAAATGTCTGGTTATCAAAAAAAAAATTAGCAGGCATAACATAATACTGGAGTATTGTATCATTCCAGCACATTTTTCTTAAATTTTCTTGGCTTTTCCAAATTACAGCTATTAATAAAGGTCCATTATCACTTTTCCACTGTTTTCCATGTCTTGTCTACAACTCAGCCATGATTGAAGATTATTCAAGTAGGGCCTTATTTATAACCATTAAAACACAAATTGTTAACATTACATGTCAAAATATATAAAGTAAATATGCTTAAATAAACCTCTAAGTTCTCAAGTATCAAAATTGATGGATAGTTAAAAAAATGCTTATTATTGGTGGAAATATTTTTTCGTGTGTGTGTGTGCATGGTGAAATTGACATTTACTCACATTTTCTGATGAAAAACCCAGTCCTTCCAAACCTAGTTAAGTGTATGAAAAATTCAAATGACTTTTTCCACCACTGTGCTTGTTTGTCTCTGCTATACATGGAGGTATTTTGTAAATAATTCTGTTCATTTTAACTTTTCCAGTTTCCCTACTACTGAAGGGAAAGGTTTACTGGTCTGTCACTCCTAGGATTACCCCAAGCACTTAAAAAAATAATAAGAATAATTTAAAAAAAATAGCTAAAACATTTACTACTCTTTTGTCCTCTGTCATATACCAGATTTTAATAGGAGATTACAAAGTTTAGTAGGCAACTTTTACTCCTTAATTTTTAAATCCCTCCAGCACTCTTGGATATAAATTATCTGATCCTGAGCTTAATTGACTAATTAGGACTATCCTTCCTAAAGTGCCCTTGAAAAGAAGAGGCAGTTGGCATCATAGCTAACTTACTTGCACATTTAAATGGGTTATACATAGCAGCAAACTTTTATTATTGCTATTGTTTTACTTGATCTGTATTATGTTGTGTAAGTATGGTTGGGTGTGTACTTCTCACAGAAGTGACTTTCACAAATCCTGTCCAGTGCTTAATTTGTAATGAAAGAGGTGCCGGGGCTCAAGCAATTAGGTGGCAGGACTCAAGCAATTGTTTTTCTTTCATAACTGCCAGCAAGTTAAAGTAGATGAGTGGGCTTTTCAAGGGCACTTTAGGAAGGATAGTCCTAATTAGTGAATTAAGCTCAGGATCAGATAATTTACGTGGATAGAAAGCTGGCTAGATTGTCAAGCTCAATGGGTAGTGATCAGTGGCTCCAGAGAATCATAGAATATCAGGGTTGGAAGGGACCTCAGGAGGTCATCTAGTCCAACCCCCTGCTCAGAGCAGGACCAATCTCCAGACAGATTTTTGCCCCAGATCCCTAAGTGGCCCCCGCAAGGATTGAACTCATAGCCCTGGGTTTAGCAGGCCAATACTCAAACCACTGAGCTATCCATCCCCCCAGAAATGGATTCTGAAGCTTTTGGGGGACAGGTTCCCTCTGCTGGACCAGGAACTTGAACCCTGGGCCCTCAGATTAAAAGTCTGATGCTCTACCAACTGAGCTAGCCAAGCTCCATGCCTAGTTGGCAGCCGGTATCAAGTGGAGTGCCGCAAGGGTCGGTCCTGGGGCCAGTTTTGTTTAATATCTTCATTAATGATTTAGAGGATGGTGTGAACTGCATTCTCAGCAGGTTTGCAGATGACACGAAACTGGGAGGAGTGGTAGATACGCTGGAGGGTAGGGATAAGATGAGACCTAGACAAATTGGAGGATTGGGACAAAAGAAATCTGATGCGGTTCAACAAGGACAAGTGCAGAGTCCTGCACTTAGGACGGAAGAATCCCATGCACTGCTACAAACTAGGAACCGAACGGCTAGGCAGCAGTTCTGCAGAAAAAGACCTGGGATTACAGTGGACGAGAAGCTGGATATGAGACGACAGTGTGCCCTTGTTGCCAAGAAGGCTAATGGCGTTTTGGGCTGTATAAGTAGGGGCATTGCCAGCAGATCGAGGGATGTGATCATTCCCCTCTATTCAACATTGGTGAGGCGTCATCTGGAGTTCTGTATCCAGTTTTGGGCCCCACACTACAAGAAGGCGTGGAAAAATTGGAAAGAGTCCAGCGGTGGGCAACAAAAATGATTAGGGGGATGGAGCACATGACTTATGAGGAAAGGCTGAGGAAACTGGGATTGTTTAGTCTGCAGAAGAGAAGAATGAGGGGGGATTTGATAGCTGCTTTCAACTACCTGAAAGGGGGTTCCAAAGAGGATGGATCTAGACTGTTCTCAGTGGTAGCAGATGACAGAACAAGGAATAATGGTCTCAAGTTGCAGTTGGGGAGGTTTAGGTGGATGTTGGGACGAACTTTTTCACTAGGAGGGTGGTGAAGCACTGGAATGGGTTACCTAGGGAGGTGGTGGAATCTCCTTCCTTAGAGGTTTTTAAGGTCAGGCTTAACAAAGCTCTGGCTGGGATGATCTGGTTTGGTCCTGCTAGTGAAGGCAGGGGGCTGGACTCGATGACCTTTTGGGGTCCCTTCCAGTTCTGTGAGCTAGGTATATCTCCATATATTTATTATTATTTATTATTTAGTTGGGGATTGGTCCTGCTTTGAGCAGGGGGTTGGACTAGATGACCTCCCGAGGTCCCTTCCACCCCTGATATTCTATGATTCTGTATTCTATGATCTCCTAATTTATATGGTTAAATATCAACATTGCTTAAACACTAACCATTCTTCATACTAATTATCTTTTTGCTTTGTTTTTTAAGCAGCATCACAGAAGGTGACACGACAAATCCACCTGAGAGTGCCCCTGTTTCTTGCTACCCTTGCAACATGATGCAAACCGAATCAAAAGAGCCTGACAGCAAGCTGCCTTTTGGAAACCCCTCAGCTGAAGCTCTGCCTTCTAGGTTGTCCTGGCCAAACCATTTTTCTGGAGCTGCCGAAGGCTTAAACAGGAACGATTTTCTGCTGGATCCAAGCAGGAGTTATAGTTATCCAAGACAGAAGACTCCAGGCACACCAAAGAGAAACTGTCCAGCCTCTTTTACTTTCGACTTTGATGGGTGTGAACTCCCCGCTGGGTACACGCAGTTGGCCACAACAGAGTTCAGCAGCACCATCTCCAGTTGTCCAAAGTCAGCAAGCTACTCTTTAGAATGCACTGATGAGAAAAATCTGGCAGTCAGCAATGCAAAGCAGAGTCTTTCGTGCCCTGCCTTACCTCCTCGTGCGCCAAAATCGAACGATGAGAAGCCAGTTCTAGACACTTGTCCTCTGCCTCTGAAAATAGACGGTGCAGAGGAAGAATCTCAGACTGGTTCACCAGACCTCTCAGAAGATCAATATCCTGTTAAAAAGGGCATGCAGAACGTTTTCTCTGTTTCTTACCCATTTTCGTCTCCCTTCCACCTTCAGTTAGCACCAAGGTCTTGTGGCGATGGCTCTCCCTGGCAACCTCCTACAGACCTTTCTGGGCTCTCAATAGAGGAAGTATCTAAATCTCTGAGGTTTATTGGTTTATCAGAAGATGTCATATCATTCTTTGTTACAGAGAAGATTGATGGCAATTTACTCGTTCAGCTTACAGAAGAGATCCTTTCTGAGGACTTTAAGCTAAGCAAATTGCAGGTTAAGAAAATACTGCAGTTCATTAATGGCTGGCGGCCGAAGATGTAGTTCAGTGATTCTGACTGATGTTTAATGAAACTGTGTGAGAGACGTGCTAGAAATGCTGGGGCTAGTACGTCATTTCCTGTTTTTGCACTAAAAGCCCTTTCTGTAAATAATAGTGGAAGAAATTCTTACTATGCAGATAAAGTTTTAGAGTGGTGAACAGATTTTTATATGTCAATAAAAATGTAGAGAACCCATAGAGGTGTGCCTTGTGCATCACTGAACATTCAGCAGCTGCTAAATCTGGACGTTAAGGGAATTAATTTTTACTCATGTAGTCTGTCAAGACATAGTATTTATTACTGAACAATGAATATGAAAGACCACACACAACTCCAGTTTACAGTTTTGTGTTAACAGCAAAAAATGCATTTCTTCTGAGGTTATTTCTGTTCAGATTATTGGCAACATGCCATGACTTAGTTTTTCCTTTTCTACTGTTAATAAAGGATATGATCAAACCTATAAAATACCATTTTTAACATTGTATCTGAACTTTTTAAAGAGTTTTAAAACATCCTTTGAAATGCCACTAAAACAGTATATTTTGCAGGATAATTTTACAAAAATATCTTCATGACTACCTAGATAAATTTGCCATGTTACTGCTTCTGAGTAAAACACTTATATATGAAATAAATAAATAAAGCTTAGTGTTCCTGAAAATAAAGAGCCTGCTTATCTGGTTGACCATGGGGGAAAAAACGTTTGCTACTCTGAACTATTCTGTTCTTGCCATAAACCAATGAAGAGTTCATGAGCCGTAGATTTCAAAAGGTACTTTGTTATCAAGTGAGTCACTTATTAGTATGACCTATTTCTGGGAAAGGCAGCTTACTTCACCAAATCAGTTCACATGTTTCTTTGGCAGATCCCGATGTGGCATGTAGCAAGTTGAGCCTTTTGTTAATTCAGCCATTCCATGTCCCCATCACTAGGAGAAAGAAACCCAATTTGATTAATCTTACTGTTCTGATGAGCTCCATGAACCCATCCGGACTCTGCAATGAGATCTATGCAGGCAGATAGTCGCACTTGTACAGAGTCCCCTTGAACTAAATCATTGCTGAGGTACAAAAGCACACTCACTCCCTGTAACAGTGCAGACACTGAAATGTAGAGAGAGGATTAAATACGCTGGGTGAGAGTCTGTGCTGTCTCTCTAAGGCCTTGTCTACACTAATGTTGTAAGTCGCTGTAAGTTACACTAGTTAAATTACGTAAGTTACATAATTTACATCGACTTAATGTGGTGTATATACCATGCTATATCAGTGGGAGACGCTCTCCTGTCAACACAGTGTCAACCTCCAATTGAGGTGGATTAAGTCAACAGGAGAGCGCTCTCCCATCGACTTATCGTGTCTTCACCAGACCCACTAAATCGATGCAGCAGTGCTGATTTAGCCCATAGTGAAGACAAGCCCTAAGACCCAGCACAGAACTAGGAGAATCTGGGGAGGATAAGCTGACTTACAGCCACATTTTCAGCCCTTCCAATTCTGGGCTGCTTGGGGGGCCAGAGTGAACCTGGCCAGTAACTTAGGCAGCCCTCAGCAGCCTGTCGCTGTCTACCTATGGGCAGCAGAGCTGCTGCTGCCCTGCGTAGCCCACACCTGCCTGCCTTGTTATGCCCTGCTTTTGCACACCCTTATGCCAGGATTTGCAAGGAGATCCTCAAAGACAGCCTGTGGCTAGCCTCCTCAATTCCTGCACTAGGGGGGGTTCACCCATGGCCAGACCCAGAGACATTACAGTGCCTTAACATCGTTCTGGCTCCTTCCCCTGGGGTACAGCGGCCTGAGCAGGGGGTGAGAATGTTTTTGGCACACAGAAAATTAACTTTTGCCATTGGTGGGAGAATAGTGGAAGCACTGAGACTAGGCAGAGAGCAGACAAAAGCTTGAGAGACTGATTTAATATGTCTTCTCAACCACTCTGAGGCACAAAAAGGGGAATACCTACAAACAATCAAAATGGTTCCTGTGACCTGGACAAATCTCAGGTAATGCCTTAGTGCAAAAGGCAGGTTTATTCTTTGCATTGCAGTAGCATGCAGAAGTCCCAGTGTGGGACAAAGGCCCTATTTTGGTGGGTGCTAAACATCCATCTAACCCAAAATATACTTGCATCCGAAGCATCCGAAGAAGTGGGTATTCACCCACGAAAGCTCATGCTGCAAAACGTCTGTTAGTCTATAAGGTGCCACAGGATTCTTTGCTGCTTCCAAAATATATAGAAATTCCGTGCCCTAAGGAGAGTTTATAATTGTAACATTTGACAAATGGCAGATTGATACAACAAATCAATGACTCCCTAGCTGCTTTTTGTTGCTTCTGTTCAGTAGAGTTTTAAAATATTTATTCAACATTTACATTTACTAATTATATTTTTAAAGTGCAAGTAAAGCTAAATTGGATAAACTCAAATACTGTTCAGAGTTAAATGCTAGTCTGTCCGTAGGGCTGTGTAGGATGTAATTACTATTTATTAGCCCTAACTAAATCACATGGACATATTCAACATTGGAAGGCTCAAACTTTACACTTAAAAGTATGTGTGTGTTTGGTACCCATGTTACTCTTGGAAAAGGTTGGATGGGTTGCAATCTTGATAACATTCAGGCATCTGAGATGGGTTTCAGGACATTAAAAAGCACATAGCAACTGGGCTTCTTTGAGTACAAACTGGATGCATATTGCTGTGTCTCTGCCTCGCCGGTTGGTCTGTTTTTGCTGACGATAGCATACTGGAATTTGAAAGCTGGGTTCTGATGCATCAATACCACACCAGCCTACTCTCAAATGGAACAGGCCACTAGGAGTATGTCTATGCTGCAATGTAAGCCCAGGGTTAGTAGAACTCGAGCTAGCAGACCCTGGGTTTGTTAACCTAGGGCTTGAGCATCTACATTCATTTGTACCCCAGGTTAAGAATTGTTGAACTCTGGGTCCCAACCTGGGGCGCCAGTGTCTACGCTGTATTATGCTGGCCAAGGTCCAATCCCCCATGTACCAGACTTTGTAGTGCCCTCCAAAAAGGTGGCCTCTCTAGCCCATTGTTGGTGGTGTGGTGTGAGGAAAAACTTGACTATCACCAAACTTCACTGTCCAGAGGACAAATAAAGCCGATCTGTGGAATTGCGTGATACTTTTGGCAGCGTCCCAGAACACGAATCCAGTGGAGGTGTTTTGACTCAGGTTCAGCCCATCCAGCCCTGTTGGTTGTTGCAATTTGTGCATAGACAGAAGGGGAGTTAGGCTTTAACCTGAGTCGAACCCTGGGCTCACATTGCTGTGTAGAGACACACACACCCTCATGAAGAACAGAAGAATATAATCATGTTTGCAGATGCAGGTTCTAAGTACAAAGTCCCAGCTGAGACACAATTGCAGGCCAATCAGATTTCTACTGTGCTCCTTGAAATGGCTTGTTCTGCCTGGGGATTTCTTAGATATCTTTATGCATAGTTCATTAATGTGCAACATTTCCTCCCACTCCTTTCAAAAAGTGGTTCACAGGCTTAATTTTCCATTTCTTTATTAGATTTTTATATACTAATAACTGTCAAAATAGGACTTTTCCAGGCCTGAATAGCTTAAGAAAGCTGCCTGCTTGACCTATGGGCCTGGCTTTTTAAAGGTATTTAGGTATTGCAAGACCTAAGTCACCTTTAAAAAAGGGATTTCTCCAAGTCACTTTGGCCCAGATTTTTAAAGCTCTTTAGGTGTTGCTGCACTCAGCATTGCAACATCTCATTTTCAGAAGGGATTTTAGGCACTTAGGGCACGTCTACACTAAAAACTTAAGTCAACCTATATTAGTGGGAAGCCAGGAACCTTGCTGCATCCAGGCTCCCAATGTGGAGCCAGGACCCTGGGAGCAGCCCAGCAAGGAGCGGGGAGCCCAGGCAGCAGCCTGGCTGGGAACAGGGAGGACTAATCTTGTCAATTTTATGGCTCCAGTATGGAGTCGTGAAATTAACAAGACTGACAGCTACAGCCCATGTAAGTCATGCAGTGTCTATGTGGATACTGCGTCGCCCTGACCACGCCAACATAAGCCCCATGCTTCTCGTGGACGTGGAGTTACGTGGGTGTAGTAGGGCACTTACATCGGCAGGAGCAAGGCTGTAGTGTATACACTAACATAGGCCGCCATTAGGTGCCTTACATCAACCTAACTGTGCAGTGAAGACCAGGGCTTAATCTAAATTCCATCGACTGCCAATGGGATTTAGACCCCACCTGCCATTTGGGTTCCTAAATCAGGTGTTGCGAAGCTGAGCACAGCATAGCTTTAAAAATCTGGGCCTTAGGAGCTTAAATCTAAACAATCTAAAAAAAAGTGCAGCATTTTATAACTAACATTTCAAAGCTGAGCACCTCCTAGGACAGGGGTTCTCAAACTGGGGGTCGGGACCCCTCAGGGGGGTCACGAGGTTATTACATGGGGGTTGTGAGCAGTCAGCCTCCATCCCAAACCCTGCTTTGCCTCCAGTATTTATAATGATGTTAAATATGTAAAGAAGTGTTTTTCATTTAAAAGGAGGGTCGCACACAGAGGCTTGCAATGTAAAAGGGGTCACCAGCACAAAAGTTTGAGAACCACAGTCCTAGGAGGTGCTGAGTGCCCTACAACTCCTTTGAAGTCAATGGGAGGTGATGGCACTCAGTCCTTCATAGGACTGGGTTCCTCTATGAATATGTAACTTTATCACACTGAATAATTTTTAGCACTTTCTCCTTATCTGAAACACACTATTCTGTGTTTCCAGGCATTTTTTACAACTTGACAGCTGGATTACATTCACAATCGAAATACATTCATAAATTTAGAACTTTTGGGTGTTTTATTCTGAGTGAGGCATTTTGACAAGTGTTTTGCATACAAGCAAATTCTTAAATTCCAGATGGAAAACCAGACTTTACTCTTGTCAGTCTCAAGTTTTATGCTCTTTGCTGTGGATTTGAAATAGCTTGTGTTTTTCCTTCTAAAGCTAACTGTATCCCTTGAGTTCAGTTCAGAGATCCAGCACCTCCAAGACTGGGTGCTAAAATCACATGCTTATCAGAGACCCCCTTCTTCCTACAGCAGAATTCTATCCCTGATTTTGGATTTCCTTGCTTGTGAAAATCGGACCAATGATAATTATTGGTATTTGCAATAACTTTCTTTCTTTTAAAAGTGCAAATTGTGGAACACTATCCTGAATTGAATCCTTTTTATCCTTTTCTGTGGCTTGTTGTGCACTGCCCCACTATGTTAATACGAACGGAACTAGGTACCTTTTAGTTTGTGCCAACAGGATCTACATGGGTAGTTAGAACACTGTACAGAGCACATCCCTCTAACGTGCTTTGCCAGTCTGTGTAGACAAGTCCTAACAGAGAGGACTTGCCTACTTTTGTAAGGGGGCAGCAACAAAATTATTTTTTTCGGAGCAGGGGACTTAGGAGAAGCTCAGGTTCTCTTTAAATAGTTGTATATTACTGCCTGTCTGACTTAACAAAGTCTTACTAAAATCAGTTAATTGTGTATCTTAATATTTGAATAGCTTTTCCTTACTTTTGCTGTATTAAAACTAATAGTTTAGTGCTACAAAATTAGAGGCTGAAGACACTTGATCCATCCAATACAAGAAGGAAAATGTCTTTTTAAAAGCTTTCTTTGCAGCTAAGAATCAGTGGATTAAAGCACTTAATATTTTATATCCTTTTTGTCAGTATCACCATTTTAATTGTCGTCTTTAATTGATTTTATTTCACGACACTATGTTTAACAGCTCATTGTGTGAATGGATGCAACATTTTAAAAACCTTTATTTTAAATCTGTTGTTAAGTACTTGAAGTGCTTTCTGCTACAGCTTCCTCTTGAGACAACTTCTTGACTCCCGACTAATTAAAATCTGTTAATACAAGTCATTTACATTTTAGGTATCTATCACGGGCAGCGAGCTGGATGTTGGAGGGAAAGATGTAGTGGCTGAAGGCAAGCGTGTGTGGAGCTGAGGTAGGCATATGACCTCTTTAGGAACCACAGGAGGAGCATACTCAGAAGCAATACTGACTATACCATTCAAAAAGGGGAGCACACTAGCTTCCAGGTGCTAGCAGGTGTGTGAAGGAGAAAAAACCTGGCCACAGGCCTAAATCACCCAGTAGTTGCCTTTGAGGGTATGTCTACACAGCAAAGAAAAACACCTGGCTGGCCCATGCCAGCCAACTCAAGCTCACCGGGCTTGGGCTGTTTCATTGCTATGTAGACTTCCAGGCTTGGGCGGGGAGCCTGAGCTCTGGGACCATTCCACCTCGCTGCGTTCTAGAGCCTGAGCTCTAGATGAGTTGAGAAGTCTACACAGCAATGAAACAGCCCCAAAAGCCCTAGTTGGCTAGCTTGGGCCGACTGCAGGTGTCTAATTGCTGTGTAGATATGCCCTGTGTGCGAGTAGTGTTGCAATGCTCAAAGTGAAAACTAGAGGTTACTAATGAAATCTGAGGTGGTGGGAATGTGAGTTCTTTGATTAGATGCAGCTGTGTATTGCATGTGTGTATGCATGCCCAGCGCACCAGAGATGGATAACTTCACCTAGAAGTACCCATAGAGGCAGTGCTCAAACCCTGCATCTGTAGCCCCTCCCCAGGCTGTATAAGGATAGTGCCACCCCAACCCCCTCAGTTCCTTCTCACCACTGGTGGCTAGAATCAAGGCCCTGTGTGGTGTCTTCACCTCACACTTTTGCTCTCGGTTTTCTGAGAACTTTTCTTGTACATAGTAGTCAGGGCCAGCTCCAGGCACCAGCCGAGCAAGCTCGTGCTTGGGGCGGCAGATTCTAAGGGGCGGCATTCCACCCAATCCTAGGGCGGCACGGCTGCCCTACTTTTTTATTTATTTTTATTTATTTATTTTTTGCTTTGCCGCTGCCCTGCGCCCAGTGGTTTTGTTTTGTTTTTGCTTTGCCTCCGGGTCCGGCCGCCCTGCACCCTGGGGGTTTTTGTGGTTTTTTTGGCTTTGCCGCTGGGTCCATCCGCCCTACGCCTTGTTTTGTTTGTTTGTTTGTTTTTGCTTGGGGCAGCAAAAAAGTCAGAGCCGGCCCTGGTAGTAGTCCATTAGGCTTAGTTTAAATCTTAGATATAACTGCTGGTGTCCTTCCCCAAGCCATGTGCAACCTCAGAGGAGCAGTGTCTTCATCCTGTGGATGTCAGGTGATGTCTAGCATTTTATCAGAGTAGAACTAAACCTTTCTGTTCCTTACCTTGTCTGTCTGTGGGCCTAATGAAGGCTCGAGCAGTCTCTCCACAGACAGTCTCCAGGTGGATAACTTCCTGTATCATGACAGCATATGAAGTACCCCAGGCTACGCCTCCTCAAGGGGTGGGATACAAGCTCATTCCACGAGAGCTCAGGCGACGTCAGTGGCATATCTAAATGACATTCCTATATTGTGTGCAGTGTTGCTGTAGCAAGGTGGGTGAGGTAATACCTTTTATTGGACCAATTTCTGTTGGTGAGAGAGACAAATCTTTCGAGCTTCTACAGAGCTCTTCTTCAGGTCTATATTGGACATTTGCAAGGTGGCCACTTGGCCCTCTGTGCATGTATTTGCAAACCACTCTGCCATTACGGGAAGGCTGGCCTGCAGTCCTCTTTTAAGTAGATGCCAGGCACTATCTGCGAGTACTGCATGCGAGTCACCCACCTGGAATACACAGCGGCATCTACTCAGAAAAGTCAGTTACTTACCTGCACCTGTTGCTCTCTGAGTTGTGATGCAGACGTGTATTCCCCAGCCCAGCCCCTATCCCCTCTGCATTGGAGTCTGTACTTTGGACATTCAGTGTGGGGAACTGAGAGGGGTCTGAGCAACGCCACCCTTGTACAGCAGGGTGTGAGCACCACCCCTACGGGTACTGCTAGGCAAAGTTTTCCAGCTCCATCATGCAGGGTGCGCACACCCACATGGAATCCACGTCAGCATCACATCTTGAAGAACAACAGTTGCAAGTAGGTCACCGGTTTGCCTGTATTGTCACTAATATGGTGTGATAGCTAGGTAATAAGTCAGTTCAGAGGCCTTGCTGCAAGTTAGGGGAAAGTACCTTTCCATTAATGATGTCTTCAACTCCTAATAATCTAAGAACTGTTCATATTTGACCATCTATGTTCATAATTGATTGAAAATCTCGTGTATGATTCTTCTTGATTCTGGCAGTCTTCTGTGTATTTTTATCTATAACCGGAATAACTTCTAGCTTTAGCTGTGCTTTGTATAGTCAAAAAGGTAATGTGACAGGATCCCCAGGGTGCAGTCAGGGACCGTGAGACCACTGTATCCCCTTAACTCTCCAGCCTGGGCGCTCTCTCACAATGCCTTGCTAGTGACCAGCAGCAAACCCCTCCAGGTGCTGCAATCACTCAGCACACCTGCATGTGGAGCCCCACAGCCAGCTAGACTGCATGAATGCTCCCAGAGCCACTCATGAATCGCACAGAGAAAAGGCACCAGAGCCAAACCTCCTCAGCTCCAAGCACTGTACCTCAGGAATATACTGTCTTGCACTGCTCAAGATGAGCAGTGCAAATTTATTAATTGGTTCACCACTTCCATAGGCGGCAGGTTTGTATAATTTTTGGTGAGGCCCAAAATGGTGGTGCCCCCCCCACCTGCTCCCGCCCTGTAAGCCGATATAAAATGAAGCAACAACACGTCAGTGCCACACGATTACAAGGGTCAATTAAAAGCGGAAAGTCAGAAGCAGCACTTGCCTACTTCAATATACAGTATTATATTTTGTTGCACCTGTTGTGATGAAGTGGGAATATTCTTAATATTTTCTCTGAATACTGTGTGGGTGCCTCAGTTTCCCCTGCAAGATACCAACTGAAGGTGTTGGGGACAAAGAGATCAGGTGGCCTCCTTGTCCGGAAAAGACACAGAGGCCAGAGGAGGGAGTGTCAGTTTGGAGCTGGCTGGGGAAATGGGGAGAGACCCAGAACTTGGTTCTGGGCTCCCCATCCCCCAAGATGGACCTGACAGAGGGGTTCTGTTTTCTGTACCAACAAGCTCTGTTTAAACTGTGTTCCCATCATCTAATAAACCTTCTGTTTTACTGTCTGGCTGAGAGTCAGATCTGACTGCGGAGTTGGGGTGCAGGGACCTCTGGTTGCCCCAGGACCCGCCTGGGCAGACTCGCTGTGGAAAGTGCATGATGTGGAAGGGCATGCTGAATGCTCCGAGGTCAGACCCAGGAAGGTGTAAGCTTCTTGCCCTGGAGACAGTATGCTCCGAGAGAGGAGGCTCCCCCAGAGTCCTGACTGGCTTTGTATGGAGTTGTTCCAAAGCATCACAGCATCCCCTTCCACACCATGCACTTCCCAGAAGTCTGCACAGGTACTGACACTCCCTCCTCTGGCCTTTGTCTCTTTTCCAGGCATTAGGAGGCCAGCCGATCTCTCTGTTCTCCAACACCTTCCGTTGGCACCTTGCAGGAGAGTGGCCCAGGCCATCAGTTACCAGGAGACAGAGTTTCAGCCATTCTCTGTGCAGACAGCTCACACTGTCCCTCTAGGGCTCTACAACAATCACACCCCCTTATCCCACCATCTAGATCCTTGAGAAATGCAGAGAGGAAACTGAGGCACCCACACAGTATTCAGAGAAAACATTAAGAACATTCCCACTTTGTAACACCTGTATACGACTAGTTATATACTTTAAAGGGGTGTAAAATAGTCAAGTATCGTGCTAAACAAAATGATACTCCAAACTGACCACCAAATTTAAGTTGCACGTTTTTCCCCTCAGGTGAGAGCTCTGGGGTTGGGCTGGGGATGAGGGGTTCACAGTGCAGGAGGGTGCTCAGGGCTGGGGTGCTGGGGGTGCAGGGACTGGGGTGGGGCAGGGCTGAGGATAAGGAACTTGGGATGCAGACAGGCTGCCCCAGGGTTATGGCCAGAGAGGACTCCCCCCCCCAGTTACCGGCAGCCACAAGCTCCAGGGGACGGACCCCTCCGCCCCCCCGCAGCATACTCACTCTGCACCACAGTCACTGCACATGCTCCTAGGGACTCTCTCAGGTCCAGAAAGCCCACTCGCCTCTCCTGTGGTGGGTACCGGGTGTCACAGAGTCCCTGGGCGATGCTCTGGAACTGCTCCTCACAAAGCCAGTCAGGACTTTGGGCAGCCTCCTCTCCCTTGGAGCAGACTTTTTCAGGGCAAGAAGCTCACACGGCTTCACCTCCTGGGTCTCTCCTTGGAGCATTCAGCATCCTCTGCCCCTCCATGCCCTTCCCACAGTGACCCCGCCTCGGCGGGGTCCTGGGGAAGCCACAGGGTCCTACCTCCCCACTTTGCAGTCAGATGTGACTCTCAGCCAGCCAGTAACACAGAGGTTTATTCAATGACAGGAACAGGGTCTAAAACAGAGCTTGTAGGTACAGTGAACCGGACCCCTCAGCCGGGTCCATTCTGGGGGCAGTGAGCCAGACCCCCCTTGTCTGCACTTCACGCCTGGTCCCCAGCCAGCTCCAGACTCCCAAACCCCCTCCAGCCCCCACTTCTCTCTGCTCAGTTCCTTTCCCGGGCCAGGAAGTCACCTGATCTCTTTGTCTCCAACACCTTCAGCTGGCACCTTTGCAGGGGAGGGGCCCAGGCCATCAGTTGCCTGGAGACAGGGTGTCGGCCATTCTCTGTGCAGACAGCATCACACTGGCCCTCTAGGGCTTTACAACAATCACACCCCCTTATCCCACCATCTAGAGCAGGGGTCGGCAACCTTTACTATCAAAAGAGCCATTTTGCCCCCTCTTCCACTAAAGAAAAATAGTCTGGAGCCGCAAAACATAACACTGCTTATAAACTTTTAAAAGTTTTAATCTTTTTTTAATTTTACCTGTTACAACAACAGAATACAACAAACAGAAGTGCAGTGTGCATGTGTAGGCCTACTTTGAAATAAATTAAACACTGAACTATGCAGGCCTTTTTGAGTCCTTCCCGTATTTGTGTAAAATTAAAATAAAACGTAGCCCACTTTAATATAAAAAAACATATAGTTGCAGCTTAGCAGTTTTAAAAAAGTAAACATAAAATTAGGAACGTTTTTTGACAAGTCCATTTCAGTGTGCTCTCATCCTCTTCGGGTTTCTTTCTCGGCCAGCAATCAACCGAAGCACCTGAACATACAATAAAAAACTACATCAGCTCTGGGTCTGAAATAAATGTTTTTTTCTGAATAATAATAGCCTATTAAATGCTAGTGTTCTCACCTGTTTAATGTGACTTCTGTTTCTGAAGCTAGATGCTGATCTTCCCTATGTCGGGGCTGTAAGATGTGACTTTGATCTTCACACAGGACTGTAGGCTCTCATTTGTGAGGCGGGAGCGATATTTGGACTTTATGAAGTTCATTCTCGAGAAAACTTGCTCGCATAAGTATGTTGAGCCAAAGATGGACAGGACTCCAAATGCATACTTTTTCATGTTCATATACGTGTCGGAATGGCACTCCATGTTTCAAAAACAAGTTTGTCGGGTTTGGGGAGGTTTTCAATATCATTCCATTTGTGCTCTTTAGCGAGAGTAGCCTTCTGACGGGCGACTTCTTCGAGATCCGCTGTCAGGCTTTTGAACTTGGACACCCATAAGTCTTTATCCACTATGTCGGCCAGTTCAATTTCAAGATCGGGCTGACTTATCCCTGTGAATGTGGATATGTTCAGCAGGGATGGGTCGATGTCCAGCGGTGTGACAGGGAAGGACAGATGTTTTTTTCCTTTCTGAACTCGCTGAATTTTTCTCCAAATGCAGCTTGCATTGCCATAATTGCACGGTGTAAATAATCACAATTTATGTGATTGTTCTCTTCTTTGAACTCTCTCAGGAAGGGGAAGTGAGAGAGCGTACATCTCTGGCAAACACTGTCATCTTGCGCTCAAACGCGAGAACATCCTCCAGCAACTGCAGGGCCGTGCTTCCCTTTCCCTGGAGATTTTTATTCAGCGTGTTTAAGTGACTTGTCATATCCACCATGAAATAAAACTTTTCCAGCCAATCGAGGTCTCCCAGTTCGGGATAGCTGAGGCCTTTGCTTTCCAAGAAGGTTTTCACATGTTCCAGACAAGCAGTGAAGCGTTTCAGCACGTCTCCCCTTGACAGCCACCGAACTCTGTTGTGCAGCAGGAGGTCCAAATATGCGCTCTCGACTTCATCTAACCATGAACAAAACTGTCGGTGGTTTAACCCATTTGCAATTATTTTGTTCACTATCTTAATAACAAGGTTCATCACTTCCACACATTCAGGGGGGAATGTTTGAGCGCACAGTGCTTCTTGGTGCAAGATGCAGTGAAACGTCATCAGCTCTCGATCCAGCGACTTTTGAAGTAAATTCACAAAGCCCTTCTGTGCTCCTCTCATACTAGGTGCACCATCAGTAGACACTGACACCAGGTGAGTGGTGTTTATTCCTTTGGCTTTTAGACAACTCAAAACAGCCTCACAAATGTCCTGTCCCCGCGTTTGGCCCTTTAGCGGTATGAGTTCAATCAGTTCTTCCTGCAGCCCATCAGAGTTCACATATCTGCATAACAGTGCTGTCTGCTCAATATCGTTTACATCACTTGACTCATCACAGGCAATTGAATATGCTTAAGCTGAATTGATGTCATCAATTTGCTCACTGGTGATGTTTGTTGCCATTTTAATGGTCCTGTCCTTGACGGTCTTTGCAGAGAGAGGCATTTCTTTAATTTTCTGAATAATTTCCTGTTTGTTTTTGAATTCGGAGAATAGATGCTCTGATATTTTTATGAACAATTCTTTCATGTATTCTCCGTCTGTGAACGGCTTCCCCCTCCTTACGATCTCATGAGCTGCCACAAAACTAGCAGCTGTTGTTGAGTTTGGAGAGTTGATCCACTTCTTGAAAGTATGTTTGCTCTGCTCAACTTTCCGTAGTAGTTCCGAAATCGCTCTCTTTCGCCCATCTTCAGTTGGGTACTTTTCAGAAAATGCTGAGTGCTTGTTTTGAAAATGTCTTTCAACGTTACATTTTTTGTTGTTTGCTAATTTCTCGCCACATATCAAGCACACAGGTAAGCCAGCGTCGTTGGCAGTGAAGGCAAAGGAATCTGTCCATGCAGAATTAAACTCTCTGTTTTCTTCTGAGATTTTTCTTTTTTGGGATGTATTCATGGTTAGCTTACCGCGGGGGTCGCACACTCAAGAAGCCGCCTGCAGGTAAAGGCGAAGGCTATAGACGTGGATGTGATGCATATTTTAATTGACAAATTATAAAAACTTTTTAAAAATTCAATGTTAAAGTATCACCTCGAACTCCAAGATAACTGTGCAACAAAATAAACAAAAATAAAATAATATATAAATAAAAATTAAATTAATAAATAACCGTTATTCTTTTTTTTTCTTTTGTCAAGGCCGAAGGGAGCCATAACAAGGAGGCTGAAGAGCTGCAGGTTGCAGACCCCTGATCTAGAGCCTTAAGAAATGCATTGGGGAAACTGAGGCACACAGACAGTATTCAGAGAAAACATTAAGCACATTCCCTCTTCATAACACCTGTATACGACCAGTTACATACTTTGAAGGGAGTAAAATAATCAAATATTGTGCTAAATACAATGATACTCCAAACTGACCACCAAATTTAAGTTGCATGTTTTTCCCCTCAGGTGAGGGTTCTGGGGTGGGGCTGGGGATAAGGGGTTCACAGTGCAGGAGCGTGCTCAATGCTGGGGGTGCAGGCTTTGGGGTGGGGCAGGGCTGAGGATGAGGAACTTGGGGTGCAGACAGGCTGCCCCAGGGCTAGGGCCAGAGAGGACTCCCCATCACCACCACTGGCAGCAGCAAGCTCCAGGGGAGGGACCCCTCCTCTCCCCTCTGCCCCCCACAGCACACTCACTCTGCACCACAGTCACTCCACATGCTCCAAGGGCCCCTCTCAGGTCCAGAAAGCTCACTCACCTCCCCTATGATGGGTACTGGTGGGCGGAGGGAGGGTTTGCCATCACAGGTGGCCTTCCATGTTGCTGCCCCTCACCATAACTTCACTGTGGATGGGGGATGGGGCTGCCCCTTGCCCAGCCTGGGGCAGGAGTAGGGGCTGGGGCTGGGGCAGGGGGGGAATCATAGGGTCAAACACTCATGGAAGCCCCAGCAGCTGCTAAGGTGAGTGATGTCTGTCTCCTGGCCGGAAGTCCCCTTCGCGTCTCCTCCAGGTAGGGGGAGGGGAGGGGAGGGGAGGGCTGCCAAGCATGGCACGGCCCCCTCCACTCCCCTCCCCCTCCTGAGGTGCTACAGCACCAGCAGCTTGCATTGCTGTTATGCTGTAGCCCTTAGGTGGCGGCAGCAGCAGCAGCAGCAAGGGAGAGAGAGACGCGCGTTGCGCGCTCTTTACGTTCAGGCAGGGAAGCTCCGGGGAGGGGGGGGAAGCTCCAGCCCTGGCGGCGGCGGCGGGGGGGGGTGAGAGGCGGGGGCGGGGGGGCACTCCAAGCAGGGGAGAAACCCAGCTCCAAATATTGGTGGAGCAGAGCCCCTGACTGTGAATATTCCTGGGGCTTTAGCCCCAGGAGCCCATATAAGTTGGCGCCCATGCTGGCTGCGGGTCGCTGCTCCAGGCCAATGGGGGTGGCAGGAAGCAGCACAGGCCGAGGGATGTGTGTAGGATGTTCAGAGAATTGGGTCACTTACACCCCTGTTTATGTAACTGCTGAATTTGGTCCAGAGACTTCTAGAGTAAGCAGGTAAAATTTCTGTGAACCTGAATTTGGCTCCAAGGGTATATCTACACTGGAAGCTGGGCATGTCAGGCTCCTGAGGACACACTCGTGCTAGCTCTCATCAAGCTAGCATGCTAACAAAATATTGTAGCTGCAGTAGTATGGGCAATGGCGGGAGAGGCTAGCAGCCCAGAGTACAAACCTGTCCAGACTAGACCCCATGCATATGTTCTTTGTGGGCTAGCCCAAGCCTCTGCCTGCACCACTGTGGGTGCCTGGATATTTTTAGTACACTAGCTGGATGTGAGCTGGCATTAGTATGTCTCCTCAAGCTGGGAATCACACCTCCAACTCCAAGTGTTGACATATCCCGAATGTTAATCTCTTGCTTTGCACACACAAGAATGAAATCTGCTTCAGCACATTGTCCCCTTGGAATGAAGGTACAAGTCTCGTAAACTGTACACCCTGAAAGGGCTTGGTTGAAACATAGTGCTGGATAATAGCTATCTGAATTGTACATGTTTATTTACATTTAAACAATGCCAGTTAACCAAATCAGTGCTCTGGCTGTATCAGCTGCTCACGCAAAAGCCACAATGAGCAGGACAATAGACCTTCAAGATGCTGAAATGGCATTGGAGTTGGTCCAGGTTGCTTCCTTCAAGAAGGTGAAGTGGTAGTATTCTAATACAATTAACTTTTAGTTTAGAAATTAGATGGAATGACTAGAAAATTTTAAATTGTCTTAAAGGTCTTGGAGAACCAGAAAAAAAAAGAAAAATAAATAAAGAGAACGTGGATGAGGGGGTCAAGAAGTGCTTAGTCGATATGGCATCAGATAAAACCAAAACAAACAACAAAAAGCCCTAGCTTCTGTGGAGCAGGTTAATTTTTTTTAATGTTCTCTTGAAGGACGAGCTCCAGACATAAGAAAAGTCATGAACTGAAAGCACTTCAGGACTCCTACTTTTCACCAGTAAAGATTGTACCCAGTCAGGGGAGCTGAAACAATTTGTACGGTGGGGGGGGGGGGGGCTGAGAGCCATTGAACCAAACTGCAAACCCCTGTATATAATGGAAACCATTCCAAGCCAGGGGATTCTGCAGCACTCCAGCACCCCTAGTTCCAGCACCTATGTACTGAGCCAAGTATGTAATAATCTTAATAAAATATACCCAGTTGTTTTCTTCCTTTTTTAAAGTTATGAGCCAGTGTGGGATGTCTAGTTTACTCATATAGGCCCTGATCTGTACATTAACTGTAACACCTTGATGTGTGTTTACTGACAAAGTATTAATTAACAGCTTGAAATGTGGTCACTTCCTTCCGTCCAAGATTTGTTTTAGCTCATTTAAAAAGTTAAAGTGTTTCACTAAACGCGATGGACCCAGTGCTAGAACCTCTGTAGGGAAATTTTCATTCTGAGACAACGTGAGTTAGGTCTTTGAGAAGACTATATAAGGCCAGATCTTGATACATCTTCAGTGCTGGTTTTACTAGAAATGGTCATATTGCAATTCAGCTTCATCCCGTCAAATTAGAACGCCAGGGCAAATTCCTGTTGACAGTGAAGACATTCCCAAAATGCAGCACTTTAATCACCCAACCCAGATATGTGTTTTTAATTCCCCACCCTATTTGTATAGAAAAATAGTATCGCAACAGTTGGTTGAGCTCTGAATGGTGTGTTCTGATCGTTATCCCTCCCGGTAAAAAAGCACCTTTAGTCTCCTAATTTTATGCAGTCTCCATTGATTGCTATTTGAAGTCAGCAGAACTTAGTGTATGATTAAGTGTTTGAATTGGGGCCTTGGTCAGCGGAGTACTATATACCTTAAGCTTTCTCGCTCTAATGATAGAGCTAGTCATGTTAGAGTTCGGGTGGCACTTTTATTTACAGGCCTCTTCAGAACTTCAGAATAAATTGGCTTAAAAAAATATTATATCTGAAGTCCCACGTCTAGTAGTTTGTTTAAAATGATGGAAGGCTGATTGTTTACAACATTCCATTCTTAAATATTTGTAGCCAGAGCTAGATGAAACATAAAATCATAAGACTTTTTTGTGTATCTGCTGTTACATAAATCCATGCAAATCTACTCTAAATATTTTAACAGTTGGGGTGTTTTTGACTATTTACATGCAAATTGATCAGTGAGGTGCTTCAGACAAGGGAAGTTTATTTCAAGTCAGATACAGTATGATACAGATATATATTTTTAATCCACCTTGCATATTGCCTCTAATCACCCTTATTAGTTTTGCCTGACTGGTCTCTGTAGTCTTCAGCTCCAACAAAGGCTAACAGAAAATGGCTAAAAATGCTTTAAAAATATTAGCTGCATTTTCAGACAATGTTGTTGAAATGCTTTGATCACAGAGCCGATGGGGAAATGGTAACTATTTTACACACAAAAAAATCTAAAGAAATGAAAATTTTTGGATTATGATTTTTGGGTAGAATTTTTCATTTTTCAATTGTTCAGGGCAGTAAGTTCTGTTTTTTAGTAATTTTTTTCAGTTTTCAACATTTTCCATCTTTTTTTGACAATTTGTATTTGCTATTATGTTAATACTTTTTTTCAAGTACTTGGTATCTAAAATTAATGTGAAATGTGTATTGGTGAATTGCCTACAGATCTGCAAAATCTCTTGGCACATTCTTTGTAGAAAGTTACACCTCTGGGCACTGTACATCCAAATCTACATAGTCCAGTAGATCACTAATTTCTAGTGCTCAATCTGATTAGGCCCAGAGATGAAGGATGTCCTAATAGCTGGAGTGCTAGCCTGGAACTGGAGAGACCAAGGTTCAGACCCTCTTCTATCAAAGTCTTCCTGTGTGACCTTGGTTTAGTCTATTCATCTCTCTTTGCCTCAGTTTCACATCTATAACATGGGGATAATAATGCTTTCCTACCTCGAGGGGTTGTGAGGATACACTGAGATTGTGAGGTGCCCAGATACTGCCATGGTGGGAGTCATATAAATACCGTAGACACAAGACCTAGTACTGCTGATGTGCTGTGTTGCACTATTACCAATATTGTTTTATTGAACTTCCCTGGGTCTCTGTATCCATCTATCTCTTGCCTTATATTGAGACTGTCTCTACCCCAAGGAGTTTAATCATGTTCTGTGTTTGTACACCGCGTAGCACATTGGGGTCCTGATCCATGGCTATGGCTTCTAGGTGCTATGGTAATATAAATAAATATAAGAAATTTCAAATGATGTGGAATTTAGCATAAACATGTTTCTAGAACATCCTGTTTCCTGATGTAGGATATATATTTGATATAATAAAAATAAATAACAGCCTTGTGTAGGATGCAGGTAACTGGCAGAGTAAAATGAAGAATATCTGTCGCTGAAGGACATATGAAAGACAATTTTGATCTAAAAAAAAATTAAATACAAACATATTCCAAGAGCTATAGTGAATATGCTGAATAATAGTAATTGTCTGAGCATGTCAGTGTTTAAAATTTATTTAATGAATTACAGGTGATACTATCACCATCATTAACACTCCTTTTGGGAATATAGTTAGAGATGTGTTTTCTGTGAAGCAAGTACTCTGGAACTTGAGTGTTCTAAAAAGTCTGTCCTTTTTCCTTAAAACTGTTCTCACTTTTGACAGATGTGAAGAGGTTAAAGCAGCTCTTCTGAAAGCATTGAGAGCAACTTGCTCACAATATATCCCTGTTCCTCAGCTTGTTCATTCTATAAAGAGTGGAAATAATAAACCTTTCGAATCTAAGGAAGTGTGGCATCTCTTGGACAAGATGCAAAAAGACAGTCAAGTCATGGTGTCAGATAATGTTGTATTTATCATTTAATGCTTAGCTACTGTTATGTACTCAGGTCTTTGATGCTAGTCTTGTTTTGAATGTTTTGTATAATAAAAATATGCAGCTGCCAGCAACATCTCATGAATCAGTTCATGAAAAGGCATCAGGAGCACTTAGTAAGTGTATATATTTACTTGGATTTGTATGCCGAATTGAGGTGCCAGCAGCACAATGAGACAGTGTCTCATTGTTGTCTTGGTAAAATGGATAATCTAGTCTGTCTTTGTTCTGTATATCTTCTTCATGTTCAGGGAGACTTAAAGTGAATGTCAGACATCTCACACAATGACATATTTCCATGTACAATGAGTAGCCTACCAATTTCAGACACTTTATTGGTCTTGTCATAGTACACAGACTTTATCTAAGATGATGCTTAATTTTTCATTCTTAACAGATTTTAGCAGGATGGCTAAGATAAACGGTAACTGTAAAATAATTGTGTGGTTGAGGCATCCAGGTGACTTCAAACACTGATCTCTTGGTCATTGGTTTTTACGTCTCAGATTTCATTCATTTTATGTCACAGATGTCTATTCTGTTAAATGAAGAAAATGCATCTTATAACTAAGGGAAATGCCAAAACTTGAATGACTCTAGAAACACAAACAACATTAAACAGTGTAATTTGAGTGCAGATCAAGAGAAGGTAAGAGACAGAAATTTTAGGGGGAAGCAAATCTTTGTCAGTATGCTGTTGGAAGACTTGTACTGCATTATTGCTGGTCTCTACATTTACAGGGTACTCCCGTGCCTTGCTATGGATGCTGGGATTAGCCAGTTCTTCATCCTCGCTGTATTTTGAGGTTTCATCTTGATCAGATTGGAATAAAGAGTTTTCTCGGTTTAAGACTTCATATGTAGAACTCCCTGCCTCAAGAAGACTGCCAGAGACCCTGTTTTATTAAAGATTCAGTGAAGGCCACCTGATTTGGTGATTCTGGTTTTTAAAACCGTTTTAACCTGCTCTCTTCTTTATTGTTAATTATTATTTTTATTATTTTAACACATTATATCAAAAAACATTTATTTGCAAAAGGAACAGCCATTGGGCAGAGATGCTTGTCATCCTGTGCAGTAACCCAGATGTTTTAAGATGATCATTTAATAAAAATAGTAGAAAATGCAGTAGGAGATCAGATGTTTTAAGTTTGGCAATGACTGAGGACAGAGGAGATGAGGAGAGTTACCAGTTGGAAATCAGGTTTACACACACTGAGAGACAGTGAGGTGTGTGTGTGTGTGTGTAATATATAATCCTGGCTTCAATGGAGTCAGTGGCAAAACCGCCATTAACTTCAATGAGGTGAGGATTTCACCCATCACGACTCAATGCATTTTCCTTCACTTTTTAGGTTAACTTTAATTGCTACTTTACACAGGGAGGAGTTGGAATCAAATAACTTTAACGGTGGATATCTGAAAAACATTCTCTTATAATAGAATGGTGTATACTTTCTGGGGAAGCCGTATACACATTTTTTGGATGTGTAATACAGAAAGTCGGCGTGTGTGCATGCACACGTGTACATACACAGCCTGTGGCAGCGAGCTGCCCAGCCTGGGTTGACAGACCCAGGCTTGCACTAGCACACTAAAATAGCTGCACAGACAGCGCTTTGAAATTGCAGCTTGGACTCTGGAGCCCACCCCACTCCCTCAGCTAGAGCTCGGGCAGGGAAGTCTGAGCCACAACTTCAAAATGCTGTCTATACCGCTCTTTTCAGCATGCTAGCGTGAGTCTGTCTACACAGGGTGGGACGCTTACCATTGTGGGTGTGTAGGCATACTGATACAGGTTATAAAAGCTCCTGGCATTAGCTGCAGGAATCGGATTTAGATAACAATACTATTTAGAGTGGAGGAAAGGAAGTACTTCAGATAAAGGGATTGAAACCTTGCCACCTTGTTTAGTAAGTTCCAGGCTTTTTATTTTATCTTTTTTAAGTATCAAGCCAGAGTGTCCTGGACATCATCTTTTTTCCCTGACATTTGTTCAGCTCCTGTTCATTAAGTTCACTTTTCTTAACTTATCACCTATTCAGCACACAATTCTTTTGCAAAAAGGCCTTGTTTAGAAAATACCCGAGTCTTTTAACTAAAAAGACAATACTTACGTTTTCTAAAATCCAAGCTTCGTTTTTTATAATTTTTTGCTGGTATTTCTTCCTCATGCAACATATGCTTATAACAGTGACAAGCAGCATAATGACAAACACAGCAATCGTCGCAGAAACAGCTATTATCATATTTTCTTTAGTTGAGCCTCTCTTCTCACACTTTTTTCCCATATACCACCAGTCATCACCTGCGGGACATCTATAAAATAAGAGCAACACCTATTCAACAGCTAACAAAAATTAAAGAAAGATACAGTTCTGTAAACTGTAGGTTCGTTATTAGCATACATGAAACCTTCCTGATGCAATCTAACTCTGAATTAAAGTTGCTCTGTGGGGTATTCCCCTCTGTATATACACACTATTTGAGCTGCCACCTTGCTGCTGTTGCCCTTTGCTCTCCTGTTCCAGATGGAGCCACTCTAGTTGACAGCCTTCTAGGGAAAGTCTAAAGGCCAGACTGGTTGATCATTCTGATTACTTTAGCCGTTGTCTTGGTTGTATGTGGCCCTATTTAAAAAAAAAAAAACCACCACTGAAAGGGCACCACCTATGAGGAGAATTCAGTGTCCTTGGACCTCTCCACCCTCTGGCTGCCGTTTAGCTCTTCTTTTCCCCCTTGAACTGACGGCATTCCTGGTAATACAAAATTAATTTTCTACTCCTGGGGTATGGCTACACTTACAAATCTGCAGCGCTGGTAGTTGCAGCGCTGGTCGTCCAGCTGTGCAGGGCCAGCGCTGGTGTGTGGCCACACTCACAGCTACCAGCGCTGGTGTGTGGCCACATTTGCAGCATTTGCAGCGCTGGTGGGAGTGATGCATTATGGGCAGCTATCCCAGCATTCAAGTGGCAGCAACGGTTCTTTTCAAAAGAGGGGGGTGGGGTGGGGCGTAGTGTGACAGGGAGCGGGGGGAGAGAGAGAGAGTGGATTTTTGGAGCCAACACTGTGTGTTAGCTTCCTGACTTGAAAAATCAGAACATGTTCCCGATCCCTTACCCTTAACTCTTAACTGCAAACAGCCTGCAGCCAACACGACTCCCTTTCTCCCCTCTGCCCCCGCTGTTTCTGTCAAGCAAACACTCACTCCCTGCCTGCCTCATTATCTCATTTGATTGTTCACAGATTGATCACAGCAAACAGGAGCTGTTTGTGTAGATAAACAGCTCCGGGATCAACGGATCCACGGAGCTACGAAGCTCAGAGTTCACAACAAAACAAAGAGAGTAATTTATAAAAGCATTCTGGGATACATCCTTATACCCTGGAGGCCAATCACAGCGCTGGTGTGTGGCCACACTTGATGACCAGCGCTGCAGCACCAGCGCTGGAATCCTTATTCCCCATGCTGAGTGAGGTGTACGGCCAGCGCTGCAGCCAGGGAGTTGCAGCGCTGGAAGTGCCCTGCAGGTGTGGCCACTTACTAATTGCAGCGCTGGTGGAGGCTTTCCAGCGCTGCAACTCGCCAGTGTAGCCATACCCCTGGAAACTGGTGCTACTACCAGCAGAGCTGTTATTCGGTTTGCCTGCGTTACTGTTAATTCATCATACTGACCTGCTTCAGTTCTGCCCCCTGCCATGCTCATCTCCTCTCTGTTGCACTTCTGTTTCCTTCAGCCAATCACTTCAAAAGAGTGTGTGGATGGGAGCAGAGGGTTATCCAGGGCCGGCTCCAGACCCCAGCGCGCCAAGCGCATGCTTGGGGTGGCATGCCGCAGGAGGGCGGCAGGCGGCAGGCGGCTCCGGTGGACCTCCCGCAGGCATGCCTGCGGAGGGTCCGCTGGTCCCGCGGCTCCAGTGGACCTCCCGCAGGCACGTCTGCAGGAGGTCCACCAGAGCTGCAGGACCGGCGACTGCCAGAGCGCCCCCCGCGGTGTGCTGCCGTGCTTGGGGCAGCGCAATTCCTAGAGCCGCCCCTGGGGTTATCAACAAAAACAGCTCAACCAACCCACCTGGTGGAACCATCCAGATGCCTTACTCTATCCTTACAATTCAAAAGAACTCAATTATCATGTTCGAGCAACCCTCTTCTTCTGCACCCTCACCTCTCCCTCATTATCAATTAATCTCATCTATCCATTTTTAAACTGGAAGACAATCAGGACAGGAACTATGGTCCAGATTCTCAGGTCTGACCAAGTAGTGTTTGGCACAAGAGCTGGGGCCAAGGAAGCAAAGTACCCCAATTCTTTGGCTGGCCCAATTGAAAATGCTTCAGTCATGTCCCCTTTCCTTGTCCAGGCCTCCTCACTCAGTAGCTGGGTGGGATGTTGGTGTAGGGCTGCCACTTGGGGATTTTCCTTATGCTCAGGCAATGACAAAAGAAATTGGTAAGACTCAAACAGAGCTGGACAAATCCCACCAAAAAGTAGAAATTGCTTTCTGTTCTAAAGAACTACTTCCTTCTCCTTAGCCAGGGCTGCTATTGTCCCCAGGAGATATAAGTTCCGGCACATGGAGCAGGTGCTCCTGAGGTCGTTATTGAAAAATATTACTGTAAATTTATAATACTACTGAGTTTACAACTGCCACTTTCCTTCTAATCCATAAGCCTGGCAGCCCTGTAGGCTGCAATTTGTGGCTGTCTGGCCCCTTTAAACTCCCTGTCTATTAAATTATGGGCACAGTTCTAGAAAAGGATCCACTTGCATAGAAACTATGAGCTTACATGAAGTGCATTGACTTCAATGAGATTTTGCATGATCAGGGCTTAAATTAAAAGCTTGATGCATTTGGCCTTCAGAATTCTGCCTCACAGAAGTCCCAAGGTGTGCATGCTCAGGCATGACATTGCTGTACTACTAACCAACCAAAAGAATGATGATACTGAGCTCTGGAACAATGTTAACCAATGAGATTGCATATGTAAATGAATCCATCTTGCTTAGCTGTAATAAATTCCACAAATGCTGCTATTCACTTCCTTGAAGGCAAAAACCTAGTTTAGTCAACAAACTTCATGTCCCCTTTAGTTTCAAAGGCAAACTGTTACACTTTTGAAATTCAGAGCCATAATCAGGACCACCTAATATTTCTGAAGAAACTGTTCAGAATGTAACAATACATGTGTTGACTTCTTGTTTCAAAAATATCAGTTCCCTTGAGATTACATTTAACTTCTGTTTCATCTCCATTAATATTTAACTCTCAGATTAGGATGAGGTAATACTTAATTACGACAACACATTAACAAATATTAAAAATAAATATTAATTAAAATAAATTAAAAACAGAATACTTTAAAATAGGAAAAGGCTGAGACTGGGAAAAGCTGTGTTGCCCAAACTGGTCACAAATCTAGTCACCTGGATTTGTGATGTTGGAAATTCACCGTATTAAAACCTGCCAGTCTTCTCCAAGGATAACAAGTTTAGTTTATTTTCTTGAATGATAAACTCTACTACATTTTTTTTTCTGATCATAAAATTAATCTTGGAATTGAATTAAGTCAGTTACCTGCACACTGGTTTTTCATCTACGACAATGGAGATACCACCATTTACACAGAAATTTGGAGTTGCTGTCACTGGTACTGTTGTGGGACTGGTGGTGGTATTGGAGATGGCGATTGCAAAGTTTTGTTGAGTTGATCTCAGATGTGAGATATCTAAAGAAAAAAAAGAGCACGAGGTTTTCATGCCATACTATTTTTTAATAGACCAGCTATAAGATTTTTCCATTAACCTGTTTTTTTAAACTCTCTGATTTTCTGCAAATGGACACAACATTTCCCTACATTAAAATGAGAATACATAACAAACACAAGTTTGCACTACTGATGAATTCTAAAAGTGAATAGCAATAATACACTGGCTGTGACACAACCTAAGCAATTTTCAGCTGTTATAAATAAATAACTGGTATTTTTACCTTTCAGCAGCATGAAATGCCTCTGCCATGTTTTGCAGTTTACATTCAGAAACAGACAAGAGACCAGAAGTGGTCTAGCTAAGAAATTTTGCATAGGAATAGCATCACATATTGTATAATTAGATTTTTAACCTAGTAATGAGCTAGGTAGAAGATTATACAGTGAATATAGCTATCCATACATTTAGTCAAGCACATGATTAACTTTAAACACATGAGTAGGCCCACTGATTCCCAGGCTACTCACACATAAAATTAATCATGTGCATATATGTTTGTAGGAGTGGAGCCTTATGTAGTACTAAAAACATCATACTGCATGCTTACTGCATTATAAAGAGCAACTTTATATAGCTACCATCAATGCTTACATACCTTCCATTGTTAAAAGAATGTAAACACCATCTTCTTTGATGAAGTTGAGGCTTCTAAGCCTTTCATGAGTTAGAAATCCACTAGTTCCACGTCCTGGCCCTCTCATGAATTGAGTCCCATTAGCGAAATTAGCAGGCGATCCCACTTTGTCTGGCCTGTCCCAAAAATAAGATGACGAATCTGCAAGGGGGAAAAAAAGTGTGTATGTATGTGTGTCCTGAATATTTAAACAAGAAGTTACTCAAAACTCAGATAAGGAGTTATATTGGTTGTAGGATTATGTACATTACTGTCTCTCTCCCCTCCACACTTCCTGGGCCTGAGAATCAACTCAAGTGCGATGTGTGACTCAGGAGGCTATATCAAGAAAGTCTTCCAGTGGTTTGTTAAATAGATTTTTATCTTGCGATGGGAGCAGAGGAACATGCGGCCTATTCTGCGTGTCATCCAAAAAAAAAACCTGTTGTGAAATCTTTTTTGGAATAAAGTTGGAATAAAAATTGGTAACACAGGATTAGTTTTTAAAATGCACTAGTTTGGTGGTTCTCAAAGTGAAGCATTTGTTGGTAGTCTGTGGAGAACTAGCTGGTCACAAGTTGCTGGCTCCTCCTCCAGATATGCCAGCTTGACATCACAAGGCAGAGATCAAACACCTGCGAAAGTAGCTGGTAACGTAAAGGAGCCAGCCTAGCTGCCTCTATTTGGGGCTTCCACTACCTAGAAGGCGAAGAATCAAGAGCTGCCCTCAGGGATTGGAGATGTAAGCAGGATACGAATGACCAAGAGAAAAAAGAAGGAAAGTGAGTTGCATGTGCATGGGTGCAAAGAACCAAGAGAGCTGAACAGTATGCCCAGCTGTGTAGGGTAGAAGGGAATGAAGTGGCAAGGACCAGAATGTATAGGGCAAGAAGATGATTATCAGCAGGAAATCTTGTGTAGTGTTTTAATTTATTAAAAGGGGATCCCATCCTGTCACATACTTTCCCCATTAGGAAGTTTAATGTGTGTGTGCGCATCACAGAACATTTGTACTTAAAAAAAAATATATTGTGACTTTTAGACAATTTTTAATGCCTTTCAGACCCTAGCATTGCTAAAATCTGGGAATCCACACAGCTAGATGTGTTTCCATGCAAAGCAAGAACTTAAAGATTGTGATACTAGTAGCTGTCTTTTATAGCAAAATCCTTACTACACTAATATATAGAAAATGTCTTAGGCCTATATCCAATGTACATTATTATAAAATCCTATAATTTACCTCCCCATAGAAATTCTTACTCTCTTCTGTTTTCAGTTTTTACCTTTTCATTGAATTTTCTCCTTTTAAAATGACTCTGAGCTGTCACCATTTCTTCTCTTCTCTTCCCTCTCCCCCCCTTTAGCTGCAGGTTATTGAATCTGAATTATTAGTCCTTTGTCCACTTGAAGATTAGGTTTGACACCAATGCTCCCTTCATCATGGATTCTGGTTAATGATGGCACTTTTGTCTTGTATTAAATCATGCCTAAGAGCTGGTCACCTCTGCATTTCTATTTTCAAGAGGGCTGGAAGGCCACGTTCTCAAAGGCAGATGTAAAGGCTATTGCATTGATCATATGAAAGGAATCTTCAGAGTGGATGCCATTCCTGCTGATCAAGCATGCTGTCTTTAAAAAGCGCACACACACACACACACACACACACACACACACACACACACACACACACACAATTTATATGTAATATAATATATAAAGGATGCCACCCAAGGCCCCTGCTCAACCCTATTATCCTGCTCTGGGACACACAATTCCCCTATATCACTGCTTCCTTCCATTGCATCAAATTCCCTACTAATGTAAATAGGTGAAACTCCGTTGAAGACAATGGAGCTGTACCCACTTGTACCAGGAGAGAATTTGACCCATTGTCTTTTTGTTCTGTTCTTACAAAAGCAAGACAATGTGTTGGGTAAACAGGACAGTGTAGTCATCAGTTTTTAACTAACCTGTTAATACAGATAGATCTGTTGTTACACTTCTTTGATTTGACATGCTTTGACGAATATCAGGATTTTGATCCAACAGCATCATAGTAGCTTGTTGCCATTCACAAGGCCACTGCAGATGATCATCATTTACTCCAGAGATTAAGTGCAAATATATCGCTAAGTTAAATGGGTTGCTACTGGTACCATTCACATACAAGCCAACCTGAAAAGCATATCCTTTACTAGAGTAAAAAGGTGGACTATATATTTTTCTCCCTGCAGGACTTGTATTGAGGAGATGTGTGAAATTTCTTATATGCCAGACATGATGGGGACACTGTGTTTCTGAAAGGTTAATGTCATCAATTGAGAGGCCTCCATTTGATGAACCATTTCCTTTTACACCTTCAAATACAATCCTGAATTTCCTTGTGGCCTTCAAAGGAACATGGTAAAGCTGCCAATAATCCAGAGGTGAACCTGAAAGAGAGAGCAAAGAGAGCAGTCAAATACTGTTGTACAGTATTCAGGACCTGTTACAACATTACACAAAAAATTATTAATTCCACTAGAGTTGAGGTTGTGTCAATATCTCTCTTCTAAACGCTGCTTTTCATGAAATTTAAATATGCATGCAGGAGCACATTCTTTTCCCTTCTAATTTTCTAACGTATGTTTAGTTCTTTACTGAATTTAATAATGGAAAAAAGTTATTGTTCTAAGAGATTTCTTGATTATATATTTTCCAAAGAATTTGGCAGTGAGTTAATCCAAATGTTGTGATAACTGGACATGCACAAAATACTACCTAGTATCTCTGTAACAAACCCCTCCTAAACAAAACAATCCACCTCTCACCTCTACCACCACCAAAACACAGCCCATGCACATGAACAGTTACATATCTCAAGAACAGAAAAGGATGGATTGATTTTAAATAGATCTATTTAAATTACCGATTTTAGTCATGATGTAAACCAGCAAGCAAGAAACCTTGATTTAAATACATTTTATTTGTGTTTTGCCTTTGTACCATTTAGTTATTTTCTTAAAGAAAGACTTATTCTCGTTAGTTGGTAGCCATTAAAACATGTTGATTTGCAACTAAATATAACTTTTGCACTAAATTTGGTCTTCTTTTTGCTAACCAGGAGACTACGCTGTCTGAACATATCTATTTAAGTAGTTATATCGCTTAATTTATACGTAGTCAGATTCTTAATTTTTACATTTCTATATTAGAAAATGGTGAATGATGCATTTCTTGTTTACTAGATTAATTTTTACTTGTGATTTGTGTCAAGCTCTATTTGTATGGAAATTCAAATCAATTAAAATGCACAAGACCAGCATTTTAATTTTTTTAATTAAATAAAAAATAGCTGTGTGTACCTTAAATATTCTAGATGCATCAGGAAAAAAAGTTTATCAAACATTTTGTATTGAAAACTACCTGATTTATTAAGCAAAGGAAATATTATTTGTATTTAGTGAATTGAATGGATTATTTCCTATCACCATGTTCTCCAGGATTTTGGAACTAGCAGATCTCATCCTCTCACACCTATTTTCTTGGTTGCCAACTGCTTTCTTAACTTTGAATTAATTAATCATTGAACTGAACTAGTTGAATAAACTGAAATGCAGAAAATATTCTCTGCAGCTGCAGAAGAGACAACTGCTATCAAAATCTGGTTTAACATGTCAACAAACTCTGGTTCCAGGTGCTTAGCCAGTGACTTCCACCAGTTCAGTGGTTTGACTTCCTTTAAAACTTGGCAGCAAATGTGTACTGCTTAAGGGTTTTTTGTTGTTGTTGTTGTTTGTTGTTTTTGTATTTAGTTTAAATGATTAATAGATAATAAATTTAGGCCTTAACATAGGTTTTCAATTTCAAATTTAATTTTAAACAGCTTTATTTTTTAAAAAACCCTATACTTAATTTACATTTTTTAAAAAATCTGATTTAAATATATATTTTTTTAAATTCATTGACTTATCCACCCTGTACTGCAACCAAATATCCATGAGATAGATTTCAAGAAGTAGGCTGAAGTATAGAGAGAGTAAACTTTCTGTCAGGATAGGTTTAGTGAGAGTTAGGGATTCCCTTTAAATTAACCTGAGGTCTAAACAGGCCCTGAGAAGCCCTAATACCAGTTTGTATGAGAGGAATCTGATAGTGTATAGGGATGCCAAAAGCACCAGAGCAACCAGCAGGTGAGGTTCATGGGGCAGTCAAGCATGCAGGAAAGAAAGGTGTAGAGGACTTGATATTTGCTACAGGGAAGACCTTGCAAGCAAACAGGTCTAATTAGACATAGGCTATGTCTACACTATGCAGACTATACCCACAAAACCATGTCAGCATAACTATGCTGGCATAACCCTTTAGTCACAGCCTCCCTAAATGATTGATAGCTACTATTCTTTCCTCAACATGGCTGCATCTACATAGGGGGAGAGGGGTGTTAGATCAGCATAGCTATGTCCATGGTGTTTTTCACACCCTTGGTCAACATAGCTATATTGACTAACTTTTAAGTGTAGAACAAACCTTAGTTGCAAAGGGGAACAAGTCTATTTATTATTATTTAGTATTTATTATTCTTCAGTCTAAAAGAGTGAGTATAGAGATAACTGGGTACTCTATGTATAATTATTATGCATTTACCTTTTCTAATGGGATCTGCTCTGACTTATTAACAATGACAAAAGATCTTGTGCCTGATCCAAAACCTGATGAATCATTGAAAAAACTTCTGTAGATTTCAATGCATTTTAATTAGTCCTTATATGGGGAATACACTATTGTAGACTGGTCCTGTAAACTTGGAGATTGGTGGGATTTTTATCAGTTTTAAAGTTTATTATATGTTCAAAAAAGAGGGAGGAAAGAAACTTGCATATAGAGTAAATTTTTCAAAGTACCCAAATGACTAAGCCCTGTTGATTTCCAATAGGAGTTAGGTGTCTAAGTCACTTAAACCTATTTACAGTTGAAAGCTCACAAAATATATCATGCTACGTGTCAAATGCAAATTGTGATATGTTATTCACATACTTCTGTGACGTGAGTCCAAACACTGTTAAATAAATGTATGGAAATATTTTTTTCCAACTTGATAAGATCCCTCAGACCAGGGCACTCGGCTAATCTTTTAAATTCACTCCAACTTTTCCACTTTTGTAATATTAATATCTTAACTATTAACATTAATTTGCTCTGCGACTTTTTATGTTGTCTAAGACACATCTACCTGCTGTGACATTGCACCTCATAAGACTTTATGGAAATATGCTTATGAATGTATATGTGACATAACTGGAATATGTTTTATGCTACATATGCCATGTAACATATCTATGTAAAGGTTATGATCTCCTGAATCTATTCATCCTATTTGTATGCATGTGTCATTGTAGTATTCGAAGTTATGAATATTGGCTGTGTACTTGCTTGATTTCTAAGTAGCCTTAGTAAAGCATTTCGGCAGCTTCTTGAGAAAAGAATGTGCAAGTTAAGTGCCCAATCAAGAAGCACTTAATGGACAATGGATCTTGGAAGGCTCCAATCCACATAAGAAGTCTACTTGCGGATGTTCAAGGCAGCAGGTGAACTGTGACTTGCCCATGTGACTCCAAAACTCCATCTTGGAGCTGGACTTTGCATAGGAGAGAGGAGGGAGTCTCCACCCACAAGAGAGAGTCTATTTAAACCCCTGGGAGACCCTCCATTTTGTCTTCAGTTGCTCAAGAGATAGCCTCTCCACCCTCAAGGATACCTGAGAGAAACTGGAACAAAGAACAGTAACTACAGGGGGTGTGAGTGATTGCTGGACCCAGACTAGAAGGAGGCTAGTCTGTAAAAGGAAGCTTATTGGAACACCTCTGAGGGTAAGTTTTATCTGTATTCAGTTTGCTTACTGTATTAGACATAGAGCTGCATATTCTACTTTATTTTTCTTGGTAATTCACTCTGTTCTGTCTGTTACTACTTGGAACCACTTAAATCCTACTTTCTGTATTTAATAAAATCACTTTTTAGTTATTAATTAACCCAGGGTATGTATTCATATCTGGGGTGGGGAGGGGGCAATCAGCTGTGCATATCTCTCTATCAGTGTTATAGAGGGTGAACAATTTATGAGTTTACCCTGTATAAGCTTTGTACAGGGTAACATGGATTTATTTAGAGTTTAGACGCTATTGGGAGCTGAGCATCTGAGTGTTAAAGACAGGAACACTTCTTAACCTGCTTTCAATTAAGCCTACAGCTGTTAGGGGACATGCTTCAGACTTGGGTCTGGGTTTGCAGCAGGCTAGCGGGTCTGGCTCAAACCAGGCAGGGCACTGACGTCCCAAGCTGCCAGGGCAGGAAAGCAGGGGCAGAAGTAGTCTTGGCACATCAGTTGGCAGTTCCCAAGGGGTTTCTGTGATCCAACCCGTCACACCTGCAATTTTAGATCAGCTACCATGAATGCTTGTGGTTCTTTAGCTATGTTAGGTGAGAGAACCTTATTGATAAGTGCAAGTCAGTTGTCGTAACTGACTATATTACTGGAAAATGACTGACTGAGGTTGCATCACATATTATATCCTCAACTAATAGAATCACTGCAATAACAAGAGAGAAGAAAGCCAATAATGAAAATACAGAGGACAGGAGTTAAAAGATGAACAATGATAAAGGAAAAATGCCACTTCACTATACTATGCTTTTCCCTCCCAGCAGTCTGTTAAGCATATTGAATATATATCCAACCAGAAGGCACACATTTAAAAAGCAACTTTATTTCATACCTTGTATCCTTTCAATGAGCCTTAAAGCACTAGTGGAGCTGGCTAAATCATACTCCCTGACTAAGATATTCAGCGTATCACTTGCATGACCACTGTTGTAATAATAGAATTGTAAGCACTGAAATCCTCTTTTGGGATATAGAATTCGGCTCTCCAGAGTAGCTGTGTTTCCCATGCTGCCAGCACTGGTATTAAAATGCATGAAGTACCCAGTATCTGTCAAAAGTGCATGAGAAATGCAAAAGAAAAAGAAAGTACAGTTTTCTGGTTACATTTTTATTAATATTATTTACCATTACGTCGTGATAATGCCTAGGGCACTCAGCGTGTTAGGCCCGGTATAAATGTAGTAAATGACGGTCCCTACCTCAAAGGCCTTAGAGTCTCTGGGGATACAGTATCAGAGTAAAGAGAATTTTTCTCTTTTGCTGGCTATTTTCCCCATTTGCCTGACTCTTAGTATCCATGTTCCAAAGCATAGGTGTTTCTGGTCTAGCCATTTAGGGACATAGGACTCAGGAGTAGATTTACCATGAAACAAACCGTTCAGTAGCATGGGGCCCCTGATAACAGGGGGCCCCCAAAATGCAGGACAAATCTCATCTGACAATCTTCCCCCGTGTCCCTGCAGGTGGTGCAGCAGGGCTCAGGCAGGCAGGCTGCCTGCATGCTGTGGCCCATGGTCCCATGCTGCTCCCAGAAGCAGCCGGCTGCTGGCATGTCTCTATGCACCCCTGGTGGGGCATGGGGAGGCGGCTCCATGTGCTGCCTCTGCCCTGGGCAGCGCACGGAAACCTGCTGCCCTCCTCCCCGCAAGGGGCACGCAGAGGTGTGCCAGCAGCAGGGCTAAGGCGGCTCCCTGCCTGCTCTGCCTCCCTCCATCCACGCCGCGCTGCTCCCAGAAGTGGACAGCCTGTCCCTGTGGTGCCCCAAGTGCCAACTCTGTAGCTCCCATTGGCCGGGAACTGCACCTGCGGGTAGCGACACGTGGAGACCCCCTGTCGCCCCTGCCTAGGAGCCACTGCCGGAGAAGTGTGTGTGCCGGTCACTTTGGGAGCCGCGCCACCCAAGGTAAGCACTGCCCCCTCCTGCACCCCAGCCCTCTGCCCCAGCCCAGAGCTCACACCCAAACTTCCTCCCAGAGCCTGCACCCCTCTTCCCCTCCCACACCACAATCCCCTGCCCCAGCCCAACCCCAGCACCCAAACTCCCTCCCAGAGCCCAACTCCCACACCTCCTCCTTCACCCTAACCCCCTGCCCCAATCAAGATGCCTCACTTTATTTTCATTTACTTCCCATTACTCATAGGAGGAGGATGAAGAAAAAAGAATGAAAAGGGGGGGGAGGGGAGATAAGAAAGAATGTTCTTTTTCTTGGCTGGGTCCTGAGGGGTGGGGAGGTCTGAAAGTGAAGCTGTGCATAGGGCCCCACTAATTCTAAATCCATCACTGATAGGACTGCAAGGGGGCCTCCTGATCTCTGAGTCTAATCCCCTGCTATCTCAGGCAACCCCGTCATAGAATCCCATTAATAAACTATCAAGCTCTATCTTAAAATTAGTCAAGTTGTTTGCCCCAATGACTCCTTTCCAGATGGCCCATTATTTGCTTGCATACACTACCTGGTGTGTTGGCTGATGCTGTTGAACCAAAACTCATGATGATTGTTTTGGCAGGCTCAAAACAATCAGTTTTTATTTCCAATGAACTGTTTACCCAGCCCAAATAATATATATTTTCAAATCCCAACCCTTTCCAAAATTTCTACTGAGCAGTTAAACACAAACAAGAATTTATGGTAATAGCAGAAATATTTTTCATATATCTGAACTACCATGGTTTGCAAATCTTTTTTTAAGCCAATTAATGCATCTTGTATAGTTCTCTTGTTTTATTACTATACCAAAGGCCAGAAAGCAGAGGAAAGATATTAGAACTTTCAACCTTCATTAATATCTACAGCAAAAATAACACGTGTTCCTGATAATTTTATGCTGCTTGGTTAAAAATTCATCCTCAGGTGCACTCTGATGAAGATCAAAGTCACAATTCTGCCCTAGCAGAAAACATTTTCAAAAGATAAGAATTCCTTGACATTACCTTTGCAGTGTCCCATATTGGTATGATCAGTGTGTGGGCCAGCAGGTACCTGAGACACACGTTGCCAGTCACTGTTATCTTCTGAACTTTGAATCATGCCACACACATTTTCAAGTTCAAAACTGCATGTGTCCATAAAACTTAGTGAGGAGGCTGCAAGATACAAAAGGAAGTGGTACATCTGAATTCTAGTCTTCCGAAGCTGGTGTCAGAGAGAATACTAAGACATTAGGCTCCTATGGAATCCTATGCATCCACCAATCTCATCAAAGTCAATATGAGTTGCATGTTTAGCACTTCACATGAGTGGGCCTGTAATTAGCTGTGACATACTGGAGTGGGACTGACTAATGCAAAGTTTGGGTTCTTTTTCAGCAATCGTGAACATCAAGTGACTCCATCATACTTGAGAGATCCATTAATCATCTTCTGCATCTCTTAAGTGTTGTGTTGATATTGTGCAATAGACAGTTGTTTATAAAAATGATAGCCCAGATCCTCCAGTCCTTACTCAATCAAAATGACGATGGACTCTCCTTCCCCTTCAGACCTCCATCTCCTCCAGTTATCCCAGGCATGGCCACTGGCTTTACCAAAATTTCCCTGATGACTTTGTTAGACTACAAATTTTGGAATATCAGTTGAATGTAACACTAAAGAGCAGTAGTGCAGTACCTCTGCACGTAGGCCAGGTAATTCAAGAAGAGGACTTGTCATTCCTCTTCTTGAATTACCTGGCCTACGTGCAGAGGTACTGGTCTCACACTATCACCATACTGTATCTAGACTGGATTTGGAAGGGCTTTAAAAAAAAAACATATTTTCTTCAGAGAACCCCCCCACAGTGTAATTTGATGACACACACCCTGTGTCTCCCAAATTGTGATAGGTAAGGGTACAGCCAGTGCAGATATAATAGAGACAGCAGAGATGTGAATTTTTCTATAGTGTCTACCACAACTGCAGGGGAATCAAAAAACTTTGTACAGTAAAGCATGTCTTAAAGCAACCACCCAAGGGATGAACACAAATCAGCTGCCTAATAAAAGTGTTCTTTAACTACCTAGTAAAAGTGTTCTTTAACTAAAGATCAAATAAAATTTCATTGGAAGCTTTGCATTGCCTTCTACACAGCAGGACTCCTGAAGGCATGGTCTGTTATTTCTAACTGTCTTAATTGTACTGATATTTCTGGTGCTCTTAACACACCCACTTTTCTAAACCGTTAGCTTCTCTTTTACCTGTGCTGGGTAAATTTTTCTTGATTTCTTCCATATAATGGACAGAAAAAGCAACAATGATTCAAGAGAACTTGAAAAACTTACTGCAATTGTATAGGCGATTTAGCTTCTGGAGATCATAATCACTGAAATCCATTCGTTGCCCAATCACATCCATGAATTCTGGTATGTTAGTTACTATGGTTGGTTCAGTTCCATTCATGAATGCCGTTTTACTATAGTGCATCACAGAAGTGTAATCGTAAGGAACGTTCAGGGCGCTTGATGTTTTATCATCGTATGTATTGAAATTGTGTTCTTTACCTAATGAAGAAAATGAAGGGAGAGAGAACTGATCAATCAGGATATAAAAGTTACCTAAAATACATATATGTACAATCAGCTTTTATATTAAGAAAACTGTGTAATTTAAGAGTTCAAGGACTGAGTCATAGATTTTTAAGGGCAAAAGGGAGCACTATGATTTTTCAGTCTGCCCTGCTGCATAACACTGACCATAGAATTTTACTGCATGATTCCTGCATCAAACCCACAACTTCTCATTAAACTATAGCATATCTTTTGGACCGCCAGTCTTGATTTCAAGACTTCAGGTGACGAAGACTCCACCACAATCCTAAGTTGTTTCAATGATTATTTACCATCACTGTAAAAAAAATACCCACCTTATTTCTGGTCTGAAATGTTTGTAGCTTCAGCTTCTGACCATTGAAACTTTTGACTTTAGATGGTTTAATATAAAACATCTGGTAACTCCTAGTTCGCATGTTGCACCAATAGCATATGCACAGGATGTCTGTTCTGTTTTCAGTTTGCAAAGTGTGAACACATGGTGGTAGTTTGCTGTAAACTGATGGAATAGCATTCTTGGGGCAGAGATACATGGTCCTTTGCTTCAGAGCAGGGGAGGAATTGGGATACATTATTGCAGGCATAACTGGGGCTGGCTCTTCAACTGGCTGGCATCAAGGTCCTGGATCCCCAATAGATCCTGCCTCTTAGGGGACAGCTCCTCTCTAGCATAGGCACTGACTGCATGGGTGCTCTGGGGCTGAAGCACCCATGGGAAAAAAATAGTGGATGCTCAGTACCCACAGATGGTCCTGCTGATGTGCTCCTCCCCTTCTCCCTCCCCTCCCATGGCTCCCGCGATCAGCAGTAGCATGCAGGAGGCACTGGTGGGAGATGGGAAGAGTGGGGCCTTGGGGGAAGGGGTGGAGTGGGGGAGGGGCCTGGGGCCGAGCAGGGGTCAAGCACCCCCTGGGGAACTCAGAAAGTCGGCGCCTTTGTTCTCTAGTATCCTCCCACTCATCCTCTAGTGGACCTTGCTGATTGTCCTCAGTGTGGGGGGAGAGTGCAGCCAGCAGGCTCCATGTGGTGTCTCGGATGGGTAGTGCTATAATTATGTAGGACAGGGGTGGCCAACCTGTGTCTCCAGAACCACAAGCGGCTCTTCAGAAGTTAATATGCAGCTCCTTGTATAGGCACCAACTCTTAGGTTGGAGCTACAGGCACCAACTTTCCAATGTGCCAGTGGGGTGCTCTCTGCTCAACCCCTGCCCCCACTCCTCCCCTTCCCACCCCCTCCCCTGAGCTGTCCGTGCCCTCGCTACTCCCCTCCTGCATACCACAAAACAGCTGATTGGGAGGGACTGCTGGTGGGAGGGAGGGGCTGGGAATGGGGGGAGCAAATGGGGAGCTTCTGACATATTACTGTGGCTCTTTGGCAATGTATATTGGTAAATTCTGGCTCCTTCTCAGGCTCAGGTTGGCCACCCGAGTGTAGGATCTTGTTCAATTCACCATAAACTGGACAGGTTGCATTGTTTCCTTTTGTCCCTCATTTCTGGCACTGGTTGGCATCCTGGTTGTGGCTCCTCTCAGACATCTGCTTAGCAATGTACACAAAAAGGTCTTTCTTCCAGTGACTGGCCACAAGAGCTTCCTGCACTGACACTTCTCCCCAAATGGCAATGAGATCCAGGGTTTCAGCATAGTTGCAAGCAGCTGTGTGAGACATGTTGTGGGACAGCTGGAGTGCTATCATGGTTGCATTGCAAGAATCTGATACACTCAGATCCAGGAGTAAACGGGCAAATTACGACTCCGCACCAGCTATCAAAGGAGATGTCCTGGGAACTGAACACCAGAGCAGGGGCAGGCACACAGGTGAATGGACAAGTCCATAATGGTAAACCTGTAAAGTCACTGTGGGATAGCTGTTGGAAGCATGGAAAAAGCAGTGCACAGCAATTACATCCACAAAAATAGTAGACTGCACTCATTCAATTTAAACCTGCAAACCTAGTCTAGTTGGCAAGAGGACTCCAGAGTTCACAGCAAATGTGGAGTTAGTGCACAATGATTGAGAGCATCGTGTATGCAACTGTTTTCAAACCAGTCTAACTCAGTTTGATCCACTTTAAACACCACCCCTGCTATAAGCCCTTTGTGTGATAAATTCAAGTCCTTCTCTATCAGAAATCATCTCCCCATGTAGGTACTTAGATTGTCATCAGCTTACCTCTTAACTTTCCTTTTTGTTAACCTAAATAGGCTGAGCTTCTTTTCTTTTCTCTCTCATTGTAAGGCAAAAAATAATTAAATACAGATCCAAAAAACAGATACAGTTTAAATTAAGTCATTCTCTACAATATATTCTTACATCTGCAGCTCCTGGCTGATCATCCATAAATAAGATGTATTTGATCTAATAATTATGTCTTTTAGTGTTGGATTTTGTAGGTGTTCTTGAGTTAGGAAGGAACGAGTTCATATCCAGTACCATGACCTTCATGTTGCCTGACAAACACAGATCATAATGAGCCAAAGAAATAGAGACCAATAAGATTCCTGAGAGGGCCTCAGTTGTGGAAGAAGCTTCTAACCTTGCCTGTAATAGTCCAAGATTGTTGAACTCACATGCTACATGACTCATATTTTTACCGAGGTGACTGTTTAAGGGGGTTAGAACCCTTAGTGGGGAAAAAGTCCCACAGGTTGGGGGGTATCAGTGAGTTGTAGTTTTGCTGGGATTTTCTGTGGTTTGCTCCTGGTTTTGATTTGGTTGCAGTGGGTTTTTGTTTGTTTTTTAAATAATGTCAAAAGCTTCTAGAGAAGTAGGTGGATTCATTTATTGTAATTTACAGTGGTGCCAATTATTTTACTGTGCTCCTAAGTGCTCTCTTACTCTGGGTATTGCACCTGGCACAATGAGGCCCCAATCCTGCATTGAGGCCTCCAGGAAATGCCTTGATACAGATGATGATAATAATAATTGAGGTCTATTGGCCTCATTATATGTCCCTTAACATTTATCTCTTTGGTGTGGGTAGTTGTTAAAATAAATAAATTGAGGTGAAGGAATTATATTTTTAAAATCCTAGTGTAGCTATATGAGATGTTACACAGATTAGTCTTCTCCATTGACTTAAGTGAAAAGAACGCCAATGAAAATGATTTACCAGACTGAATTCTGTTCCGCATTATGGAGACATAATCATCCCGGTCAGATCGTGATTGCTCATGCCAGAATCCAAGTGCATGAAGGAACTCGTGTTGAATAGTCCCAATCCTGTCGCAGTTGGCTCCAATAGAGAGTTGCTGCTTCCCTTGTTGGCGGTTCCCTACAGAGGACCAGCAACTAATAATAAAATAAAATGCAGGACAGGTCTGAGAAATACATAACTGATGTCCTCCAGTAATCTTTTTAATCAGTCTGTTCTGACAGATACAGTTAAAATGTAAGAGTTACAAAGTTTTATGAAATAATGTGTTTGATACACAGAGAATGCATTTCTTTTTTTCTATAACTTATTCTGGTTTAATATATTTGGAGTTAGTTCTTCAGACTTGTCCCTTCCTCTAATATTCAGTTTAGTGGTTTTCACTATGTTTCTCTGTCTGGAAATTGTTTTATTTCTATTGGTTTATTTCTTTAACAGGAAAATGTCACAATACTAATGACAGAAAGGATTGATGAGCTTTTCATTGATACTGCAAAAAACCCAGAAATGAGGAGCCACATAAAATTTTGCCAGAAAGGTGATTCCCCTGGAAAATTTTAAGAGACAACATTCAGGCCATCTAATTAATTTTTTAATTAAGGATTCCACCACCCCCCTTAGTGAAATTAGTTTCTTTGGGAAGATGCTGGCATTGGCAGCCCTGAAGAATGAAGCCATCTGTATAGCCTTAAAAATAGGGAGACAAGTTGAGTCAGGTAATATCTTTTATTAGACCAACTTCTGTTGGTGAGACAGACAGACTTTTTGGTTCTGAAGGAACTCAAATATGAAATTGTAGAACTAATTGTGGTATGTAACCTAGCACTTAAATCAGCTTCTGTACCAGGTGACTGGAGGATAGCTAATGCAACACCAATTTTTTTTAAAAGGCTCCAGAGGCACTCCTGGCAATTACAGGCTGGTAAGCCTAACTTCAGTACCAGGCAAATTGGTTGAAACTGTAGTAAAGAACAGAATTGTGTTCAACATATTGTGTTCCACACAGCTTTTATAAAGGGGAATCATGCCTCACCAATTTATTAGAATTCTTTGAAGGAGTCAACAAACATCTGCACAAGGGCGATCCAGTGGATATAGTATACTTGGACTTTTAGAAAGCCTTTGACAAGGTCCCTCACAGAAGGGAAACTAAACAGTTTTATGCAAACTAAACAGTCTGGGATAAGAGGGTAGGTCCTTTCATGGATCAGTAATGGATTAAAACATAGGAAACAAAAGGTAGGAATAAATGGTCAAATGGATGTAGCATGCTACCTACCTCTCTTAGAATGGAGAGAGGTAGGTAGAATGTTTGCTAGGGTTCTGTACTGGAACCAGTGCTGGTCAATGTATTCATAAATGATCTGGAAAAAAGGGGGAAACAGCAATGTAGCAAAGTCTGCAGATGATACAAAATTACTGAAGATAGTCCAAAGCTGACAATGAAGAATTACAAAGGAATCTCACAAAACTGTGTAACTGAGCAACACAAAATGCCAGATGAAATTCAATGTTGATAAATGCAATGTGATGCATACTGGAAAACAATAATCCCAACTTCACATGCAAAATGATGGGGTCTACATTAGCTGTTACTACTCAAGAAAGAGATCTTGGAGTCATTGTGGATAGTTTGTGCAGCATCAGTCAAAAAAAGCTAACAATGTTGGGAGCCATTAGGAAAGGAATAGCTAATAAGACAGAAAATATCATAGTGCCACAATATACATTCACGGTATGCCCACACCTTGAATACTACATGAAGTTCCGTTCTCCTCATCTAAAAAAATGTTGTGAGAAATGGAAAAGGTACAGAGAAGGCCAACAAAAATGATTAGGTGTCTGTAACAGCTTCCATAGGAGGAGAGATTAAAAAGACTGGGACTGTTCATCTTAGAAAAGAGAAGACAAAGGGGGGATATGACAGAGGTCTATAAAATAATGGATGGGGTGGAAAAAGTGAATAAGGAAGTGTTATTTACCCCTTCACATTACTCAAGAACCCAATAAAATTAATAGGCAGCAGGCTTAAAACAAGCAAAAGGAAGTACTTCTTCATACAGCACACAGTCTAGCCAGGGCCCACAACATTTTAGTACCTGAGGCGGGGAGCTCAAATGATGCCCCCAAACCCCCTCACTTGGGCCAAAACTTTGAAAGGTCTCAATTCTGCCTTCTTCCTGTTCTACTCCTCTCATGGTACTGCTCTGCTACTTACTCCAATAAAGGAGAATAACAACTTAAAATGCCTTGTTCAAAATTTTTAAGTAACACTTAACTTTCAAATGCCTGAACAGTAAATGTAACTTTTCTTGTCTGCATAGTAAACACTGGCATTTTTATCTGTTTGAATAATCAAAGTGGTGCTCTCTGTGCCTTATTGGTTGCAAAGATTTGAACTGCTTCCTGAAGGTCCACAGCCTGAGCCAGCTCATGCTCTATTGAGATGGTTGCAAGGCCGAACAGCCTCTCCTGTGTCATTGTGGAGCGTAGATGTTTTTATTAACTTCAGCTTGGAGAAGCTGCATTCTCCACTGGCAACTGTTACAGGAAGTGTTAGAAGTATGCACAGAGCAACAAAAGCATTTGGAAAGAGGGTGGTCACCTTATTTGTGCACATATATTCCAGAACAGCCTTTGGAGTTGATCCTGCTGAAATGTATCTTGAAAGGGCTTTCAGTTCATCACTTAAATCACTCGCATCAATATCGCGCATGTCATCATGTGTCAACACTGTCTCTATGCCTTGCATTGCTGGTGTAGGTCTTCTTCAGGTATAGTCAGGAGTTTTGGAATATCATACAGCATCTCAAATATACTGCTGTGTTCCTGGAGCTGCATGAAACATTCATTAACTGACTGTATTGCACAATCTAGCACCTGGTTAAAGAATTCAACTTTGAATTGTTGTTTGCGGTCTCGTATGGGATTATCCCGTGCCTCATAATCAAAATGTCTTCTTCTTCAGTAACTCTTGTATTCTTGAATGGGTGGGGAAATAGCTTCAGTGTGAAGTTCCTCTGCCAACTTCTCTGCACTCTTTAGAATGTTTTGAAATCCATCATCTGACTGGTAAGACTATAGATATGACTTTGCTTTGTCCAGTTGTTCCATTGCTCCAGATATATCAAGGTCCACACCCTGGAGTCTCTTGCTTACAACATTTATTTCAAACAGTATGTCATGCCACAACACTAAGCCACACAGAAATTTGAATTTATGTATGTTTCTGGTGATTCCATTTCCCTCTGCCACTGTTCTCCCATGAACAGTTACTGTCATAGCATTATCCTCCATAATGGAAACTATGGCATAATCTATCTTCCCAATTTGGTGTTTGATAGGCTTTATCGCCTCCATTCGACTTTCCCATCGTGTGGCACTCAGTGGTTTCAATGTCAGAGAGGATGTTCCCAGATGTTGCTTCAAAATTTGCCATCGATGAGTTGATGCAGAGAAAAACATAGATGCTTTGAATTACATTAAAAAATTCTGCACCCTCACTAGAAGCTGATGCTGCATCACTGACCACCAAGTTCAATAAATGAGAACTGAATGGGACAAAAAAAGCTCAAGGGTTTAACTCTCAGATCCGTGTCTGCACTCCTCTGTTCTTTCCTCTCATGTTGGCACCATTATTGTAGCCCTGACCTCTCATGTCAGCTATCATAATTCCCATATCTTCCAGCTTTTTAAGAAGCACATTTGTCATACCAGCTCCTGTAGTATCATCAATGTCAATAAATTCTAGAAAATGCTCTCTGACAGTCAACACTGAAGGGACATTTTCACTAGGTTCTGTTGTTGTTACAAAACGCACCATTTAAGTCATTTGTTCCATATGGCTGATGTCAGGTGTGCAGTCCAGAATAACAAAGTAATATCTTGCTGACTTCAGATCTACCACAATCTTCAGTTTGACTTTTGTTGCCAGTAACTGTATGATCTCATTTTGAATTGTTTTTCCAAGGTAGTGGTGTGTGTACATTTCTTGGGTGGTGACTCTTCTTTGATGCTCCTGGAGTACAGCATCAAACTCAGCCATCAGCTCCACAATTTTAAGGAAGTTTCCATTGTTTGGCACATACAACTGATCTGAAGTGCCACGCAGTGCTAGGTTTTGGGTAGCAAGCATTCTCACAATGGCAATGAGCCTTTGCAGAACATTTTGCCAGTAAAGAGACTCTGTTGCAATCTTCTCTTGATGCTGATCATCTATGGTGACCTTTAACCTTAGTCTCATCTCAAGCTCTTTCCACCTATGGAATGCTCTCTGGTGATTTGTTGCCTTCTCATGGCATGCCAGATGTCTAGCCAGATTTTTCCAGTCCTTTGTTCCTGTAGAACCCAATGAAGCTGGAACATTAGACTGGAAGAGTTTGCAACAAAAAGTATACAGCATTCTGGGTTTTTGAGTACATAAGCCATGGCCTCTCCACTTTGTCACTATTGGGGATTTCACACCAGTAATATGTTGGATGGAAACTTCTATTTTCATTGTCTTTGGGGAACATGAAGTTTTTCACTTGCTGTGGCCCATGCAGTACAAGGAAGTCCCTCAGGCTACTGCTCAAGTGGGTCCACAGTCCTGGATCATCTAGACTTAAGGAACTAAACTCAGCAGCAGCTGTTTTTTGCGCCTCCACCACACTCTTCTCTGATCTACACTTTTCTTCAGGAATGTGCATGATTACATCCATTTGAGATAGAGATATGAATGCTGCAGTAGCTGCCAGGTCACCTGCACTCTGACGAACTGGAAGATCAGGCATCTTCTCACCACTCACCTCCTCACTGGGGCTGGAAGGCTCACTGTGAACATTTGTGTCTATGTATCTCAGGAGAGCTCCTTCCTGCTTAGATAGAAAAGCTTCCCTTGCTTTCTTTTTTCTTCTGAATGCTGCCCCAGAGGGGTGTTTTCTTCTTTCACTCATGACTGCTGTTCTATGCCAGCTATAGTGGCTCTCAACACTCAGTTGAAGGGGACAAATAAGCAGGCTGGTAGCAGGGCCTGAGTGAGGGACGATATCAGCATCTTAAGGGCCTAACTGGCTCCTACTTCTTCAATTGACTGCCTGTTCTCCTCAGGTGGGTTCAGGGAAGCAGCAGGAAACAGGAAGCTCCCTGAGAAGCTGGTGTTAATCAATTTAGGCTCCTGGGGGTGCTAGAGAGGTACATAAGAGGCTCCTCGTCCTCTCTCTCTCTCTCTCTCTCTCTCTCTCTCTCTCTCTCTCTCTCTGCAGCTCCTGCTGCTTTCTGTTATTTCCTCTCACCTTTTCTCCTGCCTGCCCGTTATGTCTCTTGTGCCCGCATTCCTCCAGCACAGCACTCCACCATCTCTGTGCATCTAGAGCAGAGAGACTACATATGCACTAGCAACAGACACAATTTTCTACACTCTGGGTCCTAGTGGCACCCCCTGCACACAGTCTGGCACCTGAGGCAGCCACCACAGTTTGCCTCATGGTAAGGCCAGCCCTGAATCTACCTGTGGAACTTGGCACCATTAGGTTAAAAAAATAATTAGATAAGTTCCTGGAGGAAAAGTCCATCTTGACTAAATGACCCCTATGCTCTGGGTGTCCTTAAGCCTCTGATTGCCAGATGCTGTGACTGGATGACAGGGGGTCACTTGATAACTGCCCCAGAGGGAATGAAAAGAACAGGCCAGTTATCAAGTGACCCCCTGTCATCCAGTCACAGCATCTGGCAATCAGAGGCTTAAGGACACCCAGAGCATAGGGGTCATTTAGTCAAGATGGACTTTTCCTCCAGGAACTTATCTAATTATTTTTTTAACCTAATGGTGCCAAGTTCCACAGGTAGATTCAGGGCTGGCCTTACCATGAGGCAAACTGTGGTGGCTGCCTCAGGTGCCAGACTGTGTGCAGGGGGTGCCACTAGGACCCAGAGTGTAGAAAATTGTGTCTGTTGCTGGTGCATATGTAGTCTCTCTGCTCTAGATGCACAGAGATGGTGGAGTGCTGTGGCATTGGCCACTGTTGGAAGACAGGATGCTGGGATAGATGGACCATTGGTCTGAGCCAGTATGGCCAGTCTTATGAGCTTACGCAGAGCTGTTCTTCAGGTCAGCAGTAGTCCAGCTTCCTGGCAATGTGCCGCAACCTTTACCTAAAGAGAGCAGGTAGTTCCTGAGTCATCAAGTTCTTGATTTCTGTTGTGACATTGCTAACAGGAGTGTGAAGTGTAACGATCCTTTGTGATGTGGAGACATTTCCATTAAGAACTGACTTAGACCATAAAGTCATTTCACACACAACAGCAATCAGATGGTAACAATTTTATTTTCTTACTGATGTCATTTGAATTTAAAAAGACAACCTAGACGTTAAAATACTCCATATCCCATTATTAATCTTCTAAAACACCTACTTCCCCACCTCTCAATGCATCTTTTATAGCGGCAAGCAAATCAGATACATGTATGTAAAGGAGAAGGTGATTTATCAAATCTTTTCTGGGGTGATAAAGTTTTATGGATCTGTCTGTCATCCCCATGAATTTTACGCTGCTGTCCAAACTACACCCTTTAGACTAGGGTTATTTAATCTACAGACATAGGAGAATTGACTGTAACAATCAAAGTTATGTAAGACAGAGTGAAAAGTGATCAGTTCTTGCCTTTTTTACCCCGTCCTATAACAACAAAACATGGGCACACAGGGAAACAAAAGGGTAGTAAGGATGGAACCAATTTGAAAAAGTACTCGTTGAAACTTGCTAGCCAAGAGGCTATACAGTCATATACTTTAGCTTCAGAGTGGTAGCCGTGTTAGTCTGGTTCTGTAAAAGCAGCAAAGAATCCTGTGGCACCTTATAGACTAACAGACGTTTTGCAGCATGAGCTGTCGTGGGTGAATACCCACTTCTTCGGATGCAAGTGCTACTTTAGCTGCATTTTTTAAAGTTTATGACTATTAATAACGTTTACTGATAAGCTAGTCAAGATGATAAGGGTAATGAAACTAACTGTGTAAACATATAAGGAAGGAATTTCTCCTTAAGCACGGCATTGTATAACTAGCAGTGAAGGCTAGATACATTACCAGACTAGATGGGCCAATGCTTTTGTCTGCTATGGCAAATTCACCTCTAACAGAGGTACAAAAAGGAACATAATGATGATTGGACGTCTAACATAGTGAATGCCAGTGAAAATGAGGTAGGATCTGAGTCTAAAATAGGGAAAGAACAACTCAAAAATTACTTAGACAAGTTAGATGTCTTCAAATCACCAGGGCCTGATGAAATACATCCTAGAATACTCAAGGAGCTGACTGAGGAGATATCTGAGCCATTAGCAATTATCTTTGAAAAGTCATGGAAGACAGGAGACATTCCAGAAGACAGGAAAAGGGCAAATATAGTGCTTATCTATAAAAAGGGAAATAAGGACAACCCTGGGAACTATAGACCAGTCAGCTTAACTTCTGTACCCGGAAAGATAATGGAGCAAATAATTAAACAATCAATTTGCAAACACCTAGAAGATAATAACGGGATAAATAACAGTCAGAATGGATTTTTCAAGAACAAATTTTGTCAAACCAACCTGATCGCTTTCTTTGACAGAGTAACAAGCCTTGTGGATAGGGGGGAAGCAGTAGATGTGGTATATCTTAATTTTAGTAAAGCTTTTGATACTGTCTTGCATGACTATCTCATAAACAAACTAGAGAAATACAACCTAGATGGAGCTACTATAAGGTGGGTGCATAACTGGTTGGAAAATCGTTCCCAGAGAGTAGTTATCAGTGGTTCACAGTCATGCTGGAAGGGCATAATGAGTGAGGTACTGCAGGGATCGGTTCTGGATCCTGTTCTGTTCAATATCTTCATCAATGATTTAAATAATGGCATAGAGAGCACACTTATAAAGTTTGAGGATGATACCAAGCTAGGAGGAGTTGCAAGTGCTTTGGAGAATAGGACTAAAATTCAAAATGATCTGGACAAACTGGAGAAATGGTCTGAAGGAAATAGGATGAAATTCAATAAGGACAAATGCAAAGTGCTCCATTTAGGAAGGAACAATTAGTTGCACACATACAAAATGGGAAATGACTGCCTACGAAGGAGTACTGTGGAAAGAGATCTGGGGGTCATAGTGGATCACAAGCTAAAGAGGAGTCTACAGTGTAACGCTGTTGCAAAAAAAGAAACCATAATTCTGGGATGTATTAGCAGGAGTATTGTAAGCAAGACATGAGAAATAATACTCTGCGCTGATTAGGCCTCAATTGGAGTATTGTGTCCAGTTCTGGGCACCACATTTCAGGAAAGATGTGGACAAATTGGAGAAAGTCCAGAAAAGAGCAACAAAAATGACTAAAAGTCTAGAAAACATGACCTATGAAGGAAGATTGAAAAAATTGGGTTTGTTTAGTCTGGAGAAGAGAGGACTGAGAGGGGACATGATAACAGTTTTCAAGTACATAAAAGGTTGTTACAAGGAGGAGGGAGAAAAATTGTTCTTAACCTCTGAGGATAGGACAAGAAGCAATGGGCTTAAATTGCAGCAAGGGCGGTTTAGGTTGGACATTAGGAAAAACTTCCTAACTGTCAGAGTAGTTAAGAACAGGAATAAATGACCAAGGGAGGTTGTGGAATCTCCATCATTGGAGATTTTTAAGAGCAGGTTGAACAAACACCTGTCAGGGTGGTCTAGATAATACTTAGTTCTGCCTTGAGTGCAAGGGACTAGACTAGATGACCTCTTGAGGTCCCTTCCAATTCTATGATTCTATGATAATGATGAGATTTATTAAACACCATTGGCTAAATCTTACAATTCTTAGGGCAGGTCTACACTAAGAATGGGGGTCGAACTAGGGTACGCAAATTCAGCTACGTGAATAGCGTAGCTGAATTCGAACTACCCTAGTTCGAACTACGTACCCGTCCAGACGCCGCGGAACCGAACTCCGCGGCTCCAAGGTCGACTCTGCTAACTCCAGCTGCCGAGGTGGAGTACCGGAGTTCGAACTAGCGCTTCCGGAGTTCGAACTATCGCGTCTAGATCAGACGCGATAGTTCGAACTCCGGAAAGTCGAACTCACCGCGGCGACCCGCGCGGTAAGTGTAGACTAGCCCTTACTGTTGAAGTCAGTGGGAGTTCAGAAGTCTAGGATTTAGCCCTATATGGTCTTTTTGATCTGGCTGCTAAAACACCTGGATTTATTAGCATGGAAAATTCATAGGTCTAGGACCATAGATTCATAGGTTAGGTTCAGCCTTTCAATGCCTAATGTTTAGATGTTCTGCCAGCTAGTGGAGTCCAAACCCCTGAGTTAGGTGTCCAGGCTCCCAGTCCCTATATAATGCATGAGGAGAGTCAGGTGCCAAGAATAGGATCCACCAAAGCCCAGCATTGTACTGAGTGGGGAGCCGCCTAAGCTAACAAGTAGAAAATGAAGAGGAGAGGAGTAGATGGCCTAAGCCCCACTCCTCAAAAGGAAGTAGACATCTAAAATAATACCTGTTCCACTTTGTATCAGTAGTCATTAGAACAGGGCCTGGAACTTGGATCTCACACATCCCAGGTGGGATGAGTAGTTCCAAGAGTCATTATCATTGTCTCTCTGGCCCAATGCCTTAAGTATTTCATACAAGGTGGAAGAGATTCAACAGAAGAAACTGAGAGACAGGCATCCCTGAATACTTTTTAGTGCAGTGGTTAGGGCAGTCACCTGTCAGGTGGGAGACCTGACTTCAGATTCCTGCTCCACATCAGACAGAGGTGGGATTTGAACCTGACTCTCCCCCCTCCTGGGTGCATGTGCTAACCATTGGGCTAAAAGTTACAAGGAGGTGGCACTACCACCACTAATAGCATTTCATGTGAAGCCCGATCTACTAGTCATGCTCTCAATATGCCTGCTGGAATGGGCCCCACAAGCAAGATAGATGGGGCAATGCCTAGTTTGAAGATCTTACTGGGGCATGGATGTGAGCTGGGTATGAGGACTGAGGTGGCTGTGGGCTTGTCCAGTGGCTGAAATTTAGGTAACTACAGGGTTAGGTGGCAGCTGAGTGGAGGTTTTGAGGCTCTATATTTTGGAGTTACATGCCTAAATCCCTTTGTGGTTCTAGCCCATAGCATTCAGATCACACTTGCACCTTGGTGGTTTACAATTAGTACACAGGTCTATAAAGTAAAATATTTATAGTGACAAATAGCCTGGGGCTGACTTTGTATCATTTTCCAGGCTCAGGTGGGAGTCAAAACAACCCTGCAACGTCACTATCCATATGTAATTCCCTTTATTATGGTTGGAAAAATTGCAGTCCTGAAGTCTAGGCTATGGCATTTCCACTATGGGGATTTTTTTTTATAAGGCAAATTTAGTATGAAAACATGAGAATAGAACTTCATATGCCCAAAGGCCAAACAAGAAAAAATGATTTGATCAAATAGCTTGATTTACCATGAAAGGTAAGGTATCATGTCTGTTAAGGATTCAGTTCTGTACTCAGTTGCATCGGTACAACTTCCATTGGGTCCTAGAGTGTTTGTTTGCAAACAATATAATAAGGGAAAACTTAATCTTTACCAAGTTCATACCAGGTTTTGGACTATTATAGTTTCCAATGTGTAAAGTCTGAGAATGACTAGGTTGAGATAAGGAATTATATTCAGTTCCCAGTTTTTGGAGAACATACTAATTAGTGCACATAAAAACTGGCCATATAGCCAAATGGAATGAGAATTTGTCACATTTTTGCTCTTACCCACTGCCCTTGAACACTGATATATAATTTTTTTCTCCTTCCCAAGGTTTGAAGTCGATACAGGTTTTTAGGCGATACCGTTCAAATGCTTTGAGGATAAGTCCTTTAGCATTCATTTCTGTAAGGGAAACAAATAGCATTGTTATAAATATAAAGCCAAATCCTGAGGTACTTGCTGAGCTTTTATAGACCTCACTCTGACAATCTGATATTAAAATCTTGGAGTTTTGACAGATTAAGGATTGAGCAAAAATTCAGTAAAGGCCTAAGAATCTAGACTGCTGGAAAATTGGATTCTACCTTTGTTTTGTTTAAACATAATACAATATGTTTCATGGGTGATTTTCATGTATACGATATAAGATGATGAGTACATAATGCTTGATCCTGACAGTTGCTGAGTGCTCTCAACTGCTACTGACTTCAGTGGAGTTTATAGGACCAAGGATTGACTAAAAACCTCAGATTCACCCAGAGCAAGTAAAGGGTTATAAACACCTCAGTGGCATTGTTCAGATCCTTGAATGCTAGCAATACATCTGGTTCATCTCCTATAGGAAACTTACTTGGCTTAAATTGGTTAATCTTTCCCTTCATCTATTCATATCCAAACTTTTGGTCACTCTGAACCGTGCAAATGGAAAGGTGAAATTCCCTAAATTAAAAAGATCCCCAGTAACTTTTTCTTTCTTTTTACTTAATGCAGTGTCATACCTTAGGCAGATCACTTTAAAAACAAACTTGTATTTAAAACTAGTTCAACTTTTCAACCAAAGCAGACACTATTATATTTATTTATTTATTTCAAAGGCAAATACAGTACCCAGGCTATCCTCAAGGACATATGGGATGGTGAGGGGCCACCGATAGTTGTCACCAATAATGGAGTTTCGTTCCTGTATTTGAGAAGAAAAATAAATGTAAAGAGTTCAGTAAGGGATGACATAGGAGTAGGTAGTAAAAAGAAAATTTAGTAGCTCTAACCTGCAAATAAAAAATATGTCTCTTATGAATCTGTGTGAGTAGTTGAGAAATAAGCCTAGGAGCACAAATGCTGAGGAAGCTGGCTCAGTGGTGTAGGCTTCAGGTTTGAAATACTAGATACCATAGGTACCGACTCTATGAGTGCTCGCACCCATGGAAAAAAATGGTGGGTACTGAGCACCCACTGGCAGCCCCCTTATCAGTGCCTCCTACTCCCCCCAGCACCTCCTGCTCATCGTCATCAGCTGTTCCACGGTGTACAAGTGGCGCTGTGAGGATGGAGGAGTGAGGTCGGGGTGTGCTCGAGCGATGGAGCAGAACGGGGCAAGGCAGGGGCGAGAAGAGGCAGGGTGGGGATGAGATCTTGGGGGTAGGGGTGGAGTGGGGGTGAGGCCTATTAGAACATTAGAAAGTCGGCAGCTATTCTAGAGACTTCCCAGGACCAGAGTTTCAAATCCCGGCAGGGTCAGCTAAATCCTAAATTCCTTGCTGTTTATGAGGGTCTATCTTTCAGTACATCATTATAATATAAAGTCCTATCTACTCTGCCTGAACATTAACAATCCCATGACTCTTTTCATAAGTGTAGGAATTTGTTCCAGTGGCCTTGACTAAAACTTTCCTTACTGTCACTGATGTACCATGTGCAGATTGATTTCCATCCTCCATCCCAGAAATAATTCAGTAGTGGCTAATAATCATCTGCTCCCATTGAATTAGATGGCAAAATTGCTATTGACTTCAAAGGAATTAGGCTAAAGTAGATTGTCAGGCATTCCCACTGGGATTCTTTGAGATATAATGCATTATATAATGCAGTGATTTTTTTTGAGGTGAATAGGGATACTAGAGGGATGTTCTAAGATGAGATGCTAATCAAGGATCTAAACTTGAATGAGGAGCCAACTCACATGAGGAGGAAAGGTATGCAGGGAAGAGTCTGAGGTTTCATATGCTGACAAATATTGTGCAGAATTGCAGATAAACTAAGGATATCTCAAGCACACCTGTCTGCATGTGATTAATGCCAGTACTCTTAAAACTACAAGTCTAAATCACAGTAAGGGAAATAAGAAGTTTATTACATTGATCTAATGGCTGAACTGATTTTTATTCTAGTTAATGCTTCTGTAAATGTACATGACTTGTTCATTATCTGTGACATTTTGTACAAATACATTCCCAAATTATTTCAATTTATTGTTACATAAACAACATTTATGGCTAGTTCAAGCTGGATGGGCTGAGCATGTTCAGATCAGCCGTGCTTTATATTACATAAGTCAATGACACATTTCTGGTTTTATATTTTATGTTTGAACTCACCCCATCAAGTTTGATGTCTCCCTCAAAAAGGTTCAGTCCTAAAGCTAAAAAGTAACAGTTGATTAACATTCAGACATTGTACTGATCTTTCACTGTTACAATGAAACTTTCAAAATATGAAAAAGAAAATTAAAAAATAACCTTCATTGATGTCCAAGATATCTTGATCACTTCCACCATCTACATCTACTTCTGAAAAACAAGAGACAAGTGAGATAGGACATTAGTCTTTGCTATTATCTTTACGAAGTGTGAAAATTAATGTAATAACAATAATAGTAATTATAAATCTGTCCCTGCTGTGTTTATGAGCAGCTGTTTTTGTTGGCTGCCTTCAGTGCACTCATATAGAACTCTAAACAGAACTCACCAAATGACTCTGGAGTAGGCTAGCGAGGGAGAAAAAAAGAGAAATATTATCAGAATACACAAAATGAAATCCTATGAACATTATTCTTTTAATAATATTGCAGATCCAGCTTGAGCTCAACTAACAGCATTTATTCCTGGCACTTTGAGTATGCTTTAATAGGCTACAGTCAGGTTGCACTAGGAACCATTTGGCTGTTTGTGTGTGTGCATGCACTCAGATGTTCCAGTACAGAGTATAGACTAGATAAGCCAAGAGATCCTTTCCAGCCCAATCTTCCCTGATTCTATAATGTCAATAGCCCTCCATTAAGTACTAAAGTTTTATGGCATTTATGTGCTACCATCTCATAAATCTACCTTTTAAAAAAAATGTTATTCCATAGTACAATGTCTAACAGATACACGTATACCATGGGAATGATACCAAAGAATTTTTACAGACTCCATGTACTTTTGAAAAATCCGATCTTGTAAACTCTTACACATGTAGCCCTCACTTATATGGGTAAAGACTACCCACACACAAGTAAGGGTTGGCAGGCTCCAACCCAGCTTGCATAGAATACATAGTTGTCATCCTGTTCATTTTCCTAGGCTTATTTAATTTTCTTTTACATGGAGGCTGATCCAACGTCCATTGAAGTCAGTAGGAGACTTTCTAGTGTCTTCAGTGGGCTTTAGATCAGGCTCTTAAGTGGCCAAATCAGAGCAGTTTCACTGAGAGGAGTAAATGAGTGCAAGGTGAGGATGAATGTAAGGAAATTTTAAAAAACAAAACAAAAAAAACCCTACTAATAAGAAATGTTTCATGTATTGGTTTAGAGGCCAGAGACTGGTAATGAAAGAATATAATTTGCAGCTAGACTGAATACACAGCGGAGCCAATTTATTTCCAAACAGCAAAAAAGTCTCATAATTCAATTAATGGTGATCTGGTTTGGAAGTAATTAATAATTACCTTGATAGTTAATCTGACTAAAATTAATCCCCCAAGAATGATTTAATTAATATTGTCAGTTTCATGATGGTTTATCCAAAAATTTAAATGTTTCTATAAACATAAATTTAAAAAAAAAGCTTTATCCAAAGTGCTGAATACCTTTAGTGCCATTAATGAAAGGTAAAACATTTCTGTGGTCGTTATGATTACAATCACAATGCCTCCAGGCTTCAAAATCCATCATGCAAACAACACATACATCACAAAGCTAATTTTTTTCCAGTCCCTGGACAAGATTTTCCAGCGGCATCAAAACTTTCATAAGTAGAAACATAAAACAATTTAATTGATTCCAACCTATATACTCCTGGGGAGTAAGAAAAAGCATGAGTGTGAGATTATTCAAATACCAAATTATTTCTAATTCCTCATGTAATTAAATTCAGCCCAGGTCAGTAGTGACTGAAAACTGTCACCAACTGATGGCTTCAATGTTGAAGAAGTTGGTGATTTCCTGCTCGATAGGGTTTAATCCTTACTCATGGCTATGGAATCCAACAAGTCCCAGTGAGATTACTTATTTTAGTGGGAATACTTGTGCGTGTCAAGATTACTCAGGGGAGTACCAGCTGCAGGATCCAGCTGCGGGTGTCCATAGCCTCAAAGCCAACACAATTTACCAGAATGCCAGCTCCTACTATTTTAGGAATAGCTACAATTTTGTACATTTATAACAAATTCACAATTAAGAATAACAGTGCCAGCTAACACTAATTAAGGGTGTGTCAAGGAGAAATCCGATTAGTCCACTGAATTACTATTTTAAAATCTAAACGGAAGACATTTCCTCTTTTCTGAATAATTTACCGTTTGTGGTTTATTCAGCCTAACTATGGGAAACACTTTGAGGCATGTGAATGATGTTATCTACATTAAAATGTAAGGTGGCCATATTCTGCCACCTTAACTCATATTAAGTGATACATTGCTCCATGAGGTGTCCCAGTGATACCGATATGAGAAAAGGTACCAGATCCTGGCAAAGTAATAACAGTGTAATCAAACTCCACTTCCATTCACACAGTGTTTGTCTGACCCACAGATTCAGACTATTGTGTGCTCCAAATTCTTGCAAATCACACTGGGTCTTATTCACAGAAGTGGGAAAATACTGCATTTCTCTGTAAAAACATAAGGCAGTATACAATTTCAAAGTTGCTATTGTTGTACGTTGTCATAAAATAGCTCACCACAGGTTGGGGAAGCTGCTAGTACAGCCAAAGAAAAACGTGTCCAGCTTGACTAAGAGGGCATTCACTTCATTGACATATTTATTATATTAAACAAAATACTTGATATGACTATCTGTATTCCAAATAGTAGAATAGATGTTAGCACTTACCCTTGTCCCAGTGCTAGACTATGTATGCAGCCAAAATTGCTATAGAAAAATCAGTGGTAGTTCTGCCTGAGTAAGGAGTGTAGGATCAGGCCCTCTAGATATAGAGCTGGACTGATTATAAGTAGCAGCAATAAGAAATCTACTCAGAAAACAAAATGTTCTGTGTTCCTCCTTGATGTTCTTAACAATTGGAGAGAAACCGTCATTTGCAGGAACTATATGCATCAGTTTTTCTTTTTTTTCACAAGCTTGTCATGACATATATTACACTTCAAAATGTAAAGATTGTCTTTGTTTTCTTACCAGACCACAGCCAACCTGAAGAAGACACCAAATCAGGAGCAAAGGCATAGACAACATACCCATCTTGCTTTACTCTGCGAAAGGTTATGGACTCAATTTCAGAGCAACTTTCTAATTAACGACGTAAATTTAATACTTCAGAACCTTTGTCCTGGTATCTGTAGCTAGTTGCTTTGTATCTTTATCTTAAATTGTCCAATGAGTAAAGTCTATTTCTTTTATCAGATTTATTACCACCATACAGATAATTAATGCGTATTTTACAAGTAACTTTTCCTTATGAAAAATAAGAGTAATAATACTTAGCATTTCATTTTGGAAACTAATCACAAGACTCCTGTGAGGCAGAGAAATTATTATTAATATACCTATTTTACAGAAAGGGAAACTGAGAGAGAAAGTTTGTGACTTTCCTAAGGCCATATAGGAGGACTTGTCAGAGCCAATACTCGAATCTGAGACCATGCTTCTCTATATAATGCCTTTCTCTAACTTGAAGTACTGCATTTGTCAGTAAGTTGGATCATGGTATCCTGCTGGATCATTTACAAGTTTTCTCAGATTGAATTTATTCATTTTGTCATTACCATTTTGTTATCCTTGGTCACAGTTCTACTTCTGTCTAGATTTTGTTTAGTATCTTGCAAGCCTCAGTTAAGCCTTCTACTATTTTGCATATAGAGTGGTCACCATTTACCAACACAAATGATTACCACAAATGTTCCTTATACTTAGAATAAAAGGTACCTACATTTGGTAAAATTAGGTAACCATGAGTTTAATGTGCTGCATCTGATCAAGATTCCTCAACAATGTAATGATTACAATTTTTCTGTATTAGACATTAGCTTTATATATCTACTGTCCCAATTTTGGATAGTGGGATCTCAAAGCTGAACAAACTTGAATTAATAAAATGTCCCATAAATTTGAGTATCAGCACTGCTGAAGAAGAACTGGCTGACGGTAGATAATGGGGACAATGGAATATTTTCTAGCTGTTCAGGTACATGATGCTTTTCTCGTATCTTTGGGAATAATTATGGAGGTGGGCAGAATCTTTGGGAATAATTATGGAGTTAGTCTCTATTGTTTCATATGTGGGTACCAAATTGACAGTCCTGAGGATTGTCATTCTCTATCTACAAATAGTGATCTTGTCGGGTGTCACCTAGTCAATGCTCTTTGGAAGCTGTGAGGTTACTATGTTGTCTCTCTCTGGAATCTTCTGAGGGTTTTTTATGTGGATTTAGCACATTGCAATCCTTTTTGTAGGTTGTCTGGTTGGAATTATACTCTGATTATAATAAAATCTAAGTGCTTTGTTGAGATATGTGACGGGGCAAGGCCAGACGGCTATAGGAAAATAGTGAGGAACAGGTATGTTAGCCCCAGGCTAAACAAATCCCTGGTACCATGGTAACCAAATGGCAGTTACTCCAGGTTAATCAAGACACCTGAGGCCAATCAAGATCCTTCTAGAAAGCAGTGGAGATAGCTAGGTTGATTGGCTTCAGGTGTCCCAATCAAGGGCAGGGCCGGATTAACCTTTTGTGGGCCCGGTGCCAAACATATTTGTGGGCCCCCATGGAGACAATGGAGCATGGCGCAGGGAGGTCAGTCCCCAGAGTGAGGGGCCAGCCAGAGGAAATGGGGCATGGCAGGGCAGGGGCAGCCCTGCTCCGTTCAACGTGAGGGCACTATTTACAAACCAGCAGGTGCCAAATGCACAGTGGCCTGACCAGCCCTGTGCTGCCAGCATGCCCCTTCCCCTCTGGGGCAGGCCCATGCCACACCACACAGCACCCCCTGCCCGACACCCCCCGACTGCCTATGGCCAGAAGCCCCCTGGACCCACTATTCCCAGCGCCCCCCCCCAGAGCCACCCACAAATGCACAGCGCCCTGCACCACACCGCCCCTGCCCACAGCCGCACCACAACTGCCCAGCACCCCGCACTCCTTAGTGCCCCAAAACACACAGATCTTCCCTGCCCCTTCACAGCCCAGCACCCCCCACACTTCCCACAGACCCACTCCCCCACACCCTGCCTCCCAGCCACTCTCACCAGCCCTTCTGGGAGGCGACTGTGTCTGCCAGGCTGAGCCGGCAGCGCAGCCAGGGCTGGTCCCAGGGCCGGGAATCACTCGGCCCCTTGGGAGTGGTGCAATCAGCCAGGCCAGGGACTGCCCCAGAGTGGCTCCCTCAAGACGCACTTGCCTGGAGAGACCCAGCCAAGCCCTCTGCACTGTCTCCGCCCCATACCTAGCTGAGACTGGCCAGGCTTCTGCACCAGTCCAAGACGGCTCAGCTCCGGGGAGACAGGTGGGGCCCCACACGTGGTGGGAAGCAGAGACTGCCCAGAGCCAGAGGTGCACTGCGATCCAGCCAGGGGCCTGAGAGGAGCAGGGGGTGGTGCCAGGGGGTGGAGAGGAGCCCTTGGCCAGCCAGGAGGCAGGCCAAGAGGAGCAAGTGGGGGGGGCGAGCCAGCGGGGTCTCGGGGCACAGTGCAAGTGGAGCAGGCTGGGGCCCCTTCTCAGCATGGGCCCAGCTCCATGGAGCCACTGGAGCCATTGTAAACCTGGCACTGGGAACTAGTTAAAAGCCTCCCAGTTAGTCAGTGAGGCGCGCATTTCAGGAGCTGTAGGAGAAACTGGGCAGTATAAACCCTATCAGGCACAAGGAAGGAGGGCCTGAGGGAAGGGTGAAGTAGATATTGAGGAAGTGGGGGCTGCTGTGGGGAAGTGGCCCAGGGAATTGTACTCATCCTGTTTCAAAAGGCCAGCTACCAATAGCTGCTACTATTAGGGTCCTGGGACTCAGGGCTAGCTTTAGGCCAATTCCCCACGATTCCCTGGAATTGGGCACCGTGCCTTAGGCGCCTTTTTAATTTTTAATTTTTTTTTACATACCCAGGGGCAGTCCGGGTCTTTGGTGGTACTTCGGCAGTGGGGGGTCCTTCACTCACTCCAGGTCTTCGGCGGCATTTTGGCGGTGTGGGGTCCAGAACGAGTGAAGGACCCCTCGCCGCCAAAGTGCCGCTGAAGACCCGGACCACTGCCAGGTATTCGAATTGGGCCCCGCAGTTCCTAAAGCTGGCCCTGCCTGGACTGGAGCCTGGAGTGGAGGGTGGGCCTGGGCTCCACCCTCACCCCTTCTCCCCCACTCTCCCTGATTAATCACAGAAGTTGTATAAGGGCCCTACCATCAATCAAACCCTAACCCCGCCCCTAACCACGCCCCTTGATCCCTATAGTCCCTCCCACCTGTCACCGGAAGTCCCGCCCTATGGGGGTATTACTTCCGGGGTCAAGATGGCCACATGACCGGAAGTGAGGTGGGTCATGTGACCCCTCTAAGAACTCCTCCCACCCCCCTCTACCAATCAGGAGGGGTTTTGTCCCGGAAGGACCACCCCGAGAAGAGATTTGCCCAATCAGGGTGACTTCCGGGGCGGGTGACCGGAAGCAAAGTGGGTCATGTGACCCCTCTAAGAACTCCTCCCCCCCACCAATCAGGAGGGGTTTCCTCCCGAAAGGACCACCCCGAGAAGAGATTTGACCAATCAAGGTGACTTCCGGGGCGGGTGACCGGAAGCAAAGTGGGTCATGTGACCCCTCTAAGAACTCCTTCCACCACCCTCTACCAATCAGGAGGGGTTTTGTCCCGGAAGGACCACCCCGAGAGGAGATTTTGCCCAATGAGGGTGACTTCTGGGTTGGGGTGAGCGGTCCGGAAGTGGGTCGTGTGACCCCTCTAAGAACTCCTCCCACCACCCTCTACCAATCAGGAGGCGTTTTGTCCCAACAGGACCACCCCGAGAGGAGATTTTGACCAATTGGGGTGACCCCTCTAAGAGCTCCTCCCAAGGCCCTCCGCCAATCCGAGTGCAGCACCATTACCCCATAAGTCCCAGCGCCGGACAGAGGAGGCCATTTCTTACCAAGCACACATGTTTTAGAAAAGCGTGGAAAGGCTGCCGAGAGGAAACATGGACTCCTTCACCACCCCCGTCAGAACTTCGGACTTTGTTTTAGCCCCGAGGGTCTTTGACCGTCCACGGAAAAGATGTTACATCAGCGACAGTTCTGAGGAGGAGGGTGTGACTTTGGGGAGCCCTTTGGCCCAGCCGTTGTTGGATACGCTGGAACCCGACCCCAAAACCCTCGTGAGACACCCCGAGGAGCCTGATGGTCTCTCTTTGTCCACCCCCTCAGATTGCCACTTGGGAGAGTCACCGGTGGACAAGGCAAACGGAAAAGAAGGCACTCAGGTAAATGAATGATTAAGAAATGGCGGCGGCGGTGGGGGGGGTAACGAGGCTAGGAACCGGGGTTTGTGTAAAAATTAAAGAAAACCAACCAAGCAGCTGGAGTACTTACACTGTTTCTTCTTTTTTTTTTTCTGAAAATCTCTCAACAGCTCGACGATGCCTTTCTAGAGGACCCAGAGCCCCTGGACAGCGTTGCACCAAGCAGCGAAGATGAACCGGGCCCACCATGTTTTTGCTCAACACCAATACAAATTGTTGAAGAGGGCTCCGAGGATGATGGGTTTGAGGAATTTAGGAGGAGGCTTGGCATAGAACTATCCGAGCCAGTGCCACGTTGTGAGCGTAAAAAAGTTATGCGGACTATTGTACGCGTTGCTGTTTATGCTGTTCTTAAACACTGCCTTAGGGAAAAGCTTTTTGAAGATTGTGAGGGTTGTGCTATAGATGCGCCAGCCCAACGGCACCATGACTGTGTGACTTGGACTTCAGTGGATATAAACTGCAAGCTCTGGGCCCTGTGTGCTGAGCTGTGTTTGGAAAGCTTATTAAACACTGTTATTGCCATAGGTTATGCTATGCAATGTCTGTACCTAACCCAAGAACATTTAGCACAAGGGGTGACTTTGATAAATGCTGTGCAATTCAGTGAAGACCCTGACCGTGTTTTAAAGAAAATGACCAAGCCGGAAGATGCCTGCTTACAACGTTATATTGATCGTCTAGTTCGCACAAAAAGTTACAGAACCCTGCTTAAGAAAAAGGCTATTTGTAAGAAATCTAAAAGGCTTAAGTTAGAGAATGGTGAGGGGGCAAACATGCGATATAAAACTTGGTAGCTGTAAATTTAAAAAAAAAAAAGGTTTTTGTGATTATTGTGTTTTGTTAGAAGGCCTTTTGCCCTTAAGTTTTAATGAAGCATCTTGGTTTGTTTTGAAGGAGTTATGTCTTTTTAAAATAAAATAGTTTGTGAGAATTAGCTTTTGTGTTTTTGTGCTTGTGTGTGTGTGTGTGTGTGTGTGTGAAATGCATGTTGTGGGAGGGGGGGAAATATCCTTAAAAAAAAATGTGCTTACAATAAAAAACAGAGCCAGGACTATTGTAGTAAATCCATTATGCACAGTGAAAACCAGCTTTATAAAACACCAAAAAAAACCCAGCTTTATAAAACACCCCCAAACCATTGTTGCAGCTTTTCAAAAACCCACATGCATTTAAAAGCCACATGTTCTGGTTTGAGTAATGGTTTGGTAAACCCAGGGTTGTAAGTTCAATCCTTGAGGTGGTCACTTTGTGATCTGGGGTAAAAATGAATATTTGGTCCTGCTAGTAAAAAGGCAGGTCTTATGAGATAAGTATATCTCCATATTAACTGTATTATCTCATAAGACCTGCCTTTTACCCAACAATGGTTTGGGGGTGTTTTATAAAGCTGGTTTTTTTTTGCAAAGCATAGGATTGTTTAAACTACAGAGGTTTTTACTGTGCATAATGTGGGTTGTTTGAGGGAACAGAACATGTGGCTTTTAAATGCATGTGGGTTTTTGAAAAGCTGCAACAATGGTTTGGGGGTGTTTTATAAAGCTGTTTTTTTTTTGGTGTTTTATAAAGCTGGTTTTTACTGTGCATAATGGATTTACTAGTTCAGACATGTTTGAGTATAATACAGTTAATATGGAGATATACTTATCTCATAAGACCTGCCTTTTTACTAGCAGGACCAAATATTCATTTTTACCCCAGATCACAAAGTGACCACCTCGAGGATTGAACTTACAACCCTGGGTTTACCAAACCATTACTCAAACCACTGAGCTATTCAGGCTCTGTTAAAATGAATGGATTTAAGCATACACAACCCTCACCCCGACAGCTCAGCTCGCAAAAGGGTGTGTTGCAGTTTCTATTCTTTCAGACCTGTGGTGATTAAATTAACCTTTTAGCAACTATTTGAAAAACAATGGTGATGAGAGGGTATGTTTTTAAAAATGGGGGTTGAGGGACCAGAACATGTGGCTTTTAAATGCATGTGGGTTTTTGAAAAGCTGCAACAATGGTTTGGGGGGTGTTTTAAAAAAGCTGGGGTTTTTTTTTGCAAAGCATAGGTGTTTCAAACTACAGGGTGGGGTTTTACTGTGCATAATGGATTTTAAAAGCAGTTTTGGTTTTTATTTTGCAAAATAAGATGTATTTAAAAACCTGTGCTTTGTTGTAGGGCCTGAAATGGATTATTTTGTGGTAAAGCTATGACTTTTTTTTTTTTTAATAGAAAAACACCCTACTGAATGAAATATATAATTTTTAAGTTTACAAGATGGTTTTATGTGTTTGCTCCACAGTACAGTCAAAACATGAGAAATCCTTAGACCAGAGGGAAAACAAGCTCAAAACAAAAAGGAAGGAGACGGGTGAAAAGGAAAATTCACCAGCATCAGTGACTGATGGATGCATGAAGCCCAGTAAATATACTTTGCTTATTGGTTTAGTTGTTCTATGAGCTTTTGTATTTTAAGTAAATACATAGGTATGGGTGAGAGAGAGTAGATGGTAAAGTTCAGTTTTTGTAAAATGTTATGTTTTTTTTTCTTCCTCATAGGTATGAGCAATCTTTCTGAAAATGCTGTTGTCAGCGCTACAAGGACAAGGACACCTCCCCCAGAACCACTAAAGAACCAGGAATCTGCTTTGAGACCTTTAACAACGCAAAACAGCCCAGACCTCATATACGTGAAACCCAAGGACAAAACAAAAGACTCTGGTAAAAAACCACCACACAAACACAACTCCAGTTCCTCAACGGTCACCGCCACACCAAGCCCTGAGGAAACTGTGAGCGAAAATGCCCACGTTCACAACCCCAGAGCATGCACTCTAGGGGTTCTGAAGGTGCGCAGACCTGGAGCATGTAGTGTATGGGCTCCATATAAAAAACCATGGACTAGAAGCTTCTGCAATGCCGAGGTGTTGCAACCACACAAACACGATTCCAGTTCCTCAGCGGCCACCGCCACACCAAGCCCTGAGAAAACTGTGAGTGAAAATGCCCACGTTCACAAACCCAGAGCATGCGCTCTAGGGGTTGTGAATAAAACACCGAGCACTGACAAAACATTCTCCCAAAACCATAAGCTCGCCGCAGCTCCCTCTAGTTCTAGTGTTTGGGAAGAGTTTGATGCTTCCATCAGAAAAGTGATGGATGCTGTATCCTCGGGGAGTCTAAAAGAACGGCCTTCTAGAAAGACTTGGGAAAAATATGATTCTTTGTTCAGAGCAATGTTAAAAGACAGGAGGGCTGAAAAGGGTGTCTCTAAGCAGGCATGACTAGTCGTGGAAAGGGGCCTGGGTAAAAGGGGCACCCGCCAGGGTTCACATCAGCTCATGTGTAAACAAAAGGGGGGACAGCGCTTGGGGGATAAACAGATGGCTGCCAAAAAGTTCCAGGCCAGGGTGGTTGTAAAACTTTTAAAAAGGGCGAAAGAGTTCATGAGGAAAAAAAAACAAAAAGAGATGCCTCCTACTGGAGGCTCTCAGACTGGCTTCTCTGAAAATGGGGAGATGGAATCAGACTCTGGTTTAGTAAATTCCCCAGAGGGCTCTCTAGATGGGCCCCGTTCTTCTCCCAATGACCCTCAAATAGCATCTGATGTAGAAGATGTCGCTAACGATCCTGTAGAGGAACCCCCAAGTAACCCCGAAAATGCAGAGGTGTATATGGAAAGAGTGAGAAGTTGGCAACGTGAATTACTTAGATTCGGGGGGTCGGTATATTGTGAGGAATTTCGTTTTGTCAACCTTGAGCAAATACATTCAGCTCAGCAGGTTGTTGAAGCCATACACTGGGGAATACAGTTGGTCCTCGATGACATTAATGGTAGGGTAGGCCCTGATGATTACGTTCAGTTACGTTTAGAGAGCCGTAATTTAGCTAACGCTTTGTTTTCAGTCAGAAGAACTAGGGATGAGCTATCTGCTGAGGATTTCTTAAATCAGACCTCAAAGCTGCTACAGAGCAATAGAGAGTTGCATCTCGATGGGACATTGCGCCTTGTTGTGACAGTTGTAAAAAAACAGAGGTGGGGGTTCTCGTAGAGTTTTAAATTCTATTCTTAGTAGTCAAATTATTCATTAAAAAAAGACAGTGTTTGGTAGACCTGACTTACGCCGGTACCAATCTGTGTTTTGCGGGTGGCCTTTTGGCCGTCATGTCCGATCGTAAACCTACGGACGCGAAATTGTTAGCGGAGGCGAGAAAGTTGCATGAGCAACTGGGGTGGTCAGATCAAAAAAAGGTTCTGTTGAGTGATGTAGCAAAGTTTGAACAGCATTTAGGAGTGAACATACAGGTGGTGCTGTATACGGAAAAAGGTGGCTGGGGCTTTTTCAAAACAGGAGGCCTAGCGTACCCCAAGACTTATTTCATCCTGTTGCACGATGAGCATTACTATGGAGTTCTGGATGTGAAAAAGTTGTTCGGAGCGAAAAATTATTGTGAGTTTTGCCACACGGTGTACAGCCACGACCACTCTTGCAGGTATCGTTGCCGCCTCTGCTTGAGTGTAACGTGCTCAGACAGCGTGGGCGTGCAGCTGCAGTGTCCTAGCTGTAGACTGTATTGTCGATCCAAAGAGTGTTTAGACAGACATGTCGACTGTGCGTCAAAAAAACAAGTTGAATGCCTGTCTAAAACTTTGTGTGATAAGTGTCAGTCTTACGTGAACAAGCGGCATAAGTGTAAAGGGAGACGATGTAAGCAGTGTCAGGGTTCGATCGTTGGTGATGTAGACAGTCACTTTTGCTTTATGGATAGCCTTAGAAATACTTTTCTGAGGATTCAGGCTATCTTTTATGATTTCGAATGCATGCAGGAGACTGGGGTGCACACTCCCAATTACATTTTTGCTACGTCCTTAAAGCCCGAAAAATCCTGGGAATTTAAGGGCGATGAGTGTCTATCTTTGTTTGTTAAGACCTTTATCGGCAAAGAGTTTCGGGACTACACGTTCCTAGCGCACAATTCCAAAGGTTATGATGCATACTTCATCGTTAGGCAGTTACTGAAGGAAAAGATGTGCATAGAACTGATCACTCAGGGTAGTAAACTAATGTGCGTGGAAGTGAAGGCCCTGGGGATTCGTTTTATAGACTCTTTAAACTTCTTGCCCATGAAGCTTAGCAAGCTACCGCAGGCAATGGGGTTTGAAGGGTGCAAAGGGTATTTTCCCCATTTTTTTAACACTTTAGAAAATCAAAATTATGTGGGGCCTATGCCCGGTGTGGCACACTATGGTGTAGAAAGCATGATGCCCGGAGAAAAAGCAGAGTTTCTCGACTGGTATCAGGACCACAGTTCTGAGGTGTTTGACTTGCAGAAAGAGCTCGCGTATTACTGTCAGCAGGATGTCAAAATTTTGAGACAGGCTTGTATCCTATACAGAGGAGAGATTATGAAAATGACGGAGAAGGGAGATGTAGTAGAGAGAGAACCTGGTAAATTCACCGAGATAAAACTGTGCATAGATCCATTCCAGTACATAACACTGGCATCCGTTTGCATGGCTATGTACAGGTTTATGTTTTTGGAGCCTAACACGGTAGCTCTTCTCCCTCCAGACAACTATCACAGGCAGAAAAAGAGATATTCGACCCCATCTATTCAGTGGCTGTTGTATACCTCTCACAAAGAAAATATACAGATACGGCATGCTTTACAGGGTGGGGAACTACAGGTAGGCCCCTACTTTTTAGACGGTTATGCCGATGTTGATGGGGTACGCACAGCCTTTGAGTTTAATGGATGTTTTTTCCACGGCTGTGTCCCCTGTTATTGTGAAAAAGCACAAAATCCTATGATGGGGACATCTTTTGGGTTTCTTTATTACAAGACGCAGCTCAAGGCTGACTATCTGAAACGATTTGGTTTTGTAGTGAGGACTCTTTGGGAGCACGAGTGGGAGGTAATGAAAGAAACAGACAGGGAGTTGGCAGACTTTTTAAACCGAGCCCAGTTACCCCAACCTCTTGTGCCTAGGGATGCTCTTTTTGGGGGGAGGACAAACGCTATCAGTCTGTATTACAAGCCTAACCCCGGGGAAGAAATCCACTATTATGATTTTACCAGCCTGTAGCCTTTTGTAAACAAAACCAAAGAATACCCTATCGGACACCCCGATATAGTTTATGACAAATTTGGACCCCTGGCAAATTATTTTGGAATCGCAAAAGTTAAAGTGTACCCCCCACGAGGCCTCTTTTTCCCATTGTTACCTGTCAGAGTGGGTGGCAAGCTTATGTTCCCGCTATGCCAAACCTGTGCTGAAACCGAGCAGCGGGAGACATGCACCCATACTGACGAGGAGCGGGCCATCCTGGGGACTTGGTGCACGGTGGAATTGAACGCGGCCATAGCGAAGGGGTACGTGGTGGCTAAAATCTATGAAATCTGGCATTTTAATGAAAAATCTGATAAACTCTTTTCAGAGTACATAAAATTACACCTCCGCCAGAAACAAGAGGCTTCAGGGTATCCCAGCTGGTGCACAAACGAGGAAAAACAAAATAAGTACATTAGTGATTTCTACCAGAAAGAAGGCGTGCATTTACGCCAACACGAAATCAGATCAAACCCTGCTAAACGCCAAATCGCTAAACTGTTTTTAAATTCTCTGTGGGGTAAATTCGGCCAAAGAACCAACCTACCCAACACCAGCATCGTGAGAGACCCTGATGAACTCTTGCAGTACCTATTTTCCCCCAATTACGAGGTTTCATCCTGCGAGTTTATCGATGATGAAACAGCGTGCGTGTCTTGGAAGCATGCAAAAGAACGGTACATGATCTCTGGCAATACCAATGTTTTCATAGCCTGTTTCACCACCGCTTATGCCCGCTTAGAATTATACAGCCTCCTAGACGGTTTGCAAGAGCGGTGCCTGTACCACGACACGGACTCGGTGATATTTGTGAAAAGGGAGGGTGTCTGGAATCCCCCTCTGGGGGATTATTTAGGGGACCTCACAAGCGAGATTCCACCAGATCAACACATCACCGAGTTTGTGTCGGCAGGTCCAAAAACATACGGGTATAAGCTGTCTGGAGGAAAGGCCTGTATGAAAGTCAAAGGTATTACCCTAAACGTAGCATCACAGAAACCTGAGCATTATGTATATAGTTCAGAACGTATTTTGTCAGGGAAAAAAGAGTCGCACGATTAACCTAAACACAAAGTACATGGTTCTGTTCAAAAACCCCAGGGATAAATTACAAATCACCACGCTCGCTCGGCAAATGTACCCCGGCAAAGCTCAATTCTTTCTAGAAGCTTTTGAGGATGCTACCAAAAGACCTTATGGCTACCTGGTGGTGGATTTAAATGCTTCCACACCAGAAGCTTATAGACTAAGAACCGGTCTTTTCCCTCCAGACTGGCCGGTGGTTTATACTTTAAAAAAAACAACAGCTGGGTATAAAAAGAGATGACTTATCGGCAGGCCCCTTTTTAACAGCTGGGGCTGCTGACTGAAAACATGTCTAGCTGCGTGAAGAGAAACCTGGGCCTTTTAAAATTACTTAGCAAATCGTCCCCGCAGCAAAGGAGGGCTATACTGTGTTCAGCCTCTGACGATCTAGTAGCGGCCATTTCAGAAATAGCGCTCAATACCTTAAAAGGAAACGTACCTTTGACACAGAATCAAGTGCGTGTGTTGAAAAAGAAACGCACGCTTATAAAAACTTTGTGTAATAAGAGCGTTTCACTTAAAAGAAAAAAGCATCTGGTAAAGCAGTCTGGGGGGTTTATCGGGCCTCTGTTAAGTTTTGCTATCCCTCTGATAACAGGGCTTTTAACTAATCGATAATGGAGTATGCAGAAAAAATGTACCTGGTGCCCAGCCACCAGTTGGAGCAATTAAGGGCTCCCCCTCCGGCAGAGGAAAATATCAGAACAACAGCGACTCGCTTACTGGACGCTGAAATGAAGTCTGTTCTTCAAAGAACTGACCTGGCCGAATACGAAAAGGCTAAACTTTACAGCGCCGTGCTTCAAAGGTACCTAACGTACGTGAAGCAAAGCGATGCGGATAAAGGGAAAATAAGTCTGTTTCTACCGGAACAGGAACAAAGCGTAACTGCCAAACCCCCAGAAACACCAAAGAACTCAGACTCTGTTGCTCAGGAGGTGCTGGATAATGTGAATAAGCGTTTTAAAAAAAATGCAATAGTATTGCTAAATAAACTGGGCCAGGATAAAAATCTCTCTTCATGGGACGATAAAGGGTCTTTTGTGTACAAAGGCTCTGTGGTTAATGGTTCTAACATGCTTGACTTAGTCAGGGCCGTCACCCAAACGCGCTCTGTACCTAGCAAACGTGTACCTAAAGGATGGGATGTGTTTATGAATGCCATGGCGGAACTGAACGTACCCTCTTCCGTCATGGGCAATGCGGCCAACAGAGACCTTTTGGAACGCCTCAAGGCCTCGACCGCTGACACCGGGGCGGATCAAGAATCCGTGACCCCTTTTTTGCCCTATAAAAAAAAAATTGGCTAAAAGAGCCCAGTGGCTCAGTGTGTAATGTTTTTTTTTCACATTCTAAAATTTTTAAAACTTGTAATGTTTTGCTTTAAATAAAACATTTCTATACTTTTTAAAAAAAAAATCTGTGTAATTTTTCTCAATTGGTCATTTAAAAAACAAAAAAACCCCACCAAACATCAATTTCTTTAAACCCCTCACTTGGGGTGTTTTATTGGGTAACACGGCTATAAAAATCATTACAAGATACACACGTCTGGGCTTGTTGAAACATGTTTTGAGCAAGGCTAGGCATGCCCAAGAATTTAAATTTACTCTTTACAAAATTCATTACCATCCGGTCATTTTGCACTAAGTCATTAGAATACAATTTTAAAAGCCGTTCAAAAGATAAACCCTTGCTACGATGATGTAAGAAAAACACGCAGTGATAGCCACAGGCGACGGAGCGGGGGTCTGTTAATTGTCTATTGTGAAACACCAGGTCTGTGGCATTTTTTGTTTAAAAATTTCATAATGCTTTTAGGAAACAACACGCTGTTCGGGGGTTGCCCATATGAGTCAAAAAACTCTCCACGGTTACGCTTCGCCAGATACAGGGCGAGCCAGTGTTCACCCGGTTGGTTGTGCGGATGCGTGTTCACCACCAAACCTAGGGGTCTTTGAGACAGCTTGCCTCCAGGGAGCCAATCACAAGGGAACACATCTAAGAAATTCTTTTTCGTGTAAGGATCCGTTGATAAGACATGTGAGAGCTGCACGGTGTCCATGTTCACATGTAGTCAAACAGAACGTTTCTTCTCTGATTTATCTCTATGACATTGTCAAAAACCCCATACACGATCATATTAACGGTGACTGTCAAAGCCTTTCCAAAATGTATTTCTGCTCTCAGGTTCCCAGTTTTAATTAGGGAATAATGATCTGCACATTCCTGGTCGGGAGACAGGTCAAAGGCAAACAAGGTGTAACCCTGTGCAAACTCCTCCCGGTCAATTAACAAAGAACGATCTTTCATGTGTTTACCAGCTGTCTGTACCAGATTCATGTATTCTCTCACGCAGCGTCCTGCCTCGAAGTCCGGTTGCAGAGGCTTGGTCGGTACCTGTTCACCATCCACATACAAGGCCACAAAATTTATATCGTAATGTTTAAAATGAAAGGGATTTTTAGTGTAACTTCCGCTAAAGGCATCATTATCCACAAACCCTAGGACGAGCATTTTGGGTAACTGTCCCAAAAACAGGTTCTCCTGGTTACTGACCCTGCTGCCCGCAGGGATGCTAAACACTTTCATTCCCACACAGTCCACGGGGTATTTAGCATTAGAGGCAAGCAGGGCCTCCACGTGCCCCAGACGGACACCCGGGGCCACCCGTACTTTCTTCACAAAAAGGGACGCTGATACAATGCGCAGTTTAAAGCCTTCAGCCGCACTGCCCATTAAACAGAAAGCGTCTTTACTGCGCGTCAGTTTAATTTTCACATCCACACCGTTTAACAAAAGTTTTTCTTGAAAAAACAGGTCACTGTGTAGATGGCCCAGCAGCTCTACCGCTCTGCTTTCAGCCGTCAGCTTTGCACGCCTCACAAACCCTAGATTCCTTCCATCCAACTCTGTTTTTTCATGTTGTCCAGCAGTGTCTTTGTAAAACAGACCAGCAGAAAATTGCGTGGCGAGGGTGTCATCGCTGTAATTGAGCACTGATTCTATAAAGGCCCTGTAAGGATAACAATTGTTGCTTTGGCTTACAAGGTGGTCTCCCAGCGTAACATCCAACTGGCTGAAAATAGAGGCCACAGGGTAATTCACCAGGCCCACTTCGGCGTCCGCGGCAAGTTCAGTTCCGTCTCCTTTTACAATCTTGCAACACAGGTAAAGCAGCGTGTTGTTTAAATCCATATAATTTATGCCATTCCCTGCTATAAAAAAGTCAATGGGGGCAGACTCCATAACGGCCAATAGAGGTGGCACCTCAATGTAAATGCTTTTTTCGATGCTGGTCTGCGTAGGGGCTATTTGAAACAAGTCTAGTTCGGATTTGGCGCACTCTTCAGACCCGCAGTGAACAAAAGCCATATCGATTAAAATATGTCTCTTTTAGCAGACAGCGCGCGTCTCCTCTTTTGCCCAGGCTTCCTCTTGGACTTTCGTTTATGGCTGGCCCTGCGTGTCAAAACCCTTCTTTTAAAGGGTTTTGGGGGACCTGTGCGTCGCGGGTATGACGTATTTCTCTTTCTCTTCCTCCTTTTAATGTACATCAGCCCCGCTCCTTCCTGTGAAGCTGTATTCCCCACCTTCTCCAGAACAGCCCAGGAGACATGACCTACCACGTCTTTAGCTATGTTTTGAGCGGCAGTTTTTACATGGGGTTTAATAATCTCTAGCCCTCTCCTCAAAAGCGGTACAGCTTTTCGAAAGAGGCTACGAAATATTCCACCCACACCAGCCCCGTACATCACGGGGGCCCCATGATATCCAGGAAGGGCATATCCAGCCTGGGCTTTGTAATAGTTCCTGTAGATGGTGGGGTCGCCATAATTTTTTACGATCGCCATAATAGCCGATTTGTGTAAAGTGTAAGCATCCTGGTCTGAAAGCCAAGCTGTTACTTGTCTTCTATTTAAAGTTTTACTATGCTTTCTAGCCTCTCGAAAAAGAGGGTTCACTCCGCCAAAGCTCCCAACTTCCCTGGGATTGTAATATATTTTCTTTAAAAGAGCCGTCGGCGTAGACATGACTGCTACTGGTACCGTCTTTTACTACCACAAGTATGGAAATGGACACGCTCATATTGACACATTTAAATAAATTTTATTAATTGCCTGGTTTAACATAATCTTTTTTTGTTTGTTTGTTTTGTTTTTACAGACAGCTGTAAAATGGACGCCATCACCCCCTGGTAAGTCTGAGCTGGTTGATTCTTCCATTTTGTTTTTACAGACGGCTGTAAAATGGACGCCATCACCCCCTGGTAAGTCTGAGCTGGTTCATTCTTCCATTTTGTCCTTTTTTTTGGCTTAAAATCTGTGTCTCGGACATGAGCAAAAACAGCTTCCGGACCGCTCACCCCAACCCAGAAGTCACCCTCATTGGGCAAAATCTCCTCTCGGGGTGGTCCTTCCGGGACAAAACCCCTCCTGATTGGTAGAGGGTGGTGGGAGGAGTTCTTAGAGGGGTCACATGACCCACTTTGCTTCCGGTCACCCGCCCCGGAAGTCACCTTGATTGGTCAAATCTCTTCTCGGGGTGGTCCTTTCGGGAGGAAACCCCTCCTGATTGGTAGGGGGGGTGGGAGGAGTTCTTAGAGGGGTCACATGACCCACTTTGCTTCCGGTCACCCGCCCCGGAAGTCACCCTGATTGGGCAAATCTCTTCTCAGGGTGGTCCTTCTGGGACGAAACCCCTCCTGATTGGTAGAGGGGGGTGGGAGGAGTTCTTAGAGGGGGTCACATGATCCACCTCACTTCCGGTCATGTGGCCATCTTGACCCCGGAAGTAATACCCCCATAGGGTGGGACTTCCGGTGACAGGTGGGAGGGACTATAGGGGCCAAGGGGCGGGGTTAGGGTTTGATTGATGGTAGGGCCCTTATACTACTCACAGAGACTGTGAGACAACCAGGACCGGCTCCAGGCACCAGCTCAGCAAGCAGGTGCTTGGGATGGCCAAGGGGAAGGGGCAGCATGCCGGGCTCTTCGGCGGCAATTTGGCGGTCCCTGTCGGAGGGAAGGATCTACCACTGAATTGCCGCAGAAGAAGAAAGTGGCGAATTGCCGCCGATCGCGATTGCAGCTTTTTTTTCCCTGCTGCTTGTGGTGGCAAAAACCCTGGAGCCGGCCCTGGAGACAACAGAGACTGTGTGAGGGAGGGTTGCCTCTTCCCACCTCCCTTGCTGGCTTATGATGAAAATGGCTCAGTAGGCTGTGACCCTTGCCTCTAGAGAGAGAAGGGCCTACGTGGAGGGCCACAGTGAGCCTCTGAGGCTAGCGAAAATCTGCCTAGAAGAGCGGGACCCACTGAGACAAGGTCAGGGGTTTGTCACAGATAGTAATGTTGATAATCTTGCATGAGCCCTTGGCTAAGGCCTTGTCTACACTACAAAATTGTTGACTTTTTAAAGTCAACTTTTTAAAGTTGGCGCTTTTTAAAGACACCATAATAGAGGCCCAACTTCAATGTATACCCCAAATTAAGAAACACAGTAAAAGAACTAAAAAAGAGCCACCGTGGCTTAACAACCATGTAAAAGAAGCAGTGAGAGATAAAAATACTTCCTTTAAAAAGTGGAAGTCAAATCCTAGTGAGGCAAATAGAAAGGAGCATAAACACTGCCAAATTAAGTGCAAGAGTGTAATAAGAAAAGCCAAAGAGGAGTTTGAAGAACAGCTAGCCAAAAACTCCAAAGGTAATAACAAAATGTTTTTTAAGTACATCAGAAGCAGGAAGCCTGCTAAACAACCAGCGAGGCCCCTTGATGATCGAGATACAAAAGGAGCGCTTAAAGATGATAAAGTCATTGCGGAGAAACTAAATGGATTCTTTGCTTCAGTCTTCATGGCTGAGGATGTTAGGGAGATTCCCAAACCTGAGCTGGCTTTTGTAGGTGACAAATCTGAGGAACTGTCACAGATTGAAGTGTCACTAGAGAAGGTTTTGGAATTAATTGATAAACTCAACATTAACAAGTCACTGGGACCAGATGGCATTCACCCAAGAGTTCTGAAAGAACTCAAATGTGAAGTTGCAAAACTATTAACTAAGGTTTGTAACCTGTCCTTTAAATCGGCTTCGGTACCCAATTACTGGAAGTTAGCTAATGTAACGCCAATATTTAAAAAGGGCTCTAGAGGTGATCCCGGCAATTACAGACCGGTAAGTCTAACGTCAGTACCGGGCAAATTAGATGAAACAGAAGTTAAGAATAAAATTGTCAGACACATAGAAAAACATAAACTGTTGAGCAATAGTCAACATGGTTTCTGTAAAGGAAAATCGTGTCTTACTAATCTATTAGAGTTCTTTGAAGGGGTCAACAAACATGTGGACAAGGGAGATCCAGTGGACATAGTGTACTTAGATTTCCAGAAAGCCTTTGACAAGGTCCCTCACCAAAGGCTGTTATGTAAATTAAGCTGTCATGGGATAAAAGGGAAGGTCCTTTCATGGACTGAGAACTGGTTAAAAGACAGGGAACAAAGGGTAGGAATTAATGGTATATTCTCCGAATGGAGAGGGGTAACTAGTGGTGTTCCCCAAGGGTCAGTCCTAGGACCAATCCTATTCAATTTATTAATAAATGATCTGGAGAAAGGGGTAAACAGTGAGGTGGCAAAGTTTGCAGTTTTACTAAACTGCTCAAGATAGTTAAGATCAAAGCAGACTATGAAAAACTTCAAAAAGATCTCACAAAACTAAGTGATTGGGCAACAAAATGGCAAATGAAATTTAATGTGGATAAATATAAAGTAATGCACATTGGAAAAAATAACCCCAACTATACATACAATATGATGGGGGCTAATTTAGCTACAACGAGTCAGGAAAAAGATCTTGGAGTCATTGTGGCTAGTTCTCTGAAGATGTCCATGCAGTGTGCAGAGGCGGTCAAAAAAGCAAACAGGATGTTAGGAATCATTAAAAAGGGGATAGAGAATAAGACTGAGAATATATTATTGCCCTTATATAAATCCATGGTACGCCCACATCTTGAATACTGTGTACAGATGTGGTCTCCTCACCTCAAAAAAGATATACTGGCACTAGAAAAGGTTCAGAAAAGGGCAACTAAAATGATTAGGGGTTTGGAGAGGGTCCCATATGAGGAAAGATTAAAGAGGCTAGGACTCTTCAGCTTGGAAAAGAGGAGACTAAGGGGGGATGTGATAGAGATATATAAAATCATGAGTGATGTGGAGAAAGTAAATAAGGAAAAGTTATTTATTTGTTCCCATAATACAAGAACTAGGGGCTACCAAATGAAATTAATGGGCAGCAGGTTTAAAACAAATAAAAGGAAGTTCTTCTTCACAAAGCGCACAGTCAACTTGTGGAACTCCTTGCCTGAGGAGGTTGTGAAGGCTAGGACTATAACAGCGTTTAAAAGAGAACTGGATAAATTCATGGTGGTTAAGACCATAAATGGCTATTAGCCAGGATGGGTAAGGAATGGTGTCCCTAGCCTCTGTTTGTCAGAGGGTGTAGATGGATGGCAGGAGAGAGATCACTTGATCATTACCTGTTAGGTTCACTCCCTCTGGGGCACCTGGCATTGGCCACTGTCGGAAGACAGGATACTGGGCTAAATGGACCTTTGGTCTGACCCAGTACGGCCATTCTTATGTATGTTCTTATGTCCCGAGTCCCATCTTCAGCTGAGGACGGTTGAGAAGAATTGAGGGGGGTGTGGGATGCGCGCTCTCAGGCAGACCTTGACGATGCTGCGAGACAGCAACTGAGCTCATGCGTTCTGACCAGGCACTTCTACCAAAGATCTCCGATCAACGGCGCCGGGATGCACAGTCACCTGGAGTGGAACACCCACAGGGACAGCACTCGAAAAAGGATAGTATACATACAGACATGAGTCAATCTTGAGATTCAGATTCATAGCAGAGATGGAGAGCTTTGTAGATGAAAAGAGATCTTTCAGAAATAGTCCATAGGCTATAGTCCAATGTTTGTATTCAGGGTGGTCCAGCCAGAACTGAGATCTCAGTCCTTATGGCTTAGGTTTCCCCTAAATGAAACCTCAAGAAAATCTGAAATGACAGGATCAGGATCCAAGGGTCTTTTATATAGTGTTCTAGCAGCCACTTGACCATACAGTCCTGGGTGAACTATACGCTTTTGATGTAACCTTCTGTTTCCTAAGCACCACCAGTAATTAGTTACACAAATTAACATAGGCTGCCGAAAGGATAAATTGCCCTATCACAAACATCAAAGAGACATATAGACAATAAAATTATTTCACCCAAGATTCATCTAAATGTTAATATTCCCTTTTAAATCTCTGAATTAATAGTTATAGTGACAGGCAGGAACTGTCTGTTTACATGGCTATCATTTAAGATACACACAATTAGTATCACTTCTAACAACATAGGTTTGCATTTCAAAGTTCTAGTCTATCTAGCATTGAATGGCCCTAATTACCATTCACATACTTTCTAACATGCTTTAAAGGTTGGCTCTGGGTTATTTAGCCTGCAAGCTGCTTAACCCTTTCTGGTCATGCGTCACAACTACAGTTAAGAAAATATCCCCATGGTCACAGCTGCCTGCTTTGAACTTCATAATATTTGTGAAGCAAAGGGGGAAAAGTTTCTGCAGGATTGGAGCGTGGAGGTGGATCGGCTGTCCGATGATTTTGAGCAGCCAGATACCAGGGCTATAAGAAGAGCTCAAAGGGGAACTATTTGGGTCAGGGAGGCTTTGAAGGAACATTTTAACAATTAACCACAGTAATGTGTGTATGCTGTACCTGGCACTCTTTTTTTGCACCGTGCTATGAACCTTGTAATGAGTGCTGTATGTGTGCTAATATAACAGTGCAAATGCAACTATTGCTGTTATCTTTGGGTGTTATCCACAGCCACCATATGTTGAGGACTAATAAAGATGTATTAAGTTTCCATAAATAGACTTTTATTCCACACTCATGCAAACATACCTACTTAAAGCTTAAATAAGTATCATGCATACAGGAAAGGTAACTTTAAAAAGAGAGGAACATGGAATTCACAAACACATACACCAAACTAGTCTCTCACAGCTGGGTGTAGGTGCAGCTGTAATAGTGTATACTCTCCTGCAGGGTGGAGTGGCTGGTGTACTGCTGTGGCCTCGGAAGACACGTGGAATGTGGGGTGGGGGAAAGTGTAGGAAGGTCCTGGAATGCAGTTATCTATGGGTTGCAGGGGGAGGTGAGAACGGATGTGTTCAGCATGAAGTTCCATCAGGGACTGCAGAATGTCTGTTTGCTCCGTGAGCAGTATTATCATCTCTTGCCACCCATGTCTCCTGTCCTCGTTATCCCTCTGCATTTTGCCATTGATTGTCACCAGGGGCGGCTCTAGACATTTCGCCGCCCCAAGCAGGGCAGCATGCCGTGGGAGGCGCTATGCCGGTCGCCGGTCCCGCGGCTCCGGTGGACCTCCCGCAGGCGTGCCTGCGGAGGGTCCGTCCACCGGAGCCGCGGGACCGGCGACTGGCAGAGCACCCGCCCCAGCATGCCGCCCCAAGCACGTGCTTGGCGTGCCGGGGTCTGGAGCCGCCCCGATTGTCACCCTCCAAGCTCTCTGCTTGCAATCCAATGCACCAGAGGCTTGCATGACATATTGGAACATGTCTTCCCTTATCCTCTTCTTTCTCCTCCTTATCTGGCCAAGCCACTCTGCCAGTGTGGATGGAGAGACCCTCAAGGCCACATTTGCAGTAGCTAAAGAAACAATGGATAGAGGTACTATTGTGAGTGCATTCACGCCCCATGATCCACATAAGTTACAAGCACAACATTCTCATTCCCCTTGGGATGCATAGAGCAGGAGCTCTCAACCTTTTTCTTTCAGAGGCCCCCCAACATGCTATAAAAATTCCACAGCCCACCTGTGCCACAACAACTGTTTTTCTGTATATAAAAGGCAGGGCCAGTGTTAGGGGATATCAAGCAGGGCAATTGTCCATGGCCCCATGCCACAGGAGGCCCCATGCCAAAGGAAGCCCCATAATGCTAAATTGCTTTGACTTGGGCTTGGGCTTGAGCCCCACTGCGGTGAGGCTCCAGCTTCAGCTTTCTACCCTGGGTCCCAGTGAGTCTAATGCTGACCCTGCTTGGTGGACCCCCCTGAAACCTGGTTGCGGCCCATATGGGGCCCTGGATCCCCAGTTGAGACCTGCTGGCATAGAGCATGGTGGCAGTCCCAGCCATGAAGCATACAGCTGGAGGGGAGAGAGGGAGTTGGGACAATAAGAGGGGGGTAGCACTTGGGCATCAGTACAAGAGGATGGGGCAATTAAACACGACTGCTCAGAAATAAAAAACAGGTCCTGGCTCACCATGCCCCTGGTTGCCTGTCCCCCATACTCCTCCTCCTCTTCCTTGTCCAGTGGCCTCATCCTCAGGTGGTGGCCTGTGACTCCAGCTCCCCCAAAGTATCCCTGGGGCACTTGGCAGTAGAGGTGAGGTCACTGCCAAGGATGGCATACAGCTCCTTGTAGAAGTGGCATATCCGCAAACTGACTGTTTGCATCCCTTGCCTTCTGGTATGCCTGCTGCAGCTCCTTGATTTCCATGTGGCGCAGCTGCGTGTCCCTGTCATAGCTAGGGTTATCACCCAGCCAGTATTTGACTGGCCTGGCTGGGATTTTTAAGGATTTGCCAGTTGCCAGAAAAATAATTTAATCCAGGGTTTTTTTTTCCATGGGTCTAAAGACTTGCATTATTATCACAATACACTGGGATATGTAATGTTAAAAGTTTTTGTGTCCAGCTAAAGATGCTGCAGTGTTCCTACTTCCACCACTGAAGGGATACTGGATCAAAACTGTTGAAAATACAGCAGCTGTCTGCCCACAAAATGCAAGGGAATCACATATGTGCGAGAGAGGGTTTGAGTTAAGGGTGAGGGGACATGCAATGTTATCTTATCTATATGTGTTATTTCTCTAGATACTATATGAGGCTGTTGAAGCGGTGGGGGAGGGGGGCTGGAGATTTGCAAAGTTGCCTTGTGTATGGGTTGCTGTGGGCTTGCCTTGTGGGGAGGGGGTGCCGGGTTTTTGCATTTCAAAGGTGGTAACCCTAGTTGTAGCCCTTCTCCCCCATGCCCAGAACAATCTGGCTATCGATCTTGAAGTTCCTACAGCTGGATTGGAGCTGTGACTGCATGGTCTCCTCTCCCCACAGACCCAGGAGATCCACTACCTCCAGTGTACTCCAGGCAGGAGCACTTTTGCTGCATGGGGAAAGTATGGTCAGCTGGGCAGTTGTTATGTTAGCTCTTCATTCCAAGCAAACAGGAAATGGAATTTCAAAAATTCCCAGGGCTTTAAAAGGGGAGAGGCGAGTACCTGTGTACCTGGCTGCTGGGCAGCAGAGTTCAAAAGGGTGACGAGGGCAGTCACTGTAGGCCATTGTGGGACGCTGTAAGTAATGCAGCATCCATACTGACACCACATCGCCCTAACTATGTTAACCTAACACTATGCCTCTTGCCAAGATGGATTTATTAGGTCGGCATAACGGGTGAGTTACAGCAGCGGGCGGAACATTGTAGGGTAGATGCTTACACAATTAGGTCACTGTAAGCTGCCTTCCGTTGACTAACTCTGTAATGGTGACTAGGCCTTTGTAATGTCAGCTCCTGAGTCTAAACAGCTGGTATTGGGTGTGACTCTGGAGACATATTTCCCTTCCCACTCAAACTTCCCATACATACACCTGTATGAGACAACCCCTTTCTATACACTCTCTCTCTCTCTCTGGCTGGCTACCAGAGACATCTAGCAGTCAGGGAAGACCAACTTCCCTCAAGAAACAAAGGGGATCCATTCCCCAACTGCCTTACCAGCAAAGAGAACCCATCCCCAACCATTCTACAGCTAGAGACAGTAGGATGTCTTGTTTATCACCACTACTGCAAGCAGATACTGCATGACAGCCCACCTGTCACGTCTGCAGCTACTGTAAGGAGCAGCCCCCAGGTAGGTGAGCAACCTTAAAAAGAGTCCATAATGTGGTGGGAAGGGGGAAGAAGAGATACTGAGCCATATGGAAGGAAGGAATCATATTTAGTAGAGTTTGTAGCATTTCCATGTATTCCATATAGTTGGTTTTCCCCAATTATTTATCCCAAATCAAGTTAATCAATGCTGGGTTTGACATTGCACCCAACCAGTCTGCATATGTAGGACTTGCTTCAGACTTCCATCTTCTCAGCAGGACGTATTTTGCCACTATCAACACAATAGCAAATACCATCCCCATAATACAGGCAGCTTCTTGGTGTGCCACTTGGGCAGACTGCCAAGCTAGGCCCTCAACAGAGACAAAACTAAACACAACTAAAGCTATAAACCAGCTAATTAAACAAATCCCTCACTAAGAAACAGCTGAGTGGTTATACACAATTACCTACCAGATGTCGAGTGCTATTATTGCTTATAATAATTTACTACATTTATACCTCTTCTTTTCTCCAAAAGAAAAGTGCTCTCCTTTTTTATTGCCCTCTCTCAGCAGCCCTGAGGTCTATCAAGCACAGATCTTAGAGGAAAAGAAAACAACCAATTTTCCCTTTTCCAGTACTCCTCCTTGATAGAATAGGCTGGATAGTTTGGCAGAGAAATAACCAGGGCAGCCAATAACTCTCATCAATCAGTTACTTCCACTTTAACTCAATTAAACAGTTGTATTCAAGGAACTAGTAAATGTGACCATGAAAGAGAAAATGAAAATAGAGGCACATGTGAACACTTATGTGCATACCTAAATTATCATAACAAAACCAGTCACATCATAGGGAACTAAATAAAAAAACAATATATTAATTACAAAATTTCAGGACACTGAGTGAAAGATCTTAGAGCAACACTAACTCTGTCCCCCATGAAGAGTGTACATGAATTAATTAATGTTTAGATTCAGGTCTGGCAGGTGGCCCAGTCAGGAGAAGGAAAACTGATTTAAAAAATAACAAGAATGTGAGGCCTGGCCAGCTAGTTCATAAAAGTTGTGCCAATCACACATGCTCTGCACCACCGACCCCAGCAAACAGGACAAAATGAAGCAAGCATTAAGGTGATGAGTAAATACTTAATGTTCATACTGGACTTTGAAGACAAAAAATGATGATATTTAAATTCTAAGTGTTATAATGGGTTCTATTATATGATCACACACCTGGGCAATGAGCTCTGAAACTAACTTGCTTCGTGACTTCAGGCACGTCACTTAACCCTTATCTCCTTTAAAATGTGAATAGAATAATAGTCACCTAATTCTTAGGATATACAGCACTATGTGCCAAACTATGTTTTTAAGGCAATGGTCCACATTGGGATAATCCTTCCCTGAATTCCATGGTTGACATCACCTGAAATCTAACCGTAGATTTAAAAAAAAATAACTTTAAGGTAGAAGTAACACCATATACACTTTAAAAGTATCTTTGTTGGAGGGATGGAAACAAGTTCTGCCTCTGAAATGTGAGTATGAGGAACTGGATGAGTGCACTGTGAGTGGAACCGAAAGTGAATTTGTTATAGAGGTGATTACACTGAGTGGTAAAGCATGTGCACTGTCATCATTGTGGTGGTTGATGTTGATTTAATCAGTGACTTCCTTGAGTTTTAGTGATTGCATTGGTAAGAAATATATTTGAGCAAACTTAATTGTAAATTAAAAAAGAGGGGTGTGTGTGTGTGTGCACGCGCACGCACGCATGCACTCGCACGCTACTGTTTTGTGGCTAATGTAGCAGGATAAGATATAGTTTTAAACATAAATCACAAGCACATAAACTGAGGATTCTTAAAGTAATATTGAAGAGGCATTAACAAAAGACATCTTGGTATTCCCATATATATCTAATGTATTTTAGACTGTACAAAACAGTGCTATTCAATCTGCAATTCAATTTTTCCCCCTATGATGAGAGAGGTGTTAACAGACCACTTCACCTTAAGTAATCCTTTGAAATTTGTGTAAACTACTTTTGCTAAACAATCTTTTCCACCTTGTATGTAACTGTGACACTCAGTACACTTCCCAGACCTGAAGAAGATCTCTGTATAAACTCAAAAGTTTGTCTCTCTTACCAACAGAAGTTGGTCCTGTATAAGATATTACCTCACCCACCTTGTCTCTCATTTAATCTGACAGTCTGAGACTTCCTCAATCATAAGACAGCCAAAAGTAGCCTGGACCCTTTCTTTGCTCATGCCAGGAACTCAGTGGAATGTAATAGTACAACTTAACACAATGGAAAATACACTATCCCCCACTGATCTGCAGATGGTGTCCATAAATAGGGTTCAGAGTCATTGGCTTGAGGAGGAGATTCTTGTTGGGGTCTGTCGAGGCCATGAACATCTTCAGTTTTCCCAGTCTGTAGTAATTGTACATTTTAAAAAATAATTACATTAACTAAAAGCTTAGGGCATTTATCTTAGTTCTTCTCCTTGCAATTTGTTCTCTTGGATAGGAGTGACAACTTGAATGAGGGCAAAACTGCTTAATGAGTCCTGGGCAGCTATGAGAGATGCTGCAAACTCTGATCCTTTGCCAGCCAATTAGATGCCTCTTTTTTTTTTTTCATAAGCCCAAATGCTCTCCCCCCTTTACCAAGACAAGAAGAGAGGAGTAAAACCCAGCAGAAAGTGGAGAGTGATATAGGCCTATTCTAGTAACCCTTCAATCTCACTCTGCACATTCACATCCCCACAGTTGCAGAGGGAGGGGGGGCCATGTTGGGAGAGCAACGTAAGCTCTTCTCGGTAGGGATCATCACTTTGATGTATGTTTGTACAGCACCAAACACTCTGGGGCCCGGACCTCTAGGTGATATGGTAGCACGAACAATTATTAATAATGTTGAGGCTATTATCCTTTCAACAAACTGAGGATTTCCCTACAGCAGGTGATGTTGACTCTGTCAGGGTTCCTGCTCCATCATATACCCACATCATCTTGGAAGATTTTCTGAATCAGCTGCTATACAAGACATAAAAATGTCTATAGCCACAATACAAGACATAAATATGAGTGGGGAAGAGTGGACAAAGTCAGGGGGAGGAAGGAAAAACAGAAAACCTCAAAGGACAAAGATGGAAATATAATCAGAGACGGAAGAGCAAAAAATATTTAAAGAACTTGAAGCTATTTGGGGAGATAAAGAACAAGAAAGGGGCTGGACTTATGGGTGAGGAATAATACTCTACAGATGGGGAAAGAGACAGTAACAGGGGAATACAGGATAAATGTGGGAGGGGAACAGATAAGCAGGAGGAAATGGCAAAATGTTGCTCGCATTGTTTGCAAATACTGTCACCATAAACTACAGAAATTTAATCCCCAAATGTAACTTGAGCTAACTACTGAGAGCTGTGAAATGACTGAAAGTGAAAGAGCCAGCTTTGCCTTGATTTTGACCTATCTTTTTTTGTTTGTAGCTATTCTGGATATCAGGACAGATGCACGGGTAGTTTTGTGAGAGGAATGTTGCTTAAAGGACAAGGGTGATGGCTGATTGTGCATTGACTGTTGGATGGGGCCAAGTGATTAGGATGCCAGCTTGAAATGTGCGAGGCCAGGGTTCATGTTCTGCTCTACCACAGGCTTCCGGAAAGGAAAAACTTAGTCACTTAGTCCCAGATCTTCAAAGGTTTTAAGCACCGCTGTGAGCCACAAAACCCCCGCTTGACTGCCACCCCTTTTGGCACCTAAAGTCACTCTGTGACTTCAGTTTTTCAGGGTAAAAGTTCCCTAGGTCTCCACTTTTCTGCCTCTGAGCAAGCACACCACTGTCGGCCTCTAGGCATCCTGATGCCTATCTCATACCTAAGCCCCAGCACAGTCCATGAATTGGGGGAAGATAAGCATTCCTCTGCCTAACTCACCTGCAGATTGTGATTTGATAGGTGTGGTCAGAGCAAACATGGTAACATGTTATGAGTCAGGGTTATCAAGAACTAATGCAATCAGCCTTCAGTTTTCTCCCACTGCTCAGCCATAGTTAAATGGGCACAGAGCACGAGCTTGGGCCTGTGGCATTTCATTCCCCATCATCCTCCCCGCCCCAAATTCTCTCTCTCTTTCAATCACACATACATACATGTTACCTTTAGGAATGACTGTAAAAAATGCTTTTTCATATGTTTTGATAATTATTTCAAATGATTTTTTTCAACTGGAATTGGGCCCATTTCTGACATACTTTTATACTAATTTTTTTTTGTTTAAGTAAAGCTCATCTGTTGGACAGATTTTGCACTGTGGTGTAGTACAGCTGCTTTAGGCTCCTCTGCTGGCACAAAGTGGATGCTGGCCACCAAGGTTATTCCAATAAAGGGCATCTCCCGGGCAGGTAGCAGTGTGCCATTAAAAATTGGCTTGCGTGCCATAGGTTGCTGACCCCTGCTCTAACCCTTTCTTAATGATGCCTAACAGTCTGTTTGCTTTTTTGACTGCCACTGCACATTGAGTGGATGTTTTCAGAAAACTATTCACAATGACTCCAAGATCTCTTTCTTGAGTAGTAACAGCTAATTTAGACCCCATCATTACTTTGCATTTATCCACATTTAATTTCCTCTGCCATTTTGTTGCCATCACCCAGTTTTGAGAGATCCTTTTGCAGCTCTTCGCAGTCTGCCTGGGATTTAACTATCTTGAGTTTTGTATCATCCGCAAATTTTGCCACTTCACTGTTTACCCCTTTCTCTATATCACTTATGAATATGTTGAATAGGGTCCCAGTACAGACCTCTGGGGGACACCATTATTTACCTCTCTCCATTCTGAAAACTGGTTATTTATTCCTACCTTTATCCCTTTGTTTCCTATCTTTTAACCAGTTACCAATCCATGAGAGAACCTTCCCTCTTATCCCATGACAGCTTACTTTGCTTAAGAGCCTTTGCTGAGGGACCTTGTCAAAGGCTTTCTGAAAATCTACACTATATCCACTGGATCACCCTTGTCCACATGCTTCTTGACCCCCTCAAAGAATTCTAGTAGAGTGATGAGACATGATTTCCCTTTACAAAAACCATGTTGACTATTTCCCAACAAATTATGTTCATCTATGGGTCTTTAAAAAGGTTTCCATGCAGCTGGCAGGGATTTCACTTTTTATGCTGTACCTTTTAATTTCTGTTTAACTAATCTCATTTTTGTGTAGTTCCCCTTTCTGAAATTAAATGCTAGTCCTGAGGACTGACACAAATATCAAGAATGCATTTGAACAAATTATGAATGGGCAGAGGGATAGACTAGTGTAAAAGGTCTTTTCCCGTTGTAAGATCCTGTGAAAAGGTGTACGGGCTTTGATTAGATATGTATGTAGCTGTGCTTACCTGTTATACAAATCTGGCATATGTAGAACCTAAAAAACATCCAGAAGATAAACTCCAGCAGGTCTATAAAATTGCATTACAGCTGCAATACTCCTCCAAATCCTCCTGACCATTGGTAAAACATTCCAGGAGAGAGTGTATTTAGTAATCTGATAGTACCCATGGCACAGGAAAGGAGAGTTTAGCTATGTAACAATAAAAGGAATTATTCTCTACCAATGCTTTTTAATTCTAGAAAAGTTTAAATATATTTATTTTGTATGTTCTATGATTAACAGAATTTTTTTTTTAAAACGTGTAATGTTGCGTAAAGAAACCTTTGGCAAAACAGACAAGTTACTTGCAGGTATCCTGGGACTGTCCATAAATTAATTTTGGTTGTTAGGACTTCTACTAGTTAAAATATAGTAAAAAGACTGAAGTTAATTATTCATTTCTGGCCCAGTTCAACAAAATACTGATGAATATGTTTAAGTCCTATGGTCTTCAGTAAGAATTAAGCATGTATGCTTTCAGTGTTTTGTGGCAAAAAAGAAGTTGATGGAATTTCTAGTATCACAGTTTTATAACCAGTTTTGGGCCATGCCATGTCAACCTACTTGAAAAAAGCAGAAAGAGCTGGAGGTTGGATGACTGGCTTAAAATGGAAACTGTCTAGTAACAAAACCCACACCAGTAGACTTGGCTGTATTAGCATTAAATAAAATATACAATCTATTATCCTTGATTTCTTAGCTCCATTTTGGTGAGCCAAAGTTTTGCTTGAGCAAAAAACAGCACAAAATAAGGGAATTTACAATAGAAAACACTTATGATGGATTATTTCTGTACTGAGTTTCATTGGGCATGTATATTTAGGAGATGTGATGTACAACATGAGGAGGAGGAGGAACAAGTATTTTCCAACTCAAAGATATTGGTGAGAGTTACCTGGGTGAGAAGGGCATGGTCCAGCAATGCAAATCAACCACAACTTCTTCACATATCTTCCCTTATAAAATGTTGCCTTGTTTAAGTAGATATATGGCTTGTCAACACACACCCAGTTACTCCTGATCAACTCCATCTGTAAACAAGCCCTTAAGCTATCTCTTCAGCAACCAGATTTGCCATCTTTGCTAATGACTGCAAGGCCATTCATACCCCTCCCTTCAATACATTCTGCTTTTCCCAGTGATGACCTAGGGGACAGCTGTAGTTGAATCTGCAATTAGACTTGGAAGCATGTACCTCTTTGCACTGCCCAAACCAGTCTTGTGCTTCTAGCCCCAAAGTTGAAAGAAGAACATAAGGCCTCGGTCACTATATTGATAGTGACCAGCTCAGAACGGATCATACGGTCAAACCAATATTAATTAGCTCACAGGACAGGTTATTAGTAATGTGCATGCTTAAATATTTATCATTTAAACTGTGATGCCACCAGAAGTAGGTATAGAGTTCCTGAATTAGAATCTCAAAGGATGAATAATTCCCAACCTTATGACAAGATCCTCCTTGTTAGAGAGTGAAGACACATAGAAAATAAAGTGTTTTAATAGAAAACCAAGGTACAATTCAAGCATCAGACACCTGTCTTCAAAATCAGTACATTAGAATGTGTTAATAAAACAGTTTCTGAACAGCACACTTCCAATAAAATGTGTATACTTTAGTGCAATCATCACCCATTACCAATATACAGCCTCCTCATGGGTACATTTGAGATGAAGAGAGGGAAAGAGAATGACAACAGCAGAATAATATCTGACCAAACTGCTTATTTTCTTGTCATTCATCTGTTATCTAAAAAAATGTAGTTGGAGGCTGTCTCACCATAGTAAAAATATAAAACTTAAACAAGGAAGATTTGCCAATATAAAGTTTACCATATGCAAAATAGGGAAAACATCCCAGGCATTAAGGATTTTTATACTGCATTTAAATACACAAAATAGAATTCATTTATTGCAAATTACTGTTCAAAGATTAAATTCCTTGTAACATACTGCAAAAGGATGTTATTTTTAAAATATGAATTCAAGTCTCAAAACATTTAAACTCTACTAAAATTTTATTTCAACAATGTGAATTATTAATTATTGCTGTAACAGTAGAAGTATTTGTGTCTTTGAGTTAGTGTTTTAAAACATAAGTAATTTAAACTAGAGTTCTCAAGACATGTTCAGGTAGCTGAAATGACTTGTTCAGAGTCAATCAGGTGTTGATCTCAGAATAATCTGTATTGGCTCTAGGCATTTATTGTCATCTCCACTATATCAGAATTTTGTTGACTCCAAGAACAAATGTATTCATAACTGAACTTTGAAAAATAAACAAATTCTGTAAGAGTTCACAGTAGAAAAGTTAGCATGTTCTGAGCTTTTATTTTTTTAAAACATTACAAACTTCTTAGCAGCAGAATACCTTGAAATTAAGCCCCCTCCCTCACATTAAGATATTGTAAACAGGCTAGAACTTTAGGGGATCTGTGAAATAGCCCATTCGGCTACATTTTTGGCAATTTAAGCCAGCAGGAGAGATACTATACTATCTGTTTACCCTTTCAAATAGAGAATAAACATTTCAAATATTTTGTATATATCCAGCATTATAGCTCTATATACCGCCCTCTTCCCCCGCCTCCACACTGTAGATTCTGGTCTTTCCAGTCTGGATAGATCTGGAATATATGTAATGTGAAGCACTTAAGGAAAATGCACTGCATTCTCCAGATTACTTTGTTTGGCAATAACCTCCCCTTAAAAAGGTATGTGATGCTTTCCAAAGGCACAAATGAGTTAGGCACCTGAATGCTATTTGTACTGTTGCTTGTACTTAGATAATACAATTACTCAGATCACTAGCTGCACAGCAAAATTGTTGGATATTCTCTTTTTTAGATACACAACACTCATGTACAATAATGACAGTTAGGGATATGGGTTAGGGGAAAAATATTGTGTCCCAACTGACTACACCTCAACCCCGATATAAACACAACCCAATATAACACGAATTCAGATATAACACAGTAAAGCAGTGCTCCGGGGGGAGATGAGGCTGCGCACTCTGGCGGATCAAAGCAAGTTTGATATAACGTGGTTTCACCTATAATGCTGTAAGACTTTTTGGCTCCCGAGAACAGCGTTATATTGGAGTAGAGGTGTATTTGCAAGCATCCTATTTCTCCCAGCTTTGGGAATTCTCCATACACCTGATAAAGCCATTTCTTAAGGGCCATGCAAGGGAACAAAACAGGGCTTTTTGGTTCTTATATATAAAGGTCCAAACTTAAAAATAAAAGTCTGTTTTTAAAATTGTGGGAATATCAAGTCTTGCCTTCCCTGTTTTTGTTGGAGGTCATCTTGGAGGGAGAACTAGAATAGGAGCTTTCGCAGCCCTTAGTGTAAGGTATGGAGGTAGTGAATCTTCTCAGCAAGATTTTTTTTCTTCTCAACTGCTTATTCAGATTTACAACACATGTTAAAGTTTTAAACAATGACTGACAAAACATATCAATGCCTTGATACCAATTATGTCCTAATCCTACCAGTTTTCAAGTTTAATGTCTTCCCTGTTTTTCATGGTAGACACAACCTGGATTTCTAATGTAACTAACCAGAAAAATTATGTATAAAGGCAAAACACTTTGGCCTTTTTATCAAAAAGACACTTTTTTTCCCTTTGCATGTTATCTTTATATCATTCACAAGGCACTCTGTCAAGTGACACAAAGAACTTCCTCTCCCCACCAGTTTGCAGGGTGCGTGGGAAGAGCTCAGTCTCTCCGCCCAGGAAGCAAGATGTCCTATTTTAGTGATACATCAGAGAAACATAATAGAAATAACTTCCTTCAGGCCATGATATAGCATTCCTTCTTAGTGATGTAAGTGAAACCAATCTGCTCTAAAATGCTGCACTATTGAAAACAACTATTTCAACTTTACAAATTGGCCATTCTCACTTTTATTATTAGAAATTATGGTAGTAAAAAAATATCACTTCAGCTTTAAACAAAAGTTACACACAAATATTCTCCCGAGGATATAATTTTGCAAATGAAACCCTGACTATAAAAAGCAAAGTGCAAAACAACATCTTTGCATCTGATTTCACTCCCCTCCCCAAATTTGGCATTAACAAATATATAACTGCAAGATCAACAAAACCATGAAAATGTACACAGAAATCAAAAGACACCAGAGAATAGCTCTAGCAAGGTCCCTACTTAAAGTAAAAGAACTCTACTCAGTAAAATGACTTAACACCTTTCCAATAGCTGTACAATCAATTATGTAGAATTAAGAAACCTAGTAATAAAATTTACTCCATTTTTTTTCTAATCAAAAAGCATTTTAAAAACTCTTGTTCTTGGAAAAAAGATATTTAACCTGAAGAAAAAAAACATACTGAATTCCCTTTTTATTAATATACATTTCAGATTACTGATTGGATTCATGTAGCTTTTCCCTCAGAGTGCAGTAAGATGCAGAGGACCTACACTTTAAATATTCACATGACAAGATTCTTCAACAGCATTTTGGTACTGGGTTTCTTCATCAAGCTGAAGATTCTAAACACAATAAGACATTTGATCAAAGACTGAGAAATGCTGTACAGGCTTATCAAACTGTTCAACTCCATCCTGTTCTTTGTATTATTTGTTGCCCACATATGGTACTGTAAATGGCACCTAGATAGTGAATCTATTGTGTTACAATATATGCATCAAGAACAGGATGAATAAAAATCAGTGAATTTAAAAAGAAAAATTTAAATTGGATTTTTGAGATGGTTTTTTTGAAGAAAAAACCATTTTATGTAAACAGTTTTAATTAAGATACATTATAGCTCAAAGATATCTCATTATGGAATAGGGATTATAAATTCTAATTCTATAGTATGAGACAATAAATTCATGTAATGTTAAAGAAAAAAAGTTTTGTAAATGAGTTCCAATAGTTCATGGATTAGGGACCCAATCTTATGGTGTTCCAGGGGCTTCTGTATAGATTATTTAGCTTAATCTTTCTATCTACCCAATGGGACTCAGTGCTCAGTATAGAAGAAACCATCAGAGATGCTTAGTTTTGCAGTTCTCAAACTGTGGACTGGTTTCAGAGTAGCAGCCGTGTTAGTCTGTATCCGCAGATAACATGCTGCTTAACAGCAAAAATGTTTTTAAATAAATAAATCGAGGTGAGAAATAACAGACCTCAACCCTATTGTCCCTCTGTAAATTTGTGTACACCGAGTCAGTCCCTTACCTCTCTCTAAAAGTGCAAAGTTTCAAAAAGTTCAATAATAGAAGATGGTTGGGGGCGGAATAGATCTGGACAAGGAGAAGAAGTCTGGAGATAAATGTGAGAAGGGAGGGACAGGCAACAGAAACAAAAGTGAAACTATTTGAGCAGCGTATTCCTGGAGTCTTGAGGTCTTTCTGAGGCCATGGCTACACTTGCAAATTTGCAGCGCTGCAGCAGGGTGTGAAAACACACCCTCTCCAGTGCTGCAAATTGCGGCGCTGCAAAGCGCCAGTGTGGTCAAAGCCCCAGCGCTGGGAGCGCGGCTCCCAGCGCTGTACGTTATTCCCCACAGGGAGGTGGAGTATGGACAGCGCTGGGAGAGCTCTCTCCCAGCGCTGGCGCTTTGACTACACTTAGTGCTTCAAAGCGCTGCCACGGCAGCGCTTTGAAGTGCAAGTATAGCCATAGCCTGAGTGTAGCCTTCATTGATTTGAGATCTACCATATAATTCTCTCACTAGAAGGGAAAACCTATAAATAGCAGCAGGCCATTTAAAAAAAAAAAAAAAAAAAAAAAAAGAGGAGACCCAGTTTGGGTCTCATCTATCTGAGTTGTGAAGAATATGTATTAAGGTTATAACAACCAACAAGAATGCACTTGTATGTAGAAATCCATGATTAAAATCGAGTCTTCCCGATTTAAATCAATTTGATTTAAATCAATCCACCCTGATCAAGAAGGTTGGCTAAACACTCAGTACTATATCTTGCACAGATACCAAAGAGAGATGAAAGCAGAGGAGTAGAACTCTTCAGCCAAATGAACCCAATCCATCTCCTCTCCCTGATTTTATTGTGGACTAGTTAGCTAGGGAGAGGGATTCTCTACCATATAATTCCTATAAGAGGGTTTTCAGTCAGCCAATATACCTCTAGGACATCAAAGGTGCACCCTAAAACCGTATTTCCAAGGCCTGATTGTTCTCTTTTGGTTGGCAAAGCAACAGACACCATAAAGGTGGCAGTCTGGAGTCTGTCACACTTCCCTTGGGAATAGGGGTAGTCTTGGGCAGCTGTGCAAGGCTGAAATTAGCTTTATGCAACAACCTCATCTACACTAGATGGGTGTTCAGCATGATTTAGCAGCATCTGTTGCCAATACCCACTGTCAATGGCGGTTACTGTTTATAGTGTAGACAACAGTTTAGAAGTGGTAGAACTACTGCTAAGTAGCAGGTTCCACAGCAGCTAAGCATGTAAAAGTTGCAAATCTTCTGTGGGCTCTGCAGCCACAGAGGCTAATTTAGTACTTTCCTTCAGAGAAGAAAAAAAAAAAAGTTTCCCATTTCTTTGAAGAGCAAGAAAAAAGAAAAAATGCTTACCACAAATTCTCCATAGTCAAACTGGTGTCTTAGATTTAGATGGCTAACAAGATTTCTAGTAACCTGACTGGGATCTGCCCATGGAAGAGACACACAAATTGGACAAATCTAAATTTGAAAATTTAAAAAAAGTATTAGCCAATAAGACGACATCATTATATTGTGTATTCTATGTAAAATCTTAATCTGATACTTATCCACTTCAAAAGTGAATGTACTAGAGTTTTACATAAACATTTTGAATGTCACACAACTTACAATTTTCCAGAACAATATGACTAACATTTGAGACTGTCAACTTGAAGTTTAGTCTGATTTTAAAAGAGGTTAAAAGTAATTTGCTACTACATCCGCCTGTAAGTCCTTCTGCCAATTTGCCTTTTAAATAAAAATTTCCTGTATTTAAAAAAAAAAAAAAAAAATTAATTCCCTTCTGCTCCACTGATGTTTGTGTGGGTCTTGCACACAACTAGGGTGCAAGAGGAAACTATACAGAGGAAACAGTGAAACTGACTACACACAGAGTAAAATAAAAATATCTTTCCCTCTTTATCTTTTGGTTTTACAAATGTTAGGTTTCATATGTAATAATAGTAAGTTACAAGACAAATAAGATTTTTAAATTGACAATGTTTCTATAAGTAACAGCAGTTCTAGTTAAGGGACCAGAAGATAAAAGCATCCAGCTCAAAAAACAAAAAAAAAACAGTTTAGGTAATAATTGGAGATATACCAATCTCCTAGAACTGGAAGGGACCTTGAAAGATCATCTAGTCCAGCCCCCTGCCTTCACTAGCAGGACCAATTTTTGCCCCAGATCCTTAAATGGCCTCCTCAAGGATTGAACTCACAACCGTGGGTTTAGCAGGCCAATGCTCAAACCACTGAGCTATCCCTCCCTCCCTCCCTTCCAATTGAGTTTACATTTCAACTCAACACAGCAACTGAAACTAATATGACAAAGAAAAAACAAATGCCTTATGACTGAAGTGAAGAAAGAAAAGTTATAGTTAATAGGGAAATGTTTTTGAATGAAAACCCCTTCTTCAACTTAACAGTGTCATCAATGCAATTCTTTTCTTAGAGCAGATTGCTTGTTTGGAACTGTAAGAGCCCATAGAAATTAACTATTACTCTAACTAAAATAAGGGAAGTTTAAGGTGCTTACATTGAAAATATATATACTTACTACAGGAACTATCTGATAAAGGTGTCTATTGTTACAATGATCCAGTAGGTGTTGCCGGGTAAAGTTGGTTTCCTGACACAGGGGGCATTTGAATGTGGGATGTGCACTGGAAATGGAAGTTATACAGTATTATATGGATCTATTAAAACAGAATTTAAGAGATATCAGAGGGAGATAACAGAACATCTGCAGACGTTGTCATAGCCTTTTTTGTTAGTAGTCAAAATAAAGGAATTCTGATGCCATTTTGCTAAATTGTAAATTTCAAGCAAAACTGTATATTTGTGTGTCAATATGTACTCTATTACGTTAGGGAGTTTAGACAATTTTTTTGTCTTTTTTATTGAGGCTATACAATGCATCCTGGAGATTCTTCAAGTAAGAAGCAGCAACAAGAACACCAGATTCTAACTGATAAACTTGCACGTACATGAATCCAAGGATTTTGTTGTTTTTTTTAAAAAGAAGTTTGTCAGACTCTCGTAAGAAGTTTGAATCGTCTTCTCCCTACTGGAAATATATCTAGAACTAAATATGGACAATCACTTTTACAATATTTAATTGAAGAAGCCTACCTTGCATCTCCCTGAAGTGTCTGAAGATTAGCCATCTCTCCGTTATCAAATGCAGATGTATCACTCCTATTACTTTATATGAAATGTTAGATAAAGTATACAAGTTTACTTTGTGTTTTAAAAAAGACAAACAAACTATATTTTTGGTGTCTAGTTATTCAAAGAAAAAAATCCATTGAATCCCATTAATTGTAAACTGATCATATAGGTAGAACATATAGTGAGCATATATAACATAACAAATAATTAAATATCACCCCTGCTCAGAACTTTTCTTTTGCACCAAGAGGTTATTTTTCACTTGGTTAGTATGATGAACTTTAATAGAATGCAAAGTAATTTAGTATGAAAATAGTGTTTAGTATACGCTTATCCATTCGACAGCAAGACTGAATTTTTGGGGCAGGGAGGGGAATGGGAAGTGGACAAATAGCTCCAATGGCAGTATGGACTGTGTAAACAGAAGATAGAGGCTGTTTTCTAAAAGGAATTAGACCGCTGTTTGCTCAGGATGATACTTTACAAACAGTAGTTAAAGGCATTAATCCTCCATAATTTGAAACTGTAGAAAGGAGTTTCTGCAGTTTGTGCATATTAGGTACTTCATACAGTGTGTTATAAGCAAGAATGCTACTTTCTTTAAATGCAGGTTTTGACCATGTATCTTTAACTAAGCAAGGCCAAATTGCTCGACTGTGCATGTCTTATAGTGTTCGACATGGGAATTCTGAATGTGTAATTTGGTGTGCAGTAACGTGACAACTTCCAGAATATTTTTCCAACTCAACTACTTCAGAGCAGTATGGCGTGATAGTTATGTGGAAGTGGACTCAAATATGGGCATTTTCCATATTCCTTGTTCTTTACCACAGATTCATTTGAAACTCAAATGGATTTTTTTTCCCCCCCTCAACTGGTCGAACTACTGAAAATAGATGGTGATAAAAGAAGGTACGCAGTATGTGTAAGTATCTATTAAACTAAATGTGAATTCTGAATGCCTGGCTTTGTTTTTACTCCGGTATTGGCAAAACAGGTTCTTTAGCCTTATGGCTTGCAACTGAGAGAGGGTAAATGGCATCTGGTTATATAATTTATAAACCAACATGTAAAGATGCCAAAGGGCTATTATTCACTTTCAAGAAGATTAACTCAAGATGAGTCAAATCTGAAGACAAAACCCTAAACAGAAGACAGCAACATTTTGAAACAAGAGGAGGTTAGTGACCATCTAGCCATTTAAATAGTAATAAGAATAAGGGAAAAATAAAACTTCTCTAAACGTAAGAGCAATCAGACCTCCTATAAGGCTAAAGACCTCCTATAAAGCAACTTAAGGCAAAAAAAAAAAAAAAACCACACCACACAGTCAGGAGGTACAACCTTTAGGGAAGGCTTCTGGAAGTTATTCCAAAACGTGCTGTAGAGCACTTTTCTAAATGCCACAGATTGAAGAATAAAAGAACAGGATCTAAAGGGTGTTTCTAGAGAAATATTCATTTTTGAAGCACAAGAACTTAGACAATACTGTTTACAAAAAGAAAAATGTGCCCTAGAAAAACGATTTCCCTTTCACAAAAAAAGGGATCAGAGTCATACATGAAATACACTAATTACCTGTTCCCTGTTGAATCTTGGGAAATCTGAAAGTTTGGAACAATAGAAGGAACACCATATTCATCCTGATACTTCTTACATGTTTTATAATGGTGTCTCATGCGAGAAAACCTAACCTGTAAATGAAATTTCAAACCATTTAGATATTACAGTGTAACTAGAACATCTGGGAAAAGAATTACGGTACTTCTGCCAACAGATAAAATAATGCATGTAAGAAAGGAAAACAGAACCCTGTATAACAATATATTAAATTCTAATTCCTCTTCTAATGCAACTTTAACAACTACATTCTGTATCCACCCCATCTATGTATTAGGCATTATATTCAATTATTGATACAAAAGGAAAAGGCACTATGGGGTATTCATTTGTTTTAAATACACCCTTCCCCTTCAGCAATAATTACTTTGTGATCCTAGCCCTCTTGCCATTTATGCAGTCAGTTATACCTCAAACTAACATTTTCAGGGATTCCTATTGTCAAGCAGGAGTACTGGTTCCCTTGAGCACAATGAAGAGGTTCACAGAAGGAGTGAGAACAAGACAGCTACAGATAGAAACATGTCCAAAGGTTCTAAGAACACATCTTTCACAGCTAGTATGCTCAATTACATATGTAAGCCACTTTGTTATTTCTAGTCTACCAGTTTGCAACTGAGTGTAAATGGCATTTGGTTTTACAGTTTATAAACCTGAATGTTTAAATGATTCTCTCACCTTATTTCATTTTAAGCAGAGATCATGAGTAACGAAGCACCAAACTCAGTACTAATGGAAGATCTCACACAAGCCTCTGAGACCCAAGAGTGAGGAAGGGTAATATTAAGACTTCTTGGATTCAAATGCTTCATAAACAAAATCTATTGGGTGAAATCCTGACTCCATTTAAGGTAAGACTCCTATTGACCTCAATGGGGCCAGGATTCCACCCATAGTGTTCTGAACATTAGTGATCTCTTTACCAAAGGGAAAGCAGAGAGATTAAATAATATGGTAGTGTTTACTGGCATTTGTATTGCTGTTTGCATTTTTTATTTTTGTGCTCTTCTGCTGTAAATTTGAACACTTTAAAAAAAAATATAGCACATTATGAGCTCTATTTTCTAATTGTTCCCCATTTCTCATTGTCATCGTTATTCATGTTCTCTTGGCCTGTTTTAGAGTTTTCATTCATTCCTCTCAGTTATTCTAACTTATGGAACACTATCAGTTTGGCCCTTTAAAAAAAAGAAAGTTAAATCTTTCTTGAAAAGCAACGTTATTTCAGCAGCCACTTTGCTCTGATTTCAAAACCTTTGTTTCATAGCTAAGGACCAACTTCTACTTCAGATGCATGTGTATGCACACCTGCCTCACTTGGTGCTCGATGCTGCAAGTCTTTAACTACTGGGCATTAATGACACATAGCAGCATGAAGGATCAGGTCCCAAGGAAGGAAAGTTTATTTACTTGTAATAAGTAACTTTTATGTTTACTCCACCTGTTTTTCACAGCATCTACAACACCCAGAAAGCTTCTTCATGTTGTTTTCAACATCTAGAGCCCTTTTGGGACATGATCTTTCTTTTTTAGTCACAGTTCCACGGCATAGAGGACAATGTGTTCCACTTTCTCTGATTGCTGTCAGGAAACATTTCCTGCAGAAGCTAATTCAAAGTTAACACAAACACAAATTAGTAAAAAAAGAAAAAAAAGTTGGGTAGGTCAATATTTTCTGCCTTACCACCAAGGATAGTTGAGTAGCTATATTCTTATTTATTATAAAAATAGTAGAGTCAGGCCTTGAACCAGCAATAAGTTCTGCAGGATAAGGATCACTGGCTGAAGTCTGTATCTACAAGTCTTCATAAAAACAATATAGATCAAAAGAGGTAAAGTTATTATAGAAGCATACTACTGATCTCAAGTTATGGGATGTTTGGCAATCCATTTTATACAGAGATTGTACTTTCTAATTCCAGTAAACCTGAGTTGTTCAGTATCTCATTAATGATCATTCAAGTTATACATGTGACATTGATCAGATGCTCATGTTTATTTCTAGACCAATAGTAATATAGCCCAATACTGCAGCCATTCACTCACCAACTGCTCCCATAAATTCCAATGTGTTGGTTTTTGCAGTCCCCCTTACCTTCCATATATAAACAGCATTCTTTTAAGTGTCTGTGTTGATTTTAAAAGGAACACTTTTGGGGTGGTTTTGGCAAATTTCTAGTTTGTAATTAAACGTTTCTCAGAAGTAACATACACTTTTTGCAGCATTGTGAATGACAGCTAGAAAATGAAACTGATTACACTCTTTCCATTTTCCAGTCTGAGAGAATAGCCAATGGATAAGAAATTAAGTAACCATTCAATAAGATTTGTAAAATTATTTCACTTCTAAATATGTAAGATAACATTAGTAATACAGGCAAGGGATTTAAAAAAAAATATTTTCACCTGATGCTTCTTTCATTACAAATTAAATGAGGATGATAAAAACTCTGAAACACCTCCATACACAAGCTAAATTCAGCATTGGATAGAGGTTTGTTATCAGCACAGTGGACTGGAAAAGCTTTAAAAAGGTCTGTAAAAAGTTTTACTGTATGCATCATACTGCACTAGAGGCTGCTCCCAGGCCAAGTGTTGGAAAGCTGGGGGGGGGAGAAACAAGAGGAATAACAGCTTCTCAGGAGGCTAGAGGACAATCACTCAGAGGGGAAGGTCAGGGGCAACAGATACCTACACGTGTTGGCAGGTTACTGTCCTCACAGGCGTTTTGAACACTTCCTGGCACACGGGACAGTAAAAATCCTCTTCATTGAAACAAATAGTGGCAGGTTCCTCGGCCATGGCAGTGAGTCTTGACCGCTCTGTGGGAGGAAGGGAGGAAATCACTCACCTAAGGAGACTTAGGTCTTAACCGATTTCCCCCTTGTGGGGATGAAGGGCTGGTGGGGGAACAGGCCCGTGCCCTCTGGTTGGCAGCGTCCCTCGCCAGCTTACTTGGAGGGGGCGCTGATGCGGGCGGCTGGGGCAGAGCGTGTTCCGACTAACCAGGGCCAGAGCTGCAGGAAGGCGGCGGTGGCCAATGGGGAAGGGGGCTGGCAGGCTGATCCCTGTCGCAGCGAGGGCCCTGGCACCGAGAGGGGATCGGTCTCTCCCCTCCCCGGTCTGTTTCCGTCTCTCTACCGGGTACGAATGGCAGCAGGAAGCGCCCTCCCCCCTCCGGGGCCGAGAGCGCGGCCCGCGGTACCTGGCGGGGCCCCCTGGGCGGGGCCGCCGCTCCAGCGTCTCAGGGTCGCTCAGCCGCAGCCCCCGCCGGACTCCATGCTGCAGCCGCTGTCGCGGGGCGGGTTTCCATGGCGATTACCTGCGGCTGGGCCCGGCGGGATTGTTATGAAACAAGCGCCCCCTCCCCCCCGCCGTGGCCTGCTGGGTGGCCCTTGCGGGACGGGCCCCTTCCCGCCGCCACCCCGCTAGTGCAGAGCCCCCGGGAGCCCGCCACGCGCCCTGCCGCGCCCGCCTTCCCACCCCTGTGCTCGAGCCCCTCCGCCGGTGGCAGGCCCCGAGCTTCCCCTTTGCGTCGGCCAAGGAGGGGCCCAGCCTGTGACAGCAGTTCCGGGGCCCGGGGCGCCCGGCCCGTTCAGGCCCCAGCCAGCCCCGCCGCTCGCACCGAACGCCTCTCCCGCCCGGGGCGAGCAGCCCCCGCGTCCCGTGGGAGTGACCTGCGTTGGTTCGCACGGGGGCCAGCCCAGCCGAGCAGCAGAGGTGCCCGCAGCTCCCTCCCTCTTTTGTTTTCTGCTGCGTGGCTTTTACTAGACCATTGTCCTTCCTGAGGGATTTGTCCATTGCCCCGGGTCAAGCAAAGTGGGCGGAGTGGGCAGCAATTGTACTTCTTCAATGGGGAATTAGCTCTGATTTCAGCTTCTATTGTAGCTGCATTGGTGCAAACCCCTAGGGGTATGGCGGTGCTCAGGTGTTGGGTGCGTAATTGACTTGAGCCCTTTTGTAATGGTTAATCGGGGCACTCTCCAAATATTTGCCCCAGCAAGCAGATATTTGTCCTAAGTTAACTCAAGAAAAAAAAACTAGCAGAGACAACCCCCAGAATTGGTACCTTCTGTGCACTAGGGGTTGGCACTGGGGCAGCTACACTGAGGTGGCTGAAATTGAAGCTAATTCCTAGCATAGACTGGACATTGATGCTGAGATCTCAGAATTCTCAATTCTGATGAGAGGGAACAAGCGATGTTCGCTATACAGCAATAATATGCAAGATAATGTGGCAGTTGTAGGAGTACCTAATAGGGGAATTACAGCTGCTGGCCTGTGCTGAGCAGATTGCTTCAGGGCCGCCCAGAGGATTCCGGGGGCCTGGGGCGGCAGGGGGCCCCCCGCTTCGGCGGTAATTCGGGGGCGGGGGCCCTTCCACTCCGGGACCCACCGCCGAAGTGCCCCGGAGACCCGCGGCGGGGATCCCCTGCCACCGAATTACCGCTGAAGACCGGGCTGCACGTAGGCCGCGGGTCCCGCTTCGGCAGTAATTCGCCAGCGGGGCGGAAGGACCCCCGCCGCCGAAGACCGGGAGAGGAAGAAGCTCTGGGGGCCTGGGCCCCGTGAGAGTTTTCCGGGGCTCCTGGAGGGAGTGAAGGACCCTGCTCCAGGGGCCTCGAAAAACTCTCGTAGGGGCCCCTATGGGGCCCGGGGCAAATTGTCCCTCTTGCCCCCCCTCTGGGCGGCCCTGCACATACACTCTGACCATACAAATAAATTACACACACGTATACAAGGGAGAGAGCGGTTTTTTTCTTCCAGCGGTCAGCAACAGTGGGATTTAGGGAGATCGTCATAGACATCAGAGTCCACCAAACCTCATTTCTTCCCCCAAACCTAACAGCCAGGGAGATCATGAATGAAAAGTCCTCGCTGCCCAGAGTGCGGGGGCAGGACAGGGGGGCGTTCCTTTATTTTCTAGCCAGGGGCAGAAGTACCTAGCCCGCCCGCCCGCCACCCGCACCTTCCCCTCCCTCGGACCCACAGATGGTGAGCAATGATTTCTATCCCACACGGTCTCCCTGCCCCTTACCTAATTCCTTCACGTACTCGTCAAAGCCGTCGCCGGAGATGAGGCTCCTCCACCAGCCTACAAAACCGTCTATGCTCATGGTGCCGGCTCGCTAGGTGGTGTCCGCGTCCCGCAGGAGGTGGACGGTGTAGGGGGGGGCAGACGCGTTTTTATCCAGATGCCCCTGAACATGCGCTGCGGCAGAGAGCCAATGGGGACCGGCAACGTCAGGGGTTCCTACTCCCGGCCCTCGCCCCCTTCGCTCGTCAGCCCCCGGGAGAACAGCGCGGGGTGAGGTTCACGCCGCCGCCGCCGCCGCCCGCCAGGTCAGTGCCTGCCCGGGAGCGCCGGGCGAGGTGTTGCCCAGTCAGCGCCTGCAAGCAGAGACCTGCTGCTGCTCCGCTGTGGGTGCAGCGTCGGCATTTCCCCGGCGAGCGGGGGAGACGAGGTTGCATTTCTGCCGCCTGGCCAAAGGCAAGTGCTCTGGGTACTGGAGCCCGAAGGAAAAGTGCACGTGCTCCGCGTTTTGCAGCGCAGCTCCCCAACCCCAGGGCCGCCCAGAGGATTCCGTGGGCCTGGGGTCTTCGGCAGCGCGGGAGCCTAACGTTCCAGGACCCGCCGCCGAATTACCGCCGAAGACCGGGCTGCACTTCGGCGGGTCCCACTTCAGCGGTAATTCGCTGGTGTGGGGGTCCTTCCGCCCCAGAGCAGAAGGACCCCCCGCTGGCGAAGACCGGGAGCGGAAGAAGCTCCTGGGCCCGGCCCAGCAAGAGTTTTCCGGGGCCCCCCGGAGCGAGTGAAGGACCCCACTCCAGGGGCCCCAAAAAACTCTCGTGGGGGCCCCGGGGCAAATTGCCCCTCTTTCCCCCCGCCCCTGGGCGGCCCTGAATTGCTTAACAGGAAACTAACTGGCTGTGTCTGCAGGAAGAAAATGATGGGATTGTTGGCCAGCATGGTTTGGGACATAAGAATGGCCCTACTGGGTCAGACCAAAGGTCCATCTGGGCCAGTATCCTGTCTTCCAACAGTGGCGAGTGCCAGGTCCTCCAGAGGGAATGACCAGAACAGGTAATCATCAAGTGATCTTATCTGCTGTCGCCGATTCCCAGTTTCTGGCAAACAGAGGCTAGGCACATGTTTTCTGACCATCCTGGCTAATAGCCACTGATGGACCTATCCTCCATAAATTTATCGAGTTCTTTTTTTTAATCTAGTTATGGTCTTGGCCTTCAAAATATCCTCTGGCAAGGAGTTCCACAGATTGACTGTGCATTGTGTGAAGAAATACTTAAATATAAGAATGGCCATACTGGGGCAAACAAATGGTCCGTCTAGCCCAGTATCTGGCCAATGCCAGGAGTTTCAGAGGGAATGAACAGAACAGGCAATCATCAAGTGATCCATCCCGCGTCCTCCACTTCCAGCTTCCGGCAGAAATGTCCACAGAGCTGCCTTTTTCAAAGTGTCCAACCATCATTCCCAGTTGCTGTGCTTTCCAGTTACATTTGCAGCAGTGTGTTCTGGGGAAATCTGGCTAGTTACCTTAGAGTGTGACAGTGTCTGTTGCCAGACAGAGGGGCTGTGTATTCACTTGATGAGTACACTGTGCAGGCAGTGACATCAGGGAATAACATTATTGCCAATGGCCATGATTATATGGTGACTAGCAATTGTGGGGTGTGGTTTTACCTGTCTCATGCATACATAATGAAAGATGCCAACACACAATTTTTCCCTTATTCAAAATGGCCACCATCTCCTTTTACAGTCAATGGGGGTGAAGCCAGGATGATGGCTGTCATTTCCTTACATGCTATCTGCATGTGGAAGTGTGTGTGGGGGGGACTTTAATAAAGGTGGTCCTCTTCTCAAAGAGATTTAAACCAGGCAAAATGGCTGTCAGTCTGTGCTTCAGGGGGCTAGATGGACACAGGGACTGTGAGGAGTAGCAGTGGCACTGTGAAAGGTGGATGAGAAGAGTGAGGAGTTGCAGAGGATAGAGATGGGGTGGGAGATGCATGGGTTGATGGCAGCTGCCTCAGCATAGAGATAGTGGTAAGCAAGGGGAGTCCCCTCCAAACAGCCAGGGGAAGGCAGGGTTGTAGTATTGTCAATTCTCACAAACTGATTGTGTGACACAGGGGATGTTGGTGCCTGCAGGAGGAGTTGTCACAATGACATCAGAAGCTCCTGTGGACCCATGATTTTCAGGGCTGGGCGCATGGACAGAGCTCTGTGCAAGAGTGTTGCCGGCCCAAAGGGCCCGAGGGGGCAACAGCGGGGTTCGTTGCCCGGTGTGCGTCGCACTAATTAACACACCAGGGTGGAGAAGCAAACCAAGTTTATTTGAGCTCAAAAAAAGGTGCAAGGGAGAAATAACAATCTCAAATCCTGCACATGCGCACGCAGGTGGGGTCCCAGTATTTATACCCCCTTTGTTTTTCTTTATCTGTACTTTCCCACTGTGTGGGCATTTTCTCATGCATATAACCTTGATTACAGCATCTGCTTTTCGCCTATCTTATCTAGTATTGGCTGCATCTAGTGCCAACCAGCCTTGCTGACTGCTAGCAGTCAGCACATAGCACAGGAGGTTACAAACGTTTAGTAAGGCTAACAAAAGTGCTTCACATAGAGGTACTTTGGTTCACATAGGCCCAGAGCCATCCTCCCGAGTTACCTAGATTTATGCCTAGTGACACCAACAACTCCCCCCTTTGAGAATACTCAACAAACTTTTGGCTGAGTTTTCTCATACTTTGAGGACAAAAACCAATTAAGCTCTAGGGAGCTGGGGTCATTAATGACGGGGGGTATTCAGTCCCACATTTATCCTTCCCATGGACTCGGCAGGATTCGGTATGTGGGAGCCCACACACCCCTAACCGGTCCATATGCTTGGAAGGAGCACTGTGAATGTCCACACTTCCATCCAGAAAGTGTCCAAGTATGTCTCCATGACCACAGATCAGATGGTACTCCTGATGTGTCTGTAAGGGCAGTGGGCCAAGTCTGGTGCTCAAGATCACTCCGAATGGCCATCAGCTGGTCATTCAGTAAATCCTGAATTTTTAAACATACTAGATCCCACTACAATGCCTTCCCAGCCTCAGTGATATTCAATACCATCTCTGTCAGTAACTTCTGGGTCATAGAACTAAGGGTGGAAATGACATGTAACTCACCAACTCCAGCCTGTACTTGGGATAGCTGAACTTCAGAAATAAGGCTAGTGGCCTTTTCTAGTTGGCCCAATTTCTTATCATGTTCTTGGCTTTTAAGAATATTCCAAATTGCTGCTGCACTATTGGCCCCAGCCCACAGGGATCTGATCAATTCCCTCTTTTTCCAGAGGAAATAACCCAGGCTCTCTGTTGTGCTAATCTAATGGCAGCCCCTTGTGAGCAATTTGGGTATGTAGAAGTGATCTGAAAACTGGATAAGGGCAATGTCATTTAAAATCCAATTAGGGAGGGCAATACATGCTGAAGGATTTATCCAAAACACAGGGCGCAGCCTGTAGAATAAACCCCAAAATCCAATCAATACCACATTCCCAAGCATGGGTCCCACAAATTTCTTCCTGCCAGTGTATAATTTTTTGTTTCTTCACCAGGGTCAGTTCTCAATATTTTTTGTAGTCAGGAATTCCTGGACTTTGGCAATTTCAGTGGAGTGACTGTTCCATCTTCTTTCCCGAAACAGTCATGGTTTAGCATCCTACAGGGGAGAGGTTACCAGCACATCACCCTGTAATGGTTTTGCTTCTTCTAGAAGTTTAAAGGCACAGTAGGTCTGTCAGTGGACAAGGGAGAGGTTACTAGCACTTCACCTTGTCCTTTTTCCCTGCTGTCCAGAAAGCACAGTGGAGCTAGAAGGAGAAATAGGCTAATCATCAGTAGGAGAATTCTCCTGATGTGGAGGGGTCTTTTTGCAGTGAGAATCATGGGTCCAGGCAGTCAGTCTTTGGCACTTCACAGCGGTGTTGGTAGTCAGCAGGACTTAATAAGGGCCTTTCCAGCATGAAGCCAAAGCAGTCTTTTGTTGGTGGACCTTTACATTGATCCAGTCTCCTGGTTCCAAGGAGTGGCAGGGCTGCTAGGGTCTTTGGGTAGCGCTTCTTTACCTGTGAGAAAAGAAACCTAACACATTTCATTAGTGCTTGGCAGTGTTTTGCAGATCTCATAGCTGCTTGGGCACATTCAAGCCCCCCCCCCCTTTTCTTGGTTGTTAGCCAAGTCTTAGCTGTGAGCAGTGTCCTTGAACGGAGTCAGTGTCTCATCTTTGGATTGAGCTTGCTAGCTAAAGTTTTTTTCAGTTAACTCATTCTTTTTCCTTTTCCCCTTTTTGGCTTTTTTTAACCTACAAAGGAAACTTTCACTTTTTACTTATACACCTTTTTTTTTAACAATGAACACATACACATGGCCGTTATACAGTACATTAGTCTTATTATTTAATGTATGCCACATATAGCCTTCCACTAAAATAACCTTATTACAGAGCTTTGGAACAACAAACCAGGACAAGCACACCCACTTTGATGAGTTCATTCAATACAACTTATAGTCCAATAGCTTCCCCACCATCCCCAGCCCTCTGGCTAGAAATCTGAGGTAGCCAGAAGGATCCCATGTACAATATGGGGAGTGGGTTAACTTTTCATGTCCTTGCTTCCAAAGACTGTTGGTATGCAAATTTTAATAACAATTTTCAATTAAAAGATCTGGCCAATGAAGTTTCTTTTTCTTACTTAAGGAAATGTATTAGACTTTAGTATATCACATTTTTCTGATGTATCCAAACACTTTGTATTCTAAGTTGAACAAAACAAGTATATGCATTCCAATCCAACCCTTCCGCTTGATTCCAAACCAGACCATCCCATGAAAATATTAAACACAACAATTCTGGCCACGAGACAAACACTGCAAGACAGAACATAGAACACAAAACATAATTTCTACTGTGCCAGCAAATGCATGGTACGTTGAATGCTGTTCAGCTGGCATCAGTTTTCTTTGATTATCTGAAAGACAAAAACAGAGGTCTACCCTTTGTGGGCAGTCAATCATTGCTTAAAATATACAAATACCGTTGTTGATTTTAGGCAAAACAGGGGAATTACCCCATATTTTCTTGTATGTGTTTCATAGGCAGCCCAGGTTTCAGTGGCTTCTACCTTATCAGTTAGATAATTTGCATTAATACAGATGCTTTCTGGCTTGCTTTTTACTTTTAACTCCTGCTTTTAAACACTGAAAGAAAACGTCACCACTTATAGTGCCCTTAGAGCCTAATAAAATTTCAATTACATAGCACTGTATACATTCTTCAGCTAATTCAACAAAATTGTTTATAGCCAAATGATTGCAATCTAATAATTTCTTTGCCTGAATTTATTTACAAACATTTTAAAGACACCAAGAACTTTTCTTTTTAGCATGTTTACAAGGTTCAACTGCTGTTCCCTCCAGCAACTACAGAGTTAACTTCTCACTCTCCCTTAAATCACTTGCTTCTCTCCCTTAAATCACTTGCTTGTCTCCCAACAGCCACTTATCAATTCAAATCACCATTTCAAGTATCCTCCTGGGTATTTGAAATCCCGATGCTTATACTTACTTACTCCTTCCTTCCACTGCACCCTCAAAAGTTTCCAACCTGTTTTCCAATCTCTTTGTCTGTTGCCTGCCCGCCTGGGCCCGATCCTGCTTTTCTTGCTGAACCGTCCCTTTCATGGGCACTAGCTTGTTCCACTACCAGTTTAGCTAGGAGGGTGGGCTTCTCAACTAGCCCCCACCCTTCTGGTCTTTTCCCTAAAACATTTTTACTCACAAGACTGCCCAAGTCCTCCCTTGTGAGGCTTGCCACCTGGGCAAAAATACATGGCCATTGGGTAAAGGCCAATTACTTAACATATAATCCAAAGGGCTATCCTTAGAGGGTTTATCCAGAGACCCACCCATCTATCTGCTGACACTCAACCCGAAAAGAGAATTACTCAGAGATCAGTGGGCATTACGGTATAATCCACGTTTTCCTATTTCTATTACACTGTCTGTTACAGGGGACGGGATAGAAGGATCTCAATACAACCTCAGAGCTTCATCGCACACAATGGCTTCCACCCTGGGAAATTACGAACGAGAAGTTCAATCCCGCCCACACACCAAACGCCCAAATGAACAGAGCAGAAAAACAACAGTAACCGGTTAAACAGAACAGAACCAGAACCAGATAGTGCACCAAAACCAGATAGTGTTTCCTTATCCTATTAGGGCTCACCTTTAATCATGCAATCCTTAACATATAACACCAACAGTACCAAACAAAGCAAACATAAAATAACAAGGGTAAAACAGATAGATGGTGTAAATTCTGCAGGGCTCCCCCATTCTCAATTGCTTACCAAACTGTGACAAATTTCTGTTACCAGTCTATCCCTCATGTCAGGTGATCAGGCTGACACTGCAGGACGTTGGGGGAAGATAAAGAAAACACACCATATAACCAAATTTTAAAGCTTCTGTTATAGGTTTATTCACCACTTTGAACTTTAGCGTCCACAAGATGGGGACCTGCATGGACTCCTCTAAACTTAAGTCCTAGTTTAGATCTGGTACACGGCCACCAGCTAGAAATGCCAGTGTCTAGCACACTCCCTGTTCCCCCAAACATTCCCTGGGAAACTCAGATCCCAACTTCCTTGGATCTTAACACAAAGGGAAATAAACCATTCCCCCCACCTACCCCTCCCTTAGCCGTCGGGAGAGATCACCTTGATTCAAACTCCTTGAATCAAAACAAAGAGGGATTCCCTTTCCCCCCTCCCTCCTCCTCTTCCTCTGAGATTCCAAACAAAGGAAGAAATTAATCAGGTTCTAAAAAGAAAAGGATTTTATTAAAAGAAAGAAAGAAGGTACACTATCTCTGTAACACCAGGATGGAAATGTTACAGGGTATAACTTATGAAACTAGAGAGCTAGCATCAGGACAAATACAGCAACCGAAAAATAAAATAAAATAGGGTTCCAGCAAACACATATTTGCAAATACAGAAATTAATTATAAGACTAAACCGCCTTTCTAATACTCACTATACTGAATAGAAGAAAATACTTCAGGGAACTTGGAGATATGTCTGGCCCCTCTTAGATCCAAAGAGAGAACAAAACCCCAAACAAAGAACACAGACAAAGACTTCCCTCCACAGAGATTTGAAATTATCTTGTCCCCTGATTGGTCCTCTGGTCAGGTGTCCATCAGGTTACTGAGCTTGTTAACCCTTTACAGGTAAAAGAGACCTTAACCCTTAACTATCTGTTTATGACAGCTTCATTTAAAATAATAAAACTACAATGGAGAGTGTTGGGAACGCTCCCACATCATTCAGGAAAAATATGAATGCCCCAAGCCTTAAGCCACTTTAATACTCACACATGTCCAGACTGGCCACGTCTGTGTATAACGTTCAGAGAAGGGGAATAGGTGGGCGGGAGATTATCCTGTATACAGCTTGTTCAGAATTTCCAACATGCTTCCGCTCTTGGGAGGGCTGTTCTTTTACACCCTGGAATCTCCTGCGCTGTCTTTTTCAGAGATTCCAGTCCAGGTCAGCTGCCTGTGGCTTCTCCAGTGTCACCAAGCCACACCGGCTCCGGGGTCGCAAAGGCACACTGTTGGATCTCACTGGACAGTTAAGCTTTGCAAATGTAATCTCAGTTCTGTAACTTGTATTGCCTTTGGTTTGCCTCTGTCTATATTTTTTTTCCACAGCCAGCTGGGGCCGAAAGCAGTTTTTCTTTGTACTTAGCATAGTCTGCGTTGATTTTTGACCTTGAACGCAGAGCAACTTTCTCTTTATTTCAAGCTGAATTTCAAATTAACCCGTTCCTAGACAAATTGCTCACACTGTGTCAGAGGCTCTTCTTTGGTGATTAAAAGTTCCTCTGAGATGTATGATCTTACCTAGATTGAAGGTACCTTCTAATGGGCATTGTTTAGATGGATTTTCACACGTGTGAAGATTCCAATTCTCTAAATACCTGCAGGTTTTAGGACCATAATGTACATACATGTAATATGCTGGGGCACCCTTAGGGTGTGAGGTAGAATGTTTAGACTATCCCTCCCCCATTTTCCACACACACACGGGGGGGTGGGGGTGCCCTGTCTGCGCTAGCGGCTCATAAACTAAGGATCTTTCCCTACAGGGTACTCACACAGGAGAGACTAACGAGGATGACCATGACTCTCCTACACCTCCCTTCAGCAAAGAGCGTCGGCTAGTCTCTGGGAGACAGCGCCGCTTACTCTGATTGCGTCCAGTGAGATGATCAGACTGTCAGTAGCCCACATGGAAAGGAAAGGGGAGGGAAGCTAGGTTCACACACTCCTAGACCCAGGTAGCTTCCTCGCTGGACGATGCCAGGCCGAGTCAGCCCACCGTGGGTCAGATCTCCTAAAGATCCACTAGTTACCGGGCTTGCGTTAGAGTAGTCCTGGTCACGAGCTTTCACTTAACAGGGTACTCTGGGCGTCTTCCAGTAACAGTCACTCACACTGGTATACACACACACACACCAAGGCCTTTATTTCCTATTACCACGATGCATCTTATCTTGCTGCACAGTCAATAAGTTCAGATGGCGTGAGCCCAACAGAGACCGATGTCCCCACGGACAGTCTTCCTCCCAGTGCAGCTCTGGGTCATATGATGGGGGATTTTTACAAGAGCTCTCTATACAAACTAGAATGCATTCTAAGGGCATACACCCTGCCCTGCCTGCCCCGTACTCTAGGGATACGGAGACACTGGGCATCCCCAGGTCCTAACAGGCAAAAGTCCACACCACTGGACTGTTCCTACCTTATCCATCCACGGGACCGGTTCCTCACCGTCGCCCGCAACTGCTTCTCCACTACTCGAGCGCATTGCACCGTTGTGTCCTCTAAGGTTGGCCTTACGCGTCTCTGCCGAGGCCCCCGGTAAAGGCACCGGTGCGCGCTGGGCGTCGGCTGTGACCGTCGTCCTCCAGCCGTCGGAGGAGTCCGGGCAAGGCTAAATTTCAGCCTCGAGCCCACCCAGGGATGCCAAAACTGTTGCCGGCCCAAAGGGCCCGAGGGGTCAACAGCGGGGTTTGTTGCCCAGTGTGCGTCGCACTAATTAACACACCAGGGTGGAGAAGCAAACCAAGTTTATTTGAGCTCAAAAAAGGTGCAAGGGAGAAATAACAATCTCAAATCCTGCACACCCGCCCGCAGGCGGGGTCCCAGTATTTATACCCCCTTTGTTTTTCTTTATCTGTACTTTCCCACTGTGTGGGCATTTTCTCATGCATATAACCTTGATTACAGCATCTGCTTTTCGCCTATCTTATCTAGTATTGGCTGCATCTAGTGCCAACCGGCCTTGCTGACTGCTAGCAGTCAGCACATAGCACAGGAGGTTACAAAAGTTTAGTAAGGCTAACAAAAGCACTTCACATAGAGGTACTTTGGTTCACATAGGCCCAGAGCCATCCTCCTGAGTTACCTAGATTTATACCTAGTGACACCAACAAGAGCCTTGGGGCTAAGGACACAGACCTGACCTGCCTTCAGGTAAGGGCCTAGATCAGAGAGAGGACGCCTAGAGTAGCAGCAGGGAGGAGTTGGGATGGAGAGTAGGATCCTGATGGAGGAGAAACTCCCAGGGGAGGGAAGAAGTCAGCAAACAGCTGCCACTGGGTCACAGACAGAGAAGTCTGGAGGCAGAGAAGCATTGCTGTTAGGTCAAGACATTAATAGAAAATAGATGGCGATTCCCCTGTATTAGAGGTGAAAAGAAGAAGAGGAGGTAGAGGTAGGTGTGTATTTTTGTATGCATTAAAGACTTTTCAACCTGAAGTTATCTCACACACATTAGCAGAAGAGTTAAAGTCAGACAGACTAAAAAACACAATTTGAATACACACACACACACAAACAGGATTTCAGCTAATCTCATGATTTGGAAAGGGAAACACTCACTCATGAGTTTTGATCTCTACAGGTTGATAATACTCAAATAATAATATTCACAGTATGCATTTACTGATATAACTATAGTGGTATAATTATGCTGGTAAATTTCCCTGTGTAGGCAAGCCCTCAGACATTAAGCAGATTCTGTAGTGACCTACCCGAATTTGGGTCTTGGTGGTTAACAAAAAAACAAGCAAACCCTTAGTTCCCCTTTTAAAGATAAATAGGCCTCATTTGTAGAGATTAGATGACTTTAAAATAAAGCACAGTGCCCTTATTTGAGGCCCTTGTTGAAAAAAAGGAGGATGGGAGGAAATGTTGCCCTTGACTTCTACTCTGCTGCCACTTTGAAGCTGACAGCTGGCTACTCTCCACAGTGAATGTATAGAAGGGGTTGCCAGGCAGGGGAACCCCCACCCCTCTTTCTAAATCCATGGGTCTTCAGGTGGGAGAAATGCAATCTGAAACCCTAAACCTTTTAGGACCACTTAGGCTCCTAGCAACCAACCAACCAGAGCTCTATACTGCATCAGCCAGTGGTGGTTGCAACAGGTAGCCTTATGCTACTTTCTGGTGCAGTGAGGACTACCCAAATACACAGAATAATACCCTGAATATTGGTGGCCCTGCCTGACTGATCTTGCATGTCTGGAGGGTAAGAGCCTTGGCTCAAGATCGAAGCCTGCAGTCCAGTGGTTCTCAAACTTTTGTACTGGTGACCCCTTTCACATAGCAAGCCACTGAGTGTGACCCTCCCTTATAAATTAAAAACACCTTTTTATATATTTAACATTATTATAAATGTTGGAGGCAAAGCAGGGTTTGGGATGGAGGCTGACAGCTCACGAACCCCCAGGTAATAACCTGGTGACCCCCTCAGTGGTCCTGGCCCCCAGTTTGAGAACCCCTGCTGTAGCCCCTTATTCAAAGACTCACACTGGGCCTGTAGTTTCTGGGGTGGGAGGAGGTAAATCTGTTGTAGGAAACTGAGCTGGAGCTGAGGTCCACCCTTCAGGATCAGATCAGGGAATTTTGGGTATGGAGTCCTGATTCAGGCCTAACTCCAGTTACTATTAATATTGTTATGCAGAAAGATGCTAATAATACACCTGATGGCAATCTTTGATCCAGAGACTATCAAAGACCTGGTTAAAGCTGTTGGGTGTGCTAAACACCATTCTTTCAGGCTTAGTGGGAGAAGCAGTAAAATCCCTTTTATGTTACTTAAGAGCTGGAAACAATGGTTACTGCCCAAAGTGATGGGCCACATGGTGAGGCCTTGTCAGAGTTTGCTGATTGAAAATGCAGGCAGGGGTTAAGGGTTTGATCCAGAGTTTGTGTCTGTTTTGTAGGAGAGACAAAGTGGGTGAGATATTATCGTTTACTTAACCAACTTCTGTTGGTGAGAGGGACAAGCTTTGGAGCCACACACAGCTTTTCTTCCTGTCTGGGAAAGGTATTCCTAGTGTTACAACTAAATGCAAGGTGGAACAGATTGTTTAGCATAAGTAGTTAGCATATATTCTAATCTAAGGAACCATTCAAAATAGACAAAGAGTCCTATGGCACCTTATAGACTAACAGACGTATTGGAGCATAAGGTTTTGTGAGTCAGGACTCTTTGTCGCTTTTTACAGATCCAGACTAACATGGCTACCCCTCTGATTCAAAATAGAGTGGCCTGTTAACACCTTTGCAGCCACAGGACAAGAGGCGGTTAGTGGGTTACAGATTGTTGTAATAAGCCATAAATCCAGTGTCTCTATTCAGTCCATGATTTTTAGAGTCTGGCAGAGTAATGAATTTAAGATCCCAGGCTCATCTTTTAAAGTCTTGTGCAGGTTTCCTTTGAGGATGAGAACTGATAGATCAGACACAGAGTGATTGCTTTGTGAAAAGTGTTCACCCACAGGTGATAAGGTGTTTTTGTCTTTTATCATTTTCCTGTGTGAGTTCATTCGAGAGCGCAAAAAGCAACAAAGAGCAGGGGCTGCTCTAGACATTTCGCCGCCCCAAGCACAGCGGCATGCCGCAGGGCGCGCTCTGCTGCTCGCCGGTCCCGTGGCTCCAGTGGACCTCCTGCAGGCGTGCCTGTGGAGAGTCCACTGGTTCCGCGGCTTCGGTGGAGCAGGCATGCCGCCGAAGGCACCCTGCCTGCCACGCGACCGGCAGAGCGCCCCGCGCGGCATGTCGCCCCAAGCACGCGCTTGGCGTGCTGGGGCCTGGAGCCGCCCCTGACAAAGAGTCCTGTGGCACCTTATAGACTAACAGACGTATTGGAGCACCCACAAAAGCTTATGCTCCAATACATCTGTTAGTCTATAAGGTGCCACAGGACTCTTTATTGCTTTTTACAGATCCAGACTAACACAGCTACCCCTCTGACATGGGCAGAAGGTTTGTAGAAATTTTGGTGGTGCCCAGAACCCACCCCTGCCAAAACTCTGCCCCCCAAAACTCTGCCCCCCACCTGCCCAAGGCTCTGGGAGGGAGTTTGGATGGGGGAGGAGGTCTGGGGTGCAGGCACTGGGAGGGAGTTTGGAGATGGGAGGGGGTGTGGAGGGAGGGGGGGCAGGTTCTGGGAGGGAGTTTGGGGGAGGGAGGGGTGCAGGGGTGGGGCTGAATTTGGGGTGGGGATGAGAGGTTTGGGGTGTAGGAGGGGGCTCAGGGCTATGGCAGAGGGGTGGGGTGAGGGCTGTGGGGTGGGGCTGGGGCTGAGGGGTTCATGATGCAGGAGGGGGCTCAGGGTTGGGGCAGACGGTTAGGGTGCGGGGGGATGAGGGCTCTGTTTGGGGCTGAGGATGAGGGGTTTGGGGTGTGGGAGGGGCTCAGGGCAAGGGTAGGGATGTAGGGGGTGAGGGCTCTGTCTGGGGCTGGAGATAAGGGGTTTGTGGTGTTGGAGGGGGCTCAGGGCTGGGGAAGAGGGTTGGGGTGTGGGGGGGGATGAGGGCTTTCAGAGTCTTGTTTCAAAGGTGCTAGATTAGAACGTGGAAGAGTATTATTTAATTGTTGAGTTTCAATCCATGGTATACATTCTCATGCTTGGTACCATTTAGTTACTATGTGACATGCTGTCATGTCTGTGTGTGAGGTTTCCTGGTTCTTTGTTCCCATTAGTGTGACCATGTCAGTGAGATGAGAAGTGGAATGTTCCACAACTGTGGGGACCTGATGAGCCCATTAGGAAGAGGCTACACTGAACCCATACTTGTGACTTCTCCTTCCTCTGGATAGGATGAAGTTAATTTTTGTGGATGGTGGAGCAGGCAGCTTGGCCCGAACATCCAGAGCCAATTTGCAGTCCTGACAGCCCCATGGGGGAGATCAACAACGTTTCTCCCTGCTGGAAAGGAGGCAGCCCAAAGCGTGGACCTTCAGTAAGAGAAAGAACAAGCAGAAGACTGAGGCCAGGCTCTGAAGGAGAAGAGCCATGTCCCAGACCCAGGGGGAGATGAAAACTCTTTCCAAAGATCTGTGAAACCAGAGAGAGAAACCCTGATTGATGAGGTCTAGACTGCATGGATGCAGTGTGTGGGGAGATGTATGAGGGCCTGTTTACATGGTGAGATTGACCAGATAGCTGTCCTGGAATAGCTCCCTGTGTGGACATTCTTATTTTGAAATAAGAGTGCCTTTTTCTGGTTTAGTTTAGCCCAGTTTGCACTATTATTCCAAAATAAGAGTGTCCACATGAAGAGTTACTGGAATAGCAAGAGGACTTCAAATTCACATCTGACCTTATTCCAGAATAATTTCCCTATGTAGACAAGCCCCCCTGAGAGTGAAGATTGTTCTGGTCTCCTGAGTTTCAGAATCTACATTGTGGATCCCCCAGGTATTGCCTTTTTTTCTGGACACCTGCTGTTCCACTGGAATGTAGATGTATCCAGAAACCTCAGGGCCAGAAACAAGAGCAAAGATGCTTCCTGGAGTGTCTCTGTCCATTGGACGTACAGTTAATGACTTCTGAGAGCGGATTAAAGATTTTGTGTGTGTCACATATCCTAGGTGGGGAGTTGGGGGAGCTAAAGAAGATGGAGAGCTCAGCCTAATTCCCAGTCAAACAGGTGTCTGCATCACACAAATAACCACAGATGGGCCTAACTGTCCCCCTTATTATAAGCCTCAGTAAAGATATTAAGGGCTGAATGGCCCAGAGGGGCTGAACTCTCTTCTTGTTCCTACAGGTTCCTTTCAGGCCGTGCTGAGATACATTGGCCAGGAGTCAGTGGGAAGACTCTCCCAGCTGTTGCCCAAGCTGTGCCCACTCTAGGGATATGTGGGGTTTCAGTCTCTAAGGGCTGCTGATTTCTGCTCTTTTACCCTCCCCCCACAATGCCAAAGCAGCTTTCTCTGTTTTCTGACCTGACATGAAGATGCTGGTAGCAGCGAGCCTGGCAGCATCTCTAGGGTATGTCTTCACAGCAGAGTTATCTCGGGTAATTGGTGCCTGAGACTAAGTGCTTGGCTCCCAAAAGTGAGCAACCACACTGCAAAGCCCTACTTGAGTTGCTGTGTCCTCACTAGTGATGCACTCATCTATATATGCCACTAGGACTTCTGGGAGTGTATCCCATGGTTCTTTGTACTGCAGTAAGATAAGTGGCTCTATGGTTCTTTCTTATTGAATTGTGGGAGAACCTGTCTGTCCTGGGCACTGGGGGGAATGATGGGAAGGCACTGGAGAACTGTCAGTACTTTAGTTGTTCAGCCTGTGTCCTCATTGCAAAGTGGGAAGGTTACCAGCCTGAGTGAAAGCCTCTCTCCGGCTTTAGCCTATAGCTCCAGCTACATTAGCTAGTTCAGGCTGAAAGCACCACCAGACTTGCTCAGAGGTTTTCGTGTGGGGACAAAAGGATTAAGGTAACACCCCGTTGGAACCTGTGCTAACTCTGCAGTGAAGACATACCCCCAGAGAACGTGTGCTAGCCTTCCCTATCACTAAAGAGAAAAAATGGTTCCTTAGCTGGAGCCTTCCCATGCAGAGCTGACCACAGGATCTGCATGTAATTGCAGCTCAGTGCGTCCCTACGTGTTTGTGTGCTGGTGAAAGTGCAGGCTGGACACAGCTGTACAGTGTAAAGGGAGTCCAGGCTGGTGGGTCGGGGGCTCAGTGGTACCCCAGTTCCAGTTGGCACCCTGGGGGGAACCTGTCACAAACAGCTCTTTATTCCAGCTCAGAAGCATTTGTGCAAGCCAATGAGTTAATTCTTTCCTGTTTGAATTATATATGGGAACTAGGCAGGGAAGTTCATTGCCTCCTTTACTCTGCAAACAGTTCCATGGCCAATGTGAAGAGGATAGGACTAGTGAATTTATCTCAAAAATAAAACTTGCAGGAATACATCATAAAAAAACACTGATGACATAGTTATTTTTATCTAACCTGAACATTTCTCTAAAATTAGTGTCCAAAGCAGGCCTGCACAACTCGTAAAGCGGCGAGGGCCACATTACTCCAAAGAAAACAGCTGAGGGCCGAAACCCCCTGGCCCCGCGGAAACACCCCCCCCCAGCACCTCCTGGGCCCACGGAAACACCCCACCCCAGCACCGCCCAGCCCTGCAGAAACAAACCCTCCTTCCCCAGCGCCGCCCCACCAAAACAGCTGTGGGCCAAAAAGGAAGGTTGGGAGTGGGGAGGTGATACTTGATTTTAAATCAACCAGGGGCTCCCAGCTGAAGAGGTGGCTGGGAGCCCTCAGGGACAAATTAAAGGGCCCAGGGCTCCGGCGGCTGGGGGAACCCAGAGCTTTGCAGAGCTGGGACAGGGATTTAAAGGGCCCAGAGCTCCTGCCGCTGAGGGGGGCCTGAGCCCTTTAAATCCCAGCCCCAGCCCATCCGCTGGAGCCGCGGCCGGGATTCAAAGGGCTCTGGGCTGCCCGGAGCCACGGGGAGTCCTGAGCCCTTTAAATCCCAGCTGCGGCCAGGATTCAAAGGGTCTGGGCTGCCCGCGGCTCATTGTGCGGCCCACGGGGGGATTCTAAATCCCGCGCACACAGCGCTCTGCGGGCAGCCCAGAGCCCTTTGAATCCCGGCCGTGGCTGAGATTTAAAGGGCTCTGGGCGGGGAGCCCAGCCGCGGCCGGGATTCAAAGGGCTCTGGGCTGCCCACAGAGCGCCGTGTGCGCGGGATTTAGAATCCCCCGCGGGCCGCACAATGAGCCTCCGCAGGCCGCATGTTGTGCAGGCCTGTTCTAAAGAAATCTTTGGTCTGGTTTAAAGTGAATTATGCCAGATTTGAAATGCTAGTTATAAATTTGCCCAGTTAAGAGAACCTATCCCTCCATAAAACATTGGGGTACAAATAGGCAACACATTCTATAAAATACTAGCGAATTCAACTCTCAAACAGCCTACAAGAGCTATATGATTTAAATGTCAAACTATGGGAGTTTGTTATAGATTGATGCATGTTGTGTATCCAGCAAAATAGACAAGGACAAACAGATACTTAGATATGTGGTTACTGTTTAGCCAATACTCTTACAAAGTACTGAAAAAATTCCAGCATACCTATCCAATGGTTTTGAATATTAATGTTTGATGTACACACCTGGTTTGATAAATATGAGCAGTCAGTATTTTCACTCAGTTTAATAAAATCACCAGAAACATAACTTGGGTGTTGTAAAGAGGCTGACTCTGTAATATGCTAACACAGCTAAATAGAGATTTCATTATTATAATTACGTACTGCATGTTTCCTCAGACAAAATGATTGTAGTGATTAGTGTTTTATTTCTGATGATTACATGGCAGTGATTTGACTCCTGAGTTCTGTTCCCAGCTCTGCTACTACCTTTTCGGGTACATACACACTGGGAAAATTTGAAGCCTTTTTTTATTTTTGCATTGATGCAGCTTCCCTGATGCTACTAGTTATAGCAGCTGCAGTGTAGACAGGACAGTTTTTACACACTTTGTTTTGAGGATTGGAAAAGGGGTGAATCTTACAAATCCTGTTCATATCCAGCACAGGTTGAAAGTCATTGTGGCCTTGTGGTTAAAGCACATGACTGGGAGTCAGGGAGATCTGTGGTATTTCAGGCTCTGCTACAGCTTTCTTGTGTTGCTTTAAGCAAGACACAACTTCTCTTGTGCTTCAGTTTCCACATCTGTAAATAGGGAATAATTTTTACCTACTTCGTAGGGATGTTAGGAAGCTAAATTAATTACTGTTGGTAAAGAGGGTTAGGTACTATAGAAAGCCAAATATGATAAAAAGAAAGTGTTGGTCCATTTGAACTTTATTCAGTAGACTGCAGTAATTATTGATTAGCAGCTTCTGGAAGTGCTGTTGACCTCAAAGACGTAAACTACAGGGAGGTTTATGTGAAGGTGTTCATGTTGTTAATGTTATTGTAAATCTTAATCCTTTAATAAAGCTGTGACCTTGATGTTGACAGTTAGTATGCCATAGAGCAATATATAGTGTGGCACAAACCTTATAAATCTCATGTCATTTTTGCCACTGACCTAGACAACATGTAAAAATAAATCAGACAGCAGAGGTTTATGAAGAATGTTTATTTGAAGCCAAGCTTTTTAAATCAGACTTTTTTTTTTTAATGAAATCAACAATGAAAATGTGTAGAATTACACACAGAAGTTTGTGTGCTTACTTCTGTGTTGGAGGTATGTTTTGAAAGAATGCTATAGCCCTATCTTCTGGTCACTTTAGAGTGGGGTGGCCAAACGTACTGATCCTCGGAGCCACATACGACAAACTTCAGAAGTTTGAAAGCCGGGGTGCGATTGCTGGGGCTCCTGCCCCATGGGAGGCACCCGCTGATGTCTTGAGCCCCGGCAGGCATGCCCCTCAGGGCTGAAGCCCCGGGACCCCATCCCTGCTGGGCAGAGAAGACCCTAACCCCACCACCCTGGTGCAGGCCAGAAGCGCTGAGTGCCCTTCCCCTCCCCCACCCCAGTCTGATAGGCTACAGAACCCAGAAAAGGCTGTGCCTTGTTTGCTGTCTGTCCCAAGCATTGCAACATCATCAGCAGTATCATGGAGACTCTGGCTTGCTCATGGAATGGGCAATCACAAGCTGCTCTCTGCTCCAGTCATTGCTTTTCCTTTGTATAAAGGTAAAGGTGTTTGTCAGTGAGGAATAAGGTAGTACAGGCAGACAGTGACTATTGCATTTTAGGTGTTCAAAACCAGCAATTTGTCAGTGTGATCTTTTACAGTTTCTGTGATGGAGTTGGAATTTAATTTAAAAACAAAACTATTTTTTAAGTCAACCTGTTTAGGTCTAAAATCTGACAATGTCCCGGTAACTGTAAAAACTGAATTTGAATGAACAATGTAATCTGTTGAACATCTATCTCACTCTTTTCAGTAGAATTATGTGCTGTTTGAATGATTCACTTGCACATATTCTAAAAATGACTGGTGTAGAACGTTTTCAATAAGGACTTCTTCTACTATGTTTATATCCTGGAATAAGAAAATAAAAAGATATTTAGGCATGCAGATAAAAACAAATACCGCTTTAACAAGCTACTTCTATTCTTGAGAGCTTGCTTAGACCATGACCCAATTAAACATTGATTTCAATGGAACTATATGCATGCTTAAAGTTAAGCACATACATAAGTAGTTTGCAGGATTGGGGACTTATTTTATACTAAATTTTAAGCTGTGGGAGAAATCTTTACTATGAAACTAATTTAATTATAAAAGGAAGAATTCCAAAGGAGATAGACAAGTAAAATACGATATGCAAACACCAGTAACTCCTATGTTATTTATTACAGGCCCCAGACATAGAGATGCATATTATGTAATTACATATACAAATAACAAAATGTTGTGTATCTCAGCACTCTACTGCAAACAAGATAAAAAAAAATACATGAGCCATCAATAAAATATTACCCAACCCAGGTGTATTACTCTTATAAGCATTTAGTATAGATTAACATTTTATTGATGGCACATGTAGTTCTCTCAAGTCTGGCACCTCTTCCTCAGGGGTCTGCCCTCACTTTAGAAAGTATTAGATTCATCTCTTTTTTCAGGATGGTGTCTGGATGGACGTCAGTCAGGGTGATAAAGGAAACCACTGAAAAATGTTTTTGGAATTTTTAATAGTGTTGTGACTCTAAATTATAGTCTAAATTTTATTGAGTTAGGAGAGTGTAAGTAGCTGTTCTTTAATAGCTCAATCCATTGAAGCCAGTGGAGTAAGTTGAGGAACAGAGAGAGGTTAATATTTGCCAAAAGTCACACCATAACTTAGTAGCAGGGGAACAGAATCCATGTCTCCCAACTCTGCCTTGTATCTGTTACATCTTTGTAACCTCACAACACGCCCTAAGCATGACATTCTGGCAATCTAATGCATACCCTCACATGACATACTGATTGTCAGAGGTACGGAGGGAGATATGTAAAGAAGTCAGGATAGTAGCTTATAAAAATGATTATTTACTCACTATGTAGTCTTCATGGTAGAATGTGTGTCTGAGCTGAAGATGCCTTATAAAATTCCTGCTAAAACAGCTTGGATCTCCACCAGGTATTAAACGACAAATTGGACAGTACTATAAATATTGGAAAAACTATAAATATTGAGTTTTCATTGCAAAGACGTTGCAGAAGGAAATATCAGTGTTAAGGGGAGAGTGAAATATCTGGAACAGGAATAGCTAAATGGCATTCTTTGAGTGACATAAATATATTTACTGCTAGACACAATACACCCGCAGTCCAGCAGTAAAATTAGGTTAATCCCAGTTGCGTGTTTTCTGTTCAGTAGATACCCATGGAGATGTCTGTCTGCCCTCATCTCATGCTTAACTCCTTCCCTGGTACTGGCTAACCCAAGACTGTAAAATGAAATGTTATTTGTTGTGCTCCCAACCTATGTGCCACATGATTTACTCTTCCACTGAAAATAATGGGGCTCCCACCTACATATGTGGTGGTTTACTGTGCTACTTAAAACAAAAATGCCTTCATTGTTTTGGAAGGAGATTTTAGTTCCTTCATAATTTTTGGTCCTCTGCAATATAGCTAACCATTGTAATTGTTGCAACATTTACTTCAAATAATATCATAAAAATATTAGTACACACTTAAAACAGTATTTGAATAACATGCTCATAGCAAAGTGTAAAAGGCTAACTTATTGACTGATACTTTTAGAGCTAAATCCTGCTCTGTGCTCTTCTGGTATGAAAGAAGAGGTAGAAACAGCAGACCAGAATCTCTCCATGAACCTCAACTGAGCACTCTCAGAAACAGATATCTAATGTGCCAACCCACACAATACATCCGATGGAGGGTGGATGGTCTAGTTATTACTTAGTCCTGCCTTGAGTGTACGGGACTGGACTAGATGACCTACTGAGGTCCCTTCCAGTCCTACCCTTCTAGGGGTTTCAAGACTAAGGGGACAGGCCAGTCTTCTAGCTGCAACCACTGCCCTATGGAGTGTTCCCCCAACCTGCCCTGGAGAACCCTTTGCTATGTAGCAGGATTCTAGTAGCAAATTATGTAATAAACAGTGTCTATGCTCTTGCTGTACCAGTTAGAGTCACATTTATAGATCACATTGCTATGACATCAGTGTGACAGAGAAATTTCTTGACTCTTTTTGGGGTTTGTTCTATAATCTAAACACTATTTAAATTAAACTATAGTTTGTATATTTGTGTGAGGTTTTCAAGGAAGGTGTTAGACCATTTTAATGAAATGCTGTGTAATGTATATTATTTACTGGTCTATAAGGGATAAACTTGTTTAATTGCGGAGTGAGACCTTTTAACACAAGAGGGTTAACTAAGTTTTAAGGGCCTTATTCTGCCCCATAACTGCACACAGCTACTGCTTATGCATTTGCTCTAAGTACTATAAACAAACATATTTATGCTAAAAAATATAACATTTTTGTTTGGCTATTACCAGGTTGGCTTCTGTATGTGCTGAACAATCAGTGGATTTGAACAAATAAATGCTGAACCTAATTTAAAACCACACAACTAAAATTTGGCAAAATATGGTCTGCTAGTGAACCCAATCTTTAACTGTAACCTTATTTATTCTTCCCTTAATTTGTACTCTCAGTACTAGACACCAGGGGTGGGCAAATTATGGCCCGGGGGCCAGATCCGGCCCTTTAGACGTTTTAATCTGGCCCTCGAGCTCCCAACAGGGAATGGCGTCCAGGGCTTGCCCTGCTCTGCACGCGCCGGGGCTCCGCGCAGCTCCCAGAAGCAGCGGCATGTCCCCACTCTGGCTTCTACACATAGGGGCAGCCAGAGGGCTCCGCACGCTGCCCCTGCCCCAAGCACTGCCCCTGCAGCTCCCATTGGCCGCGAACCATGGCCCGCCATACAATTTGCATACCCAGATGTGGCCCTCGGGCCAAAAAGTTTACCCACCCTGATGTACACAAACCTACCAAAATGTTAACATCAATATGATAGTAGTTAAGCAGATTGAGAACTAACCTTCACCATAAGGTAGAAGAGTGTGTTGTCCTTTGTTTTGTTAGTGATGAGGGATGGTTGTGTCATATATCAGTCATTCAATTTGTTAACTTTTTGACTTGGCATCCCTCAGGATCAGGTCTTAAGCAAATTCAACTCCAGTGAAGTCAATGGGAATCGTGCACAGAACTTGTCAAGATCAGGCCTATATAGACGTCTTGATCCTATAATGTGATCCCCATAGTCAGACCCTTATGTCTCATGGAGCCCTAGGCTTGGGGCCATTCTTTGTATTTTTGTTTGTACAACTGGAATAATTTGTACTTGTCCTGTGAATCCTTTGTAGCTCTTATGAATCATTGGAGTAGTTCTCAAATAATGATCCATAGATCGTTTTGTGCTAGGCAAGAGGACTATCAAGATAGACAGAAAATACTGCACAGAAAGCAGAGTCTGTGAGGTTAGGCACTGATGTTGGGTCCATGGAGAGAAATGATGAATACAGAATTTTAAAAGTGGAAAAATTACTGAATCTAGTAAAGATGTTGGTGCCATGGCATTTTGAAAATGCATGCCATTAGTCCAAAGGGCTAACTATAAACTCTCCTTTGGAGCCATCATGACATATTGAGTGTATTTCTAGCGTAGAACTTCTGATACCATTTTCTAGCACCTGTGCTAGCTAGGGTGGAATTATTGGTACAGATTGGGTGCAGGCCACTTATTTTTTTAATTACTGTGTCATCCAAGCCAAGTTTGTAATTAACGCTTTTTTTTTGCCTGTTGTCATGTCTACTAGTGTCTGCAGCCAAACAGAATCAATCAGTTTAATATGTAAGTTCAATAAAATACACATTTGCACATATAACTGCAAGATAGTTACCACTGCTCTCCTTTCTGTTCTATGATAAGTGAGACAATGGTCCATTAGATCATCTTCATGCAACTCACACTGGCAAAATGGACAGGCATATCTGGGAATTACAAAGATGGTATGATTATGAATGACTTTTTGTTTAGAAAAAAACATGAGTAGATTTTGTTTTCCAAAAAGTAATGAGGATTTTAATTACCGTAAATATTTTAAAATGCTGATTCTTAGCTTTATGCTACACAATGGTTGAAGTTTTTCAAAGAAAGAATATGATTTTTAAAAAGGCCTTTTTTCAAAAATAAAAATGTTAATGAAAAAGCTGTTGACTTGAATTTTTTTATTTTTGGAGTGTCAAGTTTCATATTGGTTTTTTATTGAAAACATTCTCAAAATCATTATTACTGGGTTTCAATATACAAAAAACTGATGACCTTTTTGATAAAAAAGTGACAAATTGTGAAAAAAATGAAAATGGCTACATGTCAAACCCTGTGAAATGGAAACAACTTCCACATTTTGACCTTTTTCTTTTTTTAATTGACTAGCTGTACTTCATACTATTTTATCCCAACACCTATACATAGTAAACTCAACAGCACAGTGGTTAAATTATGATCATCAAAGGGCTGTACCTTGTTACTGTGTCTCCAAGCTCTTGTAGAGGTCCATATTTTTCTATATATTGCTGACAAGTCCTTAAATGAACTCTCATTTCACTCAGACATACCTAGGCAATGTTAAAAAGCAACCTGATATTCGTTAGCCCAACAGACATGTCATACACCCAGTGGTCTTGTTCACTTAGCATAGCTTATTATCTTTGCCATTCCGAGGCCAGGTTTACATTATCTGCACTACAGTAGCATAGCTATGATGCTGTAGCTATCCTGCTATAACCCTGTAGTGTAGCTGCAGACTACGGCGATGGGAGGGTTTTTTCCCTTCCCTTGGATTTTTCACCCCACTGAGTACCATAGCTGTATCAACCTATTGTAAACCAAGCCTGAAAACTTAGAGGCCAGTTTGCTTAAGAGCTATTTTCATTAGAGTGGTAGCACTTTAATTAAGGATACACCATAATTTCTTTTATTAGCCCAACTTCTCAGGAGTTACAAGATCTTACTGACTGAGCACATTATTTTAATACATTACCTAACAAAAAACTGCATGTTTTGAGTGTAAAATTAATTAGAACTAGATATCTAGCAGATTGGGGCTTTTGTTCTGGTTTTCAGACTAACCCTTTAGACTGTGAAATGAACTGTTGGAGATAGTGGGCCCTACCCCCCGGGTCTTACGCAGGTAAAAAGACCTATTTGATCACATTCTGCTCTGTGCAAATCTTGACAAATCACTGGTGCAAATCTTGACTGACTCCACTAAAATCAACGACACTTTTACTAGACTGAGGGCCAAATCCTAGTCCTGACAAAGTCAGTAGCAAAACTCTCATTGCTTCATTGGGGCTGGGATTTGGGTCTTACACTGAGGTAACTGAGATCTGGCCCATTCACTTTACTTCAGGACTGTGGTACGGTAAATCTTGTGAACTGGGCCCTTTAAGTATTTTCTACAAAGAAAAACAACAAGAGCCTTGTACTCCTTGACATATCAATGACATTTTTGTTGCCTCTAATATGTCTCAAATAAAAAAAATACAAAAATGCACATGTAGTAATATTAAGGCACTGCCTTAAACTATCCATTACCAGTGAAATATAGTTTTCTGAAATACAAAACACAAGGCAAAAATAAAAATTAAAAGTCACACTATTATCATATAACATTCCTGATATGTTTCTCATGCTGTTTGTAATCTGTCTAACTAATCAGATGATAACAGCCCTTCCTAAATTCATCCCTTCCTTTTGGCATATATGTTCATCTTACAGCTGATATAGAAGAATTAGGTTTTATTTTGCAGCTTACAAAAGGAAGTAAGACACTGTGAGAAAGAAGCATGAGGAAGGAGATGCTGTTCTGGCCTGTACTTAAAATCAAAACAGGGTGGGGTATTCATTATGCAGAATGAAAAGGGGACAAGTAAGCAGTGAAAAGTTGTGAACAAAGTGAAAAAATGTTTTGGTTTTGCATAAACTTTCAAATTAATGTATATGAGTAAGTACCAATCAATTGTCTTCCTTGTCCAGACCTGCTAATTCACTCTCTTGCACTGCCTTGCAAAGTTAGAAACGATGGTCCTAATTCTCTACAGCTTTGCAATTTGTGTAGTGATTTACACATGTGCACAATGGTAGCATTTTACAAGCAAATTTGCACAGGTGTAAATAATAACACAAACACCTTGCCTAAATTAAGAAAAAAGGTGTGTGTTCCCCCCCAGTTGTTAGCTCAATTGAGGTAGTTTAACTTGATGGGAAAACACCAGTAACTCTAATGTAGATGCCATTTAGTTTGATTCTAGCAGGTTGTTATAGCGTAGGGTCTTGCAGCTGAGCTAACTCAATTTAAAAAAAGCACTTTTCCCCCTAGTCTAAACAAGGCCACAGTCTAAGGTAGTGGAGACTCAACCCTGGCAAATCTGTACCTGGGATAAGTCGGTCTAATCGGTCTGAGTTTATTTTAGAGTTTGTTTATATGAGGAAATTGACTGGCATCACTACAGCAAAATATTCTGCTTGCCCTGAGGCCAGGTCTCTGCTAAAAAATTAGGTCAACCCAGCTACATTGTTTAGGGGTGTGAAAATCCACACCCCAGAGTGACATAGTTCAAGGGACCTGAGCCCCCATGTTCACAGCACTAGGTCAATGGCAAAACATTTCCATTGACCTAGCTACCGTCTCTTGGGCAGGTGGATTAATGACAGCGCTGAGAGAACCCCTCTCATTGCTGCAGTGTATGGCTACTCTGAAGCACCAACTGCAGTGTGCTGCTGTAGCAGTTTAACTGTAGACACAGCCTAGAAAAGAGGCCTTAATCTTATCACTTCTTGTGCAAAGAATATCTTTAGAGTTAATGAGTAATGAATGTTAGGCTTGCAAACCTGTGTGTCACACTCTGTGCAGTTTTAGTATAGACTTTTCATCTTCTTGGCAATATCAGTAGCTGGAATTCCTTCTGAAGGAAGATAAGCCCGGCAATAAGGACATGTCCATGTATTATTCCTTAAACTTGTAACAATACAGGAGTGACAGAATCTGCATAAAGAAATTAAAATAAATATAACACTTTCCATTAAAGTAGTGCAAATAAATCATAATTATGGTAACATTCTAGTTGGGTATGTGTATATATCTCATCACTAATATAATATGGCATGATGATCAGTTTCTATTGCAGTTCTAGTCAGTTAATAGATGTATTGTATGCTCGCAGCATCCTACTTATAGCTTTGTTGATAAAGTAATGTACAGGTCATTGGAGATTCTACAATAGGAAAATTTTTATCCATAATATTCCATTAGTACAGCAACACTGATGGTAGCAAGGGTGACTCCTGGAGGTACAGGCAGTAAAAATGCCACATTTTAGCATGTTGCCACTGATCAGCCAGTGTCCCACATATTAATGCTGCCCCTGGCAGGAATAATTTGCCTGGGGGTTGGTAAAATGTCATGGCCCTGGTCTGAATATAAACCCACAGTAACCCTGCTTTTCAGCATCACTGTGCACTTGTGTGTTCACTACAAGTATTTAAGGGTTGTGTATTTGGCTTCAAAACAATAAGCTGTAGGTTTGTTTGGCAGATTTCTCCTGCACTTGATATTGTGAATAGAAGTAAATTATGGCAGAAGCTGTAATACTTTTGAAGGAATGAGAGTAGGGGAGGTTTATTCAGACAGTAGAATCTAGGCTAAAATAATAGTTAAGGGTGCAGGATAACAAGGGTTAACTTGTCTGCTACCCTTTTTAACATCTATATAAATTACTTAAAAACTGGACAGGAAGATAATGCTTAGGTTACTTTATGTAAATGAAGTGGCTATAAGGTCACAAATACACAATGAACTATGGAGGCAATTAGATGCTTTTGAATTTCAAGTGATAAATCATAGTACATCTAAGAGTAAGGTATTCAGTAGAAAGAGAACAAATGCAAGAAGGATATAGGGGTGGACTGGGGTGTGAGGAAGGTTTGAGGGCTAATTTGAATTTTGGGAGGATGGGCCTAAGTCCACCTAGACAAGAGGCCCACCTCCTCAATTGAGTGAGGGGCCAAAGAGCCCAGAAAACAAAGATTCCATGGGACAACAAATGATAAAACACAAATAGGAGTGAGGGTCAAAAGTTCAAAACAAGGGTACCAGATGGGGACAACAAGCAGAGAACCCTAGACAGCGTCCACTGCTTCATAAAGGAGTCATGGATGCTGCCTAGAGACACTCTGCCAAGAGCAGTGAAATGACAAGGGAATGGAAGTAGGCCCTACAGTTGCAAAGAACCTCTCTGTTGAGTGTCCTCCTCCTTGACTGAAGTATGGCCATCATAGTCAGTGCGAGGCTGACTAGGAAGTCACATGACTTCTTGGGGTCATAGATAGGGAGTGCATAGCAGAATAGATGTGGAATAAAGTGCAAACAGAAACTCAGCAGGAGGTTCTGGCGGAGCCAAAAGAGGGGCTACAATCTCGCATATTGAAGGTGGACATGCACAGGTGCCAGGGGCATTAGTTGTCATTATCCCTGGCGGACCTAGGGGGAGTAAAGATTGGCTCACTGGGGTTCCTCATCTTTGCAAGGCGACAGAACACACATCACTGTAGAACATAAGGCTATGGATATGCCCTGTTTGGAGCAGGAGTGTGTAGTTATGGTTTTTGGCTAGTGTTTGCAGAGAGAGCAGCTGGATATGGTCCAGCCTGCTTGGCTGGGGCACCGTAGGTAGTGGGAGGGATCTGAGGGCACAGCCCTTAATTTGAGCCCTGATCACCCAGGAATAGGGGCTGGTGGGGGAATACCCTCTTTCAGGACCTGTTCAAGAGAGAAAAAATGGATTCACAACATATCAGGCACTTCAGTTATATCAGGATTGTGTTTATCCCAATATTAAACTGGAGCCTACAAACTGGGAAAGTTGGAAAGTGGTATAAGGATCTGGAAGAATTATCTAGTCAGACACCAGTCCTATTGGAAATGTGATAGAATTGGCTTTGGAGGTGTCTTTTAAGGCAGAATATTAATATAAATTGGTATAGAGGTGTGGTGTTGTGGCGTATCAGAGGGGTAGGCATGTTAGTCTGTATCCACAAAAACAATGAGGAGTCTGGTGGCACCTTAAAGACTAAAAGGGATTTATTTGGGCATAAGCTTTCATGGGTAAAAAAACCCACGTCTTCAGATGCATGGGGTGAACATTAATGATACAGGCATAAATATACTGGCACATGCAGAGAAGGGAGTTACCTTATAACCTTAAGAGGTTTTTAAGGCCCGGCTTGACAAAGCCCTGGCTGGGATGATTTAGTTGGTGTTGGTCCTGCTTTGAGCAGGGTGTTGGACTAGATGACCTCCTGAGGTCTCTTCCAACCCTAATCTTCTATGATTAGAAGTGGAGAACCAGTGTTGACAAGGCCAATTCAGTCAGGGTGGATGTGGTTCATTCCCAATAACTGATGAGGAGGTGTCAATACCAAAAGAGGGAAAATTGCTTTTGTAGTGAGCCAGCCATTTCCAGTCCCTATTCAAGCCCAAATTAATGGTGTTAAGTTTGCAAATTAATTGTAGCTCTGCAGTTTCTCTCTGAAGTCTGCTTTTGAAGGGGTTTTTTGTTGAAGGATGGCTGCTTTTAAATCTTTTATTGAATGTACCGAGAGATTGAAGTGTCCTCCTGGCTTTTGTATGTTACCATTCCTGATGTCTGATTTGTGTCCATTTATACTTTCACGTAGAGACTGTCCGGTTTGGCCAATGTACATGGCAGAGGGGCACTGCTGACACATGATGGCATATATCATATTAGTAGATGTGCAGGTGAATGAGCCCCTGATGGTGTGGCTGATGTGGTTGGGTCCTCTGGTGGTGTCGCTAGAGTCGATATGGGGACAGAGTAGGCAACGGGGTTTGTTAGAGGTATTGGTTCTGGGTTAGTGTTTCTGTGGTGTGGTGTGTAGTTACTGGTGAGTATTTGCTTCAGGTTGGGGGGCTATTTGTAAGCAAGGACTGGCCTGCCTCCCAAGGTCTGTGAAAGTGAGGGATCGTTTTCCAGGATAGGTTGTAGATTGCTGATGATGTGCTGGAGAGGTTTTAGCTGGGGGTTGTATGTGATGGATAGTGGTGTTCTGTTATTTTCCTGGTTGGACCTGTCCTGTAGTAGGTGACTTCTGGGTACCCATCTTGCTCTGTCAATCTGTTCCCTCACTTCCCCAGGTGGGTACTGTAGTTTTAAGAATGCTTGATAAAGCTCTTGTAGGTGTTTGTCTCTGTCTGAGGGATTGGAGCAAATGCAGTTGTATCTTAGGGCTTGGCTGTAGACAATGGATTGTGTGATGTGTCCTGGATGGAAGCTGGAGACATGTAGCTAAGTATAGCAGTCAGTAGGTTTCCAGTATAGGGTTGAATTTATGTGACCATCACTTATTTGCACTGTAGTGTCCAGGAGGAAGTGGATCTCCTGTGTGGACTGATCCAGGCTGAGGATGATGGTGGGGTAGAAATTGTGGAAATACAGGTGGAATTCTTCAAAGGCCTCCTTCCCGTGGGTCCACATGATGAAGATGTCATCAATCTAGAGCAAGTAGAGGAGGGGCGCAAGGGGACGAGAGCTGAGGAAGCGTTGTTCTAAGTCAGCCATAAAAATGTTGGCATACTGTGGAGCCATGAGGGTACCCATAGCAGTGCCAATGACTTGAAGGTATAAGTTGTCCCCAAATCTGAAATGGTTGTGGGTGAGGACAAAGTCACAAAGCTCAGCCACCAGGTGTGCCAGGGCCTCGTCAGGGATACTGTTCTTGACAGCTTGTAGTCCATCCTTGTGCGGAATATTGGTAAAGAGCTTCTACATCCATGGTGGCCAGGATGGTGTTTTCAGGAAGATCACCAATGCATTGTAGTTTCCTCAGGAAGTCCGTGATGTCTCGAAGATAGCTGGGAGTGCTGATAGTCTGAGGAGAGAATCCAAATAGCCAGATAATCCTGCTCTAAGAGTGCCAATGCCTGAGATGATGGGGCATCCAGGATTTCCAGGTTTATGGAGATTTGTTCCTGTGCTAGCGCATGGAGTTTCTTGAGCAGATGGTGTAGTTTCTTTTGGTACTCCTCGGAGGTAAGTGGCCTGTAGAATGTGGTGTTGGAGAGTTGCCTGGCAGCCTCCTCTTCATAATCTGATGTGTTCATGATGACCACAGCACCTCCTTTGTCAGGTCCTTTGATTATAATGTCAGAGTTGTTTCTGGGGCTGTGGATGGCGTTGCGTTCTGTACGGCTGAGGTTATGGGGCAAGTGATGCTGTTCACAATCTCAGCCTGTGAACGTCTGCGGAATTTTGAGCACGCACCCCCTGCTGCGCCGGCTCTACCATTTTTGCCAAAGCAAAAAAAAAAAAGCTGCTCGGACTCCCGCCCGAACTGATGAAGCACAGCACGTTGGAGACCAATGATCTAACACATTTTCTTGCTATTACTTACAATTTCTGTAACTTTAGATGTATCATTTCAGGATCTTTTTAGGAGATGTTTTTTCCTGCCCTGGTCTTTCCCTCTGTCTGAGAAGGCATAGACAAAGAGAGCACAAACACACGTCCCCTCCCCGCCCGATTTGAAAGTATCTTCTTTCCCCATTGGGCCTTCTGGTCAGGTGCCAACTAGGTTAATTGAACTGATTAACCCCTTTCAGGTAAGTGATTCTGTACCTCTGGACAAGAGGGATTTTATATTACTGCATACATAAAGGTTGTTACCTTTCCCTTTATATTTATGACAGCTGTATTGCAGAGTTACCAAATAAAAGTCTTAAGCAGAGCTTCTTAAAAAAAAATTGTGGGGGGGGATAGGGACTGCCCTAGTTATGTTAAATAAAGATTGAAAATAGCAGGCAGTCTGGACTAAGTCGTAGTCTCATTAAAGTGAGTAGGAGACTTACTACTAAGGCCTTGTCTACACTACAAGACTATTTCGAATCTACTTAAGTCGAATTTGTGGATTCGACCTTATGAAGTCGAATTTGTGTATCCACAGTAAATACACTAATTCGAATTTCTGAGTCCACAGTAACGGGGCTGGCGTCGACTTTGGAAGCAGTGCACTGTGGGAAGCTATCCCACAGTTCCCGCAGTCCCCGCTGCCCATTGGAATGCTGGGTAGAGCTCCCAATGCCTCCTGGGGGAAAAATGTGTCGAGGGTGCTTTTGGGTAACTGTTGTCATTGAACCGTCAATCACGCCCTCCCTCCCTGAAAGCTCCGGCGGGAAATCTGTTCGCGCCCTTCTCTGGTCAGTTACAGCGCGGACGCCACAGCACTGCGAGCATGGAGCCCGCTGCGATCATCGCTGCACTTATGGCCGTTGTCAACTCCTCGCACCTTATCGTCCACCTCTTCCACAATCAGCTGCTGAGAAATCGGGCGAGGAGGCTCCGGCAGCGCGGTGAGGACAGGAATTCACAGAGTGGCGCAGACCTCTCACAAAGCAGGGTACGCCGCGCTGTGGAGATCATGGTGGCAATGGGTCAAGTTCATGGTGTGGAACGGTGATTCTGGGCCCGGGAAACAAGCACGGACTGGTGGGACCGCATAGTGCTGCAGGTCTGGGATGAATCACAGTGGCTGCGAAACTTCATGATGCGTAAGGGCACTTTCCTTGAACTCTGTGACTTGCTGTCCCCTGCCCTGAAGCGCCAGGACACCCGGATGCGAGCAGCCCTGAGTGTGCAGAAGCGAGTGGCCATAGCCCTCTGGAAACTTGCAACGCCAGACAGCTACCGGTCAGTAGCGAACCACTTTGGCGTGGGCAAATCTACCGTGGGGGTTGCTGTGATTCAAGTAGCCCACGCAATCGTTGAGCAACTTCTCTCAAAGGTAGTGACTCTCGGAAACGTCCAGGACATCATAGATGGCTTCGCCGCGATGGGATTCCCAAACTGCGGTGGGGCTATAGATGGGACTCACATCCCTATCCTGGCACCAGCCCACCAGGCCAGCGAGTACATTAACCGAAAGGGCTACTTTTCAATGGTGCTGCAAGCACTGGTAGACCATAGGGGACGTTTTACCAACATCTTCGTTGGGTGGGCGGGCAAGGTTCATGACGCGTGTGTGTTCAGGAACTCTGGTCTGTTTAAACGCCTCCAGGCAGGTACTTTCTTCCCGGACCACAAACTAACGGTTGGGGATGTGCAGATGCCTACAGTGATCCTCGGGGACCCAGCCTACCCGCTAATGCCCTGGCTCATGAAGCCCTATACAGGCGCCTTGGACAGAGAGAAGGAACTCTTCAACTACCGGCTGAGCAAGTGCAGAATGGTGGTGGAGTGTGCTTTCGGACGTCTCAAGGGGAGATGGCGGAGCTTACTGACTCGCTCGGACATCAGCGAAAAGAATATCCCCGTAGTTATTGCTGCTTGCTGTGTGCTACACAATCTCTGTGAGAGCAAGGGCGAGACCTTTTTGTCCGGATGGGAGGTTGAGGCAAATCGCCTGGCTGCAGTTTACGCTCAGCCAGACACCCGTGCCGAGAGAATATCCCAGCGGGAAGCGCTGTGTATCCGGGAGGCTTTGAAAGCAAGTTTCCTCGGAGAGCAGGGTAACCTATGACTCTCCACTTGCTTTCAAGAGAAACTGACCCTGGGCCTGTGTCTGTATGTGTCGATTTCGATCTGCGGTTACATACTCCGTTCTCCAAGTTTCCCCCACTTCCAAAGCACGTTTTAAAGCAAATTAATTGTTACACTCATTATTAATAAATGTTTGTTTTACTTTGCATTTCTGTTCAGGTGTTGAAACATGGACGCATACTGTGCTGGGCACGGTGTGCACTGATGTACAGACCGCTTGTTCCATAGAGGAATGACATCCTCCTGCTCCTACATAGGTCTCTGGGGTGGGGGACGGTTGGAAGTGGTTGTGCATGAAGGGGAGGGATTGCAGGAAGGGGTGGGTTTGCAGGAAGGGGCGAGTGGTGCCTTCTTTGGATAGGGGTTTGGATGACGGCAGTGGGCTGCGGGTTTGGGCGTAGGAAGGGGTGAGGGGTGTGGGGGAAGGGTGAGTATCTGTCCGTGGATGAGGGCTCTTGTTGGGGCTCAGGGCAGCGGAGAGGCTCGGTGCTACGGTGGAAGTGCATGGTAAGGGCAGCGTGCCTTAACATTAAGGGGGTGGCAGGCGCTAGGACCCTGGACAAGCATACACATCACAGAATGACCCGGGGCAGCATACACCACACAGAGTGACCCTGGTGCCTACTGACTGCAGTGTGTGTGTGCCCTGCAGTTGATCATGCCCCCAAGTCTGTACCCTGGTAATCTAGGCTATACCGTGCAATTATAAATCCCCTCCCCCCATACACAAAAATTCCTCTGACACGAAAGACGTGACCGAAACAGTGAATAACAGCAAACAGCTTTTAATAATCTAATACACAGTGGGGGGATGAAACTCGGATTTGAGACTGGGTGAGCCTGTAAGGGAAGCACTTCTACAAACGTATAGCGTGAGAGGTGTGTGGTACATTAGCGCTATGCAGTGGTGCAGTGACAGTTCTCACGGCCCCTACCGCCCCTCCGTCTTGTACTTTTGGGTGAGGGGGGGCAGGACTTCTTGGCGGGGGAGGGCGGTTGCAGATACACTGCAGGGGGGCTCTGTCCTCCTGCCTGCGGTCCTGCAGAACATCAACAAGGCGCCGGAGCATGTCCGTTTGCTCCCTCATTAGGCCAAGCAGCGTTTGAGTCGCCTGCTGGTCTTCCTGCCGCCAGCTATCCTCCCGTTCGATGTGTGTGCGATGCTGTTGACATAGGGTCTCCCTCCACTGTCTCTGCTCTGCCGCCTCGGCTCTGGAGCAGGCCTTCAGTTCCGCAAACATCTCGTCCCTAGTCTTTTTCTTTCGCCGCCTAATCTGCGCCAGCCTCTGCGAGGGGGATGCCGGGGCAGTCCGGGAAAAAGCCGAAGCTGTGTGATGGGAAAAGTAACTGATTTCCTTGAACAGATACATGTTTGCGAACAGTGAACACAGTCTAGTCAGTTTCTCTGAACAAGACCATACAGGGCAACAAGTCTCACGAGATCTCAGGACAAGTTCGAGATTTCGGAATACGCTCTCATTGGCTGCAGCATTGCACAGGAGAGCGGACAAGTGGGGAGAGACAGCTGAATCCGTCTAGCAGACAGTCCTGGTAAGCCTTACAGTACATTCTGCTTATCAGTTAATGGATAGCTGTGCCCTCCCGCTAAAGGCAATCTGGAAATCATATACTCTGACCCTTTTCCAGCCACTCCCGCCAGTGCACGGGAAAGATCAATGTATGCTTTTCCTATGTGGCCTACAACACGTGGCTGTTAAGCGAGGGTCATTGTTATGCAAAGTAAAAGTCAACCATTCACAACAGTAACAATACACTAATTGCCCTAATTAGATGCAGCATTTCATGAACGAGATCACCCTGATGCGGGTCCCTCGGAGTCACAAAGAGCGGATGCTAAGGGAAGCCCTGCAGAGACCAGGACCATATGCGGCCATGCTTGTGGAGGCGATGATTCCCATCTACATAAGGATGTCCTGGCGCGGAAGAGTGTGCTTCCACGGAGCACCCAACAAGGCACCTCTCCCCAGGAACCTCCTGCGGAGGCTTTTCGAGGACCTAAATGAGACCTTTCTTGAATTGTCCCTGGAGGATTATTGTTCAATCCCTATATGTGTGGACCTACTTTTCGTATAGTTTTTCATTGAAAATTTTATATATAGCATTTCTATTTTTTTATACCTGTTTTATAAAAAATAAATGTTTACATGTTTATAGCACTTACCGCCTGATCCTTCCCCTGATTCAGAGTCCGGGTTAATGGCCGGGGAGGGTTGGTAGGGGATCTCTGTGAGGGTGATGAAGAGATCCTGGCTGTCAGGGAAAGCGGTTTTGTGTTCGCTGTCGCCTGCGCCGTCCTCCACAGACCCTTCCTCATCGGCGAACATCGAGGAGGAACTGTCCAGGTTCACTATGCCATCCACTGAGTCCACGGTCACTGGTGGGGCAGTGGTTACAGACCCACCTAGAATGGCATGCAGTGCCTCGTAGAAGCGGCATGTCTGGGGCCGGGCTCCGGAGCGTCCGTTTGCCGCTCTGACTTTTTGGTAGCCTTGTCTCAGGTCCTTGATTTTCACGCGGCACTGCATTGCATCCCGGCTGTATCCTTTCTCTATCATTGCTTTGGAGACCTTCTCGAAGGTCTTTGCATTCCGCTTGCCTGAGCGCAGCTCCGACAGCACAGACTCCTCGCCCCACACACCGATCAGATCCAGGACTTCCCGGTCTGTCCATGCTGGGGACCTCTTTCTATTCTTGGATTGGCCGGACTCCTCTGCTGGAGAGCTCTGCATCGTTGCAGGTGCTGCGGAGCTCGCCCCGATGTCCAGCCAGGACGTCAGATTCAAAGTGCCCAGACAGGAAAATGAATTCAAATTTTCCCGGGTCATTTCCTGTGTGGCTGGTCAGAGAATCCAAGCTCCGACTGCTGTCCAGAGCGTCAACAGAGTGGTGCACTGTGGGATAGCTCCCGGAGCTACTAAGTTCGATTTGCATCCACACCTAGCCTAATTCGAGCTAGCCATGTCGAATTTAGCGTTACTCCACCTGTCGGGGTGGAGTACCGAATTCGAACTAAAGAGCCCTCTAGTTCGAATTAAATGGCTTCCTGGTGTCCCCTGCTCTGTTTTACCTGCATTCTGCCATATATTTCATGCTATAACAGACTTGGACGATGAACCAGCACATGTTCGTTTTAAGAACATTTTCACAGCAGATTTGACAAAACGCAAAGAAAGTACCAATGTGAGATTTCTAAAAACAGCTACAGCACTTGACCCAAGGTTTAAGAATCTGAAGTGCTGTCCAAAATCTGAGATGGACGAGGTGTGGAGAATGCTTTCAGAAGTCTTAAAAGAGCAACATTCCAATGTGGAAACTACAAGACCTGAATCACCAAAAAAAACAAAAACAAAAAACAAAACCCCCCACAACCTTCTGCTGGTGGCATCTGACTCAGATGATGAAAATGAACATACATCAGTCCACTCTGCTTTAGATAATTATCAAGCAGAACCCATCATCAGCATGGACGCATGTCCTCTGGAATGGTGATTGAAGCATAAAGGGACACATGAATCTTTAGCACATCTGGCACATAAATATCTTGCGACACTGGCTACAACATTGCCATGCAAATGCCTATTCTTACTTTCAGGTGACATTGTAAACAAGTGGGCAGCATTACCTGCTGCAAATTGTAACCAAACTTGTTTTGTCTGAGCTATTGGCTGAAGTAGGACTGAGTGGACTTGTAGGCTCTAAAGTTTTACATTGTTTTATTTTTGAATGCAGTTATTTTTTGTACATAATTCTACATTTGTAAGTTCAAGTTTAATGATAGAGATTGCACTACAGTACTTGTATTAGGTGAATTGAAAAATACTATTTCTTTTGTTTATCTTTTTTACAGTGCAAATATTTGTAATAAAAATAATATAAAGTGAGCACTGTACACGTTGTATTGTGTTGTAACTGAAATCAATATTTGAACATGTAGAAAACATCCAAAAATATTTAAATAAACGATATTCAATTGTTTAACAGCATGATTTTTAATTGCTTGACAGCCCTCGTTTTTTTGTTTGTTTTGACAGTGGTTCTGTTTAGTTTAGGGTTTTTTTAAAGGGGAGAAAGTTGGGGGATAAATGGAATGAAGTGTTATTTTTTAAACTACTTCACCCAGTTCTATTTTTATTTAGCAGGCTGGCCACTAAGAAAGTTGCCAACTTTCTAATTGCACAAAACCGAACACGCTTACCATGCCCCTTCTCTGAGCACTGCTCCCACTCACTCACCCTCGCTCTCCTTCACCCTCACTCACTTTCATCGGGCTGCGTTAGGGGGCTGGGGTGCAGGAGGGGGTGAGGGCTTTGGCTGGGGGGGTGCAGGCTCCGGGGTGAGGCCAGAAATGAGGGGGGTGAGGGCTCTGGGGTGAAGCCGAGGATGAGGGGTTTGGGGGGCAGGAGGGGACTCCGGACTGGGGCTGAAGGGTTTGGTGTGCAGGAGGGGGCTCAGGGATGGGGCCAGGGACGAGAGGTTTAGGGTGCAGGAGGGGGCTCAGCACTGGGGCAGGGAGTTGGGGTGTAGGGTGCAGGCTCTGGGAGGGAGTTTGGGTGCAGGAGAGCTCTTGAGGTGGGCAGGGGGTTGGGGTGTGGGAGGCGATGCAGGCTCTGGCCACGTGGCGCTTACCTTAGGAAGGCTCCCTGCCTGTCTTGGCTCTGCATGGCTCCCTGAAGCGGCAGCATGTCCCAGCAGCTCCTAGGTGGAGGACCCACAGGCACGGCCCCCACAGCTCCCATTGGCTGTGGTTCCCAGCCTAGAGGCTGCAGGGACATGCCACTGCTGGGAGCCACACGGAGCCAGGGCAGGCAGGGAGCCTGCCTTAGCCCTGCTGTGCCGCCAACTGGACTTTTAATGGCCCAGTCAGCAGTGCTGACTGGAGCCTCCAGGGTCCCTTTTCGACTGGGCGTTCCGGTCCAAAACTGGACACCTGGCAACACTACCCTATGCGTTACTATAAAAAAACTTGATTAATAATAATGAATAACTGCAAATGTAATTTAAAAGTGACAACTACAAATATTATAGCAAACATATAGTAAGTAGTTATTTATATGTACACAAACAATGCACCCAACATAAAACAATGAGGAGCAGTTACACAAAACCAAATTAAATGTTACAAGTGGCCAATCACTAGGGCCATAAAAATCAGACCAATCCCCACCCTCTTCCACTTAGCTCCTGACCCATCTAAAAGAAGTATGCTGTCTTAAACAGTCCATTTACTTCAAAAGGACTACTCCACTGCATAAGTATTTGCAGGATCAGGCAGTCCCTGACATCTTACTTTGAATTATACAGAGAATGAAGTCTTGTAAATGCCATATATGTCTTATCTGTAATTTTTACTAGTGGTTTTCCTTTAAAGAAGAAATGTTTGGCCATAGGTTGTTAGGTTTTTATTACTTGACTACTTCATTCATATTATTTGTTTTTGAGCTATTTCATAGAGCTTTTTCTGGGTTTGTATTTCTTGCTCTGCTTTAAAAACTCACCCATGGCCAAATATTACATCTTTAGTCAAAAAATTTGAGTCTTATCCTTCAGCCCTTCCTCTCTTGTGTTACTAGTGTAGTGGAAATTCACCTGAGCAAAGACTCTTGCATTAGACTCCAAATCTTTTTTTTTTCTATGCTTCCCATTTAAATTATTGAATCAAAAGGAAACTTCCCTTGGGGTTCCAAACACAAGCACGGTTTAAACAAAGCTTTTTCTTACCAACTTTGGCAGAATAAATAAGTGTTTGTGCAGACTGGCACGATTTCCTAGTTTCAAGATCAGCTCTTTCTTGGCTGGCTCAAGTGTAAAAATCCTACTAGTGGCATTTGTGTGCTTGGCACAGCCAGGAGAGGCAAATACACACAGCAACTTTTTGGCTGTGTCTACAGCAGGAATCTTTTGGGCCCATAATTTCCAACAAGTAGCATTAACAGAGGCTTTAAAACAGACATGGCTCAGGCATTTTTACCACTATACTATCTGACACTGATGTGACATGCTGTTAAAAATGCCTCAACTTGTTTGAACCTGGTTTACACTACCCACATTCTCCCCCCAGTACCAACTCTAGTGAAGCTGCACACATTGAAAATTACAGGTCAGAAAAATCCTAGTATAAATAGGCCCAAAACAAGCTAACACACCAGGTTGCTGATCACACAACTGCTAGACATTGAAACTGAATAGAAACCGTAGCATGTGACTGGGTTACTGATTGATGACAAATTCCCTGGAGATTTTTTTCTACCAAAAATGTTAATAGGCTGTAGAATAACAATGATAAAAAAACAAAAACAATAATCCTTCCCACTTTTAAAACCTCTTTCCAACCAAAGATCTCAAACCCCTTTGGAAATAGTAAGTTGCTAGTGTAGCCTGGGTACAGAAGACTGGTTCTCCAACCCCAGCCTCACTTGTTAACCTGATCTCCAGCTTACTTGCCTTAAAGTCCCAGGTTAACCAGCTCTTGTGTGTGGGGTTTTAAATCGTGTTAGAGACACGTCTTTGTTTTAATCTTTGGTGCTGCTGAAAAACAGAAAATTGGTTTTGATCCTAAACTGGCCCAATTCTCCTTCCTAAAAAAACCCCAGTTTGTTTACACTCTTTGGGCCCAAGTTTGTCCCTGGTGTAACACCATTAGATTCAACTGAGTTACGCCAAGACCTGCTCCTTTCTTTGCAATCTTTCAAGTAGAAGAAGCCGGGCTTCAGCAGAAAACCAACAAGGGGTGTGGTGGTGGTGGTTCCGTGGGAGGAAGTCTCTAGTCCCCCAGCCCTTTCCCCTGGCTGGGAGGAAGCCACTCTTCCCGGCTGGAGCCAGACACAAAACGGCTGCGTTTACACGTGGCCACACTGGGTCCTCACGGGCTGGTGCAGCACCTCCAGGCAGATGGAGCAGTCAAAGGACGGGACCCGCTGCTGCTGCTCAGCAGCTCTCCCCAGATCCAGTGCGCACCGAGAGGTGGTCGCGCCAGTGCCGCGGCTGTCGCAGCTGAGCCGGGAGCCCATAGCGCGAGGGGGCCGCTGGCGGCGAGGCGGGTGCACCGCCGGACAGTCCCGGTGGGCTGGTTGTTTTGCTGTTTCCCTGTGTCACTCGCAGCAATTGGGCGGGGGCAGGCCCAGGCCCGGGCCCTTCCCCCTCAGCCTCCGCAGCTCAGAGTCAGACGAGGGCACCTGGGGGCTGGTGTGGCGCTGGAGGCGGGACGCGGCGGTGCAAGCCCCGCGGGTGCTAGTAGCAGAGACAAGCGTCCCCGAGCCACCCCCCTCCCACTGAAGTTTAGCTGCACACAAGAGGCCTGGCGCTGGCCTTCGCTTTTTGGCTCTGGCTGCTTAAATCTGTCCCTCCTCCTCCCTGCCCCCCACGCCAAGAAAATGCGGATTCTTTTCACTGGCAAGTGTTCACACGGGGACATTATTGTACATGGCAGCACAGATACCAACACTACCCCAAACTAACTAGGGGCTGGGCTGGGGGCACTAACTCAATGAGTGTTCAACTTCCTTCAGCCTCTGCCTTTATATTTTACTCACCTCCCTTTCCCCCTGCCTCCCTCTGTACTGTGACTAGATAGGGTTGCCAGCTTTGTAATATTTTAAAACTCTAGCAGGAGTGCCCGAACCTCCCCTTGCCCACCAGGCTTCACCCTGCTCCTGCCCCTTCTCCCTGGGGCCCCACCCCCCATTTGCTCCTCTTTTCCCCTCCCGCCCTGGCTCTCACTGCTTTTCGTCTCCCCACCCTGGTGGGTCGGAAGAGACTCACCTGCAGACAGGGGCAGCTCTACAAATTTGGCCGCCCCAAGCAGTCATGCCCGGGAGGCGCCCCCGAGCCGCGGGAGCAGCGGACCTCCCGCGGGCATGACTGGACCAGCCGAGCCGCGGGACCAGCGAACCGTCCGCAGTCATGCCTGCGGGAGGTCCACTGGAGCCGCCGGCCGAGCGTCCCCTCCGCAGTCATGCCTGCGGCAGGTCCGCTGCTCCCGGGGCTCCAGTGGACCTCCCGCAGGCATGACTGCGGCAGGTCCGCCGGCCCAGCCTGCCGCCCCCCCGGGAAAGGGCCGCCCCAGGCGGGTGCTTGCCCCGCTGGGCTCTGGAGCCGGCCCTGCCTGCAGAGCCAGGGCTGGGAGTTGCAGCCACCTGATGCTTTTTATGTAGCCTGCTGTAAAACAAGTCATATGTGGGTAAGTTGATGTACCCCCTGGAAGACCTCTGCATATCCCCAGAGGTACATGTACACGGTTGAGAACCACTGCTATAGAGAAACACATGCTAATAGCTTCATAATATGTGGATCTTAAAATGAAGCAAATTGTGTTTGTAAAGGTGTGTTTCTCCTTCTCTTACATTCTGCTTCCATGACTCTGGTTCTTAGACTCGCTAAGGTCCCAGTTCTACTGCTCTTACACTGGGTAAAACTCAATGTGAGTAAGGCTGGCAGAATATGGCCCTATTATTATGCTCTGCTTACTATTTTATTTCTAGCAATTCTAGTCTAAACAATCATACACAATAGATATTTGTGCAGGTACAATATTATCAAATGTGCTCTTTTTTTTGGTTCATAATCACAGGAAATTTGTAAATTCAGTTAACAGTTGGTTACCAATTTGTTTTGTGATGGATCCACATTATATTACCTGCAGAGTTCCATTGTCCAGAAGACAGCCCTTGGGAGAATGACCCCCTTTAGAAAATGACAAAATCTTTTTTTGCGGGGAGGGGAGTAATAATCCTTTTGGACAACATTTTACTTTCCTTAATTGCATATAGGTACCTGGATAGTGTGGTGATAGGTGCCTTTAAAAGGACAGGGTCAAATCTATCGATGTATGTATTTTTAGAGAATGACAAAGATCAAAATGAAATATGACCCAATGAGATCATAGAGCTGCTCGGGTGGAAGGCAGTATATGCATGAGTAATAATGTTATAAAATAAAATACAAGGATGCTTGAAAAGAGGTGATTTTAACCACTCTGCCACGTAACCCTGTTTGGTGTCAGTCTAATCGACAGTGTGCTTAAAACGGTGACAGCCGTTAGCAGGTTTTTATGCTAGGGCTATTGAAGCTATTAACATAGGTTCAAACACATTTTAAAGAAATTTTGCTTTGTGTTAAGTTATTGTTTCAGATGCAAACAGCCATGGGCCAGATTCACTTCTGTGGGCACAGGAGGAATGCAAATTACACCCATCCATCTCCTCCTCTGCCTAATGCAACCACAGGGCAGCTGCACTGGCATGCAGATACACCCCCAGGAAGGGTATGTATTTACCTATTAAAAAAAACTTTCCCACTAACCATGCTAGCTTGCAGATTATCCAGTCTGTGAAAAGGCACCAAACTTTTGGAATTCAAAATCCAACAGGCTTGACTCCAAAGTACCAGTCTGAGATGTTGAGGTAATGGTGGAAGCAGAGCTCTTTGCCTTTTAGTAAATCACAGCATAACCCAAGTTGAGCTGCTCCATTTGGTTGATTTAGAATGCCTTCCAGTGAAGATTCTTAAAGTGACCTGTGAAAGATATTGAAAAATTGGGATTGGGCATTTTTTTATTTGCTTCTTTATGATGCATAAAGGAGGCCTGTAAAGTTATGTAGTTTTTTATTTAAGGGATTTTTTTTCTGTTTGTTTGCTTAGCTTCAAACTATCAGATATCTCAAGTCTGGTCTTTCCCTGGTTTTTCTGGTAGACTTCACGTATGTGTGGGTGTGTATGTGTGGTGTTATTGAGCTTTCCCACCTTAAGTGAGGGCGGTGGGTATCCCCCCACTGTCTGCAGCTCCAGAGGCCTGCAGCAGTGTTGGTGTCACTAGGCCTAAGTAAACCAAAGTTGTGACTGCAGGCCTGAGTGAACCAGAGGTCTTCCATGCTGTGAACTTTAACCAGCCTAGGATGCTAACAGACTGCAAGCAAAATGTGTAACTGTCAGCTGTCTCAGCTTGCAGATGCAGGAGTTTGAAACAGCAAAAGCGGCGGGGAGGAGGGAGAGAGGGGGGAGGAAAATCTGTATGTGTTTGTGCTGTGAAGGCCATAGATAAGCTTGCGAATGGGAACTTTTCTAACACGCTGAAATGTAATGTTTAAAGTAACTGCTGTTGGGAAGGGAGGAGTGAGGGGAAAAACCAAACAAAAGGCTTACACAAACAAAGGGGGGTATAAATGCTGGGACCCCGCCTGCGCGTGGGTGTGCAGGATCTGAGAATGCTTTTTCTCCCTGGCACCTTATTTGGGCTCAAATAAATGTGGTTTTGCTTCTCCACCCTGGTGTGTTAATTAGTGCAACGCACACCGGGCAACGAACCCCTGCTGTTGCTCCACCTTGGGCCCTTTGAGCCGGCAACAGCAGCCTTGAGATCAGCAGTTCCTCCACCACAGCCAGGAGCTGTGGGGTACTCCCACCGCCAGCCCTGGCTGGGAGCTGCGGAGTACTCCAGCTGCCTGCAGCTTTGGGAGCCCGTGGTGGCCGGGAGCTCAGGGGTTCCCCCACCGCCTGCTGCGGGTGGGATGGAAGCTGCGGGATACCCTACTGCCTGCGGCGGCTTGAAGCTCTGGGGGCCGCCACAGGCGGTGGGGGTACCCTGCAGCTTCCTGCCCCTGCAGGGGGCGGGAAACCCTGCAGCTCCCAACCACTGCAGGCTGACTCCATGGAGGTCGCTGAAAATCATGGATTCCGTGACTTCCGCAACCTCTTTGACTAAATCATAGCCTTAACTATAATCCCTGTAATGTAGACATGTCCTGAATATGCCTATGGTGTTGAATCTTTAACAAAGATATCCTTTGTCCAAAGAGTTTATTAGACACCGTAATTATAAAAGTGCTTCCAAAAGCTAGCAAAAACCAAAGTTTTAAATGGATAAAAATGCTTTTCCTTCTCAAATGCACACCTTTCAATTTGTTGTCACTTGTGGTGTCATTACTTCACTAGTTTTTTATAAAGCCTTACCTGATAGACAAACCCTGAATTTATAATGTAAGAAACAAGCAGAAAATGAATACTTTTTGGGAGGTAGGAGTGGGCCTTTCTGCAGATGTTATAATGAAACAACAATGGGGAACAAGCTCAATACCTTTAAAAAGACTGAGCAAAAGAATCCTGGAATGAATCCTCAAATCTAAGAAGAATAAACAAAACAAAGAAATGGTGCAACCAGACATGTTTTCTTACAAATGACGCTTACTTTTTCTTGTCTGTGTTAAAATCTGTAAGTATTCTACAGTGCATAGAATTGTAGGTTGTGGGTTATCAGTAGAATTGCATTGTTACTTCACTGAATAATGACTTGAAAGTAAAATAACCTCTCATTTTTTTGAAAGGTCAGTACATTCATTCTGTATGATGTTAGGATGCAGTTTACTATTGCTTTGCAGTGTCAAATTAATGAAGAGAAGATTTTTAATTCGCTTTTCTACTGACAGATCATTTTGAAAGCAGCCCTTTCATTTCTAATGACTTAGATGTCACATGCAGGGAAAGTGGAGCAGATTTTTAAAACGACTCATTCAAATTCAGGAAACAGCTTGGGAGATAGAGCTTATAAACAAGGACAACAGGAATCTGTAGAGTATTGCAGCGATTTCTCACCATCTTGCTTCCTGCAGTGGTGGAATTTTTGAAGAGTTTTATTTTTTTATTCTACCTGTCCTAACTTCTGATTTTGTACTTAACACCCTGATGTTAAGCGCTTTAGAAATTCATGTAGCAAATAAAAATAATTAACATTATTTATCAGAAAGATATAAGCAGTGCATTGTCTTTGCTCAGGGTCCATCAGGGGGTCATGAGGTTATTACATGGGGGGTCGCGAGCAGTCAGCCTCCACCCCAAACCCTGCTTTGCCTCCAGCATTTATAATGGTGTTAAATATATTTAAAAGTGGTTTTAATTTATAAGGGGGGTCGAACTCAGAGGTTTGTTATGTGAAAGGGGTCACCAGTACAAGAGTTTGAGAACCATTGACTTAGCTGTTGCTGGACAAAGGGCATGATCCTGTGTTCATTGCCCACCCAAAATGGGCACTGATTGCACTGGAAGTTTTTGAGGCACAGGGAATGCAGGATTGGGGAACAAGACCTTAATTGTTCTTGCCAGATCCTCTCATAGAGGAAACCCTCCATACCTGGATCTCTCATACCCACATGGAAATTACCACTGATGTATATGTAAGAGACAGGGAGATAATTATGAAAAAGGTGAATAAGTCTGAGCTTCTCACATTGGTCTTAATACTGCTCTCTGTTGTGGGTATGTCTGCACTGCAATTGGGAGGTGTGATTGCACCATCTGCAGACATACTAGAGTTAGTTTTGATGTATTTCAGAGTAGTTAGCTGGAATAACATTAGCTGTGAAGCCAACATGGCATGGGCTAGCCCCACCTGTCCAGAACTCTGGGCACAAACTAGAGTGGCTAGTGCATGAGGCGGTGTGCTGCTGCTGCGTCACTGCTATTGTTGCTGGAGTTAGCTTTGCAGCACATGTAGCTAGATCAATCATACCTCCTGACAGCAGTGTAATCATACCAGTGGCATAAACCCAGAGCAATTGATGCTAGCGGGAATACTCAGGACTTGCATCAATAAAAATGAAAGCAGAATTTCACCCATTGCATTTGTTAATATGCAAGTATATGTTGAACAAAAGTGGCATTCTGAAAATTATTAATATTAATATATAACAAGTACTGAAAGTTTTAAGTTTTTGATTGCTATATTCCAAATTTAGTAATGCACAGAAATTTATGCAGATTTTTATCCTGATTTTTAATATTTGGTTAAGAATGGAACCTGATATTTAAGATATATTTGGGATGTGCCAGTTATTTGTTTGTGGTACATATTTTTCCTAAGAAAATGGGACCATTTTATTAATATTAACAAAATATAAATAAATTATCATGAAGCTGGGATAAGTATTCACGTTCCAGTCTATATTTTCTGTAGTTTAATACCTTTATATGAGAAAAACCAAATGTGACCCACTTTTTAGTAAGAAATAAAAATGAGAACCCAAAAGGTTTGACATATCCCAGATATAACCAGATTACTCTGTCATATAGATAATTTACATAGCTGTATCCAGACCTGACTGGAATTAGCCAGCTCTTGTTAAAGTGGTTTTCTTTGTAAATTTAAGTTACAGCTTTGATTTGGAAGTAAAATAAATTTTTTCCAGTTTTCTGGCATCATACTTTACAGGGGTGATTACATCTCCTTAATGTTTAAATATAAGTAACTTTTATAGTAATATTATTAACTTACCAAATAAAAGATGTAATGACAGTAAAAGGAATACTTCCTCTTCATGTAGTATATGCTGATACATCACACTACTGATGAATGATTACAATAAGTGTAACAGGAGTTATATTTATATTTCATGACAAATAATAGGCAGGCAAAATATAAAATGATGTACTTTTCTATTAAAAAATTGCAGCTAAACATGCCTTAATGCATATGATATATTTTAAGAGCTCAAATGCTGGTGCTGAAAAATTGATCAGGTCAGGATTACATTCCTATCAGACCCCTGGAATTTAGTATTTTCTGTAAGTAAATGTACTTCCTTTTACCAGTTACTGTTTTCCCTTACTTTTACATGCTGCTAAAGAGCAAGGAAACTGTGTATATTCTCTGTTATGGGCCAAACTCTAATCCAGGGTTTCTCAAACTTCATTGCACCATGACCCCCTTCAGACAACAAAAAATACTACACTATCCCGGGGGGCGGTGTGGGGTGGGAGGGGTGTTGAAGCCTGATCCAACCCAAGCCCTGCTCTCCGGGCGGGGGTGCCAAAGCTGAAGCACAAGGGCTTCAGCCCCGGGCGGGGGGCCTGTCACCTGAGCTCCACCACCCAGGGCTGAAGCTGAAGCCTGAGCCCCACTGCCCAGGGCTCAGGCGTTAGGCTTGGGCTTGGGCCCCAGCAAGTCTAACGCCAGCCCTGGCGACCCCATTAAAACAGGGTCGTGACCCACTTTGGGGTCCTGACCTACAGTTTGAGAATCACTGCTCTAATCTAATTTATACCTGTGTAATCATGGAGTCATTTTATGGGTGTAATCTCACCCTATGTCAGCTCAAAGTTAACGGCAGACGTTAGTGATGCTACATGATAAAAATGTCATTAGCCAATACTCAGTGTATATCAATTCAATTTTCTCCAACAACAATGCAAGGAAGAATAATCAGTGACTAACAAACTATAGGCTGCCTGGTAAATTAGACTGTGCTCGAAGATTAACCACACTGATCTACTTTCTGTATGAATAATGTGTGAAATACACTATATCATGCAAGATAAGAGCAAAATGAATTAATAAGCAATTACACACCTATCGCTAATGTGTGGAAAGAAAAATTGCATAAGCATGGAGCCAATAGTAAAACATCACTAGAATTTCTAAAAATTATAGATGATGATGAGGAAGGTGAGGTGAGGTGAGGAAGATTATAAGTGAAATTGATTGGAAGGAAAAAATTAGACAGAAAAATGTGAATGAAAATTGGGATTTATTTTAGAAGAGTTTATTAGATTACCAAAATACTACAATTCCACAAACATGAAAGAGGACAACTTTGATTAAAAGCCCATCCTGGTTAAGAGAAGTAGTGAAGGCAGAAATTATCTACATAACAAATGGAAAAGAAGGAAAGTAGATAGCAATCAATATAAATTAGATATAATGAAAATTGAAAAGGGAAGCTAATTACATCAGGGAAAAATCCATGGCTGTCATGGCTAAGAACAATAAGGAGGATTTTTTAAAGTATTCTAGGAACAAAAAAATTCTGGCATGGGTATATAGGCTGTCATAGGTTTATTCCCCACTTTGAACTTTAGCGTCCACAAGATGGGGACCTGCATGGACTCCTCTAAACTAAAATCCTAGTTCAGATCTGGTACGCTGCCACCAGCTAGAAATTCCAGTGTCTAGCACACTCCCTGTTCCCCCAAAACTTTCCCTGGGGAACACAGATCCAACTCCTTGGATCTTAACACAAAGGGAAATAGCCCATTCCCCTCACCTCCCCCTCCCTTAGCCGTCAGGAGAGATCACCTTGATTCAAGCTCCTTGAATCAAACAAAGAGGGATTCTCTTTCCCCCCCTCCTCCTCCTCTTCCCCTGAGATTCCAAACAAGGGAAGAAATCAATCAGGTTCCAAAAAGAAAAGATTTTATTAAAAGAAAGAAAGAAAGTACACTATCTCTGTAACACCAGGATGAAAAGATTACAGGGTCTAATTTATAAAACTGGAGAGACTTCCCTCCCCGCTTTTCTCAGAATAATCAAAAGTAACAGCAAACAGACATAAAGATAGTTCTCCAGCCAACACACATTTGCAAATACAGAAATTAATTATAAGACTAATCCGCCTTTCTAATACTCACTATACTGAATAGAAGAACTACTTCAGGAAACTTGGAGAGCCTGGAAATACGTCTGGCCCCTCTTAGATCCAAAGAGAGGACACCCCCCAAACAAAGAACACAAACAAAGACTTCCCTCCACAGAGATTTGAAATTATCTTGTCCCTTGATTGGTCCTCTGGTCAGGTGTCCGTCAGGTTACTGAGCTTGTTAACCCTTTACAGGTAAAAGAGACCTTAACCCTTAACTATCTGTTTATGACATAGGCCCATTACTAGATGGAGGTGGTAAAATTGTTATTCATGATCCAAAAAAGGCAGAAGCATTTAATAAATATTTCTGTTCTGTATTTGGAAAGAAGCAGGATGATGTGTTTATATCACAGAAGGGTGGTGACCTGCTTTCCAATCCATTAGTAACAGGGGCCTTGTCTATACTACAAAGTTAGATAGACATAAGCTGCCTATTGTTGACCTAATTGTGCATGTGTCTACACTTAAATGTGTCTCCCAATGTTTATTATTGTCTGTTGTTCTGATGTAGTGACACGACATCCCCAAGTAGCATTGAGCCATGGTCAATGCACTGAATTTGATGCAGTACGAATGTAGACACTGTGTTACCTATGTTGACCCTAACACTCCTCTAGAAGCTGTCCCACAATGCTCGACACCGAGCGCTCTGGCTACAATTGTGAATTTCACTGCCCAGGGTCATTGAGATCGGAAGGCCCCTTCTGCTTTCAAGCCCTGCGAATTTTTGAAGTGCCTTTTCCTGATTATCCAAGTTGGTGAGCATACATAGCAGCTCTCCTTTGTTGTGCACAACTGCCCAGCTGACCATCCTGTTTACATGATCCAGATGTGCTCTTGTTTGGAGTAGATAGAAGATATTGGATCTCCTTGGTCTGTGGGGAGAAGAGGCTGTCCAAGAACAGCTATGGACTAGCTGTAGAAAGGTGGACATCTATGGGTGGATCACACAGGGGATTCAGGAGAAGAGCTACAACAGGGATCAGCAGGAGTGCCGTATAAAAGCGAAGGAACTGTGGCAAGCATATTAGAAGGCCAGGAAGGCCAAGGTGCTAGGTTGCAGACCTGCTGCTTTTACAAAAAGCTGTATGCCATAATTGTTGTAGACTCCACCACCACCACCACTACCACCATGGATACCTGTGATCTTGAGTCACTGGCCCATGGTATGAACAGCAAGGACGAGGAGAAGGTGGAGGAGAAAGAAGAGGATAAGGAACATGTGACCGGGGTCCAGCTATGCTGCGAGCCAGGACTTGTTTGAGATTCCACTGCAGTCTAGTCAGTCCTGGTAGTTGAGCACGGGCAAGCCCGATGCAGGAGATGGAACCTCAGGTAAGAGTGTAAATTTATTTCCCATTACAGTGCTGGTGCCACCAACTTAGCAGGACACAGCTGTCAACTTTTCATTAATTTATTTTTACTAGAAGAGGGGGAACAACAAAGAGAGGTAGCACTGTTATTGGCTTTTCATTCCCTCTGTAGAGTTATGCAGAGAATCATGCAGAGTAGTTTATGTACACAGGGATGTCCCTTGAATCCTCCTGAGAGATCTTGGTGAAACTTTCATGGAGGTACTCTGCTATCCTCTGCTGAAGGTTTCTAGGGATGAGAGCCTTATTTCTTCTGCAGTAGGACACTTTCCCTTGCCAATTGACAATAACTATTGCAGTAAACAGTAAATCATGGAATATCAGGGTTGGAAAGGACCTCAGGAGGTCATCTAGTCCAACTCCCTGTTCAAAGCAGGACCAATTCCCAACTAAATCATCCCAGCCAGGGCTTTGTCAAGCCTGCCCTTAAAAACCTCTAAGGAAGGAGATTCCACTACCTCCCTAGGTAACCCATTCCAGTGCTTCACCACCCTCCTAGTGAAAAAGTTTTTCCTAATATCCAACCTAAACCTCTCCCACTGCAACTTGAGACCATTGCTCCTTGTTTTGTCATCTGGTACCACTGAGAACAGTCTAGATCTATCCTCTTTGGAACCCCCTTTCAGGTAGTTGAAAGCAGCTATCAAATCCCCCCTCATTCTTCTCTTCTGTAGACTAAACAATCCCAGTTCCTTCAGCCTCTCCTCATAAGTCATGTGCTCCACCCTCCTAATCATTTTTGTTGCCCTCCGCTGGACTCTTTCCAATTTTTCCACATCCTTCTTGTAATGTGGGGCCCAAAACTGGACACAGTACTCCAGATGAGGCCTCACCAATGTTGAATAGAGGAGAATGGTCACTTCCCTCAATCTGCTGGCAGTGCCCCTACTTATACAGCCCAAAATGCCATTAGCCTTCTTGGCAACAAGGGCACACTGTCGACTCATATCCAGCTTCTCATCCACTGTAACCCCTAAGTTCTTTTCTGCAGCACTGCCGCCTAGCCATTCGGTCCCTAGTCTGTAGCAATGCATGGAATTCTTCTGTCCTAAGTGCAGGACTTTGCACTTGTCCTTGTTGAACCTCATCAGGTTTCTTTTGGCCCAATCCTCTAATTTGTCTAGGTCCCTCTGTATCCTATCCCTACCCTCCAGTGTATCTACCATTCCTCCCAGTTTAGGTACTGTCACATCCCCAGCTCCTGCAGTAAACAAGGAAAACATCCTCCCCTTACTACCTGCTTTCTCCTCCTTTCTACTTCTTTCCTGTGTCTATTTGTAACTTCTGCCTAATGGCTTAATCAGCCTTCCAGCTCTGCTCCATCCACTAATTAGGCACAGCTGTTTAACCAATTCCACTCTGCATTGTTTGATTAGAGCTGCCATGACCAGAGTGCTGGATCAGATTCTTGCCTAGTGCTCTATCACAGAATGGAGAAAAAACTGAATATGCACTCCCAGTGCGCTGCTGTGCCAAAAAGGGCTAATGTGTTCCTTATATAAACACATGAGTAGGAGTAGAAGGGAGGTGGTTTTACCTTTGTATATGGCATTGGTGAGACTGATACTGCATCTAGTTCTGGTATCCACATTTGTAAAAAGATTTGAAAAACTGGTGAGAGTGCAGAGAAGAGCCACAAAAATGATTCAAGGACTGGAGAAAATGCCTTACGGTGAGAGACTTAAGGAGCTTAATCTGTGTATCAAAAAGAAGATCAAGAGCTGACTTGATCACCATGTATAAGTACGTTCATGAGAAGGAAATACAGGCTACAAAGGCTCTCTTTAATCTACCAGAGAAAGATACAACTTGAAGTGGCTGGAAGTTAAAGCCTGACAAATATAAATTAGAAATGAGGCACACATTTTTAACAACAAGGATAATTAGTTATTGTAGCAAACTACCAAGGTAAGTGATAGAGTCTCCATTGCTTGAAATCTTCAAGTGAAGATTGGATGCCTTTGTGTAAGATATGCTTTAGCAAACACAAGTTATTGGGCTCAATGTGAGATTTACTGGATGAAATTCTACAGCTGTATTATAGGTCAGATTAGATCATCTAATGGTACCTTCTGACCTTAAAATTTAAATTATAAGTAATCTGAACTCATGCATCAGAGCTAAATTAATACTTCGGGGCAAAACATAGGTAAATTTCTACTTCTATTTATTTTTATAATACACATTATAATAAAAATTAGAGGTGGGTCAAAACCAGAATCTTGAAATGGAGCCCCTTTGAATTTTGGGAGGGATTCATTTTGAATTCTTGGCCAATCTCAAGTGCTGGTAAACTGGGAAATTCAGAGTTAAGGTCCTAAAATATACCTTTAAAAAGGTAAAATTACAAAGAAAACCAAAGAGGAAGTGTTAGAAAACAGGGAGATGCAGAGTTAAGGTGGCACTCCCACAGAAGACAACCTCATAAATTTAATGCTGTCCCAATATGAAAGCGAAGAAGAAATCAGAACATCACAGTACCTTACCCCTCCCTGACAAAAACAAATGAACAAACTCAATTTTCTTTATATCTGCTACATGTCCAAATCAGGACTTATATTCATATTCTCTTGTAAGACTATGTGATCTGTATAGCAATACTGATCCAGGGAATAACTGCTCCTGAGTTGACTGAGATCACAGTGGACACACTGAGCTGTCTCTCCTTATTGCCAGCTGCATAATCACAATTAAATATATTAATACCCCAAGGGATTTCCTCAAATCACTTTCCTGCAGTTTACACAAGTCACAAAAAAAAAAAAAAAAAGGCGAGGTGCTGCACAGGCATCAGAACAGAGTACAGATTATGTGGTTGTCTCCTTGAAATGTGAATTCAGTCTTAAGTAAGCTTGTTTGCATGATGACGGTTAACCTATTTTACCTGGTTTGCTTTAGTAGAATATATTATAAGAAAGAACACTCTAGGAAAGGCCTGTTGCATAAGGAAGCAGCTATAACAAGGATGTTACTTCAGCTCATCTCTCAAATTTTTTAACAGCTTTAACCTTCATTATACTGAGTAACATTTTACAACTAAAGAATACAATTAAGTAATTGGATAAGATAATCTTGGGTAGACAAATACTTCCCACTGACAATGTGCTGTTGCCATGTAGCTAGTTCTTCACAAATTTCCTGGAATAACTGTGTGTAATCTTTAATGTATATGGCTTGTTCATTAATAGCAGTAATGGTTTAAGCCCTTTTAACTGCTTAATGGACAAGGTAGATAAAGTGATAATTTTTAAAGAACTTGTCTGACTACAAGCATTTGTTTTATACCTGGACTATTAAGAGCGCATTACAATCCAAATCTTGTGTCACTGATTTATAAAGTTATTGATAACCCCAAATTTGTCTTTATTTTATATGAGAAAGTGCCACAAGAATAACCGGAAAAAATACCCTGGAATTTTAATATTTCTGGTTATCAACATATGTGAAAGTAATTATTTTGCAGACAAATAATAGTAAAACCTTCCTTGTTCTGTGTTTTCATTTCTGTCCATTTTTTAAAATAATACAGCTGTATCTCTGAATCTCTCCATAATTGGAACTACTACCTCAGCTGCTACTATTACTCCAGATTGAATCATCTTTCTCTCTCACTTCCCACCTTCAACCAGATATGCCATTCACTCCACTTGTTCTTAGCTTAATCTGAAATCATGAGCTTCTCGTCTGATTGTCCTATCTATAATAACGCTAGTCCAACTCTTACTCCTTATGCCACCTCCCTTCATATGGTAGCTCCATTCATACATTATTCCATCCACATCCTCTCTGTGAGTCAGTAATTCCATGTTCCTTATCTTAGGCTCCTGGACTTTCTGTTCATCCTCACTTACTATTGTGCAATCAGCAGCATCTGGTGTTGTGCTAATTCCCTGGTTACCCTGATCAGTTTGAAGTAGAGCTGAGCAAATTATTTTTAACTGATTCATTTAATTAATTTTGTCTCTGTTTCTGTGTGAGAATGCGTGTCTGAGGCTGCAATACATTTTCCATGCCCCCTCTCCAGTGCATGTCACAATGTGAAATTTTCCTTGAAAATGGGGGTCTGTGGCAGCTGCTAGCTGGGGATTCCTGGCAGCATGCTCCACAGGATGTGTGCTATCAGAGAACTGGGGGGCATCAGGAGACTCCAGAGCTGGCATGAGGCCTCTGTGTGGATTGCTCTGGTCTTCTCTGGACCCACTGTAATCTGTATGTGTGTCAAGGCATCTGGGAGTTCTGGGGACAGAATCATTGCTCATTCAAAGAATGTGACAACTCTACCTTCAGTTGAATAATTCTAGGTTTTCCTTTCCCAGAACGTGCTCCATTTCTAAAGGGAGCCGCAATCCTGGTGACTTGAGTGAAATGGTAGGTGTACAGCTGTTTGGCAACTGGAATTTTCATTCTGTGGAGGAGTCCAACACTTCGAAAAACAACGACGTTTGTTGTGAAATGGAATGAAAAGCAGAAATTTCACAACTTCCCACAAAACAAAATGTTCAAAAAACCTTTTTTGATAAAAGTGTTTTGTTTCAGTATGTATTCATTTTTAATTTTTGTAATTTTATTTGTTGTATGTTTTGTATTTCATATTATAATTTACAATGTATTATAAAATAAATTTCAAAACAAAAGGTCATTTCAAAACATAAAATCAAAATGTGCCCTTCCAAAAAAATTTTTAAAACTAAATTTGATCAAAATTGGCATATTCCTGTGGAATATTTTGATTTTTTGACAAATCATTTTCCGAAAGAAAAATGTTCTGTTAGAAAATTTCTGACCTGATCTAGGTAGGTGCATACTTTATAACTTAAAAAAAAATTAGAGAAATACTTGAGACATTGGCCCTGATAGGTTTGGCTGCGCTGCAGCTAGCATATGACACAAGGACTCGGGGAAGAAGTCCTTATATGCCATATTTTTGCTTCTTCGATCTGGGAACCAGAACTGCCAGAGCTTGGTTTGATCCTCTAGCACAAGAGAGAATTATTTGGACTGCTCCATTACCAGTGGTAATGGCCTCCCAAAGGTATTTATGCTGGCTGGAAGGGGATGGCTGTACTCCTCTTCATTCACACCTCACTTCCCTCTCCCAGCTATGGACTGTATCCATATAGATGACCTACAGTAATAACAAGTATCCAGGAATGGTATATTAAGATAATTCACTTCTGGAGTAACTAGGATCAGAATTTAGCCCTATGAGCTTAACAAAACAAGTGGAAAATCAGGAGGGAAATATGTTACAGAATTAAAAAAGACTTTTTGTGTACAGGAAAAAGACTTGACAGTAAACAGAGTAAGCAAAGTGTAATAGTTCTAATTAAACAAAGTTGTAACCTGCTTTATAGTGTCTTACCAGCTGATTTACAATCTTTTGGATCACCTGGGAGGAGACATCCTCTGACTGTCTACTGAGAAAATTTGTGGAAATCCCACTGGCTAGCTTCTCCACCCTCCTTTAGGAAGTAGTAGAGGTGATAGGACTATTAATTCTCCAACCTTTTAAAAGGCTATTTGGACTGTTCCAGTTTCCCCCAAACACTCCTGTCAAAAGTCAGAGTACTTTCTTCCGGTTACCTTCCAACTTCAGTGTCCAACCTTTAATGGATCCTGGGGATCAGTCCCCAATATAAAGGTGCATAGAATGTGTCTCTGTTGTATTTAAGATGTCATTAAGCCATTCTACATGTTCCACAGCAGCCAGCTGACACTCTCCTTGATCATCATGGATTTAAAGTGTTTTTATAGTTCTACAGAAGTGTGCATTATACAGGCACAGATGGGCATTTCAAGGGCTAGTAATTCAATTATGATTCAAAAATATCTGTATATTGGCAAAGTTAATTGGTTTCCTCTTTGGCAACAATTTTAAGATTCTTGCTCAGTATTACTGATTGTTGTGAATTGTCTTTTTAAGGGAATGTTGGATCATGACATTGGTAGGAAAAAGCATCTCTTGAATACTGTTTTTTGCTGGCACGGATATATTTATGGTACTTTGGGGAGTTTAAATGTTATTTTTCCAGCAGCACTGCAAATTCGCATAGTTAAAATCTGAGTGGCAAAAATGGTAAGTTCATACTGTAACTTTTCAAATCTGATAGAATGCAATATAAACAGGTTTCCTAGTTTATCTTGTTTATTTGTTCTTTTAATTTTTTTGTTTGGCATGTGGTACAGTAGATGTATGCTGTCTATTATACCATTGCTACTGTTATGCTGTATTAAAGCTTAAGATGGCATTTCTGTTGCCTGTTTTCAGTCACTTACAATGTACTAAAATACCTTTTGCACTTGTGAGCCAAGGAATTAATTCCTTAAAATGTTTAGTAAAATTCTGTTTGGACTTATTTGAATGTGGTTAAAAAAAAGCTATGTCAGTGCAATGTTAAAGCTGAGATTTTAATCATGCAGAAGACAGGAAATTCTAGATTAACTTTACTCCCCTGAGCAATATCTGGAGAGAAATAAAGAACTCAGATTCCATTTTTTCAAGACATTTTTAATATTAATAGCCTGAAAAATAATTATTGTAATGTTTTTGTACCAGGTAATGTTTTGTTTGTGTGACTATAACCTAAGAAAATAATTCTTAGTGAGCTAGAGAGATCTACGTAGAATAGACTCTACTCTTATTCAGTAGAGGTTTTTGAATGCCTGGGGCAAAATCTGAAACTAAGGCCTGCCACCCTTCAAAACAAACAAACCAACCGATCATAATGGTCCTTTCTGACCTTAAAGTCTATGATTCTAATCTGCTCCCTCAAAAACCAAGGGTGCAAAAACACTAAAGGGAGGACAAAAGTAAATTGTTTATATGTTCTGATAAGCAGAACTAGCAATACCATCTGCAATAATAACAGCTGGAAACCCCCAATAATGTTAACCTTCTTTTTATATAAGAAAAGAAAATGATCAAATTTACTATTAAAATACATTTAAAAGTTGCTCTAACCAAGTATTCCAGCACATTGCCATTTAACTCCAAAAATATTACTAAAATATTAACTTAATAGCAAATATTTATACATTCAGTATTTCAGGGGATTTAACATGGCTAGCATGGATAACAGAAGTATTGTCAGAATCTTTTGTTTTTTTCCATTGACTCTGGGAACAAAAACCTAGGTGCTATAAGAGGTGGTGTAATCTGGTTTTAAATCAGAATTGTAATCTATATGGTTTTATTAATTTCATGCAACTTGAGCAAATGACTGTCTGTACCAAATAGGGTTGCAGTGTGCATAACTTGGTTTTAAGAGTGCTAGGCTGGAACTGATAATCACATCAGGATTTTACATATCCATGCTCTCTCCTTCCTAGGTTTTCGTGTTCCTGCTGCAAAAATATTGTTCTTAAAACTCACCCCTGCTATAATGGTTACAAAAAACTGCCTCTTGATAATAGTTGGACAAGTTGGTTAGTTAAGATTTGTGCACATGGCTACTCTGCTAAAAACCCTATTATATTTTATCCTTTCCACTCCCGCACCTGCTTGTTTGTGCCATCCACCTCTTATGTCCTATCTTTTCATCCATAAACTCTTTGGTGCAAAGACTGTCATTTAGTATTTTTAAACTGACTCAGATTTTTTAAACCATAAGCTTCACATTGTGTGTATATTCAGGAATTAGAGCTGTTGGCAATCCGGATGCCAATAGTCAATAGCACCATCTACTGTAGAAACAGTAATTGGAATTCAAGAGCATCGGGGATAAAATCAATGGGAGTTTGCCACTGACTGCAGTGGAGCCAGATGTATAAAACAAAAACACAGCTATGGGATCTCAAGAGCTCCCTAGTTCCTGACTACAGCTGCATGAAGGTGACAAAATTTGTTTGCAGAATGGTCTTGTACTATATTACATAGAATTTGTTTGTGTGACCACTTTTCTTAGTCAAGACAACCCCTCTGTGATTGTGCACTTCCAGGAGCTTGAAATGAACCAAAGCTCAACTTCGGCTTTCAGGATCCCAGGCAATAGGGAGTTGATGGTGCAAATTTCCAAGCACCTGGTGTAACCACTAACATGTATATGTATAAATTGGCTTCTGCTCATATGTGAATAATTGCAAATGAACCTATTGGGTTCATTTGCAGATCCTAATGTTTGCAAGTTTGATTAAGTTTATTTTATTTTTCTCTGCAATCAACATTTCCAACAGGAAGTGCAACATTCTGGAGCTGTGGAAGAACTTCTTCAAGGGCATCAGGCCCCAGCACACTCCCCATTGCCTAGCTGCATGAGCTGGGAAAAGAATCACAACACTTCTAGGGTCAGAGTCAATTCCAGGAGCAAGAGTCTGCTGGGCGATTGCTGGGAGCAAAAGTGGCATAAAGAGTGAGGTGTCTTAAGACACGATGATGTCAGTATCCTGCTTTTTACAATTTGAACTTTGGACATTATTTTCTGTCTGCTGGTTGGTTGTTTGCTTTGATCTCCCACAACCCTCTCTCTCATTCTTTGGGCTGCCAGCCTCACTCTCTCTTCCTTCTGCTTCTTTCCTTCCTTCCATCTGTCCTCTCACTCATTTACTCTCTCAAGCTTCCTCCCTCAATGTCCCACTTCCCCTTTCTTTTTTTCCTCCTCCTTCCTGCCATTTTTCTCACCCCCATCTCTTCCCTAATAATAATAAATACAAAATTTAAATGATTCAGAGCCATTATTTTTTATAGCTAGGCTGTGGAACTATGTTAACTTATTACTATTACCCTTATCCTACCTTTTTATCCTTTCCTCCTACCATTTATCACACCTACTTGTAAACTGTAAGCTCTTCAAAGCAGAGATTGTTTCTTTGTACAATGGAGCTACAATCCTGACTGAGGCTTTTGGGTGCTACCATAATACAAATAATTAATAATAATAGCATGTGTCCTATCCAGTGCCCCTCTGGCCTTGTAAATAAAAGTGGTTTTATCTGAATCCTTTTTGACTGCACCATGTTAAGGGATGGTGAATCTGGGATACAATACCCTGAAGCAAATCTGTGCATTGAAGATTGGGCTATCTGATTTCCATTAGAAAGGCAGACAAGTGAATGCTTGAAACAAAAACTCCAGAGCATAATAAAGCCCATGTCTCATTCTAAGACAAGCCCAGGGTCGACGAGAGGAGGGGAAGCCGGTACAAATTACCGGGGCCCCGGCATTGTCGGCCCTGTTTAGCCGGTCTGCCCTTGCTGAGGGGCCAGAACAATTTTTTTCACTGGGGCCTGAACCTGCTCTCGGTGGCCCTGGACATGCCAGGAGACCACACCACAGAGGTGAAAATTTGGATGTCTGGGATAAGATCAGGGCTTATATTGAAATAAGTATTCCAGAAAAATTGTTCCAGAATAACTATTTCAGTACATTTCCAAGTGTAGACAAGCCCTAAATCTTTGAAGGATCTGAGCCTTACAGCCTGATCCAAGCCCAGTGAAGTCAAAGAGTATTTTTCCATTGTCTTAAATGGGCTTTGGGCCAGGTCCATCAGTCTTGCAAGATGCTGAGCACTCTAGCCCCATCATCTTGCAGGAGTGAGCTCTTAATACATAATACAATAATGTCATCGTTTTTCTTAATGTTCCAATTTACCTAAGAACTATAGTAGTCCTTCACCCAAAGGAGAAGGTGCAGAATTGAGTTGAGGCAGGAGGTGGAGTTGCAGTGAAACCTGGAGTGCGGGAAAAGGTTCAGAGAACATTGAAGGGGACTTGAATTTGTTGGGGAAGACAATTAGATACTCTGTACTGGTAATTCATAAAGTTGAGTTTTATTTGATTTTTCTATTAAGACACACCTCATAAAAAAATTAACATTCTCTTGGCTTTTTTCAAAATCTTATTTATGAATAATGAAGAATAAATACTGCAAAAATAAGATGTCTAAAAAAGGTAAAAAAATAAGCCTTGTGCAGAATGTGATGCATTGTTCTGTATTACAATAAAATTAAATTAATACTTCAATATAATATTAGATAATTATGTGGTGCTCAATATATACCACCTTGGACTGCTCACACAAAGCCTGTAGTAAGCCTAACCGGAGCTTCTGGCGTTCCATGGATCTGTGGCCATAGAATTTGTTACACAATTCACTCACTGTGGAATCTCCAGTATCTGGGATTTCATTTTGTTTTTAAATTATGTTTCTAGCTCTTATGGTTAAAAAGGCTTGGTCTATACTAAAAACTTGTATCAGCATAGCTTTGTAGGTTAGGGGTGTGACATAAATCACACCCCTCACTGATACAGCTATGACAACAAAACTCCCAGTGTAGATGCAGCTGTGCCAACAGAGGAGTGCTTCTGTTGACATGGCTAACATTGTTTGGGAAGGTGATGTTCTTGCATTGTCTGAAAAACTCCTTCTATAAGGTGTTTTTATCTGCATCTATGCTGGGGCTATGCTGGCAAGGGCTGTATAGTGTAGACACAGCCATAGAAAACATCTAGAATATGAATCAAATGTAAACCAATGCAGTGTCCTCTACCTGTGTGTTTAGAGAGCTTGAAACAATAGTTCTGAGAGGTGTGAGAGGTTATTCATTTCAATCAGGGTCCTGTGGATACCACGCTTCCATGGCTGTAGAATATGGTAGTTTCTCACGTTTTAATGGAATTCAGCATTTCTGCCATGGAATTCACTAATTTGCTACAGTCAGGTGTCAGACATTTTGTTTTCTATCTCCTTGCCCTGCCGGGTCCTGCTCACAGCTGCCTCTTGCTTGCAGCTATCCCCACAGTCACAGTGAGAGTAAATTGGCTAAAGTGTATGTTCCCTGCACTATTCCATGGAAGTAGACACAAGAAGTTTGCCACCCGGAGATCGAGAACTGGAGTCCAGCTTCCAGCCAGGTAGGGGAGAAGAAAGAAGTATAGGCTGTGTAGTGATAATGCACAAACCAGGTAGCCTGGAAAACAGCACAACTGTTGAGCTTTGGGGAACCAGGGAGATAAATGCTGTAGCTGGTTACAAGAACCGAGGCTCAAGAAGTGGAGTAATGCTGCCTGGTGAGCAGAAAAAAAATCCGATCCTCAAAAATAACCATGGTTGGAAAAACCAGCAAAGAGTCCTGTGGCACCTTATAGACTAACAGACGTATTGGAGCATGAGCTTTCGTGGGTGAATACCCACTTCGTCGGATGCATGGTTGGAAACAATCACCAAAAATACTGATGTCAATGAGTGTTTTCACCTATGAGCCACAGCTGTGTGTTTTTGAGGGACTGTGGGTGAGGGAAGATGGAAACAAAGGAACACTGCTGTGGAAAGTAAGGTTGCTGCTGTGAAATTTAGGCATGGTCTCAGGGGTGCCAGAACGGGGGGCAACAGGGGGCTATGGCCCCCCTCACTTTTTACTGGCTGTAAGGGCGAACAATGGGGGAAGGGAGAGTGGAGGAAGAGGAGCAAGCGGGGGATGAGGTCTTGGTGGGAGAGGCAGTGTGGGAACGGGGCCCTGGGGGGAGAGGTGGTTCAAAGACAGAAGCTTGGGGAGAAGGAGCGTCGTGAGGGCAGGCTCTCAGGGGAATGGGCAGTGCGGGGACAGGGCCTTGGAGGGAAGGGGCAGGGCAGTGGGGCCACGGTTCGGCTGCTGTTGGCCCTCTGACTTTTAGGGACCTTCTGCCACTCCTGCCTGGTCTGTACTTAAAACTTGGATTGAAATAGCTACAGAAGCCAAGGAAGTGAAAAATCCACACCCCTGATCATTATAGCTATGCCAACCAGTGTAGCTGTAGCTAGATTGGAATGCTTCCGTCAGCCTAACTACCATCACTCAGTAAAGTGGAGTTCCTACAGTGATGGAAAAACCCCTTCTGTTGCTGTAGTCTGCGTTTACACTACGGGGTTACACTGGCATAGCTTTGCCGCTGTAGTGTCCATAGTGTAGACATGGCCTTTGGAAGCTGAGATTCTCATGTAATCATATGACTCCAGTAGTGGGGTTTATGAAAAACATGAAATATCATATGACTTGCAATAAAATCATGAGAGTTGGCAACACTACCATGGGGTACCCCTCTCCCCACAAAGGAGAAAACCTCCTTCCCCTGTGAGTCTTTGTTTCTGAAGCTCTTAATAAAGACAGGTGAGTAACAGAAGTTTTGGTTCTCTGGCAATTCAGGTCAAACAGAAAACAATTTTTAATTATTTTTCCTCCACCCCCAGCAAATTGAAAAGTTTAAAAAAAAATGTTTCTGGTTGACTGAAAAGTTTTGTTTAGATGTTGACCATTTAAAAACATTTTTGATTTAAAAAAAATAAAATTAAAGGAAATTTTGAAACAAAGTTGTTTTGAACCAAAGTATCAAAATGTTTAGATTTTGAGGTTTTTCTAACTGAAACCAGTTGACGAAAGCAACACAAATTTTCAAAATGTTTTGATGTCACCAAATGTACATTATTTGCCAAAAAAGCATCAGCTGAATATTTTCACTTAGTTCTAGCGGTCAGCATTGTGGGTCACAGTGCTTAATTTTGCATTGTGCCCTCTGGAGACAATCATCTCTGCGTTCTGTTTGGTTCAGTGTGGTGTTCTCTGAAAGCCATATACTCTGGGATTTCCTGGTTTGCTCTCGGTGTGCTGTCCCCTGGGGGCTGGATACTGTGTGACGCTTGGCAAAGCATGAATCATGTTGGGGTTGTATGCGTCTCAGGAATTATGTTCCTTGGCACAGGAACTGTACACAACTGGCTGTTTGCCTGGGACCTGGGGTCAGTGCTAGTTTTACAGTGGCGCCAGTGGTGCCATGGAGCCAGGCTATGCTCAGAAGGGGCCTTGGCCTGCTCTGCTTGCACTGTGCCCTGAGACCCCAGGAGCCTGCTGGCTCTCCTCCCTCTGCCTCCCGCTCACCACTTGCTCCTCTCAGCCTGCCCGCTGGCCAGCTGAGGGCTCCTCTCCACCCTTTGGCCACACCCACCGGCTTCTCTCTGCCTCCTGGCTGGACCCCAGTACATCTCCGGCTCTGGACAGTCTCTGCTTCCTATCACCTGTGGGGCCCCACCTGTCTCCCTGGAGCTGAGCCACCTGGCATAGGTGCAGAAGCCTGGCCAGTCTCAGCCAGTTTGTGGAGGACGGCAGTGTGAGGGGCTTGGCTGGGTCCCTCAGGCAAGTGGGTCCTGAGGGAGGCTGGCCAGAGCAGTCCCTGTCCTGGCTGATCGTGCTACTCCTGAGGGGCAGGAGCAATTCCCCACCCTGGGACCAACCCTGGCCCCTGGCTGCACTGGTGATGCAGCCTGGCAGATAGTCACCTTGCAGAGGGCTGGTGTGTGCTGGGAGGCAGAGCGTTGGGGAATGGGTCTCCGGAGGGCCTGAGTGGGGGTGCTGGGCTGTGAGAGGGCGGGAAAGATCTCTGTGTGTTGGGGCACTAGGAAATGGGGGTTCTGTGTGGGATGCTTGGCAATTGCGGTGGGGCTGTGAGCAGAGGGGCGCTAGGCAGAGGTGGTGGTGTGCAAGATGCTGTGCATTTATGGTGGGTTCTGGGGTGGCTCTAGCCATAGGGAATCAGGGGTGTTCTGGTGTTGGGCAGCGGGATGGTGGTGCGGCATGGCCCACCCCTGAGGGAAAGGGGCATACTGGCAGCACAGGGCCGGGTGGGCCATTGTGTATCTGGCAACTGCTGATCTGGAAATAGTGCCCTCGCACTGGGCTGCACCTCACTACGGAGACCATCCTCCCCATGTCATGCTCCACTGCCCCCATGGGAGCCCACAAATAATTTTGGCACCAGGCCTACAAAAGGTTAAGCCAGCCCTGCATAGAGTCCCCTGGGTGGTTGAAGGCTGCAGGGCCAGCTTTAGTAAGTGCAGGGCCCAATCTGAATACCCGGCAGCAGTCCAGGTCTTCGGTGGCACTTTGGTGAGTCCTTCACTCGCTCTGGGTCTTCTGCGGCACTGAAGGACCCGCTGCTGAAATGCCACCGAAGACCCGGAGTGAGTGAAGGACCTGCCACCAAAGACCCTGACCACCACCGGCTGAGTAAAAAAATTAAAAAGGCGCCTAAGTTAGGTGCTCTTCGTATGGGCACAGGGCCCGATTCGGGGGAATTGGCCTAAAGCTGGCCCTGGAGGGCTGTGCCTTTGGCTGAACGTGATGTTCCCCAGCAGTTTGGTGTCTGCACATTTGGCGGGGCAGGTGCCCCCTGGCACGTTAGAAGCTGTGCATTTGGGTGGGCACGGTGCCCGCCCCGGCCGGTTGGGGGCTGGACACGGTGCATCTGGGGCCGAGCGCTGTGTAAGGCGGTAACGCGCCCTCAGGGGTCGATGGGGGACGGGGCGCTCCCTGCCGGGGTGACAGAGGAGGGCGCGCACGAGCACTCAGCCGCGCTCGCGCTGGCAGCCCGAGAACGAACGCGCGCAGCGTCTAACTGTGACGCGTGGCCCCACAGCGGCGAGAAGTCTGGCTTTGGGCGCGGGGCCGCCACCGTTCCACTTCCGACCCCGGCGTTCGCTCAGCTGACGGCCCCGCCCCTACCTTCCACCCATCACGTGAGCGGCCGCGGAGGCTGCCGGGATCGGGCTGTAGTCTCGGTTCGGGCTCAATATGGCGGCTCCGGGCGAGCGCTGAGGAGCCGGCGGGGTAGATTTGGTGGCGCTGGGGGTGCGTGCGGCCCTGTCCCGGCCGGAGCGCGTTAGCCGGTTCGCGGCTGAGGGAGGCGGCGGCGGCGGGAGAGCGGCTGCGGGGCCTGCGGCGGGGAGATGGCCCAGTGCGTGCAGTCGGTGCAGGAGTTCATCCAGGACTCGTTCGTGCCCTTGGTGGCCGCGCTGTGCAGCGAGGAGGCGGAGAGACTCACCCGCAAGAACAACCTGGGCTTCTCCGAGCTGGTGAAGCCCTTCTGCCGCCTCACCTCGGAAGGTCTGTGCCGGCAGCGGGTGGGACGAGGCTTGTTTACATGGCAGTCGCCGGGGCGGGGCAGAGGAGCTGTCACTTGCACCCGCCATAGGGCTGGGGGTGGGGAGGGAGGGTATTGGGGCGTCCTGCTGCCGCGGGCCGGGCCCGTCAAGCCGCCGGGGCCAGGAGATGCGAGCCCCTCTCAGCCCTGGGCCCGAGCGGTTGTCGGGGAACAGATGCAGGTGGGGGCAGGTGTCCCCGAGCCCCGCTACTGTGTCACGCCGGGGGAAGGGGCGATTCCCAGTCGGTGGTGGGAGGAGGAGAGCTCCTGGATGTGGGCTTGCTCTGGGGCGTAGCAGTACCCACAGATTAGAAGTGATTCTCTTTTCGGGGGGGTATTAACCCGTGAAGTTCTTCGTTTTAAATACCAGTGTAGTGAAATCTCGCTTGGTCAGGTTTTTCCCCAGAACGTTTGACATCCCACTTACTGCAGTACATGCCTGCAAACTTCTGGCAAGGCCCGTTTTAAAAGAACAGTGATTTTAAATTGAATGTCTTTTTAAAGTTCAGCTCATGAGGAGAATTACAGGTAGTTCTGCAGCATTTAATATTGATTTGTTGTCTAATCAGCATCAACTGAACTGAGTTTTATATCAGTTTCTTATGGTGGGAAAAATTACAGAAGTTCAAGCAAGTCCAGTTCCTCAAAATACTTCTTGAATTGTATCTGAGTTACTTTATAAAGTGTTTCAGAGGATTCTACCAACTTGAAATCTAAACAATTTAAAATGTTAAAAGTAGTTCCATGTGTTACATCTGCACTGAATTCACCTGCCAATCTTTGTTTGCAACCATATTTTTCAGCTTTCAAAAATATTTTTTCCCTCTTTTTGTTGCAATATGGAAAAACTCTCAAACTACAGAGGAATCTGGTTGACTGGAAGATGACAGACAAAATGTGCATAGTAAATACAATGCACAAAATAGATTTTTTTTAATTGTCCTTTAGTTGTAGCCATTTTAGGTGTTGTAATAGTAGTAGGTTAAAAAGTGAGCCCTTTTTTAAGGAGAGTAGCAGCAAAAGTAGGCCGCTTCCAACCCACTGCTATCATTTGAATTTCTCACAGTTGCCAATAGGCAAAATTGAAAGTCAAACTCGTATGAGATAAACTTACATTTAATCTTTCTGGACTGGAACAGACCTTACGAGATCATCTAGTCTAGCTCCCCCATGCTGAGGCAGACCCAAGTAAACCTAGACCATTCCTGGCAGGGGTTTATCTAACCTGTTTTTAAAATCTCTAAGATGGGAATTCCAGAACCGCCCTTGGAACCCTATTCCAGTATTTAATTGTCCACATGGTTAGGTTAGATAGAGGGAAGAACTTTCTAACTCTCCCTTGCTGCAGATTAGGCTGATATTCTTGTCCTATCTTCAGTGGACATGGAGAACAATATAATAGCCCTTAACATAGGCTACATCTATACTTGGAGCTGGGGGCTGTGATTCTTAGCTCGGGTAGACGTGCTTGTGCTAGTTCTTGAGCTGTCATACTAAAAATAGTAGTTTAGCCGAAGTGGCAATGGCGAGCAGCAAGGAGGGCTAGCTTCCCCAAAATTGTATGCAAAGGTCCAGATGGATTTGTACTCAAGGTGACTAGCCTGTGTCATTGCCTGCCACTGCCCATTCTACACTACTGTTTTTAGCATGCTAGCTTGATGAGAGCTAGCGTGAGTATATCTAGTCGAGCTGAGAATCCTACCCCCAGCTCCAAATGTAGATGGAGCCATAATTGAAGATTATCAGGTTTTCCCTATCTTTTTTTCTCCAGACTAAACATGCCCAGCTTTTTAACCTTTCCTTATAGGTCAGGTTTCCTAAACCTTTTATCATTTTTCATTGCTGTCTTTTGGACTCTTTCCAGTTTGTCTGCATCTTTCTTAAAGTGTTATGCACAAAACCAGACACAGGACTGCGTGGGACAGTTACCTCTTGTGTTTTAAATATGACAGGAAAGTTGCAGGAAAAGTTGTAGTGGACAACTAGGGAAAAATTTTGCTATAGGGGAATTTTCTTCCCAATGTCTGTCTGGTTACATTTGTCAGAGGCAGAAATATTTGATTTCTTAACTTTTCCATCCTGTTAATAGATCCCAGGATATTAGCCTTTTTGACGATAGCATCACATGGTTGGCTTATAGTCTATTTGTAATGCCCTATAGCCCCTAGCTCTTTTCCAGCAGTACTATTTTTGCCTTGCCAACTATTCTCCATTTTGTATCTATTTGATTTTTTTCTTCTTAAGTGTAGTACTTTGTACATTTTTGAATTTCATCTTGTTGATTTTTAGACCAGTTCTCCAATTTCAGTTATTTTGAATTCTAATCCTGTCCTCCTTAAGTGCTTGCAACTCCTCCCAACTTGGTATCATCTGCAGATTTTATAAACATACTTTCCATTCCGTTATCTGAGTCATTGATGAAATTGTTGAATAATAGTAGACCCAGGACAGACTGCTTCAAGACTAGATACATCCTCCCAGTTTGACAACGAAACATTGATAGCTACTGTTTTGCATACAGTCTTTCAACCAGTTATACATCCACTTTACAATAATTTAATCTAGATCACATTTCCCTAGTTTGCTTATGAGAATGTCACATAGGCCTGTGTCAAAAGGCTTACTAAAATGAAGATGTATCACATCTACTGCTTCCCTCATCCAGTAGGCCAGTCAAAGAAGGAAGCAGTGCTGGTTTGACATGATTTGGTTCTCTCTTGTACCAGTTGAAAATGTTCCATATTTTTCTAAATGACAGCTATTAACTTATTCTGTAGTCAGTGATGTAAAGATGCTGTGTTTGTGACTTCAGTCACTACCTGCTACTTTTGTTGGTGTCCATATAAACAGCTCTGTTTACTCCATGGCAGGGTGGAACTAAATCCCAAAGCAATGTTAATTTATTTTTATCCGAGTGAAATATCTTCAATCCTCCGTCCAAACACATACAACCATGGTTGAAGACTTATTTGATGACTTTTGAGGATAAATTTTTTCCACTGTTTTCTCCAGGCACCTTGGCTCCATTGTCCAGACTGCCTGGTTCCAAACATCCTGTGTGTGTCAGGGAAGTGAACAGCTTGTAGCCACTTCCAGTGGCTTGGCTGTCTGGGCTTTGGCTGCTGTATCTTAATTCAGCAGACTGCACTCTTTGGCTGCAAGTTGACTCCTGCTTTAGTTGCCTGGAAAATACAGGGAATACACACTATAGTTAACTCCCTGTTGTGGGGTAAGCTGGAGAGCAAGAGGCAGCTATAAATCAGGGAGCAGAAAATGTAATATCAGGTACTTAGCTGTGGCCAAATGAAAAGTTCTGTCTATGCTATGGCATCGCTATGCCACCTGTATCTATGCTACCCTCTTGGTCCTAGGTTAGGTGGCTGTCCTGAGCCATTGCCTCAGTGTTCACACTGCTAGTTTGAGCCCCAGCACCAGCCTGTCTGCTCGTGCTGAGAGGCTTGTTCCCAGCTGCAGTGTAGACACACCTTTATTGGCAGTTAAACTGATGCTGCCAATTTGTAGCTCGATTCTTTTTAAGATTAATTTATTTACTGAAAAAGTGTATTCCTACTTTACAAGGGCTTGTCTAGATGGGGAAATAGACCACAATAGCTATTCCTCAGTAGCTACCTGTGTGAACATTCTTATTCTGAATTAGTTTAAAACCGCACAAAGGCACTCTTAGTGAGGAATATGAGTGTCAACTTGGGGAGTTAATGTGGAGTAGCTGTTGTGCTTTGGATTCACACTATAGCTTATTTTGCAATAGCTTTCCCCTGTGGACAAGCCCTTATATAATAAAAAGATATGAATTGCCATACTGAACCAGATTAGTTGTTCTTCTAGTGCCATATTCTGTTTCTGACATCAGCCAGTACTAGATGCTTTAGAGAAAGTTGCAGGAAACCTTGTAGTGGACAACTAGGGAATAATTTTGCTATAGGGGAAGTTTCTTCCTAGTGTCCATCAGATTAGCACTTGTCAGAGGCAGGAAGAATTAATCCCTTAACTTTTTGTATCTGGTGTAATTTATACTCTTGTTTATATAAATGTCTATTCCTCTTTTTGAATCTTGCAAAGCTATTGGTTTCAGTGATGATTTGTGGAACTCATGAGCACAAGTTAAGTATTCATTGTCTTTAAAAAAAAAAAAAAAAAAAAAAAGGTTTTCTTTAATCACGTTTAAATTTGTCACCTTTTGAATTTCATCAAATAACCCATTTTATTATGGAAAAGAGTAAGTAACTGTAGGAGTCCTCAGATTATTTTTGGTATCTGATTCAATATTTTGTATACTTCTTTCATGTTGCCTCATAATTGTTTCCTAACTGAACAGTTGCAGTTTCTTCAGTCTTCATTTGGAAGCCTTTTCATACTTCTGATTGTTGCTGGTACATGTTGCTGAACCCCTGATTTCTGCTGTATCTTTTTTTGAGCAAGAGTAACCAGAGCTGAATATAGTATTTCAGGAATTAATATGAAAGTTATTAGCTATATCATGCCATGTGTCATCTCAGTTTATGGGTTGTTGACCACTGCTAAATTCTGAGCAGAAGTTTTAATTGATCTTTTATTTTTATTTTATTTAATTGACCTCTGATTATTGCCTGATAATCAAAGTCACCTAGAACAGTAACATCTTAGATAGTAAATTCTTCGGAGCAGATAGCTATCATCATGTTATCTGTTTGTACTGTGCCTAGCACAATGGGACTCTGATCCATGGCTGGGGCCTCTAGATATTACCGTACTACAAATAATACCTAAAGCATGGCTCTGCTTATAAGATAAAATTAGTACCATAAAACATATAAGACTTATTCTGCATAAGCTGCCAAATTAGAGAGGGAAATCTAAAAGGGAATCTTAAATCTCTCTGTTTCATTATTTTGAGTTTCTGGTATTTTGGCACGAGCTCTCTTTCTTTGTATATGTATAAAGCTGTTTCACAGTGAGGGCCAATCACTGTTTGAGATTCTTGAGGTACTACTGCAATACAAATAACTTTTATACAAAGAAATTTAGTTTTGGTTAAATAATGGATCTTGGTTTTAAATAAAAAAACTAATGGGAAACTGATGAATATGCCATGGTTTGTCTCAGCATTTACAAGAAATCTATTCCTGTCAAGAATCATTTGAAAAAAATCCAGACTTTATCAAACTACATGATTAAAAAATGATTGGTATTATTTTTGACACTGGCAGTTTGTTATCTTAGTATTTTTGATACATCGTTGAGTGGAACTTCTTGGCAGTTTGCTATGCTTGTCTCTTTTTAAAATCCAGCTAAGACAGCCAAGTTTCTGGGCTTTGGTTAAATGACATCTAATTAGGTCATAGACATTCAAAATTAACATTACTTTTTTCATAGTTAATCTTCATTGAAGGTAAGCTAATTAATTGTCTATCCTATTGTCAAGGTATTGCAGCATGTCTGGTACATAACAGGAGACAGTAATTAGAGGCTGTGAGAGTTTGTAGGCATAACAGAAGTGTGATAGTCTTATCTCTGAATTATTTTGTTCCGGTTTGTGAAAATAATTTTGTGAAACAACTCTCTGGATAGTCACCTTTGATGGCTTGCTATTAAAGCTTCCACTGAAATAATTCTGAGAGCTCCATAACAAGTCTCTGGGAGCCTTTTTGGTTAGCTTTTATTGAGGATTCTTTTGTAACTTGTTGGCTTCCGTGTAGCTATTGTGCTCGCTCATTACAATTGACGTGCACATACCCAATGTTTTCTTTGAGTTGTGGGAGTAAAATGAATTGAGGTAGCTGAATCCAGCTTGTCTGTTGCTCCGCTCATCATTACAATACCTAACCCCTACCCCTAGGTGGCCTGCTCCTCAGTGGAATTTTTAGCCTCAAGCTTGGTGCCTAGCTTTTCCATATAATGCCCGGGGAGAACCAAGTGCCTGATTAAGGGATTTTCAGAAGATGGACAGTTGAATGGGGAGCTTCTTGAGCTAGCCAGGAGTAATGCTGAGGAGCGGCTGGCTTGGTGCACCTGGCTGATGGGCCTGAGATAGGTGACTCCTTCCACTTGGGATCCTCAACTGTGAACCCTCTCCTAGAGTTAGGTACTAAAGCCAGGTCAACTGATCCAGTATTCCATGTCCTTGCAGCTGAAACCATATGTCTGTCTTCTACTTATGCTTGATTCCACTCTTGTGTTTGCCCTACATTTTTCTGTGCCCTCCTGTGTTTTTTGTGCAGGTACTCTGCTGCTTTTCCATCTATCAATGGCCTGCATCTGGGCTTCCTGAAGTGGGGGCTGGGTGGCAACAGTGTTAGGCATATTTAGAGCACATTTTTGAGATTGGGTCCTCTAGTGAGGTGGTGGTTTCTCTGTTTAGTTTGAGAATCCAACTTTGGGGCCACCAGAGCTTTGGCTTGTTAAGTGTGGGGTGGTATAAGTGCTAGTATCAGACTGGTGGGGGCTTAAGCATCTATGGATTTAGATAGTAGCTGAACAGTGGCTTTGAAAATGTCAGTGGTGCCTAAATGGTGGACGGAGCCAACTAAAGAGTCAGACATGGGTCTAAGTCCATTTAAGGACTGGGGTCCTAGCCTATATATTTTCATTTAATACTTTGGTATTAAAGACTATCTTATTCCAGCATGAAACTAGGGTGGCATTGAGAAAATTATCAGAGGGGTAGCCGTGTTAGTCTGGATCTGTAAAAGCAGCAAAGAATCCTGTGGCACCTTATAGACTAACAGACGTTTTGCAGCATGAGCTTTTGTGGGTAATACCCACTTTGTCGGATGCAAGTCACGAAAGCTCATGCTGCAAAACATCTGTTAGTCTATAAGGTGCCACAGGATTCTTTATTGAGAAAATTGTAATTTAACCCAAGAACAATCTTTTTAGTTATGTAAGTTCTCTTTAAATGTTGATACATCCAGAACTAAAATACAGGCGCTGCAATAGAATACTCAGTTTAACACAATTGTTTTCTTTTCTTTTAGTTCACATGAGAGATCCTAACAACCAGCTTCACGTAATTAAAAACTTGAAAATTGCTGTCAACAACATTATTACCCACTCACCTCAGCCAGGAGGCATTCGGAAGCTTCTACATGATGTTGTATCTGTCAGTCAACCAGCAGAAGGATTAGTAACTAATGTGATTACTGCAGGAGATTATGATCTCAACATAAGTGGTATGTAACAAGATTTATTCTGTATATTTTTTTTATATTTTTTCCACTATCTTAAATTGGAGTTTTTTTACATTTTCAAAACATTTGCAGCTTATTTTTACTTAATATAGTTTCCTTGAAGATTGAGTACTACTGCTAAATTTTTAATATTGTGATGCTCATTTAAAGTACTTCAGTAGTACACATTACAATTTTTACTCAATATCTTGTTTCATCATATGTAACTTGATTCCAAATGTTAATGTAATGCTAAAAACACTTGTTGATCAGATTTATTATTAAATCTGGATTGTTAATTGTGACAAGGAAAAGTTTGATCTATGTAAAAAAATCCTCCAATTATTTTGGGCAAATACTCTTCCAACAGATTTTATTGCCACCTTTCAAGTTTATAAAGCTGCCATTCAGATTTACATTCTGAAATCAAATATTTAAGGCATTATGCACTGTTGTATTATAGAAAATTATTTTCTAACCGAGTGTAAATGTAAGCATATCGTGTACTTGATATGGGGCATCTAAATCTGTGAAAACAAGCCCATAACACTGCCACCATAGTACTGTCATATTTTGAAGCTGTACCTAACTTTTTTTTCTTTCTTTCTATACTCATCCTCACTAGATTGGCAATACTGGAAGTTGCCAACACCATGCTCTTAAAATCATGATTTTAAGAGCAAACTTTGGGAAGTGGTGGGAAGATTTGCTTGCCTTCTTGTTTTTGAGCCTTTAAGATCGACACATTTAAATTCTTCCATGCAGCTTTGATGGTCAGAAACAGTTTTAAATGAAAGTTAAACTTTTTATATCATTGCCCGAAACTTCAGGAACTGAAGCATTAAGGAAAATACCAGATATCATGAGATATGATTGACAATTCTGAACTCCTCCAAGTTAAGGCCATAATCCAGGAAAGCATTTGCTTAACTGCAAGCATGTTAGTATGAATATCCTGTTGAACTACTTGTGTGCTTAAAAAGTTCAGCATACACTGAAGTCCTTTGCTGGATTTAAGACCTAGTGAGCCATTAATAGTTTCTGATATCTGCTTGTAACTCTGTGAGGATTAGTAGCTTTTATTGTAGTGTGTTTTGTTAGAATATCTGAAAATCAGCATTAATATTGTAGGGCATCTTTCGGTTTTAAAGAACTAAACCCTGTAACATGACATGAAATTTTGGTGATTAATTTATTAAATTTCAGTGTTCAGGGATAGTTTCTTGCAGAAACAATTAGTTTGTAAAGCCACTTTCACAGTTTCCATGTCTCTAGCTGCCTATGAAAGATGTTGCTTAAGTCTTCCTTACATAGTGAAAATCTTCAGAAATATGGAGATTTAGATGCATATGGAATTCCTATCTTGCATGTACCATAGTCCATTATTCATGAGGAAGTCTCCCATAATCTTCTTCCAAACATTGCATTTTTTCAGGTTGAGTATATTTGAATGCAACATTGGAATATCTGTTTTTCCTGTAATGCTGTAAATGCTGGGTCCAGTTACCTACAATTTTGAATACCTGTTTCATAACTAAGAAAAACGCGCGTGCACACACACTTAGGGAGAAACAAACTGTGTCTGTTCTTTCTGTTAAAACTTAATTTCTTGTTTCTAATCATCCTTGTCAGGAAGCCTCCTGACAATATATAGGGAGAGCCATATATTCTGGATGCATGAATCTGCCTCCCCTAGAATACTATCTTTAAACTGAATTTTCTTAGTTTTCTGTGCTTTTGTACTCTTCTGTTTTAGGGCATTCTGGGGAACTAGCAGTATGCCGCCAGGATATATCTGCTCTTGCTGGCCAATGTAAATTTGCTGCATTATGTTAGGACATGACAGACTCCCTGGTCTCTATGCTGAAAGCTGTTATGAAAAGTATTCAGAGTGGTGTTCCACCACCTTCTCCTTCAACAAGTAATATGAATGTTGTTTTTTTTTAATATTGTTGTGAGTTTAATTGCAAACCTGTGAGAGCCTGTGAAGCTGCTTCTCATGGCTATAGTAACTATTTTTGGTGTGATAACCGTAAAGTGCTTTAGCCTTTTTTCTTAATTAAGTCACTGTTCTTATTTGTAGTAGATGAAACTGTTCTTTATCAGTTTACCACAAGGTATCAGTCTGAAATTTCAGTTACGTGATGTTTTTAAAATCCTTTTTATTAATAGCAAAGAACAAGGAAACGACCATCAGCTGCAAGGTACAGCTTAAAAATTAAGAAACTTTATCCTGGAGAACTGTGATGCATTATACAATTTAGCTGACTTGTAACTAGTTCTGTTCATTACTCTTACTTAATCCCTTTTCTGTTACAGCTGTCGTCTTCGTAATCTGAGAAATTTGGCTAAGGTTATTGTGTCTGTCTGTCTGTCTGTCTGTCTGTCTGTCTCTCTCTCTCTCTCTCTCTCTCTCTCTCTCTCTCTCTGGAAAAACTGACAAATAGAAATGTTTAATCCTTTTAATGAATGGTTCTGATTCTTCATATGCAAACCTCAGTGTCCATTGAAATCAATGGGAGTTTGAGGTTCACAAGAAACAAAGATTTCTGATAGCATATGGTGAAATGTCTAACTTGTAGCATGAAATACTTAGTTTTCAGGAGACAAATTGTTTCAGGTCCTGGTGGCAGATGTGGTACTGTACTTTAGTCTTTCACATTACCAAAACCTAAGAGCAGATAGTATATTTGCACCTGACAATGGTTAGCTTAATAATACCATGTTTTCTCTATCAGATCGCTCAGTTAAAGCTAGTGTTCCTTGGTACAATAATTGGAAAGACACACTGATGGAACTGAACACATCCACGTTTTATTCAGGTATTTTTTTTTGTGATTGGTGCGGGTTTGCCAAATTGCCCTTTATCTATTCCTTTTCCGTGTGCCTCGTCCACCTTTCCTTACCATCCTGCTGTAGCTGTTTGGCACTTTCTTTGGCATAGATGTGTGTAGTCCTCATTTTTTTCCAAAAATAAAAATTGTTGGTGATGGTTGTATGACTTTTCTTCTATTATCATCAACATTTCTACTCTTGCTTCTAATTAACGAATTATTTGTGGTCATTCCTTAGGGTCAAACTAAGTGCAGAGTGGACAGATTTCTGATACACAAAAGTTGTTTCTCCCCCACCCCCCCTTGTTTGACCACATGGAATTGTACATTGTCAGACTGTTCTAGTATTTCAAATGAAAATACTTCCCTCTTTTATTCTTCTCAATTATTCTATGTGAATAGTAGTATTGCTCATTTTATAACCTTAATACTAATATTGATATACAGTAAAAGTTCCTTTATCCTATTGAAGTTTTCTGTGTGGATTTGATTCATTCCCAAGAGGAGAAAACTTTATAAGAGCTCTTCTGTCTTAGTTAATAATTGTTGTTGCAAAGAAATGAGGTGGGTTTTACTTAGTTTGCTAATTTATAACATGACATGCTGTTATAACTAAGGCTAAGGTTTTTGTCATGGATATTTTTAGTAAAAGTCATGGACAGGTCATTAGCAATAAAGAAAAAGTCATGGAAGCCTGTGACTTGTCCATGACTTTTACTAAAAATATCCCTGACAAAATGGGGAGCTCAGCTGCAGGGTCTCCCCACAGCCTGCAGAGTTTGGGCAGCTGCGGGGCACCCTTCCAAGCTCTGGGGTCCCCCACCGCCTTTGGGGGCTTGGAGCTCCGGGGTACCTACTTCCATCCACGCTGGCCGGGAGCTTTGTAAGTGGCTTGGAACTCCGGGGGCCTAGCTGCCCTTGGTGGCTCAGAGCTTTGGTGGCTCCCTGGTCTCCCACGGCAGCCAGGAGCTCTAGGGGGCCCCCACCATCCACAGTGGCCAGGAGCTGCGGGGGAGCCCCACTGCCCAAGGTGGCCAGGAGCTATGGCCACACGGCTTGTGGTGGCCGGAGCTTCAGGGGGCAGGATCACCATCCCGGGACGTTGCAGCTCCTGGCCGACATGGCTAAATTCATGAAGGTCACTGAAAGTCACGGATTCCATGTAAAAATCATAGCCGTCATTATAATTTATAAAAATAACTAGATCTGTGATCTTAAATATTTAGCTTCAAGATTGTACACAATGAAGTTACACCTGCAATTAAAAAAATCAGGTTTGCTATTGAAGTTTCCTTTTCAGAGGGTGCTAAATGCCTTCTCCTGAATGTGCCAGAACATCAGGTATATGTACTTTTTGATATATGCACTTTCCTTTTACTCTATGAGCAAACTGTATGTAAGACTTAGATAAATTAAACTCTTATTTCTTTGGCTTCTAATAGAAAGTAAATGACTTATTTCCATATGGAAAATGTTTGCTGTTGAGCAGTATTTGCTACCTTAATTAAATTTTCAGGTGTGCTTGTTACTGGTACTCTAAACCTCATGCACTCTAGTGAGGATTGGACAGGGCTGGTGCTGCATTTTTAAATGCAACACTGGGTAGTATTGCGTACATCTAGACAGATGCAATGTCTGTTTTTTTCCTAAAACCATGGTGTTATAAACAGATAGTTAAGGGTTAATGCCTCTTTTACCTGCAAAGGGTTAAGAAGTCCACCTAGCCTAGCTGACACCTGACCGGAGGAACCAATGGGGGAACAAGATGTTTCAAAAGGAAGGAGGGAAGTTTTCTTTGTTTAAAGTCAGTTTCAGTTTCAACCGAGTGGAAAAGATCGAAGAACCAGCCTTTTATCAGAGTAGTACGTTTTAGAAAGGAATAAATAGGTGGGTTTTTTTTTTTTTTGGTAACTTGTCTTTGTGCAGTTAGGGGAGTAATCAAATTTGGGTATTCTTGTGTGTACTAAGGTTTTGCCCAGGGGAACATCCTGTGTTTTAAATCTGTGAGATCAGCTTATATTCTGTCTCCCAGAGGTGTTTTTTTTTTTAACCTTTCTTTTCTTTAATTAAAAGCCTTCTTTTTAAGAACCTGATGGATTTTTTTCTCCTATTTTTTAGATCCAAGGGAATTGGATCTGGACTCACCAGAGATTGGTGAGGGGGAAGGAGTAATTCTTCCTTGTTTTAAGATCCAAGGGATTTGGATCAGTGTTCACCAGGGACTTGACTCTCAAGGCTACCCAGGGAGGGGAAGGTTTTGGTGGGGGAAGACAGAGTTTTCCAGATAACTCAGAAATCTGGATGGTGGCAGCAAGACCAGATCTAAGCAGGTAGTTAAGCTTGGAGGTATTCGTGCAGGTTCCCACATCTGTACCCTAACGTTCAGAGTGGGGGTGAGACCTATGACACATGGCTAGAGTTCTACATAAAATCAGTTAAAAAATCAATAACTTCCTTGCAGTATTTGGTTTTAAAGAGAGATTTGTAGTATTTACTACTCCAGTTATCATGGCTTTGTAAATGCTTTTCGATGCTCAGCGCTCTGTGTATTAGTGCATACAGTATATTGTGATTAAACAGCTGGAATATCCTTGCTTTGTCCACTGTTTCCTGGGGCAGTGGGCGAGAACTCAGTAATGGATGGCAATGTCCCAGTCTGAGATGCTGTCAAGTATCTTCCCTTTCCATTATGCTTGTGACACCAGTACCTGCTACACTGTACTTGAGAACTGAAGGCTCTTGAAACTCAAAGTACAATTTGAAATGAAATGTGATACACAGACTCTTGTCCTTTGTCTATTTATACCTGAGTTGGTTTGTATACTACAAAGCTATTTTGGAATTGTGGAATATATCTCTGTATATATATGATGCATATAGAAGTATGGAAAGGAAACGAGTCATGCAAGAACCAGCATTTCCTCATCCTTTCTTTTAATAACAAACTATGTTTAACCTGAGGTGAAGATCTAAAATACACAATATTATCTGGCTTCATATACCAGTTTTTCCCCCAACCATAAACTGTGTCTAGATTTTAATAAGAAATCTGTATATTATAGATGGCTGCTTAAATTACATGTACATGGTTTTCTACATTGTGGTACAATCTGAAGGTTCCCAATTTAAATATGTACAACAAGTTGGTATAAGGCATATTGTTAGACTTCAGGCTAAACATAGTAGCTTGAAATTAGTATGTTAACAATTTTTTTGTAATTAAAAATAAAGCTACCTTAATTGGTTGAGGTGGCATAAAGGCAGGGGCGGCTCTACGAATTTGGCTGCCCCAAGCAGGGCGGCATGCCGCAGGGGGCGCGCTGCCGGTCCCGCAGCTCCGGGGGACCTGTTGCAGACGCGCCTGCAGAGGGTGCGCTGGGAGGGCGGCAGGCGGCTCCGGCAGACCTTCCGCAGTCATGCCTGCGGCAGGTCCACCTGAGCCGCGGGACCAGCGAACCCTCCGCAGTCATGCCCACGGGAGGTCCACTGGTCCGCGGCTCTGGTGGACCTCCCGCAGGCATGACTGCGGAAGGTCCGCCGGAGCCGCCTGCCGCCCTGCCGGCAAAATGCCGCCCCAAGCGCGCGCTTGGCGCGCTGGGGTCTGCAGCCGGCCCTGCATAAAGGTACGTGAATATAATGTTCATTTGAAAGGTTGATAATAAACAACTTGTAAAGCATTTTATATACAGTTTATCACTTTTGTTCCAGGCCCCAAGGAGGAGGGTGGGTGGGTTGAAGAGAGAAGGAGGTAGAGTATGGCTGTATTGTCAATAACATTACACAGGTTACTTTTTGGGAGCTGAAGAATGATGGAAGGACTGTTCTGCACTGCACTGCCATTTGAAAGTAAAGGAGGGGAATTCTAGGTAGACTGAACATATTGTACTTAATTGTATATAACTCAAATTACCATAGAAATATATGTATCTTCCTTTATACCCAGTGATGAAAAAACCACATAGTTCAGCTGTTTTTTGTATTAAATTGTGAGACATTGCTGCAGCCTCATTAAAACTTTCTAATTCTTTTGGTTATTTACCCAGTAAGTAATCATCTATTTATCAGGACTGGTGATTAGTCAACGTGACAACCTTTTGATTCTCCGACTGATTCATATGAGAACCTTGGATGTAGCTACATATGAAATCTGTATTTATCTCTGTGCTCCTGCCACCTCTAGCAAAACTGAGAAACTAGTATCAAGTGCATAAGTCAGAATAGAGTTGTATTCATCTTGGCAATTAAGTTAAGATTCCTTTATTGACTCAACTTAGGCAAATGCCTTGCAAAATTATCACTCTTCCATGAAGTTGATAAAACTTGAACCAGTTACAGCACCATACGTCTTTACAGAGCTTGGTCCCAATCCTGCAGTTGACAGCATATAGCAATCTACCTAAGTTGTGCCCCCTGTAGTCAATAGGGCTCTGCACAACAGTTCATCTATGCACTGTCAATTATAGGATCAGGGCATTAGTCTTACTATGTCAGTGGCCTTGGGTCTTCCAGGAATTTCATTAATTTTTGGTAGATGTGCCAAAAACATATTGCTGGAAGGATATGAATACAATTGTAATTTTTTTTAAAAGGCCACCTAGGCTGGCTAGAAGAATGTAATTCTAGAGTAAGGTTTTATTGTTTGTTAGCATACTGAATACACTAGTGATCTTCCTGGTCTCCCGTTCACCAATGGTGGCAAACACTAATAACAAAATGTAAGCACAGAGGCATGGGCTTATTTGCTAGGGACCTGGGCAACACTCAATCTGCTTTTTAAAAATTCACATTTAGATTATCAATATCTGATATACTACATATGTATTTGTGTTAAGAATATAGGAATTACCATACTGGGTCAGACCAGTGGTAGATATAGCCCAATATCCTGTTTTCCGACTATGGCCAGTACAGATGTTTTGGGGGGGAGTGAACAGAACAGAGCAATTTCGAGTAATCCATCCCATTATCCAGTCCTGACTTCTGGCAGTCAGAGGTTTAGGGACACCCAGAGCATGGGGTTGTGTCTCTGACCATCTTGGGTAACAGTCATTGATGGACCTATCCTCCATGAATTTATCTAATTGTTTTTTGAACTCAGTTATATTCTTGGCCTTCACATCATCCCCTGGCATAAAGTTCCACAGGTGGACTGTATGTTGTGGAAAGAAGTACTTCTTTGTTTTTAACCCTGCTGCCTTTTAGTTTAGTTGGATGACCCCTAGTTCTTGTGTAATGTGAAAGGATCGATAACACTTCCTTATTTACTTTCTCTGTACCATCCATGATTTTATAGACCTTGATCATATGTCCCCTTAATTTTCTCTTTTGTAAAAATGAACAGTCCCAATCTTTAATCTATCATGGAAGATGTTCCATACCCCTAATCATTTTTGTTGCTCTTCTCTACGTCTCTTACAATTCTAATATATCTTTTTTGGGATGGGGTGAGTTGAACTGCATGCAGTATTCAAGGTGTGGGCGAGTCATGGATTTATGTAGCAACATATTATTTTCTGTTTTAGTGATCCCATTCCTAATGGTTTCTAACATTGTTAGCTTTTTTGACTGCTGATGCGCATTGAGTTGGATGTTTTCAAAGAACTGTCCCTGATGACTCCAAGATCTTTCTTGAGTGGTAACAGCTAATTTAGACCCCATCATTTTGTGTGGATAGTTGGGATTATTTTTTCCAAGTGCATTACTTTGCACGCATCAATGTTGAATTTTATCTGCCATTGTGCTATCTTTGCTGTCAGCTTTGGACTTAACTATCTTGAATAATTTGGTATTTTCTGCAAATTTTGTCACCTCACTGTTTGCCCCTTTTTCCAGATTATTTATGAATATGGTGAACAGTACTGGTCCTAGTACAGATTGTTGGGGGATTCTGCTATATACTTTTCTCCACTGTCAAAACTGACAATTTATTCCTACCCTTTTGTTTCCTATCTTTTAAGCAGTTACTGATCCATAAGATGATCTTTCCACTTATTCCGTGGCTGCTTAAGACTTTTTGGTAAGGGACCTTGTCAAAGGCTTTCTGAAAGTCTAAGTACACTATATTCACCGGGTCACCCTTGTGCACTGCTTGTTGATACCCTCAAAGAAATAGATTGGTGAGACATAATTTCTGTTTACAAAAAGCTTGATATCCCTCAAATATCATGTTTAACTATGCATTCCTGTTGTTTCAACCAGTTTGCCTGGTACTGAAATTAGGCTTACTAGCCTGTAATTGCCAGGATTGCCTTGGGAGCCTTTTTGATGTTAAATTAGCTATTCTCCAGTTATCTTATACAGAGGCTGATTTTAAGAGATTGGTTACATACCACAGTTAGTAGTTCTTCAATTTCATATTTGAGTTCCTTCAGAACTCTTAGGTAAATACCATCTGGTCCTGGTGACCTATTACTGTTTAGTTTTATTAATTTGTTCCAGCACCTCCTCTATTGATACCTCAATCTGGGACAGTTCCTTAGATTTATCAGCTAACAAGAATGGCATGGGTGTGGGGATCTCTCCAACATCCTCGACAGTGAAGACCGAAGCTAAATGAATTCTTTGCATCTCTGCAAGGGTCTTGTCTTCCTTGAGAGCTCCTTTTAACATCTTGATTTTTTTCCAGTGGCTCCAGTTGACTGCTTGGCAGTTTTCCTGCTTCTGATGTAGTGGGTTTTTTTTTAAGTTGCTGTTAGTTTTTGTCTTTAGCTAGGTGCTCTTCAAATTCTTTCTTGGCCTGCTTAATTATAGTTTTACATTTGACTTGGCAGATTTTATGCTGCTTTCTGTTTTCATCACTAGGATCTGACTTCCAATTTCTAAAGGAGGCCTCTAACTGCCTCTTTTGCTTTGCTGGTCAACCATGGTGGCACTTTTTTGCTTCTTACTGTTTTTTATTTGGAGTATACGGTTAGTTTAAGCCTCTGTTATGCTGTTTTCAGATAGTCTCCATGCAGTTTGCAGGCATTTCTTCCTTGTGAGTGTTCCTTTTAATTTCCATTAAACTAGCTTCCTCATTTTTGGGTGGTTCCTTTTTTGAAGATAAAATGCACTGTGGTGGATTTCTTTGGTATTTCCCGCCCTGACAAGAAGTATTAAATTTAATTACCTTATGATGACTATACTAAGTGGTTCAGCTGTATTCACTTGTTGGACCAGATCCTGTGCCTCACCTAGAACTTACAAGAATTGCCTCTTCTTTTCTGGGTTCCAGGACTAGTTGCTCCAAGAAGCAGTCACTAATGGTGTCTAGAAAGTTTATCTCTACATTCCTTCCTGAGGTGATAGATACCCAGTCAATATGAGGATAGGGTGAAATCTTCCATTATAATAGCTTTTTCTGTCTTTATAGCCTTTGTAATCTTGCTAAACTTTTCAGTCACCGTCCTGGTCAGGAGGTTGGTAGTATATTCTTACTGCTCTACTTTGGTTGTTTAAGCATGGAATTTCTATTGAGTTTAAGTCTCAAGATTTTTATTTTAATTGACTCTGATTTCCTTGGCGCATTTTGCCTCTCTCCCACCAGCAAGACGTTGTCATTCCTCTATATTTTGTCCCTTGATATTACCGCACCCTATTGATTTTCCTCATTCCACCAAGTTTCCACAATGTTGCTTCTATTTAATGCCAAGCACTCTAGTTTACCCATCTTAGTATTTAGGCTTCTGGCATTAGTATATAACCCTTTGTACCTTTTGTCAATATTGAGTTGCCTGCTGTCATGTGTTGTATTTAAATAAGACTTTTTAACATTTGACTGTTCCTCACTAGCTCCTACCTGCATGCTACCACCTTCTTTTCTATCCTGTTTCCTGCATAACATAGTGAAAAGAACTTCAGCTATATTGATATCACTGGAAAAGCTAATGGATCATGGACATCTCAGCATACACTTATTGGAAGTGGGGAGAAAGAAGCTTGCAGAATAACTTATTCACTGTGAGGAAATAAGATTCTCTGTGCACCTCTATGGCAAATATAATGTTATCTATGAAATACTAGTAATATTTACAAAGAAAACATAACAGCCATACCGGATCAGGCCAATGGTTCATCTAGCCTAGGCTCCTGTCTCTGACAGTGCCCAGTACCAAAGCTTCAGGTGGAGGGTGCAGAATAGGGCAACTGGAATGATTCACCCTCTCTTCCCCTTCTGGCAGTCAGAGGTTTAGGATTGTCCCAAGCATGGGATTGCACCTCTGGCCATCTTGGCCAATAGCCATTGATGGACCTATGCTCTGTGAACTTTTATAGGTCTTTTTTAACCCAGTTATATTTCAAGTGATCACAACATCCCATGGCAATGAGAAAAAATATTTATCCTGTTTTGAATCACTGTTCACTAAAATAAGTATGATTTGTTTCCTATGGGCGTTTTCATATTTTACTTCAAGTCACTTTAGAGAAAGTGTTCTCAATTAAAGTACCGGTAATTTGTTTGAGATTTAATAACTGTTGAAAAATTGATCTGGTATTCTGGTATTGAAAATGACTCTTTAGTTCCTTTTAACTTTTCATTTATGGAATTTAGGAAATTCCTTTTTACTACTTGTAGGTATTTGTTAGATTATTATCCTTGTTTAAATTCTATCTCCATGGAAATAAACATGGTTGTTCTTTTTGTACATAAGGCATGGGTTCTCAATCTGGGATTTGTGAACAAGTCCAGGGAAGTGGCAACCATCCTTTCATCTATGCCTAGATATGAGTGGGGAAAGTCCCTACATTTATGTGTGATTATATGAGGTGGAAAAGTTTGAGAAACACTGAAGTAAAGGATTCACTTTGTCATTGTCTTTGTATAAAGTCCTACCTAATATGTGAAATTGGGAGTATTCCAAAACTTTATAAATTACTGGAACCATACACTTGAAGCTGTAGCTGGAAATGAGATTTTTCTCTGTTCTAGCCAACTTAACTAAAATGTAACAATTTTTCTATTTTCATGATCTTTCACTGTCAATGTATTTCCTTACTCCTGGGTCAGCTTTGTTTTTTTCTGACTTATAAATTGCAATTTTTGTTTCTTTGCTCTGGTTTCCCTTTTAGAATTTATTGTACTGCATAATAATGTCAGAAATAGGTTACCACTATACTGCTCCACATTTTCAGCCGTGTAGAAATATTTACTCCCCACTCCTGGGAGACAAGCAAGTATTATTCTTGCAGTAAAATGGGGAAACTGAACCAAAGAGATTAATTGACATGTTCAACAGCTCACAGTCAATGGTAGAGCTAGATTTAGAATTCAAGAATTCTTGGCGTCTGGGTCCAGGCTCTGTGAACTAGGCTGTCTTTTTGTAGAAGTTTTGAGGGATACCTAAATTGCAGTCACAATATTTGGAAAGACTTTAGACAAGGATTCAGTAATCCTAGTTCCCCTATATATATATATATATATATATATATTCCAAAATCAGTTTGGTTTCCAATTCTATGGAAGATGGCTATATAGCAGGTGTACTACATTCTAATTTAGGCACATCTCTTGTGCTAAGGGAATCAGTCTTGACTATAAGTGATGCTAAAGAGGGGTTATTGTAGTCTTGGCTGAGTCCACATGACCCGAAAATGTGGAAGATGTTAATGTTTAAAAATACTTCAAAAAAGTGGTGAGGATGCAGATTAAACCCACTTTCTCTCAACGCCCAGGACCCCTGTTCTAAGGTTGACAACCTAACTGGAAAAAGTCTCTGCAATCTTAATTTTTGCTTCTTCAATAAATTAAATGAGATCTAGAGTTAAATATGGTTTACAAACAAATCAGAAGAGGACAGTTGCATATTCATATCTAGCCCTCTATTAATTGTTAGAATTTGCCAAATTGTTATTTCATTCTTCCTGTATATTTTCCAGTTTCATTAAGACTTTTATAAACTTTGTTTGTTTGTATCTTTCAGCTACTACTCCGTGGTTTGAGGCTTACAGAGAGAGCTTTCTTCAGTCCATGCCTGCATCAGATCATGAATTCCTAAACCACTATGTAGCATGTATCCTTTGAGTCTTAAATATGGACTCTGGCTCTCTAAAATTAAATGAGTCAGAATTTTATAGCTGACTCTTCATTGCGAAACATAGTATATAAAGAATTTGGGGGTTTTGAGTGTAACTTTAAAGCTATTGATATTGCCACTATGCTTTTACTTCTGTATAAATTCCTCTTCCTCAGTCCCTCTAGCACATACAATTACACACACTTGCTAAAGGAAGAAAATGTCTGCATTACGTAGGAGAGTTATAAATTTATTACTGTAAATAAGTGCTCTTGGTCTATATAACCAGATAATCAAATCTGTTACTAACGGTACAAAAGATGAGTCTTGTTCCACTCTCAAGTCGAAATAGCTAGGTCAGATGCACTCTGCTCTTCTCACCCCACAGCTGAGGAAGGCGAGAGTTCTGAGATTTCTGTTGGGGAGTTATCCCTGAGCCCTGCTTCACAATTCTGTTGTCATATAAAATTCTGGTGATAGGTATCTGAAGCCACAGTCCCTCACGCTGGTAAGGACAAGGGGTGTTTTTTTGGATTATTTTGTTTTTTTCCAGTTCCAGAGCTCCCTGCTGCTACAACAGTGGGTTTTGACTCTGCTACTCTATCTTGATCCAGTTTCTAGTTTTGAGTCTCTCTCCTCAGTGAAAACTAGTACACTGTTGTGTTTTATAAACAGCAGCAGTGATATTGATCTGATTGCGTCCATATCACTGTTGCTTACAGGGTTCTGAACAGCAGCAGTAAAAACTAGCAGTGCTGGCCATTTTCATTATGTAGCTGGAAGACAGTACTGCATAAGGTAACTTAACACTTGGAAGGTTAACTGAACTATAACAACTAACAACTTTCTTGTCTAGCTTATTGTGAAGTTGATGACTTTTGTCCAAGTTTTGTACTCTTCCTGGATGACACCTTTTTTCATGTCCTCCAAATACTAATGTACAAATAAAACTAACCTAATTAGTATAGCACTAAACTTTCCTCTTGACATACTGTTACAAATATCTCCTTTCTTTCCCCTACCTATATGCTTTTAAGTAAGATTGCCAATATATCTTCATAGAACTGAGATGCTACAAAAGTTTAGGGTATTACCCCACTATCCAGTTTGATTTTATGTTGAGCTGTTAAACAGATTTCATACTTCATGGGATAAACTCCAAAATCTTTTCCATCTTTACTTTTGGTTTGAATGGGAGTTAACAGGATGCACACTGAGGATTCTATGATGATTTCTAATATCACTTAAAAAAAGTCTGTAGGTGGTTTTAAAAAGTCTGCACCAGTTCTAGCAAAGAGGTTTTAATTACTGTAGAAATTATTCTTTAGTATGTGTCTATGACAAAAGGCAAGAAGTTCAAAGCTGTAGTAGTGTTGCATGATTCTTTAAAAATGCCACAAACAAAATCTTGTTTTTTCTCAAACAGCCTTACATAGAAGGCAGTGGTATTGATAATATTGCTATCTTTAACTTGGACTTTATGATTATTGTATAGGCTTTGTTTAAACTTGAAAGTTCTGATATTCTGTTTGAATTTGCCAGTGAAATGCTGGATTAATAATATTGGAAACTGAGCAAATATTTTCAAAATTAAGAGTAGAAAGTTAGGCTCCTAAAACACAGTACTTCTGAAAATCAGATATGTTTAGGCAACTAAATTTAGGGAACTTTTTAAAAAATAGTTCAGGATTCCTGGGCATGTTTACTAAGACTAGCATTGGGACACTCTCTTGGGCAATCTTTTTTTTAAAACTAACCAAACTTCTCTCTTCCTTTCTCATTCCTACCTCTAAGACAAAGTATGTATTTCTTTGGAATATCGTTCAGTTATTACTGTGTCATGCATATGGACAAACACATGTTCACCTTAATCACTTACTGTTGGCTTTATTTGTGAACTGGTTCTTTCCCCAAATACCAGTGATTAGGTCATTTTCTTTATGTAGTTATATTAATAAGTGGCACCTGCGTGCCATTACAAAAAAGTCATGAGTTCAACAAGTTTAAATTAAGCTCCTACCAATTCCCCCCTGTCCCTTCCCCCCCATTTATAATGATAGAATCTTAGAACTGGAAGGGACCTTGAGAAGTCATCTAGTCCAGTTCCCTGCATTCATGGCAGGAATAAGTATTATCTAGTACAGGGGTAGGCAACCTATGGCACAGATGCCGAAGGTGGCACGCGAGCTGATTTTCAGTGGCACTCACGCTGCCCGGGTCCTGGCCACTTGTCTGGGGGGCTCTGCATTTTAATTTAATTTTAAATGAAGCTTCTTAAACATTCTGAAACGTTATTGACTTTACATACAACAATAGTTTAGTTGTATATTATAGACTTACAGAAAGAGACCTTCTAAAAAGGTTAAAATATATTACTGGCACACAAAACCTTAGAGTGAATAAATGAAGACACGGCACACCACTTCTGAAAGGTTGCCGACCCCGATCTAGTATTATAATGTACCATTGATTCAGCTGACTTTTTTTAAAAGTTAAAAATATCCACTTGTTTAAATTGCTTGGCCAAAAATTACCACTTTTTTGCAGCAATCAAAAATGGATAATTATATAGCCATTAATATAGATGTAACCTTAAACGTATATGATACCATGAATTGATGGTATTTGTGATAAGATAATATCCTTAATGTGAATTCAGGTATGCTTGTAGTTTCTTCTGGTGAGCCTGAACCTGTGGAGCAATTTCTGAAGCTGTCACAAGAGCAGCATAGAATTCAGCACAGCAGTGAATATGCATATCCAAAATGGTTTATACCAAACACGCTCAAATATTATGTATTGCTACATGATGTAAGTGCAGGAGAGGAACAAAGGTGGGTTTTTGTCTTTTACCTTATGATTTTACTGAACATTCTGAAAAGCTTGTTTTGCTGAAATGCTGACTCTGGAAATTAACGTGTGTCAATGTGTGCGCACACACAAAAAAAAATCAGTTGCCTCTTTTAATATAATTGACCATTATGGAAACTGGTCCAGGCAGATTTACTTATTAAATGTGTTTTCTCAAACTTCTTTTTGTATGTGCATGTGAAATACACAAAGAACTAATTCCAGTTTTATGAAGTAGGCAATATCTAGTGTCTTTAATTTCTTTCTAAAGTGAATTATCTTAATCATCTGCATCTTGTATTGCAACCCGTTTTAATTGATGCTAACATGTATATTGAGGGGGATGTAATTTGTTTTTTCCAAACAATTTTTTTTTATCTCTGTAGATTGTTAGATTAGACTGTAAATATCTTGGGCATATTGGGCATCACAGACTTGAATACCACGTATCCTATTATATATTATTTCTAGCATGTTTAAGAAAGGAAAAATGTCTAGTTAGTTAGAACGGTGTCTCAAATTTAGAGTGATTAAAGGTGTTGACTACAATGGTGCTAGGAAATAAGGAGACTTACCATTGTTAGGGTGGTATGAGCCCATCTCTGTCCTCTTATTTTTCAGCTATGCATCCCTAAATGCTTTAACATAAACAAATTGTTTCATGTGGTAATCCAGTGGGTTACTATAATACATTTGGTAGTTTTCTCCTAATTTTTTCTACAGGTTAATAGAAATGTCATCATTAGGATACTGTTAGGATTAAGATATCAGTTTATCCCTTCCTTCATACTTTTTTCTCCTCTGCTTGTTTTAGTCTTACCGTCATATCTCTTTCGTTTCTGATCTCTTCTCTAGCTTCTAACTTTTCTTGTTGCCTTCCTTTCCCCACCCCCTTCTTAGTAGAGAATAAGCAGATACTGCCAAATAGTAGCAGTTACATCTACTCAGTTTCCCTTTGCACACCTTCCAGGGGTAAAGTGTTTCTGCACTGGAGTTCTGCTATGTTGGCTTCCACTCTGTCTCTGCTGCAAACAGCTATACAAAGTGTGCCTGGAAAAATAGCAGACACAGCTGTTGGGAAGAATTTTGTAGATGCTGATGTGAGATTTGCAAGCAATTTGTGGCAGAAATAGAGTAGAAAACTTGCAAACTACACTTCTGTTCTACAACTTTTGTCTGACAGGAAATCTGTGAAGACTGTTTTTTAGAAAGTGCTTCAAGAAAGCTACTTCCAGTTTGAGACAAACTGACTATATTTGAGTTGTTCCGTTTCAGAGCTGACTCAGTATATGAAGAAATGAAACAGAGATATGGAACTCAGGGTTGCTATTTACTTAAAATAAATTCTCGAGGATCTAACAGGGGAGCAGATGAACAAATACCAGATCCTTGGAGTCAGTATCTCCAGAAAAACAGTATCCAAAACCAGGTATGTGTTCAAAAATGTTTGAAACCCACACTGTAATGACTATTGTAATCATGTTGGCTAACTTTGTTTCTGCAATTTTGTCATGGCTCTGTTTTAACAGTGCTATTCCTGTGGAATTGTGCCATGATGGATCATTCACCAAGGTATTCCCAAACACAGTAGCATAAGATTGATTTCCTCCCTCCCCCACACTATTTTTGTTTCTGAGGGCACTAGGTCAAGCAAAAGTCCTCTAAATGAAGATTATGTACCACTTAAATATATAAAATCAATTATTGGAATGGTGGAATCCTTGAGCACCTAGAGAAATAACTTCTGTGCTTTGTGAATTTCTCCAGTTATTCTTGCCCTCCAGCTCCAGGTAGTTAACAGCGTAAGCGCTTTACACATGCTTGCTTTCTCGAAGCTTCCTCAGGCTAACTTTCTTCCCCTCAGTTGAAGATTTGAAAGTGTTTTAGGAAATGAGTGAACAAAAAGAGGCCAAGAGGAAACAAGTAAGTGCTTCTTTAGTGGTGAGGTATTGCAACCAGTCTGATAGGGTCTATCTGCCTTTGTCAGGACTTTTAATAGCGGTGCATGTCAGTCTCTGAAGTATTTAGCATCCTCTTCATCACAAGTCTGTTGAGAAGCAGATCTCTACAGCCAAAGAACCTCTGATGCAGAGGGATCCCTGCACTGAAAACAGCTCTTCTCCTTTGGGGATGACACACCTCTTTCCTTGCTCTATTTTCACTGATAAAAAGTCTTTGACTAAAGTGTATTGCGGAGTCTCTCCCCCATTCCTGCTAACTATATGGTGGCACCTGAAATTTAATGGAATTGTTGTCAAAGCCACTCTGCCACTGAAGGCTGAAATTGTTTCTCCTCCTCTGCTCTATTTGATATAACATCTCTAAAATATCTGATGATTTTCTAATGAGCTAACTTGGAGTGGTCCAGCTGTCATGAATTTGGACCTTTTCTGAACCTCTCATCTGCCCCTGATTCTCTGACTTTTGTTTCACACTTCCAGGCAATTTCTTAAAGCTTTAAGAGTTAGCTGTTGAAAAGCTAACTTGTAAGAGGAGCATCCATTTAAAATACGGTTTGACACTGCTTCCTAAAATGTAATATCTGAATAATCAAACTTCTGTGGGAAGACTTGACAGGAATTGCTAATGATTTGCAAACAGCTTTTTAAAAACTGGCTGTGCTAATGCTCTTTGTTTTTCCTGGTAGGAATCTTATGATGATGGTCCATATACTGTAATTTCAAATAAGAATGCTGACCACTTAATATCAGATGGCTTAGATAATGACATCCAAGGTATTTTTTGTAACTTTAACATTACATTTTGAACAAAAATTAATGTAGGCATGTACATGTAAAGTAAAATATAAATGTCATTTGTCTTGTCTCAGTATAAAACAAACAAAATGTTAAGTTGCACAAGGAATGGGATGGTAAAGAATATGAAGAATGTATTATGCCTTTATATTCATTGGTGGTGTGGCCTCATCTGGACTACTGCATGCCTTACTGGTCACCCCATCTCAAAAAGAACATTGCAGGTCTAGAGGGATGTCAGAAGTGTGGTGAATGACATTGGAAAAAACTCACATCAGAAGAGTGAAAAGTTTGGGATTGTTTACCTTAGAAAGGAGACAAGTAAGAAGGGACATGAAATCGTATACAATAATGCATAGTCTGGAAAAGATAAGTTGAGAACTTCTGCTCTCCTTGTCACAACAAGGGGGCATTCAGTGAAATTAAAAGATGAGAAATTTAAAGCCGATAAAGTACTTTTTTCATACAATATGAAATTAAACTGGAACACACTGTTTCAGGAAGTTGTGAAGCTCAAGAACAAGATTCAAATAAGGATTAGTGATTTACATGGAAATCAAGAATGTTCAGAATTATCGATAACAATTTGTGGAAGGGATAGTAAACCTCATGCATCAGGATTTTAGACATTTTCTAAGTACTAGAAATCAGGATGGGACCTAATGTGATGTGAGAGGCAGTTTACTTTGCATAGTCATAAAGTTTAAGACCAGAAGCGTCACCAGATCATCTTGTCACATGTCCTGTTTATCACAGGACACCAGTGCCACCCAGCATCGCCCACTGTGAACCCAACAACTAAAATTAGACTGAACCAAAGTCCATCAGTACCCAGGGCCCCCTCAATGGCAGGGAAATGATTGAGATATACCCAGATCAGTGCTTCTCTACCCATGGGCTGCTTGCAGGCCAGTTAGCACACAGCTGTGGCCCAGCTGTTTGCTAAAAAAATTCAAAGATTCCCAGACTGATTGCTTCACTTATGAGTCCCTGCAGGGGCCGGGCCGGGGCGGCTGAGGAAGATGGCGCCAAGGAGTCCTGCTTGAGCACTCCCTGCCAGCAGGAAAGGCGAATCAGCCCCCTGTGGCAGGGGAGGAGCTCAGGTGGCAATCAGCCAGCAGCCTACTGCTTCCTCCCTCCATGCTCTGCAGGAATGTACTAAGAGTGCTGCTGTCAAGGGGAGTGCTGCCTCCTTGCTTCTGGGCATCTGCGCCTGGAGAAATATGGGGGAGGGAGACACGACAGGGACGGGGGACATATGCCTCCCCACTAGCCACAGATATGTCTCACCTCTTGAGGGGATGAGCATGCTCTGGGCTGCAGTGCATCCTGGGCTGCTGCAGCAGATAGCCCCCGCCTGCCTGTCCCCTGCTGGCCATGTCTGGACCCAGAGCTCACAGCCAGAGCAGGAGACTGCCCTGTAAGTCATTACTTTAAAATGTGTACCATTATTTGTAAGCAACAGCTGGTGCCGAGTCAAAATGTCTGGTGGCTTCCCAGCTGGAGTCCCCCATGGCTTGGTGGGTGGAATCATCCCTGCCCCAACTGTCTGGGAGCAGGTGTGGAGAGACCTGTTCCCAACCGGGGAGCCACAGCAGGCAGGGTGGGGAGGAGCCCTCTTCCCCCCTCCTATGCAATCTCTGCTACAGGGCTCTAATGCCTTCTGAAACAGCGACCCTCTCTGACCTGGACAGCGCTCCAGTGTTGAGCCCACCATGGGGCTGAGTGTATGCTCCTTGTGCACTGAGCTGGGCTTAGAGCAACCTCCTCTAACCCAGCTGCACCACCCCCCCCAATAGTTACTACTGCTAGCCAGGGGTCAGTGCCCGCTCACCCACATACAGGGACAGCAGCAAAGCAGCCTCCAGCCAGGGCTCTGCCCCCACCTCAGAGGCGCTCAGGGCACAGAGCTGCTGTGTGCCACATGCCATGCAAGCTGCCCCTGCACTACAGCACAGCAGTCCTGAGGATGACACACTGTTGACACTGCAGCTGTTTTGTGGGTCCAGTTCAGGCTAGGCTTAAAGTGAGCAGAGTCGCAAGGGGTCACAGTCCTGGCAAAAAAATAATTTAAAAATGGAGTGGGGTCAGTGCACTTTAAGCACTGCCCTACCAAGTACATGAACATTTATTTCAGTTTATTATCATAGACAGCCCATCTGCCCACCCTCGTGCTTTTTCCAGGCCACTTTAAGCACTATGCTCAGGGATTCACAATTACCTCGCAGTCATCAACAGCCCAGAACAAGCCCAACTATTGTACAGTAACTGGTTGATTCATCCCCCCACCTCCTCTCCCAAGTATTATATATCATGGGCACTGGTATTGTGTATTAATGTGACTGTGGCCCACATAGCACCATAGGTGTTGGAGCTAAAGGTGGCAGCGCCCCCTGGATTGAAGTGATTTCCATCATATATGGGGTTTACAGTTTGGTTCAATGGCTCTTAGCACCCCCACTATACAAATTGTTCCAGCACCCCTCTAACACATAGAGAGCCGCATATGCAGCCCACAGTGGTAAATGGGTTGAGAACCACTGATCCAGATAATCCTGGCAAATGCCCCGCATCCACAAGCTGCAGAGAGAGCCAAAACTCTCCAAGGTCGCTGCTAATCTGAGCTTGGGTAAAATTCCTTCCTGACCCCACGTACATCAGTCAGCTAAACCCAGACTATGTGAACAAGAACCAGAGAGAGAGAGAATGCTCAATGCCACCTCAGAGCCCAGGCTCTCCCTGTCCAGTGTCCCATCTCCACCATAGCCATCCCTGATCCTTTCTGACCCTCAGGTGGCTGGCTGAAAGCCTGAAGCATGAGCTTGGGGAACACAAAACCTAAACTGGAAGTGAGTCCCAGGACTGCTGAGCCCTGCTCCTTGTCATACAATCACATTCATAATCACAGATCTGCCTATTATGGGTTTCTTGCATCTTCTTTTGAAACATCTGATGTCATTCACTGTTGAAGACAGGATGTTGGAGTAGATTAAACCCTCAGAGTTGATCCAGTAGAGCAATTCCTATCTCAGCTTCTAAATGTTACGTTAATTTTCTGTAGTTCAGAATATTTTTTGAGTATTTTTGCTATTAGTGCATGCCCTTGAGGTATGTGTTGTGCTACAGTCTGGAACCTTCTGGCAGACGCTGATCATTGAGGGGCTATCTAGACTCCTCCAATCATGGAGCATTCCTAGTGAGGTTATATAAAGAGGCATGTCCTCCACGAACCCTCTTTCATCCATTAACCTTGTAACACACTGGAATTTCTCTAGTATGTCATCTTGTTGGCAGTTTCCTTTTTTTAGAGCAGGCTTCTTGTAAATAGCTGGATTAGAGTAGGAGCTAATAACAAAACTAAACAGCCTTGTTCTATTGGAAGGGGCTGGAAGTAGACTTTTTTTGTGTAACTTCGATTGTAGGAGCTGCTCTAATATTGTGATTAACTCTGGGAAAAAATAATCTGGATGCCCACCTAAGAACAGTTTCCCAGTCTTAGACCTCTTGTGTCTGGTGCTTGGGTGAAGGACACTTATCTATATGATGCTCCAACTTCCTTAAATTCTTCAACCAGGTCCAGAAGAGTTGGGGAACTGTGTTCCAATCCATACTTATGGACAAAGCCCTTAAAGCTTCTAATGCAGATTCAGGGTCATAACAAGCTTCAGGGCCTTGCTGAAATACTAATTTCTGGATGTCTCTGAATCTGGTGCCAAGGAGGAGTGGATGGTTTAGTTGTTATCACAGCTTTTTTTTTTTTTTCTTGATGTTGAGAGACTGAGAAGAGAGCAGAATACACAATCATTTCCTGGAGTCCCATGCTTCCAAGAAATCCTAAAATTTCAGTGCCAGAGTTTGATCTTTGCCGGATAAAGGGCAAGGCCTGTCAATCCCTGTTGAAGTTTTATCTACCACAAGGGAAGGATAGAGACACCAGTGATTTCCAAGATGTTAGTCTACTGTGGTGGATTAATTCTCAGTATTTGCAGAAGGGTTACTTGTGGATTGCTACCCCTTCTTCTGTAGTTTAGGTGATGGACTGGAGCACTCATCTAAACCAGCTAACCACTCATAAATGTTAGCTCTTTAGAGGCTTGGTACTGTTCTTAAATCTCCCAAGAGTGGAGCTTTTTTACTGACCATACATAGAGAAATGATGGTTACACAGCTGAAATTGGAGGGATTTTGAGTAGACTTTCAATAACTCCCCCCCCCCCCCCAAAAAAAAAACCCCACAAAAACAAAACACAACTCCCCGTCCTCCAACAAACCACCTCAACCCACATGCTTCACCAGGCTCCACGCTGGAAAAGAAGTGCTACTCTAGATTCTGAGATATGATGATCTTACATAGTTTTATCTGAAATGATCAATTGCTTGAGGCAGCTAGTGAACAGGAGCAGCAAACAGGGAAGTTTTGCAAGGGAGTTCTCAAAGTCAAATAAGTGTAACCACGTGACACTGGGGGTGAGTTTGTTTGTGTGCCTGCAGTGTACTCGCTTGATGTTTCTAGTGTGGTCTGTTCTGGGGACTGTGTGCTGGGCCAAGCGTCCTGCTAGGCTAGGTTGAGAGTTGAATAACGAGGCTTTAGCCTGCTCTTTTCAATGCAAGCAACTCATGGTCCCCAGAGGTAGTCTGGTCTCAAGAACCCAGAATGCTGAACTGGAGGAGCTAAGGTAGATGGAGAGGTACATATGTGAAACTTTCAGGGACGCGGTAAAGTGGTCCCACCTCTTTGTTCTGTTGAGGAAGATGGAAGTCTTGAGGAAGGAGCCCTAAAGGTGGAGGGAAATGATCTCATAGTTGGGACCCTCCTTCCAGATGATGTCATGGTATCTGCTTGCACTGAGGATACCCCTCTAGGGGAGGAGACCTCAGTTATTAGGAAGAGACAGGTAAGAGTATTGAGGGATTCATTATTAGAAATATGGATAGTTGTGTTTGTGATAACTGGGAGAACCGCATGGTGAATTGCCTGCTGGGTGTGGAGGTTGTTTCTTGAGAAATCTAGGTAGACTATGGAGAGTGCTAGGGAGGAGATGGTGGTTGTGGCACATGTAGGTACCAGTGACATAGGAAGAGGTAGGGGAGAGATCCTGGAGGCCAAATTTAGGTTAAGTAAGAAATTGTTGTCCAGGACCTCCATGGTGGTGGTCTCTGAAATGCTTCCAATTCCATTCGTAGAGTCCGTTAGACAGGGAGAACTGTAGAGTCTCAATGTGTGGATGAGACCAATGGTGTTGGTTGGAAGGATTTAGGTTTATTAGAACTGGTGAACCTTTTGGGAAAGGGGGAACATGTACAGGAGGGATGGACTCCATCTAAACCAAAATGGAACTAGATGGCTGGCAGGTAAAATTAAAAAGGTTGTATTGGAGTTTTTAACAAGAGTTTCCCCTAACCTAATGGGGAAAGCTGACATGTGGAAAAGCACAGAGTTTGGACAGAGACATTCCTTAGGGAGAATTTATTAAAGGGGGTACTCTGTATCCTAGTAAAGAAGAGAGGATAGAAGTTGACAAAACAAGAGTCTCATTCAATTAGATCACATGAAGCCAGACAACTAAATATTGACAGATTTTTATAAGTGCTTGTATACCAATGTGAGAAGTCTAAATACTAAGCTGGGTGAACTCAAGTGCCTGGTATTAAATGAAGGTATCAATATAATAAGCGTCACAGAAACTTGGTGGAATGATGATAATCAATGGAACATAATACTAGGATACAAAATCTATAGGCATGACAGAGTAGGTCATGCTGGTGGGGGATTGGCACTAGGTGAAAGAAAGCAGTCAAATATAGTAAAAATCTGAAATGACTTTAAACTGTATTATAGAGTCTCTGTGGATAGATATTCCATACTTGAATAATAAAAAATATAGCAGTAGGAATATACTGCCTACCCCCTTACCAGGATGGTGATGGTAATTGTGAAATGCTCAGGTAGAGAAGAGGCTACAAAAACAGACACACCAATAATAATAGGGGATATCAACTATCTCCGTATTGACCAGGAACATGTCATCTCAGGACAGGATGCAAGATAAAATTTCTAGACACCATAAATGACTGCTTCTTGGATAAATTAATCCTGGAACTCACAAGGGAAGAGGCAATTCTTGAGCTAGTCCTAAGTGGCACACAAGATCTTGTCCTCGAGGTGATTTAGCTGAACCGCTTAGTAATAGCAATCATAATGTAATTAAATTTAACATCCTTATAGGGGGAAAAGTGCCAAAGAAACCCATCACAGTATAATTTAACTTCAAAAAGTGGAACTAGAAAAAATGAGGAAGCTAGTTAAACAAAATTAAAAGTAACAGTCACAAGGTTGAAATGCCTGCAAATTGCCTGGGGACTATTTAAAAACACCATAACACAGGCTCAGACTAAAGGTATACCCCAAATTAACAAAAACAAACAAAAGGACCAAAAAAATGCCACTATGGCCAAACAGAGTACAAGAGGTGCTTGGAGACCAAAAAAAAAAAGGCATCTTTTAAAAATTGGAGTCAAATCCTAGTGAAGAAAATAGAAAGCATAAATTCTGCCAGGTCAAGTGTAAAAGTTTTTAATTAAGCTGACTAAAAAATAATTTGAAGAGCAACTACCAAACACCACACACTCTAACGTCAAAAAAATTAAGTACATCAGAAGCAGGAAGCCTGCCAAACAATCACTGGAGCCACTGAATGTTCAAGGTGCTAAAGGAACACTTAAAGAAAACAAGATTATTGGAGAGAAGCTAAAATAATTCTTTGCATAAGTCTTCACTGCAGAGGACATGAAGGAGATTCACATACCCTCAATTTTGTCATCTAAACAGAATGGCTTGGAATTGTCCCACACTGAGATGTCAGTAAAGGAGGTTTTGGAACAAATTGATACATTAAAACAGTCATAAGTCACCAGGACCACATGGCATTTACCCGAGTTCTGAAGGAACTCAAATATGAAATTGCAGAACTACTAACTGTGGTATGTAACTTATCACTTAAATCAGCTTCTGTACCAGATGACTGGAGGATGGCTAATGTAACGGCGATTTAAAAAATGTCTCTAGAGCCTGTCCTGACAATTATAGGCCGATAAACCTAATTTCTGTACCAGGCAAATTGGTTCAAACTATAGTAAAGAACAGAATTATCAGACTCACAGAGGAATACATGTATGAAAACATGTACAGCACAGTCCAATACAATGGCTCAGTCTCTGAGGCTTTCCAAATTCATAGCGGAGTTAAGGAACTCTGTCCCAACTCTGTTTGAGATCTTCTCCCTGCTACTGAAACAAGCTTTTGGTTCCTCAACTGAGGAGATCTACGTGCACCCAAGATCAGATGGAAAATTGTTCGGTCTTTCAAGTCTCAGATCTAAAACAAAGACTCAAGAGGCCCTTATCCAACACCTTCTCTTTGCCAGTGACGCAGCAGTGACAACCCACACAGGAGCTCATCTTCAAAGCTTAATGGACAGTTTTTCCAAAGCTTGCCAAGACTTTAGGCTTACTATAAGCCTAAAAAAGACTAACATAATGTGCCAAGGAGTTGAGGAAGCACCCTCTATCAAGATCAACAACTATGGACTTGAATGCGTTCACATACCTGGGATCCACTATCAGAGTCAGCCTTTCACTTGAAATGGAACTCAACATCCGCTTTAGAAAAGTCACCACAACAATGTCTAGACTGAACAAGAGGGTATGGCAAAACAACAAATTGACAGAACACACAAAGATCTGTCTATCATGCATGTGTTATCAGCATACTTTTGTATGGGAGCGAGACATGGACCTTATATTCTCATCAGGAAAAGAGGCTCAACAGCTTTCATATGTGTTGCCTTTGTCAAATCTTTGGAATCTCCTGGAGGGACAGAGTCACCAACACCGAGGTGCTCAAACAGGCCAGCATACCCAGCATGCAAACACTCCTCAAACAGAGATGCCTCCACTGGCTTGGGCATGTGTGCTGCATGAGTGATGGGCGCATCCCAAAGGATTTCCTCTCTGGCAAATTGGCATCTGGAAAAAGACCCAAAGGATGTCCAAAATTGTGTTTCAAGGCTGTCTGCAAGTGAGACCTCAAAGAAATGGACATGGATGTGGACAAATGGGAAGATTACACAAGACTGCAGCCTTTGGAAACAAGAGTTTAACAAAGATCGCCGGAGTTATGAGAGGAAACAGTCTAGCTAAGCAGTGGAGAAAAGAGCTCGCAGAAGGCAGAGCTCAAAGGCTTGAAACATTGCCTTTAAATGTGCCAGATGTAGCAGAAATTGTGGGTCTCTTCAGCTGAATAAATTCTTTAGCTCTCAGGGGCACATACCCATGGTCTCTCGAGACTAAAGGATGCCTACTGCTAGATGAATACGATGTGTTTACTCTTCCCCAACCTAACTTTTACCAGGAAAACATGCCTCACCAAACTACTAAAATTCTCTGAGGGAGTCAAAAAGCATGTGGACAAGAATGATCTAGTCAGTATAATGTACCCGGATACTTTGAAAGTCTTTGAGAAGGTCCCTCACCAAAGGCTTTTGGAAGTAAGCAGTCATGGGATAAGGGACTGAAAAGTGAGGTGGAAACATTTGCAGATGATAGAAAATTACTCAAGATAGTTAATTCCAAAGCTGATAGCAAAGCATTACAAAGGGATCGTCATGAGACTGGGTGACACAGTGGCAGGTGAAATTCAATGATAAGTGCAAAGTGATGCAGATTGGAAACATAATCCCAAGTATTCGCACAAAATGAGGTCTAAATTAGCTGTTACCATTCAAGAAAGAGATCTTGGTGTCATTGGGGATAGTTCTCTGAAAACATCTGTTCAGTGTGCAGTGGCGGTCAAAAAAGTTAATGATGTTAGGAACCATTAAGAAAGAGATAAATAAGACAGAAAATATCATAATGCCACTATATAGATCCATGGCTCACCTACACCTTGAATAATATGTGCAGTTCAGTCTCCCCATCTCCAAAAAAGACATTAGAATTGAAAAAGGTACAGAGAAGGGCAACAAAATGATTAGGGGTATGGAGTGGCTTCAGTGTGAGGAGAGATTAAAGATAGGGACTTCTCAGCATAGAAGAGAGATGACTAAAGGACCATGTGATATAGGCAACCAAAGGGGCATATGATAGAGGCCTATAAAATCATGAATAGTATGGAGAAAGTAAATGAGGAAGTTTACTCTTATTTACCACTTCACATTGCACAAGAACTAGGGATTATCCGATGAAATTAATAGGCAGCAGTTTTAAAATAACCCAACATAATGCACAGTCAGCCTGTGGGACTTATTTCTAGGAGATGTTGTGAAGGCCAAGAGTATATAACTGAGTTTAAAAAAATTAAATAAGTTCACGGAGGTTAGGTCCATCAATGACTATTAGCCAAGATGGTCAGGCATGCAACCCAAGGATGTCCCTAAACTTCTGACTTCTGAAAACTGGGACTAGATTACAGGAGATGGATCATTCGATAATTGATCTGTTCTGTTCATTCCTTCTGAAGCATCTGACACTGACCACTGTCAGAAGACAGGATACTGGGCTAGATGGTCTGACCCAGTGTGGACATTATGTTCTTAAATCACTTTGCTCCTCCTCTCCCATCATGGCGATAGCTTTCAAGAGGGTTCTAGGTCTTGGTGCAATGTGCTCTATTGATAATCTGGTCAATCCACAGTTTTATTTACAAGTTCGCACAACTAATTACGTGAATAACTAATCATACACATGCATTTAACAAAGCTTTGGATAGGGGAAGTTAGAGTAAGCATATGTGTAACGGGCTATAACATAAGCTTGTAAAGATTACTTAAAATATAAATTTTTGTTTTCAGGAAATAACTGAATGCACAACTAGTGAAATAGAACCTTTTATTTTTCAGTAGATGGTTTATCAAATAACTTTAAGGCTCACCCTCTTCAACTGGATCATCTAAGTGATACTAGTAGCAGTTTTGATGGCACTGATTACATAAAGACTACTTCATCACTGCATGAATCAAAGAAGACAAGTTCTGGGACTCCTCATGGTGCATGTTTAACGCTCACAGATCACGATCGAATTAGACAATTCATACAGGAGTTCACGTTTAGGGGGCTTTTGCCACATATAGAGAAAACAATTCGACAGCTTAATGATCAGGTAAGTTGCTCAGTAAAACAATTTTTGCCTACTTAATAAATGTGGTGCTCTGAATCTTTGTAGCATGGATCTGAATATCCAAAAGACTCTTTATCTAAAATAGGGTTATGTCCCTCCATATCTATTAATAATTTAAATTTTTTTTCAATTATTCAGTCTTGTGTCCCCCATCAAATTTGATTTATTAGTGGTTGATGTGTATAACTAAAACATGAGTATGAAAACACATTGCTTTTACAGTAATGTCAGCGTTTGGTACCTGCATGTTTGAAAGAATAATAAAAGTAGGCTTTTAACTATTTAACAGACTATTGGAAGTTATAGGTTAAAAGTGTTTTTAACCTAAAGAGTTAATCTGATTTTTGGACTGTGCCGTGCATCACATAGACACTATTTCCCCTTATCCAGCTTGAAGTGAAACGAAGTCCTGTAAATTTTAACCGTGACTCAACTTGTGGCATGATGTAAAATCATGCCAAAACAGCTATTTGTACACCAGCAACTGTGGTGATAGCATAGCTGTAATATAATTTAGTTACTTTAGCAAAGCCAGTAACTTCTCTACTATCAAGGGCATATGCCTCAGCCGTGAGGTACTTTAAGACACTGAGGTATTTTTTTCCTCAGCCTTGAGATACTTTGACGACTTCTCAATGCAAACGAATGCTCAATAGCGATGATGACCAAAAACCATTTACTTTCATCTGTGACTGGCCAGAATATTGTGCTTTGATATGGTCAGAGGTTTCCAGGCTTCCTTTCAACTCTTACCTAATAGTGATTCCACCTCTCTCAGAAATAGAGGACATGTACAACTGACAAAGTGCAGCAGCTTTCTTGCTTATTAAGATAAATTATAACAACCACATTTTTCAAGTGTTTGCTCTCTTTTCCTGATATTCAAATGTCTCCATGGGATTGGATCTAGCTACTTGAGAAGTTGCTTCTCCCTCAGCATCCATTACTTCCTATGATAGCACACGGGAAGTGTTGAACAACAGGAGGAAGCTCACATGCAGGAGGCAGAACTTCCACAGGAGCTGAGCCTAGAAAGTTACTCTCAGAAATCAGTGACTAGATCTCACTGCCTTAAGAACCAAATGCACACCTCCTCTTTAGAATTTTCTCTCAAAGGAGCAAAGATATTATGGTGATGAAGACCATATGAATACCAAATAGATTAAGGTCTGTGCGCACAGTAATCAAGTTACTTATGTTGCTTCCTGGGAAGGAAGAAAGGGTTGCATTTTTGTTTTTCAGATACTTGGGAGTCCCTTACATCCTGTGATAAGGACCACAAGTACTTGAAGATTCCTCCCACATAACCTAGGATATTGTTACATGAGCACAAACTACTTCACACGTAGCTAAAAGCATCTGTGCCATAATGCATTTGCACAAGGAGTTGGAGTGTACAATCTTACCTTTGTAACTCCTGGTGTCTCAATGCTAAACCATGCCATTGTATTGTTCTTTAAGTTTAATTTCTTTAGAAATATTGCTCATCTCCAGACCCTTCTTTTGCACTCCGTAACCCTTTAAGTCCTGTGATTAAGCTCAAGAGTTAGTTCATGATGCACAGAATTACCTCGCTGCACATTATGTGGTGGGGACCTATGGCAGGTTTAGCGGAGAAGGTGTGTTGCCCCCGTTAAGGGCAACTAGAGAGCCAACGTGTTACCTGCAACATGGAGGCAGCCCTATTCCAGGTCAGCGTGGGGGCGCTGACCAATCCCCGGGGGAGCTATTTGTGCCCATGTCTGGGCAATGAAAGCCATCTTTCACTGGGACAGGCTGAGCAGCACCCCCCATTCCCAACCGTTACAGTAGCTGAAATATAGGGTTTTCATCATGATCTTCAGAGGGCGTTAAGGTAGTCGCTCCTTTCTCGGGGAATGGGGAAGGAATCTTTCTCCTCATCACCAGATTGGCCAAGGTAAAGTGGGATTTTTTTTGCGTTCCCCACAGTGGGTTGGGGCTTGAAGGGGGCAAAGAGCAAAAGGAGGTGTAGGTGGTTGTGATGTCTCGCAACTTCTTATGTAAGCATGGGGCAGGTGTCCAGTGCAGGTATTCCATAGAGAATGGATATGATAATCAGATAAAATGGATTGGAAAAAGATTTAAAGAAGGTATTCTTTAAACCTGTGGAAATGGTGGTGGTGGAGAGTTCGGGGTTCCTCTGACTAGTACAGCTGAGAGTTAGCCCCTCCATCATTCGAGGGGATGTGGGGGCAAGATCTCAGCAGTGGGTTTGTTGTGGACCAGGAGGGGTGAGGAGGAGGGCTGCCAGCCCAGTGTATATGTAAATGATTATGGAATTACCTGCATTGTACAATTTTTATCTCTAGACATTTAGGAATAAAGTTGCAGCCTAATTAAACCACATCCAATGTCTCCAGTCCTCCTTCCAGCATTGCCAGACAAAGGCATACATTTAAAAAAGTGTATTTTATTTGTAAGGCAAAATAGACATAAACTTTTTAAGGCTGTTGAAAGGAACTGTGATGCTCTTCACTTTGCATAAAAGAAACAAGCAAACTAAACCTTTCCCCCAATTTAGAAAAGGTTGAAACTTTTGTGGAAAACTTCCTGCTGGTGCAGCTCCACATGTGGGAGTACTAGTCTGGAAAAGGCAGCTGCAACCACCAGCATTTAACCCTGTTCAAAGCAGGGCTGACCAATAAACACGGCGTGTATAGAATCACTGGTTGCTGTGAGAACCTTGTACGCTGTACAATGATGGGAAACTTTTACCTGAGAGCCTAGTATAGTCAAGACCTAACCTGAAATCTAGCGTAACCCAGATATGAACATATCCTCTCAACCTATGTTTGGGACTAAACATGATGATAAAAGAACTATATATTGTAATCAAGCATAGATGACAAATAGTTGAACTGATCAAATTCTTTGAAGTTTTCTAAATCTGAGTACATTTATGAAATAAACTATACTGCTGAAAGCTCTTTTATATTGGTATAATTACATCCATGCAAGGGGTGTACTACTTTAACTATATCAGTTTTTGTACCACCTTGCACGTTTAAACTATGTACACAAGCCTAAACAAATCTTCAGCATTCTGGATGTTTCTGGGTTGTACTGACAATTTTTACTGTTTCTATTAAAGGAATTCAGACTTTATGTTGCAGTTAATTCAGTAACATCATTGTTTTGTTGTAATTTTCTCTTCCAGTTAATATCCAGGAAAGGTTTGAGTCGATCACTATTTTCTGCAACAAAAAAATGGTTTAGTGGCAGTAAAGTTCCAGAGAAAAGCATAAATGAGCTGAAAAATACATCTGGCTTATTGTAAGTAAAGCTATTAATCTTCCATTTGTAAGTTTTACTGAAAATACTAAACATTTTGATTTGGGGAAGCTCCCTAAGTATAAGTTATGTCTTCAGAATGGTCTTAGTTTAAAGCTGACTTGACTAAAATGTTGATAACATGAATGTACTGTAGATAGCTTTCATTAGCAAAATTTAGCAAAATTGCTGATATTTACTAAAAATTTATGAACTTGGGCAAATCAAAGCATAGCAGAATTTAATTTGGTCTTAAACTTTTTTCCTAACCTGAGTTAAAACAGAGGGTGAGAGAAGTTTTGTTTTTTGAACAAATCAGGTTTACTAATGCAGCCTTTACACTTCCCTTATTTCAAATGTTTTTATAGAAAAATTTCCATGGACAAGGAGGGAGGAACACATCTTAAGAGAAATTAGATTAGCCATGGCCTTGTCAAAAAGTTGCACTGGTTTAACTTAAATCAGTTTTTAAATTGTTTTAGTTAAAATGGTGTAAACCCATTTGTGGACATAGTTATTTTAGTGTAAGTGTCCTATGCCATTTTATCTTAAACCTGTTCCTAATCAACATGGAAGCTAAACCAAAATAAGCCTGGCTTGGACTGAAATGAATGTCCACACAGCCTTTTTTTGGACTTAAGAGATATAAGGTAAACCAGAGCAACTTTTTTTGAGCACTATAACATGAAACTAATGCATGAGGGCAGATAATCCTTGCAAGCAGAAATTTAGGGACAAGCATTGCCCTGTAAACACCTGTCCTTAGCCACAGAGTTTGAAGTTGTTACTGGATGCCAACTAGCCAAGGTATAAAAAGAGAGAACCCAGTGCCAGGCTGGGTTCGCTACTTTCTCCCAGATTTTCTCATCTTAATTGTCCCTCCCCAAAAGATATTGGTCTCTCTAACACACTCACGCTGGGGCTTGCAAGTTTTACCAGAGGACCAAACATATTAGCCATAGACAGTGAGTTAAGAGAGGTGTAAAGCCTTGCTGTCCAGTAATGTCTGTGGCCTGAAACTGGGAAAGGAGCTGTGAGTATACCGGAATTCTTACCACCATGCTGTGTGTGGATGCTGCTCAGGGCTGCTCTTTCATATGCCTCTATTCGTAGTAGATTGGCACTGGTTTAAAAACTGGCATGGCCAAATGCATTTTTTTTTCTAACTGGCTATTGGTTTAGCTTGGGCCTGTAAACTTACTGATGCAGGCTAAACTAGTATAAGCCAGGGTTTAAACTGTGAGAGTGAGAATGGTGTTAGGCACAGCGCAGAAGAGAGACTGGACTCTCTGATGATGTCACCTCTTTGAGCTTTGGTCAGCAGCTGGAGTGGTAAATGTATTTAGTTTTCATGGTACCCCCATAGTTAGGGCAGATGTAGGGGATGAAAGGCTATGGAGTCAGTGGTGTGCAACCTTACTACTTTAGCTGGACAGTGGGGAGTTAAAGGGAGCTGCCATTCCCTTTATTGTTGCTGGGCCAGAATAAAGCCATTTTGTATTACAGCACTAATGTATCTTGGTGACTAATTGCAGTTGCAGCTACTTAACATTTTGCATTGTTTGGGCCAACTTCATAATATAAAAGAAACTTCCTTGGCCTGGCTGTTGACCTAAGTTGTGTCTGCTCTACAAGTGCTACAGTAGCACTTCTGCAGCATATACACTTGCTACTGAAATGGAAAAGGTTTTTCTGTTGCTGTAGTAAATCTATCCCCTTGAGAGGTGGTAGTTAGTCTAACAAAATTCTTCCATCAACCTAGGTGCTTCTACAAGTGGGAATTAGGTTGACCTAACTTTTGAACAGAGTGCAACATTTTTCACTGCCCAGAGTGGCATAGCTAGGTCAATCTAAGTTTCAGGTGTAGACCAGGCCCTTTCAGCTGGTGAATGATGGGTTTGAAGGAAGTCTCATACAGTCCACAGCCAGAAGGATGGTGGCTTCACTGTTTGAGTAGGTGTACTAAAATGAGCAAACATGGAACTAATATAAACATTCAGCCAACTCGTTCCTCCTAGGCTGCGGTTGAGTGGCAGGGAATGACTCTTCCTTTAATGTTTCAGTTTTTCTTTTTATGCTGGCATCTATCTTGTTTGTTTGTGTCTTGAAAATTGGCACATAAAATGTAAATGCATTTTTGTTACAAATTGTTTGCTTTTGTGTATTTATAGGTATCCCCCAGAAGCACCAGAGCTTCAAATCAGGAAAATGGCAGACTTGTGTTTCTTGGTCCAACACTATGAACTGGCATATAGCTGCTATCATACAGCAAAGAAAGACTTTTTGAATGATCAAGCAATGCTTTATGCAGCTGGAGCACTGGTAGGTATATTACAGCAATCTAACCATTCTGTGCATTGCTTATAGTAATCTGTTAATGTTAAACACTTCTTCTAGATAACAATATACAGCAAAAAGAAACTGCAATTAAAAAAAAAAAATCTTATTGGCTCCAAATATGAAAACATAGCCAAGTTTTTTGTGGATGCCAATAGCTAACAAAATCACATCACACTCCTTAATATTTGTCATAGTTCTGTGTAGAGAATAGTTACTGTTGCTACTTAAATGTATAGGAAAAAACTTGAAACACTTTTGAGGGAGAACCTCCTTTTGGTATAGGTTAAATTTAAATAGTTCTCTTATCGTAATGTGCAGAGTAGTTCTTTTAATTATTTTGAAACAGATAAAGAAGTTCAAATATTGTATTTTTTACTTTGATTGTAAGATTTCAAATTGACAGAATACTTAGTTATCTGGAGCTTTTAGTAAATATATTATTACTATCAATGTGTTAGTATATCAAATATACTGGCATTTCCTATTAAGACTATTAAGGGTTTACTTTATTAATGCCTATATAAATCCCTTAGGCAATTTCTGTTACTGCCTTTTAGCTTCATGCATAAATTCATGCTCCTACAGTAGGAGAATACAGACCTAAATATTTAGTAACTAATGCGGTTACTAAAAATAAATAAATAGTTTTTCTTTGTGCTCACACTTGTTTTTTTTTAAAGCTGTTGCCTCATTTTCATCACTAATTTCCAGCAAGCATAAGTGTTTAATAGGTTTGGGGGAGGGATAACTCGGTGGTTTGAGCATTGGCCTGCTAAACTCAGGGTTGTGAGTTCAATCCTTGAGGGGGCCACTTAGGGATCTGGGGCAAAAATCAGTACTTGGTCCTGCTAGTGAAGGCAGGAGGCTGGACTCGATGACCTTTCAAGGTCCCTTCCAGTTCTAGGAGATTGGTATATCTCCAATTATTATTATTATACTCGTAGCATGCGTACATACATATAATAAGTTGTACTTGAAAAGTTCATTTAGATAACCTCAAACATTTCAGTAATATAAAATAGCTTAAATTTACATGGCACCTTTCTTTCAACTGCAAGGGTTCCAAACTGTTAAAAGTGTATATTTATAAACATGGAAATGAACACATTTTGGGAGGGGTGCAAGGTGGGAGCTAAAACAACTGGAATTTTAGAGGATGTGGTTGTGTAAGAAGAACCTAAAATCTCCAATTTTGTGTTTACAAAAAACCAAAGACCACAAATGGAGAGCCACTGTATTGTGGGAAAGACTGCATCTCCAGTAGGATAGTGACACTTAGACCTATGCTACAGCAGTGACTCAGTGCTGACTTGGAGGGAAGTATACTGTCTACGGAATCATCAGCCCCATTTCTTGCAGTATCTAAATCTTGGGAGGTTTCCCAGAGTAGTAAGAAGGATTGTGCCTGTTCAGTTTATAACTCTTTAGAGATCACAGCCCGAAGTGGTATGGCGGGTGGCAAATAAACCAGCAAATGAAGTTCACTGCCACCTTACTGTAAAGTAGGGTGTTATTGTTTAAACATCCAGTCTTCTAAAACCTGTGAGTCAGTTCAGGTAAAAATTCTTTATGCCTGATGTTCGAAAATATCATTTTGGCAGCATTAAATTACATTATTATTTTTTTTATCTTGCAGGAAATGGCAGCAGTATCAGCTTTTCTTCAGCCTGGGGCGCCTAGACCGTACCCTGCTCATTATATGGATACAGCAATTCAAACATATAGGGATATCTGCAAGTAGGTGGTGGCTTACCTTCCATTTCATCCAGTGAATGATGCTATTCAGTACTATGGCCTAAGTTTGCTTTCACTACACAGTAGTGCAAATTTAACATCACTTGCCCATCCTGTGTTCTAGTAGGTATATAACAGCTACACCAAGGAAGTAAAACTGTGATTGTTAATCTATTTACCAGTATGATTATGGGGTGGAGGAACACTTTGTTCTTGGCAAAATACAAGTTATTGGCAGAGATGTAATTAAAACTTGTGCCTCTGGTTCTTAGACTAGTATTCAGTCCATTAGACCACTTTGTTGCTTTGCAAAAGTTTATTTTAAGAATTTTACAGGGATGTTTTCCTAAAGAAAAAGTACTGTAACAGCTTTGATTTAAAAGCATGTGGAGTTCTCATTCAGGAATATATATTTTTATCAATATTATCTAGATTAAAACATTTTTTATCACGGAATTATTTTATCAGATTAAAATAGTATAAGAAACAGATACATGCATTCATACATATAACAAAATATATGCTAGTCAGGTACTACACAGCTAGATTTAAAGGTGTGTCAGGCAGATTTAAAGGTTTTCTACAATTTACTCCAAAATTTTTGTGTTAATGCACGTAATTAATTTCTTGTCCTCTTAGGAACATGGTGCTGGCTGAGAGATGTGTGCTGCTTAGTGCTGAAATTTTAAAAAGCCAGAGCAAATATTCAGACGCTGCTGCTCTTCTGATACGATTAACCAGTGAGGTAGAGAAAACTTAATCTTTCTGTTTTCCCTACAGTAAATGGCTTTAAATAATAGTGCTAATTTTTAAAACCAAATAGATGTCTTGTACATGGGTTCCTTTCAAAGGTGGAGATTTCCAGGGGCAGAAGCTAGCTGGAATAAAGTTTGAGTGTTGGGATATAGCTCAACTTGCCCCTGTAAACCAAGGAAAGTCATTTTTATATGCTTTTTTGCAACTTGTTACATAAATGTACCTAGTTTACCCTGTGTTCAATCTTCCTCTTTCACTTGAAGTGATGTACATTATTTTTATTAAAAAAAAAAAAAGCCATACATTTGTTAGTCCCTATCTTCATAATCTATTCCTTATGCTTGACCTCTCTGTTAGTACTTGAGAGGGATTAGACTTTAAAAAGCAGCACTATAAAAAGTTAGCATGTTATTCGCAAGCCATCTGTCTTCATGTTGTATGTGGGTGACACGGTGTTCAGCAGAGGCTATAAAACTAAAGAAATAAAGGTTCTGTTTCAATTGGGGTATCTTCAATAATTACTGGTTAGGGTCATTTTAGCTAATCACTTTCACTTTTCACTGTCACTTTCAGTTCTGATAAGTCTTTCTCTTAGCTGTAGAAGCTTGATAAACTGTAAGATGGGAAGTAGTCTACCTCACTGTGTGCACGTGGCACAGCTCAAGATAAAGAAGTACAAAGGTGGTGTACAGTTCACCCTTGTGCTTGCCTGCTGATTCTTGGTTGTAAGTTAGAGAAACCTGTTGGCTGCCAATGACCCCAAAAGTGTTGTGGCATCCTTGCCATGCTCACTAACATAGCTTTGACAGCAAGGTGGAGGTTTGACATAGAAGACACTATGACTATGCTGCTATATTGTCTCTTCCCCACAACCTCTGAACTAGGGTGACTAGATGTCCCGGTATTATTGGGACTGTCCTGATATTAGGAGCTTTGCGTTATAGGCAAATATCTCCCCTCCTCCCCCTGGAAAAAGGTGTCCTGATTTTTTCATACTTGCTATCTGGATACCTGGGTTGATTTACCTGTGGCTGGCTATGCTGTCCTCATGGCCAGGTTGCACTGGCAGTGTGGCATGAAATGGCCATACCACACACTGGCATTTTGATTGTACGTACTTTTCAGTTCAGACTTTGGCTAAGTTTTTCTAAATTTGTCCATAGTGCTTATTTAACAACAAATTGTGTTGGTAATTCTGTATTTCCTTAATAGCTAATAGAACATCTATTCATTCATACCTCTTGATTTTTTTACTATCCTAACTTAAATAATGGGGAAGATGTAATGACAAATAGACATTGAAATTTGCATAAGGAAATTGAGTGCTGCTGACTGTGCTGAAGGTTTTATTGTCTTTCTTTCATATCATGAATGATAGTCTTGGATGTTTTTAGTTGCACAAGATCTCTGTGGTGCATGTAGTTACTCTAGTTATGACAAAGCCTAGTGACAGCCCAGAAAAATATTTTTAAAAAGTAGACTTGTGTATCTAATGTAATGTCCATGTGTATTTTAAAATAATGAGGTAGAGAACTACTCCATTTAGTAATAGCCTCATTGATTTTAATATATCTGGTGGTCAGAATCGTTTTGTAATTCCAGAATCACTAATCTTTCTGGGATTGGTTGGTTTTGCCACACAAATTACCTGTTTGACTCCATTTCATGCATCCAGTTAGGTGAAATTCAGTTAATGTAATTGTGTGCTCTTGGGTATATGATTTATGACTGTACTCACAATATGCAGTGGGTGCTGTTTATCAGAGATCTGCTTTTCTTGCTAGCTTTAAAAACAATGACAACTCAGGTGTCAAAATGAAGTGGATTAAACAGATGGGTTGGGAAACTTACTGCCAACTTTTTCAGATAAATTCAGTGCCATAATTGCACCTTATATTTCTATACTTGTTGTTATGTTAAAATAAAATGTATTAAAGCTGACGTTCTTGTTTTTAATTTTTCTGGGGGAAAAAATGGCAGCAGCTCACTTGGATGGGAATGGTAAGTGTTAGAAATTTCTGCCTGAGTAGCTGAAGGCTTTGGGAGTGTTGAAATAAACATGTTTTGTCAATCCTTTGTATATCAATCTGTTTCAGTATTTTCTAGGTCACTGATAAAGTAACAGGCTGTATATAAGGTAGAATTACCCATGCTAGTGGATTTGTGTAGTTTTGAAGAGGGTCTCTAAAGCATAGCTGTACTCACCCTGAAATAACTTTTGTAAACATGAGGCTCAGATGAAGAGAACAATTTTAGTATTTCTTAATAAAACAGTTTTTCATGTGTATAATTTAAATCTATTTAACAGTTGTAACATCTATAACAAATATAGGGATAAAAATAACTCCGTTATATCTATATAAGGAATGCTTCTCAACTTCCTTATTTATTATAGGTAGCATTCTTTGGCTGTTGATCCAGTTCCATTTTGATTCCTTCTGTAAGTATTTGTGATGGGGCCACATCCACTGTTGTATACAGTTATTCCTTGGCTCTGGAAGCAAGGACAGTACTAATAAAAAGAGATCTGCTTGCTGTTTTGGATTACAGTAAATTTTTATTTTACTTCGAGTGGGATTCAGGAATTAGGTCTGCCAGTGGTTCTCTTGAAGAATACAGGGAGTCCTCGAACTTACGACACAATTTGTTCCTCAGAATTGCGTTGTAAGTCAATATGTTGTAAGTCGAAACTGCTTTTCCCATAGGAATCGATGGTATGAAGGGGGAATTGGTTCCTGAACCAAGGCTTGATACGCTATTTTCACCATAATAGTCCAGATTTTTGTACTAAATGAATTATAGATGACTAATGTTGCAACATCAGTGTATTTACTGTACACAGTATTTTGTAAACAGCATTCAAATAAACATGTAAACTCTCACACATGCTGAGCCTCAGCCTATTACTGTTCAAGCTTTCTGATTGGCTGAGGCTCAGCCTATGACTGTTCAAGCTTTCTGATTGGCTGAGCCCGGGGCTGGGAACCAATCAAAAACAAGTAGCAACCAAACCCAGCAACAAGCTAACCTGTTGCCTCGAAGCCAATCAGAAGCAACCCCTTTCAGCTCCATATCATTATAATGCAACCAGGAAGTGATTTCAAGTGAACTTTACGCAAATCAAGCGTGTGGTGAAACGGGGAGTCAATTGAAAAGTGTCGTAATTGGCGTCCGACGTAAGTGCCGTCCGACGCAAGTCCGAGGACACTCTGTATTTGATTGTCATAAGATTCAGAAAACCAATAGGTTCAAATATTCATGGCTCCATCTTGTACACTCCTGTTCTGCAAGTAAAATACAGAAAACAATGATCAGGTATACTATTTTTTTTCATAATAGGCTTTCTTCAAAACTGTGTGCGCGCCCGCATAGGTGTGTAGGACAGGGAACCTGATCACATTGTAAATGCTTGCAGGAGGGATCAAAGTGCAGCTGGATCAACAGACTGGAACATGTTGCCTATGATAAGTCTTCCACTGAGCAGTAATGTGATTTTTATTTTTGTACTGTTTAAAAGTCTTCTTCAGCTGAGCCTTATCTCTTAAGAGTTTGTATTAGTGAGTATAGCTACACTTTGTTATTACTGGTTTCATTTGTATATTTCAAATTTGAGATTAATGATTTTTTCCCCTTAAATAGGATTCTGATCTTCGCAGTGCACTTCTGTTGGAGCAGGCTGCACATTGCTTTATAAACATGAAAAGTCCTATGGTTAGAAAGTTTGCCTTTCATATGATATTGGCTGGCCATAGGTATAGCAAAGCAGGACAGGTAAGTGTATTTCATATTCTTAAAAAATATGGACTGTAGGTTGTATTTAATCTGAACTGTGTTTAAAAACAGCAAATTCCATGTCATGCTTTTGGGTAAAAATAACTTGTGACTTTGTAGTCCACTGTGGATATTATTCTGTATCAGAAAAATCATATAATATTGATTACATTGCCCTTCTTGACTACCAAATAAATTCATCCTGCCTTGAACAAAGTGGTCACTTACATCTATGTCTAAAGTGATTGTTGATCATTACCCTGGATGAAATTTAAATAGTAATCCTCATTTCTATAGCACTTCTGATCTTCAGATGCTTCTTAAACAATGAATTAAGACTATTCCTGTTTCACAGATGGAGAAACTGAGTCACAGAGGTTAAAGATTTACTGTATGATAGCAGTTAGTAAAAGAGCTAAGAATGGAAACCGTTACCTTGACTATGGCCTGTGTTTTAACCACTTGATAATACTTCCTCTTTTAAATCTGTTGAACTAATTGGCAATTAGTTAAATTCACAGATGCAGTTTTATACCATTTGCACTTTAACATGTATTTTTTCAATTCCAGCTTCTTGTGATTGTATTTACCTTAAGTTTAGGTTAATATAATAAATTTGACTTCTTAAAGTTGAAACATTATTGTGGAAACCCCAATCCTGCAACTGGCTCTGTGCAGATGGGTACAGTGGAGCCTCATTGAAGTCTAATAGGGGCAGTCTCTGGCTCTGCCTGCATGCAGCCAGTTGTAGGATTAGGGCTTTAAAGGGAAACTGAAATTGTTTTTAAAAAAAATGTAAAAATTTATATATAATTTCTTATCACAAGTCTTAAAACTGTATTTAAAACCAAAGTTTGAAGATGAACTCCTTCATATTATCTGCCAAGATAGAGTTTGGGGTTCTGCTCCTCCATGTAGTAGCTGATTGTTGAACACTTAGAACCTAGAATGTTAGCTCTTGGTTTTGTTATTGTAGTGAACTGTTGAAAGGAAGATGGAGCCCTGAATTCAGCACTTGTTAGAATTTTTTTTAAAAAGCTGCTCCATTCTGATTGTTGAAAATAATGAAAAATGATCAAAATACTTGATAGTGGTAGGGTCATCTTAAATGAGGAGGGAAAAAATTGTCTCAATACAATATTAAGAGCAGCAGCTGTTTCTGCACTTGGTATATGTATGTATAAATAGTCACAAAATGAAACTGTGTTTCTTCTTCTCTGCATATCTTTAACTGGTTTTTGGTCCTGCTTCAGCTGAAGATATGAAGGAAAGTAGTCTTGACTACCCTCCACCTGTTGTAATATGAAACTGTATGTTTGAAATATCTTTCAATGTGGGTTTGAGCAACTTTCAGAATCTTTCTTTCTTTCATAGCAAGGTTCTCTTCCTATTGTAGGTTTTCTCCTCTGTGTTGATTAGCGGTAGGACCAGACTGTTACCACAATAGTGGGGTTTTTTTTATTTTAAAATCTCAGTAGTTTTACCACCTGGAATGCTCTTTATGGGACTGCCTATATCAGGGCTTCTCAAAGCCGGTCTGCCGCTTTTTCAGGGAAAGCCCCTGGCGGTCTGGGCCAGTTTCTTTATCTGCCGCGTCCGCAGGTTTGGCCGATTGCGGCTCCCACTGGCCGCGGTTCGCCACTCCAGGCCAATGGGGGCTGCGGGAAGCGGCGGCCAGCATATCCCTCGGCCCGTGCTGCTTCCCGCAGCCCCCATTGGCCTGGAGCGGCGAACTGCAGCAAGTGGGAGCCGCGATCGGCCAAACCTGTGGGCACGGCAGGTAAACAAACTGTCCCAGACTGCCAGGAGCTTTCCCTGAACAAGTGGCAGCCCGATTTTGAGAAGCATTGGCCTATATGACCATTTTTGGATGACCTTAATGAAACCCACAGCTTTTCTATTTCTCTAATCAGTGTGACTCCAGCTTGCTTGGGTTTTGCATTTTCTAGGATCTGACTCTCCAATTGAGGTTTGCTGCTCCACACCTAATGGCAGATAGGCCCTCCAGCTGCACAGTATACCAACTACTACAGTACTAAACAGACAACAGCATGGCTTGTTAGGATTCCTCCATACACCAGTACAATTTCCCCTCCCTAAATATATTAAAAGATCAGTCCCATTATTTCAGTCCAAACTATCGTAGTTAAAATGTCAGGTAAATGGGGTTATTAGTGTCATTTTTGCATGACTTTATGCAATCATACTTGTTATGTGCAATATATCTATAGTTCTTAGTTTTTAGTGCACCAGCTCGAAGTTTACTTTAAATCAACATTTTAAAGATGCCAACTTGAAAAATCACATTTGTTTGAGGATAGCTATAACTGAAAGCCAATGGAAAAATACTCCCCCCCCAATACTTTATTCACTTTATGTACTTAACACTGTGTATAACCAGTATGCATTTTGGTTGCTGTTCAGTTGCTCTTTCAGCAATTTAGGTAGGAGGTAGTCTTGAGCCCCCTCTTGTACTCTCTCTAGCAGGGGAAAAAAACCTTTATAAACTTCAATAGGTGAGTAGAAAAACCCCTTCTTAAAAATAATCAGTTCCAGGGCAAACTATTTAAAGATGTGCTATCAAACTTGATTTATTTTAAACTGATTAGTATTACAAGGTTAAGTTGACCTTGTCTCTTGAACAGATTTTGGAATAAGCTTAAAATATTGGTTGATTCGCTCTGTACAATAGCATCATCCTCTTTTGGGACTTCTGTTATGGAAAGGTAGGGTTCAGTTTGTGACTAGGACTTCATAGGAGCCCCTCCAGCAGAGGTTGTTATCTAAAGAGCTGCTAATTCTCTAAATTGGTAGAGCTGCTGGAAGGCCATTGGTGGTCTTTCTGTGGGGATTGTGTTCACCTTTTTATTGCTAGGGATCAGTTCCCACAGTTCTACTGGAAGAAGGTGGTAAAATTTGGGAGTCAATCTAGCTCAGCACATAGTTTAGTTTTTTCCAAAGGGTGTATAGTGGCTGTATTTTTCTGTTGGTCTGTAGATGGAGCTGCAGGTCTAAATTTGTGCTCTGACATGTATTGGTATTTCAAGATTTTTACATTTTATATATTCAAGTATGTATGCTTAACCTAACTTTATTTGCAGTGTAATGGAAACCAGCCCAGCCTGAAACCATTTATTTTTGGCTGATTGCTGTATGTGCTATCAGAGCAAATGAGACTGCATCATTTGGACTTCCATGTCATTTACAATAGCCAGCAAAATGTACTTATTTGTAATCAACTTTACAAGAAGTTGTGTCAGATGCTTGGACTGCAAATAAAAGCCCAAATTAATCAGAACTCCATATCTGTTTTGCAAATTGAATAAAACTGTCATTTCTCTAAGATCAGAATTTATACAAAATAGTGAAGGAAACTAAACCAATAAAATTTGGAGTGACTGTTTCATTAGTGTTGTAGTGGCTCCAGTGACATTGACATTGAATTTTGCGGTAGCCTTATTTCTGCTCTCACTGGTATAAATCTGAAGTCACTCCACTGAACTGAAAGCAAGTGTGGGATAAGAGTCGGCCCCTAGTGTTAATGGCAGTGTCATGTTTTGTAGTGACCTCCCCAGGAACTCTGAGCCTAATGGAAGTATCACAGCTTTCATGTCTGTAAAGTAAAACATTAAAAAAGTTTTTAATTTTTAAATCCCATTTGTGGTACTGGCCTGTTAGGTGTAAAGCAGGGTGTTACAATCTGTTGATGCAGCCAAGAAATGGCCACAAATTGATAATCACTACTTTAAAGACGTGTTCATGATTTAAGATCATTAGAGACATTGATCAGTTGTTTTTAGTTATCTACTCTGAATCTTAATTGGCAGTTGAATCAGTCCTAAAGAATAGGTCCATAGTATGTGGGATTTCCTGACTTTGATGTGGGATTATGCCAAAGCTGGAAGTCTGCTGTATGGTGACAGAAATTAATGGCTTACAATACTAATAATTTTTCCAGTTTTTTCATTGTCCCTTTTTAGTTAACATAAGATATCCGAGAATTATGCCCTGGGGAGAATTTCAGAAAGGTTGGTTAGCTTATTGGAGTGCTGAATTCCACCAATAGCCTTGTTATTTAAGGGTGTTACAATTTAGTTTACCGCAGTTTATATTTTAGCTTTGTAGTTCATCTTTAAGGCTCATATTCTCTCTTTCACATCCCCGTGTATCTAGGCATGTATTTTAGGGCACTTGGAAAATTTTCTTGCATACAGAAGCTTGAGAGACCTGGGTTGAATTCCTGCTTTGGCATAGACTTCCTTTGTGACTGTGGGCAAGTTACTGGGAACTGGTCTACACCGGGGGAGGATCGATCTAAATTAAGCAACTTCAGCTACGTGAATAACATAACAGAAGTCGATATACTTATATTGACTTACCGTGGTGTCTTCACTGCAGTGAGTCGACTGCTGCTGCTCCCCCATCGACTCTGCCTGCGCCTCTCACTGAGCTGGAATACGGGAGTCAACAGGAGAGGGCTCAGGGTCGATTTATCGCGTCTAGACTAGACACAATAAATTGATCCCCGCTGGATTGATCCCTGCCCGCCAAGCCGGTGGGTAGTGTAGACGTACCCTAGAAAATAGTATTACTGGTGTAGCTAAGTCTGTTAGAGATATGAAAAAAATTACACAGCTGGCAAAAGCTGTAGTATAGATGCCATTATACCAGCAAAAAAGTCCCTTGGTCATTCTATCTTATTTGGTTTGGTATATAAGCTGCGTCTCCACTAGGGGGGTTGCCAATATAGCTTTACCAGGTGTATATCTATACTGTTTAAGTGCAGACAAGGCCTTAGGCCCTCCGAGCCTCATTTCCCACCTGTAAAATGGAGATAAAACGTCACAGGGTATTGAGAGGATAAATACATTAGTTGTGAGGCACTTAGGGTCATAAAAGAGAAGAGAGACATTTGACCTTTAGGCATATGTATAACTCCTGGAGTATATGTTTCAGTATTTTAGCACTTCCGAGTGCATGCATGCTTCAAGATAGTAGCCATTACTGAATATTTTAAAATTTATTGCATTAGAGTTTAGATTTAATAGTGAGTACTGCTGTGCTAATTTAGATGGAAAAGGCCAGAGGCGTTACTATAAACCAGTCATTGTTAAGTGAGTTACTATAAACCAGAACATTGTTAAGTGAATTCCAGGGTTTGGTACACAGAGACTTCAGTCTGCTTTAATACCGTGGCAAAAACATAATTAAAAATCTTTTAAACATTTTATTAAAGATCTAGTAAGGAAGGAGAATCAGTTCAAGCATTTGAAATGTAAAGTATTAAATAAGGCTTTCATTTTAACAGCACCCCTTGTTCTCTTTCCTTTTCGCTGGACAGGGTTTTTAAAGGAAAACACCCCCTTGTTTGACAGTCTCTTAGACGCTACTAAAGGTGGCAATAACTGTCCTTTGGAGGAGCGGGGGGAGAAGTTAATTGAGATGAGCTGCTGTGTTGAAGTCCTTTAATCCCAGGAGGTTTTGGGGATTTAGCTGAGGCTGGTGAAGTCATCTGGCTCTCTGGTCTGGTCTGGTCTAGTCAGGACACTTCTCAGGATCAGGGGCGGCTCTAGGATTTCCGCTGCCCCAAGCACGGCGGCACGCCGCAGGGGGCGCTCTGGCGGTCGCCGGTCCCGCGGCTCCCGCAGACGTGCCTGCGGAGGGTCCGGTGGTCCCGCGGCTCCGGTGGACCTCCCGCAGGCATGCCTGCGGATGCTCCACCGGAGCCGCGGGACCAGCGAATCGTCTGCAGGCATGCCTGCGGGAGGTCCACCAGAGCTGCCTGCCGCCCTCCCGTGGGACGCCGCCCCAAGCGCGCGCTTGGCGCGCTGGGGTCTGGAGCCGGCCCTGCTCAGGATCAGAATGATGGAAGTCTGGGGTCCCAGGAATTAGTGGGGATGGCAGCCATCATAGCGATGTTGCTGCAGTAGCCTCCATCTGTTCTCCTCTGATCTTTTTGTTCTTTCGAGAATTCTTCTCTCCCTCCCCGCCCCCCCCATCATCTTTTTTGGGGGGAGCGATGGGTGGAATACCCCATCCCCTCATTTTTTTCTGACAATTAGGCTTGATATCCAACACACCAATTTTAGTTTTTTTACTTTTGGCTCTACGTCATCTGTCTAACAAACATAATTTCAGCAGTCCTTGGATTATACCAATATGGCCTTTTTGGTTTAGACTAATCCAGTTTCTCTGTCTGGTTTTCTTGCATCTTTTCCCATTCACATTTGTTGTTATACATTATTGTGACATGTTATGAATTTACACTCACTCTTTACAGTTTGTAGGCTCAGTTGTCACAACAGTACTGTTGTTATAGCAACAATCTTTCCATTCACCTCTGGGTTAATGCTGACTGGATAGTGTGTTGTACCCCCTTGCTTGCATTGCTCTCCCACCTTCAATAACAATTTAAAAAAAATGTTGAACTAAAATCTTCATTGATGTAAATGATTTCTCTATTTGACTCTGCTAACGTTAAAATTGAATTGGTTCAATCACACAGTAATAATATTTGAGGAACAGTTTCAGTTTCAATTTCATTTTCTTGCAGAAGAAACATGCCCTGCGTTGCTATTGTCAAGCCATGCAAGTTTACAAAGGGAAAGGTTGGTCTCTTGCAGAGGATCATATTAACTTCACAATTGGTCGTCAGTCTTTTACACTTCGTCAGCTTGATAATGCTGTGTCTGCCTTCCGGCATATTTTGATCAATGACAGCAAACAACCTGCTGCTCAACAAGGGACCTTCCTCAGAGAATACCTTTATGTTTACAAGGTAAGATGTAAATTTTTTTTATTCTTAAAGATTAGCTTAAAATTCTGTTAACTAATAATCATTTTACATAAAAACAGAATTAATTGACTTAGCACTTAGAATAGCTTTTCAATTCTAATGTAGTTCTTTTCACTGCACCGATCTTATGCCTATTATAGCAGGGGTTCTAAACTTTTTTTTGTTCTGAGGTTCTCCCCACCCCCACATGCAACAAAAACTCCACGGCCCACCTGTGCCACAACTACTGCTTTTCTGCATACTTAAAAGCCAGGGCCGGCGTTGGGGGATAGCAAGCAGGCAGTTGCCTGGGGCCCCATGCCACAGAGGCCCCCACAAAGCTACATTGCTCAGGCTTCGACTGTGTCAGCCAGGTCAACATGAGAAATGGAAATATTGGCTTCTGCAGCTAACTCAGTCGTCCTCCCCTTCATTTTCCTTTTTGTTTGTAATCTGGAAAAGAAAAACAAGCTTTCCTGCTTTTCCAGCACCCAAACGATTTCTCAATTTGAAATGAATTAGTCCAAAGAAAGAAAATATTCTTTCTACACCAGCAGAAGAAGCTACTGCTGTTAAAAGTGAGATTATCACTTCAACAGTCTCTGATCCAAGTACTTAAATTACTTCCACCAGTTCACTGGTGTGACTTTCTTTAAAACATCATTAGCAAACACATATTTTTTGAATGCTTCACCCTTAGCTCTGAAGTTCATTATAGTTGGCATTATGGAGGTATGGTTGCTGAATGTCCATATCATCGCCAACTCCTCTTATTCAGCAGTTAAGGTTTGACCCTGGTATCGAGTATTGAGAATATTTGCAAGAAAATGAGCTGGAGATAGTGTTTGCCCTGTTTGTTTTTTAATGCTTGTAATTTAACTCTGCCATTGCATATTTCTCTTTTTAAGATCTCACTCAGTTCCTTCCAAATTTCAACAGCATCAGCAATAAAACAGCTATTTCCCTTTATTTTGTTCAAAGCTACAGAAATAGGCTTCCAGGTACTCCGCATGTGTTCAACATTTCTCTTAAGCCCAATGTTGAGAACATTGCCATCTATTTTTTTCACTATTTTGTTCACACACCGTCATCAGATTAGTTCTTGATATAGTGCTCAAAACAGTCAGCTACTGAGTTCCATCGCACATCTTGTGGGAGAGTTAGCTTGGTTCCTCCCACTTTTTTCAGAGCAGCTGCTGCAAAGTGGTTGTTATGGAAGTATTTTGCAATTTCAACAACATTAGCCTTTATTTCTGGAACACTGAAGTCTTTGGCTAGGAGGTGCATCAAATGCGCACTGCAACCGTATTTTATTCGCTTGGGACTCTTCTAAATTTCTTCTTATCTTGGATACATCTGCAGCATTGTCTGTGACCAAGCTGCGTACTAGACATTTGAATTTTTTTTCCACAGTTTGTTATAGGTTTTACTGCTACTTCTTGTAAGTATTCTGTGGTGTGTGCATTTCCTGATGTATCAGTTGTTTCTTTAAGGAAAATATTCCCTTCTTCTGTTGTTACACAAGCACATACAACCAGATCATTGTGGAGAAGACTCAAGGTAACAATTTTACCCTCTAGACCTTTTGCACACTGCTCAATTTCTTTCATACACTTTATCCAGCAATTTGCCTGCGACATCTGCTCTGTTGGATGGACTGTATCCTGGTCTTAATGACTGAACCATGTTAATAAAGTGTGGGTTCTCAGAAAAGAAAGTTTGTTGCATAAACAAACTGGGCAATTTTTCCATCAATTACCTCTTTTTGTAATCTGCTAGTTCTTATCACAAACTTATCTATGGTTGTTTCTGGATGATAGAAATTTTTTTTCTTTTTGCTGCAGGTGATATACTGTGGCTATGTGACATGCATGATGTGACTGAAACACTATCATTGACTGATAACTCTGAAACTATAGAAAATGATGGTGATCTTGAAGTCTTCAGAATCCTGTATGTTGAGGATGGATTCTCCTAAACAAAAGTCAATGCAGTTATTTAATTATTATTACCATACTGCTCATTTAGTATTACTCATTGCATTCACTGACAGTCAGTGCTACTTTAAAGGTGAAAGCTAGATCTTCCTTTTACAATATTTCAATTATTTATTTATTTATTTTATAACAACTGCATTTAAAATGATAGTACCATAGAGGAACAACTATATTTTTGCCTCAAACATGAGAATTCAAGAATAGTCCAGAAGGAAGACAAGCAGTCCTTAAGAAAGAAGTATGAAATAAGAGTTTACCAACCTGAAGATCCAGCATGTTCAGACACGTTCCTTTCATCATCTTCAACGCAGCTTCCTCCCGAGAAGGAACATTTCTCATGAAGTTGTTTTATTCGGGCAACCAGGCCTTGCGTTTCTTTGTTACACTGTTTGCCTTTTGCACACATCCATGTCTTACCCACAGATAAAGGAACTTCATTAAAATATTCCCAAACTGGGTCTCTTTATGGCCTGCTGCCATTATAGGTTTTCCCTTCTAGTGAGAGAATGGTATGGAAGATCTCAAATCAATGAAGGCTACACTCAGAAAGACCTCAAGACTTCTGGAATATGCTGCTCAAACAGTTTCACTTTTGTTTCTGTTGCCTGTCCCTCCCGTCTCACATTTGTCTCCCGACTTCTTCTCCTTGTCCAGATCTATTCCGCCCCCAACGATCTTCTGTTCATTGAACTTTTTGAAACTTTGCACTTTTAGAGAGATGTAAGGGACCAATTCTGTGTACACAAATTTACAGAGGGACAATAGGGTTGAGGTCTGTTATTTCTCATCTCGATATTTATTTTGATTTATTTAAAAACATTTTTGCTGTTAAGAAGCCTGTTATCTCTGGAGACACAAATCCTCAGTTTGAGAACTGCAAAAGTAAGCATCTCTGATGGTTGCTTCTAGACTGAGCACTGAATCCCATTAACCTAAGTAATCTTTACAGAAGCCCCTGGAACCCCATAAGATTGGGTCCCTAATCCATGAACTATTGGAAGTCATTTACAAAACTTTTCTTAAACATTACATGAATTTATTGTCTCATAGTGTAGATTTAGAATTTATAATCCCCATTCCATGATGAGATATCTTTGAGCTATAAAGTATCTTAATTAAAACTATCTTTAGGTTTTTTCCTCAAAAAGCATTTTATCAAAAAAATCTGAAATTTTTATTTTGTTTTTTAAAATCATTTATTTTTATCCACCCTGGTAACCATTAAAGTTAATTCGCAATCTTACTTAACTCTTATTCCATCAAATTTTAAAAAAGTACCTGACAAGTTATAAAAGTATTACTAATGTGTACCCTTGGGTATTTCAAACATCTGTCAGAGAGGGTAGTGAATAGAATTCATGGTAGTGAATGGGTTTTTATCTGCAAATCTACTTAGCATTGTTCATTTCTAATTCAGTGGCAATATGCTTAAACGAATGCCCCAACCGTAGAAAATCACCATGGATTAAATTAATGTATGTGGAAACAAACCCTCCTTCCCCAGTGCTGCCCCACCGAAACAGTGGTATTGAACCTTGGTAATATGTTATAGCGGGCCCCTAAGGTAGTATAATTAAGGTAAAAGAAAAATGTCTTTTTACTAGAAGTAGAATAAGATCTCCCCCTCACTTTGTAATCAATTGCCCTGTTGAATGAATGAGGTTTGAATGGGAAGGCGTGGAAGGCAGGCACCTCCAGACAACTGCAACCCTTGGAGAGGGGATGGGAGCCAGACCAGATCAGTAGAAAAGGTCATCCACTGATTTGCCACTCGCCTCCTCAGCCCCCCCCCTCACCTGCCACTTGCCTACCTCACCCCCCAGCAGGCTGCACAGTGAGTCCACGCGGGCTGCATGGGGCCCCCGGGCCGCATGTTGTGCAGGCCTGCTTTAGGGGAATTTCCAGCCAGCAATGGGTTAAAGTAATTCTAAGATGATGTATTGAATCTACTTGATGATAGGGTGTACCTGACTTTGAAACATAGTACACCATATACTCCTGGGGGAATTCTGTGCTATTGCGCATGTGCAGAATTCATGTCTGGCCACAGAATTTTTTTCCCACTCAAAATACATTCTGCCCCAAGAAGTGCTGCAGTTCTGCCTTTTTCCCACCAGAGGACACTGTGGCGCCAGAAGAGCCTGCAGCCAGCTGCATTCATGCTGCTGGCTGTTCTGGCACAACAGCAGCCTTTGGTGGGCAAAAGGCAGAACTGCAGCACTTCTTGGGCAGAATGTATTTTCTTTGGGGAAAAATAATATTGCGCACAGTTGCCCAGAATTCCCCCAGGAGCAGAAGTTCATCACAGCACCCTGCTTGCGAAGACAGGGTAGAATGGACAGAGTGGGACACACCGGCCTGCTAGTGGCGGGGGGTGGGGTGGGTACAAACTCCAGTTCAGAACGGCTAGTGAGGGGGATATGTTGGGGTGTGGACTCAGGAGCTAGAGTGGGTGACAGCATTAAGCCAGGAGCTGAATGGGAGTAGTGCTGCAGGGCCACATGGGGGCAGGGATACATGGGGGGTTGGGGCAGATATGCCTGACTGAATGGGAGAGGCTTGGGGTCAGCCAGGGTCTGCATGGGGGAGGCTCCCCAAATCCCTAACAATCCCTCGTACCCTCCCCCCCAAACCCTCCACCCTGTTCTATACTTCTCCTACACACACCCAACAACCACAAAATTCACTCAAGGCTCCTTCGTTACCCCTGACTCCCCCAAGCCTTTGCATTGCTTCTGACAAGTGCAGGAAATACGTTTCTGTATTATAATTTAAATGAATTACTCAAAGTTCTGTATTAATATGCCTCGTAAGAAATAAACAAATTCTCCAAAAAAATTACCAGAATCTTTTTTTGTGTGTCTATATTGTTACAGACATACTTGCTGAAAGGTATTTTGAAATCAATTACCAAAATATTTGAAACTGGCATGATTATATTGGGTTATTTTAACAAATAAAATATGCAGAATTTTCAAATGTTGTGCACAGAATTTTAAATTTTTTGGTGCAGAATTCCCCCAGGAGTAACCATAGAACGAATGCACAGTGCACACAGTACCACTTTCTACACACAAATTAAATGTCAACTTGAAATGCTTATTTAAAAAAAAACATATCAAATAGTTAGCAAATTGTATATGTAGACATTAGTATTAGAAATGAACACTTTATACCATAAATATTTTTAAAATAGTATCTTCTTTACCCAGAATCCTGAATTAATGAATTCTTTGTAACTATTGACCTAAAATCCTCCAAAAAAGCACAGAGGAGAGAAGCTGATGTCCACATGTTTTGCTTATAATTGCTTTTGAATTTCCAGCTATATTATTGCAGTAAGCTTACAAATATTAAGATAATATCTGAAAGCTTTGCAGATTCAAAATCATTAATATACCTGGAGACTTAATTAGGAATGGTTCCACCTTAACCTGGATTTTAGAAATATATCATACATACATACATACATGGTTCTGTTTTTCCAAAACATCTCTGCACTATAGCAACCTATTTTGAAGGAGCCTTCTTAGAGGGCTGTTAGATATTTACTCTTGTCCCTACTACCTGTGTAGAGAAGATTAAATTCAGTGACCTGGATCTTGGTGTCTTTGCGTATGATTAGGATTTAGTAGTTTGTATGCGACAACAAACTTTTCTTTGTTTAGTAGGAAAGATTAATTTGAGAGAGTCTCTTAATTTAAAATATAAAAAAGGAGGGAAAGTACAATAGATTCTTTATTTTAATTAGCAATAATTGGGTATGTGAGCTTACATCTCACAAATAGAGTATAGTATAAAGATGGGTATCATTAAAGTTACTCAGTAATATAGAACCAATGTACTTTGTTACTAAATATTGAAACAAAGGACAGAACTTTACAACTTAATGTGTTTGTTAGAAGCCTGTTGACAAAGTTAAGATTAAAGTGGTGAATTAAAATGCTGATTCTTTTATTTACAAATCTTTTCATACATTCCCCACTCTTAAAATAGGGAGCTATGTCCACTCCTTTCATTTCACTGTTTAATTTCTGAGTTTTGAAAACTATTTTGGCAGTTTAAAGTTTGTGCAAAGAAATGGATAAAGCATAGCATAGATGCAGTAGATCTAATTTTTTTTGTTTTTTGTCAATGTGTAGCAACTGAACTTGTAAGTTGGTCTCCAGTTTTTGAACACGGATTGTAAAAAGCATATTTATGTAGGGACAATGCATTTAAGAGAAAAAAATCCCCTCTTCTCATTCCAGAATGTAACTCAGCTGTCACCCGATGGCCCTTTACCACAGCTTCCTTTACCATATATTAACAATTCTGCAACACGAGTATTCTTTGGACATGATCGACGACCAGCAGAAGGTTAGTGAATTTTCAGTGATAGTTTGATACAGCTGTTTTATGATGGACCAAGAGAGAGATGAATAAGGTAACCTACAAGAAACTTCAGTGTTTCTTCAGCCTAATCAGCCCTTTTCTTTTCCATTCTTTGTCATCTCAGCTTTATACATCTCATAAGTTAGTTTCGTAGGTCAAACGTATTTCTCTTGTTGCTGATTACTAAATTATATTAAATTTTCCTCAAAATCAAGGGAGAATCTTGGGTTTGAAATGCTTTCACCCCCTAAGTTAAGACCTTATCCTTGAGGTACAATCAGTACCCATTTCTAGGGCCTTACCAAATTTATAGTCCATTTTGATCAATTTCATGGTTAGGCGGTTTTAAAATTGGTTAATTTCACATTTTCAGGTGTTCATATCTGAAATTTCATGGGGTGCCCAACCCAAAAGGTACCCAGAAGTGGGTCTGATCTTCCCCCAGCTGCCATGCAAGGGAAGGACAAGTCCTGTCTCACCTCAGCCCAACAGGGACTCTCAGCTAGGAGCTCCCTGGCTGGGCCGCTTCCAGTAGCTGGGGGATATCAGACCCACCTCCCCAAGTCTCCTCCAGCTGCAGGAATCTCCAGTGCTGGGCAGGGAGCTACCTGCAGCAGGGAGAGGCACTCGGAGGTGGGTGTGATCTCTCTCACAACCCCAGCGCTGTGCAAGGGAAGGACAAGTCCTATCCCTTCCCAGCCCAGCAGGGACTTGCGGCTAGGAGCCCCCCCTTAGCTGGGGCATTGCCAGCAGCCAATGGGAGATCAGATTTCATGGGGAAAGGCTTATTTTATGGTTTGAGACACATTTTTCACAGCTGTGGAATTGGAAGGGCCCTACCAATTACTCTCTATTTTGATTGTTTCTAGTAGCTTGGGAGTAGCTACTGGGTATTCCAATGTGAGTCCATACAAACATCATGAAATGGGTCCTTAAATAATTACACCTTATGGAAACTTGAAAATGAACATGATATATGTTTTTTAAAAGGATATTTACAAATAAAATAAGTTTTGTTACTAATACTTAATCATCTGCTCCTTATTCTCCAGTATGCCACAACTATTTCCAAACCAAATAGTTATGTCAGAAGCAGAAGGTTCTGATGTCATCAGAAGCAGAATTGGCAGCTGGGGAATTTGTATTTGTATTTGAGATTTGTATTTCTTTGAGGGCCTTTGTACATTCTGACTCCTGTCTTCAGCTATTCAGTATTATGTATTAATGTAAGGGAGTAACTAGAGTTATTTCTAAAATGTGTCAAGGAATTCATAAAGGGTAGGTGCACATTTTTTTTAATGGAATGCAAATAAATCAGTATACATTAATAGGATGCCTGAAGCATATTTCTCCAGTTCTGTATCCATAATCCTTAAGATATTGGTCCTCTTAGCTCTGATCGCTCAGTCTGTGGGTTCCCTCCTGGGTCCCTTTAAAGTTCTATCTTAGGATCCCCCTTTGCCATCTTATATTCATAGAACACTTAGATCCTTAACCTTATTGATAAATGTGGGCACAGCAGACAGTTACAGGTGATTGTAAGAAATTCCAGAAGGGGTAACCTGCTAAATTAGTTTGTTGGTGTACTCTCGGTCTCCCTAGCTGATGACTTCAAGCTTCTGATTGGCTGGAGTGATGGACCTAGAGTTCATGGGAACTAAAACTTCCCACTGTTTCTTAGACCTCCAGTCAAATCAACCCAGTTAAGTGGCTCTTTTCAGTGACACCAACAAAAGAGATCTCTGGCTGACCCCTTGTATCGTCCTTTTTAATTTCCAAAAGGGCAGGCTGATCTTGCAATGTCCCTCTGAGGCAGTCTGAACACTTCTACATCTGTCTAGTGCTAGGCTTTGTTAGTCTCAGCCAGTAAAATGCTGATCCTCCATGATCTGTAATCTTCTGTTCACTGACAGTATGGAACAGTTGACCAATGTGGGGAGGCTCTTGAGTGTGCGAGAGAACTTTCAAAGGAGCTGGACTTGGACTGTACAGGGCTGTCATTCAGTAGGCAAGAACAGCTATGGATCTTGAAGTTTCAGAAATAATTTGACTTTGCTTTTCTTCAATAAGTTCTGCGCACACAATCATACATACAAAAGAAGTCCTGGGCTGGATTTTTTTTTATACATATTGCATATAAAACTTGGCTCTTATGGGAAGGATTTTCAAAAGTGTCTAAATGACAGTGCAAGTCCCACTGAAATAGTAGCCTTTAACTAGTTGAGCACGTCTACATGCCTTGTCTATACTAGACTTTTAAAACACATTAGTCACGTGTTAACTAAGGCCTTGTCTACACTACAAGACTATTTCGAATCAACTTAGTTCGAATTTGTGGATTCGACCTTATGAAGTCGAATTTGTGTATCCATACTAAATACACTAATTCGAATTTCTGAGTCCACATTCACGGGGCCAGCGTCGACTTTGGAAGCGGTGCACTGTGGGAAGCTATCCCACAGTTCCCGCAGTCCCCGCTGCCCATTGGAATGCTGGGTAGAGCCCCCAATGCCTGCTGGGGGGAGAAATGTGTCGAGGGTGGTTTTGGGTAAGTGTCGTCATTGAACCGTCAATCACAACCTCCCTCCCTCCCTCCTTGAAAGCGCCAGCGGGCAATCTGTTCGTGCACTTTTCTGGTCAGTGACAGCGCGGACGCCACAGCACTGCAAGCATGGAGCCCGCTGCGATCATCGCCGTTTTCTCCTCCACGCACTTTATCGTCCACCTCTTCCACAGTCAGCTGATGAGAAATTGGGCTACTTTTCAATGGTGCTGCAAGCACTGGGGGACCATAGGGGACGTTTTGAAAACATCAACGTCGGGTGGCCGGGCAAGGTTCATGATGCGTGTGTTTTCAGGAACTGTGGGCTGCTCAGACGTCTGCAGGAAGGTAGTTTCTTCCCGGACCACGAAATAACTGTTGTGGATGTGCAGATGCCTAAAGTCATCCTCGGGGACCCAGCCTGCCCGCTAATGCACTTGCTCATGAAGCCCTATACAGGCGCCTGGGACAGCGACAAGGAACTCTTCAAATACCAGCGAGCAGCGTGACCTGTGACTGTTCAGTTTCTTTACAGAGAAGCTGAACCTGCCCCTGTTTCTTTACCCACTGACTGTTGACTCTCCTCTTCGGTTACATACCCCGTTCACCCTGTTTCCCCCACTTCCAACACACGTGTAAACATAAAATACATGTCCCATTGTTACTGAAGAAAGGTTTCTTTATTCATGACTTTGCGTTAAAGGGTTGAAACTGGGACGCAGACTGTGCTGGGTAGGGTGTGCGGTGATGTAAAGACCGCCTCTAAACTCAACGAATGACAGGCTCCTGCTCCTAGAGCGGTCCGCAGTGCCGGAATGCTTCTTTCAACGGAGCCTGCCATCCCTCTTTTTCGAATTCTGTGTGCAGGGGGATATGTGACCTTGTGGCGGAGGAGTACGGATACAGATTCCTTTGCTGCGTGACTCAGCGGTCCAGGACGAGGACCGCTGTATAAGATCTGTAACCGCCCTCCCCCGCTACAAAGTCACATCCCCCCCGCCCACACAGAACCTGGAAACCACCTCCCATACCGACCATGGTGCCTACTGACTGCACTGTGTGTGTGACCCGCTGCTGATCCTGCCCCCGTGTCTGTACCCTGGGAAAGGTGACTGTCCTATGCAATTAACAACCCCCTTCCCCACGCCCCCCATTCAAACACAGTCTTCTTTGAAAAAACATGACGGAAACAGTAATTAACAGCAAAGTATTTTTATTACTTAAGTAGACACTTACGGGATGGAACTGGGATTGGGACTTGTGTGAGTCCGGAAGGGAACGACTTCTGCAAATGTAGGGTATGAGAGCTTTTTGGTACTTGAGCACTCTGCTGGGGTGCAATGACAGTTTACACGGCCTCTGGCGCCCCTCCTTCTGGTTATTTTGGGTGAGGGGGGTATGGGACTTTGTGGCGGGGGAGGGCGGTTGCAGATACACTGCAGGGGGGCTCTGTCCTCCTGCGGTCCTGCAGAACATCCACAAGGCGCCTGAGCGTGTCCGTTTGCTCCCTCACTAGTGCAAACATTGTTTGAGTCGCCTGCTTGTCTTCCTCACGCCACCTCTCCTCCCGTTCGCTGTGTGAGCGCTGGTACAGAGAGACGGTCTCCCTCCACTGGCTCTGCTGGTCCGCCTCGGCTAGGTAGCAGCCCATACTTTCATCGAACATCTTGTCCCTTGTCTTTTTCTTTCTCCGCCTAATCTTTGCCAGCCTCTGCGAGGGGGATGCTGTGGCAGGTCTGGAGACAGTGGAACTGTGAGATGGGAAACAGGGAGTGAATTCCTTTCAAAGATACATTTTTGCGAACAATTAACTGAGTCTAGGCTGTCTCTGTGAATTCTGGGTTGAGACCCCTGTGCCTGCTGGGGCACGAATAATTTTCGCGGTGGATTTTGGGTAAATGTCGCCAGTCATTCCTTCCTCCGGGAAAGCAACGGCAGACAATCATTTCAAGCCCGTTTTCCCAGAATTGCCCTGGCATACGCCATAGCGTGGCAACCATGGACACTGTTTTGCCTTTTGTGTATGTCATCGTATGTGTACTAGATGCCGCTGACAGAGGCGGTCCAGCAGCGCTACACAGCAGCATGCTTTTGCTTTTGCATGACAGCAGAGATGGTTACCAGCCATATTGTACCATCTACCATACCATAAATTGGTAATAAGATGGTAATAAGATGGGCATGGTTACCTGTCCTTTTGCACTGCACCATTTGGTGCTGTCATAAGTGCCCCTGGCCGAGCAGCCAGGGGCGCAAAAGCCAAAATTGGGAATGACTCCCTGAGTCAATCCCTCCTTTTTGGTATCTAAAAATAGAATCAGTCCTGCCTAGAATATGGGCAAGTGTACTAGAGAACAACTGTATCAGAGAGCACAGCTGCTCTGTGTCAGATCCTGCATAGATTATGAGCTGTATGCTATTCACAGGGGGTGCTCCTGCAACAACCCCACCTGTTCATTCCATTCTTCCCCAGCCTTCCTGGGCTACCATAGCATTGTCCCCCAACCTGTGTGATGAAGTAATAAAGAATGCAGGAATAAGACACAGTGACTTGTTAGTGAGAAATGAGTGGAAGGCAGCCTCCAGTTGCTATGATAGTCCACATAGGACATTAAGGAGTGTGGAGGAGAGGAGCCCAGCATCCTGCTGCTAGTCCAGGGGCAATTGAATCTTTTCTTTACACATGAAGGGTGGGGGCTGATGAAGCTCAGCCCCCTGTTGCTATGATGACGATGGTTACCAGCCATATTGTACCATCTACCAGGAAAAATTAGGTTCACCTGACACTGGGGAACCTGACAGATAGTAGTCGGCATGGTTACCAGTCCTTTTGCACTGCCCCATGTGCCAATAGGCTGATGTTGAGGACGGATACCCATCTTTTTGTACCATCAGCCATCCATAGCGTGGGGGGAGCAAGGATGTTGGTGTTGAGTGCTGCACCATCGCGTCTATCTGCAGCATTCAGTAAAGATACGGTGACATGTAAAAGAGTCAAGAGAGGATTGTTTTCCCTTTCACTTCTGGGGGTTGGTGGGGGGGTGCGTAAATTGCCGAGCTATGCCCTGACCCACCGCGGACACTGTTTTTGTCCCTAGAAGCATTTGGAGCTCAGCCAAGAATGCAAATGATTTTCGGAGACAGCAGGAACTGTGGGATACCTTGCGTCCTCAGTCACCCCTCCCTCCATGAGCGTCCATTTGATTCTTTGGCTTTCCATTATGCTCGTCTCGCAGCAGCGTGCTGAGTCTCTGCTATGCCGTCTGTCCGGAGATTTTTTAAAAATACTTTGGACCAGGCGTAAGATTACAGTAATTCCCCTAATTAGATGCATGAGTCTCCTAGCGAGATCACCGTGAGGACGGGCACTGAAGGAGATAGAGAGCGCATGCTGCGTGAAATCTATCACGAACCACGGACCGATGCAGCCGTGGTCGGGGAGGCAGTGCTCCCTGAATACCGCATGAAAGCCTCGCGCGGAAAAGGGTGCTATCACGGAGCACCCAATAAGGCAGCTCTCCCCAGGAACCTCCTGCTGATGCTTATCGATTAACGGCAGTAGAGCTTCGTGGAGATCTCCCAGGAGGATTTCTGATCTATCACCATATATAGAGAGACCTCCTTCTCACACACTTCAGATTCCTGTTATATTAAGAATAAAAGTTAACATGGTTAAAGCACTTACCAACTGCTCCTTCCCCTGATTCAGGATCCGGGTTCATGGCTGGGGAGGGTTGGTAGGGGATCTCCGTGACGGTGATGAATAGATCCTGGCTGTCGGGGAAACCAGCGTTGTAAGCGCTCTCGCCTGCCTCGTCCTCCACAAACACTTCCTCATCTTCCCCGTCCGTGAACATCGTCGAGGAACTGTCCGTCGACACTGTCCCATCATCAGAGTCCACGGTCACTGGTGGGGCAGTGGTGGCAGGCTCCGTAGCGTCCGTTTGCCGCTTTGATTTTTTGGTAGCCTTGTCTGGGGTCCTTGGTTTTCACGCGGCGATGCGTTGCATGACGGCTGTATCCTCTGTCTGGATCATGGCTTTGGAGACCTTCTCGTAGGTCTTTGCATTCCGTTTGTTGGAGCGCAGCTCCGAAAGCACAGACTCCTCGCCCCACACACCGATCAGATCCAAGAGTTCCCGGTCAGTCTAAGCCGGGTCCCTCTTTCTATTCAGAGATTACATGAACTCCTCTGCTGGAGAGCTCTGCATCGCTGCTGGTGCTGCTGAGCTCGCCCCGATGTCCAACCATGAAATGAAATTCAAACTGTCCAGAAAGGAAAAGGAATTCAAATTTTCCCGGATCGTTTCCTGTGTGGCTGCTCAGAGCATCGAAGCTCGGACTGCTGTCCAGAGCGTCAACAGAGTGGTGCAGTGTGGGATAGCTCCCGGAGCTACTAAGTTCGATTTGCATCCACACCTAGCCTAATTCGAGCTAGCCATGTCGAATTTAGCGTTACTCCACCTGTCGGGGTGGAGTACCAAATTCGAACTAAAGAGCCCTCTAGTTCGAATTAAATGGCTTCCTGGTGTGGACGGTTGAGCGGTTAGTTCGAATTAACGCTGCTAAATTCGAATTAAAGTCCTAGTGTAGACCAGGCCTAACAGTGCTAACATCACACTTTAAATCATAATCTAGACACGGTCAACAGGCCTGTGCAGTTTATATATTTGGCACTTAAAGGTGCCATTACTGAAACCTTTTTGCCAACCACCACACTGTTACACCAAAAACTGAAGAAAGTTTGAAAGATAAACAAATGCATAATGTCCAAATACTCTTCACTCTTTAGTATACATAACTTTCAAAAGTTAGTAAGTTATGTACATATACTAAAGGAGAACATTATTTCCCGTCACTTGAGGGAATTTTAAAGTTTAAATGTTAGGAAACCTCCATTTAATTAGTTCTAGAGGATTTTCTTTCAGAATTGACTTATTGGCATAAAATTTACAGAAGAAAAGAGAGATTTGCCTAGTCTTCTACACAGTGGTATAAATTATTTTACTTGATTCTTTTTTGTAAATAAGTGAAACATGCTTTATGTAGTGATTTTATCTGAACAAAATGTGATGTATTTATAGTAGAGTAGTAATGACTAAATTTTACTGTGTATTTATGATCCTTGGAGGAACTATGTTAAGTAGGCTAGGAAAAGAGCACACAGGGACATATTGAAAAAGATGAGTGTGATCTTTCTTAAATGGCTTGGATCCATATAAAAGTCTTAATGAAAACAACTTTAACTGAGGAAATGTGTAAAAGAAACTGTCTTGATGCTCTTATATATGCTATGTGGTAGTGTGCAGGTGAAATAGTAGTAATGTTAAAGAATAAATTAGCCTGAAAAATAAGAGAATGTAAGGAGATCCAAAAAAAGGTCTATTTTGCAGTAATGTAGAGGAGTGTTAACTTGAGCATGATTTTTATGAATAATTGAATGATCTGTACTAAGTTCTGAGCAAAGATAGAAATATTTATATTTGACAGTTAATAGCAATGATAAAATTATTTTAGTTAACAATGTAATCACGTTTTGGATTAGGTGTTATGTAGCATTCTGAACTTTTAAAAATATTAAAATGGTTATAAAATTTTGTATAACTGAAGAGTATCTTCTTTGTAACAGGATTTATTACAAGCCCATTTTTAGATGCATATAATGAGTAAGAGTATGTGCTGGTCTAGATTGGCATCGGGTGTTTTATTCTGAGAGCCAGTTGGCTTTAGTAAATTTCCAAGAGGTATGGGTTGGAAGGTACAACACTTGCCAAGGATGACCCTCAGATCTGCTATTGGAGTATGTCCCAAATGTTCTGAAAGTGTTTTCTCCACCCTCTGCTGTTCGTGGTTGAAGGCCTACACATTAATGTATAAATTTTCCGTGTCCTCCCACCCCCTTTAGGTCGTCACCAAACCAACGCAATACTTCCTTGTGTTTCTTACATGTTTTATTGCCCAATGGAATTCTTATATCGGTATTAACTGTCATTGGCATTTGAGTTAGCTCCAGTTAAAATGATTTGGGTAGTCAGAATCTCAGAGCTATTGATTCAGGCCCAAGCAACCGTTGCTGCATTGGTTATATGCTTCAACTTGTGAAGATTTTCTTCACAACCATAACAGATTTCACTTTTTAAAAGTAAAAGCAAAGACTTTGAACAGTTGAGAGGTCTGCCTGCACAGTACACTTTGGAAAACACTGATCATAATCTTCAACTGATTCTGTTTATCTGTGTGCCAAATAGCCATAATACTTACCTGCCTCCTCAGGTAAAATGTCTGACGTGTTTTGAGATTCTCAGATAAAATGCTGAGTGCAAATTAATATATCTTTTTCTGTATTTTAGTGTAGACTTTTAGTCTGTTTTTAGTTTATAAACTGAAATTTTGGTGTTGTAAATTAGTTTAATTTTTATTCCACTTGCACACTTAAGTGTGTATATTTAAAGATTGTGTGAAACTCTTGAAGATTATCTGCACCTACATTTTAAAATCAAATGGCTTGAGAAAATGTGAATATATTTTGTGAGTGTATTGTACTTCTCAAGTGCACGTGAGTAAAGTATCTCACATGACCCACTTGGGAAGTGTTATCAAATGAATCATATAAAAATTGATTAGGAACCTTGGGCCCCTGGCAAGCTGCCAATACAGCCCTTTATGTTGTAACTGTTGTGCACCACTCTCTTATGCCACTTAATTTTGATTTATTCTCTATTAGGTGAAAAGCAGGCAGCCACACATATAAGTCTTGATCAGGAATATGATTGTGAATCCTCTCACCAATGGAAGGAGCTTGAAGAACAGGTTGTGGCTGTAGTTAATAAAGGAATAATACCAGCAAACTTTCAACCGACGCAGTATTGTTTGAACAGCTTTTCAGATAACTCCAAGTTTCCACTTGCTGTAGTAGAAGGTAAATTTATAGCGTATGGATTCTTTAAAAATCAGAAGTCTTTAAATGTAATCTGCAGGAAGTTTTCCATTTCTGTCGTGGAACTAACCAAGCTACTTTTTGTGATATGGCTTGTTTGAGGTGAATATTGAGTTTCAGATCATATTAGGAATATATACCCTGTAATCACTTGTTGAAATACGTAGTCCTATGTGAAGTACATAATAGCTTTTTCTTAATAGAACCAGTAACAGTGGAAGTAGCCTTTAGAAACCCATTGAAGGTTCCACTTTTGTTGACTGATTTATCATTGCTTTGGAAATTCCAACCTAAAGATTTCAGTGCAAAGCATAATGGAGCAACAAAAGAGTTGGTGAGTAATTAAGAACATTTAACTGTTGCCGAACTATTTTTTACAATTTAAACAATTTTATTCTTAAATGTACTCTTCTATGGCAGAATATTGAGATGTTGCTTTTATTAAAAAGGCAACATTTGTCAGCAAATACCATGAGTTCCTACAGTTATTTTCTGCTGCAATTTTTTTTGGGGTGGGATCTATTAAAAGCTGGCAAATGCTTTTTAACGTTTTATACTATTTAATGGTAAATAGTGTAAAAGTTTGAAGCACAGATATTATGTAAAGTATTTCTAATATCTGATTTTAACAAGATTATTTTAATTACATACCCTTTAAAGTCGCTTGAGTCGTCTGATAGTTGAAGCTTGGCATAACAGCAGCAGGGTGAAACTTTTTATGCATTCTTAACCTTTGCATCAATACCTATTTTTGCTTACTACACCTCTACCCCGATATAACGCGACCTGATATAACGTGGTAAAGCAGCACTCCGGTGTCCGAAATAGATTGCGGTCCGTTAAAGCTTGGTATTGAGTGAGGAAAAACAGACAGGACCAGAATAACAGTGAAAAGCCAAGTGGCTGCGTTTATTTGGGGGATAATTACAACTTGGGCCGGGGAAGTAGGCAACTTTGGCTGGGATGGTATCAAAATTACAAACACACCCCAAAACACAATAATAATACACTTTATACTGCTCACCACACCACACCAAATAGGCAGACACGCCAATCTTACAAGATAGGAATCGGGTTCGTCAGGGCGGTACCCGGTGCAACACAGAACAGAGACCCATGGGCCACTGCCTCAGCCACCCTTGCTTTCACACTAAGGGTAACCCAGAGTGTGGTGCGGCTGCAGCTGGGCAGATTCCACTCACTTAGACCGCGGGGACGGGAACCCCTTGGTCTGCTAATCTCCAGGTGGAGACAGCTCCCAGATTCATTCACTCCGGACAAAGACAGAGCAGTGATTCACACACACATAAAACAGTTTGCAATTAACAATTCACTAACAACTAGAACAATTATACAAGCTAGCTAAGCAATTCTGAGCTCATTAATACAATCCTGATATCCTGAGTAGATACTTGGTACTGAGTTAGGGAGGGGAAAAACAAGAGGCTAGATAAGCTAACTGTCAGACATCAAAAAACATACCGCACTCCAGGCGCAGCTGACCAGCAGAACAGACACCAGAAGCATGATGAGCTGACAGGGATCGGGTCCAAACGACAACGAATCCAAACGATACGACACGAGCGCGCTTTACCGGGAGGAGACCCTGGCCGAAAGGTTGATCAGGTCCTTCAGCTAACACGCGGATACTCCACACAAATTTTGGGGGGAAACCTAGTTTTATTGAGGTCTCACTCCCTCGTGTCAGTATCTGATTGGCTCCCTGGTCCCTCCTCCCTCCAGGCTCCGAGCAGTTGCCACCCCTACGTCAGCAGGATTTGCACACGGCACACTGGAGTTGACAAGTAAACAAGCTTGACCCTTAGATGACTGGGTCCAAAAAGAGCGGGAAAGTGAGTTGCTGGGCAGGATTAACCTGACCTCCAGACGACCGGCCCAAAAACAGGTTGCCGGGCAGAATCAGGCCTTCACACACAGAACTAGCCTGACCTTTAGATGGCCCAGCAGGAGAGAGAAAAAACAAAAACAGGAGAACATACACAGCCAGTGTTGCTGGGCAGGATTGAGTCTCTGCCCTCTCCTATATACAAGAACCTAGTCCAAGATGGAGGCAGTCCTGTCCTTTTAACAGGACAAGATGGCCGTGGACCGACAATTGGCCATTCAAAGCCATAACTTCGTATCGGATTGCGACATCCGGGAGGGTGGGGGGTGGCTGTGCGCTCTGGCAGATCAAAGTAAGTTCGATATAACGCAGTTTCACCTATAATGCGGTAAGATTTTTTGGCTCCTGAGGACAGCGTTATATCGGGGTAGAGGTGTAATTAGGTAGGATCACTTAATCTGCATATTGATTATAAACATAGCAGATATTGATTATAAAGTAATACAACTCTGTGGCCAGTTGATTCCATGTTACATTTGAGTTCGCTTAGATTTTCAGTTCTCATTGGCTTTCTTTTAACATAAATTGTTTCATGTAGTCTTTTATGTAACATGGGTATTTTCTGATACCTTTCATTATTATTTTAGTAGCTTCATAATCAACCCCTTGATATTTAAAATAACCTGTACTTATAATGGCACTTTGGATAATGTCTCTTGTTGGCAGAATTTCCTCTTATAATGACCCTTGTTATTGAAAGAGGTCTGTAATAAAGTTTGTTGTTCTGAAATGTTTAATACATTTCTGTCATATCAAGTTGATTTCCTGTGAAAAGGTGTTGTTTAGACCACTTTCTTAATCTTTCAACTAATTACTGTTTTTTACATAATACTGTAGTCCCTCAGTATTAATGACTGATTATTTCTAGCCAACCATAGAAAGAGGCAACTTCATACTTGTGGTTTGGCTAACTTTCTCCTTCAGAAAACTCCCTTTTATTTGCTGTGCCTGGGGTGCAAGCCTATATAACCTTCTGTAATTCTCAATGAAATCCATATTCAGAGCTGATCATCTCACAACATGTGATGAATCTCACATGCACTGTCATGATGTAAACAACAGAATTGGTCTCTGGAATGCTGTTCATTAATGAAGTGGCTCACTAGGCCTGGAAGGTTGATCAGTGCTTAAAAATTACCTATCTACCTTAAAAGTGGTAATAAAAGGAGTCTGCTGGCGCTGGTCGCATTTCTACAGGTCCCTGTTTACGGTTTCAAATTGTGCATTCTTTTGCTTCTTTGAAGTGCCCTAAAACAACACACTGTTGCCAGAACTAGTATTTGTAGCAATTTAGCTCAGAGGAACATTGTGAGTAAGGAAATAAAAACAGTTCTTCAACCAATTGCCTTTTTCCCTCCCTTCCTTCCTAGGCATGTGGAAATGACATGATAGGAGCTGAAGTAATAGCTGAGTTCTTAATTAATAGCGAAGAGACAAAAATGGTAAGTAGGTAAATGTTTATATTTACACTTTGAATGTACATTATCCAATATTGTATGTTTAGGTACAATTTATTTCTTAGAAATGAAAGACAAGTTTAGATATTCTATCAGACAGAAGGTAGTTCCATTTGGAATAATTTCCTTTTACTGCAGTACTTGGTACATCAGTATTATCCTTTGTTTTTAAGATCTCTAACAGGCTAATTCCAGATTATAAATTTTTCTTTCTGAAGAGATTTTTTTTTCCTATGTGCTTGATGATTTCTCTACTGATGTGCAAATGAACTATTCTGCAAAAATGTAAAATCAAAAATCTTGTAGATATTGAGTTAGTTACAATTAACACTTTTCTGATTTAAAAGTGCATTATTATATAATGTTGCTATGAATTTTTGTAAAAATGGGACATTGAATGTAAAAAATAAGTGGATTTTTTTTCTTAGTAGCAACAACAACAAAATTTAACATATCTCCACAGGCAAGACTAAAGCTCTTTCCCCATCAAACAGGGGAGCTACATATTCTGGGAGTCGTTTACAATCTTGGCACTATTCAGGGTACTATGATGATAGATGGGATTGATCCTTCTATTGGATTGCAAGCAGGTAAGGATATGGCATTCCCCTGAGAAATGGCAGAAAATCTTAGCTTGTACCACAGAATAGAACTGAAGTCTGCCAGGTAAACAGTGGCAGCTGGTGGTGGTGGTGGAGGGGGCATGTCTAAAGAAAGAGGGAGAGACTGATAAAGTAAGTGGACACAAGTGGCAAACTGAAGCAGCACATAGAAAGAGGATGGACGGGAAGTAGAGGTTTACTGTTGCGTAAACTACTTTCCCTTCAGCATTTGTAGACTAGGTTTAAGAAAAAAACCAGGAAAATTTAAAAATCTAATCTAATTCAAAACAAATTCAGATTTACTATGTTTTGCCTTCTTTAGCCTGTGCAACTTTCTTCTTCTCTAGAGTCCTCTCCATTTACTTCTCTTCTAGCTGTCTTCTCCTATCTCAATGCCACTTGAGCTTTCATCTTTTCCGCCTGTTTATAATCACCAGCTTTTTTCCCCAGTATTCCTTTGAAAATGTGAACTTCTCAGGCATAGTTTGTTGTCAAGCTATAATTTAATCAGATTTGATATGACATTAAAAATTACTTCAGCCAAGGACTTCTTAAAGGTTTCAGTTGTCACCCCTTTTTCCTTTCTTAAAACATGCTATTCCTTTAGATACATACTTTGTATAGAGTAAGCTGGTTAGTGTCTCTTACTTTTTAGTCTTTCAAAACGGCCACATTTAGTGAGCTCTATCTATCATGTTTTACACTCCTTTTTTTACTTTGGCCAATGTGGGTGGAAGGTGGGGCATTCTGAACTTGCTTTCATAAAATTTTTAACTTCATTTCAAAATAGGTCTATAACTTTCCTTCTTCCTTCTAAACCATCTTCCAGGAAAGATTTTGTTCTCTAACTTTATACAGAAGATCAGTTAAGATTAGGAGTGAAATTTTTTTTTGCTATTTATGCCTGTGTGATTGGTCTCAACCCAGTTCCTAGTTAAGAACTGTCAGAAGACCCATCTAATTGGGTTTTCTGACATTTCTGCAAGGATAAGAATTGATTAGGTTAAAAATTGAACTGTCTTGTTTTGGTCCTTCCAAAACAGTTGAGGTATGGCTTCTATACAGGTGCAGATGGCACTGCTAGTGCAATTCCTGTTTCATGCATACTAGTCTCCAAGGGTGCCATTTAATTTGTAATAATTAGGGCCTTACTAAATTCACAGTCCATTTTGGTGAATTTTACAGTCACAGGATTTTAAAGTCATAAATCTCATGATTTCAGATATTTAAATCTGAAATTCCACTGTGTTGTAACTGTAGGAGTTCTAACCCAAAAGGGGGATGTGGAGGCATCACAAGATTTATTATAGGGGGGTTGTGGTATTGCCACCCTTACTTCTACCCTGCAGCTGCCGGCAGTGCTGCCTTCAGAGGTGGGAGCCCAGCTATGAAGGCAGCACCACCGCCAGCAGCAGCGCAGGAGTACGGGTGACATGGTATGATATTGCTTCCCTTATTTCTGTACTGCTGCCTTCAGAGCCGGGCCCTTAGCCAGCAGCCACCACTCTCCCGATGCCCATTGCCAACCTTACTTCTGCACAGCTCCTGGCGGTGCTGCCTTTCAGAACTGGGTGCCTGGCCAGCAGCCGCTGCTTTCCAGCCACCAAGCTCTGAAGGCAGCACCGAAGTAAGGGTGGCAATACTGTGACCCCCTCCTACAATAACCTTGCAACCTCTCATGACCCCCTTTTGGATCAGGACTCCCAGTTTGAGAAATGCTGATTTCCCCTGTGAAATCTGTGTAGTATAGGGTAAAAATACACAGAAGACCAGATTTCATGGTCCATGACGTGTTTTTCATGGCTGTGAATTTGGTAGGGCACTATTAATAATCATTATGTTCACACTTAAAATGAAAAATAGTAAATGGTTTTCAAGTATATCTTCTTTTTTAGAAAGCCATGAAATTGAAAGGATTCGAGGCTAAAAAAAAACAGACTATTTTGCTTATGTAACTTCATGGTTTCAAACTGCTGGTTGTTATTTCAGGAAAGTTTGTCTATAATGGGATGTCTGTACGAGGACGACAGGACTTAGAAATTCAGGGCCCTCGACTTAATAATACAAAAGAAGAAAAAACATCCATTAAATATGGACCAGATCGACGTTTGGATCCTATTATAACTGAGGAAATGCCCTTGTTGGAGGTATTTTATATTCTCCCCTGCTAATAACTTGAGCCACATAGCTGAACATTTGACTGTACCTTTATAAAACAGTAATATTTTTTACTTTTGGTTTAACTTTATTTATAGCATTGCGATCTTTTGACCTAACATCCAAAATGGCAATCTTATAAAGGGGCAGAATGTAGTGGTTTATGTAAGTCATTCTTTTACAGCTGTACCAGTTTTTCCAACTACCAAGTTTGTATCTAATTCAGGTGAAACCTCAGAGAGTTACAGGTATCATCACAAATTTCTGCCCCAGTTGAAGTTTATACACTTCTGCCAGAATTTGAGTTAAGACAACTTTATTAGTAAAAGCTGCAAGAAAAAAAATATATCTGGCAAATTAGCATTTTGGTTTTCCTATCTCCATTAGCAAAACCTAATTTCCCAAAGTAGGGCCTTATTTCCTGAGTATAAAGGGGGTCAGGGAAAGCAAAAATGAAACAAAAATCCCTTAATTTACTAGGGTTCAGTGTGATTCCCTTTACTGTTAAATTTAACATTGACAAATTTAGTTTATAAATACTGTGGTGGCTTTTTCAAGTTATTTTCAGAAATCTGTCACTATTAAATTGTTAACCTTATAAATTTTTCCCCCCCAATGCAGGTATTCTTTATAAATTTTCCTACAGGGCTGCTCTGTGGAGAAATCAGAAAAGCATATGTAGAATTTGTGAATGTGAGCAAGTGTCCTCTTACTGCATTGAAGGTTGTATCAAAACATCCAGAATTTTTTACTTTTGGTGGAAATACTGCTGTTCTAACACCACTGAGTCCATCAGCTTCGGAAAACTGTAGTGCTTATAAGACTGTTGTGACAGATTCTACCTCTGTATGCACAGCACTGATGTCATCAGCTTCTTCTGTAAACTTTGGGCTTGGCACAGGAAGTCAGCCAGAGGTGATACATGTCCCACTTCCTGACTCTGTCCTCCTTCCTGGGGCTTCAATCCAGCTGCCAATGTGGTTACATGGACCAGATGAAGAAGGGGTTCATGAAATAAACTTTTTGTTTTACTATGAAAGTATTAAAAAACACTCAAAAATGTGGTAAGATTTTTTTAACTAGCTTTTTCAAACTAAATTAGGTTTTACCTAGTAAACTACTTGACACTAAATGTATTTAGGTATGTTAAATATTTCTGGATTCAAGTGCCCTAAAAATGAAAGTGGTGTCTATTTGGTGTCTAATGTTGCTTTAGTAGTAAAGCAAAGCATAAACATCAGTGGCTCTATATATTACACTGAACTCACTGCTTTCTAGATTAACTTTCTGGTTAAATTGTCAAACTGATTGAAAAATTGCTCTGTCCAAAACACATGCAAAGTACTACACTCATGAATGAAAGAAATGTCCCTGAATTCTTAGCAAAGGACAATGTACGTGAAGTCAGGCCTTCACCATGGAAGCATATTTAGTTCTTGTTCGTGGGTTGTCTTACTTTCCTAGGGGAAGAGAGAATGGAGTGGTTGCTATTGGATACTGTAAAAGGGAAGCTCTGTCCACATCAGAGCCTCAAGGAAGTTTGCTTTCAGCTCAGAACTTGGCCAGCAGTTCCAACTTATTAATTTCTTCAAACAATAATCAAAAACAAATAGCCTTTTCACAAAAACAAAATCACAGTAGTCTCTTTTCACTTTCTTACTCAATATATTTGTTTTGCCACTCATCTGAAGAGAAGGTGGTCTTACCATTTGTGATGTTTTTCTTTACCTCTTTTTTTTTCTTGTTACCATTTACAAAATACCAGCTAATCAGGTTGACATAGGCAAGAAGAGATTTTCACACTAGAAGAACGACAGGAGACCATGGATGTGGGTTAATTAGGCTGCACCTTTATTTCCTTTTAATAGCTGGGAGTATCTGGAAACAAATTGTACAGTGCAGGGAGGAGGGGGTCATCTCCCTGCTGTTCAAGATGTAGGGGCGCCAAACCCGCTTCCACAGCTCCTATAAGGAGTACTTTCCTTTAAATCCTTTTCCAATCCGTATTACCTGATAACCATATCCCTTCCATATAGAGTTCCTGCATTGGATATCTGTCAGAAGGAGCCACCAACAAAATTATTGGCTGCCTCCCCCACTCCATTACCCCTCCAGATTCCCAAATAGCCACAGATTCCTCCTTCCTTTTTTCCCTTTGTAATAGAGATGAACCACATTTCAATCCAGTGTCCACTCCCAAGCTTCCAAAGAGTGTACAAGCTGCATCAGCTGGTCCCATTACATGCCCTTCCTTATTGTGCCTTGTTCCTATGGTTCTACAGAGAGACTTGTACTGATTCTCAGGTTCAGTCCCTATCCTGGCTAATACAGTTTAGGAGTAGCAGCAGATAGGGGCTGAGTCTTTTGTAAACAGTGTGGTTCTTTAGAATCTATCAGTTCATCAAGCGTCAGTTGTCCAGACCATGGAGGAGTGAGCCTTCAGGAGACACTAGTGAACCAATACATTCACCTAACATTTTAATTTCTATCTGCTCATAGATCAGAGTGGAGAATTCAGTGTTTTCAATCCCTCTCTTCCTTCTCTGCCTTTCATTTTTTCCCCTTCATAACATATGTCCTGGCTGGTTCTTACAGTTTCAAATCAGTGCAGGGATGTTGTTTGTATTCTTGGCTTGCTGCACCTTCTCAACCTCTAGCTTTACCTAGATTAAGTCACTGCGACTTGGGAGATCTGAGTTCTGTTCCCAGTTGTACCAATACTTCCTATGTGACCTTGGACAACTTACGTAGTCTTTTTCACAGTTCCCCATCTGTAAAGTGAGAATACTTCACTACCTCAAATGATGTTGAGGATGAGTTAATGAGGCTGAGCTACTTGTATATTATAGTGATGTTGTCCATAAAAAGCACCTAGCTACAGTTCAGTTTACCTGTCAAATCTAACAGGAGAAGAGCTCTGTGGAGCTCAAAAGCTTATCTCCCTCACCAACAGAAGTTGGTCTAATAAAAGATATTACCTCTCCCACCTCATCTCTCTCAAGTCTAATAGAAGTGAGTTCTGTAAACTGGACTGAAGAACTTTGTTGTTTAGCTCCCTATAAATTACCCATCCTACAGGCTTAAGTGGGTTGTGTCCACAGAGCATATAATGTAACTGGATACATACCATCAAATATTGCTTGACTTTGCTATGAGCATATTATACTTGTGCTCTGTGAATTTGACAGGCCTCCTGTCATCTTCCAAGTGCAGAGTGTCTCAGTAAAAGGTCTACAGAACTCACTTTCTGGTGTATTGCAGAATACAGGCAGACCTGCTGACCTTCAGAAAATTGGTCAAGTTGTATCTTTTTGTCAAGTACTTGCTAGCTAGAAAAATATAAAGCTTACAATAGTTGACTTGCTCTTGCACTGCTAACAGGATTAGAAATAAGCCTTTTTTTGCTGAAGTAAGCAGTTTAAGATTCTAGATGCGCACAGGTATCAGATGTTTTTGAATGTGTGGTGCCATTTGTAGTCTTTTTGGACTAAAACCACACTTTAAAGTGCTCACATACTCAGCATATGTGTGTGACTGTAGTTAATTAAAAGTTGTACTTTTCAAAATACAGACTGATATATGGGAACTTTGGGCACTAAAGCAATTAACATATTTTGTTTATCAGCACTGAAGTACTCACTAGATCAGGGGTCGGCAACCTTTCAGAAGTGGTGTCCTGAGTCTTCATTTATTTACTCTAATTTAAGGTTTTGCGTGCCAGCAATACATTTTAACATTTTTAGAAGGTCTCTTTCTATAAGTCTATAATACATAACTAAACTATTGTTGTATGTAAAGTAAATAAGGTTTTTAAAATGTTTAAGAAGCTTCATTTAAAATTAAAATGCAGAGCCTCCCAGACTGGTGACCAGGACCTGGGCAGTGTGAATGCCACTGAAAATCAGCTTGTGTGCCGCCTTTGGCATGCATGCCATAGGTTGCCTACCCCTGCACTAGATTACCACTTAAAATTTTGGATCAGCAGCTATAAACTCCTCCCCCACCCCCCCAATCTGGCTAGATCTGAACCTGTGTCAGTGTTGTAGTTCTTGTATTTACATTGTCCAGAATCTTGAGCCTAATCATTAGTACAGGTTTTCAAACACCTACAAAGATGTGTCAACTTCCTACATCTTTTATCTTGGTGTGGGAGATGCTATATAGCAAAAGATGTCTTCTCAGCAGGAGCTGGAAACAAATTTATGGCCTGATTACATCTGTCTTTAAATGTAAAAGCATAATTGTTAATGAGAATTTATCTGATAAACCAGTATTGCAATTTAGAACCTGATGCTTTCTTTCTAGTCATAGAGTATTAAGACACACTGCAGTTATTTGTACCAGCCGATCTTTGAATGTTCGAGCTACTGTCTGTAGAAGTAATGCCCTTGAGGATGAAGGCAAAGGGGACAATATGCTGGTGTTTGTGGATGTGGAAAATATCAATACTGTAAGTTTATTTAGAAAAGGGGATTTTATTTTGTCTTTATACTCTTTTACCAAGGTTTACTCTCATGGCTGCATGTCTGGATATGTTTCTGTAAGCATATGCTTGGTCTGCTGATAGACAAGTTTCTCTTTAACATGCTAATTAAGACAAACTATTTTGCAAAACAGATTTATTATAAACATGAAGTTCTAAGTGAAACTTGCTCAATAAAATGCATTGAAACAATTTAGGACTCTTCAACTACAAGTGGAATTTCACTAAATCAAAGTTCAGTGTAGACAAGTTCCACTGTAATTCCTCCCTCCCCCCAAATATGCTTTAGGAACTGTGATAGGTGTCCGTTTTTATTTGACTTGAAAGGGTGTACATTGTAAGTTGCATTTGAAGCATTCTTGATGCCCATCAGTTGCAAGCATGGATAACTAGCTCTGAATCGCATATCTAAACCTTTCATTCTATCACACAAGTTTTGTTGCTAGCTGCAAATGAAAAAATGATTCAGTTCAACATTATGAACTTGGAATCTGAGTCTTTGACTCTTGCTTACACCTACTAGCCAAACTCTCAACCTGGTAGGTCCCCCTAATTGAAGTAATGGGTGCTGCTGGTACAGTAGCTTGGCATGATCTGTAGCGCTGGTTCGCAATCTTTCCACACTACACCCAAAACCCCAAATGTACTTTCTTGTTACAAGCCAAGGTTTAGAGATTGGGTCATAAGAAATGGCAGATGGGTTTTTTTGTGTGAGGCTCTGTCATAGTAGGTCTGTTATATGGGCACTTGTAAGTGTGCTTCTCACTGACCACATAGCATTTAACTCTTGTTCACTGGAACACTGTTTCTGATGCTGTGCTGGTATTAGTTATAAAGAGGGAGGGGGGCAGCAGGTGGAAGGAGTCTGGGATAACTGCTAGTTTGCTCTGTACCCTTACTGGGTCCTAGGGCTTGCAGTATTTTGCTGCTTTATTCCCCCTCAACCAGCTGAGTACAACCCAGGGTATGAACCAATTGCGGGTTGCATTCTATTCATTGTGAAATCCTGATCTTAGGAGTCAATAAGTGCCTTTTTTGCTTTGTTTTAAAAGATGTACTACCACCAAGATATAAACTATTGTAAACTAATATACAGTATAGTGTTTAAATTCTAACAGTGGGGCGGGGAAGAGGCTTATTACTTTGAGGCCAACTGTGTAATCTGGCAGAGTTCTTCTGGTAATGTGATGTCACCAGTGTAGCCTATGATAGGCTGCCACAGCAGAGCGGGCTGGAAGACAAGCGAAGAAAAATGTTCAGTAGTTCTCCAACCTGGCTGTGGGAGGGAATTCCACATATAATGCTAAATTTAGTGAGCTTTTCACTATTATCTTTGGCTCATTAAACCTATTAATATTGTAACTTGAATATTTCTTAATTTGTAGTTATATTTGGGTAGCACTAGAAATTGATACTGTTAGGTAACTTTAAAAAACAGATTAAACATTTATTACAACATTCCTTTGAAGGAGAGAGAGATTTTTATACTGATAAAGTGAGGCAGAAAGGTTAAATGACTTGTCTAAAGGTTTTTAAGGAGTTTGTCGGGTACAACTAGAAACCAGACTCCTCGCTGCCATTTCTGAGTTCAGACCACTAGACTATTCCATTTCACTAGAAATTATTGGCATAGCCTATAGTGGAATTATGCATATTTAAGAGTTTCCATGCTCCAGCAAGGTGAAGCTACAGTGTCTGCACTAAACAGCAGAATAATATAACTGAATCCCTACCAATGAATTTTTAAACAGTTGGGTGCTAGTTGAATCACTGAACTGAGCCAATATTTCAGTGGTTCTCAAACTTTTGTACTGGTGACCCCTTTCACATAGCAAGCCTCTGAGTGCGAACCTCCCCCCCTTATAAATTAAAAACACTTTTTAATATATTTAACACCATTATAAATGCTGGAGGCAAAGTGGGGCTTGGGGTGGAGGCTGATAGGTTGCAACGCCCCATGTAATAACCTCGTGACTCCCTGAGGGGTCCCGACCCCCAGTTTGAGTACCCCTGCAATATTTGATATGCACAGGCACATTGTGTTGCTGAGGGCATGTGTAAGGCAGGAATTCTGACGTCAGTAGGCTTCCAGAACTTCAAATAAAACATTTTTAATTAGTGTTTTATATGTAACTGAATTGTGCAGAATGTTTTTATCATTCTTGGAAATGTTTAGAAAAACAGGCGTTATTAGGCAACATTAAATCTTAAAGTTAATTTAAAACATAGGTTTTGTCCTTCTGGCCCACCTGATTTGGAATATTTACCTAAGTAATTTTAGACAGTGGTATGGATAGAGTCAAAGTGTCCTAGTGGATAGAAAACTGGACTGAGAATCAGAAGGCCTTGGTTCTATTCAAACTCTGCTGCTGTCCTGCTGTGTGAAACTTCACCTCTCCATGCCTCTGTTTCTCTTCCATCCTTTCTCTTGACTGGTTATTTAATTTAAAGGCTCTTCAGGACAGGGACTTTCTTGTTGTCTTTGTACAATGCCTAGCACAAAGGGACTCCAATCTGTTGTGGCCTCTGGATATACACCTCTACCCCGATATAACGCGACCCAGTATAATATGAATTCTGATATAACGTGGTAAAGCACTGTTCCGGGGTGGGGGTGGGGAGCTGTGCGCTCCGGCGGATCAAAGCAAGTTTGATATAATATGATTTCACCTATAATGCAGTAAGATTTTTTTGGCTCCCGAGTACAGTGTTATATCTGGGTAGAGGTGTACCTGTATTACAAATAATATGGATTGGGGCTTTTCCAAAGATGCCAAATCTCCTAGATTTTGAAATAGGGCTCTTCATTTATAGAATAAAAATTTGCTCCTTTTGTCAGTTGGTTTAGATTGGCACAATTAACTTTCTCATTTTTATTTAGAGTGAAGCTGGTGTTAAAGAATTTCATATAGTACAAGTATCAAGTAACAGCAAACACTGGAAGTTACAGAAAGCTGTAAATCGCTCTGAAGACAAAGGTTTGTATTTGTATCAGGTATAAGTTAGTCACTGTTCTGTTTGGCAAAGAACAGTTAATCTTATGCAAGAAAGCATCAAATTATACTGTTTAAATCTACTTATATTTTCTTTTGTCTTTTTTTAAAATAAATTTCTTGTAATTCTGTTTTTTTACCATTTCAGAAACTAATTTGTCATTATCATTAAGAGACATTTCTGCTCTACCAATAAACTAAAAATCCATCTGTATAATGAGAGTTCAACCTAACTGTTTGGATTGGTTGACTAGTTGAGTTCACTTCTCAGTTTCTGCCGATTTCCATCTGCCTTGCTTCCTCTGTTATGTTACATCTGTTTATTTTTATAGCGGTAGAATGATACTTAATTTATTTGCAAAAAGAACAGGAGTACTTGTGGCACCTTAGAGACTAACAAATTTATTTGAGCATAAGCTTTCATGGGCTAAAATTCACTTCATCGGATGCATGAAGCGGAAAATACAGTAGGAAGATGTGTACGTGTGTACACACACACACACACGCGCGCGCGCGAAACAATGGGTGTTACCATGCACACTATAACGAGAGGGATCAGTTTAAGGTGACCTATTACCAGCAGGAGAGAGAGTGGTAATCAAAATGGCCCATTTCCAGCAGTTGACAAGAAGATGTGAGGAACCGTAGGAGGGGAAAATAAACATGGAGAAATAGTTTTACTTTGTCTAATGAGCCACCCACTCCCAGTCTTTATTCAAGCCTAATTTATTGGTGTCCAATTTGCAAATTAATTCCAATACAGCAGTCTCTCGTTGGAGTCTGTTTTTAACGTGTTTTTGTTGTGATATTGTGACTTTTAGATCTGTAATCGAATGACCAGGGAGATTGAAGTGTTCTCCAACTGGTTTTTTAATGTTATAATTCTTGACGTCTGACTTGTGTCCATTTATTCTTTTATGTAGAGACTGTCCGGTTTGGCCAATGTACATGGCAGAGGGGCATTGCTGGCACATAATGACATATATCACATTGGTAGATGTGCAGGTGAACGAGCCTCTGAAAGTGTGGCTGATGTGATTAGATCCTATGGTGGTTTTCCCCTGAATAGATATGTGGACAGTATTTTCCACTGCATGCATCTGTTGAAGTGGGTTTTAGCCCAGGAAAGCTTATGCTCAAATAAATTTTAGTCTCTACAAGTACTTCTGTTCTTTTTGCAGATACAGACTAACACGGCTGCTACTCTGAAACTTATTTGGTTATCCGGTTATCTATTTCCAAACACCTGGGCTTCCTGTTGCACTAGAATTGATGGCCAGACCAGTCAGACACTACTATGCTGTAATTGTTTCCTTTCCCATACCTGCTCCTTCTTTCTCTATTTCAACACGTTCTACTCCAAGTTAGAAATAATTGGAGGTGCAAATGGGAGTCTTTCATTCACTGACTCATATTATCTGTATACCAGATAATTATAGCAAGATGGATTCCTTGTATATGTTAGCAAATAAGATTTAGAATCCAAGTTAAGTAAATTCTATTATAGTCAGTTTTTGAGACAAGTAACTTGTACAATATTGGTTCATGAGCAGTTTCTAAATACTTAGTCTCCTATATGCGTCAGGCTTACAGATTGAAAAGACTGGTTTTGGGAGGTCCTCAGGTGCTACGGTAGAGGAGACCATATAAGTATCTAGGCCAATGGGAAATAGTTTTTTTTCAACATCTTTCTTTCAGATTATAAACTTGCCAGTAGAGAGAGAGGAAAGCTATGCTTTAAAGCAGTAAGATGCAAAAACTCTGGAGGTAGGTTCACTTAACTTTATTGGACATTGGGTTTGGGTGGGATTTTCAAAAGTGTTTGTAACTTCCGTGAAACTTAAGTGCTCATGTTGTGACTTTGCATGCAGATGAAGTGACACTTCCTCTCTTTCTGTCCTTTAGAAAATTACACATTTGCAGACGTTGTCTTTGGAAATGAGCAGGTATGTAAATTGATACAAACTTAATACTTTGTCAGTATTATTTCAATGTTAAATACCTGTCTTGTGCATATGACCCAATCAAAGCCTTTATTGCCCAAGAAATACCTCCGTATGTGGCATACAATTATCTTTTGCACTTCATGTTTGTGCTAGTATTTTAAAAACACAAATTCTTGTACCCTGAAGGTCTTTCTCCTTGCTTCCTCAGTGTACATAGATGTAATAAACAATATGGACATAGACAATATGGGAGCATGATCCAGTGGATAGGGTCATGGATAATCTGGAGACCTAGATTCTATTTCTGGCCCTGGCACTGAGCAATTCACTCCACCTCTTTCCCTTCCTACCCTTTGTTTCTTTCTGTTTAGATCATAAGCAATTCAGTACCTAGGATAGGGAGACCCTAATCTGTTGTGGCCTCTAGATGTTACTGTAATAGAAATAATAAAAAAACTATTAAATTTGTTGATGGTTTTTAACATTTGTTCTGCTCTCACATGTTATTGTAAAAAGTATGTGGGGGTGAAGGGAGGAGGGGTTCCACGAGTGTCTCAGTGAATTCCAGAGATGCTTGTTGTGTTGCAAGTAGATCTCTTCCCTAATTGCCAGTCCTACAAACCCCACCTATCACCAAAAAGTCAATCTGTGTTTTTTGTCTTGTGCATAATCACTAATAATAAAGACTTCACAGTCAGACATACCTGTGCAACTTTTTGTTTTCAATGGGGTTGTGTAGGTATATTTGGAAGAATCCATATTCTTTCATAGCCATTGAATGCTTATAGCAGAGTGGGGGGGGGGGGGAGAGGAACTGTGACTAAAGTAGCCCTCTGACTCTGAATGCAAATGGAGAGTTGGTCTGTTGAGTTAAAGGTGCTAGTTTTATGCATTTACAAGATGGTATTGTCTGGATGATTGGGGCTTGCTATGTTAGGTAAAATACAGAGAAGGTAATGTCTGTCTTCAAAATCACCTTTCAGCATAGATTTATGCTTCAAATGTGACCACTATACCTAAATCTTTAAACAGTTGTGCCTTCTTACATTTTTTTTACTAGCTTGTATACCTGACACTTCCCCAAGTTGAGATTTCACGGATATTGCTTGTAGATGCAAAAATACCCTGTGTGATTGTGTGTGTGTGTAACATTGGTTTAATCATGCTTTAAATGCACAGTATATCTGACCCATTCTGTGTCTGATTTTACTGAGCTAAGAGTGTATCTGATGCCTTCAGTCAAATTAACCATAGACAAGCCTAATTTGCTCCTATTGAAGTTGGTGGAGGTCTTGATGATGACTCAGTAGAAACAAGATTGAACACTGATACAAAGCTTTAGAGTACCTTTGTGTCAAAACCAGTAACAGTTCATACTGAGACTTCATAGAGCAGTTAATATTTGCATGTGTATATAAAAAAAGATTTGTTTGACTTTGTAGTTGAAAGACAACACATTCTATAGAACAACTGTAAATGTGACTTTAAACTTCAAGATGAGAGCACTGGTAGACATAGAGTTGTTCTTTTGTACTTTCATATGATCACCAGTGGGGATACTCATAAAGCACCTTTGCTTTTTTTCTTTACTTACACATTATAATGCCAGTTAGTAATTTTCTCTGCCTAGCAGATAACACCCAGCTTGATCTGTATCACCTGATCCTGAAGTAGCACTTTCTCTTGGTGTTTGCTAATTTAGTTGATCATCTTTGATTACATCTGAACACAGACAAAACAAGATGCTCATTCTTATCTTGAAATAAGGGTTAGACAGTTTCTCTGCATTTTAATATTTTCAACTGAACTGTTAAAGAGAAAATTGAGATTTCTCTGTGAAAACATGCTGATATATTTTAAAGTTTTTTATTCTCTTAGGAATGTGGGTAGGCTTGGCTTTCGTCTACAGCAAACTGTTCCAGTTCAGTGGCATTTTTGTAGGTTTAAATTACTTAATCATAAGACTTAGACTGAGAGAGTCTTAATAGTTTTTCACAATCAAAGAATGTAGGGCTTGCAGTGCATATTCTGGAACAGAATTTTGTGCCATTTACTTGTCATTCACAGCAGGTAAAACACAAGCATCTACTTGTATTTACAATCTTATATCAGTTATTCTGCTATAATAAGTAAAAATTAAGTTAACATTTAGTCAGTGCTCAATGTATAGATGAGCATTCGTGGAAGACAATCGCATGCACTTAAATTGTTGCTTTTTAGAAATTTTGGCAAACTAATGCTACTATCCCAGGTATGCTAGAAAGCAAAATGAGTTCAAAACTGCACAAGATACAGATTCTGCATTGCCACTAAGTTTTGTGCAGATCCACGTGACGTTATGTGAACTAACTTACATATTCACCATAGGATCATAAACTTCGTCTTATTGTCAATACCCTCTGCCACAAACCATGCTAAGGATGGGATCTGGAGGTGCGTAAAGCTGGGTGATTTGGTGAAGGCTGTAGGTGGGTGCTGGGTAGGAGCTTTTCTGGGGGAGAACTTATAACTGTACCACCTAGGAATTCTAGCCATGGAGCAGGACCCCATTGTGCTAGGTGGTTCACCGGCAGTCCCTGCCCCTGAAAGTTTACAATCCAAGTACACCTCTACCCTGATATAACGTGACCCGAAATAACACGAATTCGGATATAACGCGGTAAAGCAGCGCTCTGGGGGGGATGGGGCTGCGCACTCCAGTGGATCAAAGCAAGTTCGATATAATGCGGTTTCACCTATAATGCGGTAAGATTTTTTGGCTCCCGAGAACAGCGTTATGTCGGGGTAGAGGTGTATATAATAAGAGACAACAGAAGGTTATAGACAAATAGATGGAGTACAAGGAAACAATGAGACAGTATTGTCAGTGATAGTGGTCCGAGTACACTAGCAGTCTAACCATTGTCAAGGTTTTGTTAGTGTATCATGGCAAGGGGAAGGTTTTTTCAAAGAGGGATTTGAAGGAGGATAATGAGGTGGTTTTGCACATGTTTATGGGAAGTACCTTGCAAGCATGAGGGGGAGCATGGGAGAAACATGAAGGTTCTTATTTGAAAATTTAGCAAATGGATGATTGGCATCATGGTCCGACTAGTTGACCTTGATAGTGAATGAGATATGATGCATGGAGTGGGGATAAGTTGTGTAGAGCTTTAAAAGTGAAGACAAGCAGCTGTTGGATGCGATAGAGAAAAGGGGAGCCAGTGGAGGGGTGACATGAACAAAGCAACATGCAAGGAGAATTATCTTTGCAGAAGCATTGAATAGATATCTTTGGGACAAGATTGCACTTGTCCAGGCCAGAGAACAGAGTGTTGCTGTGATTGAGATGTGAAATGAGACCCTGGATAGGGATTTTTAGCTGGATGGATGGAGAGGAAAGGCATATCTTAAGTCTTATTTCTCAAGTCTTATCTAGAAGCATAGAATATCAGGGTTGGAAGGGACCTCAGGAGGTCATCTAGTCCAACCCCCTGCTCAAAGCAGGACCAATCCTCAATCCCCTCCCGCCATCCCTAAATGGCCCCCTCAAGGATTGAGCTCATAACTCTGCGTTTAGGAGGCCAATGCTCAAACCACTGAGCTATCCCTCCCCTGCAGAAAGAATTAGCAAGAGTTAGACATAATGTGGAAGTCATGTCCTAGAGAGAGATCAGAGCCTAAGGTGAGGCAAGATTATGTACCTGAGTGACAAGCAGAAGTATTGGGCTAAGGGAGAGGGCAACAGCTGATGGTTGTTAAGGCTGGGGAGTTACTGGGGGAGTTTTGTGACTCTGCCCCGAGAGACACCTTGGGGGAGAAGACAGGGACAGCTGGGAGTGGGGGGAAGTTTAAGGGGGAAATTGTGAAAGAGGGATTTGATGGGGAGTAGTTGGGGAAAGGGGTATCTGGGAGGTAGCTGTGGAGGGGCTCTTTTGGAGGATTTCAGAGGCTGGTGGATGTAAGTGTCTGATAAGCTATCTCAGTGCTGGCTGGGGAGAGGGGAGCCTGGGACCAGTTTGGGATCCCAATAATTTTCTGTCACTGCTTTGTTATACCCTTCCAGGCTACTCTCCCCTGGACTCTCTGTGAAGGAGGGGAGGGGAAGGAGGCCACAAGGCAGAGGCTGCTTACTCAACTGGCACTATAGTGGCTTCTTTTGGCCATGAGCCACAATTGCAACTCACTTGCAATATAGCTCACTGCACAGATGTGACAGGGTTGTGTTTAAATATGTGTGTCACAGATCCATGGCACTTTGTAGCCCTGATGTTGGTGGTATGAGTGGTACTGTTCGAACTTATTTGTAAGGAATTTATGAAAATACAGTAATGTTGGGATATTTTCGCAATCAGAAAAACAGCTAAAAGAAATTTTGTAAGTGTTTGTGGAAGGCAGTAGATCTTAATCAGAATGAATTGATCCAAGTCATTACTTTTAAAAAGGGCATCACTTCCAACATTTTTGTATTCTACATTGTTTTTCTGAGCCTCAAATTCCTAATGGTTGGGCTTGCTCCACGCTGCTCAGCTTAGCAGATCCAATCAGTGGCTGAAGATTTTAACTGTTTGTTCTTGCTGATCATGCCAATTTTCTGTGGATTAGAGCTCTCTTCTGTGTTTGAGACACAGCATGCCACGTGTTCAGGTTCCTTTGTATTTACCTGAATGGCTGAAGTCTCATGAGACAGGGCCAAAAATGCCCCAAATGCAAAGCCTTGCTAATTTCCCCCCATTTTAGCACTGATCTGCTCAGTATGCAGGTATTTAGAGTTCTCTGAAAGGTGGCTTTTCTGTCAAATTCTCCTGTGCCTGCCTTGCTATCATGCACCAAATGACACGCTATAAAATTCAGGAGACTGACCATTCTCACCAGGCCGGAACTATGCCTTATCCCAGCATGAGCTTGGGTGGCTGAGTGGCAATAGAATTGCAGGTACATCTGATCACCACAATGGAGTAGGGGGATGAGGAGGTATGAGCAGCAGTAAGATAGTCTCTGATATTTACTCAATTGTTAGTGTATCTTGTCCATTGTTGGTGCGGGTTTAAATGGTAGCCTTTAATCCAGGCTTTCAGGTATATGAATACAGGTATTAGTTAAGTGTAAAAATCCTGGGCAGTTTCATAAAGTAAGGCCTGCAAAAATGGCAGGGCAGTATTTCTTCTGTCTGTGTTGTTTCAAATTTAGTATAGTCCCTGAGTCTCATCGGTCTCCTTTACAGGAAAACATTCTAGAAAGACCATTCTCCCATAGACCATTACTTCCCCAAGCCCAGGGTTGATCATTCCTCTCCCATGGTGTGAGTAATCTGCCAATACACAACAGTTAACAGCTTTGCACAAGGTAATATAGTTTGGTCATTTTGACAGACCTCTGAAGGGTGGGGATGAAGGAGTAGGAAGACGTACCAAATATTGCCACCACCTCCTTGTCCAGTCTTCTCCCAAGGACAGACTCCTTAGCTGCTACTTCATTCTGTGAGATTTGGTTGAAAAAGTTCTGGAGTAAGTGATGGATCCTAGTTATATATATATACACCGCTACCTCGATATAACACGAATTTGGATATAACGCGGTAAAGCAGTGCTCGGGGGGGGGGGCTGCACACTCCGGTGGATCAAAGCAAGTTCAATATAATACGGTTTCACCTATAACGCGGTAAGATTTTTTTGGCTCCCAAGGACAGCGTTGTATCGAGGTAGAGGTCTAGATATCTATCTATCTATACATAACTAGGATCGATCTGTCTGTCTAACAACTTAAGATTTGCTTCATAAAGACCTAGACCAGGGTATTGTCCATCATCTCCATCAAAGTTCAAGCCTCAATTTGGGTATCGTTAAGGGCAATGAAAGTGGCTTTCTTGGTTAAATTGATCGGGCCTGCAGAATGAAATTCGAGGTGTTATTACCCCATATATAGACTTTGCAGCCTTAATAAATGAGTCTGGCCTAAAAAAAAAAAAAAAAATCAGGAGGCCCAATTTTTGGGGTTTTTTTGCTTCTGGTTTCTAAGTTTTCAATGTGCACTCGGGACACAATTTTAAACTCTTCTCTAACCATGAGGGCTAAATGTTTTTTTTAATGAAAGTTGAGATTTCATATAGTCAGAACTGCAGGATTGGGAAACCTTAAGGAAAACATCAAATGCAACATTTTAACCATATTGATGCCTTCAAGAGTCATCAGCAGGGCTGGAACCTTTAGCCCTACAGCACAGGCCTGTCTCTCTTGAGCAATGAAGTAACAAATAGCAGTAGTTAGTAGTTTGTCTTCCTCTGTATCAGTGTTTCTCAACTTTTTTTTTGACCAGCTTGCTGCCTTCCTTAACTATGTCACGGAGGTGCATGGACTGGTCATTGAGAAACACAGTTCTATATGGACCAGCCACTAGAGAGGGATGAGACCTAGATTTTACCAGTGGGTTTCACAGCGATTTGCATAAGTGTCTCTGGTCTCAGTTCTGGTGTCTGGCCCCCAGGAAACAATTGCAGTGTCCTGCTCAGCTCCTGCTGCCCAGACACTGAGCCTGCTCATTCATTCTGTGGGGATTATGTATGCACAGTCTAGTCACCACATAAAAGATCTGTGGGGATGGAGCATGTTCATTGCTGATCGAATCTTTGGAGAAATTAGCTGCCAAACTCTAACAAACCTCTAATGAGCATGAGTGAACTGTGATATTCAGGCTTGTAATTTGGCCAGATTTTCCTGGGGATAGCAAACAGCACATCCTTGTCAAAAATCATGTTTTGCTCCAAATCATAGGAGTGCTAGAGCTTCCCATAAGAATGGCTGAAATAATGTAATAAGGGTAAAATATGGGTATGCACGAAAACAAAAGGGGTGTTCTTAATTCTGGTTAGCTAACTAGAGTTGGTTAACTTGAGGTAAAAGCCTAGTGAAGACAGGGCAGTTGTAATGTTTACATGAGTTAGCAGGTAGTTAAAGCCTGTTGGGGTATCCCAAACCATAATCAGTTCAATAGGGCAGGCTATCATTTGGAATAGTGGCCACAGCCCCTCATTTCCCCCTTGGTCATGGGATAGAACTGGACCATCTGCACTGATACAGTCTCGCATGATATTCTTATCAATAAACTAGACAAATATAACTTAGATGGGGCTACTATAAGGTGGATGCATAACTGGCTGGATAACTGTACTCAGAGAGTAGTTATTAATGGTTCCCAGTCCTGCTGGAAAGGTACAACAAGTGGGGTTCCGCAGGGGTCTATTTTGGGACCAGCTCTGTTCAATATCTTCATCAACGACTTAGATATTGGCATAGAAAGTACGCTTATTAAGTTTGCAGATGATACCAAAGTGGGAGGGATTGCAACTGCTTTGGAGGATAGGGTCATAATTCAAAATGATCTGGACAAATTGGAGAAATGGTCTGAGGTAAACAGGATGAAGTTTAACAAAGACAAATGCAAAGTGCTCCACTTAGGAAGGAACACTCAGTTTCACACATACAGAATAGGAAGAGACTGTCTAGGAAGGAGTACAGCAGAAAGGGATCTAGGGGTTATAGTGGACCACAAGCTAAATATGAGTCAACAATGTGATGCTGTTGCAAAAAAAGCAAATATGACTCTGGGATGCATTAACAGGTGTGTTGTGAGCAAGACACGAGAAATCATTCTTCCGCTCTACTCTGCGCTGGTTAGGCCTCAGCTGGAGTATTGTGTCCAGTTCTGGGCACCGCATTTCAAGAAAGATGTGGAGAAATTGGAGAGGGTCCAGAGAAGAGTAACAAGAATAATTAAAGGTCTTGAGAACATGACCTATGAAGCAAGGCTGAAAGAATTGGGTTTGTTTAGTTTGGAAAAGAGAAGACGGAGAGGGGACATGATAGCAGTTTTCAGGTATCTAAAAGGGTGTCATCAGGAGGAGGGAGAAAACCTGTTCACCTTAGCCTCTAAGGATAGAACAAGAAGCAATGGGCTTAAACTGCAGCAAGGGAGGTTTAGGTTGGACATTAGGAAAAAGTTCCTAACTGTCAGAGTGGTTAAACATTGGAATAAACTGCCTAGGGAGGTTATGGAATCTCCATCTCTGGAGATATTTAAGAGTAGGTTAGATAAATGTCTATCCGGGATGGTCTAGACAGTATTTGGTCCTGCCATGAGGGCAGGGGACTGGACTCGATGACCTCTCGAGGTCCCTTCCAGTCCTGGAATCTATGGATTCCTCTCTTCTACGCTGGCTTATTTAGAGCTGGTATGGAGTTAACTTCTGTGGCACAGAAGGTGTGCAAAAGCCCACATGCATGACTATTTTGCTTACCAAGGAGTTAGTACCGAGAAGCTCCACAATGGAGGAAATTCCACCTTCATAGAATAAACTTGAATCCGTTTATTACATGTACTGAAAGCAAAATATGTTGTTTTCTTACAGATAATCAGTTCAGCTAGTCCATGTGCAGACTTTTTTTTCCGAAGCTTATCCTCTGAATTAAAAAGAACACACACACAATCAAATATGTTTCAAGGAGCTGCAAAACAGTTATTTGATGAGGCCGTCAGATTGATACAAAAATGTAGTGAGGTGGATTTGAATATTGTTGTTCTCTGGAAGGTATGTATGGTCTGTTTTCAGTTATCCATATAATAGCTTGATTATGAAACATGATTAGTAGAAAATAAGAGCCAATGAAATTGTTTATATCTAACATAGTGTTCTTGAGATGTACACATAATTTTCCAGAGAAATGTTAGGTTTTGTTTTCATTAAAGTTTTAATTTGTCAGAAAACAGGAAATTAAGTTAATTGAAACCACAGTTGGGACAGTATTGAAAGTTATTACTGTAACAGTGAGTAATCAGGAACCATTTTTTGAAATATGTCTAGGATTAAATGTGATTTGGCTTAATACTTGAGAGATCCTGTGCCCTCCATATGTGCCTATGTTTCCTCATGGTGAATGAGGCTTTCTTTTTGCAAAGATAGTAAATCAAGTTCTGACCCCTTTGAACTTTACAGAGCCAGAGTCTTTAACTCTCTGGACACACAGGTAGACTCTCCCATACTTTGCTCACATTCTTAAAGGGTTTATTTGAAGTAATGCTCCCGCTCACTTTTTAAAGGGGTGGCTCCAATTACCAAATATAAACATTAAAAATGTATCAACATAACAAATTACACTAAATCTAAATACTGTGTTTGGCAATATAAAATTCCAGCATTTGTTCAGGAGTTTGCATGCTAACTTTTATATGTTGTTTTCACCTCCACGAAGAACCAGACTTTTTCCACTTCAGTTATTGGAGGAATTGTGGAGGGTGAAAGCCTGCTGTTTTCCTAGCCCATACATGCAAGACATGTTAGACAGCAGTAGAACACTGCTCAATTCCTGCTTTAGGGTTTCTCTTCCTAGCTCTGGGGGCAGATTGTGGTTACAAACAGTATAGCTAAATGTAACAATGCCCCCATTAGGGATTGTCTTCAGGGACTGAACCTGACGCCTCTGGATGTAAAAACAACCACCTCTACCATTTAAGCTACAAAAACATGACCTGTTACTACAGAAGCAATAGCAGAGCCATAAAATCCTTTATATGGTCTAGCCATTTACAGATGACATAGAGCCTACTTACTGTTCGTGTGTAACACAGCACCTTTTCTAGGAGTGTTGTTTTTGAAAGACAAAATAGATGAGACTTGACTTCATTATATTAGACCCCTGAGGTTTAGACCCAGCTCTGTCTCAAGTGAGCACCTGCAAACTGTTACCCCTCTGTACAGTGGGGGAATAGTGTGTCCCTCCCAAGGTAGTAATAAGAGACCTTGATTCATAATGAGTTGTGAAGAGTTCCTATAGAGGGAGTTGTCTACACTAAAAAAGTGTTGCCTCTTGTAACTACTGACATGCAGCGGCATTCCAAAGAATAATTGCAAAAACAGTAAGATTTAAAATTCCTTTATTTGAAATGAAATAAGTGACTGACTTCCCCTGAAGTTCACGATGTGTTCATCTAAGATCTGACTTCAGTGGGAGTCTTGCACTCCGAGGCTGCAGAATAGGACCTTGGTAAACACAGTGGAAAATACAGGTTCCTCCCACCCATGATAGCAGTTTAGAAGCTGCCAGGAGACTTGCATAAAATCTCCCTTAAAATATGTAATATAACAAATTTGTATGGCTTTGCTGAGTGTGAACAAAGCATCAAGCATTAGACAGCTTTGTGAACTTAAACTGTGCTGAACAGTCCTCTGACTCATGCAACAGGGTTGTACTGAATTCTACAATTAAACCAGGAATTTATGCTGCAATGTTAACTAAGCACTAACTCTCTTGGTAATCTTTAGTAGTGTTGAAATAATTCTAAAAATATACCACAATGCCAGAATGGAGCAAAACTGATTTAAATAAGAGTATCTACAATGTATCCTAAGATTTTACATAATTCATCTGAGATTTTGTTTAAAGTGAATTTTATTTTTAATTATGTTGTGAAATTCACTGCATACCTAACTCTTCAGTTCCTTGAATTAGAAAAATTAAAGCAACACAGAGGACTGTTCTAGATGGAATTTATGAATTAGCTCCTTAGCTTTCTACTGCAAAATAATTGCACTTTATTGGAAGATGACGTGATTCCTTTATTCATAATTTTGTAAATCTGTTGGTAATGATTATGATGTACTTTGAAATATTTCTAAATAAAAGGTGGTATAAATGTAAGATCATTATCACTTCTAAAGTTTGTATTATAAAAGAAGTGTTATTTGATAACCTTTTGAGGTTTGCAGCAAATTAAGAAATATTAAATGTCTATTATCTTTGCATTTAGGCATATGTTGTGGAAGACAACAAGCAGCTTATTTTAGAAGGCCAGCATCATGTTATTCTTCATACAGTAGGGAAGGAGGCTTTTTCCTTTCCTCAAAAGCAGGTAATCCTAATACTTTTTTGTATTAAAAACCTCTTGCTTTACAAAAGCCTTTCCAAAGTGTTCAGTATGTTTCCAAAATGTGTGTATCTAAATAAATTAATGAGATTACCTTGTAAAGGCTTCTGTAGTATTTATTTTGTAAAGTTCTTGTAAGTATACATCTTGTAAGTTAAATCTGCTAATTTTAGACTAATTTCGGCAACATACTTTCAAGTCTGTTAAATGGAAGTACATGGAAGAGTGTCGTTGAATGTGCAAGCTTTTTAGTATGTAGAAGCCTAATTAAACATAATATAGGATATTCAGACAAATCTATTAAGAGCTAAAGTTCAGTGTTTTAACACTTACAGGCTTTACTTAATTTTTTAGTGGCATTAATTGCTGGACCTCAAAATGATTAACAAGTTCATGTTAAAGGAAAAAAGGCAGTAAGCTCATGACCCATGTAGATGAGATGTAACTGCATAATTGTCTTAAACAAATTACTTCCTGAGTTTTGTTGCAGGATTAAAATTCAACTGGATGAATTACATTCAGAGCTCTTATTACAATATTAAGTTAGTACAATTCTTATGCTAACATGCTGACTTCTCTATTGCCTCTTAATAAAGTATTAAGTATTATACAGTATTGTATTAAGAGGCAATAGAGAAGTCAGCATGTTAGTATAAGAAAGGTACCTGGTAATATAGTAGTATTGAAACTTGGGTGAGTTCCCTCTGGCACAAAAAACCCCCAATCAACTCGGGATAAAATAAAATAAGTTGATTCCAAAATAAGGATCTTGAGTTTTGCTGCACTAAGGGATTAAATGAAAATGCTTGAATCTTTTGTATTCTGATGTATTTTGTGCACTAGTGTAGCTTTCCCTGTGAAACTTAGCAGAGTTATGAGAATTAATAGAATTATCAGAGGAAATAGCTTGAGAACCTGGCAAATTGAATTGAGAGATAAATCAATAAAATCTTTCACCGTTGTAATTAAATTTTAAAATATCTGTTCTCACTGATATCACAAAAACAGCTATAGATGAAAATGAATAATTTGGGTCTGCAACAAACGTGTGTGTGTGTGTGTGTGCGCGCGCGCAGCATTGGTAGTCATAAGAATTAGTAGTGTACAAAACTGTATTAACTCAAAGTGTAATACTGAACACATGAATAGTCCAGTGTATTTGTGAATGTGAAGAATTTAAAACAATGTGCAAGGTAAAGGTAGGTGAGTCTCAGTAACTAAAAGTTAAGTAACACTATCCTGCCAATCACAAAACTAAGTGATTGGGCAACAAAATGGCAAATGAAATTTAATGTGGATAAATGTAAAGTAATGCACATTGGAAAAAATAACCCCAACTATACATACAACATGATGGGGGCTAACTTAGCTACAACGAGTCAGGAAAAAGATCTTGGCGTCATCGTGAATAGTTCTCTGAAGATGTCCACGCAGTGTGCAGAGGCGGTCAAAAAAGCAAATAGGATGTTAGGAATCATTAAAAAGGGGATAGAGAATAAGACTGAGAATATATTATTGCCCTTATATAAATCCATGGTACGCCCACATCTCGAATACTGTGTACAGATGTGGTCTCCTCACCTCAAAAAAGATATTCTAGCACTAGAAAAGGTTCAGAAAAGGGCAACTAAAATGATTAGGGGTTTAGAGAGGGTCCCATACGAGGAAAGATTAAAGAGGCTAGGACTCTTCAGCTTGGAAAAGAGAAGACTAAGGGGGGACATGATAGAGGTATATAAAATCATGAGTGATGTTGAGAAAGTGGATAAGGAAAAGTTATTTACTTATTCCCATAATACAAGAACTAGGGGTCACCAAATGAAATTAATAGGCAGCAGGTTTAAAACAAATAAAAGGAAGTTCTTCACACAGCGCACAGTCAACTTGTGGAACTCCTTGCCTGAGGAGGTTGTGAAGGCTAGGACTATAACAATGTTTAAAAGGGGACTGGATAAATTCATGGTGGCTAAGTCCATAAATGGCTATTAGCTAGGATGGGTAAGAATGGTGTCCCTAGCCTCTGTTCGTCAGAGGATGGAGATGGATGGCAGGAGAGAGATCACTTGATCATTGCCTGTTAGATTCACTCCCTCTGGGGCACCTGGCATTGGCCACTGTCGGTAGACAGATACTGGGCTAGATGGACCTTTGGTCTGACCCGGTACGGCCTCTCTTATGTTCTTATGTTCTTTGTTTACGTGTTAGCTATCTGTTTTCTAATTGCATCTGAAGGCAGATATGGTTATCTATCTAGATATGTACATAGCCCCTGTCAGTGTAGCAGCTGAAGATGTAATGAATTTGTCCTCACAACCCTTCTATGGGATGTATTAACTCCATTTTATAGATTGGAAAATGAGACCTAGAGTAAGTGGCTTGCCTTGTGTCTCATAGCAAGTTTGAGACAGATTTGGAAGTTGAACCCTGGTCTCCCTGGGTTCCAGTCCAGTACCTCACCTGTAAGAGCATCTTTCCTCTATGGTATCCAAATTCCATTTATGCTTAAGAGAAGCAGGCTTCCAAGTTCTTAACCATTTCATATCAAAAAGCTTGTATTTTTGTCATTAGTGTCTTGTAACCGGTCAGCACTTTAAAAAATGCTATTATGTAGATATTTCACTATTTTATCTAAAATTGTACACATTATAACATCTTTCGTTCTTGTGTAATCCTTATGCATAGATTTTGTGACTACTGAAACAAACCCCTGCCATGCTGAAAAGTAGCTTTGTTTTGAGAAATGCCTGAACCATTTTTTACTGAATCTTACCCCCCCCAAAAAAATTCAGCCCTGAGCAGACATCTGGCATGGAAAACTCTCAAATTTAAGCTACTTTGACTTAAATTCACACCTGAAACCAATGGCTTACAAGTGTTGGGCAACCTTGACTATAGGCCTCACTGTCTGTAACTGAATAGAAGAGATTACAAGGTAGAACCATGCTGCTCAGGGAGAAATTATTCAGCCATAGTTCTAGGGGGTCTCAGAGGAATTGAGCTACAGTAAAGCAGTCATGGTGCCATTTTATTCATGGTTTGTGTTGAGGGTTTCTCAATTACCAATGATGCTAAACTGAGAACATATAATTGCCTTTTCAGCAGTTGCCAGCAGGAGATTATCATCCACAACTGACTGAACCATAGTAATTTTCAAGAAGACTGTAAAACCAAGATGTGACAACATGGAGTCCATAATAATTCCAGCAGAACTCTAAAAAAAACTTAGTGTTATCCTGGACCTGATCAAATTCCAGTATGAATAATTGCATATTACCTGACTGATTAAATTGCACTTGCAACATCAAATGGATACATTTCCTTCCCTAAACTTTTGGCCATAAAATTAGGACTTCTAAATCACTCTTCGCTATCCTAGCTAGCACAAGAGTAATAAAATTATATGCTTCAGGGCATAGCCTTTTCCCTGTGGAAATCAAAGATTTTTCCCCTCATATGTACAGTATTTTACCACTGTCTATGTATGCATTACGAGGAGACAGGATTTTTGCTTTCATATTATACATTAGGTTTTGGTTACTGTTGGATGCAGAATATTGTACTAGATCAGATATCTTATTTGGCACATCTTAGTCTTAATATTTTGTTCTAATAAGTTATAAATAGAAATTACAACTGACAGTGCTGCTACATCCATGTGCTGTGCTCTGACGCATCTAATGTTGCTAAGCAACATTGCTTTTTAAAAACTTGATTCACGTGCAGTAGTGTAGCAGTCTCTTTAATGAACAGACAGTTTTGAATCTGTTTATCCCCTTGGCTTTCCCCACTCCTCCAAGTCTACACGTGAGAAACTGCTCTTGAGATAAAATTAGAATCAAAGAATGCCAAATGTAGCTTATTCCTTTGAGCAGCCCAAAAAAGAGAGGCGGGGGTGGGAAGAAAAAAAACTAGGCCAGATGTGATTGAGTTCTTAAAGAACTAAGTGATACAATACAGTTTCTAGCAATAATACAAAGCAGAAATTAGAAATAGGAACTTATGAATATAAACTGAGGATTGGGTTTTTATTTATAAAACAGAATCCATTCAAGCAAACTACTAATACAGCCAAACATGTGAATAGAGATGTTATAGTAAAAGCTGTCTGGCCTACAAAATTACAAGCTTCGGCAATAAACCTAGAATGTGTACACACACTTTTTATATATATATATATATATATATATGTGTATATATATGTGTGTGTGTGTGTGTTCATGCTCTACTGTTGCCTTAGACATCCTAATACTGAACCAGCTATGCCCACTAATACGTAAAATTTTTAGACACAGGCCCATCTATGAAGATACTTATTATAGGATAGGAATTACTGCAATTCAGTGAAAAATAGGTATTTGTAGGAACCTTCCTTTCCACTGCCTCTAACACTGCCATAGTGGAGCTCTTTTTAGCACTTGGAGTCTTACCTGTTGTCTTCATCTGCAGTGACCAATTAGCTTTAGCTAGCCAAAGCTCAAAATGTGGCTACTCCCAATTTATAATTGCCGGGGCTCACTTTAGTTTTCAACAGCTTCATCCTCCTCCCCCTTTGTTTCCCAACCTACAGTAACCTGAAATCCTTTAATTTTTAATTTTCCACATTCAAGTTCAGCCACTTCTCCATATTATAATATTCCTTACTGTTTGTCTAAGCATTTTTCTCTTGATCACATGGGTAGAAATTCAAGCTAAAGGAATCTCAAGACAAGAAAATAATAGATTGGAAGGGGATTGGGCTGCATAATGTTGCAATTTTAATTAAAAGTAGGGTTCTCAATTGTAGTCAATTCAAGCAATTAATTACAAAATTAACTTGATAAAAAATTAATCAGTTTTAATCACACAGTTAATATAATACCAATTTAAAATATTTATAATAAATTTAATGTTTTTCTACATTTTCAAATATATTGATTTCAGTTACAACACAGAATACAAAATGTACAGTGCTCACTTTATATTTTTATTACAAATATTGCACTATAAAAAAGATAAAAGAAATATTTTTCAGTTCACCTCATGTAAATACTGTAATGCAGTCTTTTTTTGTGAAAGTGCAACTTACAAATGTATTTTTCTCCTTGGAACTGCATGAGACTTGTGTAAAATTATATTGAGAATTCTTTTTGCTAAATACATCAGTTAATTTTAAAAACAAGTATTTTTAACATTATCCGGAAAAGGTGTAAATAGCACATAGACATCGCCAAGTGACTGGGAGGCATTGTCATTGAAATCTATAGACTTGAAGGTGCCCAACACCTCTTGAGATCATGTTCATTGTACAAAAACTTCAAACTGGTTTAAATAGTTGAAGGTTAATGTGTTTTTAAGAAAGCTTCTACCTACTTTTTGGCACCCATCTTGTTGAAAAGCAGCACCTTTTGACACTTATTTGGGAGACCTTTACAAGTGTACCAAGTCTGCTTTAATACTGACTTAACAGTTTAAACTTGGTTTGAACACACTAATTCTTAGACTTGGTATAAGCCAATATTAATGCAGGATGGAGATTCTAGTATGGTTGCAAAAAAACATTCTAAAACCATGCTGAAGAAAGCAGCATAAGGTACATGGTCATTAGTAGTACAGGTGAGGGTAAACTCATTTGAAATACAAGCAACAGAGATTAGGTATTAGCAAAGAGCTTTACATTTTTCTCAGTAAAATTAAAAATGTGTTTTTCAGTTAATCTGAAGTTGAATGGTAACCATGTTTCCAATGTTAACTATATGAATCCTTTTTCAGGCTAACATTCATGGATGGGATTTCCCAATTTTTGTGATTCATTTGCCTAACAAAGGGGTTTCTTAGCTTCATCGTTCTGATACAGCAGTTATTCTCACAATTAATAGGAGGAATAGTAGTTTTATATTTGAATGTTCCCATTCCCATTGGTTTTTAGGAGGGTAATTGTGGGAGGTAATATAATTGGTTCCTTTAGTGCTGGCTTGTAATATTGAACAACTCATTTTCAAAAACTAATTTAGAACAAGTCAGATGATCCTGATTGTCCACATCTTTTTTGACTCCCACCATTCATATCATTTATGGTAAAAACCCATTCTGCCTGCCTCTTCAGAAGATGCTTACGCACTAGTCTGGAGTGGACAGTTACGATTTAAAGTTCAAAACATTTGTGAGTTTAAGTCAGTAGCCAGAATTTATTTCATCTGGGTATGAATCTGTTTTTATCGAATTTACATGAATGGGATTACATGAGAAAGTTAGTGCTATTAGCAGTAGAGTGTATATTTTAGCCATAGTATTTTGTTTTGAAGATTGTTTTTGAGTTTATAGAAAGCTTCTTGTTGTTTTAACAGAATTATTGATATTAGTTCCAAGTATCAGAGGGGTAGCTGTGTTAGTCTGTATCCACAAAAACAATGAGGAGTCCAGTGGCATCTTAAAGACTAACCGATTTATTTGGCCATAAGCTTTCATGAGTAAAAAAACCCACTTCAGATGTATGGAGTGAAAATTACAGATACAGGGATAAATATACTGGCACATGAAGAGAAGGGAGTTAACTTACAAGTGGAGAACCAGTGTTGACAAGGCCAATTCAGTCAGGGTGGATGTGGTCCACCCCCAATAATGTTGGCATACTGTGGGGTTATGCGGGTACCCATAGCATTTTTATGGCTGACTTAGAATAGTGCTCTACATTGATGACATCTTCATCATATGGACCCATGGGAAGGAGGCCCTTGAAGAATTCCACCTGGATTTCAACAATTTCCACCCCACCATCAGTCTCAGCCTGAACAAGTCCGCACTTCCTGGACACTACAGTGCAACATTTGGAGGTGTGGCAGGACCCAGGCCAGTCCACTTCCTGGACACTACAGTGTAAATAAGTGATGGTCACATAATCACCACCCTATACCGGAAACCTACTGACTGCTATACTTACCTACGTGCCTCCAGTTTCCATCCAGGACACGTCACATGATCCACTGTCTACAGCCAAGCCCTAAGATACAACCACATTTGGTCCAATCCCTCAGACAAACACCTACAAGATCTTTATCAAGCATTCTTAAAACTACAGTACCCACCTGGGGAAGTGAGGGAACAGATTGACAGAGCAAGACGGGTACCCAGAAGTCACCTACCATAGGACAGGCCCAACAAGGAAAATAACACAACACCACTGGCCATCACGTACAGCCCCCAGTTAAAACAGCTCCAGCACATCATCAGCTATCTACAACCTATCCTGGAAAATGATCCCTAACTCTCACAGACCTTGGAAGACAGGCCAGTCTTCGCTTACAGACAGCCCCCCAACCAGAAACACATACTCACCAGCAGCTACACACCAGACAACAGAAACACTAATCCAGGAACCAATCCCTGTAACAAACCGTGTTGCCTACTCTAGCAACACCATCAGAGGACCCAACCACACCATCAGGAGCTCATTCACCTGCACATCTTCTAATGTGATATATACCATTATGTGCCAGCAATGCCTCTCTGCCTTGTACAGTGGCTAAACGGGACAGTCTCTACATAAATGGATACAAATCAGACATCAGGAATGGTAACATACAAAAGCCAGTAGGAGAACACTTCAATCTCCCTGGACATTCTATAACAGATTTAAAAGTAGCCTCCCTTCAACAAAAAGACTTCAAAGAGAAACCATAGAGCTACAATTCATTTGCAAACTTAACACCATTAATTTGAGTTTGAATAGGGACTGGGAGTGGCTGGCTCACTACAAAAGCAATTTTCCCTCTTGGTATTAACACCTCCTCATCAATTCTTGGGAGTGGACCACATCCACCCTGACTGAATTGACCTTGTCAACACTGGTTCTCCACTTATAAGGTAACTTCCTTCTCTTTATGTGCCAGTATGTTTATGCCTGTATCTGTAATTTTCACTCCATGCATCTGAAGAAGTGTGGGGAGGGGGTTAACCCCACGAAAGTTTATTCCCAAATAAACCTGTTAGTCTTTAATGTGCCACCAGACTCCTCGTTATTGATATTATTGGAATTCTATTTAAATTTGTTTCTGAGAACAGAGATCACTTTTTCTTACAAGTTGACAATTGTATGGTTTATGCAGTGTTGTTGTAGCCTTGTTTGTCCCAAGATATTAGAAAGCCAAGGTGGGTGAAGTAATATCTTTTAATTGGGCTAACAGAAGTTGGTCTCGTAAAAGATATTACCTCACCCACCTTGTCTCTTTAATTGTATGGTTTCTTATCTAGATTTTCCTAAACTCTCCAGGTTGCTTAAAAAGGAAACTCAGTGAGATGTTAGTGGAGAGCAGCTCTCTGAGTGCTTGTGCTTTGAAAGCCTTTCCTCCCAAATATAAAAATTGTGGGTGGAATCCAGGCCCTATTGAAGTCAATGGGAGTTTTGCCATGACTTCAGCATAGCCAGTATTTCATCCTCTGGTTACAAAGAGAGTTGTCAACATGATGTCTTATTTAGGAACCAAAAGACTAATCTTAAATCTGGGGTGTTAAATTGTCCAATTTCAATCTGTTGCCAGTCCTTCAGTACCAAGGTAATGTTGCTTTGAACTAAGGGTTTCAAACATGTTATATTAATCAAATAATGAAATGTAATGATGCCAGACTTAATTTTTCTACATGTTTTTCTGTAACTTATCCTATTGATTTTTGTCTATCTGTTCAGATAAATTTTGATATTTGTTTTTTGTAGGGTTTTAAAAAAATACTCGGGAATTCTGATTGGGAGGACTTGGAACAGGTAACTGACTTTAGGGGGAAAAGCAATTTTTAGGATGTTGATATATGCTATCCAAGATAATATTGAATATTCTCCAATTAGATAAATTTTCTAACCTTCCCTCCCCACTCTCCATGGAGTCGTATAGTCTCTAAATGTAGCCAGTGTTACACATGGTGTCACCTTTCAGCAAGATGGATTCCATTACAGCAGGACCCGAAATGCCAACTGAATTAAAAAGATAGTTTACAACTATATTCCATTGTTAATAAGAATATTTTTCTTGCTTCTTGAGCATTTAGGTTGCTGGTCTGAATGCAGCAAATTACCTTTGGGTTAAAGGGCATAATTTTTTTTTTCAAGCATATGCTGTTATCTGATGACCTATGTCTAGTACAACCAGACCTGGGGATACTACTATAATGCAAATAATTATTTAAATTTCGTGGGTGAAATTCTAACACCATTGAAGTCAGTGGCAAAGCTCCCATTGACTTTAGTGGTGGCTGGGATTTTCCCTGCTATCTTTTATTGACTCAAGTCACAATCTCAATGTGTTTCTCATAGTGTTTTGTCTTCAGTATTTTAAGAAATTGTTGTAATATAAGTTGTTGACACAAGCGTAGCAATAAGCTAAGAATACTGTAACTATTTCTAAGTGTAGTGCAGAAATGGGATTAATCAATCAACTCCTTGTACTTAGCAGCTGCTGACATGTTCATTACTGTGAGTGCATTTTATGGCACTAATTATTGACTCTGCATCAACGGTTCATAAGTGAATGAGGAAAGCTAACCCCTCATCAGTAACTTTTTGATTGGAGTAGATAACAGACTGGATGGTGTTGGACAAGTACCATATCATCTAGCTTCTGGACCAGATGCAGCCAGCGTGATGCACTGAAGTTACACCTTTCCACATCATCTAATCTCCTCTGTCCTGGAGGTTGTACTCCACCACCTGCCTTCCCTTGGGCTTTCCACTATTTGGGAGGAGGAAGGTAGCTTTAATTTCTGGAGGAGCTTCCTAGGTTCCAGCTTTAGAGATGTACTGTATTAGTACATGTTCCCTTTCCACCCAGTGCCACCCACTTTGGGGCTTTCCTGGCTACCTGTAGTTCCTTGGTGGCAACCTCCCCATGATAGACTTTTCATTGTAGCTGCTTAGGTTTTTGGGAAAACCCAAGATGAAATTGGTGCAGTCTAAACATTGTTCCATTTTTATTTTACCAGTAATACGTTGGTTTTAAAAAGCAGTTTTGGGAGAAGGAAATTTAATAGTCTGCCTGTGATATAGCACCCTCATCATAAGAATTGCACCACTTCCTCACCTAAAACAGTAAGACACAGTAATTGCCTCCTGTAAACATTGTGACACAATAGTGTAATCTGTTGGAAGCTACAGTTCTTAGGAGAAAATGGTACCTTCAAGTTAACGTCTGTCTGGTTAATCCCTTGTTGTACAGTGTGTGGTGTTAGTGTATTTATAAAAGTATTTTAAATGAAGTTGTCTGAATATTTTTGTGTTCCAGGAATCACCAGAAATGGTTCTCTTAAAGTTTTTTCGACCAGAAAACACTTCACTACCCACAAGACCAACACCAGAACAGCTTTCTAACCTTATCAAGACTAGTCTTCATTATCCAGAGTCCTTTAATCACTCATTTCATCAAAAAAGGTTTGATGAATGTTAGCTTTTAAAATGTATCAAGATTCCTTTAGGAAACTATTTATTTTTTTCCATTTCTTTAATAAAAATCCTCTTTAGATTGTGCTCTGTGGAAGGATGAAATAAAGGGATAAAATAAAATTGCCATGAACAAGGGAAAATTCAACACAAACACAGGCTATAAACAAAAAAAAATGATTTTTTTGGTAAATGTATTGATAAAATTGCAACACAATAGCATTTTCTAGCAGTTGAAGATTGGACACATGAAATGAAAATGAAGTACAATAGATCAGAGTAGTCAATTACTTTTTATCAAGATCCAAATTTCTTGGTCAAGGTCCAGACTCCAGAGAAAATAATAATAAAAATACAATAATGATAATAAAATTAAAAGGTTTTGGGGTCCATTCAAACGCATCCGAATTTGGCCCACGGTCTGCCTGTCGACTACTCCTGCTATAGATAATTTTGCTTTAAAAATGAATAGGAATGTTAAGTTAGATAACTCATTAAGTAACTAATGAAAGTAATGATGAAGAAATCTATAGTATCTTTCACAGCCTGAGAAAATCACTGCATAAACAGTCTTTAAGAAGTGGGTTGAAAGTGAACACTATGCTGCAAAATGACAATATTTGAATGAACAGATAAAAGAGCTTCTTGCTCTAGTTATTAACATTTAGTTACAATGTCCGTAGCATATCTTAAATTTTCTAAATGTTAACATGGGTTGGGTATAAAGTATGGCAGGAAAAGGATGTTTAACATGGCTGAAATTGGAGACTTAATGTAGTACCAATGAACTAAAGCACTCGTTCAAAAGATTTTTCATTTTGATAGTTGTGATCCTGTAGCTTCTACTTTGTGGTTATGCATGTCTCATTGAATTGACAGTCTTGTCAATTTTTTGGTAAGCATTACACTACAAAAACAAACGGAACTAAGTCTAGGTTTCAAATTTAGATTGCTTTGAAATTTTTTACAAAACTTGATATTAATGATTTAATTGTTAGCAAAAAAAATTGTTTTGTTTTTAGAATTTATACATTTCTTGTTGTGCTTTGACAACTTAACTACTACATTCTTATACTAGTACAATAGATATTGAAGTGAAACTAAGTAGCATAAGTGGAATGACGTGCAAAAATGGCTGTTTTAATTATGAGAGCCTCAGCTTATTCAAATAGGGGTCTAATTCTGGTCATATTCCAATTTAGGTTATGTGCTTACTACCTAAATTCCCCCTGCAGAGATCAGCTCTTGAAGGCACTCTTTATTTCCTGTCTTAAAGTGTTTACTGCTAAGCAATCCCAGTGATGCATTTCAGTGGTGAAGTGATACCGCTAGTTCATGGTCCCCAAACTATGGGGCGCAACCCTCTAGGGGATTGCGGAGGAACGTTTGGAGATGTGGCAGAGGACCCAGGCCAGTTCTCATAGGGGAGATGGGGAGGGAGCCACCACCCAGTCCCACTCCTTCCCCAGCTCTACTCCAGCCTGCCCCCAGTGGTGATCTCAGCCCTGCCCCAGTCCCCTACTGTGGCGTGGCTGCGGCTCTACACGCAGCCCAGCTGCAGCTCTGCTCCTGACCCCGTCCCCAGCCACAGCTCCATTCCTGACCCAGCCTCGACCCCCTTAGCCTTCCTGGGGGCCGGGAGGAGCGGACAGGAGTAAGGGGGGCACGACCCTGAAAAGTTTTGTGTATAAAGGTGCTGTGGGATCCTTCTGGAAGTAGTGTTCTGTATAAAAGCATTAGTGTTAATTAGTGTATTCAGGTAGAATTCTTCAGGATATTAAATACAAAACAATGCCTACATTTTAAAAAACGACATGCAATAAGTTGGACTCGAATGTCCATACTTCTCCAGCTTGAGTTGAGCACTGTACACCTGCCCTGGCTAAAATACCTGTATTTCTTCAGACCACTAAAGCAAATAGTTTAAATAGCCCCTTTAGTCAACGGTATGCAGAAGGAGATAGAAGTATATGGAGAGAAAGTGTAAAGATATTGCAGCAACTCAAAATTTAGACCAGCATGTTGGGTCAAATGTTCTTTCACATTCTAAATTTATTAATGCACCTTGCTGTACATGATTTTTATAGAAAGCTTGCAAAAATCAAGCTACGCTATGAACTATTGCTTTACCAGGTCTCATTTAGACAAACTGAGGAGATAGTTTCAACACTGACTTATAATTTTTTCTCTGAGGTCACAATCATAAATATACTTCAATGAATTTCCTTTTTCAGAAGTAAAAAATGATTATCTAACAGCATGTAAGAGCTGATATTAGACTGTAATGTCATACAAAATATCGCTACATATTTTGATGTTTATATGATAAAGAACGTATGAATTTTTTTAAATAGATTTGTTCCATTTTGTAATTCTCAAGACTGACTAGTAATATGTATAAATCTTGCATCGTAAAACAATTTTTCTCTTGCAGCCTTTGTTTAGTACCTGTCACTCTTCTACTTTCCAATTGTTCTGAGGCTGATGTTGATGTAATAATTGACTTGCGGCATAAAACAACAAGGTAATAAACTTTTAAATGTTAAATTACAACCAATTTGATATTTAAGAGCTCTCAGGAGCAGTAAATATCACAATCTGATTTTATTTTCATCACTTTATCAAGTGTGTATTAAATGTATCAAATATTTAGGATAGGACTTTCATCCTCACTGTGTTCCCATTGATGTCAGTGGGAGTTTTTCATCATCTCAATGGGAGCATAATTAAGTCAATGTGAGTATTTTTCAAAAACCCATATTCATTTGGAAGTAAAACAGAAATTGATTGTATTGCTAAGAGGGCTGGGGGTAATGACTGGATTATAAAGAAAGGTGAGACAATATTTTATTTTTTGCTGTTTAAATCTCCTTGTTTTGGGGAAATGTTTCCTACAATGAAGGTATCCGCAAAATGAGAGGAATATCAACAACAGATGCTGTTTTCATTAAAAAAAATTAATTTTGTTTGACACAATTTCTCAACGGTAAAAAGAGTTCTTTTAAAATACTAAAATATAGTTACTTTCATCTAAAATTCTTTTAAAATGTTGTACAGTAAGAGTGCATTGTTTTTAAACTGTGTAGATAATTGCTACGTTTGTTAGAATTACTGTGTAGAAATCCATATACTAGGATAAGCAATACAAAAGTCGACAAATTACTTCTCATCCTAACAAAAAGTATAACTTCTTTAACAGCACTTATCACAAGTTCTTAGCTTTTATCCACTGCTGCACGTGACTATAGTTTTTACTTGGAAATATAGCAGTTCATTGGTGTTCGAAATTATCAGTAACACTGGGGAAAAACATTTAAAAACAAATAATGAGATTTTTAAAATAAAAGTTGCATAAAAAGAGGCAAACATTAGACACCTTTGATGCACTACCTATAGTAGAGCTGGTTGAATTCTATGTAATAATTTATTCTCTTGGAATATCTTATTCCACAATATGTGTAAGTGGTTGAATACTAACAAATATTCAAAGTGCCTGATTGTCATCAAACTTGACTTAGTGTAATTAAATAGCTGAATAGTATTCTCAGTAACAGTCCCAAGTAGGCATTCTTAGACGTTTCTCAGAGATGGATTTTGAAAGGCAATAATTGGGACAGATTTAGCAAAACTCAATATAATCAGAATGCATTTGCCCAGTGCCAAGGGGTTGCCCGGTGTATTTAACCAGATGGATATGAAACTCAGCATGCCTGGCTTTTAATACAAATGGACAGATAGAAGATAGTAAGGACAGTAGTCCACCAGGAAATCCCAATTAAACAATTTTGTAAAGGACTAATATATAAATGAGTTAATAGAATTAATGTAGAGCTGAGCACTAGTCAGCTCATCTGGTCACTTTTTTCAAAAACATCAGACAGCCAAAACACTAGAGGTACAGTGCATTTGCATGCCAGTTAATACAGGAAACACATTACACAGTGAAGTAAAATTTTTCGTAGGACTGTCATTTTGAATGTGTGCATGTTTGGTAGGCACTTAAGCATAAGAGGATCAGAAGTAGATATCTGATTTTTTTTTTCTCCTCTCTTTCAGTCCAGAAGCACTAGAAATCCATGGTTCTTTCACATGGCTTGGGCAAACACAGTACAAACTTCAGCTTAAAAGCCAAGAGGTCTACAATTTGCAGTTGAAAGCTTGCTTTGTTCGTACAGGAGTCTATAATCTTGGAACTCACAGAGTATTTGCCAAGTTAGCTGACCAAGTTACTTTGTTTGAAACAAGTCAGCAGAACTCCATGCCAGCACTGATCATCATCAATAACATTTGACCACTTACTAAAAGATCATACTAAAAACCAAAAGAATCTGATTTTTCTTATTCTGCGGATTGACATTTATTCCAGTTTTGGAATGTTACCCCAACATATAACTTGTTACAAACTATTGTGTAGGAGACAATAGCAAAATATTCAGACTACTTGCCATTTTGTTTCTTAATGCAAAGCACGTTGGACAGAAAATGCATATATCCTTTTTAATGTCTCTTGCATCTCTGGTAATTTATACTCATAACACTGAACTAAAATACTCCTTATAAAACTGTTCGAATTAACTTGTGTATCCCAGGCCCTGTCCAAATAATAATAATAATAATAATAAAGCAGCTTGACTGCTGTTACAACTTCCAGCATGATGTTTTAAATATATTTTGTGGCTATATTAAAAGACAGTTCAGAAGACAGCCCTTGTTGTCTTTTTTCCTGACTTAAGCCATTATTCGTCAGAAATGCCAGCCTTACTGTGAAGTTTGATAGGTTGTTAAATACAATTTATGCTGGGGGGGAGGGAGGTCTGTTTGGGGTTTTTTTCCCACTTTTCAGTTTTTAAAATTAGTTTGGGGCTTTGTTATTGTGTCCTCATGTTCTGATAGCCAGTGATCCTTATGGCTTACACACAACTTCACCGAAGATGTTCTGAAAATAATTTTGAAACCAGTTTGAGTGTTTTCTCATTCATCTCAGTACAGAATGCACTATTCCACAACCATGAGATTGTCATTTAAATTGTCATTCACTTTATTATGTAACTACTATAACAATTGAGTTGATCTGTTTTAAAAAAAAAATCTACTCAAGTTAATTAAGCTTTTCAAGAAATGTATTATATTTATAACAAATGTACTGTAAATAGAATAAAACATACACCATATTCACTGTATAGACTTCCGTTGCATACTTTTTTTCTCGCATCTTATCTACAGCAGTAGCCTGTCAACAAAGATTGCCCTAATTAGAAGCTGTATGCTAGTGTAAATAACAGTGGTGCAATGCATCCACACTAGACAGAGTTCTAGTCAAAAGTTGCAGTTTGTCAGAAGGCAACCCTGCTTGGAGTGTCCTCTTGCAGCAGACCACGGTACAAACATGCACCTACCTTTGTTTCCTCTTCTGTTTTACCATGAAAAGATCAGTCTCTATTTTCAATACAAAGTTTAATCTCTGGCCATAATTTATTTCCCTAAAATCCTTGTAGTAAAACCATTATCAGCAAACTTACAGTAAATGTGAAGGTGTATAGAAATCTTCTGCCCCTCTGTCCAGGGACGACATTCAGAGACACCCACCTTGGAGTTCACCAGCACTCGGTTCCCAGTTGTTTCTGCTTTTGTTCCAGGGTCCCACTCTCCAGGCCTTTCCCCTTGAGAGTGACCAGTTTCATCACTCACCTATTCAGACACAGTCCAACAGCTCACATCCCTTTTCAGCCTCGTGGTATTGACTCTCTGGCTCAGGTAGATCTGCAGGGTAGGTCATGTGCTGGCTTGTAGCCTTTAGCCTTTCTTATCTTCCCTCCACAGGTTCTCTGGCTAAGGACCATCAGCAAACTAGCCCATTCACCGGCCTCTAGCCCAATCCCTCACTTTTCCCAGGGAGGGCTTGCAGAGCTTTCTGCACTTTGCAGATTGTCTCTCAGAAGTGGCTCTCACCAGCCTGTTTTCTTTGCTCCTCCAGTCTGTGGTTTCAGTCAGCCCTGACTAAGGGTACGTCTACACTACGGGATTATTCCGAATTTACATAAACCGGTTTTGTAAAACAGATTGTATAAAGTCGATTGCACGCGGCCACACAACGCACAGTAATTCGGCGGTGTGCGTCCATGGTCCGAGGCTAGCGTCGATTTCCGGAGCATTGCACTGTGGGTAGGTATCCCGAAGCTATCCCATAGTTCCTGCAGTCTCCCCCGCCCCTTGGAATTCTAGGTTGAGATCCCAGTGCCTGATGGGGCAAAAATCATTGTTGCGGGTGGTTCTGGGTACAGCCTCACCCCTCACTCCGTGAAAGCAGCAGACAACCGTTTCGCGCCTTTTTTTCCTGGGTGAACTGTGCAGATGCCATAGCACGGCAAGCATGGACCCTGCTCAGCTCAATACCACAATCATGGACGTTTTAAACACCTCACACATTCTTGTGCAGTCTATGGTGAACCAGGACCTGCAAAGCCAGGCGAGGAGGAGGCGGCTACGGCAGTGCGGCGATGAGAGTGATGAGGACATGGACACAGAATTCTCTCAAACCGCGGGCCCCTGCGCTTTGGAGATCCTGATGGTAATGGGGCAGGTTCTAGCCATTGAACGCCGATTTTGGGCCCGGGAAACAAGCACAGACTGGTGGGACCGCATTATGTTGTAGGTGTGAGACGATTCGCAGTGGCTGCGAAACTTTCGCATGCGTAAGAGCACTTTCATGGAACTTTGTGACTTGCTTTCCCCTGCCCTGAAATGCCATAATACCAAGATGAGAGCAGCCCTCACAGTGGAGAAGCGAGTGGCAATAGCCCTCTGGAAGCTTGCAACGCCAGACAGCTACCGGTCAGTCGGGAATCAATTTGGAGTTGGAAAATCTACTGTGGGGGCTGCTGTGATGCAAGTAGCCAAAGCAATCATTAAGCTGCTGCTACGAAAGGTTGTGACTCTGGGGAAACGTGCAGGCCATAGTGGATGGCTTTACTGCAATGGGATTCCCTAACTGTGGTGGGACGATAGATGGAACCCATATCCCTATCTTGGCACCGGAGCACCAGGGCACCCAGTACGTAAACCGCAAGGGGTACTTTTCCATGGTGCTGCAAGCACTGGTGGATCACAAGGGACGTTTCACCAACATCCACGTGGGATGGCCAGGGAGGGTTCATGACGCTTGCGTCTTCAGAAGCACTACTCTGTTTAAACGGTTGCAGCAAGGGAATTACTTCCCAGAACAGAAAATAACAGTTGGGGATGTTTTAATGCCTGTAGTTATCCTGGGGGACCCAGCCTACCCCTTGATGCCATGGCTCATGAAGCCATACACAGGCAGCCTGGACAGTGGTCAGGAGCTGTTCAACTACAGGCTGAGCAAGTGCAGAATGGTGGTAGAATGTGCCTTTGGCCATTTAAAGGCGCGCTGGCGCACATTACTGACTCGCTCAGACCTCAGCCAAACCAATGTCCCCTTTGTTATTGCTGCTTGCTGTGTTCTCCACAATCTCTGTGAGAGTAAGGGGGAGACCTTTATGGCGGGGTGGGAGGCTGAGGCAAATCACCTGGCCGCTGATTACGCACAGCCAGACACCAGGGAGATTAGAAGAGCACACCAGGAAGCGGTGCGCATCAGAGAAGCTTTGAAAACGAGCTTCATCAATGGCCAGGGTACAGTGTGGCTGCTGTGTTTGTTGATGAACCCCCACCCCCCTTGATTGACTCATTCCCTGTAAGCAACCCACCCTCCCCCTTCGATTACAGCTTGCTTATGGAAATAGTCACTATAGTTTAAAAATCATGTATTCTTTATTAATTCATTATAAAAAGAGGGAGAGAACTGAGAAGGTAGCCCGGGTGTGGTTTGGGAGGAGGATAGGAGGGATGGAAAAGCCCACTAAAAAAATTTCACAGTAATGACAGCCTTCTGGTTGGGCTGTCCACGGGGTTGGAGTGGGCGGGTGCACGGAGCCTCCCCCCACGCGTTCTTACATGTCTGGGTGAGGAGGATGTGGAACATGGTGAGGGGTGAGGGTGGTTATACAAGGGCTGCAGTGGCACTCTGTGATCCTGCTGCCGTTACTGAAGCTCCACCAGATGCCGGAGCATGTCAGTTTGATCACGCAGCAGCCCCAGAGTTGCATCCCGCCACCGCTGATCTTCCTGCCGCCACCTCTGATCTTCCTGCCGATCTTCCTGCCGCCACCTCTCATCTCGGGTGTCCCTCCTGTCCTCACGTTCACTGGCATCTTTCCTGTAATTTGATACCACCTCCTTCCACTCATTCAGATGAGCTCTTTCCTTGCAGGTTACTTCCATTATATCCGAGAACATTTAATCTCGCGTCTTCTTTTTTCCTCCGCCTTACCTGAGCTAGCCTTTGGCATGGAGTAGGGAGGCTTGAAAAATTTGCAGCTGCATGAGGGAGGGGAAAAAAGGGAGAGAAGTATTTTAAAAGATACATTTTAGAGAACAATGGTTATACTCTTTCACAGTGAACAGCACTATTCACCGTACATAGCACATGTGATTTCACTACAAGGTCGCATTTTTCATCTTAATATTGAGTGCCTGCGGCTCTGGTGTTACAGATCTCACAGACACAGGTCCGGACATCAGAATTCAGCTTGCATGCGGCCATGGTAAGCCACTGTCTTTCGGCTTCAGCAGTGCTTTACCCCTCCCACCACCGCATGGCTGGTACCATGAAAGCTCACTGCTAATCACCCCTCTTTCCCCCCCCCACCGCCGTGTGGCTGTTAGCTGGGAAGATCCCTGCTAACCAAACGCGAAAAAGCTCATCGGTATTTCACTCCTCCCCTCCCCCCACTTGGCTACGTGCAGGAAAGGAATTTTTTTTAAGCTGCAATCCACGAACCCAGTAGGAAAATGGCCATCTCTGTCCCCTTAATTAAATTCCTGATTTTCAACCAGGTTCCCCTGAACGATATCACTCTGCTGAGGATAACACAGCGAGAGAAAGAACGGATGTTTCTTGAATGCCAGCAATCACCGGGACCATGCTTTGCCATGCAATGATACCCGATTACTTGCTACATGCATGGCGTGGTAAAGTGTCCTACCATGGTGGGCGGAACAAGGCTGCCTTGCCCAGAAACCTTCTGCAAAGGCTTTTGGAGTATCTCCAGGAGCGCTTCATGGAGATGTCCCTGGAGGATTTCCGCTCAATCCCCAGACATGTTAACAAACTTTTCTAAGTAACTTTACTGGCTGTGAATGCATCCCAAGTCCTCAGGGCAAATCAATCATTAAAAAACGCTTGCTTAAAAAACAATGTTTGATATTTACAAAGGTACACTCACCAGAGGTCCCTTCCATGGCTTCATTGTCTGGGATAGTTGCTTGGGAGGGCTGGGAGGGTAATTCCGTCTGGGTCAGAAAAAGCTCCTGGCTGTTGGGGCTAACGGAGTGCTGTGTGCTCTCTGCAAGCTGCTCGTCCTCTTCTTCATCGTCATCTTCCCCGTCCGCAGAATCCTCAGCCATGGCTGAGATTACAACCCCCACCTCGGAATACACGGACAGGGGTGGGGTAGTTGTGGCGCAGCCCCCTAAAATTGCATGCAGTTCAGCGTAGAAGCGGCATGTTTTTGGCCCTGCACCGGACCTTCCGTTTGCTTCTTTGGTTTTCTGGTAGGCTTGTCTGAGCTCCTTAACTTTCACTCTGCACTGCACTGAGTCCCTGCTATGGCCTTTTTCCATCATAGCCTTGGAAATTCTTTCAAATACTTTTTCATTTCATCTTTTGGAACGCAGTTCTGTTAGCACTGAATCCTTTCCCCATATAGCGATCAGATCCAGTACCTCCCGTGTAGTCCACGCTGGAGCCCTTTTTCGATTCTCAGGAGACTGCATTGTTACCTGTGCAGATGAGCTGTGCGTGGTCACCTGTGCTGATGAGCTTTCCACGCTGGGAAAGCAGGAAATGAATTTCAAAAGTTCGCGGGGCTTTTCCTGTGTACCTGGCCAGTGCATCCGAGTTCATAATGCTGTCCAGAGTGGTCACAGTGGTGCACTGTGGGATACCGCCCGGAGGCCAATACCGTCGATTTGCGGCCACACTAACCCTATTCCGATATGGTAATACCGATATTAGCGCTACTCCTCTCGTTGGGGAGGAGTACAGAAACCGGTTTAAAGAGCCCTTTATATCGATATAAAGGGCCTCGTAGTGTGGACGGGTGCGGTGTTAAATCGGTTTAACACTGCTAAAATCGGTTTAAAAGCCTAGTGTAGACCAGGCCTAAGCAGGTCTCCTCAGATTTTCCCTGATCTTTTAAAGCCCCAGGTGCTCCCTTGCCTCCCCAGTTGGCTAAACTGGAAGCACATGTTCTTAGATTCTAAGGCCAGAAGGGACCATTGTGATCATCTGGTCTCATCTGTATGACACAAGCCATAGACCTTCCGCAAAATAATTCCTTGGGTATATCTTTTAGAAAAACAGCGCATCTTGATTAAAAAACTTCCAGTGGTGGAGAATCCACCATGGCCCTGGGTACATTGTTTCAATGTTTAATTACTCTCACCATTAAAACTTTAGGCCTTATTTTCAATCTGAATTTGGCTAGTTTCAACTTTTGGTAGAGGAGAACTGGACATGCTGGACACCAAAGGTCCATCAAGCTTGGTATCGTGTCCTCTGACAGTGGCCAATGGCAGGTGCCCCAAAGGGAATGTACAGAGAGGTTATCATCAAGTGATCCATGCCCTGTCACCCAATCCCAGCTTCTGGCAAACAGAGGCTAGGGACAACATTATGCCCATCCTGGCCAATAGGGACCAGCCACTCTGTGACATCAGTGCACTGCTCTGAGTCCCCTGGTTCTTGGCACAACTCTATGAATCCAATGGGATGGCAAAGCTCAAGTAGCTGCCATGTGCTAGGGATTTCTGCCCTTACTTGGAATGAATCGAAAAGTTATTACAGGATTCAAACTGGGGGCTGGGGAGAATCACCATTGTTCTGGTACCTTAATGAATTGCCAGAGGATGCAATGCGAGTGCAAGTAGCTGCTGACTAAGGCGGTTCTTAAATGTTGGCAGTGCTCATTAGGCACAGATTAGGAAACTATATCTCAGTATAAGCAGTGGGTATTGTTGCAGAGATGGTAACTTTTAGGTTCCGCAGCCATGCCAGTTGCAGAATAACATCTTTGCCTCTTTTTTGGGCTACCACATTTCTCTTTCTTTGGACTATATGTAAATATCACTACTTTGAAGAATCTTCCATGGTATTTCCCACCCCACTATGGAAAGATAAATCTAATATGTTCCACATGCATCCAAGAAGAAACCAGAAGAGGAAGATGATAGCAATGTCCAGGAAGAAATGAAAGGGATGCAAATACTGAAGTTGGGGAGTACAATGAGTAAATAGCTGGCAACTGCAGAAACTGGCAGCTTATACTAGGGAGGGCTACTGACCATTACTGGTGGGGCTAGCACAGGTATAATATCCCATCTTAAATCATGTTGACTGGAAATTGCTGAAAATTAGAAGTACCTTACAAGTTTCAAGCCAGCTGATCAGTTTCTGTCCATGGTCTCTGCCTGAGTTTACCTAGTGTCCATGACGTGTTTCTAATCCAGCAGGTTAAGGCCCCCAGAGGGTCAGAAAAGGCAACTGGGATGAGATGGGAAGACCACAAGGTGTTAAAAAATTGCTTACAATGTAAAGCAAAGACTCACTCCTTGCATGCCCATACCCTTCAAGGTCAAGTATTCTCTAAGTCTTGAAACACACAGGTTACATAGGCTTAGCATTGATATTTTATTTTTGTTCTCTTTTATAGTCAAGTGTAAGGGGCTTGTGAAACTTGACTTTGAATATGGAGTCATCAACCTGGAAATGTTGAGGAAACACTGATCTACAACATTTCATAATGCAAGTGGCTACAGGTTCTTATACAGGAGATACTTTATATATATAATTTATTATTATGTATAATCCAGAGAGCATCTGTATGGTCTCAAGTTGCAGTGGGGCAGGTCTAGGTTAGATATTAGAAAAAACTATTTCACTAGGAGGGTGGTGAAGCACTGGAATGGGTTACCTAGGGAGGTGGTGGAATCTCCTTCCTTAGAGGTTTTTAAGGCCCTGCTTGACCCTAGGGATTAAGGCCCTAGGGATGATTTAGTTGGGGATTGGTCCTGTTTTGAGCAGGGGGTTGGACTAGATGACCTCCTGAGGTCCCTTCCAACCCTGAGATTCTATGTATATAAAACACACTGGCATTTTAAAACAATTTAAGTGCTTATTCATTTTTAGTGCGGTAGTATCCACACGCTCGAAGCAGGGTTAGAACCTTGGTGTCCTCGATGCTGTTGAAACATGAACAAAGCTTGTCTGCCTCTGAGGTGCTTAGAGTACAAAAAGTACAATTTACACAAAAACCATTCCAATAGATTCTGAAACGTATTCTGAAGCTGGGGGGAGAAGCCAGGAAAGAGCATCCTGCTTTCTTAATCATCTATTAAACAAATGAGTAGAGCGGACAATTTTTTTTTTAAATTGTATATTTGTTTTGAAGATTTTGAAATAGTGGAAAAGAATATTGACAAACAATTGAACGGACAAATGAAATCATGAGTCATGCCACCTACACTGTAAGGTATGTGTCTACCCTGCAGTTAGACACCCCTGTCTGGCCTGTGCCAACTGATTCCGGCTTGCAGGGCTCACGCTGTGGGGCTGTTTAATTGCAGTGTAGACCCCTGGGCTTGGGCTGAAGCCTGTGCTCTAGGACCCTGCAGGTTGGGAGGGTCGCAGAGCATGGTCGCCAGCCTGAGCCCTAATGTCTACAACACAATTAAACATCCCCGTTGCCTGAGCCCCTTAACCCAAATCAGCTGGCATGGGCCAGCCATGGGTTTTTAATTGCAGTGTAGAAATACCCACAGAGTTTGAGAAGCGAGGTGCCTGAAGATCTGTGTGCAGGGATGTGACAGAATATATACCCTATGTTCACACCCTACATACCATTGTAATAATTTTGTACAAGGCATGTCTTGTAAGGCATCATTTGAAAAGTCATAATTAGCTGGTCAGTGTTGTCCTGATAAAATATGTGGCAGCATTGTATGTAAAATTATAACATTCCCCTGCACGGAGTTATTAACACATGTTCCGAACCCCACAGCCCTGCCCAAACAGAAGTTGGCAAACAGTTCTGTCCTAAATAAAGGAATGTGCGTGCTGCTTAATTTGCATTTAATCAGTAAACAGTCATCAAGCAGGAAGGGAAACAAAGATAGCTCTAACAGGTGGAAAAAAAGCCAGCAGGGAACATCCTTCCACGTAGACCTTGTCGCCTAGTGCCCGGCTGGACATGTCATTCAAGAGGGGGACTGACACTATAAAAAGGAAGAACAAACAACCCAAGGGTCAGCGCTCTCTTCCCCTGCCCATCACATTCATGGCACTTGAAGGACAAAGGAAGCATTCGTTGAGCTCTGGGGAAGGAGTGCTGACCTATAAGGTTTGGTCAGTAAGACTGCTGAAAGCATGTGGTGAGAAACCTTGCTTGAATCTGATAGTTTAAGTATTAGTGAACGTCTTATCTTTTTTTTTCTTGTAACCATTTTTTACTCTTCTGCCTCATTACTTGTACTTACTTCAAATTGCTCTGTAGTTAATAAACTGTTTTATCTAATCCAGCATGTTTAAATTGAAGTGTCTGAATAACTATTTGAGATAATAAAATGGCATATTATTCCCTTCAAGGATTAAATATTTGTACTATTTAGGTGAGGGCTGGATAGTACAGGACATGCATTTCTGGGGGAAATCTGAGACTGGGGTGTGTGTTGGGGTCACCCAGCAGTATAACCAAGACTAGTGAGAGCCAGAGTGTAACCCAAGTGTGGCTGGCAGGCTGCAATTACACACAGACACTCAGGGTCTGGCTTGCATGCTCAAAAGCTGTTTGTGAGCGGCCCAGGAGGAGCTGCTTCAGCAAGGCATTGTAAGGCACCCAAGGTTGCAGGGCAGGAGTGACACAGCCCCTCACTGGTATGGATTGCAGCCCAGTATGTCACAATGGATTAATTCTGCATATTCAACAAAACTAAGGTTTTTTGGGGGTGGGTGGGAAGGTGGAGTTGTGGAAAGGTTAAATTACAGTAAGAGTATCTTAAATTAGAAAAAGTCATCTGGTCTCTCAAAAAATACATTGGGCTTTTTTCCTTGGAGATTATATTAAAAGCAATTTTTAACTTGAGACCATGTTTTGGATGTCAGCCTGCAGTCAATTTTTACAGCCAAGTTGTAAATGTTCTTGGAATAGGTATGATGAAAATAAATAACAAAAATTCCAAGAGGACTTGAAAGTTATATATTAAAGTATTGCTTAATACCTATTTAGTTGTCCTAGTTTTTACTTAATTAGGAAGTCAATATTTGTCACAATCCTGAGTTAAAACTTCATCTGCATCAGATGCACCTATGTGACTGTGCAGGTGAAATCCTTATCAATTATTAAGTGAGTAAGTCTAGAAATTCTTGCACGCATGCTGTCTAATAATTATATATATGAGTAGCTCTCACCAGATGGAGGAAGGTAACAATTAAGCAGACACTTAAGGCTAGGTTTTGTTTCAGTTTTTGCGGGTGGTTGGGACCACAGAAATTCCTAAGTAAATATTTCTGAATAATAGGAATCTAGCCAAAGGCCCATATTGATAGACTGCATGGCTTTCGAAGTAGGATTGACATTCACTGGTCTGTAATGCTGAAATGAGAGTAAACAAAATTCCTTGGCCAGTTTCCTCAGAATAGACTAAAACTTGATCAAAGTGAAAATGTACTGAATTTTGAAGTCGGTGGTTTAGTCTAAAATGCACTGTGAAATGGCAAATTCAGAGCTTTCGTGAATTTTGCTGTAAGGTAGCTTTTAAATGGCTCAATTTGCTTATGAAGTGTAAAGGAAATAGCTTTTTCTTTCTAAGCCTTAGACATTCTAGTATGAGGGACAAAAGGATTATCTAATTGTAAAGACAAAAAAATCATATTCTGAGATGCGGAAAAATAATTTTGGAGTGTTAAACCACTGCTGATAGTAATCCACTATCCCTGTGATTCTGTATGCTAGGAATCATTCACTTGGAGGGGATTTTCCCCAAATGTGATCTCTTTTCGAAAAACCTACTGTTGCATCTAAAATAGGATTGTGGGAACAACTCCCTTAAGTAATTTACAGAGGCAACATAAGGGTTTGGTAACAGAATAAGCAAATTCTGTTTACTCTTTAGAGAGAACCTGTTAGTTCCCTTGTTACAACTGTTTTACGACTAAAAGTTTTTCTTGCCCTATTTATTTTCCCTTGCTTTTAAAATTCTCCAATGATTTTAATTAAAGTTGCCTTAGACTTTCAAATTTGGTACACTTGCTTCACTTAGGTCTTCACTTAGTTAAGTTACGTTTTCTAAGTCCTGAGAACTCCTAATATGGATGCTCTCTCTTTCTTGTGTATATATTTTCCAAGAGACAGAGAAACAAAAAACTCCCAAAAGTATTATGATAACCTGCAGTTAAGGTTGAAGGGTAAAAAACCATAAGAATGTTGTAATTATTCCAATAGAAGCATTAGAAACCCAGACATATTTTAAATTTAAAAAATTAATTTTAATAAGGCATGGAAAAACACAAGGCATCTAAACAACCTTAACCAGGGGCGGCTCTAGCCATTTTGCCGCCCCAAGCAAGGCGGCATGCCGCGGGGGGCGCTCTGCCGGTCACCGGTCCCGCAGCTCTGGTGGACCTCCCGCAGATGTGCCTGCGGAGGGTCCGCTGGTCCCGCGGCTCCTGCGGTCCACCAGAGCCACCTGCCGCGCGACCGGCAGAGCGCCCCACGCGGCATGCCGCCCCAAGCACGCGCTTGGCATGCTTGGGTCTGGAGCCGCCCCTGACCTTAACTATGGCCTGTAGTTATACAGCAAGTGGGGAAAAGCACCTTTTTTAAAAAAAAAATTAATTTAATTTTTTTGTGTATTTTCAGCTATATCCAGTTTGGGTCTTTAAACACTAAAATACCAACATTATTGTATGGTGTCACTATCAGGCAGAGTAAAGATTATTTGGGTGCCTTAAATGTGTATTACCCTACCTTAACACATCTGAATTTCATTTAAGATTAACTCTAATGCTGAATTTGTAATTTTTTTGATTTTCTATTCTTGAGAAACAAACTCCCCCCCACCAAAGAAACAGCAACAACCAACCCAAAAAGAAAAAAAAATACCCCACACCAAGCAAACAAAAATAACCCAGCAACCTGGGAAATTGCATGCAAGACACTAGTGAGAATGTTAAGTTTGCACAGTTAAGCTCTCAAAAGTCCAGAAATGCCCAAGTTGAAGTTGAATGCCTAAGCTTAACTTTGCTCTCTGTATGTGCATTACAATACAGTCCTCAATGAATTTCTCAAATACAACATAGCATATGTTTTGTTCTTTTGTGACAGTGCTTATATTATTTTTTAACTTAATGTCATCTTACGTAAGGTACAAAGTTGTTGCTATTATAAACCTAACACTAGAACACAATGGATGTTCATGCTTTTGCTACAATTACTACAGCCTCATATCATAATAATGGTAATTGAATTGTGTACTGATGAAAAATTTCCTTGATCCACTCCCTTGGGGAGTGGATTTATAATAAAATTCTGTTTCACAGTAGGGAGTGGTGAAAATAGTTTGTCAAAAATAATTGTTTAGACTTCACTTTGGTTCAGTTTAGATTATTGGCTTCAGAGACATTTGAAACTAATTTTAGATCCTGGAGAAGATACTTATGGATACTTTATTTTTTATTTGTAGTTTGGCATTGCCTGTTACGTTTGTGTAGTATGGCCGCAATTTCACTTAGCCTTAACCTGCTCCTGTTAAAGTAGATGAGATTTAACAGATATTGGGGCATGCTCTACTTCGCTACCGCTGACCTCAAGGGTAAGAAAATGGGAGTGCTATGGAAGGTCAGCCAGTCTTGTGCTAAGAAGCATAGGACTCATGAGTGAGAATCCTCCATGGGTAGCATGATATGTTTAGCGAAAAGGTATAACCAAGCGTAACATTTGGTGCAATTGAACGAAAGATTATGGAATCTTCACTGAATATTTTAAGTCTTAAATACACAATAATATGAAACACATTCAACTGAATGTGGGTCAGAATGGCTGCGACGTTAAGGAAAGTTAGTATAACTGAAAATGGATGGAACTAAATGGCCTTCATTATACGGTTACCAATTCCTTTCTGTTTACGTGTAACTTTTACACTGGTCCCAGTAGTTCAGCCAGCTTGTCCAATAATTGCATACTCTCATACGTCCCTCAGAGGAGGTTTTTCTTCTTCCTGGCTTTGGAGTATCACATGCAGAGTGAATTGGGATAATATTTCACATATTATTTTGCCATTAGAATTTGTCTAGAAACTGTTGTGTGGTAACCAGGGGGGTTTATACAGCAAATAAGGATTTGGGGGCAAATCCATTGTGGAACTACGACAGTTTACTCCAGCTATTGGTCAGCTCCTTGATCCTTCTCTAAAGAGCTTATGACCTAAACTGATCACAAAACAGGACTCTCAGAGAAGATAATCACCCATTGGGAATAGAGGAGAGGTTATGGGTTAGGTGGTGCTCAATATGCAGCATGTTAATTCTCAGGGTACGTCTACACTACAAGACTATTTCGATTCATCTTAATTCGAATTTCTGGAATCGACCTAATGTAGTCGAAGTTGTGTATCCACAATAAATACAGTAATTCGACTGTGTGAGTCCACAGTAACGGGCGAAGCGTCGACTTTTGAAGCGGTGCACTGTGGGAAGCTATCCCACAGTTCCCGCACTACCCGCCGCCCATCGGAATGCTGGGATTTCCCACCAATGCATGATGGGGGGGGGGGGAAACTGTGTCGAGGGTGGTTTTGGGTAACTGTCATCATTCAACCGTCACTCCCGCCGGCGGGAAATCAGTTCGCGCACTTTTCCTGTTATAAGTGACAGCGCGGACGCCACAGCACTCCACTGCGACCATGGAGCCCGCTGCGATCATCACTGCACTTATGGCCGTTGTCAACTCCTCACACCTTATCGAACACCTCTTCCACAGTGAGATGTTGAGAACTCGGTCGAGAAGGCAACGGCAGCGTGGTGAGGACATGAAGTCTCAGAGTGGCACAGACCTCTCAGAAAGCACGGTTCGCCGCGCCGTGGAGATCATGGTGGCAATGGGTCATGTTCATGCTATGGGACGTCAATTCTGGAGCCGGGAAACAAGCACGGACTGGTGGGACCGCATAGTGCTGCAGGTCTGGGATGAACCACAGTGGCTGCGAAACTTCAGGATGCGTAAGGGCACTTTCCTTGAACTGTGTGACTTGCTGGCCCCTGCTCTGACGCGCAAGCACACCCGGATGCGAGCAGCCCTGACTGTGCAGAAGCGAGTGGCCATAGCCCTCTGGAAACTTGCAACGCCAGACAGCTACCGCTCAGTAGCGAACCACTTTGGTGTGGGCAAATCTACCGTGGGGCTTGCTGTGATGCAAGTAGCCAACGCAATCGTTGATCTCCTGCTCTCGAAGGTGGTGACCCTGGGAAACGTACAGGTTGTCATAGATGGCTTCGCTGCAATGGGATTCCCAAACTGCGGTGGGGCTATAGATGGGACTCACATTCCTATCCTGGGACCGGCCCACCAGGCCAGCCAGTATATAAACCGCAAGGGCTACTTTTCCATGGTGCTGCAAGCACTCGTGGACCATAGGGGACGGTTTACCAACATCAACGTCGGGTGGCCGGGCAAGGTTCATGACGCGCGTGTGTTCAAGAACTCTGGTCTGTTTAGACGCCTGCAGGAAGGTAGTTTCTTCCCAGACTACAAAATAAATGTTGGGGATGTGCAGATGCCTACAGTGATCCTCGGGGACCCAGCCTACCCGCTAATGCCCTGGCTCATGAAGCCCTATACAGGCGCCTTGGACACTGACAAGGAACTCTTCAACTACCGGCTGAGCAAGTGCAGAATGGTGGTGGAGTGTGCTTTCGGACATCTGAAGGGGAGATGGAGGAGCTTACTGACTCGCTCGGATCTCAGCGAAAACAATATCCCCATTGTCATTGCAGCTTGCTGTGTGCTCCACAATCTGTGTGAGAGCAAGGGGGAGACGTTTATGGCGGGATGGGAGCTTGAGGCACATCGTCTGGCTGCTGATTACGCTCAGCCAGACACCCGTGCGATTAGAAGAGCACAGCGGGAAGCCGTGTGCATCAGGGAGGCTTTGAAAGCCAGGTTCCTCAGCGAGCAGGGTAACCTGTGACTATTAACTTTGTGTATAGAGAAGCGGAACCTGCCCCTGTTTCTTTACCCAGTTTCTGTTGACTCTCCTCTACAGTTTCATATCCCGTTCACCCCGTTTGCCCCCTTCCAACACACGTGTACAAATAAAGTTAATAGAGCATTGTTCAGCAACAACCTTCTCTGGACTACTGACTTCGCGTGAAAGGGTTGACAGAGGGACGGTGACTGTGGTGGGTTGGGTGTGCAGTGATGTAGAGACCGCTTCTAGACTATAGGACTGATAGGCTCCTGCTCGTACAGCGGTCTCTGTGGTGAGTACTGGTACAGGTGCGTGTGCAGGAATGGGTGAGTGGTGCAGGCTTTGCGACGGAGTTTGGGTGCAGGCTCTGGGCTGGGGGTTGGGGGCGTAGGAAGGTGTGAGTGGTGTGTGATAATGGGGAGGAGGTGTAGGGGGTTGCAGGCTGGGGACTGATGGTTTGATGCATTGTAGAGGCTCAGGGCTACGATAGAAGGGCAGGGTGAGGGCAACCTGCCTTGCCACTTGTGGATGGCATGCTCAATGACCCTGGGGCAGCAGACAGCATTTCTGCGGGTAGCCTCTCTACTGTGAGACAGGGACGCGGCGCGGCGGGGGGTGTGTGAGACGACATGCCGGGGGAGGGGTGGCAGGTGGGGGCTGGTACCTGCTCCAGGCAGGGAATTGACGGGGCTGGGGGAGACCCGCGTGGGACAGGGCACGATCCAGGCATGGCCGATGGAGAGACCCACCTGCAAATATACCTGGCGCAGGGCACTTTCCGCCTATGAGCAGAACATGAAAATCACCCCACAGACTGACCAGGGTGACTAGAGGCTGCACTCTGTGAGTGACCAGCTGTTGATCTTGCCCCCATATCTGTACCACTATTAACGGTGAAAGTCCTATGCAATTCCCAAACCATTCTCCCCCCTTCACGGAAAGTATTCTGCAAAGAAACCTGACGGGAAAAGAAATTACCAAAAAATAAAAACTTTTTATAATGAACAGCACATTCAGGGAAGGACTTCTCAAAAGTAAGGTACTGAGAGCGTTTTATAAGTTTAGCACTCTGCTGTGGTGCATTAACATTTTTCACGGCCCCTGGTGCCCCTTCCTCTTGTCATTTTGGGTGATGGTGGGATTGGACTTTGCGGCGGGGGGCGGCGGTCGCAGATGCAGTGAAGGGGAGCTCCGTCCTCCTTCCTGCGGTGCTGCAGAACATCGACAAGGCGCCTGGATCAGGTAGGGATACAGTTGCACCTGTGTGACGGGAAAAAGTGAGTGAATTCCATAGAGAGATATTTTTGGTCAAAAAAGAAACAAAGTCTACTCAGTGTGTGTGAACAAGAGCAAGCACAGCACCTCTCTCATGAGCACTCACTCGGGGAAAGTTCGATTTCTCTGGGTTCGCTTTCATTGCCTGTGGTATTGCACTGCGGGGCAGGAAAGAAGAATCCATGGAGCGGCCAGGCATGGTAAGCCAATTTTTTTTTGCAGCTTTAAGTTGCATCTACAGCACTGTCCTCCTGCTGCAGGCAAACATGAAAGCAGAATCGGTGCCACTGTTGCAGCCCCTCGCAGCCGTTCCCTGTTAGAGATCCCTGTATTCTCCCACTCTGCAGCCTCCTACACGTGGCTGTACAGTGACGCTTCTTGTTATGCAAAGGAACAGTTAAGCACAACCATTACTAATGGTACACAAATTACTCTAATTACATGCAGGAGTCTGCGTGCGACATCACACTGAGGAGAGTGTCACGGAGAGAGAGAGCGCGCATGCTGGAGGAAAGCCAACACAACCCTGGGGCCTATGCTGCCATGCTCGTGAAGGCGCTGGTCCCCGAGTTCCAGCTGAGAGCGTTGCGTGGAAAAGTGTGCTTCCTCGGGGCACCCAATAAGCAAGCCCTGCCCAGGAACCTCATGCAGAGGCTTGGCAATTACCTCCTGGAGAGCTTCCTGGAGATGTCAGAGGAAGATGACAGTTCCATCCACCTGTACGTAGACCTTGTGTTCGCCTAGTTGTTTTCCCAGTTTATTTAAAAAATAAATGTTAACATGTTTGAAGCAGTTACTGATTGATCCTTCTCCTGATTCAGGGTCCGTGGTAACGGGTGGGGAGTGTTGGTAGGGGATCTCATTGACGGTGACGAAGAGATCCTGGGTGTCGGGGAAATCTGTGTTGTAAGCGCTGTCGACTGCCTCGTCCTCTTAAACTTTCCCGTACGCGAACATCTCCGAGGAACAGTCCGTCGACAGTATCCCATCCTCTCAGTCCACGGTCACTGGTGGGGCAGTGGTGGCAGACCCACCGAGAATGGCATGCAGTGCCTCGTAGAAGCGGCATGTCTGGGGCTGGGCTCCGGAGCGTCCGTTTGCCGCTCTGAGTTTCTGGTAGCCTTCTCTCAGCTCCTTGACTTTCACATGGCACTGCGTTGTATCCCGGCTGTATCCTCTGTCTCTCATGGCTTTGGAGACCTTCTCGAAGGTCTTTGCATTCCGTTTGCTGGAGCGCAGCTCCGAAAGCACAGACTCATCGCCCCACACAGCAATCAGATCCGAGACTTCCCGGTCAGTCCATGCTGGGGACCTCTTTGTAGTGTGAGATTGCCTGGACTCCTCTGGTGGAGAACTCTGCATCGTTTCCAGTGCTGCTGAGCTCGCCCCGATGAGCAACCAGGACATGGGATTCAAACTGTCCAGACAGGAAAAGGAATTCAAATTTTCCAGGGGCATTGACTGTGTGGCTGGTCAGAGCATCCAAGCTCGGACTGGCGTCCAGAGCGTCAGCAGAGTGTTGCACTCTGGGATAGCTCCCGGAGCTACTAAGATCGATTCGCATCCACACCTAGCCTAATTCGACATAGCCATGTCGAATTTAGCGCTACTCCCCTTGTCGAGGTGGAGTACCGAAGTCGAACTAAAGAGCCCTCTATGTCGAATTAAATGGCTTCCTGGTGTGGACGGGTGCACGCTTAATTCGATTTAACGCTGCTAAATTCGATTTAAAGTGCTAGTGTGGACCAGCCCTCAGTTTGCTTTCAAAGTATGTGGTAGGGGAAAGATTTTTGAGGAAGGAGTTGAAAGAGCAGGAGGTTGCCAGGTATACAGGATCAAAGTGAAGATTCTAGGTATGGGGCAGGTGAGGTACTTGTGGAGGGGAAAAGTAAGAAAAATGGCATGGAGGGAGGCAAAAGTGCAGAGTACATGGCCTGAAGAGAGGAGTGATAGGAAAAATGAGTTGTAGACAAGGGCAGAGTTGGGAGGAGCCTTGTAAGCAAGAATGAAGGGGTTAAAATTATTAAAAGGATATAAAACTAGTAAAGAGATGTGTCAAGATGGTGGTTGTAGTCAGAGTGGGTGAGGAAAATGAATAGACTGGAGGGGAGCAAGGTGATTATTGAGAAGGTGGTTTCTCTAGCCTAGGTGGAGATTATCAAGGGACAATTGTGGGATTTGATAGTAGAGTTGAAAAGTAATGGATGGGTTCTGAAAAATGTACACCAAAAAGATGTAGAATTAAACAACAGTCTGAATGTGAGAGGTAAAGGAAAGAGAGAGCCCAGTAGGGCAAGTCTGAAGAGCAGAATTATATTCATAATAAATTGTTTAAAAATCTGTTTGCCAAAGTATCAAACATCCATTTAGCTGTTATCCAGTAGCTGATGCATAATTGCCTCTAGAGTTCCAAGATAACTATTGATTGGTTATTGTTGACTTAGAAGAGATGAAATCTTGGACTTGTAAATAGGTTTGTGCTGGTTATTAAAATAAGCTTGGTTGTACATCATTTAAGGATAATCAGATAATATGTTTGATGAATCTTATGCAATCATTTGATTGTGCCAGTTTATTTAAAGGGATACCTCACAAAATATGTCAACATTTTTTCATCAATCCAGAGAGGTTGTATTTTGTGCTTTCATTACCATACAGTCGAACCCATTTATGTCGACCTCGGTTAACTTGCCAATCCTATTAAGTCGACGGTTTACAAGTGGAACCGCCAAACTCCCTCTTTGTCTTATGGGTTTCTCATCCGTTATGTCGATTAGCCGAACCCTAATATCTCGAGCCCGTCCCCGACCCACCGTGTCCCCAGCCGCCTGCTCCCCGGCTCTCCAGCGGCGCGGTTCCCCAGCCGCCCGCTTCCCGCGTCCCCAGCCGCCCGTCTCCCCGCGTCCCCGACCCACCGTGTCCCCAGCCGCCCGCTCCCCAGCTCCCCAGCCCCGCGGTTCCCTGCGTACCCGCCCGCCGGCTCCGCTTCGCTGCCCGCCCGGCTCCGCTTCCCCGCCCGCCCCCGCATACCCGGTCCCTGCCTGTCCCCGCCCGCCCGCCCGGCCCCGCATACCTGGTCCCTGCCCGTCCCCGCACCACATACCTGGTCCCGGCTTCGCCTGCCGCCCGCCCGCCGGCTCCGCTTCGCCGCCCGCCCGCCCCGCATACCCGGTCCCTGCCTGTCCCCGCCTGCCCGCCCGGCCCCGCATACCTGGTCCCTGCCCGTCCCCGCCCCACATCCCTGGTCCCGGCTTCGCCCGCCGGCTCCGCTTCGCCGCCCGCCCGCCCCCGCATACCCGGTCCCTGCCTGTCCCCGCCCGCCCGGTCCCGCATACCTGGTCCCTGCCCGTCCCCGCCCCACATACCTGGTCCCGGCTTCGCCTGCCGCCCGCCTGCCGGCTCCGCTTCCCCGCCCGTCCCCGCATACCCGGTCCCTGCCTGTCCCCGCCCGCCCGGCCCCGCATACCTGGTCCCTGCCCGTCCCCGCCCCACATACCTGGTCCCGGCTTCACCTGCCGCCCGCCCGGCTCCGCTTTGCCGGATCCAGCCACGTGCAGGCAGCGCGGTAAGGGGGCAGGGAGGGGGTGGGGGGTAGATAGGGGTTTATCTCGATCATTGGTTATCTCAACGGCTTTTGGCAAACCCCTAGGCCGTCGAGATAACAGGGTTCAACTGTATTTGCCTTCTGGGAGGGGAGGTCTTCTCCTTAATTCCTGCCCTTAGTGCATCCTATTGATTTAGTTTTGTGACACAATTTTGCTACTTTTTCCAGTTTCTGGAGTCCTTTTTTCTTGTTTTTTTCCTTGATTACCTTTCCAACAACAGGTGAAAAATCAGGCCAACAAAACACCTTCCTTCCTTCCTTCACTTGCCCACACATGAGTCTCTTCCAGGTTGAAGAGGGGTAGATTTTACAGAAGTGGTAATCATGAGGGAACTCACTTTTAACTATTCATCTTACATTCCAGAGTCACAGAACAAACTATTGCCGTTTTTTTTAAATGGACAAATTTTTATTTTTAAATCTAAAGAACATCCATATAATATGCAGGTTAAAAAAAGCAAAAGTTCTGTCCTTATAAGCATAATGAAATAAAGCACCTTATTTGAAGAAACTATATTGTTGCTTCACTTGCTCTAGGCCTAATAAATACAAGAAATCCACAAATGAGCCCTCAGTTAACAACAAATAAAAATGAACAATTTTACTACAAAGATGTAAAGACAATTGTTTAAAATACTTTTGCTATATTAAAATGTTAATTAACATTAAAATACTTTTTCTATAGTCAAGACGATATGAAATGTGCAGACAAAATCACAGTTTATTTCTTAAATGATGAATGTCATGGTTTTTGGTTTGTTTCTGTTGCATGCCACTGTCGTGTTAGCCCATACGTTGTACCCACCAGTAAAGTTTTTTTTAAAATCTATTAATACAGATTTGAAAGGTCCTTGCAAGTGTGTGTGTGGGGTGGGGGAGGGGATTGAGAGTCTCAATGGTGAAGAGTATGAATTGATTATGGCAGTGGACCACATAAAAGTTTCATGGTACATTCATTAAATAGGTAATACTTGGTTGTCCACATGACACAACAGGAAACCACTGGTCTGTCAACTAAAAAAACCTAATTTAATGAACTAACCCAGAGGCCACATTCTGCAACCTTTATTCATGTTAATTCGTATATACTCAGGCTAGTAATCCCATTGAAGCCAAGTGCTATTCAAACTCAATAATGTTTTCAGAATCCATGCAATTCTCTCATATTGGAGAATAATTGTATTTTACTGTTTTGATGGAGAGTTCTTTAGAACCCAATAGAAATGTCAGTATTCTGCCATCCAGCAAATGAAATGGAATGGGATATTAAACTAAAATTAATATTGCAAATGGTGGAAGAGGAGGAAAATCACAACAGGAATGCAAAATAGAGGAAACAGAGGAATCTCTTGGATTTCCATTGACATACTGTCCATGGAACAAGCACTAGCCATGTTCCAAGACAGGGCCGCCCAGAGGGGGGGGCAAGAGGGGCAATTTGCCCCAGGCACCGGGCCCCACAGGGGCCCCCACGAGAGTTTTTCGGGGGCCCTGGTGCGGGGTCCTTCACTCGCTCCGGGGGCCCAGAAAACTCTTGTGGGGCCGGGCCCAGGAGCTTCTTCCGCTCCTGGTCTTTGCCGGCGGGGGGTCCTTCCGCTCTGGGGCAGAAGGACCCCCCACTGGTGAATTACCGCCGAAGCGGGACCCGCCGCCGACGTGCAGCCCGGTCTCCGGCGGTAATTCGGCGGTGGGGAGCCCTTCCGTTCCGGGACCCGCCACCGAAGTGCTCCGAAGACCCGCGGCGCGGGCCCCCCCACCGAATTACCGCCGAAGACCGGGCTGCACTTCAGCAGCGGGTCCTGCTTCGGCGGTAATTCGGCGGCGGGGGGGCCCCCGCCGCGGGTCTTCGGGGCACTTCGGCAGTGGGTCCCGGAACGGAAGGGCCCCCCGCTGCCGAAGACCCCATGCCCCCGGAATCCTCTGGGCGGCCCTGTTCCAAGAACATCCTTACCCTTTTTTGAGAAAAGGGTCAGCTGGATTAGAAGATCCAGCTCTTGAATAGGTTAATATAATTGACTCCATTAACAAAAGGTGACACACTTAAAAGCAATATATTAGCAATAAAATAGATTACTGCATGAAAATGAGAAAAAGAATTGGGAAAGATAAATTAGTATGTTAAAACAGATCTAAAGGAACGTCCACCCTTTAAAGATCTAATCGCTTGGAGTAAAAACATCACTGCTCCAACATCTCTAAAGTTAGAAAACATATAACAGTTCCTTTTACCATTTCCTCTTTCATACATAGGAATTCTTTATTTTAATCAGCCTGCCTCAATGGGGATTATTTCATAAAAAACTAGCCTATTAGAATTCTTAACACTACCCACATCAATTTCCCTGGCCACCGTACTAGGTTTCTAAATGATTATGCTCAAAATACTTTAACTTTGGGGGATTTTTTCATAAGTGATAGTTTATGTAAGAGGTATCCCATCAAAATTGCAATCAGAATGAGAGTCAGAAAAGCTGTCAGTGTTGTCCAAGCATGTATGTAAGACTTTGGGAGGGCACCAGTGACATATACACTGACAGTTGCAGACAGTTCACAGTAACTATATAATTTGTCCACCACAATGGCTTCAAAGATATAAAAGCCATTATAGTGTGAAAAAATTATCTTGTTCTTTTTATTTTGAGCAAGAATTTGATACTTGGCTGAGGGTGATACTAATTTAGGTCCATCATGATTCTCACAGCTTTCATAGTTCATTCTGCTCCATGCAGTATGTGGATTTGGAGAATCTTGCTTTTGTATCAAAGCAGTCCAATTCTGAGGTTGAGAGATACAATTGGCTTCAGCAGCTGTCAAGAGATAATCATAATTATACATTCCATTGACTTCAAACACAACAAAGTCAGCAGAAACATACTCCACAAATGCATCATTTTCCCACAGTTCAAGGATTGGCAGCCAAGGAGTATCATAATACAGCAGAAGAGGACACCCCAGTTTATCATACTCGTATAGAACTTCAAGATCACTTTGACCTAACGCTGGTGTGGCAAGAAAATGTGGGTCATATAAATTGTGGCTGATCGTATAAGTGAAGTTATCTTGCAGCATGCCTTCGTTAAACAGGCCTTTGCTGCATGCTGTTGTGTTTTTAAAAACTTTAATGTGTTTAGTAGGTGGGCAACCTACGTTGATAAGTGCAGACAAAGGCTGCATATCAATGCAGCTGGGTCCTTTGTTGGGGATGTCCACAGTAAGGATAGACATCCCGCCAGAGGGGAAGGTGTCACTGAAATGAGGTTCTGCCATGCCAGAGAAGCACTGCTGTAGTAGCTGCATGTGCAAGCTGTACTTGGTGTTCCCATCATATAAGTACCCATCCTCTGTTATCCGTGCCTGGAACCCTAGCACGTGGGGGTTGCTCACAGTCACCACTGGAAAAGCCCCAGTGCCTGGCTTTGGCACAAACGTGGCACTAAAGTTCAGCTTCTGGTGCATGTCGATATAATGGATCTTATTGTGGAAATGGCCCTTGAGGATCTCAACTGGGCAGGCTTGCAGAGGTGGCCAAAACTCCATGATCAGCAACTGCATGTTCAAGGTGCATTTCTGGAAGTTATAGGCCCAGGAACTATTGGTAGGTACAGGGCTCAACACGGTTAGCATCCCTACTTTGTCAAACATCAGCGCGGCATTGCACAGGCCTTTCTGGCTGCTGTTGCGCTCTCCAAGCTGCACCATAGTTGTGGAGACCATGTCTAGGCTGCCATGGAAGAGCCGATGGTCCTGGGTCAGGGCTGCAATCTCAGTGTTGCTGATGGTCACGTGACAGAGGCCGCCGCCAGGGAAAGGAAGGGAGGTTCTGGAAAACACCTTTGTCTGCATAAGCACTGGCTCCACAACCAAGCCATTACTGGAGGAGATCAGCAGCGTGTCTTTGGTCCAGAAGATGGTGAAGCCCCACAGGTAAGGGTGTTGGATACCGTGGACATCAGGGCCCCCTGTGGACTTCAGGTTGAAACCCATGGAGTTGTGGCTGTACATGTGGCTCATGTTGCTCCCGGTGTATGAGAAATAGGCTCCTCCTCCTTTCCCCTCCCCACCACTGTGGGTGTGATTGATGAGCAATCCAGTCTGGGAAAGGGAAACAAAATTGTAGACACCAAGCAGCACCCCTTGCAGTTCTGGGCTCAGCTTCAGAGCAGTGAACGTGTGGCCTCCATCCTCTGACCGGAAGATGTGGCTTTTGGAGGCTGAATGCCCAGTCTCATAGGCAAAAATAGTCATACTGATGTCCTGGCAGTCTGGGTCCTGCCCTGGGTAGCAGCAGTGGGTGTTTGAGAGCTTGGCGACCAAGAAATTGATCCCCTGTACTGGGAGCCATTCCTCCTCCCCAGCTATGAAGAAGTAGAGATAGACCCGTCCATTTATCACCATTACTAACTGATCTTCCTTCACAAAGGCTGCAGCACTGACTGAGGCATTTGGGGTCTCTAGCTCAGAAGGGATGGTCAGTGGCAGGAGGCTGGTTTCAAATCCATCTGTGCTGAGGAAAACCTTCTGTCCCAGGTACAGGGCTGGACTGGGGCGTCCCCAAGGGTCACCGTCATTACATGGGTACTGTAGAAGGGAATGTTCAGTGCCGGTGAAACTCAGGACAGTGCCTGACACCTTGTCCCGGGCACTGAAGGACCGAACTGAGTACACTAGCCTCTCACTAATGCATGACCAGGAGGTAATTCTTCCCACTGCAAAACACAGCCACAACCAGAGTTCAGCTAGTGAGACTGGCCAGGAGTGAGGCATTTGTTGTGCTGTTATCAGAATATCCTCGCCTACCAACTTAAGCTGGAGGTTGATACCTCATGCTCCTTGTGGACAACAGCTCAAAATGGCTCCTGGCTCTGCTCCCTCCCTGCTGTAAAATAGAAGGAAGTTCCGAGAGGCAGTTGGTGGCTGGGCTGGGCTATGGGTTGTGTGTGGCTGTTGTTCTGAGTGTTTCCTATACAGTCTCTGTCATGTGTAAATGATGTCTGAGGCTCGCAGTTTTGTGCCTGATTCTACACAACCAACAATGGCCCCTTCTGCTAGATTTACCTCACATTTGCTCCACCCCATTGGGCAACAGCCCTAGTAGTCAGTTGTGCCTAATGCTAATTTTCTTAGGGTTTTGTACATGTCACTGATGCTCATGATCATAGAATCACAGCAACTATGGACAATACCCCCCACCAGTAGTTTCTCGAGTCTCATGCCTTCCCAAGGGGCAGCAGCCCATAATGACCCTAGTGAGCAATGACCCCCAGAGGCTAGTAGCACTGCATTCACCTCAACTGTGCTTCCCTAATCCCTTTGTCACCGTGTCTGGTCTGGGTCACAGCTGAAAATGCCAAATTCAGGACAGACTGTAGGAAACAGGGCAGACACCCCCAAACTGGTGGTGACCTCTAATGATAGAATAAACCAAGACAGTAACAAAAGTGACCTACTGCGTCACTAGTTAACAGGGAGCCAAAACAGTCACCTATAGGCATTCCAGCCCCTATCACCACCCAGATAACTGGACCTTTGTGACGTAAGGTTATTAAAACCAAAAGCATCACATGTAAGGTTTTTCCAGTTCCAGAGAACAAGCCACACACCCCAGGTCCATCTATAGTTCAGATCTTACCAAATACCATGCTGCAGCCTAAACTAAACATTGTTTAATAAAAAAGAAAAGAAGAGAGTTATTAATTGGTTCAAGGAATCCTACACATTACAATTGATTTCAGAGTCTGTAGGTCAGGATATTAGCAGTGATGGTAATTCTGCTAGCTTGCAATAAATCTCTCTGGATCGCACAAGAGAGAGAGAGTGGGGTTGGGGGTGTCATAAATCCTTTTATTCAAAGCTTCCCTTTGCTAGAAATCATAGTCCAGAGATGTGGAGCAGGAATGAAGTCTGAGAATGATGGCACAGTCTGCAATTGATACCCTTAGTCCAGGTGTCTGGAAAGTTACTGGTGCAAACATGGAGTCCTGGGTCACATGTGCCTTGCTGAGTCATGAGACATTCATTGCCTAGGTGCTGCCTGAAGAGACCTCAGGAGGGGTCCCCGGAAGAGCTGATTGTGCTTAATGGGCCATCAAGCAGATTGGCTAGCCAATCTGTTTTGTGCAGGGTTTAAATTCTGAGAGTTTATGTCCAGGAGCTCTCCCCTGCCACTTCCACATCTCTTCAGCACTCCTGGCTTCAGCTGTGGGGTGGGGGTGGGGGGCTTTAGCCCTTGGGGGAGGCACTGGGGCTCAGGGATTTAGCTTGGGGACAGGCGCCATGGCTTGCAGCTTTAGCCCTGCAGACGGGCGGGTGGGGGGGGGCAGGGAGGCTCAGGGCTTCAGCCCCATGGGGTGCACTGGGGCTCGGGCTTTCAGCCCTGCAGGAGGTGGAGGGGCTCCTGCAGGTTTTTTAAAATTTACCTGCACTCGGCTGCAGACAGCTCAGGCTGAATTTAAACTCTGGTCTTGGGGGTGTTACCCAGAAACACAACAGGTTTGAGAAACAAACTCAAAGTTTCATGACTTCATATACAATGATGATACATGCATATAAACAGGATAATCATGCTTTAGCAGACTATAGCTTTTCCAGTGATACCATAACATGACATACTTTGTACAAGATTTATCACAATTGTGCAACATTGATAATACATCAGTGGTGATACATCATTGTAAACATAGTCACCTCTCTTTTAGACAGTGTCACACCTTTTGAAGCTGATCCCAGTGTGAGACTTTGTCCCTCTGATGTGTGTGTGCCCTAGCAGTGCAGCTCACCAACTGCCATGTTAAGATCCCTCTTTGGACTGAGTGGCTCTTATTGTTAGATTTATTGGTGTATTTCCCCAGTCACTTTTGATTTTATTACTGGATTTTTGCCGATTTTATTACTGGAAATAAAGTGGCGTCATGATGCTCTCTTGGGCTCCTTGAGCCAGCTGTATTAATAGTTGGGGAGGGGAGGGTTACTGGTGAAATATAATTTTAACAGTAACATTGAAATATTTTTGAAAGAAAAACTGAAGATTTAGCACTTGCATCTGGATGTCTGAAATGGCTATAGGGTTAAGTATCATTGCTACAAAACTCCAATCGTAATGTCTGATGAATCAGCATGCATTTTCTAAGGAATTCACGTGGCTTGAAAAAGCCTCACAGGAGAGGAGGTTGAATAATGTTAGCCAACACAATCATGTAACTTAATATTTATCAAGATCTTCCAGACAATTGGAAGTAAGGGGTGGGGATGAGAAGACACTGTAGCCAGCAATCACAATTTTATCACGTGCCACTATATTTGGTGGGTGAGTTTTTTTTCTTTTTCTTTTTTAATAAGTCTCATGATTTTCTAAGCTCTGCCTTCTATTTGATGAAGTTTTGCCTTGATCTAAAATGGCCACCGAGGCCTGCTTTTAGCAACGGGATTGAAGCCAGAGGCCGCCCAGTCCCTTTCACTTCTTGTAGATGACAATGAAGCTATCTTCAGTAAAGACTGCTGCTAGCTCTCATGGTTTCATTACAAGTAACATGATTGGCTCCAGCAGGTACCAAATCTCACTATGATGTAAGAAGTCCCAGCACTCAGGTAAATTTCAGCTCTTACTGAGGGAAAGCCTGCCCCACTTCCCTTCCTTCTGGGGTAGAGCAACCAATCAAGGTTAGTGCAAGAAGGAGGCAGAGCTGTCCCACCGCCCTCTTAGGAACTGAGGAGTTTTGGGGTACAGGACAGGGGAGAGGGAGCATTTAACACCATTCTTCCAGGAGAGGAGAGGGGAGGATGGAGCAGAAAGACTGTTTTGTATGTAGGGTGACCAGACGTCCCGATTTTATCGGGACTGTCCCGATATTTGCTTGTTTGTCCCGCGTCCCGACCAATGTTAGGTCGGGACACTGGACAAACAAGCAAAGGCTCCGGAGCCTGGAAGGGCTCACACCCTTCCCCGCCCCAACTCCGCCCCCTCCTTCTCCAATTGGATCCCTCCCCAAATCCCCACCTCTTGCCAAGCACGCCATGCCCAGGAGACGCAGGGGAACGCGGGGCCGGGGTGAGTGTGAGTCCGGCCTGGCCCTGAGCAGGCAGGACTAGGGCGCGGTACCTGGAGGGAGATTAGGGGGTGGCCTGCGGGGCCAGGCGGTGGCTGTTCTCCCCACCTGGGCAGCGGGACGTGGGAGCAACTGCTGCTGCAGCTCCCACTGCCGTGGGGGGAGGAAGTGGCCAAGCATGTGGCGCCCGGGCCCGAACCCCCCGAGCCCGGGCCTGCTGCGGGGACCCAGCAGCACACACGCTGCGCCCAGCCGCTGGCCAGTCGCGTCTGGGCTGGCTGCCCAGCTGGTGCAATCCCGCGGTGGAGGCATCGGCAGCCCACCCCCGTTCGTTTCCCTGTGGGACCCGAGCGGGATGGGGGGGCTGGGGCCTGCTGCCCCCACTCCAGGGCCGCCCGCGGGATTGCACCAGCTGGGCAGCCAGCCCAGACGCGACTGGCCAGGGGCTGGGCGTGCGCTGTGTGCGCGCTGGGTCCCTGCAGCAGGCCCGGGCTCGGGGGGTTCGTGGGCACAAGAGCTGCAGCTGCCAAGCTTGGCCAGCGGCCGCTTCCTCCCCCCGCGGATGTGGGAGCTGCAGCAGCGGCTGCTCTCAAGTCCCGCTGCCCAGGTGGGGAGAACAGCTGCCACCGCCTGGCCCCGCAGGCCACTCCCTACTCTCCCTACAGGTACCGCGCCCGAGTCCTGCCTGCTCGGGGCCAGGCCGGACTCACACTCACCCTGGCCCCGTGCTCCCCTGAGTCTCCCGGGCCTCCCTCCAGCACTTGTGGAGGGAGGAGGAAGCGGGGGTGGGGGATTTATTTATTTTTTGCTCTGCCGCCATTTTTCCCCCTCTGCCCCCCCCCCCCGCGTCCCGATATTTGACCTGGGTGATCTGGTCACCCTATTTGTATGTAAGCAGAGTCAGGATGAGCTCTACCCTGACATCTGGTGGTAGATTATGGGGAGTGCAGAAAGAAGTTTCAAGTATTCGCATTAGCACTTCAGTTATTTGCATTGGCACTCCCACCCCACTTAGCATACCGCACAGTAGCCTGGGATGATTATTTTCACAGCTATGGGAGCCCCAATTTCGTTGTTATTGGGGCAGGAGCAATAAAATGTCACCCCAATTAAGTAAATGAGGAACTACTAAACTGTCTTATGATAGAGGGTTTCATTATCAACTAAATAGCACTTGCTAGACAAGGGACATGGGTTCCAAAACCCAGTCAGGAGAGAGAGGCTGGGGACAGATAGCTGTACTTGGTGGTGCAGGCTCCTTGTGTGAGCCAGAAGCACCAGTTCCACCTATGCCTCTCTCCACTGTGGAATGTCAGAGTTAATTTTTGATTCCCTTAAGAATCTAGATACAGGTTACTGAGCTGAACTCACTGGCACTGGGGCTCCTCTACTATGAGCTGGAATCACTAAGAGCTGAAATCACTGAAGAGCTGGACTTGCTGAGCTGAGAGCACTGAGTACTGTGCTAATGAGTGGGGGAACCTGAAGCAATACCGCGGAGCAGAGCAGCTGGCAGAGCGGAGTGGAGCAGTTGGTGCAGCCACTGGGTGAGTGGAGCCAACCAGCTCACGAGGATGGCTGGAGTGGATCACAGGACAGCTGGTGGACCAGAGCAGCTGGCAGAGCGGAGCAGCCCACAGAGCAAGCGGAGCTGAGATGTTTGTGGGGATGACTAGTGGAAGCAGAGCCCCACGAAGAGGCAGGGCAGTTGGCCCTGAAACCACGTAAGGTGCCCCTTTCTACCCAGGCTGGGGAGGGGGACCTCTGCAGAGAGACTCTTGAACTCTGGGGCTGCACTGACCCGGGACAGAGACTTGGGATTGTGGAACTTTTGGGACTGTGGGTGATTTGGGGGTTGCTGGACTCAAGGGCCCAGAGAGAAGGACACGGCCCAATTTGCTGGGGTGGGTCTTTGCTCACGGTTTGACCTATGAACTCTAGCTGAGGTATTTTCCCAATTTAATGCTTGTTGTTGATCATGTAATTAAACCTTTTCTGCTACACCAAGACTCTGTGCTTGCGAGAGGGGAAGTATTGCCTCCTCGAGGTGCCCAGGAGTGTGTGTAAGATTTTCCCAGGTCACTGGGTGGGGGCTCGAGCTGGTTTTGCATTATGTTGAGGGGAAGGGACCCCTATGTATTGAACCCGGCCCTTGCTGCTATCGTTTCAGCCCGGCAGAAGGGTTACATGTATACAGTGGCTGTGTCAGTGTGTGTGTTTTATGAGCTGTTATGTCTTATGTATTGTTATCCTTTTTTGCTGGACTACATAGTTAAAGAGCAAGAGCCTCCTATTATTTTATATAAGTCAAGGGTTCACATTTTATTCTTCTAGAAGTCTGCTTGTCTGCTCTTTAAGTGCCCCCATACTTACCTGAAAAGAGTTTTTCTTTGTTAGACTCTTGCTTTCCTGTTAATTTGTATAGCAAAATGCTTATACTTGTATGAAACAGTTTGTGGACGCAGTCAAGTAGTCAGATGTGATTTTTCACTAAGCTTCATAAAACTGTCTCAAGAGCATCAACATTGTTGCTGTTTTTGTTATTGTCAACAGAGGAAGTAAAGTCTTAAGTCTCCTGTAAAGGCTTGCTCTGGTTCCTCAGACAGATCGCCACGAAACAAATTTTTATGGCTACAGAATCTTTGGACCATAGAAAGAGAGCAATTATGCAAATGACTCTGTAGCCTGGTAGTTAGTGCACTGCCCTGGGAGGTGGAAGACCCAGGAACCAGTCCCCCTGCATTAGTAACTTATTTCTCCACAGTGGAACCACCTTCAAAAGGAGAGATTGAGGGATTCCCTACATCAGATTATCCCCTAGCCCAGTGGTTAGGGCCCTTGCCTCAGAATTCGCTGATCCAAGTTCAAAGATCTAGATAATACTTAGCCCTGCCATGAGTGCAGGGGACGGGACTAGATGACCTCCTGAGGTCCCTTTCTTCCCCTCAGGGGAAGGGGGGGACAGGGGAGAATCTGGTGTTGGCCACATCCCAGCCAAGTACCCTAACCACTAGGCTAGAAGTTATGAAGGAAGAAGTCCTGCCCCACCTCAGCATTTAATGTAAATTTATCTATAAGGGCTGCAATGTGCATAGTCAGAAGCAGAAGCATAGGTCAGCAACTTTTACTGCTAAAATCGAGGTGCCAGGTGAGGTTAGATGCCTTAAGGGCTCAATGGCAGCTGAGTGGGGGCATTGTGAATCCCAATGGGGCCTGATTCTGGGATTTAGTTGCTTAAAGTGCCAATTAAGTGCCTAGGTCCTTTTGTGAATCCAACCCTTAGTTTTAGAAAAATTGTATTTGTGCACTGATGAAAAGACATGTGGCTGCTCTCTTGCTTGCTTGTTCCAGTTAAGCCAATTTGTTATTCTTCAATATTGCTAACATCCAGTTAGGGTTGCCAACTTTCTAACTGCAGAAAACTGAACACCTTTGTCCTGCCCCTTCCATGAGGCCCCGCTCATCCCTTCTCAAAGGCTCTGCCTCCCGCTTGCTCCATCCCTCTTCACTCCATCTCTTGCTCTCTCCCACCCTTGCTCATTCGCTCATTTTCATAGGGCTGGGGCAAGGGGTTGAGGTGCGTGGGGAGGTGAGGGCTCTGGCTGGGGGTGTGGGCTCTGGAGTGGGGCCAGAGATAAAGGGTTTGGGCTGCAGGAGGGGGAATCAGGGTTGGGGCAGGGGTTTGGGGTGTGGGCTCCGGGAGGGAATTTGGGTGCAGGAGGGGGCTCAGGGCTGGGTCAGGGAGATCGGGTGTGGGGGGTGTGTGGAATCTAGGAGGGAATTGAGGTGTGGAAGGAGGCTTAGTGCTAGGGCAGGGGGTTGGGGTGCAGGAGGGAGTTTGGGGTGCAGCGTCCGGGCAGTGCTTATGTCAGGTGGCTCCCAGGAAGCAGCTGGCATGTTCCTCAGGCTCCTAGGAGAAGGGGTGGCCATGGCGGCTCAGCACGCTTCCTCCACCCATAGACGCCACCCCTGCAGCTCACATTGGCTGTGGTTCCTGGCCAATGAGAGCTGCAGAGCCGGCGCTCAGGGTGAGAGCAGCATGCAGAGCCCCCTGGCAGCTCCTACGCCTAGGAGCCAGAGGGACATGTCTTCGCTTCTTGGAAGCTGAGCAGAGCCGGGTAGGAAACCTGCCAGCCCAGTTGCGCCACCAACAGTTTCTTACTCTAAATACCTGTGTGGTTCTGGAGGTCTGTGTAGTCCAGTGGTGAATGTGTGTTGCATTTTCTGTCAAAAAACTGTTCACTCAGCTGTCATCCCCAAGGGCAAAACACGGAACCATCTGTTTGCACCAACCAAACTCTGTCCTGGTAAACAAAAGAGAGTGAAAACAGCTCTTGCTCTCTGGAATGTGCTCTCTGGCAAGGTGCCAATGTGGGTGGACCATTATCTGCTACTAGGCGATAAAGAGTCCTGTGGCACCTTATAGACTAACAGAAGTATTGGAGCATAAGCTTTCATGGGTGAATACCCATTTCGTCAGACACATGCGGATTCACCCATGAAAGCTTATGCTCCAATACTTCTGTTAGTCTATAAGGTGCCACAGGACTCTTTATTGCTTTTTACAGAACCAGACTAACATGGCTACCCCTCTGATACTATCCGCTACTATTTATTCATGCCACTGTTAGACTCATATGCTTTCTTTATTTAGCTTATTTCTGTTAAAAATATACATGCATTGTAAGATTTCTGATTAAACCATGAAATTAAAGGTTTCATTGTCTTTCTGGTGAAAATTTGGACCTGATTTTGCTTCACTGAAATTATTTGAAAAGACTGAAAAGAATGAAAATGCAATCTCTGTCTATGAGAATATTCAAGGGAGTACGACTCACCAAACACGAAGACTTCAGTGGGGCCAGGATTCCACCCGAAATGTATTATTTCCAAAGAAGGTATTGAATTGTAGGCCCAGGGATGCTACTCAAAAGCTATAGTCACAAAGCTTTTCCTCTAATGCAGCCTCCACTATGATAAAGCTCTTCCTGAGACAAAGATTAATCTAGCCCATATATCTAAGATAAAACGTCTCAGATTTGCTATAGCTATGTCAGACACTGATTGCTAGACATTTCTCTTCTCCACTTGCCACTGTGCCAATCAATCTGGAGTTTACCCAGTAGGATTTAGATGAAAGATTATTTCTGAATATTTAAAAAACAGAAGTGTCTGCTATAAATGTCTCTGAGGAAATTCATTGAGAGAAATTCAATTATTTCTCAGATGTACATTGCCAAGTTCTTTGGAATGCTAGCTAGAGTTAAACCTATAATATACATTGCTTCCACTAGAAAACTCAATGTGCTAATATATTTTCCAACTGCTCGCTACTTGTGACATCAAATTATTTTCAGGGACAGCAGTATTTCTGGGAGCTATAAATTAGGGTACAAAAGAGGAAAAATCACAGCATTGTTTTCTCCATCTTTTTCTCTTTTTTTCACCATGAAGTAGTGATCAGACTCATACCAGAATTTATACCAAAATTTCTTTCTTGATGAAACATTTAAATAAAGATTTAATTATAATGTGTTTATACAATTTTACAAGAATAAACTCATTGATTTCTAATACATAACTTGGATGTTGAGCTCCCCTTATTAGATTAGTATTAGTTGAAACCCCAGTTGAACAACTATAATATGACAGAGGCTGACTATAAACTACTGCAATGTTATATTTAAATTCAACTGATGTTAATGATTGTGTGACAGTATCCAATGTGTTTTACTTTTTCAGACTAGAACAGAGGTGTTATCCTCCCACTGCAATCCATTGCCTAGACCCTTTTAGCATAGTTCATGCCTGACGAAGTGGGAAAGTTCATCTTTCATCTTTATTATACTGACTAATAATTCTGAGCTGTAGATTTTCCTTTACTGAATGAGCTAATCTAGATACATACTTTAAATGTCGTGTTGAGAGAACCTTTCAAACACATGTGAATAGCACGGTAGAGCTGAATAAATCTGAGTGATTGTAAATACTCAGAGAAGCATTAAGTTACGCTTACAATACTCTGTTTACTGAAACACATGGCATATGTAATGATTATAACTCATTTGCAGCAAGTCTTTTTAGTTGTATTTAACATGGTTAAAGAAAAAACTCGTTTCTTTAAGAAACAGTATGAAGTTGTAGAAAAGGAGCAATACACCTAAACAACGACATTAACATATATAACAGATTGAAAACTAGAATGGGCCAGATTCTCAGCTGGTGTAAATTTGCACTGCTGAGAATCGTATCCTGAGTTTCTAACTGGTTTCTGCATTTAGCACTATGACAATTACATTGCTACATAGATAGTTGTATCTTTCAGACACAAATGCCTTCTGAGCTATGGGGGTATTGAAAATAGTAGTATAGGAGACGTTTCTATTTGCTGTTGCCTTCCCGTCACTCCCCAATAACAGCAACCATTTAAAACCAGGAGAAGTTTCCAGTTTCATGTCAAGTTCACAATTATACAAAAACAGTATTTAAAATAAGTGTTTCCAAATCCAGAACAGCATCTGAATCCCCTCTCAGCACCTCACAGGATTAGACCTTCTTTTGCATTTGTTTAATTTGTAATTGATGAACACTGGTAAGCAAAAGCTTTAGCTTTTCTGAGCAACTGGCCTGAATTTGTTTTTGCAATGTTCTTTCTGAAGGTGTTAAAATTCAAATGAGAAAAGACTATTAGAAGAGTGGCTTAGTACTCAAAATCGTCTATTTAAAACAGGATGTCTGCACTCCTTGCTCTGGATGACTTTACACAGTGATGTATTCTTTGCTGCCCAGTGTGCAGGAGAATATATGCAACAGAATAAGGGCAGAAAAGCAGCTCCGTGATAGAAAAATCCTTCACTGCAGCGCCACCTCCCTCCTTTATGTGGCTGGTAGGCACTAATGGCAGGAGCAGAGGAGCAGCAGTTTTCCTCTCTTAGAACATTTACAATGCAAATATGATAATGAATTACTGCTGTCCTGAAACAGCTGTTGCTCTGCCTCTGTGTCTTGAATAGCCGCCAAAAGGGTGTGGGCAGCCGGATGGCATTTGCCAAGCTTCTGGCAAGACATCAGGTGCAGGAAGCCTTAGAGGAAGAGCCTGGGCAGGGTGAGAATCTTGAGGCAAGGCTTTTGCTCCTGTGGATCTTGGTCCCCCACAACTATAGCAGCCCCGCTGCCAGCTGCTCTCCAGCCGAGCTCAGCCTCCAGAGACAAAGATGGACCAGTGGTCCAGAAAAGAACACACATCTTTGGAGGGCTGCACTCCCCTTCCACATGATGGTAAATGGAAAGATCAGAATCTGGACCATAATCTTCATTCAGACCTAGCACTTAAATAGTAAACCTCCATAGCCAGCAAATATATGGCTTTCCTCATGGAGAATGCTCTGAATTAACGGTTTAAAGAAACCACTAGGCAATTCCTTTTGTTAAACAGGTCATTAAGCCTGCCTGGTGTGTTTAGCCAGCTATGGATACTTAATGATGATAGTGTTAATTCATCATGATGTTCCCTACTCAGCAGCTGCACAACATGCCTTAACCAATGTACCATTTCCAAAGAGCCTGAAATTCACTTCACACTTATTGTCCCAAAAGTCCATTCTTGTCTGGCACAATTTCAATATAGTTCTTTGAACTCCCGAGCCTCACATCACATTTTCCTCCTAGAGAGATTACATACAATCCTGGCCCACAATAATACATCAACTTTGCATTTAACATAATAAGTTTGCCGGAGTAAAAAGTGAGTAAGGTCTACAGGATTTGGCACAGTACAACGAGACATGGACTTCCTTCCTCCATCCCTAGCATTTTCCCACTCATCTCTACATGTCTCTTTACATAATTTTTCATTATGTGAGTCAGTGCCTCAAAATAATTCAGTAATATTAATGACAGCTAACTTGTCTATGGTTTTGATTTGCCATTAGCCTATAGTTTCAATCTTTAATCACAAAAGAAGGGTGCCAAAAGAATATTCCTTTTTTTATCCAAAGTACAAAATACGTTGAGGAGGAAGGTGGTTGAGATGAAATTCAGTGTAATAAAATCCTGAAAATGCCTCTGTGTGATGAGACTATGCGTCTTTGCGCCGTGATCTGCGTGGAGTTGCAAAGTTATAAGAGAGCACTTTAAAAAAGAAAGAAAGATAAAAGAAAATCATAATATTCATACAGTTTTGAGGAAATATGGTCATTAGTTCTGCAGGTCTATGGTAAGATGTCTCGCTATTAAACTGAACATAACATGCTTGGAAGGATTTTATTTTTATTGGTAAACATCTATTTCACCACACACACAACCTGAAGAAAAAATGTTTCCATCGATAATTGAAATTTCAGACAGGCAAAGTAAGAAAAATGATGCTTGAGAATTTATTAGAGTTGGATTTAAAATTGTTTACTTGGTATATTTTGACATGTGATATGGATTTGTGGTTTAATTATTATAAAACTTTATACTTTTTAATCTCTGTATCTACTGTCATAAATTAATATTGTCTGAGCCCGCCTTGTCTGATACCACAGTAATTTCCTGCAACTGTGAAAATTAAAATCAAAGTTGGAAAAATGCTTAAATCTCATAATTTTGCACAACTGCAAAAATTTTAATGGTTAAAAACTGAAAAAATGTTTATGAAGAAACATTGATATCTGTTGAAGTTATACAAAAAAATCAAATTCTGCCAAGCCTACATAAAAAAACTTCAGAGGGTTAGCCATGTTACTCTGTATCAGCAAAAATAATGAGGAGTCCTTGTGGCACCTTAGAGACTAAAATAACTATGTTAGTCTCTAAGGTGCCACAAGGACTCCTCGTTGATTTTATAAAATTACTTGAATCTGTCTGTACATGCAACTCTATACCAATGATTCTCAAACGTTTTTTGCTGGGACCCCCTTTGAAAATATTTCAGGCTATGACGGCCCCCCTCCATACCATGCCACCCTTGTTTATGCGCTGCTGGTGGTGGCAGCACTGCTTTCAGAACTGGGTGCCTGGTCAGCAGTTGCCGTTTTTGCAACCCCCTGTCCCATACAATAGTCTTGTGACTCCCCCCTTTTGGGTCAGGACCCCCAGTTTGAGAAACACTGCTCTGTATGTTAGCTTATGCATTCATCCCTGCTTGTCTTTACCCTGATTTTTAAAAATACAATAGAAAAAAGAAGATAGTTTATGATAGTCAAGTAATAACTGTATGATAATACCAAATACTATCAGGAACAATCAAGGAGTGAACGAGCTTTTGACAGTACTTGTGATACACTTAATTATATTTTTTTCATGCTGGCTTTTGTGCACAGGGGTCCATACATCAATGACTCTGTGGTAGGTTAACCAATGGAAGAACCATGTTAAACCCAACCATTGATCTATACGGGGGCTCTGACTTTACAAGGCATGTAACATGGCCAGTTAAGGCTCTTCAATCAATTGTTTACAGCGTGTATTAGCACAAAACAAGGCCGCCTTGATGACTATGAAAAATTTGTCTACTCTGTCCAAGGTCTGTGGAATTCTTATCTGGCTTAATGTTATGAGCAGGACTGCTGCTTTACTATCTTAGCACTATAAGCATAGATGCCAACTCCATGGGTGCTCTGGGGCTGAAGTACCCACAGAAAAAAAAAATAGTGGGTGCTCAGCACCCACCAGCCACAGTTGTTTGGTGGCCCCACTGATCAGCTGTTTGGTGACTGGCTGGAGGCACTTGTGGGAGGGAGCAGAGTGGGGGCAGGAAGAGGCGGAGTGAGAGAAGGGCCTTGGGGGAAGGGGTTGGCTGAGGGCGGGAAAAATAAAAGTCAGTGCCTGTGACTATAAGGTCACTTTCCGTGTAACACACTAACCCAGGAATTAAAATGATTACTCTAAGACATGTCCCTGAGCTCATCTATTTGTTGCATCTTTTTCCTCCCCTAAATCCAAAATAATTTATCATTTTACTTTAAATCTGTAAATGATTTGTTCTGCTGGGGTGTCTATCCCCCACAAGGCCTCACTAAGTAAAAAGGGCCAATTAACCAGGCTGCACCTGCAGGAGAGTCAGGGCTGATAAGGCTAATGGTTGATGAAGCCCAGAGAGGGGAGGTAGTTTGCTTGGCATAAAGAGAGGCAGTTAATAGGAGAAGACTGTAGCAAAGAACTTTGTAATCATGAGAGAGAGAGAAAAAAAAATGTTGGCAACAGACTACTGGGCGCTGTGGTCTAAGCCTGGGATCCTGCCTTGGAATACAGCCTTTGGCAAGAACCCAAGAGGAGGTGAAATAGCCACAGGAGCAGAGGAAGCTCCAAAGGTAGCCCAGAGAGAGGCCAGAAGATAGAAAGACAAGGTAGGAAATAGCCCAGGGAAACAGCAACTAGGTCAGAGCTTAAACAGACCATGGTTGCTGGGCATAGGGCCCCTGGGCTAGAAGCTGGAGTAGTGGTTTGGCCCAGGTTCCCCTGCTAGCCACTGGGGAAGGGACACAGATGGGGCAGTGGAGCAGAAGGCTGCCTGAGACAGTTTTTGTCCAGTAGGAGTTTGATATTCCAGGAGGGGAGGACTACAGTGATCTGGCCAGAGGCACAAGCTATGAAAAGAGAGTAATCTGACTCCAGAGAGAGAGAGAGACACACACCAAGGGGTAAAAAACTGAAGGTGTCAGAATGTCATGAATTAATCCCCCACCCTCTGTGGACCCCAAGGAAACACCACAGTAGTGAGTAGTGAACCCTATGACACTTGTGTAACCTTTAATTATTATGTATTTATATAGTATTCTTCAGTATCCCATTTAGATGCTGTCCAATGCCAGACAAATTCAGATTTCTCATGCTAAAGGCTCTATTTGGTATATTTAGCATTGGTTAGAATAGGAAGAAAATGACTCTAAAGATGTGTGAACAAATTTTTTTTCTGTGGATGTAACACCATTGACTTCAGTGGAATTATGCTAACAGAGAATTCAACCTGTGATGACTAGAAAAACCTGCTGTACATTTCACGCCCCCCCACACTTCCAGATCACTCCTATATCCAGCAAAGTGTGACCTCTTTAGTGGAAGTGTTGCCTTACAAACATGATATCCCAGAACCAGAAAAGTATTATTTCTTATGATATCCTCTTACTTCAGGGTGGTGATTCAAAAGTGGTATTTATAAAAGTGACAGTGGTAATTATATTAAAAAACAAACAAACTATAGGTAGAGGGTAAATAGCAAATTATTCTAGCCATGGGCTAAATCTTGTCTGGAACAGCTGATATCTCTCATAAAATTTTCTGTGCATCATGTCTGGATAAGTAAGGGAATGGTTTAGAAATCTAGAAATGAGAGAGAGATGACAGATGTTCTTTCTCTCTGATAACCTCTCTAGCTTAACCAATGCTTTTAAAACAGTCCACAGCTGTTTATCTTTACTGATTGTTAATTACTAATTGTGTATTCATAATCTTCTTTCCTTGTTTGTTTGAGGGTGGATTTCCCACTGCATCCCTCTCTAGGATTTTCTTTGTATCTTAGGGATTTTTTTTTCTCCTTTTAAACCTTTAGAATGGTAACCTCTTGTTGCCTTTCTGCTCTGTGAGGAGGCCAATCAATCTAAATGTAACTAATTAGAATTGAGGTTGAATCTGGTTTCATCAGAGATCTTGATCTGGCACAAAGAAACTTCACTGATGGAAAAATAAGAGAGATTGAGGAGAGAAGATGAATGAAAGGCCAGTTGCAAATACAACGTACTCATCTCTAGCGAGGGTTTTATTGAAGATAACATTGCTGTTCATCAAAAAATTGAGGTTATGGAAAATGTCCTACCCAATTCTTTTCTATGAATGAATTATCCTGGAATATATGGAATGGGGAGAAATTTTTGTTTACGGAACTTCCTTACTCAGTTTGACTCCCAATTATCTACTCTGCAAATATTCTGAATACCTCTTTAAATCTTCCCCCATTTAAATATTCTTTATCAACTATGTTTTTTAGAACAGTTCTAGTAACTCTAGCATTACCCCAGTACCTGGAATTTATTATGACTAGAGTGTGGCAAACAAAGGGTAAGATACAATTTTTAGATAAAACTTATTTTTCCTGATATCAGAACTACTCAGAAGAAAATTATTGGCACCACACTTTGAATTCTTGGCATTATGCTGCCAAGTTTATGGATTGTCTTTGGCAAAACTGAAACTTAAAGAATTTTTTAAAAACCAACACATTTTTACTACATGGAAGCCAAAATCACTGTTGGGGTTTTTTTTTGTTTTGTTTTTTTCTTGCATGGCATACATAACTCATTGGTCTTAACTGTCTAATTTGAGCTGCAATCTCTTCCTATGCTAAGACAAGCTTTCACTGGGGAATAAGGAAAGGGTCTTGAAGTCAGTGCTTAATAGCAAGCTAGACTTATTCTCCTGTATATGATTTATTAGAGCCCTGAGACGAGCATTCCAAGAGAAGAGCGGGTCAGGACTCCTATTTTCCTTAGTGGTAGCAGGCTGCTTGTTTTTCAGGGGGAGGAAAAGACTAGGAAGCGGGTTCTGGGAATTAGCCATCTGTTAGTGATGGAGCCACTCTGTTAAGAGTTGGGGAACGGAAGGCCTGTCCATCCCTCTCCCCATGGCAAACCAAGCTGGGAAAGGAGAGGAGGCTGTGGCATTTGTAATACAAGTTCCCCTCTCTCAGGTAGCTGTAGGGTGGACAGCATCAATGAAGGAGTTGGTATCTGCTGGACTGATGATGGCCCGGTGAGGCAAAGCCTGTGGAACATATTGACAAGGATGTGGAGAAGTTCTTCTGCTTGGCTATATTTTAATCAATTTTTATATTGCAGAAATTCTTGAGATGTCATTTTGGGAATGTTTGTTAATCTTTGTCTTAATGTGTAATATACACCTTGGTTTTAGGAACAACCTCGTATCTCTTATTCTGTGGCATTGCAGGAACATCCTGTCATTTTGTTGTGGGCTGTTGTTGTTGTTCCATACCTCATATTGTCGTAGTGGAGGGGGTTTGTTTTGTTTGTTTTTGTTTTTGTTTTTTTGTTTTTTCCTGTGACTATAATTATGCATTTCCTTGCTACTATTTATAGTCTGAGAAAATATCAAACACTGATTGGTAGACTTCTGGAAGTGTCCTCTAAAACAAGAGGGTGATTCTTCAAGAAAAATACCTGTTAAAAAATTTCTGGAAGGTTCTAAGTACCCAAAGTGTTTTGTTTTTTTATGGACAGTTACAGAATTTGTGCGTCCATAGATGCAGTGAATTAGGGAGGTGCCTAACTTTCTGAGTTGTCTTGAAAATTCCACTAGGTACCCATTTGCATCTTTAGGCACCTAAATACCTTTGAAAATCTGTCCCTAAACCACTATTCAGACGATGAAAGACTCCCATGGCTTCTCAACTACATGTTTTATCAGTTTTCCCACTGCCATTCCAGCAAAGAAACCAAACAAACACTAAGTGACTTATCTGAATGCAGAATTTGTCCGAAATATGTTAACCCTACTTACATTTTTTTTAAAGATGCTGCTATGATGAAAGGGTTATTTAATACCCAGGTAGATAAATAACTTAAAATCTATTTGGTCTATCTTTCCATTACAGAACAAAATTGCATTCTGTGACCCAAAGCAATGATGTCTATGTATGGAAATCCATATCAAAGAGTGTACCAACACAATGTGAAATTGACTATGATAAAATGTAAATATTTCTACTGAGTTTGTGCAGAAACGTGCATGGTGTTTGTCGGTAGATCTAATGTCACATAATTTTAGCCTGGTCTACACTAAGCGTTTAAACCGGTTTTAGGAGCGTAAAACCGATTTAACGCCACACCCGTCCACACTAAGAGGCCCTTTATATCGGTATAAAGGGCTCTTTAAACCGGTTTCTGTACTCCTCCCTAACGAGAGGAGTAGCGCTAATATCGGTATTACCATATCGGATTGGGGTTAGTGTGGCCACAGATCGACGGTATTGGCCTCCGGGCGGTATCCCACAGTGCACCACTGACCACTCTGGACAGCAATCTGAACTCGGATGCAGTGGCCAGGTAGACAGGAAAAGCCCCGCGAACTTTTGAATATTTCCTGTTTGCCCAGCGTGGAGCTCCGATCAGCACGTGTGGTGATGCAGTTAAAAATCAAAATAAAGAAAGAGCTCCCGCATGGACGATGCGGACGTGATCGCTGTAAGGGCAGGCAAATCTGTTCTATCAGCGCTCCGTTACAGAAGACGAAATTCAAAATCATTTTTAAAAAATTTCCAGACAGACGCCATAGCAGGGGCTCAGCGCACTGCTGCGTGACAAGTGTAACGGAAAGCCAAAGAATCAAATGGACGCTCATGGACTGGAGGACTCAAGCTATCCCACAGTTCCTGCAGTCTCTGAAAAGCATTTGCATTCTTGGCTGAGCTCCAAATGCTTCTAGGGTCAAAAACAGTGTCCGCGGTGGGTCAGGGCATAGCTAGGCAATTTACGCACCCCCCCCCACCCACCCCCAGAAGTGAAAGGGAAAACAATCCTCTCTTGACTCTTTTACATGTCACCCTATCTTTACTGAATGCTGCAGATAGACGTGATGGTGCAGCACTCAACACCAACATCCTTGCTCCCCCCACGCTATGGATGGCTGATGGTACAATATGGCTGGTATCCGTCCTCATCATCAGCCTATTGGCACATGGGGCAGTGCAAAAGGACTGGTAACCATGCTGACTAGCATCTGTTAGGTCGATCAAGGGCGCCTGGCCCTAATTTTTCCTGGTAGATGGTACAGTATGGCTGATAACCATCGTCATCATAGCAACAGGGGGCTGAGCTCCATCAGCCCCCACCCTTCATGTGTAAAGAAAAGATTCAATTGCCCCTGGACTAGCAGAGGGATGCTGGGCTCCTCTCCTACACACTCCTTACTGTCCTGTCTGGACTATCATAGCAGCTGGAGGCTGCCTTCCACTCATATCTCACTAACAAGTCACTATTAGTTATTAGGAATGTCTTATTCCTGCATTCTTTATTACTTCATCACACAAGTGGGGGGACAATGCTACGGTAGCCCAGGAAGGCTGAGGGAAGAACGGAATCAACAGGTGGGGTTGTTGCAGGAGCACCCCCTGTGAATAGCATACAGCTCATACTTTCTGCAGGATCTGACACAGAGCAGCTGTGCTCTCTGGTTCTATGATAAAGTGGTTCTCTAGTACACTTGCCCATATTCTAGGCAGGACTGATTCTATTTTTAGATACCAAAAAGGAGGGATTGACTCACGGAGTCATTCCCAATTTTGGCTTTTGCGCCCCTGGCTAAGAGCAGCCAGGGGCACTTATGACAGCAACAGATGGTGCAGTGCAAAAGGACTGGTAGCCACGATCATCTTATTACCAATTTATGGCATGGTAGATGGTACAATATGGCTGGTAACCATCTCTGCTATCATGCAAAAGCATGCTGCTGTGTAGTGCTGCTGAATCGCCTCTGTGAGCGGCATCTAGTACACATACGGTGACAGTCACAAAAGGCTAAACAGGCTCCATGATTGCCATGCTATGGCATCTGCCAGGGCAATCCAGGGAAAAAAGGCACGAAATGCTTGTCTGCCGTTGCTTTCCCAGCGGAAGGAGTGACTGACGACATTTACCCAGAACCACCCGCGACAATGATTTTTGCCGCATCAGGCACTGGGATCTCAACCCGGAAATTCCAAGGGGCGGGGGAGGCTGCGGGAACTATGGGATAGCTATGGAATAGCTACCCACAGTGCAATGCTCCAGAAATCGACGCTAGCCTTGGACCGTGGACGCACACCACTGATTTAATGTGTTTAGTGTGGCTGCGCACACTCGATTTTATACAATCTGTTTTGTTAAACCGGTTTATGTAAATTCGGAATAATCCCGTAGTGTAGACGTACCCTTTGTTTGCAAAGCTGGCAAAATGTTTAGGTGTGGGGGGAAACATAAACTGAAAACCTTTTGTTAAATCAGCTTTTCATTTCAAGCTTCATGATGAAAAATACAATCTAAGTTGATTCAAGAAACAAAACTCAAAGCCTCAGTACGCTAACTGGCAGCATCATATAGCTATAATTACATCTGGTATCCTAGCAATTCTATCCTGCAGTTCATGGACAGTCAGGCTGAATTTTGTGACACAAATCTGTGAAAAGCAAGAAGGATAGAAGAGAACACTGATTTCTAAAGGTCAATATTGATGCTCCTTTTGGGTCGAAGTGGTTGGCCAGTATTTGGGGCCTTGCAGGATTTCCTTTTGCTAGGAGGAGAAATGAATGACGAGTCAGGCGTATTTTTACAAAGAATGTACACAAAGTCCTGCTTCCCTGAATACAGTAGAAACAAACAGTTTCCTTGCTCAAATTATCAAACCTGCCTTTCCAGTCAGTTCTGTACCCAAGAAGCTCTGTTTCTTGGCTTCCTCCCAGGGTCGTGTTCAGCACTGCCTCTCACTTTCGGCTAAGTTTTTCTTTCTCACACATGGCTTACTAAATAACCCCCTAGCCCAGGGATTTCCCTACCCCACCCCCGAATTTCCCCAACACCTCCCCCAGTTTTTTGAACTAGTTAGTTACATACAATGTTGCCAGTTTAGTGATTGTTTGGAAATTTGAATTGAAATTGAAACATTAGTACACACTTTAAAAGCATATACAGTGTATGATAAAATATGTGTATCTGAAAAAGTATAATAGATTTGAAAAGTATGAACATAGACTAGCTTCCTTGTACAGCTTTTGTTTTTTTATGACCATGTCAGTGCATTCATTTCAGGGACATTGGCCAACCTAATAATTTCAAATGATGATTTGTAAGCAAAGTCTAAATGAGCTCTCCCAGACAGCTAGAGATGAGCTAGGGGCTGGGGGAAAAGGCTTCAGGACCAGATTGTATTTACATTCACACCTAATCTACCTAGGTATCCAGCAAAAAGAGCTGCATTGCCCAAGTGATAGATTTTTGGCTGGGGTTGGGTTACACATAACTTGAATGTGGGGTTGGGAGGGGGTAATGTAGTGTTGTTGTTCTGATTGTATGAGTAAAGGGCAGTAGAACTGTACTTAGCCTGTGCTGATTGAGGGCATCAAGAAAGAGGGTGAGGACAGGTGTTTTGCTTGATGGTCTGCCTGAGTCGCAAGTACTATTTGACCTGCCCCTTTCCACTGTTTAAAGACAGAGCTGATTAGGTTCCATAAATAGTCTTTTGCTTTAAGTGACCACTACAGCTGAAATCAGGTCTAAGTGCTTAGACCTGCTGTGAGACAGTGTTTCTGTGGAAGAGATGGCCCAGTCTGTATTAGCAGTGAGGTTCCCCCCACTGAGAGCTCAGCTGAACTCACTGAGAGCTGGGTGGAACCTCAAGAGACCAACTAGCAGAAGTCACAGTGGCAGGTGGCAGCAGAAGGTGATAGCACAGGGCCACTGGCAACAGAGTGGTGGAGTGAATGGTGGCACAACGAACAACACTGGCCAGAGCGAACAGTGAACAGCTGGAGGAACGAGCAAGGTGCCTTCTTGCCCACTGCCTGGGTGGTGAACTCATATGAAAGCACCTCTGAACTCTGAGTCTCCACTGACCAAGGACCACACCGGTGAGCGTTAATGACGATGTTAAGAATGCTGGAGACACAACACAGTTCATGCGAACAAACATGGCTGTGGCATCATAGTTTCTATTTAAGCAAAAGATACCACACACTACAAACTGGAGGCCAATGTTAAGTGCATTCTCACTTGTTCATCCTGAAGTTGAACACTGGTTCCAAACAAGACTGGCAAATGCTCACTATCTTTCTGCAAGAAACACAGCTGACTGGCTAGAAGCATGTGGTGCAACAGTGAAAGGCTCAACAGTTGAAAAAATGAAGAACACTCTCACCACAAAAAAATTTTATACGTGGCTGATGAATGCACCAATGCAAATGGGCCTCAAGTATTAAGTCATTGTGTATGTTATCTTGATGTCAGCGGTAGGCCAGTAGATGCATTTCTAGATCTTCATGTTATAGAAGACATATCGGCTGTATCTGTGACAACCCACATCTTAGAGTTAAATGCTTGTCAATTAGACCCCAAATAAATGGCTGCTTGGGCATTTAATGGAGCTGCAAACTTCTCTAGAAGACGTGGTGGAGTACAAGATTTGCTCAGAGAAAAGTGTATCCCTAATTTCTCCTATACATGCTGCAGAGGCCATCTACTCCAACTAGCGCTAGTACGAACTGCAGACTCTTCAAACGACATTTAAAAAGCTATAAATTTAATGTCTTCATTAAAGACTGAATATCTTGGAAAATATAAAAGATACACTGGGACTGAAGTTCAAATGAGTTCAACCTTGGAAAACCCTTTAGCTTTCTCATGAGTGATCCTTGGCTGTTGTCTTAAAATTACTCCAGCCATTATTATTGGCTTTGTAAAATATATCTACCAAGATGGGATGGATCTAAGTAGTGAGGCTGGTGGATTACTTTCTCTACTATGTTCAGAGAAGACTATTGCCATTCTCTCTTTCGTAAGTCTACTGTTGAAACCACTTGGGTCATTAAACAATGCCATCCAGACATCTGCTACAACAGTAGTAGATCTTTTGTCCAGCAATAGAAGCTACATGTAGATCAGTCAGAGAGCTATTCATTGAAAAAGTACTGGAAGAAGCAAAGACTGTCCAGAAGTTGACTAATGAAGGCATTTATATTGAATCCTTAAATGAAGAGGACAAGAAGTGTTTAAGACAACTGAAAGTACATAGACTTGATTCTTAACCTACAACAGCGACTTACAGATTCTACTCAACCTCTACGTAGCTTTTACAGGTCCCTGTCCTATAAAACACCTCCAGTTGAGTGGAGTGAGGCACTACCAACAATGGGGCTGCTATGTGCTCAGGACAGAATAGAGAATTTGAACATTGGAATATCATACAACAAGTCAAATCTTCATTAATTTGAACTTCTTTTTTTTTATCATCACTAGTGGCTTGACCCAATCTTCATGCTACGTTTCCTGGGATGAAAGAAGTAGGGAGTTCATCTCTTGCTTCTCCCAGTCACAACAGCTACAGCTGAGCGTTCTTTCAGAACACAAAATTCTATTCAATGAGGCAAAAGAAGTCGCCTGCTGCCTGATCATGTGAATGATCTAATGAGCATATCAGTTGAAGGAATGGAAGTACCAGACACATGAGAAGCCACCAAAGATGGCTTCCACCATTCAAAAAGTTCATTAAGAGAGTTGTGCAGAATTATAACAAGAAACCAAGAAGGATGTAGATGATGTGCTTCATAGAAGGCTTGAGTAGCCAACTTTAATTTGTGTGATTTTAAAACAGTTAACGCTAATAAAATTGGTCATGAAACATTTTTCAGTTTTTTACTATGGTGCCATAGAGCCCACTTTCACCCTCACTGTCTCACCCCTCATCGGCCCTGCCCCCTGTAAATTCAAACACCCACCCTAATTTCAATTCCTGTGGAAAATGCTTCCCTAGCCCCTGTGTTTGCCACCAGTCCCAGCTAATCCCCTCAGTCCACATAGTCTAGCTTCTGACCAGACCTTACCATGTATCCCACTGCTTTGGCCTGTGGCTGGAAACAACAAGCCATCACTACATAGTGGCATTTAACTGCTCTCTCCTTTTAGTCTGATCAGAGTGCTTAGTGCACACACCTGATTTAACAAGGCCTTTGCTTGTCTATAGATCCAACACCTACTTGATGGCAGCCTTTAAGTTCAAGACTAACTATAATGTGTATATTCAGGTTCATATTTTAATAGTTTTTTACATATTGGTAAAGAAAGGACTTGAAAAAGGAGCAGTGTAATGGAGGTATTGGCATTTGCCATAAATATGGCATAAAACATGTGTATATTAAATGTAAACTCTTTTTATTGGCGGAATTCCAAGCAGTATCTTGTGGTGGTTTTAATTTTTACTTCCTGGGATTTATTAGAATACACTTGGGAATTTAGTTTGGTTCTTGTCCTCACTGTGAACATAGAGGTGGATCTTTATCTATGATTAAGTCAGGCTTTTGCTTCTTGCACATAAGCTGTCTATTGCTGACCAGCTGGGTGGTTCAGACTACTTGCCTAAACTGCCCAAGAGAAATCTGCTGCTTGCCTCGTATTCACACTCCTGCTGGGGCAGGGAAAGGGAGGGATTAAAAAGAAAAAAGTGAGATGCTATTGCATTTTCCTGTGACTTCAGAATTGGCAAAATGCTTCAAAGGGAAGAATATACATTAACGATGTTGCTTGATCTTGAGTAATGGAATTGCTTGGCACCTTCCAGCTCACATAGACATAACTGAAATAATGACTGTACAAATATTAGAAGCCTTATCACTCCAGGCTAGATCCACTACACGAGACAAGGAGGCAGAGCCCTCAGCTGATGTAAATTGTCACAGCTCCATTAGAGTGAATGAAGGATGTGCCCCAGAATATCTTCCTGGGACATCAGGAAATGTGAGTGAGAGTAAACACCACAAGGGTTAGCAATAGAAACAACCACGAGGCACCTGCAATATTTCTCTTTAAAGGCTTTATAGCATTTCACATAGAAAACACAATAAGTAGGTGCCAAGGCACATGAGCCAAGAATTCATTTGTAGCATATAATATCACATTACTGAATGCTGAACAGCATCTGAATAGGGTAGTTGGACTTTTCCCCCCCCATATACGCTCCAAGTGGAGCCAAGATGTGTAAGAAAATGAAACCCTATGCTACGTTGATAGGAAAAAGTTACATAATGTCCACAGACATCAAGAAAAATACCCTTTTGTCTAGAAGGAAATAAAATGACATGTGGCAGACTCTGGCAAAAATTACTGTTTTCCTACCTTAGGCCAGATCTGGTGGGGAACTTAGAATTTTTGGTTGCATTTGTAAAACAATTCTTTTTGCTGCCTTCAACCAAATTGTAGTCCACTCCTGTCCACCTTGATCATGCCAATGTCCATTAGGATGACCTGATGATTCTGATGTGGATTAGTGAGCTGATTCTTGTGATCTTCCCAAACTTAACTAACACTCTCTCACACTTTTTTTGTGTAGTATATGTAACCTTTAGGGCCCCATATAGACCTGCTAGCTATGTGGTGCTTCAGGGTTGAAGCTAATCTCCGTATCTGAGAAATAAGGATGAGATTTAATGTGGGAGGGCAGATTATCCCACATATGCCTACCATGAGATTCTTACTCCTTCCTCTGAAGCATCTGCCAGAAACAGGACACTGACCTAGAGGGACTCCAGGTCTGATTCAGTATGGTAGTTCCTACGTGGAGCCCAGGCTATTTACTCTGGACTCCATGCACAGTTGCCCACATTTAGAAAAAAATGGAAAAGGAGAGTTATCCAATTAAGCGGAGGATTTGTGGGCCACTAGCATCTCAGCATTTTCTTGGTGGCTAGATTGGGGGTGACTGTACATCTAGTGAATTTTTAGAATAGTACTGTAAAGTGTTTAAATACTACTATCCCCATTTTACAGCTGAGGACAGGAAGGTTAAATAACTTGATTAATCCCACAAAAAGTGTCTGTATCAAAGCCAGGGTAAGAGTGCAGGATGTAGTGTTCTCAATCCCGTGTCTAGTCCACTGGAGCTCTCTGCCCTGCAGCTATTTAGACATGAGACTGTGTAACCTCTAGTCAAGCTGATCCTCTGGCTGCTCAGCTGAGGAAGCTGGCTCAGCTGCAGGTAGCTGGTGTGGCGAGAGTAGAGGCAGCAGGGTGTGATGGTCTCAGAGTACCCAGGGCTGAGAGTCACCTTGTCACCAGGGCAGTGTCTTGTTTGTGCTTAGATGGGTGTCTGCTCCCTGACACCAGCAGCCCATTAGCCACTCAAGCACTCGTCTCTGCCCTCTGCCAGCCATTAGTTTGTCTTGCAGGCTGTGACCCAGGGTCCCAGTGGGGAGCCAGCTGTGGTCACTCGATTAGGCAGCCAAACCCCCAAAAGCTGGTGGATATTCCAATACTTAGATTCACCAACCCAGCATATAACAGCTTCTTTATTACCTTACTAGTTACTCTGAAGTCCAAACAACACAAATTCCCTTAAAGTGATCCAGCCTCAGGCCTCCATCCAGATACCCATGTCAAATATGATGAAAACTTCTTCTTTCATCACATAAAAGAGAAGGTTCTACCAATCTCAAAGGATCGGACACTTTAATGAATGAGGTTAATGAATGTTTCAGATCTTCGCCAAATACACGCTACAGCTGATTCTTATTAACTAAAATAAAATTTATTAAACACAGAAGAGTATGGTTAAAAGATCAATATACATACAGACATGCACTCAATTCATTGAGGTGCAGATTGATTCATAGCTGAGATGGTGAGCTTCGTAGTTGCAAAGAGTTCCTTTAGATTTCAGTTCATAGGTCATAGTCCAATGTTCAAATTTCATATTCAGGGTGTACTAGAATAACTGGGACCTCAGTCTTGTGACTCAAACTTCCCCTGATGAAGTCTAAGCAGTTCTGAGATGACAGAATCAGGACCCAAGGATCTTCTATCCAATTTCATGTCCTCTTTGACAAGATGGGATTTCCTCTGGGAACAAAAGGTAATTAGGATGACTTTGAAGGAGGTTCATCACTGGTACTTTGCTATATGAATTAACTTAAGGCCATTTGCTTTTTCCTCCACCATTCACAGTACATTTCAAAGAGAGATGAATACCAAGATATCCTGAAATATCCCATGTTACAATTCAGTTTAATGATATCCGAATACAGCATAGACAGGGACTGTTGATTACATTGTGGACCCTACTCGTACATATGTAAATACACAAACAGTATCTCCCTAGTCTTGTGAGGGTTATTTATTTTGCAGGATGTTTAACCCTTTCTAGCCATGCGTCACACCGGCTAACAATAGATACACCCCAATCCCTGAATCCCTTTGAACTGTTCCTTTGTAGTGTCCAGCCCCTTCTCCACTGAACACCCACAGAAATAACAGCTCTGCTCTCCCCAAAGGAACAGTACACATCAGCTTGTAAGAGTCAGCTCAGGACCAGCACTTTACATAAAATCACTGCGTTAAGATCTATTTATAGTGAAAACATGGATAAGTCTAGTATACAAGATTCAAGTGATAATGAGTAAGGGTACTGGAAACAAAAGGTTGTATATAAAACAAATTAAAAATGTGCGTTCCAGAAACTGGACTTAACTAACAGGTTAACGTCTTGTTTAAAGTCCTTTGCAGCGTTTTCAACCAAGGTTGGCCGGGATCGCATCTTCATGAATGTAAATACATTGTCTCTTTGCTTCCTATGTGCAGGATGAGGCGGTGTCTTCTTCGCCTCCTACCAGTCCTTAATTTGTGCCAGGGCTTGCCAGGGCTTAAACCTGCCACCTCTCGTTTCAGCAGTTTGTAGCCCTGGCACCTCTGGGCTTGCTGCATCAATTATGAATGTAAAAAGATTGCTTGAGCCCCAGCACCTCTTTCAGTACAAATGAAGCACTGACTCCTATATATACCTCCCACAGTTCATTGTCTCCCTTCGGCTAGGATAACCACACGTAGCTTGTAGGTTTTTTTGAGTGCAGCTTCCTTGTTGACTTTAAATTTCTTTGTAAACATCTGACTGTGTGTAAATAGACATCCATTGTTACTTTACAATGCTTAATTTATGTGCTGATAGAAATCTAGATTTCTGATTGCCTGTCTGGAGGAAAACCTCTTTTCACCTCTGCTGGTGATTAATGCCTTGATATAGCCTTAAACATGTTTTTGGTATGTGTGTGTTGTATAATTACAGCTCCTTACATAATACCTGTACATACATTTCATTAATATTGTTATGAAATGTCCAATATGACCCCAGCTTTCATTTAACACCTTGTATGACATTCTTTGCTGAACCAGAATGCATACCGCAGAATCAAGATATTCTTGTAACCGCCTTACCAGTTGACATTATGGGGTTCTTGGGCACAGATGGTCCAGTAGTTAATGTGCTAGTTTGGGACCTGGCTTCAGTCCCCTGCTCTCCCCCAGGCTTCCCGTGTGACTTTAGGCAATTCACTTGGTCTCTCGGTCAGTTTCCTGAATCTGTAAAATGGGAATGATAGCACTTCTCTACATCTCAAGGATGTTGAGGATAAATACATTTAAAGATTTGTGAGGTGCTCAGACCCTACTGCAAAGGGAGCCACAAGTACCCTAGATGGACAGTTTGTCTCAACTGTAATGTGGTTGGTGGCAAACTGACCAATGCTGGGGCCCCACAACACATAACAATAGAGGGAACTTATTCCTATAGTTCTCAGACTCCAAAAGCCAGGGATCTGTAAATAATCTTTGGGATACTGACTGTTCAACTAGTAGATTTTTTTTTAAGGGCACCAAGTGGATCAAGTGTCCAATTACTCTGGTATTTAGTGCTTTCATTTACCGGTAAATACACTTAGGTGTACTGATAGTCCATTAGTTTGTGACTCAAACTTTTGTTTTCAGATCTCCTTGCTAAAGTAGGCACAGTCTATAGTCTTTGGAGTAATTTGCTACCCATGCAATATTCTAGCTTTAAAATTTCCTGAATGATTGGCAGTTTCTGAATTCTAAGTGTTGCCTACTTAAAGATGGCTTAGTAGAAGGAATGGAAAAACTAAGCTTTTTGTATCTGTTCACATCCGATTCAGCCAGTTGTCTGAGGGCAGATCAAGTAATAGAACAGGAAGAGGCATTAGTGTTTAAGCCTAGCTGAGCAGAGGAAAGGAACATGGTATGAGAGTCAAGCTCAAGAATTAGGCTAGGGAGGAGAGCTCTTGTAGAGTGAAGAGCTCTGGGTGAAATAAGGAAAGGGTCTAACAATTTATATGGAGGTGCAGAAATCATTGGCTGCTCCACATGATGGCTTCCTGACAACATCTGTTAAGCCGTATCTTAATATCTGTGTAATTTTACTTAAATCATGGAAGACTGTTTCTTGGTTGATACAATATAGATATTCCCACCCACCCCCTTTAGTTTGGCTAGTAGAATGCTTTTGCAGGTGGGTGGAGACTACCTAATATTGACCTCCCACTATTAGGTCATGTATTTGTTTTATTTAGACACTTGTATGATGGTCTATGTATATGTTTGTAAAGAGAACATCGCGTATGACTAGTAAGCCACCAGGGCCAGAATAAACTAAGTCTGTGAATACATACACCAGTTAGGAAAAGGTTGAAATAACATCAATAATCTCCACAGTAGGAAGAGGGACCCATTTTCTTACCACCTAATTTGTTATAGGTTTGTGATAATTACTGAATTAACATTTGACATTAACTTCATTGAAGTAAAAATTTGGTGGCTTTTGTCATCACTGAATTAAATGAACAGGAACAAGCTTGACAACTGATATATAGTTCTAGTTGTTGCCTGTCTCTCTGCGGGGACTCGAACCCCAACATAGTTGAAAACAAACGTTTGGCTAGATTGTTTAGCTAGTGTATATAATTGTCTAAAGAACACATAATTAGAAAATGATTTCATCAAAAAAAATTTTTACTGGGGGAATAAACATCAAGCTTAGAACAGAAATAGATTCAGAAGCCAAAATTGTCATCCTCAACATCTCTATCAACATAATTAGACATCTTTACAGGCAAAAACTAACCAGAATAATCACACAACCACTTGTCGTTCATACTGTTAGTGGCTCTTTAAGAACTGAGCCGCCATGTTGGAGGCATATGGCTGCTTGTTTAATAAGGGGTAGTTGTTCATGTTCAGTATTTGACTTGCCAGTTATGGCTCTGATCCTGCAACCCTTTACTCATTGTCACTGCTGGGAGGGAGGGAGGGAGGGCTCAGTTTCTCCTGACCAACCCTCCTTGCTCTCAATCAGATCAGTTCTTGCACCCTCACCTTCAGTTAAGTCTATCAGTTCTTCACTTTTTGCCTGGTTGTTTTTTCTTGGAGGCAGTCTGGTGCAGGGCTGTCGCCACCTTGCTATCCCAGGCCTTTCTACCTCCCTTTCCTTCTCTGCACTCTCCCCTTTATGGCAGCCCTTGCTTCCTCTATTGGTTGCTGCTGTGGGTGCCTATCTCCATGATTGGCAGCTGCATGGGACTATGATAAAGCTGCTCGCTTGCAAACAGGAGAGACTCTCCTCTCTCCCCCCACCCATCTATGTTCAGTATGGGATTTGTAGAAAAATTACTGCCCTGAGTGCAGCAAGCCCAAGCTCTTTAAAGTGCTAGTGTAGACAGCGCTCAGAGCTAATCCCCTCGAGGAGTGCTGGGAGAGCTGTCTCCCAATGCTTGCGCCTGACCACTCTTGCACTTCAAAGCACTGCTGTGGGAACGCTTTGAAGTTTCCAGTGTAGACGCACACATGCACATGAGCAGTCCCATTGTATCACAAATGTAAAGTTAAGCATGGCCTTTATTTTCTTGTTTGTGTGTGACTCTTGTGTTTGAATGGTGCTATTTGTTGGAAATACTGCAATATATACAATGTATTTGAATTTCATTAAGAATATGTAGGCTGTCTACCCTTAATTCATTTTTAGAGTGTGTGTGTGTGTGTGTGTGTGCGCGCGCGCGTGTGTGAGAGAGACATAGTGCTTAGTTTTAGTGCTTGAAACCATTTAAAAATGGTGATATGATATAAACATTAATTTTCATTCTCATACATGAACATTAGAAAGTGTGTTCATAGGACTGGTTTTTCTTTTTTGTGTTGCTTCTATTTCTTCCCATTTGTCCTTTTGAAAATGACTGACTTCATGCTGAAACACAATTTTTTCTGTTCACCTTTCACCATAACAAATGATAAAGAGCAACCAATGATTTCTTGAGCTCACTTTAATATTGAATGTGGTTCTTCTTCTTTTTACATTTGTTTTTCCTAGGGATTTAGAACAAATGAATAAAAGCAACTGTACTGTATCTGACTTCATTTTGGGGTGTTGTATGTAGGTAGTTTCCCCCCCCCTCACAATACCTGTGGCATCCTTTCAAAATCAGTTCTCTTTTGTAAGTACTTTGGAGGCCAACACGTTTCTCTTGATGCTTTATGACAAGTGAATAATTTAGTGAAAGTGACATGAAAATACACCTCATGGCTTTGCTATGAAATGTGAACAGTTAGGCAGAGTTTTCATGTTTACATAATCCCCTGGCTCTGACTCCACATTAGAACAACACCCTGCCCCTGAAGCGCTTCTGTAGTTGTGGACACGGCCAGAATTGCTGCTCTGTGTTGGGAAGGGAACACTAAAGGCTGGAGGAAACAGGAAGTTACCCCTGACTTGCACCAAAGCTCTGAGTGAAAGCCTCACTTGCAGGGCACAGACCTGGCAGGACTGGAACCAGCTACCAAGTATTAATATCTGGACCTATTGTTGTTGCAACAACGTGTAAACCACTGCCAGTGGCCTCGCATGCTTCTCCTTCCTGTCCGCCCTGTGTCTGGAGGGGTGTTAACTGGCCACTTCACCTTGAATGGTCCCTTGAAATATGTTCAGTCACAGTCTATTCCAACCTTGTATTTAGCAGTGACAGGAGTTTCCCAGCCCCGCAGAAGAGCTCGCTAGCTGGAAAGCTATTCATATTCTCTCCCTCCTCGCCCCCCATTAGCTAGCCAAGGTGGGGAAGAGAGGCCCCCGAGGTGGGGGAAGTGCAGGCTGAGCCTCCAGGCGCTGAGGCACAGCCCCGCCTAGCGCAGGGAGGCCAGGCACCCCGGCTCTGGCTGGCGGCGCGGCTCGGGCAGGCAGCGAGCCGCAGGGGCTTCTGCCCAGAGCCGGCAGGTTGCAGCCTTGTGCCGAGCGAGTCTGTGAGGCTCGCGCGGCGTCAGCCCGGAGCGGGGCGGGCGAGGCACGTGGAGACAACCGGGGTCTGCGGGGTGTTTGCGGGTGCGGCGGAGGGGGGAGCAGTGCGGCTCCTCACGTGGCGGAGTCTGGGCCCGCGCCTGTTAACACTTCATGCGCCTGCCAGTGTCTGCGCCGCACACAACCCATTCCCCGGCCGGCAGCTCCCCGCGGCTGCGGCCCCTTCCTGGCAAAGCTCGGGGGTGGACGTTACACTCCTGAATGCGATCTGCCCTTGTGTCTGACGGGCTCTGCTTTCTATCCCTTCCCTCACCCGATCGCTGGCTCCCCTTCTCAGGCCTACCTGGCGCGGAGCCTGGGCTTGTGGCCAAAAGCCACTTGCAAGGAAAAGAGCCTCCAGGCATCAGCCTGTCTGTAACTCCGACTGCAGCTCCCCCCGCCCCGCCTCTCTTGCAATAAAGTCCTCGGGGGGAGGGGGGGAAATCCCCTGGAAAAACCCGTTGTTTGTTGTTGGTTGTTGTAATGGTCTTAAACATTAGGCGCAACCAGTGTTTTTTGGCAGCCCCAAGGAGAAGGGAAGCTCCGGGGGATGAGACCGCTCAGCAGCCTGGGCAGCGCTGCCTGCAAAAACAGTGGGAAAAGATAAAGCTGGGGCTACGTGGCCTGGATCCTGTCTATTTTTGGTCCCCAATTCCCAAACTGTTTAATTAAAGAGTACAAGCCTAGCAGCTGCTCCTGCACTAAACAATGCCAGAGCATGAAGCTTCTCCGAGCATGAGCGCTTGCAAAAACTTGGATCTGGCGCACAGACATAGCCCAATCTTGCCGACAGAAACTAGTGCATAAACTGAGAACACGTCTTAAAAGCCGCCCCTGACGTCTGCTGGCCCATCATGCTGCAAAACCCCCGCTCTGGATCCTACTGAATTCATCCAACAATGTGGTCCTTGTCCTCCAACTTCCATGGCATGAGTAGAGAACAGGTGCAGCTGCTCCCATTATACCTCCAAAATTCCAGCCCGTGGTACATCACACACCTGATACAGCATAAGCGCTACAAAACCCAGTGTCAGCGTCTGGATCCAGCTTGATTTTTGGCCGCAAGTCCCAAATGTGCAACGTAAATATGCTTGTTCCTCCTGCAGTGGAAAAGTTGGATCTTGGCGCATCCTGTCCCAGTAGTACTGGCAAAACAGATCCCTGGTGCACCTTGTGGCTAGACAGCAGATGTAGTCATCCCTTTACATCAAATACATCTGTACCCGATGCACTGAGTTTCTATGAAGCCACAGTAATCCAGGTACCGCATCTTGATCTTTCTAGATATTGCCATATTTCAGACCATAAACTTGAGATTTGGCAGTGAAAGGAATGTAGCCGGTCAGGACGACCATTCTATATGGTTTTAGCTAATGAACTCCTCACTGGAGATTTTTTTTCCCCCAGGGCAGGCTAGAGTACTTAGGAACACATCTTCCATTGGTGTTCTCAAACTGGGGGCTGGAACCCCTTCAGGGGTTGCGAGGTTATTACATGGGGGGGGGGTCATGAGCTGTCAACCTCCGCCCCAAACCCCGCTTTGCCTCCAGCATTTATAATGGTGTTAAATATATTAAAAGGTGTTTTTAATTTATAAGTGAGGGTCGCACTCAGAGGCTTGCTTTGTGAAAGGGGTCACCAGTTAAAAAATAAATAAATAAAAAATTGAGAGCCACTGCATACGTCTAGTATTCACTTGCCAGGATTTATCGTGGATGTTTATAAGTAAGTGCAGCTACATTTGACTTCTGTTAATACAGTACAATGTAGAGGTTTATGGCAGTAACTAAATAGCTGGATCCAGCAAGAACTAGGTGCCAGAAATGTGTTCGTTCTTACACTAATATTGGAGCCTGAATTTTTGTGCTCAAATAAGAGCAGCAGCAGGTGTTACCTATTTTGATACAATATGAAGCCTTCGCACCAAAAATGGCAGGCTCCAGGTGAGGTGTCTTTGCAGTGCTATTGAGCAGGAACTCACTTAGATCTGGAATGGCAGCAGCTGCCTTTCTTCTCTGTTTAGTTGGTAGAGTCTTTGGGTTTACATCAAAACAAAACACAAACAAACCACTGGAGCTGGATCCAGTAGGAGCCAGAGGCTGGGTTGATGGAAGTGGAATTTTGCAACTCTTGTGCCAGTTTCCAGATAGAGTTTGGTGGGAGCAGCTGCATTCGTCCCCCGTCCTAAATACAATACACGTTGTGGGATTAGGGTTAATATTTGGCAGGATCTGAGTTTTGTGTGTGTGTTTCCAGTGCTATTGTGGCAGCAGGATGCAGAAAGGTCCAGATATTTTTCAGCGCAAGAAGAGCGGCTGCCCTCGTTTCCTATTTAAATGGTACGATTTGGGTTTGGGAGGCTCCAGTTGCCAGGCTCCAGGTGCAGGATCTGGGTACAAGCGCTCGCCCAGGCTCTTGAATCCAGGATCTGGATCTTTTCGGGCTCAGCAGAAGTCGCTCTCGAGCCTGTATTTTGTCGGTCGCACTTCGGAGGCTGGAGCCGGCCAAGCCGCAGGATCCGTCGGCCTCCAGGGGAACTCAGCGTTCGCCTCCCGCAGAGCGAAGCCTGAAAAGCCAGGCAGGGCGCAGGCACCGTCCGCTGCCGCCTTGCAAGCCGCGGGGGGCTTCTGAGTGTCAGCCCGGGGGCGGGGGCGGGCGGCAGACCGGAAAACTCTCCCCCCACCCCAGCCTGCGCACGTCGCTCTGCTATAAGAGGAGTCCCCGAGACGGGGCGGAACGGACTGGGGTTGCCAGTGCCATGGCAAGTCCCCCCGCGCCAGCAGGAGCCGGGGAAGCGGAGGAGGGAGACGAAGAGGCGGAAAGTCCTTCAGTGGCTGCTCTGTGCGCCGCTGCCGGCGGTGCCCCTGCACGGCGGCCGCCGCCTTAGCCCCGGCGCTGGGGCAGGGGCTGGGACGGGCCCCGCCGCGTGAGCCCGCAGAGAGGATGTGGCGCCTCTAGCCAACTTCCCCCGGGCTCCGGCCAAGGTAGGTCCCCGGCGGCTGGAGAGCGCCCGGCGGGCGGCTGGGGCCGGGCAGCGGGACCCCCGCTAACAGCCGCCGAGCAAGTGCAGCCACAGGAGCGGGAGTCCCGCATTGGCCGGGCTAGGAGCTGGGGACCCAGCCGGGCAGGGGCGGGTGCAAGCACCAGTTCTCCCCGGGGAGACCGGAGCGGCGGATGGCGGCGACTGTGACTGCACTTGCGGGACAGGGGAGAGGCTCTGGGGAGTGGACGGGTTAAGGGGATCCGCAGACTAAAGGGCACCCCGCAGGCTGCAGGGCACTCAAAGGCAACTGGCTAGATCAGGAGCGTTGTGCCTGGTCTCTCTCGCACTTCTCCAAGGACCCCGGGGCTGAGTCCCGGAGCGCTCTTTCTTGCTTGATCCCATACTGTATTGCTAACCTCAAGCTTGGCGGTTGCTCTTAGTTTGCAGCGTGTGAGGTTTTGAGAGAACTTCCCTCTAATGCTGTTTGTTTACACTACTGAAGCAAAGGACAGCACCTCCTTGCCTGAATCACATCTAGTCTGGCCTGTCCTAATAGAGAGTTTTCGATTTCCTCCCCACGCCCCAAATTGCCCAGGCCCACTTGAGGACAGAGACCTAGCCTGAGAGACCAGGAAGATCTCGACGTGTTAAAGAAATTAATTCTATATCTCTTATCTCTATTACTTCGTTCAGCATTTCTGATCTACATTCGCAAGGGGAGATATGTGCGTTTATTTGGGTCTTTTGTTATTACCACAGAAATTCTCCAATCTTTTTTTTGTCATTCTCAGCTTGGGGCTCAATTTTGTAAACTTGCATGCGTTAACTACTTGCAGCAGTAAAGTTAAGTGTTTGTAGGGTCAGGCAGTTAGTCTGTAAACTCCTGGTTTGAAAAATGAATACCTATATCACTCTATGAATAACAGATCTTTTGCAATAGTTCATATGTATGTACAGTAACAGATGCCAACACTGAACCTTTTGGGCTGTAATTTCCGTGGGTTTCCTGTTCAGACATTGCCACCAGTTTTTACTGACTAAACATTGAGTAAAGGGTCATCCCTATATCCTTACTGACACATTTTACAATAGTAATATTGGAGCACTTTTAATCTTCCAAGGACAACCCTGAGGCTAAGTATTATCTCCATTTAACAAATGGGGAAATTAAAGCATATGACAGAACCAGACTGTTTTTTTTTTTATTAATAAACTAACAGTTCAATGTTTTTGTGGATTGCTTGTGAACATGCTCAGCAGGGACGGCTCCAGGCCCCTGGCTCCATGCGGGAGGTCCACTGGAGCTGCGGGACCGGTGATCGGCAGAGTGCCCCCCACGGCATGCCGCCGTGCTTGGGGCAGCTAAATGGCTAGAGCCGCCCCTGATGCTCAGCATTGCCTGCTCTCCTGAGTCTCACAATATTTGGTATTTTACTTCATGCTCTAGCTCTTGGATTCAAATTATTATGAGACTCTCAGTTCTCATTTAAAAAATAACCATAAATTCTAGCTCTTGTTATTTTGGTGAAAGGCTTGAAAACATGACTGCAACGGTCTCAAAAAAAAAAAAAAAAAAAAGGTAAAGCAAGAACCCAGAATTGATTATTTTAGAATCTGATGACTTTTAAGTCAAGCGTTTGTTTTTGTTTTTGTCTAAGGAGGGATGAACGTCATGATTTTTGAATGTTTGAGGTATTTACTGATTTGTTCTCTTTACAATTATTTGTACCTCTTCACAAACACATTTCAGCTTCTGATAAACTAAGGAATTGTTTGCTCGGATTCTTCCTTGGATTATTTGATAACAAATTTTGAGATTTGATTTGTGGATTGATTAGGGAAGGTTTTTTTTTGTTTGTTTTGTTCCCTCACTGAATGACCAAACCTTTTATAAACTGCTTCTGTTGTGATCTAAATGTAACTTAGCTAAGAAACAAGTTTAATTTAGTGATTACATAAATCTCAGCTGCTAGCCCAAAACTTGCTCTTTTGTGAACAGTCGTACAAACAAAACTTTGCTCAGATAACTGTTCTTGAGGAAAAGAGTTGAAAGGGCACAAATACTGTGGAAGTGAAATTGTTAATATTTGTCTGCCTTTACAGCCCATCAGCCACTCTGACAACATGCCCAAGTATCCTGTAAATAAGGGTATTGTGCAGCACTTGCAGTGTTGGAAGATCTGGCCTTCATGCAGTAAGAGCTATTCCATGTGTACTAAGCTTGCAGAGACATCACTGTTGCCCCTGCACTGAAGTGATCTCTGCAATGTCATCTACCAAAAGGAGACTGACCAGGGCCAGAGAATAGGTGCATTCTGTTTCCAACCTCGTTCTTCTCCATCCTATGGCACTGTACGTTTCTGTATAGAGCTTGCCCCATCCTGGAAAAGTTCCTTCAAGTTCTAACTGAGCATAGCAGGCCCCCAGCTGCAGATAGTTGGTATAATTCATCCACAACCCACCAAGCAGAATTACCTGTGACATCAAGAGCACATGCATAGGTGGCCAGTGACCTGACTGTTGGGGGAGGCTAGCTCCCGGCCCCTCTCCTTGTGCCTGAGGTCCCGTCCCTCCATCTCCGCTTCTCCTCCTTTTCCCACAGAGCTCCCCCAGCCCCAGAGCACCAGGTGGCCAAGTCCGGGTGGCAGGCTGTGCTGGAACAATTTTAATAGTGGGGGTGCTGAGAGCCATTGAACCAAATTGCAAACCCTGTATATAATGGAAGCCACTTCAAGCCAGGGGGTGCGGCAGCACCCTCCGCACCTCTAGTTCTAGCACCTATGCCGGGCAGGCAGCACAGCCCCAGTGCCAGCCACCCCCAGACCCTGTGTCAGGCCAGCTAAAGCCAGCCACCCTGTGTCAGGGCAGAATGCTGGGAACTGAAGGAGGGGATTCTGGGGGACAGGGGCACACCAGTCTGCTTGGGGAGGCATAGCCTACCGCAGCCTATGATACCCACCACCCATGGGCACACTTACTTTCCTATGGGAGGGTGTAATCTCCATGAGAAATGGCTCATAAAGAGAGTGTCTAAGCAGTGGATGAGTAAAGCTATGCCCATATGTCCACATTACAGTGTGCTCAGAGACAGCACAACCCTGACAAATCTGTTCTGCCACTTTCAGCTAGTTTGATTGCAATGAGGCTTGTACTCCAAAACGCTCTAGAAAAGTTATGATACCCAGGGAGATGCTGGTAGTAAATTCAACCTGTTTTTACATATAGTAGAGCAACAGGTGGACCTCTTGAGTCACTTATGTTTTCTGAAATTACTGTTATAAGTTGCTATTTGCAGTGCATCAAGGCATACAATTTCCAGCACTGTAACAAAGGGTTCAGAGTAGTTGCCTGTCAAAGCATATTGACCTACTGGCAATTACATGCTGTAATAAGGCACAAACTGGCCCTTTATTATACACATCATACAGGGCAAGCATGGCCTGGTTTGGATTCTGGATAGAACAAGGGAATTCTGTAAGTAGTATGTATTTCCCTGTAGGCTTGGGAATTACAGGCAATGCATGATGGGAGAGGAGCTAGGTTATAAGGAACAGGAGTACTTGTGGCACCTTAGAGACTAACAAATTTATTTGAGCATAAGCTTTCGTGGGCTACAGCCCACTTCATCAGATGCATAGAATGGAACATATAAGAAGTGTGTGTGTGTGTGTGTGTACACCCATACAGAGAAAATGCCATACCAGCGCTAAGAGGCTAATTTAATTAAGATGACCTGTTATCAGCAGGAAAAAAACGTTTTTGTAGTGATGATCAAGATGGTCAATTACAGACAGTTGACAAGAGGTGTAAGGATAGTTATCATAAGGAAATAGATTCAAGTAGTGTAATGACTCAGCCATTCCCAGTCTCTATTCAAGCCAGAGTTAATGGTATCTAATTTGCAAATCAATTAAAGCTCAACGGTTTCTCACTGGAGTCTGTTTTTGAAGTCTTTCTGTTGCAAAATTGCCACCTTCAGGTCTGTTACTGAGTGGCCAGAGAGGTTGAAGTGTTCTCAGATTTGTGTCTGTTTATACTTTTGCGTAGAGACTGGCACATGATTGTTATAAGGGGCAGCTTCTTCTCAGTATGGAATGAGATCTGGGCGACCTGCTGCTGCACTGAAGAAAGCAGATCTGGTGTGGGGCTCTCCACAGTTAGAGCCGGAGAAGCACTATCCAAAGAAGGATGTGAAAAAGTTTGTGAGGAGGTGGGCTATAGAAGGGCCCTATAAGAAGTGAAACAAGGAGAGAAATGCCTGAGGCAATATGGCTCTGCGGTGGACTGGAGGCCCAGTGTTGGTGCTGCTCCTTATTTAGGGGCCCCAGGCTGCAACTTTTGGGGAGGGCAGGAAAAAGTTCATCTCCCTCCCCCTCCTGCCCTGCAATGACAACAGAGGAGGACTGAGTCTGGCCCTAGGGAAGGTCTCGGTTTGTTGAGTCCTGGGAGGTTAAGGTACTGTGTCAGCAGGGTAAGGCTATTTTGCCTAGAAAGGAGGAAGGGGTATTGAGCCCTAGAAGGGCAAAGGACTATTTCGGTATGGACACTTGTTTGCCTTGGAGTTGGAAGGGAGGACTTTATAGTTTAAACTGCCAGCCCAGAGACTGAGGGCTAGTCCCAGCTTTTCTGGTTAATAGTTCTGTGCCTTTTACAATCCTTATTATGAGCCATTCAGGTACCTTGCAGAGTAACTATCATTACAAATAGAAAAACTTGTGCAAGCTCTCAGGTCACTTCCCATGGAGCCGGGAATAGCCCCGCTGTCTAATAGAATAGTGCCAAGTCTCCACCACTTTGTCTCACAGCCATTTGGAAGGAGGAGGCCAAATCACAGGCCGCTTTTACCTGTGTACTAATGCCATGTAGCTAGAGCATAGAGAAACATGATTCTGCTACTTCTGTGCTAAGAAATCTGGTTAGTTAGCTTCAGCAGAGAGGTCCCTCGTACAATCTCTGCTGATGACCCAACGAGGGGCACTGTTACATTTGACTCTGCTGTGTGTAATCACTAGAAAAGCCACAATCTTCTTCCAGCTACAAGAACAGAAACCAAGAATCCTGATGCTCCTCATTCTACTGCTGTCTCTCTCAACCTCTTTTTATAATCCACTGATGTATATGTTATCTATCTCCATGGTCTGTTCCACATAGAGCATAATAGCTTGCTTTTTCTCCTCCACTTAGACCTACCACAAAAGTAGTAGAAAGGATCTTTGCTGTTTGTTTGAAGGTTGTGGTTTTAAACCCTGCTGATGAGCCTTGGGAGGGGGTGGGCAGGGAAATGGGTATATGTATAAAATTTAGTTCAAGATCTCAGGAGTAATAGCTGGAATGACTTTATATTGCAACATTGTATTTAGAAATGAATGTGGATGCTGTGCTAATAATTGTTTTGCTGTTGTATTTTCAGTGTTTGTAGTCATCAAGAATAGCAGTGGTGCCAACTCTTGTGATACTTCCCAAAAAAAAGTCACAATATTTGGTCTTTAAGAAAAACTCAGCTGCTGGAGTCAGGTGATTACATGAGACTCCAATTTCACTTTTTTTAAAAGTAAGTTGCTAGCCCTCAAGACATGGAGAAGCCAGAAAACATGACCAGAGTGTACCCCAAAAGCTCTAAGTCTAGAAGACCAATAACAAGAACCCTATATATATATATTTATAGAAAATAAATTTTTATATTATATAATATAATCCCCCCCCAAGGCCTGAGTTATCACTTATGAATGTCTGGGATTGGCAGTATTAGACAGGATGTGGCACTTTCTGTGGATTATGTCTGAAACAGAGAACAGCGGGAGATTTTGCTGAGCCCAGAGGCTGCAAGACCCTGTGTCAACTCCGGAAAGGTCAGAGCTTGTTTTAATAAACCTGTATTTCAAGAAAGCAATCTCATTCTCTAAGGAGTAACTCTGGCACGTAGGGAAACTTGACGCCTCCAAGCCCTGGTAATGAGCAATTGATGCTGTCACTTATAGGTCACCAATTTGAATCCTGCCCAGCCTAGCAGGAATTAAAAGTTGTTCCTGTCTAATGGATGTTTAGTGATTGCCATATAAGAGGAGTTTGAGTCCTGGTTCCACCACCCACATCACAAGCTCACCACCATACTTTGCACTAGAATGTGCAAGCTTTTTGGAAAGAGTCCAGGAACCTTTTATACAGTGCTGAACACAATGGAGCCTTAGTCTCAAATGTATCCTCAAGCAAGAGCTCCTGCATCAGGGACCAAAATCACATGCATTAAAATCAAATGAATTAAGCTTGAGAGAGTTGGCAACACTGTTGTTGGGCTAACCACATGACTTGGGTGGGGTAGGGGTTGACTCATGATTTTTGAACTTTGAGACCAGCAATACTGGGAAATTGTAGGTCTTTAGTACTCCTGGAAAATGAGGCCCCATGCAAGCTTGGTCAACCCATGAGCAGCTCAACTTTCCTGTGGATGACCTTAACTTTTCTGCTACTAAGTCACAAGAGGTGTGTGTGTGTGTGTGTGTGTGTGTGAGAGAGAGAGAGAGAGATTGGGGCTTCATTTTATTTTGTTTATTGAATATGAAGTATTGCTTATTTTTCCTCCACAGATTTAGAGCAATACACAGTGGCTTTTCTCCAGATTGCCTACTACAGTATCTAATTGGGTCTTCAGTGGTTTGCCAAAGGATGATCCAGAAGTCAGTACTAGGATTAGAATTTGGGAGGTTTTTGTCTTCCAGGCTTGTGTTAACAATGCTCAACCACACCCTTTACATGTATGAGTACTAGGCTCTAACCCTTCACTGCTGAGCCCTCAGTCCTGTGCAGAGCCAGCACTATGCCCCTCTTAAGTTCTTAAAACAGGCCTCAAGTGGGAATATAGTGTGGAGCCTCTTGAGGAGTGAATTTTGTCCTTAAGACCTTTTAATTGATCCTGGATTGCATGGGTCATGGCAGCCAAGGTCTCAACCGATATAATATAATTACCTTCTGAAATCTTACCTAGAGGCTCATATTTATACTGGAGAGAGGAAGCCCTTTTCAAAGTCAATAAAATACTTTCAATATAGAAATGAATGAATCCCTTTTAGATACATCTTGTTGAAAAAGTGCATTCTATTAAAACAGAACTCAAGACAACAGAATCTGGATATGGTTAGTTTCCATTGAAGTCATCTTCCTGCTGACTTCAACAGGAGTTGGATTGGGCCTTAAGCATCAGAGAACATTTGGAAAGGCTTGAGGAAAAGTAAACTGATTAGTTCTGATCTTTTCCTTTCTCTTTTCGGTTCTGTAATCAATCAAGACATAAGGAAGAAATGGAGGGGAAAGCAGGAAATGTCTAGAGAAATGGAGGCCTTGGGGAACCTTGAGGGGAAAAAATCCCACAAAGGATGAAATCCTGTCTCCATTGAAGTCAATGTCAAAATGACCATTGACTTCAAGGGGGGCCCAGGATTTCACTGAACCAGTTGTCGATAATATTATGGGATGACTTTTTTTTTTCTTCAAAACCAGTCACTTAAAATTGCATCCACAAAGGGCTGGATTATGCACTTGTGTATATGTAATTGAGGAAGCATAGTATTTAATGGGCTGCGTGGTGTGCATACAAATATGCAATTTCATCCACTTTATGGTTTGGTGGTGAAATATTTGATTTATTACAATGAAGATTTGGGCAACATAAGGTAAATTTTCAGGCCAATGTGCAGAAAACTAGGTTAGTAATTCTTATTCGTGTATTGCTGAAAATGTATTTGTATAATATTTGAGTTATTGTAGGTTTGCAGACAAGCTTCCTGCCATGTACTTTAGGGTCTACTTATAGCCCCCTGTTTAGGATCAATAAACGATGTATTTAGAGTACTGACAGTTGCCACTGATGACAAACAGGCTTAAAGCCACTTTGCCAGTATCTTGTGGAGATTAGGAACTGTCACAAAGATATCACTTGAGATGCAGAAATTGCTCTCTGAAGTCCTTAGAGATAACTTATTGATATAGTATTCTAAGATTTGATTTTTAGAGTAGCCATAAGGTGCAAATGCATACAAATAAACCACAAAGAGCTCAGTTTTTATGGTTTGCATTAATTCTTCTACTTGCCTAATTTTTTTATACCCGTTTTCCCTTTATTATAAATTCACTGGCTCTGCTCACCAGACTTTCCTTTTTTTGGTGAACTACCCACTGGGCTATATACGCCATAAGGTGTTGGCAGAGCTGTGTGCTTAAACAGGAGTCAACAGTTTATGCCCTTTTGATTTTTCATCTGTTTGCTGCTCTGGCTGTGCATTCCTCATTCAGTTTCCATGAGATTTTTGTCCCATCTGCTTCCCTGTATGCTGCATAACTCATGTTGGTGAGACTTTCTGATCTGCATTCCTACCAAACAGGACTGGAGTTCAAGCAATATTGGCATCTTTTGATTCACATTTTTTTCCCACCCAAAAAGTATGACTTGTGCTGAGCTTCCCATCAAAACAGCTTTTCTACCCAGCAATTTGTTTATCCTATCTTTAGGATGTCCACCACCACATTCCCAGTTGGCAAGACACTTCCATGTTAATACAATTTGCTATAATACTTCTTTCAGAGATCTTGTAGCTCAAGTGGTAGAGGCTTGCCTTTTGGAGCTGAAGGATCAAGGTTCTAATCCTAGCTCCTAAACTGTGTGTGAGACTTGTATATAGCTGTGGCTATTACATATACATTTATTACAACCAAAGATTATCACAGTTGGGCCCTATGCTCCCTTCCATTATGCAACATGGGGGGAACAGAGGCTCTAAAATCTCAAGAAATGGAGCAAAGAGTGGTACATACAGAGTACACAGGGTTAGGTGGTATAATGTGCTGCCACTACTGTGTAGTTACCAACATGGAGGGAATGGTGGCATTATGCAACTGAAGCTCTGCGTTTAATGGAGAGTATGGCTGGCTGGTCAGAGGAACTGAAAAAAAAATGCTATACAGAACAGCTATTCCTCACTTCCGGTGTGACAAAAAACACACACAATTCCTTACACCGTGTTCACATGAGTGCACCTGTCTTTGGAGGAAAACAGCAGCACAGCAACTGAGCCAGACAGTCATGATGCCAGGGCTGGGGCAGAGATCATGCTAAACTTTGTTCTTTTGGGATGGCAAAGTATTCTCTGGAGATCTCAGGTCACTGTGTATTTGTAACAGGGTGCTGGCTTAAGAGGCACTGAACCAGTCCCTGTTAGCTCTGAACCTGCTAGCATAGCTCCCATCAAGGGGAACTGGCGGGAGCTGGCAGGGTGTGCCTCATTAAAGGAGCCTGAGAGCAATCACCTGTGAGCCTGCTGAGAGGAAGGCCTATAAAGCTAGTAGGAAGGAGGGGAAACAGGAAAGTGAGGAGTGAGGGCCTGTTGTTCCCAGCTGCTATAAGAGCAAGCTGTTCCCTAAGGGGCTACCTGACTGGTATTGAATTGTCTATAGCTGTATATATGTGGTGGTGGGAAAATACTGGGAAATAAAAGGGCACTGGTGTGTGAAAGAGTGGTCTCCAGCGAATTGTAGATGAGTGCTTTGTTGCTCGTGGTACAAGTATTCCAGACCACACTTCAGCCTGTCTCATGATCTCCAGGGCATGATGTGATGGTTATTTGGGTGGAAGAAAGCACCAAAGTTCAAGTATGCTTTTCCCTTCTGCAGGTTTTTTAACCTGGAGAGGTCTATGCAAGGGCTAGAGAGAATTATCATCCTTGAAGAGATGCTAAAGAAATGTCAGAGCCCATGTGTCCTATTGTTTGTTTTTGCAAAACCTCTCTGTACATCAGTGTGAGGTGTTGCACTAACCCTTAACTATCTGTTTATGACCTCTTTTACCTGTAAAGGGTTAAGAAGTTCACCTAGCCTAGCTGACACCTGACCAGAGGAACCAATGGGGGAACAAGATGTTTCAAAAGGAAGGAGGGAAGTTTTCCTTTGTTTAGAGTTTCAGTTTCAGCCGGAGTGAAAAAGATCAAGGAACCAGCCTCTTATCAGAGTAGTAAGTTTTAGAAAGGGATAAATAGGTTTATGTTTATTTTCTTTGTAACTTGTCTTGGTACCATTAAGGGAATTATCAAATTTGGGTATTCTTGTGTGTATTAAGATTTTTGCCCAGGGGAACATCCTCTGTGTTTTGAATCTGTTGTCTGTGAGAGTAGCTGGTATGCTAATCTCTCCCAGAGGGTTTTCTTTTACTTTTCTTTAATTAAAAGCCTTCTTTTTAGATACCTGATTGATTTTTCCCCCTTGTTTTTAGATCCAAGGGGGTTGGATCTGGATCCACCAGGAGTTGGTGGGAGAAAGGAGGGGGGATGGTTAATTTCTCCTTGTTTTAAGATCCATGGGGTTTGGATCTGTGTTCACCAGGAAATTGGTGAAGTCTCTCAAGACTACCCAGGGAAGAAAAGTAGTGCTTGTAAGTGGTGGCAGCGAAACCAGATCTCAGCTGGTAATTAAGCTTAGAAGTGTCCATGCAGGTCCCCATGTCTGTACTCTGAAGTTCAGAGTGGGGAAGGAACCTTGACAGGTGTCCTTGCAGCCAATGAAGAAAGAAGAGAACATTGTGTAAGTTATGACCCCATCTTGTTGAACTGTGCCTGTTTGTAGGCGCCTAAGACCATCAGATATTTGTCAAATGTCACATTTCACAGACAGTGAGGGGGTCTTTTCTTTTTTTGCCCAACAAAAATTAAAAAAAAAATTAATTTCAATGGGTGGGCAAAGGTTTGGGATGGTTTTTATTTGTCTTTTCCCGTGTTAAAAGGTTTGGTGCTTAAAATATTCAAAGAAACGGACTAGTGCTTCAAACAATAGGCTGTTAATGAATGTCATGCCATCTAGTGGACATAAGAAAAATAGAATATCTAAAGTTCTAGAGGTAATGACGAGTCTGTCTATTCACACATACATGGCCTGAAGTAGCAGGATTTGAACACTAATGTTTTTATGATGGTGGTTGGACCTAACTTAAGAACATTACTTAATGCCAGAAGATCCACCTGAATACCCCTCTCCATGAATTACCTTATGCTCTGTTTCTCTTTGCTTTTTGTATAGTGGAATCAGAACCTTTAAATTTTTTTTTGTTATTGGGACATCATGTGCAATTCTGTTGCCATGGCTGATACTTAGTAACATAACACTGCCCCATATTTGCTGTGAGACAGCCTCTGTCTTGCTGCTGGCTAAGATCTGTGAGAATAGCGATCTGCCTTTGTACGCAGACCTCTTCAACCACCTGCCAGCTCACCTGTCTTCTAGATACCCTTTATGGTCATTTAGACTACCACAGGATATGACAGTGGAACCTGTTCAGCACAACAAGTGGTTAGTGATGACAGCTGTTAATCACTCTCTTGTTACGGAGCCAACCATCTGTTCACCAAGTTTTGATCTGTGGTCATCTCTGAACTAGTTTTGAACAGGACCAGACAACTGTATGGCCAATCTCTTTAGATGGGGTTGTTCTAATGACCTGCAATACAGCTATAGTCAACTTCACTCTGTCACTTATCACAAGGGGCAGTAGATGGCATGCATATTCCTATTTTGGCACTGGACCACTTTGTAAGGGAGTACATCAATAGAAAGGGATACTTCTCTATGGTATTGCAGGCACTTGTGGATCACTGTTAGTGTTTCACAGACAACAAGGCAGGGTTGGTCTAGGAAGGTGCATGACACACATACCTTCAGTAACACTGGTCTGGTCAGAATAGGGTGACCAGATGTCCTGATTTTTGGGTCTTTTTCTTATATAGGCTCCTATTACACCCCCGCCCCCCGTCCTGATTTTTCACACTTGCTATCTGGTCACCTTAGTTCAGAAAGATACAATCAGGCACTTTCTTTCCAGACCAGAAGATTACAGTGGGGGATGTTGAAATGCCATAGTGATTCTGGAAGACCCAGCATATCCCTTGCTCCCATGGCTCATGAAGCCATACATGGGAGACCTGGACAGCAGCAAGGAGCACTTCAACCATAGGCTCAGAAGGTGCAGGATGACCGTGGAATGTGTGTTTGGCAGATTAAAAAGGTATGCTCAAGATGCCTTTATGGTTGGTTAGACCTCAGTGAGGAAAATAGCCCCATGGTCATTGCCACATTTGGGAATAGCCCCATTTTGTACATTGCCACATTTGGGAATAGCCCCATTTTGTACATTGCATAACATTTGGGAATCTCAGGTTTGCTCATGGTTAGAGCACTGAGGCAGATAACTTGGTGGCTGATTTTGAGCAGCCTGACCAAAAAAAAAAAAATTCTACAACATGGGGAAAAATGTGCAGAGTCTTTCAAGAGAAAACAGAAGTTTCTGTGGTAATTCCAGGGGGTACACAAGCAGGGTGTTCAGGTCTATCAATTTTTACAGTCACTATAAAGATCTTCCTATAAGATCTGATCGTATGCTGCTGGAGTTGAGGGAATTCCCTCAATAACATTATTGGGAGTAGAATTGAAGTTACAGTCAGTAACTCTCTCTCTCTTTAGAGACTGCTTGGCTCCCAACATAATAAAAACAAGGGGAAAAATGAGGCTCAGTCAAGGTACACAGAGGCTTTGGGATCAGATCCCTGTTTAAGTCAATGACATTATGCAATTCTGAATGTGAGGAAAGTACTACTGGGTCTTACTGTATGGGGTGGGGTGGGGAAACAACTGTTTAAATTGTTATAACAATGTCTTCACTCAGATCCACTAGGCACAAATAAATGCTCTTTGAATGCTAAATTTCAGTGGAAAGTTCAGGATTTATTTTTCAAACTCTTTTGGGAAGGTAGTAGGGAAAAGGATGCAGAGCTTTTCTCCCTGGCTTTCACCCTGTGACACTGTACCTCAGGGGTACACCTTGCACTGCCATGTTCATCCTTATGATATGATTGCATGGTATCCAATGCAAAGTTTGTCATGTCAGGTGTCTTCGGAAGGCTCATGATGCACTGAGCATTGCTGTTATAGTAAGGTTATGTTATAGGGTGTAATTTCATGTATATAGTTATGAGGCTGAAAATGTGTCCTCATGGCTTAAAACAAGCCCAGGCAAAACTCCCCAGGAACAGAGGGGCAGTTCACACCTCATCAGGGCATGTATGGAACAAACCCAGCCCAGCCTCACAGGAACAAAGGACACTGGCCTAGGCAGCAACAAAGGATCTGTTGGACTCTCGAGTGAGTCATCCCCTTTCCTTTGGTCAGTTTGGGACTACGATGCGGTAATGCTCACCCAACTCTGAAGGGGGTGGGAAAAGCCAATAGGGAAGAAAGAACATGAAAAAAGGGAGAGACATTTGCCATGCGCTCTCTCTTCTACCTCCATCTACAGATACCATCACCAAGCGACTGAAGCGCTGATCAAAGGGGAGAGCCTGGCCAAAGGGTAACCAGCCAGCCTGTGATGAGAAGCATCTAAGTTTGTAAAGGCACTGAACGTGTTAAGATCAGCTTAGAATGTGTTTTGCCTTTATTTCATTTGACCAAATCTGACTGGTTGTGCTTTGACTTATAATCACTTAAAATCTATCTTTTATAGTTAATAAATTTATTTGTTCTACCTGGAGCAGTGTGTTTGGTTTGAAGCATGTCAGATACTCCCCTTGGGATAACAAGCCTGCTGCATATCAATTTCTTTGTTAAATTGATGAACTCATATAAGCTTGCAGCGTCCAGCGGGCATAACTGGACACTACAAGATGAAGGTTCCTAGGGTTGTGTCTGGGACCGGAGATATTGGCTAGTGTCATTCGGTTGCAAAATCCAAGCAGTGGCTGGCTAAAAGTGCTCACTCACATAGCTGGGAGCAGCTTACATGCTAGAGGCTGTGTGTGAACAGCCTGGGAGTGGGGGTTCTTACAACAGAGCAGGGTAAGGCTGGCTCCCAGAGTCAAGGATTGGAGTAACCTAGCAGATCACTGGTCCATGTAACACCAGGGGAACATCACACACCCCCACACCCTCCAGGATTTTCACTCTTATCTAATACACATACTAGCTTTTTCAGGCACCATATGCACTTTCATATATCTGTTCCTCAAGGCTTCCTCTTCCATCTCCTCCTCCTGCAATGAAGCCTACTTTATTTCCTTTGTTTTTCATGTGTGACTTATGCCACACTTCCCTCCCCCTCTCTTCTTGCTGCCGGCATTTATTCTTCAGTGTCTGGAGGACAAGTGGCTGCCTGAAGCTAAACCCATGCAAGGAGGAGTGACATAAGTGGGAAGGCACAATCCTGATCCTTGCTCTTGCCCAGGTGGGCCCTAGCTACTGATACCAGACACCTCTGTGTTCTTGGGGAACCAGGGTGCAGTATCCAGCCTGACTCATGAAAGACCCCCTCTCCCCACCAGCCTCTGCTTAATCCAAAACCCATCAGAGGAAAAAAACTTGCAGAGAGCAGTGAAGATTGTTGGGAGACACACCTAGACCCCTCCTGACAAAGGTGACAAGATGAAGATATCTCCATTAGCATACAGAATGGAGAGCAGAGACAACGCCCCTAGCCTCATCTGCATGAAAGATGGGACAGGAAGACATCTCAATTTACAAACAGAATGGAGAACAGAGAACCACACTGAACTCTGGGACCAGAAAAAGCAGGGAAGCACTGCATCATGGGAATCTCTGCTCCAGATCCTAATGAACCTGTCTGCACACACTGAGCTCAGCAATTATCAGACCAATTCTAGTAATGAATCCTTAATTGATATCCAAATAGTGAAGCAGCCTATTTGCATTGTGAGCTCCCTGGAAGAAAACACCACTCATAGGCAAGAGTGATCAGCTCCTATCGTCTAGTCTAAAGAAAACCCTTGAATCATCAGCTTACCTATAAACAAATCTAAGTGTTCTCCCTCCAACCATTGTAATTTCTCTACAAAAATCCCCACTCACCCTCCAGTCAGTGTTCTGATGCTTAGATCCAAACTATGCATCAGTTCCACTGGGACTCTATATTCTCTTGACTGATCATGCTGGGGACTATGCCTGTCTCCTGCTCTCAGGACCCTCAGCTACCACCCCCAGCTGGGAACCCGACCAGCTCAAGCTTCAGGGAGCGGTAAGCTCCCCTTCTCTTTCTCTCTCTCTCTTTCTCTCTCTCTTCGTTTTCCTTTCTTCCTTAGGTATTAACCTTTAATAATGTATGTTATGTTGGTTTAGCCCTCCTTCTGTAGTTATCACTATTATTCAATAAATAACTTTTATAGGTAAGTTGGTTGCTTCTCTCTCTCTCTTGCTGAACTTTACTCTTTTGTGTTTTTAGCTTCCCTCATTCACTCTACAGCAACACTTCTTTTACCTAAGCTAAAGAGCCCTGCAGCGCCCAAAATACTGTGGGGTTTGCTCATCAAGTAGGTTACTGCCAGTACAATTGTGTTGTGAGAGTGAGGATAGGGATGTGCTGAATCTGGGACACATAAGGGTAACAGCTTAAAAGTGCTGTTTGACCCAATCCATGGAGCCCAGGGGCATATAAGGAGAGTCAGCTTGAAAGTGCTGCTTCATCCAGCCCAGAGAGTCCAGGTATATATAAGGGGTCAGCTTGACAGTGCTGATTGACCCGGTCCACTCAGGCCTGGTCTACACTAGGTGGGGGGGTTCGAACTAAGGTACGCAAGTTCAGCTACGCTATTCGCGTAGCTGAACTCAAAGTACCTTAGTTCGAAGTACTTACCCGTTCTCATGGCGCGGGATCGAAGTCCGCGGCTCCCCCGTCGACTCCGCCACCGCCGTTCGCGGTGGTGGAGTTCCGGAGTCGATGGGAGCGCGTTCGAAGTTCGATATATCGCGTCTAGATGAGACGCGATATATCGAACTCCGAGAAGTCGATCGCTACCCGCCGACCTGGGCGGGTAGTATGGACGTACCCTCAGACTTGCTCTGTTAATGTATGTGTGGGTGGGTGTGGGTTCATCTGGTTCTGGGGCTGGAGAAACCCAGCCCTAGGGAACCTAGGCCCTGCAAGATAGCTCCATTGGGAGGGGACTTGCAGAAGGGAGAAGTAGAGCTCCATATAAAAACACAAGTGACACAAGCAATACATCAATAGAATTACAGAATCCCCTTCCCCAGAAGAGTAACCCGAATAAATGAGCATACCCCAAAGTAATGGGCAAATCTGGTAACGCTACTGGAAAGGGAAGGGACAAGAGTGTTCAGGACCATTTCTCCACATCTGCCATTGTCATGGGTTCCCCTCACTGGTGCCACCTGGAACTTGGGTACTACTGAGCCCCCCCTGACCCACCTGCCTGGGCTCTCTTTTACACTGTACTGTTGTGACAAGCTTCCAAGCCCCCCAGGCTTCAGCCTGTACTTTCACCAGCATACATACAGGTAGGGACACACCCAGCTGCAGTTACATGCAGGCAGGCTCTTTGACCAGCCCCTGCATGGGAAGGTTTCAGCTAGGGTACCTCCCAGCTCCTGAGGCACTTACCGCCTCTGGAGTATAAACCCAAAATTATACCGCCTTGTGCTGCACAGGGAACTGTACGGTGTAAGCTCATAAAATTCACCCTCTCCCTCAATGTGGAGAGGCATATGCAACAGCTTTTTCCCCTGAGTTATGATTCTCACACACTGGTTTTGTATTAACTACAAAAGATAGATATTAAGTGATTATAAGGGATAGCAAACAGATCAAAGCAGATTACTGAGCAAATAAAAAATGCAGACTAAGCTCTATATATTAAATAGATTGGATATGAATAGCAGATCCTCACCCTACGTGATGATACAAGCAGGCTGCAGATTCTTAAGGGGCAAGTTGCACTTTCTTTCAGCTTGGAATCCCCAGGGTGTTCCATTCACCGGCTAGAAATCCCTTTAGCCTGGGTCCAGCACTGCCCCCAGTTCAGTCTTTGTTCCTTAGGTGTTTCCACAAGCCTTCTTGGCTGGGGAGTGAGGAACCAAGATGATTCTTGCCTTATATAGGCAAGTCTTGCCTTATATAGCTTTTGTTTCAAAGCTTGGTTCATACACCAGTCAGTGGAAAAATACTGACATCCCACGATGGAGTCCAGCACCAGGTGACCTGGTTACAGGTCCTGTAGTGTCACAACAGCCATTACTCAGAGGCTGTCTGTAGCATCCTCAGTAAGGCTTCGCAGGTGGGAGCTAAGCTGCTCGTAAGGCCTATTGTTTCTTTCTAATGGCTCATTAAGCTGAATGGGCCCTTCCCAGCCAGCCATCTAGACTGAGAGCATTTTGCCTAGTGGGCGTTGCCCAGCTGTAACTACATTTTGAAATAGATACATAGTCAATATTCATAACTTCAGATACAAAAATGATACATGCCTACAAATAGGATAATCATATTCAGCAAACCATAATCTTTCCAATGACATCTCACATGGCTTATCTTGCATAAAATACATTGTAATTATGCCATCCTCATATTCTAATAATATCACTGTGAAGAATATGAGGTGCAGTGTCACAGCCATAGCTAGTGCCAGGCACAGAGGGAGATGAGTGTACGCAGGGGCGGCTCTAGGAATTTTGCTGCCCCAAGCACGGCAGGCAGGCTGCCTCCCGCAGGCATGCCTGCGGGTGTTCCTCCGAAGCCGTGGGACCAGCGGCCTCTCCGCAGGCAAACCGCCGAGGGCAGCCTGCCTGCCGCCCTCGCGGCGCCGGCAGAGCGCCCCCCGCGGCTTGCCGTCCCAAGCACGCGCTTGGCGTGCTGGGACCTGGAGCCGCCCCTGAGTGTACGCCGTGTCCTGTGAAAGAGTATTAGTCTTGCCACTGCTGCGGAGCATTGCGTTCCCAAGGAATGCTGCATTCTGGCTAAGTCAGCCAAAATTCCTTCAGCAGCACCCAATGCAGTGCAGGACCTCCATGCCACCCTCAAGGAAGGCTGCAGCTCAAAAGCCACAATCTGACCCCGATGAGTAGAAATTCTGTGACACTCACAAAGAGCTGCCAATCACGTGGCCTTATGGGTATCAGGCTGGAATAGAATACAGTAGAACATGTATTAGCAATGCTATGCTGCTGATGTTATCTTGTTCCAGGTACAGTTAAATCCTTACAGAGTAGATTCATGTGGCTGAAAAAACTCCATGCTGTGATCATTTATTAATTATATTACAGTAGCATTTAGGGGCCCTAGCTGAGATCATGACCGCCACCCCCTTGTTCTAGGCTCTGTACAAACACCTTGTAAGAAACAGCCCCTGCCACAAAGAGTGTGCAACCTAAATAGACAAGACAGACAAAGGGCAGGGGAAAGTTACTACTGTTATCCCCATTTTACTGATGGGGAAAACTGAGGCACAAAGTTTAGGTGACTTGCCCAAGATCACACAGGAAGTCTGTGGCAGAGTTAGGAATTAAGCTCAGTTTTCCTGAATCACAATCCAATGTCTTAACCATAACACCATGCCTCTATGGGATAAGACACTCCTAAGCCTGTCGAGGTTTTAACTCTATCAGAGTTCAGCTTGTAAGGAGAGAGGGAGGGAAGGAGGGGTTTGGATCTGTTGGGACAGGTCAGGCTCCTCACTAGACTCAGAGTCAGAGCTGCAGCTGAAGAGCTCTTGTTGCAGCTTGTGTGTGTGTGTGCAAGGGTGGCTGTAGGTTGCTTCAGTGGTTTCCCAGTCCTGGGCCAATCTGCACCAAAATGGTCTCCCACACAACTAAGTGGTCTTCATGCTCCTCTGAATGCAGCTTTTTTAATTTAATTTTATTTTTTTTGCCTGAAGGGGCCACCATAGTTGCCAATGATCACAGGAGTATAGTAGAGTCTGGCCATCCCCCTCCACCCCCATTCCCCTGCTGCAGCAACATAGGGAGCCGAGTGTTGTAAATGCTGCTATTGCTGCTCTTTGTCCACCTGAAGGTCTCTCTCTATTGCCGGGATCTTTCAGTTAAACCGCACTTGCACCTAGGGAATGGCCCACAGCTTTCCTAATGCATTGCTGGCCTCTAGTGTGTGTAATCCTATTAAAAAAAAGGGTGGTTGCAAAATTTACTTCACCACCAGACAACAACAGACACGTGTATGGCATGAAGAAAAAGGACCCATTTTGGAACAAGGGCATGTTTAGGTTTGTGTCTCTAGGATGATACCATAAATGCAAACTCCAGCTGTATAATGAAACCCAGCAAGGCTCTTTTCTCCTCTGCAGTAGCCACAGTGAAATGTAAATGAAATAAAAGTGGAGCAAGAAACTACCCAGAATGATTCTGATGAGAAGGAAAAGCATGTTTTTGCCTATTGCAGTATCCCATAGAGAGCAGAGAAATTAGATATGGTGCTAGTGGGGGAAAAAAACAAGTTGATTAACCTTAAATGCAGGGCAGACAAACCATTTTGGAGAAAATAGATTTGTGCACATGGAAAAAATCAGCTGTAACTGGAGAGATGCTCTCAATGGTAGCAGTCCTGGAGAGGCCTTGCTTTACAAGGCAGCTGTGGCTACATTTGCAACAGTAGCTATATGGCAAACACTTGCCAAACCATTCAATTTTTTTGCCAGGCAAGGTTAATTCAATATGTTGTTGCTTGAGCCTAAACTGCTTTGTTAGCTTTTATGAATGTCTTTGTTATCTCCCCACATTGCTGTTGAATGAGCAGGCATGCAGTGGTGAGCAACCTCTGCTGATAAATAACAATTCGATGTCCAGTAAAAGTGGAGGGAGTGGGTTGGGGGACATTGCATGATTTTTGTTTCCTCATGCAAATAAGGCTGCTGTTATGAACTTGAATAGTATGAGTTGTTCATAGGCAGTACATATACTGCCAAAGCCAACACCACTCACATCTGGATGTTTTTTGTGTGTGTGATACTTGCAAATGGAAAGTGTACCATGGCATTTCATAGATCTATCCTTTTAGTCATGGACCTGTTGTTCATCACAAAGTTAATAAATAAAATGCCAAGTGAACTGCAAACCAGAGCTGCCCCCCCCACCAAAAAATATGGTACTCCCCCAGACATGAAAGTCTGCCACAAATTTTTCACAGTAGTCGTCTCTGCTTTTCTGTCAGTCAGAGGCAGTGGGAAATGGAAGTATGGCGTAACCATTGAATTTGAGCACTCCGTATCTACACTAATTACTTAGCACATTCCTTTATTTACTATTTAACAGTGAAGGTCAGGGTTATTCCTTTTTAGACCTCTTGTTAGTGAGTTCACTCAGTTTCCAGTTTTTGGTGAACTTCTCACCCCAGCTCTGGCCCCTTTACACTGCATAAAAGGGTTGGAGCGGTGTAAAGGGGCCCTAAAAATTCTGTATCCATCCGGCAGATAAAACAGTGCAGGCACTGTGGCAGATATCCATCACATTGCCTTCTGCAGACATCTCACAAAGCTTGGTGTAAGGGGCTTGCCATGGGTAGGGTTGACAGACATCTCGTTTTCGATCAGAATGGGTATGCACACCTTAGCATTGATTTTGTGCGAACCAAGTTCTATTACCTCATTCAAAGCTTCATTATGGCATCTGGCTTTTCAAAGCTGGCATTACCTTCCACATCAAATTTCTTCTTTTTAGCTTTTTAATATCCTCTTCTGTTGTAATTTTTTTCCCATTAGGGCACACACCTGCGTTTTGGATTAAAGTGAAATTTGTTTAGGGTTAAATGATACTTTTGCCTGGAGTGCCTGAGTGAGAACTTCTGACAATCTTAAGAGTTTCAGACCTGTATCTGACATGCTTGGAGTATGACTGTTAAGCTTTCCTTTGCTTTCTGAACATTTTACTTTTATTATGGAGCATGACATTTACTGGTGTTGCATGGTTGTGAAGAATTAATCATTATGAAATAAATTGCCCATCTGAAAGGAGAAGATCATTGAAAATATTTCATTATGGTAGCATACTATACAGGATGATGTACTTTGAAGCTGTTTGCTAGTTTTTAGTCATGAAGCATTACCTTAAATCTCTGCTACTGCTTCAAAATGGCTTTCACTTTGTAAAGCCGTTTTGGCTATAACCTGTATAAGCTTTTTGTATCACTGGTTCTATGGAAATGTATTTGCATGAAAACTGGACTTTGTTCCTAAAAAGGTTCATCTGCCTCTGTGCAAAGAGCATGTAGCTCAATACCTAAGACAGGTGCCCTGTATGGATGTGGTATGTCTAGGCCACCATCAACGCTCTGTCGGGGAGGAGGAAGTGTTCTGGGAAGACAGGTGAGAAGGTAGTGAAATTGCATCACAACAATCTTGCTGTGTGGTGTCTTTTAGACCCTTAAATTCAGAGTTGGTATAAGTGTGTGCAGTAGATCTGGGTGAAAATTTTTGGCTGCATTTTTTTGGCAAAAAATGCAGATTTGGGTCAGCTGAAACATACCATGAACCAATATCAATTTTGCCAAATAGTTTTGGTTGAAAAACTCCATACATTCTGAAAAAATCAAATCTTTCATTTAGACTTTTCATTTAAACATTTCCTTCCATTTTATTAAAAAGTGTTTTAAAAAGCTCAATCGAAACAAAACACTTTGACCTGAAACTAATATTTTGCCACTTTCCAGTTTACCAAAAAAATTCATTTTGTGTTGACCCAAAATAAATGTTTTCGGAATGGCCAGCAAGCCAAAAAATCAATGATTCGCATTGCTGTAGTGTACAGCTCTGCTCAAGTCAGACAGTATCTTTAGTGGACTTGCCCCCATTTACACCTATGGATTTTCCCCCATGTGACCATTGCTTATGTGTTGAGTACTTGGATGTAGGCTTCTAATCCATAGCCACTTCCCTCATGCAGTAGGTAGCTGTGGTTCCTCTGGCTGCACTTTATACAGCAAGGCTTCAAGTGTAAACAGTGGCATTTGCAATTTGGTCTATTGTGCATCATATCCTGGGGTCCTGACCACACTCGCAGAGTTCTGTGCACTTGCTGATTATGTAGTAGGAGATGTGGAGCATGGCATGTACTTACTTTCCTGTGTAGCATAACAAAGCACAGAACAGAGAGTCATTTACATTTCCATACAGTCAGGCATTTTGGCCTATAGGCACCATTGTGTTAGGGTTTTCTTTGAAAAATATACTTTGGTTTATGTTTAATGTATGTGCCTGGATAAATGGACTCCTGCTATCCTCCAAAGGTGGAAAAAACACAAGTACATATTGTCTTCCTGAGTCTGTTGATAACCTGAAGGTTATGGACAAAGTGAAGGACTCTCTGCAGGTGTCCACAACAGCCTAGTGGTTCTTATTCTATAATCATTGTTGGTCATTTTGTTGATAATGGATTTATATACAGAGTTTCAAACTGTTCACTCAGAAAATACAATTACTTTAGCTATTAATGTATAGTAGATCAGTTTTCATTAGTGCTGGAGTGAGAATTTGGGTGCCCACGGACTGCACTAGAATTCTTATTTAGTGGTGTTTTATGTGGTTGAAATCCATTAACAGGCTCAAACTGAGTGAAGAAGGTGTTACATTGCTTCCTGTTTTGTCAACCTGTTTTGACAAGTAAGCCCTGGCTTGATTTTGTCTCCCATCCGGTTGAACTGCTGCAGTACATCATGGAAGATGTAGTCTGCCCAAGGTCTTTTCCCCATAGTGGATAATTGGGGCATGAGATACCTGGACAACAAACCTCATGAGTAACTGAGGCAGCTCAGGGGAACACAGTATAAAGTCAAACTAAGCTGAAATGAAATGTGTTGATCTAGTTCAACAAACCTAAATAAAACATTTAGACGTGAGAATATCTAAACTGTTGAAACAAAGCATTGTGACACCTTTAAACTGAAATTATTCTGAACTTCCTGTTTCTCAATGTTTTGATATTTCAATTTTTCTTCCCAATTTTGGATCAAAATAATTGTTGAAATATTGGATTTCCGATTGAATGAAAACTTGGAATTTTCAACTAGATCTGCTTTTTTAACTTTTCTTCATTCTAGTCCCAGCTTTCTATAGGTAAAAGAAGTCATTTCTGGAGGAAGGGAATCCGTGTAACGTGACTCTCTTGTATACCTAGTTTGGCAATCTGGAGAGATCATGGAAACAATTTTTAGTCCTGAGCAATTCCTACAGATGAAAAGGAGGCTGTTTTGCTGGCAGCATAAAGTATTTAATATATTTTTGTAATTAAACTGCCAGCTCTTGTGTTATAGTTGGGGCTTTGGTCTATTGGATACATTCTAGGATATCTATAGAACGTCGTAAGGTTTTTTTGTATGGTATATTACCTGTCTAGAAATTATTAATATCTTGTGACATTGAGTTCAAATTGAAGACTTTATTGCAAATCTGTGGAAAATTCCCTTTTGAATAGAAAGACGCATTTCAGATGCTTAAAAAGAGCTGTTCTCAGTAGACTGTTTATTACGTTCAGAATGTCCAAATTATATATGGTTAGCATTATGAAACCAGTTTGCACTGTTATCTTAGTGGCTTAGGCCCCAATCCAGCAAAAAACCTGAAATTGATGGGACTACTTGCATGTATAAAGTTAAGTGCTAAGCCTAAGCCACTGAGATCACCTAAGCCACTGAGATCACTCCTGTGCATTTATGATCTATCTGTCTGTTTCCCAGGGAGCTCTAATGTTATGTTCCATTCTTGTGGTCTAATTCTTAACCCCGTGGCATGAGTAATTAGGCAATATTTGCGACATTGCCAGATTGTTTCCATTTGGAGGAGAAATTGATTATATGAGTCAGGTATTTCTTAGTGCAATCCTGTTTATTTACAAAGAATGTTCACAAAGTCTTGTTTCCCTGAACACAGTAGGAACAAATGAGAAGAAATTTCCTTGTTCAGAAATCCATTCCTTTCTTTTCAATGAGTACTCTGCCCAGGAGCGGCAGAAGGTCCATAAAAATGGGGGGGGCCACTGGCTCCCAAACTGTGGTCCCGTCCCCTTGCATTGCCCCTTCCCTCTGAGGCCCATCCCCTGTCCTCCATTGCTCACCCTTATAGCAAGTAAAAAGTGGGAGGGCCGTGGTCCCATAGTCCCCCTTGTTCCCGCGCCCCTGACTTTGCCCCCAAAGAAGCTCTGTCCCTTGGCTTCCTCCCCGGGGCCAGGCACCACTGCTACTCCCACTATCTGCTGGCTTTTTCCTTGCTTTCTGGTTTTTCTCTCTCTCTGACTCTCATGCTCCTGCAACCAATCAAGGTAGCAGCCCCTGCATTTGCAATCAGTCTCTAGGAAAATCCCTTAGGTCTCATGACTTAGGTTATGCTCAGGTCTTTGCCAAGCTGGTTCCTGCCTTGGGTGGTGGCTTTTGTTTCAGCTCTCACCAAGCAAAGGGGGCATTTAATTGTTCTCTCATTTAGCCTGAATGAAGGGTGCTTAGTACACCTATTGACTTTTACCAGGTCTGTGATTGATGGCTGACATTAATACCTTGCAGCGTAACACTATGATACTGCCATAATGGAAAAAAATGTAAATGAAATTTGATATTTTTCTAACAGGTTTAAAATTCCATCAATATTATAACTGCACATTTGCAGTTTAAAAATCTTTGCTTGGTAAATTTATCTCAGTGAGCATATGAGAGACTGTGAGTCAGTCACAGATGTCTCTGCCATAGCAATCTGCTAGCTCCCACTAGAGCCTAGATTTTTATTTACTTGTCTCTTGCCTCCATCTCATCCACTTCTGAAACTGATGACAGATCAGACAGTTTCAGCTTTAGCTGTACATAGTCTTTTTATAGTTGAAAAACATTCTGTCTCCTAGGACTACAGATCTTTGAAAGACAGAGATCCATGGCTTGAACTCTAGTGTTACTTTCAGGAGATGGTGAGGATGATAAAGAAAATACATTTTCAAGATAGGCATTGCCTCCATACATTAGGGCTTCAACTCTTGTGTCTGATATAGGCTAGAGCATACTGCATATAAAACTCCTGGGAATTGCTTTTCTTGAGGCAGAGATGCTTCAGTGATCAAGCAAAGCAACTGTGTATTTGTTTGACTTGCAAATACTGCTAATTATTCAGTTATTAGTGGAATTCCTCTTGCTAGTTGGAATCAAAACTACTTCTAGAATATCCTTATTCAACAAAGATTATCATAATTTATTTGACAATGTAACTCTGTTTATATTATTACCCTTTCCCTTAGTGACAAACAGAATCTAATTTCCGCAAACTAAATCAGATTTTTAGCCCCTGAGTCAAATTAATTGTTTTTTGACATTAATTACAATGTTCAGTTGAACAACTGCAAACATAATCTGCTGCCTCCCCTAAGAAACATACAGGGACTAATCAGGACATTAGAGTTTCTACTAATCTCAACATTCAGAGGAAAATTGCTGACAATAGAAAGGAGCAAATTATTTGAGAAATTCTTTTTTTTCCCCTATTAGTGAACAGACTGTGAAATAATGAAATGATTCGTTGTTTGAAATTGTTTGTAAATGTCTTCAGTGAATAATGCTTGATTTGCATATTGTTTACATATTTGCAATCTGCACTATGTATGTCTCTGATTGGATGTAACCAACCAACGTAGCATAACTTGCAAACTTTGCTTTGACCAATCAAATATACAATTCAAAACTTACTTTTCACAAGTATTTTAATGGCCTGATGACAGATCAGACAGTTTCAGCTTTAGCTGTACATAGTCTTTTTATAGTTGAAAAACATTCTGTCTCCTAGGACTACAGATCTTTGAAAGACAGAGATCCATGGCTTGAACTCTAGTGTTACTTTCAGGAGATGGTGAGGATGATAAAGAAAATACATTTTCAAGATAGTGCATCAGAGTTCAAAGTGCTGTCCAGCGCGGTCACATTGGAGCACTCTGGGATAGCTCGTGGAGGCCAATTCTGTCGAATTGTGTCTGCACTACCCCAAATTCGACCCAGCAAGGTAGATTTTAGCGCTAATCCCCTTGCCTGGGAGGAGTATAGCAGTTGATTTTAAGAGGCCTTTAGGACGATGGAACGGTGTTGGTTGTGTAGACGGATTGCTTATAAAATCAACCTAACATGGCTAAATTTGACCTAACCTCGTAGTGTAGACCAGGGCATAGAGAGTACACTTATAAAGTTTGCTGATGATACCAAGCTGGGAGGGGTTGTAAGTGCTTTGGAGGATAGGATTATAATTCAAAATAATCTGGACAAACTGGAGAAATGGTCTGAAGTAAATAGGATGAAATTCAATAAGGACAAATGCAAAGTGCTCCATTTAGGAAGGAACAATCAGTTGCACACATACAAAATGGGAAATGACTGCCTAGGAAGGAGTACTGCGGAAAGGGATCTGGGGATCATAGTGGACCACAAGCTAAATATGAGTCAACAATGTCATACTGTTGCAAAAAAAAGTGAACATCATTTTGGGATGTATTAGCAGGAGTGTTGTAAGCAAGACATGAGAAGTAATTCTTCCGCTCTACTCCACGCTGATTAGGCCTCAACTGGAGTATTGTGTTCAGGTCTGGGGGCCACATTTCAAGAAAGATGTGGACAAATTGGAGAAAGTCCAGAGAAGAGCAACAAAAATGATTACATGTCTGGAACACATGATCTATGAGGTAAGACTGAAAAAATTGGGTTTGTTTAGTCTGGAGAAGAGAAGGCTGAGAGGACACATAACAGTTTTCAAGTACCTAAAAGCTTGTTACAAGGAGGAGGGAGAAAAATTGTTGTTTTTAACCTGTGAGGATAGGACAAGAAGCAATGGGCTTAAATTGCAGCAAGGGAGGTTTAGGTTGGACATTAAGAAAAAATTCCTAACTGTCAGGGTGGTTAAGTACTGGAATACATTGCCTATGGAGGTTGTGGAATCTCTATCATTGGACATTTTTAAGAGCAGGTTAGACAAACATCTGTCAGGGATGGTCTTGATAATACTTAGTTCTGCCATGAGTGCAGGGGACTGGACTAGATGACCTCTTGAGGTCCCTTCCAGTCCTATGGTTCTATAAGTCTGTGCAAACCTGGTAAAGTGGTTCGTAATGACCAGGATATACTCATACCCGCTGCTTTTCTCAAAATGAAGAAAGTCAGTTGAGACTAGTTCAAATGGTTCTGTGTTACTAATAGGATGTAAAAGAGCTTTGGTATATTGGCTCAGTCTCCTCTGTTTCAGGCACTGACAGACCTGAGTTACATAGTGCTCAATATCCTCCTTCATATGAGGCCAATAAAAATGGTCTCTAGCAATGTTAATAACTCAGCATGTAGGTGACCCATGTTTTTCTGTTACTCTGCATAGGAACTTGTCTTTGGTACCTTTCAGGTACTACCAACTTGACTGTGAGTAGTGATTTTTGAGATAAAGAACATCAATTGACCAAAATGGATCAGGAATTTGATAGGCCCCTAGTCACAGTACTATTTCCTTCCAAGTAGCTCCAAAGACTTGTTCCAGGGCAAATTGCTTACCCACTGCCTCTATTACTTCTGGTTCTGAATAGCTCCTTTGTAGTCCTGTTTCTATCTTATGGACCAGACTAGAAAAATGCAGTCCATCCTTCCCATTCAAACCTCCAATATGTTCTGTCACTTTGAAATCCTTCCTTATCAGGTGTACCCACTGCAGAGCTCATATCACTGTTGTTTCTCTCATTGGGATTGCATTCTCTTTTGTGTCCTTCATTAGAGGTGGATTGGCTATTTGCCATATCCTGTCCTTTTGGTCTAGCAACACAGACATGCCCTGATCTTCCGAACTGGCAACAGCCTCACTGTATAAGTACTGACTAATGTGCCTGAAGTATTGACCAGGTCTTTCCTATAATCTGCTTTGCTTATTTCCTGAAATATTTGAGAACAAATAATGAGATCTTTTCTCTGTATCTGGAAAAACTGCTTCTCTAGCTGTATGCGTAGATTCTTCCAGCACAGCATCAACCATCTTTGTGTCCTGTGCTCAGTGTATCCATCTGCACCGCTCAGCACTGCAGCTGTTAGCTGTATTACTTTCTAGACTCTGCTGTCTGGAAGGGTTGTTTTCCAGCCTCAGGGACCTGCAGCTCGCAAACCCTTCTGGGTGGCTCAGCAAATGTGGCACACTTCAAACTCAGATTCAGTTCTTTGAGGACACAGGATTCTTTACTTCAGATGGTAATATGTGAACACCTGTAATACAGAGCACAGAGAATCAGACGTCTGTTTGAAAGAGGGATCAAACTAAAATGCCGGCTCCTGTACCACAACAACTTCAAACAGTAGGGATACAGAGGGCTTAGAAATTACACCCTTTTGAACACTGTGTGTGTGTGTGTGTGGCGGGAGGGAGGGGTGTCCAAAAAGTTCAACCACTGTGAAAACTTCAGTTAGTAATGTAAGATCGTAGCACTCCCTTTTGTGTACGCCTTGCATATGCATGAAAAAGGACAACAAAACTGTCCTTGGTGTCATGGATCCACAGGTTTGGTGCTACAGCCCTAGTTTTGGAACAGTCTGTAGCAGGAACCCCTTCAAGAGTGCCAGACCCCTAAGTGGTCTCAGCTTCCTCCAGGGTAAGCTACGTGCTTCACTGCCTCCTTAGACTGGACCTCTGGACGGGCAGCACTCCTTCTTCATAATGTGAGCTCCGTTCAGTGAGTCTGAGACGGACCCTCGATGGACAGTCACGCTCTAATACACCTTGCCAAGCATTTGCGGTGACACTCGCACAGTGTTGTGAAAACAGGAATGATTAGTAGTCATCTGGACCATAGCACAGGGAATTCTCAGGGTAGCATAGAGGAATGAAGGTTAAAGCATAGTCCATTCTGGGTAGCCCAGTGCCCGAACAAGCTGTAGTGAACCCATTGTTCAAGGTCTGTCTCTCCATCTGTCTGACCTCATTGGTCTGAATCCCAGGTCAGAGCTCTCAATTGCCTCCAGCAGTCAACACTTATCCCCCACCTCACACTTCTCTAGTCCTTTTGCCCCTGAGTTGGGGAAATGCTGCTTAGACCCTCTTTGAGAGGTGGGGAAGTGTCTGGGTCACTAGTTGTTAGGTATCAATATCTGGGCAATTGGATCTGCCATTATATTCTCATTGATATGGGATGTAATACCCAGACACTGAGGTGATACCCATATCTATGTCTCTTTGCCTGCCCTGAGAGCAAACTGCCCTTTTCTACTTCCTAGGTAACAGTGCAGCACACAGAGGAAACTGAGACCCACACAGGCTTCATAAAAATATAAAAAAAAATTCCCACTTTGTCACATTTAGTTTGAAATGCTGATTGTGTTCCATGAGGAACCAGCACTCTTAAACTGTTTTCCCTCATTTCCCCCATACATTATACATCATCTAGAAGCCTGATCATCTTCCAGATGCAGAGCTACAGAAAAATTAGGCCCAGGATAGATAAGTCATAAAACAAACAAAGCTCCGAATTCCAGATAAAGTCTGAAGGCTGAGTTTACTTGGTGACTCTCAGAAATGTTGGTAGTTGTTTATAGTGCAAGTAGAATATGTAAGTTTCAAGGTGACAGAGAGAGAAGTCCTGGCTCCATCCCAGTGCAGTGCAATATGCTGTCAAACAACCTGGTAAATTGCATTCAGGTAGGGTGCATCTACACTGCGCTCTTGTTTTGGTGGCATATAGAGTACACACCCCTGTAGCCCCTCCCCCAGCACAGGTATAAATAGCAGTGTAGTGATGAGGTGTGGTTTAGGCGACTACAGTTGCTCCTGAAGGCAGAGGTGAAAGTGGGCCGGGTCAGCGTACTGGTAAGAAGTGGCTGCCGGTACTGGCAGTGCTTTAATGTCGCTACCCCTTTTGCCCCACCCCAGGGCCGCCAACTGGGGGAGGCAAATGGAGCAGCACGTCCCTGCGGCCTGCGCCGCTTCCTGGGGCTCCCATTGGCCGGGAATGGCAAACCGCGGCCACTGGGAGCTGCGGGCGGCCGTACCTGCGGATGGTCAATGTAAACAAACTGTCTCGCGGCCCGCCAGCAGATTACCCTGATGGGCCGCAGGTTGTCCACCACTGCCGTAGATGATTTTAAAGGTCAAATAATTATTTTAGCATTTCCTTGCCCTACATTGGACAAGCATGCAAAGTTTGTAAAGCAGGCTTAAAACTGATAACTGATCAAATTTACTGGAGTGATCAGTTTTCCATTCTATCTTACAAAATAAAAGTATAATCTGAGGTGCAGGAGGCAAAGGAGGATAAAAAAGATAGAAAAAAGTAGCTGTGTTTTAGTGGTTTGCGGGGACAGCTGGAGCAGCTCATGGGTCGGCTGGAGGAGCGGCGCAGCTGGTGGAGTGGAGCCAGTCGTGGTGAAGGCTGCAGCAAAACTCCACGGAGAGGTGGGGCAGTCGGCCCTGGCCCACGTAAGGTACCCCTTAACACCCTGTGTAACCCCACCCCATTTCCACCCAGGCTGGGGGGGTAAAACTCTGCAGATAAACTTTTGAACTCTGGGGCGGCACTGACCAGGGACAGAGACTTTTGGGTGTTGGACTTTGAGGTGATTGGACTTAAGACCCTGAGGGGAAAAGGACATTGCCAAACTTACAGGGTGGGTCTTTTGCTCATGGTTTACGTTATGAATCCTGTTTGTGGTGTTTCCCCAATATGATGCCACATTGTTTCCCTCCTTTATTAAAAGGATTTTGCTACGCTCAGACTCTGTGCTTGCGAGAGGGGAAGCATTGCCTCCTCGGGGGGGGGGGTGTGGTATGTAATTGTCCCAGGTCACTGGGTGGGGGCTCGAGCCGGTTTTGCATTGCGTTATTGAAACGGAACCCCTAGATACTGAACCCGGCCTTTGTTGCTGCTAACTAAGAGAGGCAGAAGGGTTACATTATAATAGAAGTGTCTGTGATTTTTCTGTAAATGTCTGAGAGGACAAAAAAGATGGGTCTTACAGTGTATCTGAAAGGCTAATTAGGTGCAGGCAGATTGATAGGGGAAGTGAATTCCTGAGTCGCAGACTACTCCTGTAAAATGCCCTGCCAGCTGCCCTATCTCATCTAAAACCAAGGAAGGGATGAACTCTAGCTTCAGCATTTCCATTGGTTGTTGCTGCACAGTTATTGCACAGAGAGGGAGGTGGCTTCTCAAATAACCAAATCCTAGAACACCTAGGGATTTATAGTTTAAAACCAATATCTTGAATTCCATCTGGAAGATAATGGACAGTGGATCATAGAGCATTGACATTAAGGATTCCAGTGAGAGATTGTGTCTAATAGAGTGGTGGCACATTCTGTTCTAGCGTCATCTTCTGGCTAATCTTCAGATATACCCCAGCGCACTACAGCAATATAATTTTGATATGACAAAACAAACAACTGTGGCAAGGTTCCATATCTGAAATAAATGGACACTAGTAAATCTTAGAATCAGGCTTCTGCTGTGAATAGTCACTGCTGCAGTTGATGGTTAATGAGTGATTTATTAAAAATAAACTGAATAAAATTCAAATTTCACTTTCTGTTGACTTAATTCTGTTTCAGAGAACATTCCTACCAGTCAATGCATTTGCTAATAAAGACAACTAAGAGGCATGATTGCCATTGGAAGTAAAGATCCAGACCCTTAGGTGGTCTGAATTAGTGTAACTCCATTGATTTTTAGTGAAACTACACTTGTTTGTACCAGCTGAGGATCTAACAGTTTGGTTAAAAAGAATCCATGGAATAGTGAGAGTGAAACTTAAGAATACACTTCATTCAAATTCAGTTAAGAAAAGCTGAAGTGAAGACAGACCAACTGAATGCAGATTACCTCTATCTACAGCATTGCAGGAGTGAAGCAGTCTGTAACCTTATTACTAAATGCGTGTATACAGTGGTTGGCTGAGATCCAGAATGTCAAGTACAGACCCTGCTTAGACCATTTGTTAAGATGATGTGTGTACTTTATTTTTTTTTTTGACATTTCACATGCTGCACTAAGATCAAATGTGCAAAATTGCATGAACTACATCATTTCCTGCTATTATGCTAAGGGATGTGGGGTGAAATTGCCCTTAGGGCACTTAATCATATGACAGTTACGGAACAGGGAGAGCAATGAACCTTTATTTTTTTATCAAGAAGCACAATCAGAGAAACTTGAGAAGGGGAAAAGGCTGCCAGTAGCAATTATATCTGCCATTACCTATGGCAATGACTCATGGCCAGGCTTAGGGAATGTTGCTTTACTTTTGTCAGTCTATTTGTATAGCAACTGTAATTTGTCTCATCTACTGAGGAAAAGCTCCAGCTAAACCTACCAGCCCCATCATCCACATTGCAGTAGCCTCTATAGGCCATGAAAATAGGAAGGGACATGACTTTCTTAAGTCCTCAATAGTCTATTTCTTACAGGTCTATATAGTATCACTTAGAGATGTGTAGATCCTGCAGTTAGGGTGACCAGATAGCAAGTGCGAAAAATCGGGACAGAGGGTGGGGGGTAATAGGAGCCTATATTAGAAAAAGCCTCAAATATTGGGACTGACCCTATAAAATTGGGACATCTGGTCACCCTACCTGCAGTTTAATTCATAACAGATTGCATTTGGCAGTGAAGCATCTCTTTATGTTCAATGAACTGCAGCTCATTTGCCCCAAGGGCCCTGTAGCCTTCAGCCACTCCTCTCCCCACTGAAGGCCAAGGAAGGCTCAGCAATTTCTCCAGCTGCACTGAGACCAATGGAAGTTGAGAGCCTAAATACCTTTGAAGATGTGTCCCTTGGTGACCTCCTCCCCAGGCTTCCTGTCAGCATTCAGTGATTGCTGGCTCTAGCATGCCCTTCTAGGGCTTTTTCGTTGTGGGCTTCTGTCCTCACATGCGATAAATAGATTTGGAAGGATTAGATTTTTATTGGTAATATTTCTATTGATGATGATAGAAATTTACAGATAGACAAAGTAAGAAAACTACTTTTGGAACACTTACTAGAGTTTGATTTAAGGATATTTACGTAGTATATATCTGACATGTGATGTTGACAATTTGTAGTTTAATGGTTATAATGCTTTCTCCTTTTGCATCTCAATGTCTTTAAACAATGGTCTGACTCCCGCCCCCAATAATTTCCCACAGTCATAAAATTTTACATCAATAAAATTGGAAAAAATGGTTAAAATAAACTGATATTATCCATTGAAATTATATAAAAAAATAAAATTCTGCCAAGCCTAGCTATAAAGTTGTTCTTGAGGGCAAGATGCATTCTCAGTAGGACAGTGGGAGATGGGAAAACACTAGTGGATGCACTGCTAGCTAAGCTAGCCTGATTCGGGGCAAGGGCAGAAGTGCTCCATAGTTCCTAACGTAGTAGCTAGAGAACCCCTGGCAAGATACAAGTGGCTCAAGTTCACCCATTGGAACATGATTCCAAATTCTTCTTGCGCGCTGCAAGCAGTTCACTATTTTCTCTGATTTATTGTTGAATATCATTTGCTGAAGAATTTGATGTACCACACATGTTGAAGAGGTGGGGGAGAAGTGTAAATTATACCTATATTAGACCTCTATATTTTCTTAGGCTCACTTAGGGTCTGATTCAGCTCCCGTTGAATTTTAGATTTTCTTCCATGGTTCTTGGCCCTTCATGCCTCCTATCTTTGGAAAGTGCTGAACAGTCACTCTGTGAAATTCAGCCCCCTTTTAATGTGTCTCAAGTTGAGCATCCAAAAATTGAGGCATACAGAATCACAAAACGTTTCTTGGAAAATCTTGATGAATTCGTGTTCTAATGAGTCAAAGGGACACCACTCAAGGGTGCCCTTCCTCAGCAACAACCCCATGCAACATCTCTGATCTTCAAACTTGTCATTGCAAACTCTGGAAAAATCAAACCAAGTCCCCCCAACAAATAGCTTATTGCTAGTCTCGCAGAAAGCCAACAGAGAGATTCTCAGATGCTGAATTCCCATTTTCTTGTTTTTCAGATGGGTTCCTATCTTGTTAATGCAACATTCCAGTCCAAAATAACAGAAGGGGCAGATATTATTATTGGAATGATTTATACAGTGTTTGGTAAGTATGCTTTCATGGTAAGTATGTTTTGGAGCTTTTCCTGAGTTGTTTCATGATTATTATTTCACATTCCAAAGGTTTGATGAGAATGTAGAGGGTCTGGAAATGGAGTTAATTACTGACACGGATTACTTCAAAATTTTAATAACAATAAAATAAAAGAATAGATTGACCCCTGATTACAACTTCGATAACACTAATTAGTGACATATTTTTCATCAAAAATAAAATACCTATTCAATTTTAATCTACTCTAATAGTTTGACAATAATAACAGTGTTAACTTTGGAAGCCATTAAATATTTTTAAGAATGATTTACTGCAAAATATTGTGTGGTTGGTCCAACTTATACCAGCTGAGGTTCTGGTTAGCACTATTTTGTATTTCTGGTTATGGTATTAACATTGAATCCTTAAATCCCAATCCAGCATCAAAATCTAGTAGTGCAAACCCCTGTATGCATGAGGAGTCCCAGGAACGTCAGTGAGACTCCTCATGGGCACAGTGGCCCATGAAAGTAGATCCAGATGCAAGTTTAGAGCCTTAAACATGAGCAATGAAGCCAAGTTACTCCTGGAACTGTAACACTGAATTTCTCTGCATCTAAAATCCTCAGTCATTGACTTCACTAGATTTGACCCCAGTTATACCATTGGTGAATATGGTCTTATGAATTCTTTATGGGTAAGAAACAAAATGCATATTTTAGCTGAGAAAAAGCCAGATCCTTGGCGGTAGCTGAACTGCATACAGCACAAATTGCATGGAGATAGGGGAAAAAGTGCCTTAAAATCACTCTTTCAATACCTGATGCTGCTCATATTGTATGCTGGGCCAGTCTACCTGGTAACTGCTTTAATTTATGACTACTGACAGCCAGGGATTAGTATGATGTAGAAAGAATGAGGAGTACTTATGGCACTTTAGAGACTAACAAATTTATTTGAGCATAAGCTTTCGTGGGCTAAAACCCACATCATCGGATGCATGCAGTGGAAGGATGATGTAGAAGGATCCCTTTCTCCTTTTCCCTGCTACATTGTCAGCAGGGAATTATGTAGACATCTCTACATTCATTGTATACCACTGGAGGACCTCCTTTATGCTAGTATGGTCTTCCCAGCGATGGATGTTGGCTTTTGAGCTGTGTGATGCAAATCCATATGGGAGAATTTGATCTCTAGTCTCTGCTTTCTGTGAACCAAGTCAAGTGTTTCAAATGCAGAAACTGAGGGTTGTCTGTAAAGAACATCTCCTTCTAAACAACATCACCCCCAAGACAAGGAGCACCGGTATAGTACATCAGTCCTGCTTCATGGCTGGAAAAGCAAATAAAGAATCCGAGAGGAGAATTGTGGCATGACTGGCCATTGGAATGTAATTGGAAATCTAACTCTTTCTGTAGCTTTGCACGAACTGGTATATATATTATAAAGTACTTTCTGATTAGAAACAAATATATGAGTCTTGCTGTTTGCTCATTGCAGGTGAAAACTAGAATTTTCTGGGGATGCTTTCATTCTGTTTCCGATGTTCTGCATGCAGATCATCATCAACAAAGCAAGGTGCAAACTTGCTCTTGCTGGAAAGTGAACTGCACATGAAATTGTGAAAATTCCATCTACTACAGCAGTATATGTTATGCCCCCCCTTTCCCACCTTTTGCTAAAAAGGCATTCAGCAAGGTGTGTTGCCTGCTAACTTCTTTTATTTTCCCTTTCAGATCCCATGATAGCCAACCCTGCTCAGATCACTGGCTCGCTTCAGTGTGACTTTACAGCATGCACTATGTTAGTGGTGTCACAGCTGCTGCAGGACCTTGAAAGAGAAAGGAGCCGGCCTTTTGGGCAGGGGGTCAGGTAAGTTGCTTTTAAAAGAAGTACTGTGCAACTTTTATGTTAGATATAATTTTGTAATTTATTAATTCCCCTCTCCCTCCACAATTTAATAACTAAAACACTAACAACAAAGCTGACCTTCCCCAATATTCATGCTCCCAGCAGAATCCTAAAGCAGCTGTGACATCCACATGGTGCATGCTGGGATATCATATCAGAGCTTGAGCTGGTAATCCAAACAGGGCTGGGTGCTGTGGGACCTTGAAAGCAAACAGAAAAGGTGAGTTGTTGTTATGGAGCCAAGTGATGATCGTAGACCGGCTACTGAGAACATTCAAGTATTACTAACGTGGATGGAATTTTCATATGCTAGTTGCAATCCGTTTTGATAAGTGAAAGTAATTCTAATGGTTAAGTTCCCATGCCTTCAATGGCCACATGTGATCTCATACTCTCAGATCATGTCTCCTGTAGAGATTATGTCATGAAATATTTGGTAGAACTGGTGGAAAAATGGAAAAACTATTTCACAAAAAGCTTATCATTTCAAAGGTGTTCCCATTCTATAAAGTTCAAATCAAAATTTTTGGTAAAATATATTTTAAAATGTTGATATTTTGAATGTTAGGTCCCCCTTTTGTCACTAAATGAACAATACCCAGTTTTTTCTTCACTTTTTCATATGGCAAAAGGAACTTTCTTTTTAAATGGAAAAAAGTCAATATGTATTAAGCAAATCAGGATATTGTTCATTCCGTGCTTTCAGTGTGTGTGGGGGAAGCAGGTGGGTGCATGTGGGAAATCCGACATTTCAAAATTGTAAAATTTTTGGGTTTGGTGAAAAATAAGGAAAATGTTTAAAGCAGTTTTTGAAAAGTTTTCAGTTTAGAAAAAAGGCCATTTGTATGGAAAAAAGTTTTGACAAGCTGTGATATTATTACAATTGGACTGGATCTGGGGAAGTTTAATCCCTCTTCTCTTCCTTTTCAAGAAAGTCCCCACCCTCAGACACCTGGGATAGGTTTAATACGGTAGAAAACAGTTTGTTACTGCTTATTACAATTCCTTGTTAATCAAAATAATAATGAATCCAGCTAGCATGATCAATATCAAGTGAAAGCAAGATCATTTGTGGGGAACATTTGAAAAACTACTGAGAGGATGGGGGTGGTGGAAATAAAAATCTACTGGATTGGTAAATATAAGGGTATATTAAGTGAAGTAAAGCCTCTTACTGCTGTGCTGAAAGGTCAATACTGGGTTCTGGTATTAGGATTTGAATACATGACTTTCTAACCTAGAAATCAGCATACTACTAGTTAAGCCATACTTTTCTCCACAACTATAAGAACAAGGTTTTATCCTACTCATTCAGAGCTAGAGAGCAAATTAATATTCTTTCCCTGTTATTCCTGTTGGAATGTTGGAAATAGTATATCGTCTACGAGAATTATATCAAATCCTAAGAAAATGATCTTTTTAATCTGGCAATAATAGAGATATCATTTAAGTTCATTTCTCCATGATTCACTTTGTATCCTTAATCATTATCGCAAATGAGTCTTTGTCAGAGTCTACCCTCACTTGAAACTGGGCGGTGTCAAAGTGAGGACCCGCATGTCTTCCCCCCACCCCAAAATCCTAGGGTAGGTCTCCCCTTCGGCTGCCACCACCCGGTCAATTCCGTGGGCCGGGACACCCCTGTTTCCCCCCTTGGGAACACAGATCAATTCACAGAGGAGGAACCTCCCCCCCTCTTCCCTCTCTCCAGCCTGCTCTGGAGACAGAGTTGCCTGGATTCAAACGCCTTGAATCTCTACACACAGGGAAGCAGCCCACTTCCCCCTCCCCTTCCCCTGAATTTCCCCAAGGGAAGGAATTAACCAAGTCCAAAGAAAAGAAAGAATTTATTAAGAGAACAAAAGAAAATACAGAATCTCTATGAATCCAAGCTGGGCACTCATAGGGTATAACCTTGCTAAGTTCTGGAGAGAATCCTCTCTCTTTCTCAGTACAACCAGTACAAGCAGAATTAAGAATAATCAATAACAAACACACAGAATTGCAAACATAGGATTATTAGATAAGGACACAAAGTATCTTTCTAATACTCACTATCTTGACTAGAAGAAATTAGTTCAGAAAGGTGGAACTTGTAGGGACTTGATTAACTCGTCTGGTCTCTTGAACTCCAAATGGCCAAAGACAAAGACCCCCCCAAACAGAGGGAAAAGTTCCCTCCTAGGAGTTTCAAATTCTCTTCCCTGATTGGTCCTCAGGTCAGATGCCCACCAGGTACTATGCTTTAACCCTTTACTAACTATTCATGACACGCCCCCCAAATCGTCACAGTGGGATCCACTGGCGGCGATTTCCTCCTAGAACTGTAAAACAACCAGAGTAATAAAACACATGCACTATTACATCGACTACTAAGCATGAAAACATATTAAGAACAGTTTTTAGCCACTTGATTCTGGGAAACTTTCACGAGAGAGTGCATCAGCAACTTTGTTGGAAGCTCCTGAAATGTGTTGAATGTCAAAGTCAAAGTCTTGGAGAGCTAAGCTCCAGCGGAGAAGTTTCTTGTTGTTTCCCTTGTTGGTGTGAAGCCACTTTAGCGCAGCATGGTCAGTTTGTAGCTGGAACTGCCGGCCCCAAACGTATGGGCGTAGCTTTTCCAGGGCATACACAATGGCGTAACATTCTTTTTCACTGATGGACCAGTGGCTTTCCCTCTCAGACAGTTTCTTGCTGAGAAACACGACAGGATGGAAGTTGTGATCCGGTCCTTCCTGCATTAGTACCGCTCCTACCCCACGTTCAGATGCATCGGTGGTAACTAGGAAGGGTTTGTCAAAGTCTGGGGCCCTTAATACAGGGTCCGACATGAGCATCGCCTTAAGCTGGGTAAAGGCTTTCTGACACTCATCAGTCCACTTAACTGCATTTGGCTGGGTTTTCCTGGTCAGATCAGTTAGTGGGGCAGCGATTTGGCTGTAGTGTGGTACAAATCGCCTGTAATATCCGGCCAAACCTAAGAAGGATTGGACCTGTTTCTTTGACCTTGGGACAGGCCACTGTTGGATAGCCTCCACCTTGGCCTGTAGGGGGTTGATGGTTCCTTGACCCACCTGGTGTCCTAGGTAAGTCACTCTGTTTTGGCCTATTTGACACTTTTTGGCCTTAACAGTTAGTCCTGCCTGCCTGATGCGCTCTAAAACCATTTTCAAATGTTCTAGGTGTTCGGGCCATGAATCAGAAAAAATGGCCACATCATCGAGGTATGCAACTGCACAGTCTTCCAATCCTGCTAGTAGACCATCCACCAGCCTTTGGAAGGTGGCAGGTGCATTCCGCAGTCCGAACGGAAGCACAGTAAACTCATACACCCCTGCATGGGTGATGAAGGCAGATTTTTCCCTGGCGGGTTCATCTAGTGGTACCTGCCAGTATCCCTTGGTTAAATCAATGGTAGAGATGAACTGGGCACATCCCAACTTTTCCAATAGCTCATCAGTGCGTGGCATCGGATAGTTGTCTGGACGAGTTACAGCATTTAGCTTACGGTAGTCCACACAAAAGCGTATTTCCCCATCTGGTTTGGGAACCAGAACCACTGGAGATGCCCATGCACTGGTAGAAGGGCGGATGATACCCATCTCCAACATGTTGTCAATCTCCTGTTTAATAGCAACTTTGGCATGAGGTGACACCCGGTAGGGTGGTGTTCTAATCGGGTGAGCATTACCTGTGTCAATGGAGTGGTAGGTTTGCTCAGTCCGTCCTGGGATGGCTGAGAACAAGGGGTCGAAGTCAGTGCACAGTCCCTTGATCTGTTGCTGCTGTAGACGTTGTAGGGTTGTGGAGAGGGTCACCTCTTCCACACCACCATTTCTTTTACCTTCGTAGTAGACACCTTCAGGCCACTCGGTGTCATCTCCTTCCTGAACTGTAAAGTGACAGACCTGTAATTCTCTGGGATAAAAGGGCTTTAGAGAGTTAACATGAAACACTTTAGGCTTTAAAGAGGAATCAGGGAATGTTATGAGGTAGTTAACAGCTCCCAGGCGCTCCTGGACCATGTATGGTCCTTCCCAGGACGCCTCCATCTTATGGGCCTGTTGCGCCTTAAAGACCATGACCTGGTCTCCTACCTTGAAGGACCGCTCCTTGGCATGTCGATCATACCAGACCTTTTGCTCCGCTTGAGCATCTCTTAAGTTCTCTCGAGCAAGGGCCCAAGAGTCTCGGAGGGTGTTTTGAAGGTTGCTTACAAAGTCCAGAATGTTAGTCCCTGGAGGAGGTGTAAACCCCTCCCATTGCTGCTTTACCAGCTGTAATGGCCCCTTAACCTCATGGCCATACACCAGCTCGAATGGTGAGAATCCTAAACTCGGATGTGGAACAGCCCTGTAGGCAAACAGCAACTGTTGTAACACTAGATCCCAATTATTGGAGTGTTCATTGACGAATTTGCGGATCATGGCCCCCAAAGTTCCATTGAACCTTTCCACTAGGCCATTAGTTTGGTGATGGTACGGGGTGGCAACCAAGTGATGCACCCCATGAGTTTCCCACAGGTCTTTCATGGTCCCTGATAGGAAATTTGTTCCCGAATCTGTAAGAATTTCAGAGGGCCAACCCACCCTGGTAAAAATGTCAGTTAAGGCCTGGCACACAGTGTTAGCCCTGGTGTTGCCTAGAGCTACTGCTTCCGGCCATCTGGTAGCAAAGTCCACAAAAGTCAGTATGTACTGTTTTCCTCTGGGGGTCTTTTTTGGGAAAGGACCCATAATATCCACAGCTACTCGCTGAAATGGGACCTCCATTATGGGAAGTGGTTGGAGAGGGGCCTTGATCTGGTCTTGGGGTTTTCCTACCGTTTGGCATACCTTACAAGACCGGACGTAAGTGGCTACCGCCTTGCCATCCCCTCCCAGTCAAAGGACCTTCCCAACCTGTCTTTGCTTCGTTTCACCCCAGAATGGCCACTAGGGTGATCATGGGCTAAGCTTAAGAGCTTTTCCCGGTACTTGGTCGGAACGAGCAACCGTTTTTGAGGATGCCAGCCCTCCTGGTGTCCACCAGAAAGAAATTCCTTGTATAACAGTCCTTTCTCCACAACGAACCGGGATCGGGTAGTAGAGTTGAGAGGCGGTGGGTTGCTGCGTGCCGCCGCCCATGCTTTCTTGAGGCTGTCATCGGCTTCCTGCTCTGCTTGGAACTGTTCCCTTGAGGCGGGAGACACCAGTTCCTCTGGGAGCGATGTAGGTGATGAGGTTGTTTCCGTTGACTGTGAACCGCTCTCCGCTGGTGCACAAGGCGTCATTTCAGGCTCCGGCTGAGCCTCTTGGGTAGGGTTGTCTGCTGGTTTTTCCAGTTCAGGCCCGTTGTCGCCCTCTGGCGGTGGAGTTGTAATAGCTGGCGCCGGTGCTGGCGCTGGGTGCCCTTCCAGTTCCGGTTCTGGGACTGGATGAACTATGGCTGCTGTCGGTGTTGGCCTGGGATCCGGTTCCACCACCTCTGTCTGGGTCTCTGGTAACACCGACGGGGTCCCGGTGGATGGCTCAGGAACAGGGATGGGTCCGGCAGCTCGTCTGGCTTGGCTGCGTGTAACCACTCCCTCTGGTTTTTTCTGTTCAATGTGTCGGGCCAAGTCGTTCCCCAGTAGCATGGGAATCGGATGGTTGTCATAGACAGCAAAAGTCCACTTCCCTGACCAGCCCTTGTACTGGACAGGTAAACGCACTGTAGGTAATGTTACAGGTTTTGACATGAAGGGTCGAATTGTCACTTTGGTTTTCTGGTTGATGAATTTGGGGTCCACGAAGGTTCGGTGGATAGCTGACACATGTGCTGCAGTGTCTCTCCATGCGATGATCTCCTTTTCGTCCACTCTCAAAGTTTCCCTATGTTCTAAGGGTATTTGAGATACATCTATGTCCGGCTTTCCTTGGTGTGAAGGTGCAAGGAGTTGCACTCGGTTTAGGTTCTTTGGGCATTTGGCTCTGATATGCCCCAATTCATTGCATTGAAAACATCGCCCACTTGATGGGTCACCGGTTTGTGTTGGTCTACTGGAGACTGGTGAGGTAGAAGAAGAGGTAGAGTGTGACTGTCCGTGGGTTGTAGGTGTGGGTTTGATTGGTCCGCGACGGTAGGGTTTAGTGTCGCTGTGTACCCTGTTGGATTCGCTCCCTTGGCAGTAGCTGTCGTGTTGTCTACCGATGCCATCCATCTGGCTCCAATCTCTCCTGCCTCAGTGAGAGTTTTTGGTTTACCATCTTGGATGTAGCGTCTAATGTTCTCAGGAACACCATCCAAGAACTGCTCCATCATCATCAGGAGGGTTAGCTCGTCCATGGTTTGAACATTGGCTCCTGCTAACCAGGAAGAAAAATGCTTTTCAATGTAGGAGGCGTGTTTTGGAAATGACTCCTCCGGTGTCCATTTCTGGTTTCTGAAACGCTGACGGGCGTGATCAGGGGTGATGCCCATTCTGAGTCTGGCCTTGGTTAGAAATAGTTGAAAGTCGTTCATTTGGCCCTTAGGCATTTCAGCTGCCACCAGGGCTAATTGTCCGCAGAGCTGTGGCCTCAGCTCTATCATGTATTCTGTTTCAGGAAGACGGTATCCCAGACAGGCCCTTTCAAAGTTTTCTAAGAAGGCCTCAACATCTTCACCTGCCCTGTAGGCGGGAAATTTTCTCCGAGAAGGTTGATCATTAGGTTGAAGAGGGGTTGGATTGGGTGGAGTTTGCTGTTTAGTTTTTTCTAATTCCAGAGCCTGTCTCTGGATTTCCAGTTCTTTGTCTTTTAACTCTAATTGTCTTCTGTGCTCAGCCTCTTTGGCTTGTATTATCTCCATTTCTCTCTTGTGATCAGCCTGTTTGGCTTTTTCTTTCATTTCAATCTCCTTGAGTTTTAATTGTAATTCCATGTCTTGTAATTGCAGTTCTTTGTGTCTTGTTTCCAGTTTAGATGCGGCCTTGGCACTCATTGTGTCTGTGTCCTGGCGCTGGCCACACCCCTCTGCAGTCCGTGAACTGTTTGTGGTGTTTGACAGTCCCTAACCCTGGCTATGATAACTTGAGTACAGAAAGATAAAGCAATCCTCTGTATAGCAAACTGTGGTTTGTGTAATGTTACTGCTTTGTACTGAGAAAGAGGGAAAGAGTAAAAAAAAAATTCCTCTGTCTCCCTCTGCTCTGAGTTGCTGTACTCAGCAGCCCAGCTGAAAGGCTGCTGCTAACAATACCCCTGAGAAAAATCTGGTCTATTCCTCAGGGATTTGTGTTCTCCTGTCTTCTGATCCTTTCAAAAGACACAGGGAGAGAAAAAAAAAAAAACCTGGCTGGAGGGTTTGTCTCTTCCCCCCCCAAACCTGTTTTTCCTGTTGGATGGGAATGTACTTTGTCGAGCACTTCCCCCCACCTTAGGAATCCTGAGTGATACCTGATATCACAAAGGAAGGACACACCTCTAGGGAAGAGTTTTTCCTCAGCATAGCCAGCAGAGAAAAAAAAAACTCCTAACCCTGAAAACTGCTTCAAGAAAGAAAATCTGTTTCCCAACAAAGCCTGCTGGAAACTTAATTTCCTCCAGCCAACCTGGCTGAAACTGTAAACTCCCTCTTCTGTCAGGTTGCTTTCCTGCTATAGAAGAAGAGAATAGCTCCCTTCAGCGTAGCCTAGCTGAAAAAACTCCTTGTAACAATGGGTTCGAAACTCCGCTGCCACCATGTCAGAGTCTACCCTCACTTGAAACTGGGCGGTGTCAAAGTGAGGACCCGCATGTCTTCCCCCCACCCCAAAATCCTAGGGTAGGTCTCCCCTTCGGCTGCCACCACCCGGTCAATTCCGTGGGCCGGGACACCCCTGTTTCCCCCCTTGGGAACACAGATCAATTCACAGAGGAGGAACCTCCCCCCCTCTTCCCTCTCTCCAGCCTGCTCTGGAGACAGAGTTGCCTGGATTCAAACGCCTTGAATCTCTACACACAGGGAAGCAGCCCACTTCCCCCTCCCCTTCCCCTGAATTTCCCCAAGGGAAGGAATTAACCAAGTCCAAAGAAAAGAAAGAATTTATTAAGAGAACAAAAGAAAATACAGAATCTCTATGAATCCAAGCTGGGCACTAATAGGGTATAACCTTGCTAAGTTCTGGAGAGAATCCTCTCTCTTTCTCAGTACAACCAGTACAAGCAGAATTAAGAATAATCAATAACAAACACACAGAATTGCAAACATAGGATTATTAGATAAGGACACAAAGTATCTTTCTAATACTCACTATCTTGACTAGAAGAAATTAGTTCAGAAAGGTGGAACTTGTAGGGACTTGATTAACTCGTCTGGTCTCTTGAACTCCAAACGGCCAAAGACAAAGACCCCCCCAAACAGAGGGAAAAGTTCCCTCCTAGGAGTTTCAAATTCTCTTCCCTGATTGGTCCTCAGGTCAGATGCCCACCAGGTACTATGCTTTAACCCTTTACTAACTATTCATGACAGTCTTAAATAAGGCATTCCTGGGAAGATGTACCAAATAAGGAGTATTAAGTGTTCAAAAAAAATTGAGTTGAATTAATTTCATGATAGAAAAAAGATCATCCCATAAACACTGACTAGGTTGGTAATGCATTACTCCTTGCAAAGTGTATTAAAAATGAAAAGCCAATAAATGGAAATAATGAATTCCTCTTTTTTATTTTATATTCCCCTATAGGAATATGCTCCTTGTGTGGAAACAGTATTCTTCTGTATGTTTCCTACAAGAAAAAGAATTTACTAAAACCAGCAGAATACTTCATGATCAACCTTGCCATCAGTGACCTTGGTATGACTCTGACCTTGTATCCTCTAGCTGTTACATCCAGCCTTTCTCACAGGTTTGTTCAATATGCAAATAGTATTTAACATCCTCTGCACAGACTGGAGGCCTCTGCCAGCAGGGAGGATTGAATTATTCTGCCACTTTTGTAGAAAGGACAGGGAAGATTAATTACAGAAATTGAGAGAAGTATGTTACGTAAGAGCAGCTTTCTGAGCTGCTGGCTGCATTTAGTTTTCTAGTCCGAGGCCATTGCAATTTGTATTCCTCTTGGGAAAGGGGCTTGGGATATTTCTTCCATACAATCACTCTACCTGCTGTCTGAAATCTTCTGTGGGAGGAATTGTAAAAGCTATTGGAACGTAGCTGTTTGCATATTAGATTTGTGGGTTTTTTTAAACAAATCTGAGGCTGTAAATGACTCCTGGGGATTAAATTTAATCCTGGGATTTAAAGTTATGGTTAATGTCCAATTCACAACTGGATTTCTTTCCAATTTAGCTCTTCTTTCTCTTGTCTCTACCTCCCTCATCCTTGCAAGTTTAACCTAATAGTATTCCATAATACCTGGCTTTTGTGATCTTTACATGGGGCTCAGAATCTCTAATAAATGCCCTTGCTGGATCCAAGACGGTATTTGGTATGCTGTTGAGTTCTCCTATGGAAGCTTTTTGGGATTGTGGAGAGGAAAAAGGGGGTGCTCAGAGGATGGAGGAGAATGTGAATCTACCCCCCCCAAGTCTAATTTATTCAGATCAAAGGGATTTAGATACCTAGCTGCCACTTTGGGTGCTGAAGTCCAACATTTAAGAGCAAATGGCATTTGCAAAACAATAGCTCAGCTGCTGCCACTGAGCCCTGTAGGTGCCTTGGAGACTTTAGGTGCCTACATTTTAGTGGCTGAACATGCCCATAGCCAAGTCCTGACCTGCCCATCAGCTCTGTACCTAACTCCCATCTATGTCCCAGCAGGATTCACGAGCTGGCATTCCCCTTTTGGGCCCCATCCAGGAGGTGTGCTCACAGCATGTTGAAATCCACACAAAATGGCTGGAGGATGGGGGCGGGGGAAGGGGAACCTTCCTGGAGAAAGTGATTTTTTTTGATGAAATTTTTGTTGGAAAAAGGTTTGATAAAGATCAAACAGAACATGACCTCCGGGGGATGGAACACTGCAAATGTTTTGTTTTGAAATGACTTTGTTATGAAAGGTATTGTACTTTAAAATATACATTGTAATATCATTTAAAAAAACCCAAAATTGGAATGAATTTTATCAGAACAAAATATTTTGAAAACTTCATCTCATAGGAAATTTCCAAACTTTTTTCATTCTCATTCAGAACGGTGGGGGGAGGGGGAAACCCCTTTGAATGTTGGAATTTCCTGCAGAGCCGCTCTAGGAAGCAACAAGGTACTATGTAATCTAGCTAAATGGCAGAGTTCAAGAGGAAGTCTTTCAAGCCAGACTGTGATCCTTGTGGGAGAGCTTGCACAAAACCTGCCCCCACACTGCCTAGCTCAAGTCAGTGCTATTGACTGTTAACTTTCATGACTCTATCACCTCCTGAGCAACCTGCTTCCAAGAGCTACGGTCTAAGATCACCTCTTTTAACTGTTCCGTATGACTTGGGGAAACAGGAGAAGGGAGAGAGGGATTTCTGAGATTCCATCCCCTTACTGCAGGACTATTCTCCTAATTAGTGCTACTTTCGGAATACGTCTCTTATCCTCCCCAGCGGCTTGTCTACACACACACACTTGGGGACACTCTGATTTTGGTTTGGGTAGCTTAATTTGGTTTATCTTAAACCAGTTTCTAATCTATTTAAATTAAACTGGAATAAGCTACTCTTATACCGAAATACGTGTCCACACAGGGGACTGCATTGGTTTAACTAAATCAGTTTTAAATTCATATCTTTAGTTAAACTGCTGCAACTCTCCATATAGACAGTGCCTAGAAGTGTTGCAGAGGAAGAGGAATGAGGAGACCAGAATTCTTAGCAACTGGTGCCAGAGAAAAAGGGGCGAACAGCTTGGCAGAAGTGGCTGAATTGAACAGCCTCTCTTTTTTTTTTTCTTCTCACCTTTCCTCAAAAATGAAGGCAGGCAACAATTTTCTTAATGGCACGAGGATATTCTAGTAAGAACGTCCTCCTTCAGTTAACTGCCGACCAAATATTAACATCACAGTGATGCTTGCTACTTTCAAATGGTAAATGTCAACATTATAATAATGACCACCACAAGGGACTTTCTACCATCTGCCTTTGAATTACAGGAAGAATGCTGGCATCTAAATCTTGACTCTTGTTTTTGTTTTGTTTGTTTTTTCAGATGGCTGTATGGTAAACAAGTTTGCTTGTTCTATGCATTTTGCGGTGTACTTTTTGGGATCTGCAGTCTGTCAACACTAACATTACTGAGTACTGTGTGCTGCCTCAAAATTTGTTTTCCAGCTTATGGTAAATTAATTTCCTTCTCTCTCAGATTGTTTAGTATTTGTCTCTTGAACAAAGACAGCCATTGGCTAGTCTGTATCTTGGAGAACGTTTATATAGAAAGGTGTGTTACATGGGGGTGTTAAATGATTATATATCTGTTCTCCCCAGTAATTGAGTTTGGTGCTATATATACCTAGTTTATTATATCCAAACCCGCTTATGCTGAGGTAAATGACTCAGAAGAGGACCATGAGGTAACTGTTAAAATGACAGCAAGGTTGGGTTAAGTTGCTACCATTTTTAAGATTCATTTTGTACAATTATCTTTGACAGGTATGAGCAGCATTTCAGTACCTTAATTTTTCTGTAAATGGTAGAGATGCATACTATATTCTACTGACCTTTTCAGATGTTTTCTTATGGTTTCTTTTGTTCATCTACTCAAGTTCTTTCTTTATTACCTCACTCATTTCTTAGGATAAGAGGAATGCCAGTCAATGTAACATAAAAAAGACAAATGTAGCATCAGATTTTACTACTATTCAAAGAACAGCTTTAAAATTCTAGTATCTCATTGTTGTGAGAGTGGAACTTTAGGTGGAAAAGATCCTGTGTTAATCAGATTTTACCTTGGGCTCAAACTGTCCTTGTAGTTTTTAAATTTGTTAAAATAAACTTGCTTTTGTGTTAAAATCTCACCTGGTAACTTTTAGCTTAGAAGATGGTTTTACATTTGATTTTTAAATCCCTGAAGATGTTATGTTGCAAGAAAAATGCGCATGATTGTGGTAAGTGTAGCCATGCAAATGGTGCCCCTCTCTTTTATATTCAGTACCAACAGAACTACTTATTCTTAGTGAGATAAATTTTCCGGAACAAAGATGACCTTCTCTTGAATCAAGACGCACACTAACTAACAGTATCTTGTTTCTTTTCTTGTCTATGCATGGTGTTGGATTGTTTAAAGAAATTATAATTGTGAGGTTAAATAGTTAATTAATGTGAAAGTGTGTTGAAGCTGCAACATCCCTGTTAAGTACATATAATGTCTTATCATATAAACTGAAAAATGACAGATATAAACATTTTAGGCATGGATCATGAACTCTGACCTACAAGTACTTGGCGCTACTTGTGTGGGGCAAAACATTTAGTAGAATCTCTCTAGGTGACAGCCCTTCTTTAGAAATCAGGGTGATCATTCTTTAGATTCATTGTGTTTGAAAGTCATACTGTGTCTGTGAACCATTCTAAAATGGAGCACATTTTGAAGCTGCAGGGAGCCAGGTCCTTGACTATGACCAAGGAACACACAGCACAAGTTGTAGGAACAGGGTTGTAAGATGACCATGAAACTCCCCTTTGCAATCACCCCTCGCTCCCCCAGTTCTGTGCTAATTTGTGCTGGTCTGGTTTCCCAGCATAACTCCAAGCAGCCTGAGGGTGCCAGTTTTCATTTTAAGGTAATCTGTTTGAGTTCTTTTAAGTTCTCTTGAATATTTCCTTGCATGTTTTATGTTTCCACACAATGTCAACTGAATTTCAGTGAAGATTGTTTATTTATTTCACGATATGAGGGAGGATTTGCAAATAGCATGATCTGAAATCCCTGCACTTATTGGACATATGAACTGAAAGCTTGATTTAGTACAAAATCAGCTTGAGTCTCTCTCTGATGTACAGTATATTCATTGTATGCAAAAAAAATACCATACCTCATAACAGCATAAGAGAAATCATCTCAAACTGAAATCAGGAAATAAGAGTTATGGTTTGAGTGTCAGAGATGAGTATTTTCTGAAGTACCGTGTATGTATTGTATTTGCTCTATTCTGTTTCCCTGGATTTCCTGACATAGCTTATTCCCAAGAAATGCTGCCTCTTCAACCTCCCTTTGGCCAGAAGCTTAGACAAAGGTGAACAAGATGGGACCTGAAACATCTTGTCTCTGCAGCCCACCCAACTTGCAGTTATTTAGAGTTCAGAATATTGCAAACTCGTTTTATGGTGCCTTTAGTTTGAATAACAAGGAGGTTTTTTGACTATTTATATTGTGAATATTATTTATTTCTATTGTGCAGAAAAGACCTAGTCTTGTTGGACCAGCACCCCATTGCGCTAGGTGCTATACAGAAAACTAAGACAATCCCTGCCCCCAAAGAATTTATAGTCTAATTTTAAGACAAATGAAAACAAGGGTGACAGACTGGGAGCACAAGGAAACAATGAGTTAATATTGGCCAGCATGATAGGCAGTGATCTCAGCACATCTGCTGCTTATCTGTTAAGGCATCACAGAAAAGGGAGAGTTTAATAGGGGATTTGAAGGAAGACAATGAGATAGCTTTGTGGATGTTTATGGGGGCTCCTCCCAAGCGTGAGGGGGTAAACAATTGTAATACCCAGTGTCCAATAAAAAGGGCCTATGTATTGTTTTCTGGCTTGTATAATTAGAATCCATCATACTATTGCAAGCAGTTCTTCACTGATTGTTTCATGTCTTCCAGGGAACAGATTTAGGCAAGAACATGGACGAATCTTGATAGCCTGCACATGGGCCTATGCAGCAATTTTTGCCTGTTCACCCCTAGCTCACTGGGGAGAGTATGGAGCAGAGCCCTATGGTACAGCTTGTTGCATTGACTGGCATTCATCAAATGTAAATACAGTGGCAATGTCTTACACCGTAGCTCTCTTTGTCTTCTGCTTTATCATCCCCTGTGGGGTAATTGTTACGTCCTATACCTTCATTCTGATAACGGTCAAAGAATCCAGAAAAGCAGTGGAACAGCATGTCTCAGGTCCCACCAGGATGAGCAACGTGCAGGCTATTACAGTCAAGGTATTTGAAAATTTGTGTTCTCAAGCCACATTCTGCATGCACGGGCAGCACCATTTAGAGTGCTAGAGGGATTCCGAGAGAGGAATGAGAAAGGAAAGATCATCAGTCCCATTTGTTTCTGAAACAAGCATGCAATGTTACCTTTTGCAGATTCACCACATGCAAATGAATTGTTCCTGCAAAACCCCTTATGTGATAGCTGTGAGGTTTCTGTAACCTTTTCTTTAGGCTCTACTAACAAAGGTATGACAGAAGTTCTATTAGAGTTTTGTGAAAATTTCAGACCTTTTTTTTTTTCTTTAAAGTTCTAGATATTTTACAAACTATTTTGGAAGACTGTAGGATTTCTTTGGCAAACCTTGTTTTAAAAGGGAAAATGTATGCTGAATGCAATAAAACTTTGAAACTTTCAATAGAAAAATGTACTACTTGTAGCATGCAAGCAAATTCTGTACCTAAACATACAGTTGCCAGTTATTTCTAAGGAACTCTCAGAGTTACATTTTGGCCTTCTGTATTCGGGTCATCTTTCTTTTGGCTCCCAGGTCCATCTGTCTTTCCCCTTGTTTTCAGGGTCACAAACCTCACTTTCCCCCCACATCTGTTTGCCGTTAGAGTTCTGGGGAACACTTATCTTTCTATTTTAAAAAAATTTGAAACCCAAAATATATTCCTGTCATTCCTAGTATGATATTTTATAGATATTGTCCCAGATAGGCAAAGAGATGAGATGTTTTGTAATGACGGATGTGTAGTAACATTGTATTGCAGTGTTTTTTGTAGCATATAGTTTCATTTTAAGATTGCAGTATTACTCATAACAGCTTGGTAGCCTTATCTAGATCAAAAGAAAATCAGATCACATTAAAGAAGTGAGAAATAGCTAAATATTGAGACCTATGCTATGTGCTCGGGAATCGGTACCAAAGGAAGAGGATTGTGTTTTGACAAGAGGGAATTACTGAGCGTAAACAGGGCTAAACAAATGAGCTGAAAAATGTTTATGCTCCTACAATATCCTGAGAGAATACGAGGTTAAGTAATTCATTTATACCGTTAAAACATATTTTGAAAGATTTTTGCATATTGGATGCTATTGTGTCTATTAGAAGAAATGTAGACCAAATCTGATAAACTTTTATATATTTGGAAAAAGGTTCTGAAGTGAGATATTTTAAGCCACACATCTCACTGTCCCATATGTTAAAAACAGGGCTCCTAAGCTTGAAACATAAAGATAAATCACAGGAGTTCTCCAGAGAAACTTTGACTTTTGGATAAATCTGAAAAAAAACCCACAATTACATAAAACAAAGATCCGTCTCTCTCAAGTGATTTGGTAGAACCTCAGTCTGAGTCATTTAAATTAAACTGGAGAATACAGTGCGGGGAACAAGCTTGCATTGGGAAGGTGATGGACTCTGTTAGCTTTATGCATTGTTTGGAATAGAGCTGGTTGGAGCAACTTCAGTGGAGCCATATTCTTATGGAATATGCAGTTCTGCCAAAATTGAAACACTTTGTGAAATCTGGTTAGTTTCACTTGTGTTTCTTTCAGAAAGCAAACCAGACAAATCCAACAGTCAGAACATCCCATTTTGAGAATTTGAACAAAAACATTGAAATGTTTCATTTCAGAATGCTTTTGGTTTAAAATGACTCTTTATTCTGCAATTTAAATTTTGTATTATGTAGTCTAACCTAACACACAATTTTTAAAAGTGGAAACTGAAACAAAATTTTTTTGTTTAAATGAAATATTTTGAATGATGGGAGGGAAGAAAACAAACCTCAGAATTTTCTTCCTATTCAGAACAAAGCCAAATTTCGAAATCTCAATATCCTTTGCAAAATGGAACTTCCATCCTCTGTTCAGCTCTAGTTTGGAGCTTTGCTTGGGCATATACTTTATCTCTTGTTTCTGCCTAATCCGTTTTCAGTGCCCTGTTTGACATTGATCCCAGGCAAGATAATGGAGCAGCTGATACAGGACTCAATAAAGAATGAAAGGAGGGTGTATATAACTAATACAAATCAACATGGGTTTCTGGGAAGTAGATCCCGTCAAACTAATGTTATCATTTTTATTTTTTTAAGAGATCACAGGTTTGGTTGATAAAGATAATAGTGTTGCTGTAATATACCTAGACTTCTGTAAGGTGTTTTTCTTAGTACCATGTTACATTTTGATTAAAAGAACAAGAATGATATAACATTAACATGGCACACATTAAATGGATTCAAAACTGGCTAACTGATCGGTCTCAAAATATAATTGTAAATGGGGAATCATCATCAATCAAATATGTTTCTAGTAGGGTCCTGCAGGGATTGGTCTTTGTCCTACACTATTTAACATTTTTATCAATGACCTAGAAGGAAATATGAAATAATTGTTGACAAAGATTGCAGTGGACACAAAAATTGGGGGAGTGGTAAATAATGAAGAGGACAGGTCACTGATTCAGAGCAGTCTGGATTATTTTGTATGCTGTGCGCAAGCAAAAAATATAGGCTATGCTTACATGATGGGGGACTCTATCCTGGGAAGCAGTGACTCTGAAAAAGATTGTGGGTGGTGGTGAGTAACAAGCTGAATATGAGCTCCTAGAACAAAACTGTGTCCAAAAGGGCTAATGCAATCCTTGGATGCATGAACAGGTGAATGTTGAGTAGGAGAACAGAGCTTATTTGACCCATATCTTTTGCAGCAGTGCAACCACTGCTGGGATAGTGTGTCCAGTTCTGATGTCCACAGTTCAAGAAGGATGTTGATATATTGAAGAGGGTTCAGACAAGAGCCACAAGAATGATTAAAGGATTAGACAACAGGCCTTACAGTGATAAACTTAAGGCGCTCAATCTATTTAACTTAATAAAAATGAAGATTAAGGGGTGACTTGATCACAGTCCATATGTACCTATCTGGGGGAAAATATATAATAATGGGCTCTTCAGTCTAGCAGAGAAAGATATGACATGAGCCAATGGCTGGAAGTTGAAGCTAGACAAGTTAAGATGGGAAATAAAGTGTATATTTTTATCAATGACAGTAATTAACCACTGGAACAGTTTACCAAGGGTAGCGGTGGACTCTTCATTACTGATAATTTTTACATCAAGATTGGATGCTTTTCTAAAAGATCTGCTCTAGGAATTATTTTGGGGAAGTTCTATGGCCTGTATCCTACAGGAAGTCAGACTAGATGATCACAATGGCCCTTGCTGGCCTTGCAATCTATGAAACACATGGGACTTGCAATGCCTGAATTCAATTCCAGAACTTTCATCTGCTTCAAAAGAAACAAGTCTGTTCTCAGGAGAAGTATGCAGTGCCCAGATGTTTGCACAGCATGAAGTGTTGGGCCAGCACATTGCCCACTGTAATTAGAACACTGATGTGCTCTTTGGCTTACTATAAATAATCAGGCTGGCCTGGATAAGTGGGAATACTTAAGAGAAACCCCTAGAGTTAAGAGGAGGAAATAAGCCATGGTGAGAAGTCTAGTGAGAGAACAGGGGGCAGTCTTCTTTCCAAAAGATTATTGCTGAAAGATGTTGCCCAATTTTGTCCATTTCCTGCATATTTTGAAGGAGCATTCATTACTGGTTGCATTCATTTATGGTTTTGGGTTCACAGTAAAATGTAAATGAGTCAAGTTCCCACCTGCTACAGTTCAGCATAGTTCCACTGAAATTATCGTCCACCAGCTGATGATCATCTGGCCTAAGTGAAAATGTGTTTATATATTTTGTTGGAGCATTTCTAAATGAAAAGGAACCAGTCTATTTCCTGAATGTTACAAATCCCACCCAAACTTTGCCTTGTCACACTTACATGATGGCTGTGCAAGGAATCTGGGCAACAGTTAGCCCTTCATTCCAGTTGAATGGAGGTACAAATATTCATTTGTAAAACATAAGAATTAAGAGCTGTAGCATAATTTGGTCTCAGATAAGTTTTCAGCCACAGTCTGGTCCAAATTATGACATTTGGATTTAGGCAAATAATTTTCCTACCCTTTTTAGTGCAAAGCTAAATATTTAGGTGAAAGAGCTGCCTCCTCCCTACATAACTGCTGCTTCTCTCTTCCCAACAGCCAGTTCTGATAGCTGAGAGTGGAGAGAAGCTCAGGAGGATGCTTTCCTTCCTTCCTTTTGCATCCCCATAACAACAGTGACTACTACTTGCTGCTTTCTCCATTTAGCCAGTTCATGTTAGAGCTTCCCAATACAATGTACCTCCTGCCCCCTTCCAAGTATAGATTCTCTCTTCTGCTGTCTCTTTACTGCCATTTCCTCCCCTCTTTGACATCAGCCATTTTCACTCCGGTACCCTGGCAGACTTCAAATTTGAGATGTGCCTCAGGAGCCTGATCCGGCCCCCATTGAAATCACTGAGAGTTGGATCAGGCTTATAGACCCAGATCCTGAAAAGGATTTAGGCACCTAACTCTCATTGATTAACTCCCATAGTCCCTAAAACAGCTACATATCTCATTCCTCATTCTTATACTGTTTGGGCCCAATCCAGCTCCTGTTGAACTCAATTGGAGTTTTACCATTGATGTTCCTGGGAGCAGGAACAGGCCCTGCATTTTTAAACAACTGTTTTGCCAATGCACTTGAAATGATGCTATTAGTATCAGCCTCTCTTTGCTTGATTATCTGAGCTTCCAGCTCAATAGTGTAACTACAAGCATTCAGATTAAGGTCTGTAATTTTTCCAGATCATGTTAGAAATGGAACAAGTGCAGAAAAAACATTTTTAATTAAAAAAAAAGTTACTAACATCCATTCATTATAATTAACCTCATGTAAATTGAAAGTAAATTATTTCGACCTGTGGTGCTTTTCTCACATGCTCTGATGACAATAGCAAGTTATTAAGAAGATTTAGTGTGGAACAAATGACTCACTAATATGTTTAATTTTTTTGTGAGCCTGAGGTTGGTAAACTGGTGTTTTTATTATTAGCTAGTTATTGCAATATACCACCAAATAAAATATATGTGGACTGCATTGTGTATTGCTCTGTTCTGATATCTGTGTGGGGGTATGTATTTGTGTTCCACTTCTAAAACCACTATGAGAGCTCGCAAAGAGGTAAACTCCCAGGGGGAGGGATAGCTCAGTGGTTTGAGCATTGGCCTGCTAAACCCAAGGTTGTGCATTCAATCCTTGAGAGGGCCGCTTAGGAGTCTGAGGCAAAAATTGGTCCTGCTAGTGAAGGCAGGGGGCTGGACTCAATGACCTTTCAAGGTCCCTTCCAGTTCTAGGAGATTGGTATATCTCCAATTATTGCCTTAAGTAGAGAATGCCCTCCTAGCTGTGGAAGTCACTCTGTTAATTATGTTGGTCCTACAACACATCCTGTTATTATTGGGCTGTGAAGTGCTCAGATACTATAGTACTATATTATAGTAATGCAGGCCATGTAAGTACATTAGATATCAGAACTAGATATTTAGCCTGATCACCTGCTTAAAATTAAGCGCATACTTCAGTGCTTTGCTGGATCGGAGCCTGCATGGTATCTATAGTATGGAAAAGCGCCCACTCAAATGTACGCCACTGCCACTGTGTGCATGCATGTGCAAATAGCTAGTGATTTGTGTGCATGTTGATGTGATTTGCTTTCACTCTAGCAGTGATTGGTCGCTTGTGTACACATCTTTTTTGCACTTGACCCTGCATATCTGATTCCTTTGCCTGCAATATGTGTTCTCAACACATGCAGCAAATGCACTCATGCCTACTGAGGCCAAACAAAAACTGGTGCAAAAGACTAAAATTAATGTAGTTATAAAAGTGATTTGAGTCCATTTGAATTAAGATGAAATTAAATTCAATTTACAATGTAAAAACTGCTATTTTTCTTTTAGCAGCAGAACAATACTTGTGTGTCACTTACATCAGTATAGAAATAACTAAGAATCTTTATCAGATTTTTACTTAATAAATAGTAATGTTCTATTTTAGTCTGGTCATCACTTGTGATAGCTTGAAAATGCATGATTGTAAGCATAGAAGTGCCACCTGGCTGCTGGTCTGAATAGCACGTACCTTATTTTTAATTGTATTCATTGAGGATTTGCTCCTCTCAACATGAAATTCTCCCATGTACAGAGAGCCAGCACAAGCCCCAGTTAAGCACATAAAATATGGTCTAAGTTGGACTTAAATGGTGCACAGGCTTAGTGCCAGTCTCTTTCATCTTTACTGAATTAAGTGAAATTTCGCCACGACTATAATGGGAGTAAGATCAGTCCTTGAAACTAGAGGTATATATGTGCCAATGGACGTGTGCTTGAAAGCTGTGGTTGATTATGATTTTAAGTGTTGGGGAGAGGCAAGAATAAATGTGATAGAAATAAAACTGCACGAATGATGTTCTGCAAAGAAGATGAACAAGATGTGGATACAAGCTCACAGCACCAACTCCTCAGAGGTGCTGAGCACCTGCAGCTCTCCTTAAAGTGAAAGGGGAAATTGTTCAGTGCCTCTCTGGATTTGGGCCACTTTGAGCAAATATTTTACTTGTAATGCATTAAGTCACTGTGATTTGCTGCAGGGAGTTCAAAACTATTTGGGGATCTTGGTGACTACCAGTTGGACGTCATTCAATTTCCAAATGTCAGTTGTATTGGCATGATGTATGAAGGGAAGTAATACAGAAGCCAAATTAAATCTGAATTCCCTCCACTACTGACTCCAGGTAATGTTTATTGATTCCGGAGGAGGAGGCAACAATGCTCACCTTGCTGGTAAGTGTATGAGGCTGGCTGATATATGGAAAAAATGGGAATGACAACCTGCTGTCACAGAATTTTATGGCAGTCAGCAGGGAGAAGTATGATTTGGAAGAGGTACAGTCAGGACTTGGTCATTTTGAAATAAATGATCAAACTTTTGATTTTGTTTTTATTTTACAAATAGTTGTAAAAATGAAGGAAGGTTTTGATTTGGGGTCTTTTTTGGGCTGACGGGTTTTAGATTCTTATGTGAGCACAGCACAATTCCTACAAACTTTCATTATATTCTAACTCCGCTAATTTTTTTTTCAGTTTCCTTAAACATAGCATGAGAATCAGATCATTCTGTGGAAACATGCGGGGGAGGATTCACAAGGGAGACTTAGGTGTTTAACTGCCACTTTAGGTGCCTATGTCCAACACTTCAGTGCCATTCACAGAACTCTACCCAGGTTTCTAAATCTCTGTCATTAAAATCTCCCAAATGCCTAAATTTTGGCAGCAGGGCATGTGCACAGCTGCCTAAATAGGGATAGAGTTAGAATGACTCTATAGCCCATTAGTTAGGGTGCTTATGTCAGAGCTGGGTTCTAGCTGCCCTGCTCCAAGGACTATTTAATTATTTATACACGGGGAATGGCTTCAGCAGGAGAGACTGAGAGAGAGCCCTGCCCCAAAGTACTCCATAGATCAGTGGCTAGGCCACTGTCCTGGGAGGTAGGAGATCCACATTCAAATCCTTGCAGCATATCGGGCAGATGAGGGGTTTGAACCAAGGTCTCTCAGAGCCTGGGTGAGTGCTCTGAGCACTGGGTTATAAGGAGACCACCATCTATCTCCACCTCAGTTTTTCTTGAAAAAGGACTGACTGGGCCTAGGCCTACCTCCAGGAGAGGGTTCATGGCTGAAAATCCCATGTAGAAACTGGTGCCTCCCTCAGGCCCAGACTTAGGTGCTTAACTGCCATTGAAGATTGGGGGTCTGGCCCCACCAGACTCCTCAGCATTTTTTATTGGCTAATTTAGGTGGCTCCAACTCAGTGTGCTGGCTTCTGTGAATCCTGTTCTCAGGTGCCTAGCTCTCCCCATGCATTACATAGACAGCTTGGACCCCTAATTCAGTGAATTCCAGTAGGCAGCAGGGTGCCTAAAAGTTACAGGCTGCAATGCTGAGCACAGCAGTATCTAAGCCTTGTGAATTCCACCCTCAGTCAAAAAATGAACATGTCTTTTTATCGTGGGTCCAGTTCTAAAAACTTCCTTTGACTTCAGGTCTGTGTGAATCTGGCATGTGCAGTAATTGTGGGATTAAGCCATTAACCAGGAATCAGCCTTGCTAAAAACACTCTTGCTCTAGTGGTCACACCATGTTACATAGGCTGGCCTGACAACTTGGGTTTGTTGGTGATGATTCTTTGGGACATCTCCACTTTTAATAGAGAAAGTATGTAGGGGGAATGTCTGGATTCTCCCCTCATCATGCCCACTGCTTCTGCTGCAGTAGTAAAGGAGCCCAGCTGATTGTGCTGATACACTGGCATAGCTGCCATCATTTAAAAATGTTTTGGAAGGGACAATTGTCCGAATAAACTGCACGCCTGAGGGAGTCCTCAATTCATGGAGTCTAAAGCGAGAGAGGACCAGTGTGATCATCAAGTCTGACCTCCTGTAGATCCCAGGCCATAGAACTTCCCCAACATAATTCCTTTTGAACTAGAGCATGTCTTTAAAATCAAGACAGAATTGATTTTTTTTTAATTGCCAGTGTTGGAGAATCCATTACAACCCTCGGTAAACTGTTCTGATAGCTAATTATCCTCACTGTTAAAAATGTATGCCTTATTTCTGGTCTGAATTTGTCTATCTTGAACTTGCAACCATTGGATCTTCTTACCCTCTTCAGTCTAGCAGAGAAAGTTTATTATCAAATATATGTTCCCTGGGGTACTTATACACGGCACTCAAGTCCCCTTTAACCTTGTCTTTGTTAAGCTAAAAGCTTGAGCTCTGTGACTAAGCTGCCTGATCACTAGTGTTATGTTTATATTCTCTCACTGAGATCTTTGTACCTGGATTAACACAGAGGGCGTTATTCCCAGTGACAGTACATGCGAACAGTGCTCTTACTGTTTTTTACAATAGAACTGGATAAATTGTTGTGCCAGGAAGTCACAAATTAGATCAGGGATCTCAAACTCAATTTATCTTAGGGCCAGTGCCAGTCCTCAAATCCTCCCTGTGGGCCAATAACGTCACTGAAGATGGTTTTTCAGAAAAGAAAACATTTATATTGTATTTTTTATTTCGAATTTCTTAAAAATAATAAATCTGTCATACAACTTTATACAATTCTTTGCCTGCCAGAGAGTTTTTAGTGTTTGCCAGACACCTGGCAATGCTTCAGTTCTGTCAGTTTGTTGATGTTTGGCCTCAGTGACTAAGCAGTTGAAACCTTCAGGATTGCAGCAGATGTGCATCAGCTAGTTGTGTTCGGTATTTTGACTTGTTTATATTCATTGTGGAAAAAAATGACGCTGCCTCCATGGCTGACTCTGCCCGGCATCTAGTGATGGTATCTCTGTCCCTCTCCCCCAGCCAATGGGAGCTGTGGGGGGCGGTGCCTGCAGCAGACATTGCCGTCAGCTTGTCTGCATGCGTCTGTCCTCCGTGGGCCACAGTGGAGAGGTCTCGGGTCGCAGATGGCCCATGGGCTGGGACTTTGAGACCCCTGAGTTAGGTCCTCAATGGAACCTAGATTTCCACTCACACACTTAGGTTCATGAGAGTGGATACTCTCTAGTCTGAGAATAGGATGGCTTGCACAGATCAGTTTCAGGCTGTTGGAGCTTTGGCTAATGTGTGAGTGCTAGATTATCAAATTGCCTTTTAGATGTAGAATAGGAGCTACACCTGCGCTTATAATCACACAACAGAATTGGCATAGAAGTAGTTGTTGCATGGGTACAACAGAGGTCAGAATTTGGCCCTAAACGTGTTTTCTTGATAATTGTATTTGAAATGTAGGAGTCCTTATGATTAGAAGCCAGGATGGCATAATCACTGGGGAAGAACTGGTCTTTCGATGCAGCAGCTCTTTCAAAAGAGTTTTATTCTTTGGATGGTGTTGAGTACCTGACCTTGGCTGTGGCTCTGGAGATGCCTTTAATTCATTCTCTGTCTTCAAAACTTGGATGCTAAACTGGAAGTGACAGCCTCACACAGGCTTAGGGATAGCAGAGAGAAGAAGACAGGCTAGTATTGGTTAGATCATTTGGATTTGCAGGGCATGCGCAGGGTAGGAGTAAACCTCTTTGGTTTTAAAATCAAAGTTGAGTTTTTAGTCAGCCCCTGAGTGGATGCACAAGCTGAGGAAAGGCACAGAGGGCTCCCCATCATCTTGTGCTGTTGTGCACATGACCATAATGTCCCGGCAGGTGTTAGGTGCCTAAAAGAGGGTGGGATGAGTATGTGACCATGGCTGTGCCCCCACCCCACTGAGTGAGCTAGAATTCCTCTTCCTAAGAACTCCAGGTACCGTACAGACTAGGAGCACCAGAAGGGCTGAGGAGGAAGGTACACAAGGCAGGCATTAGCTCTAAGTGGAGACCCATATCCTCAAGTGGGTGTTGAAATGTACTTTAGCCCTGAGGCTGCATAAAGTGATCTTATTAGCAAGATTAAACACTGAGAATATCACATCAAGAGTCTGGGGGAGATGCTGTTGGCACAAAGTAATATAGCCAATTTATACGGATCAAAGATAATGTTTACACTACACAATGTCACCCTTTCTATTTAAAGTTACAGGCATTATGCTTAAGTGCCCGTGTAAATGAGAGGCTAGGATGGAAGACAGATTATTATTTTGGTAAAGTGTGTGCTGTGTTATGGGTCCACTTAAAAAAAAAATTCCCTCAGCCAGCGATCAGTAATTAACAAAGCAGACATGACTGCTAGCTGTTGGCTTTGATTAATAAAAACACTTTAGTACATAGCAATTGCAGAAAAAAATACCGTGTTTTCTGCATAATTCAGCCGCAGTAAGCTTTTTGCCAATCTTTGAATCCTGTTCAGTGTCTCTCTCCAAGCACTCTCAGAGGAGCTGGTGAACAAAATACTACCAAGGCACCTGAAAGTATCACGTTGCTCCAAAGGCTGGTGAATCCATTGGAAATACTCCCATTGACTTCAATCGGCTTTGACTGATTCAGACCCCAAGTGAGACTCAGTAGTGCTGTTGAAATCACAAGGCAATTTTCTGAACTATATAACTCTAGCAGGATCTCATTGGAACTTTGTGCTGTGGGAGGGAGAGAGGTGGAGGGGAATATGTGGCTTTTATTTTCCAAACAGGTTGCTAATTTCTTTTGCTCCCCAGCTTTTTTTCCTCCTTCCTATAAGTGAATAATATATTGGTTCTTTGTCCTGTGCTATGAAAGAGATCAGACTCGATCTTTCTGGTCTCTTCTGGCCTTAAAATCAATGAAACTGTTTTGGCCTCTGTTCTCGTGCATTTGGACCAAGTGTTCTAGATGCTGAAGGTAGTTGCACTTAACCAATTTGGAGCAGTCCTAGAACTGCACAAGTTGTGGGAAGGAACTGTTTCTGTACTTTCTGTTCCCAGCAAAATACCCTGAAACACTTCTGGCAACAGCAATTATGTGAAAGAGAAGAGGAACATACAATTGATTACCTCCAATATAGCCCTATTCACTTATCTTTTCAAAGATGCTACCTGTGTTAGCATCAGAAAAGATTTTTTCCCCACCCATCAGGAATCTGGAGGCCTTGAACAAATGTGTTATAGAAATATAGTGAGAAAACTAAAATACATATTGTAAATATTCATTTTTTCTGCAAGCAGGAATTAATTCAGCTGCCAACAAGAGTGAAATGCACTGTACCACAGAGAAATGATAGCAAACCATGTGATTTATGTAAAGCATGGCACGAAGTGCATGTTAATGAGACTTCCAACTGTTTATGGCTGGTGCTAAAGTCTTTGCTCAGAAGCTCTTGCAAAATATTGAGTAGAAATCAAAAAGTACCTTTTAGCCTTACAATGTAGTATTATTAAGAGGCGGCTTCACTTCAGTGGTAGATGAAGTGATTCCTAGTTTACGTAGGGATGCATACAGCATGGGCATGGAGGATGCTGGATGCAGGAAAAGCCTTATGCCTTGCCTATGGCTAGTATGGAATTCTGCTGTGCTCAATGAGCTGACAATGAAAGCAGCAATGAAACTGCTAGCTCTCCCAGTCTGTTGTTCAAGTCCCCTACCACTCCCTCTGTGTAGACACGCACTCCCAACCCAATATTCAGACCCTTCATGTAAGGTCTGTGGAGAGACAGGATTTCCAGCCAGCTTTCTACCATGATTTAGGAGTGTCCTTCCTGAACCTAAGGAGAGAGAAGGGGAAGGGAGCTGGGAGACTCCACTCCCAAGCCCAGAGATAGTGGCAAGAACTACCACCTCCCCACCAAGTCTCCAAGAGCAACTTGAGGAACAGGAAGTGTGGGAGGGAGTCCAGATATGAGCCGAGGGTCTAGGGAGCAGAGAATGACCATGGTAGCTCCTGCAGCTAGCAAAACTAACTGGGGATTTGCTAACTTCCATCTTTCATAATATTTAAAAATTGTTAAGACTGTAATCTACTGACTCAGAATAGCCATTTCACCATTGGATATGTCTGCGTAGTTCCTGATGTAATTCTAAATGCAGTTCCTCTTCCTCAAACTACTATGTGCAGGGAACCACAGAATGTACAAATAGCCCTCTACCTTATCTGTCTGAATGCTTGGTGTGCAGCATAGTGATAACCATGATGTTCCTAGGGGATCTGTTGTTAGCGTTATTAAATTTAATAGAATTCAATTTATATTTTTTATAATTTCAACCAATATCAGTTTGTTCTTTTTTATCAATTGAGATTTTCACACCTTTTGAAAAATTATGAGTTTAAGCATTTCTTTTTTGATTTTTATTGATTTAAATTTTCACAGTTGCGGGAAATCTGGGGATCAGACAATGGGAGGAGTCAGACAATAATTTAATGACAGAAGACATTGAGATTCAAAAAGTTAAAACTTTATAACAGATTTTAAAGATTATAACTAAAATCATTTTAGTCAGGATGAATGGCTAGAACATTTTGTGGAATAAATCTTTGAAATGATGCACCACACCAGTAGAATGTATAATTATATATATGGGTTGGCTTTTCCTAATTCTCATACTTGCTTTCTTGCTCTTCTTTTGTATTTCATCTAGTTCCTCATTAATTATCATTAATAGCAGTAGTGAATTTCAGTGTGTAGAGTTTATTGCAAATTATCCTGTTGTATATGTGTGCACAAGTGGTAGTGATGGGGTTGAGGGTGGAGGAAGGGCTGTTACTCAGAAGAGGAGATTGGGTGGGAAAGCTGTATTTGTACAGCACCACTACTTCTCAACTGCAACAAAGGGTCTCGGGCTTTGTTTCCAGGTCTTGCTAGTTCTCCGTGAGGGAAGAATGGGTTGCTTGAAAGACCTGTGCTATTTTAAAGGAGAAAGACAAACCTTTTATTTTAGATTTTGCTTCATAAAACATACCAATGAGCTTATGTGTGATTCTTTAATTTCCCTTTTTACAAATACGATGGCTAAATTGATACAGGTGGAATCGTAAGGGCCACATGCAAAAATACATGCTCACTTGCATGCATGATTACAACTGCACGTACACATGGGTTTTTACCTGTCTAGATACCAATTTGCATTTTGGATATGTAATTACAGTGGCTGCATACACAATCTCAGTATGTGCTTGTACAAATGCATACACACTTTTGCATGTGAAAGTGAGGCATTTTCCATTGAAAATTTGGCTCAAAAGGTCCTTCCAAAAATTAGCAACAAATATTCAATAAAAAGAATTTGAATACTAGATTTTGAAAAATTCAAGATCTTACCTTTTAAAACTCAGTGTAAAACATTACTATATAATAGATACTAAATTATTTCATAGTATCAATCTTTCATATATGTGTGGAACCAATTATACATTTTATACATAAAATATGCTTTGCAAAGACTGTTTTCATACTACAGACATCCACAAAATTGTGAATCAGTTGTATGTTTTGTGTAGTTTGCATTTATTGCTCAAAGGCAGCTAATGATGCTTATTTTATAACAGGACTGAGATTAGTTTATTTCTTCCTCTTCGTAATAGATTAATTTGCTGAATGTAATGCCATAGAGAGGTTATCAATGATACAGACCTCTTACTGGGTTTTTCTCTTATTTAATGTTTCATTATGATCTGTATGAGAAACTATCTCCTATTTCAGAGAATATGCATCTTTTATCTTGAGTACCTCCTGGAGCATGAGATTTTTATCTTAGCAGATGTAGCTACAGTTCTGGAGCCTTAAAATTCCTTCTATCATGCAGGGGCTTTCCTGGTCCAAACGGTGAAACCTATCGAATCATTTTGATATCTTGTAAAACCAGATGCACCATCCTGAAGGACAGGTGAAATTTTACTGTTCTAGGACTGTGCAAATGTTATTAGTCCTAAAATTATCCAGTCGCCCCAGCTGATTTGACAGTCTCATGTGGCAATGATTACTACAGGTTGACTTTGCTCTGTGTGCAGTAACATTTCCTTTCCTTTGTTGTAAATTCCCTAGCCAGGAATATCTTGACTGAGTGGGCAAATTAAAATGCTGAAGTGTTCACATTTAAAAAGATTTAATTATACACCATTTATTTAAAGTGTCTCTAATCCAAACATATTAAATTCACTATATACTCATAATACACTCGTCATTTGAACCATTCTGGACCAGATCCTCAGATGATGTAAATATGTATAGCTCTATTGAAGTCTGTGGAACTACACCGATTTATAACCTCTGAGGATCTGGGCTTCCATGTGCAGGTAACTTTAATTGTGCAGCTGGAAAAACAGTCTCTCCTTTTCTTTTCTCTACACCTCTGAGATATAAAAGCTTAATCCTGCAGTCCATACTCCTTCCTTCAAAGTTTTCATTGCAGTCTGTTAAAGTTTTCCCTCAGTTACCTCTTCAAAACTTAATTCTTATTCACAGACACATAGACTCTAAGGTCAGAAGAGACCACTATGATCTCCTGTCTATGCAAGCTGTAGAATTTTTCCCAGAAGCCGGATTAAAGCATATTCTTTAGAAAGGTATCTAAAGACTCCAAGTGATGGTGAATCAATCACCTACCCTGGTAAGCTGCTCCTGTGTTTAATTACACTCACTGCTAGGAAATTGTCTTATTTCAAGGTTGAATTTATCTAACCTCAACTTCCAGCCATTGGATCTTGTTATGTCTGTGCCTGCAAGATTGAAAAGCCTCAGACATCTTTTCCATGTGTAAGTATCTACACACAGTGATCAGGTCACCTCTCGACTTGCTCTTAGATAAGCTGAATAGACTGAGCTCTTTAAGCCTCACATTAAGCTTTATTTCCAGCCCCTCCTTTGAATTCGCTCCAACATTTCCACATGCTTCTTGAAGTAGGGACACCAGAACTGGACATGAGTATTCTAGGAGTGGCCTTACCAATGCTGTGTACAGAAGCAAGACCACTTCCCTACTTGATATTCCCTTTTTATGACAATGAAGGATCACACTGGCCTCTCTTTGCTGCAGCATTGCACTGAGAGCTCATGTTCAGGCAGTTATCTATAATGACACTAGTGGGGAGGAGGTTAATGAGGGCCTGTGGACCCAACTGGCCCTGTCCTGCTACACTGGTAACAGATGTGGAGATGGGAGTTATGGAGAAGGCCAAGCTCAGTTTGAGGCTGACCAGGATGGAGAACAGAGCTCCACTTCTCCCTTGGTGAGAGAAGCCTGATATCAGCCAAGAGTCTGAGACCACTTGCTGCCTGGACCAACCTTCTGGTGGATGGAACTAGGCCTATGGAGACTGATCAAAGGACTGGCTGCATGAAGACAAGCCCTGTACAAAAGAGTGGGGTTCTGCTGAAGTGTCCTTGGATTGACCCTATTTTGAGTTTTAGGATTCCTTTTATTTTTGCATTTTAACACCTGGAAGGGATGGGACTCAAGTGTGCCTGAGTTGAAGAACTAAAACGCCACTGCTCCAAACACATTAGAGGTGGCAACTGACCAATGGAAACCCTGCAGTAGTCTGAGTAGTGCCCATTGGGGCACCATGGAGACAGGTCCTGGCAGAGACTCTCTAAATCATTTTCTGAGCCATTGCTTTCCAAGAAAATCTCCCATCCTGTAGGTATAGCCTTCATTCTTTCTTCCCAGATGTATTCCCTTGTATTTGGCTGTATTAACATGGATTTTGTTGGATTGCACAGTAACTGTTTTAACCAGGCAATTCAGATTACCCTGGAACAATAACCTAACCTCCTCATTACTATCCAGCAATCTGTGTCATCTGCAAACTGTACCAGCAAAGATTTTATATGATCATATATTGTTGATAAAAAATTGGCATTGGACCAAGAACCAATCCCTGAGAGATCTCACTAGAAACAATCCTGCTTATTGATGTCTCCCCATTAACAATTACATTTTGAGATCTGTCAGTGAACCAGTTTTTAATTCATCTAATGTATACCTAAGAAGTGTTTTCAATCAAGACGTCATTGGTACTAAGTCAAATGCCTTGGAGAAATCCCTAGATACTATATTAACATATCAGAGGGGTAGCCGTGTTAGTCTGGATCTGTAAAAGCAGCAAAGAATCCTGTGGCACCTTATAGACTAACAGACGTTTTGCAACATGAGCTTTCGTGGGTGAATACCCACTTCTTCGGATGCATCCGAAGAAGTGGGTATTCACCCACGAAAGCTCATGTTGCAAAACGTCTGTTAGTCTATAAGGTGCCACAGGATTCTTTGCTGCTTATATTAACATAGTTGGCTTCATTGACCAGACCCGAGATCTTGTAAAGAAAAGAAAAAAAAAACAGTTTTGTTTGACAAGACCTACCTTCCATGTAGCCATGTTGACAGACTTTCATTATATTTTAACCTCTAATTCTTTGTTGATTGAGAATTAACTGTTCTATTATTTTACCTGGGATTGATGTCAGGCTAACTGGTCTCTAGTTCCCTGCGTCCTCTTTTATTCTTCCAGCAAGATTTCTGCCAGTAAACTCCTGTGCAGTACTAACTACACTCACTCTGTTGCCTGACATTAAAACCTCCCCGCCCATAAAATAAAATAGTAACTAACAAGAAATACAATGCAAAATATATTTTATGATCTGATTCATCCTCTTATCACTCTTTAATTGTTCTCTCCTCCATACTTACTTAACCAGTATGGTATGTGGATATTATTTATCTAAAACACCTGTACAGGAACCTCAACATGGCCTCCATTTGCATTCATACAACTTTGCTAGAGCAATAGCTTCTGTGAAGAATTTTATGCCCATGAGAATTTTTGTGCAAAAAGTGCTTGTTTTTACACACACACACAAAGGAGTTTTGCATGTTGATCATTTGTAGGATGAGATAGGAAAGGGATAATATATAGAAAAATGCCTAGGTATGTGATTTATTTAGGCACAGAGTGGTTTTTTTTTTTAAAATCTGCCTCCAAGCCAAGCTTGTATTGTTCAGACCCTACTGTACAGTAGTGGCCAAGCTCACAGGCAGGGCAAGGATGAATATATTCCAGCACTGAGAGATGACCTGTATCTGCCAAGAATTGGGGGAGGGGAGCACAAGTAAGGGCAGAGTGAGGGCAGAAGCTTCAGCAGATGTTACTGAGCATGCTCAGTGTGTGTGAGCATGCTCAATACAAGCCAAGCAGTTAAATCTGGGGCGGCACATGACCCTGCATGCCCCCACCAATGCATTGCCTCTGCCAGCATTACATAGGAAATCATTATCATTACTTTACATTTGTATTCTTTTGAGTCCTAACAGCATGCCATGTGAGATATATTTTACAAACTGCATCATTCACTGAGGAATAACTAGCTAAATGTGGGTGAGCACTAGATATTTGGAAATACCCCCATTTGGATCTCTCTCTCTCTCTCTCTCTCTCTCTCTCTCTCTCTCGACGTAACCATTTGGTGCAGGAACTGACATTTCATCATGTGTGTGTATTGTAGCTAGCACAATGGAGCTCAATTCTTGCTGGAGCTTCTAGTCACTGCCTCTGTACAAATACATAAAATAATTCTGCACTATATACAGTTTTACATTTTGTTTCTTTCATCTACTTATGTCTTATTTTCAACTACTTTTAAGCTTTTGCAGGCAGGGGTTGTCTTTACTATGTCAGTAGAACACCTATGAGAGTGGGACACTGATTTGATAAGTGTTAATTTAATAAAAATTAATGATGATTTCCCACAAATGCTTGCAGTCATTGGAAGATAACCATTGTTAATGTTGTTTGATTTTTAATCCTTGTTCTTCAGTAGTAAATAGAGGTTTGAGCCAAAGGCTACTGGAGTCAGTAGAAGTCATCTTTCCATTGACTCCAATGGGCTTTGGATTAGGCCTTAGGTTCTTGATGCTTTTTACAAACCTCAGAGAGTTATTTATTACCTTATGGAATGATTTCATTACTTAGATAGGAATCTTATCAATCTAAACATTTATTTATACCTTTTTTATTACATTTATGAATGTCACCTCTTCAAACTGTCCCTTGTCCAGAGTCGTATTTCTCTGTGACCCATTCTGGATTAGTGTCCTCATAGTTGCTGCTACTGCAGTTTCAGCAATGCTGAATTACAGCCTGAGTCTAAAGTTAGAGAAATCATTATCTTTCTCATTTTAGTGTGTGGAACAGTTGGCCCAAAGCCCGCAGTTAGATTATCAGAAGGTCACAAAGTCTGTTCCTGCTTGATTTTAATGTCCTGCCTGGGCTTTCATTGGATAGATGAGTGCACAATTTGCCAAGGGAGATGGTATCACCTTCACCAGAAGATATTCAAGGCCAGAAATGACATCCATCTATCAAGAATGGTTTAACAATAATTAAATCAATCTCATTCTGGGGGGGTGGGGAGAGGAAGGATGGGTTAGATGACCCATCAGATCTCCCCATATTGGTGTGAAAGTTACACCCACTTACAGTTACTTCTCTGTGGTGTATATAGCTGATACATGAGTAAAAGGAATATACAAAAATATTAACAAATCACTTAGGCTGAATGATGATTTCTGGATAAAGAGAAACGTAGATTTCTAAATAACCAGCATATTCTGGTCAAACACTATTTTTCTAGTCAAGGACAAATGCTCTGTCCTTTCACTACCTAAAATGTTTCTTTGGAATCCAAATGTGTAAGTCCGGAATCTTGTATCCTATTCAAAATGGTTTTGGTTGAGAAAAGTTTATACACTAAATATAATATTGGGGATCTGATAAAATTGTGAATGCTAACAAACATACCAGTCAAGTACATCTGGCTTTAAAAGATAAGCCCATAAAGCTGAGAGTATCCATCCCTATTGAATAGATTGATTTGAAGAGTAGTCATAATTGATCCTACAATTCTACATTTGATCAATGTGTCTTTAGGACACAAACACCTGGAATCCAAAGGTCTACTAAATAAAAATTAAATGCATAAAGACTCGATTAACTATGGCTTAATCCAATTTAACATCTCTCATTCTTTTAGGGGCACTTATATAGCTGTTTTGTGTAGTAAATGATCAAGGTGCTTGCTTTACACACTAGATTTTGGTGAAATCAGCCTTTGCCACTCAAACATTTGCACAATTTGATCTTGTAAATGGTTTCCACTATGCTTTTGTAACCTTCTGAATCAAATTTTTGGTCCTGTCTATACTGGAATGTGGTGGTGGTGAGGGGTGAGGGTTTTTTGGGGGGAGGGAGGGGTGTATTGGTGTATTTTCACCAATGGAGGTACACCAGTGCAACCCTTGAGGGTACATACACTGCAGTTAGATGGGGCTTGCACTGGTGCAATTTGCCCAGGTCACATTGATGCTAGTCCTATTTTGCACCAGTGCAAACAGTGCATTACATTGAGCTGGCACCCAATGACACTTAGATCTTTCCTCTAAGTGGTTACAGCTGATTGAGAGCACTGCAATATTTGTTTTTCAGTATGAGTAGTTCAGATTATTTCTACAAATGTAGTTCATTTTTGACAAATGCAAAATAATTCACATCTGCTACCTTGATGCCAATTTGTCTAGTCCGGTTGGATCCTGCTGAGTCTTGATTAATTTTGTACCACCTGTTGTCACTTCATTGTTTAATTCCATTTTTTCAGATCATTTATGAATGTTCTAAACATCACCAATTCTAGTGTGGAAATATAGACAATCCACTGTTAATCTTTTACCATGACCATTTATTCCTGCTCTTCATGTTGTCTCTGCTAGTTTCTAATCCATTACAATCCAATCTCACCCCACAATGACCTTTTTTCAATAGTCTCTTTGTCAAAGTCTTTTTGAAAAGTCCATGTCACCCAGTTCCCCTTTGTGATGGGGTGTGTAAACCCAGCAATGATATGGAAGGGATTCAGGAGCTACTTTGGGCTGGAGTAGCCGCACCCTGCTGCACCTGCATGTCATGTCAGGAATGGAGAAGGCATTTAAACAGAGGAAACTCCATTCAGTAGTGGGCAGCCCTTGAAAGAGAGCAGGTTGTTGAAGGGAGCACTAGGAAAGCAGCTAGAAGAGCCTGGGAGTTAGCAGAGACTCTGCCCTCACAGAAAGTGAAGACAGATCCCCTGTGCTAAAAAGGGGGAAGAGATTGTATCCTATTACTTGTGCTGGAGACCCGAAGAACTTTGGAGTGGACTATAGCCCATCCAGGCCCCTCTAAAGAAAGAGATGCCAAATATCTTGGCTAGAACTGACTATAGGCTTTTTTCTTCTTCTTCTTCACCCTTTTGTTTAATCTCTCTTGCTAACTTTGGATTATTTGTCTGTTTCACTTGGGACTCTGAAATGGGGAGAAATAGTCAGAAGGCCTTGGCTGGTGGGCTGAGAGCCAGTCATTGCTAAGCTGACATCAAATGCTTCTGATGGAAGGATTGGACTTGTGTGTCTGCACTTTTCGTGTAGCATCCAATGCGGGGACAGATCTCTGACATCCGTCTTCCTCAATTTTTTTGAGGGTCAAAGAATGTTAGTAATTAGTGATATATGATTTTTCCATTACAAAACCTTTGTTCTTTGCTCATTGTCAATCACTTTCAAGAGCTGGCGATGGTACACTAGATGGGAAGGATTCTGAGTCACTACAGAGAATTCTTTCCCAGGTGTCTGGCTGGTGGGTCTTGTACATGTGCTTGGGGTCTAACTGAAAGCCATATTTGGGGTCAAGAAGGAATTTTACCTCAGATCAGATTGGCAGAGACCTTGGGGGGGTTTCACCTTCCTCTGCAGCATGGGGCATGGGTCACTTGTGGGTTTAAACTAGTGTAATTTGGTAGATTTTTTTGTAACTTGAAGTATGTAAATTTGAGGACTTCAGTAACTCAGCCGGAGGCTATGGGTCTATTACAGGAGTGGGTGGGTGAGGTTATGTGGCCTGTGGTGTGCAGGAGATAAGACCAGATGATCATGACTCGTTGATCTGTAATTCTCAGGATCATGCATACTACCATTTAAAAAAAAATAGATATGGGTATGACATTTGATACCACACAATCCTCCAGTAGTGGCTAATTTTAATGAAAGATTGCATATTTTTATTCATTCTTAAAATCCTTCAGAATGCTTGGATTGATTCCATCTAGTCCTCACGACTCATTGCTCTTCAATTTTTTTGGAACAATTTAGCAAGAATTGTGGTGGATTCTCCAACACTGATCATTTTAAAATCAAGACTGGATGTTTTGCTAAAAGATCTGCTCTAGGAATTATTTTGGAGAAGCTCTATGACCTGTCTTATAGACGAGGTCAGACTGGATGATTACAATTGTTTCTTCTGGCTATGAAATCTCTGAATCTCTAAATGTACGAATTTGCTCCAGGACCAACTCTTTTAACACCTCAATTTTTGAATGCGCCTCCTCTGTTGCTGAAAAGAGCAGGTCTAAGACAAGTATGACTCCAGCTTTCTCTGCTGTGAGAATTGATGCAATCAAATAATTCAGCTTCTCTGCAATGTCCTTATTCTCCTTCATTGTGCCATATAATCCCTGGTCCTGATATACTTAAATAATTTCTTGCTATTTGTTTTTGTCTTTGGCTATTTGCTCTTCAAATTTTCTCTTAGTCCTAATTACATTTTAACGTTGAAGCCTTTCCTTAAATGAAATGGTAGTGCTGTGTTAAACCATAGCACCCTCCTGAGGCCTAGTATGGCTAAGCTGAAATCTTACAGGCCTTAGCCTATAGGCCTTGCATTATAGCCTTACCTTGCTTATATACCTAATATTCACCAGGGACACTGTGATTTAACTCAGAACTATCCATTCAATTTAAGGAAAGGCTACAACCTCCATAATTTATGCTCCTTTGTCAACTGGGTTGGAATTCCATTTTTTGAAAAGGGTTGGCTGGAATAACCTATTCAGAATCTTGTATTACCCTTATCATTGTAGGAGCTGACAGCCTTCCAGTAGTGTGTTAAACTGTGCAATTTAACTGTAGTATTTTCCTTTGTTTTTATAAGTTCTTTATTGTTTTAAGGATGTATGGCTCTTGTGGTTCTGTTATCCTGTGCTAAGCCTCCATGCTGAGTTTTTCAGGATTTTAATTTCATCTTTGACTTAAAGGATATTGTTTTGACTAGCTTCCTCAGTTTTTGTTTTACATCCCCATTTCTAATGCTTAGTGTCTTTTGGACTGATTTTTCTCCCGAGGATGTTGTACTTAATTATCCTGCAGTTCCTGAAATTTGCAAATTTAGGGCGAGACTAATTAAAATCTTGGGAGAGAGCCGCATGTTTTAAAATAGATTGCACTGCACAGCTTGTACACATGTTGGTTTTATTCTGGGCTCAGAAGGCCTTTCTCAGTATCGCCGTTACATAAACCAATGGAACTTGTGAATATAAACATGCTTTTGGAAGCTGAGAGTTTGTAGCCTGAACCTGCCTGGGGGAATGGTTGAATTTTAAAGCCAGATGAGCTAGTTACCACTACAGGCACAGAGCACAATAGGCTTTTGGAAACAAGAGTGCATTCATTGCCAAAACACACCTTGACCTGACGCTGCTTTAGGTGAAATGGATTTTCTTCATCATTTCTCATTTTGAATTGCAACTCTTGACCAATTCAGAGCTCATGCAACTCATTCAGAAATCTGACACTTATCTGAGAGTATTCTTGTCTGTATATATCTTTTTAAGTGTTCAGTACAGTTTATTTCTGAATGATGCTCAGAATGGTTCATAGTAGATTATGGTCTCTCTGTGTGAATGAAAGTTTACAATATATCTGGGATTTCTGGCTTTTGGTGTTTGTATTCCAGTTCTGGTATTTACTCTCATATTTTTGCTTTATACATATACACTTCTTTAAATGGTGGGTTTTTTCCCCAATGTTTTTTAAAAGCAGCTATCAAAACTTCATCAATTAGCTGTGCAACAGCAGTTCATATGAATTAATTCATTTGAGTCAGCTGCTGGTTTAAATATTTTAACTGCTTTAAAAATATTAAATGTATTTTTTAAAAACCAGTGGCCAGACTAATCCATCAGTTGCCTGTGTGCAACTCCCGTAGAATTCTTTATTCTGGATACTGGTGATGAGATGAGTCAGCACAGATTAAGTTTTATAGATTTATTACAGTTTAGTTTAACTTCTTTCCTGTCTCTCTAAAGGAATGGTGCACACAGTAAAGTCAATATAAACCAATTATTTGGGCTAGGAAATAGAAAAGTCTATTGTTGATGGTCAGAAGAGAATTTCCTCTGATTTTGCATTTTTCCTCAGGTGTTTACCAGGGCAATGTTTGCCCTTCTCTGACATGAGAAACAGATAGGATTAAGATGCTAGAGCTGACCTCAAAAAACTCCAGATACAATGGAGCCTGGTATGCATCTTATCTGAAACAATTATCCAAGTACAGAATAGCTGTGTACAGAGTAGACAAGATGAAAAGTGAGGAAGGCATAGAGAGACACTTCAGCAGATGCATTAGTCATGATAATGTCTTATGCCCACACTAGTTTGGAAGTATGTTTCTCACGTATGCTGTTTTAGCTAACACCACTTCTTTCCTCTTTCCTTTCATTGCAAGATGAGCATTGCTGTATGCATTGGATTTTTTGTTGCCTGGAGCCCCTATGCCATCATAGCCATGTGGGCAGCCTTTGGATCCATAGAAGGGATTCCTCCACTAGCCTTTGCTGTGCCAGCTGTCTTTGCAAAGTCCTCAACACTCTACAACCCAGTTACCTATCTTCTTCTGAAGCCCAATTTCCGAAGCACCCTTGCCAAAGATTTTGGAATTCTCCGGCAATTATGCATCAGGACTTGTTGTTGCCTCAAGGCCCTACAGAGCTGCAGTTACAGGTCAGTTCTGGAAATCAGCCTGAAATCATTTAAAGGGAGAAATGAGTCCAGCTGTAACTCAGTGCAGACTGTGGAAGGATGTTCTTACTTCCCTTGTGAAAAGTGCAGTGATACTTTTGAATGCTTTAAGAACTATCCAAAATGCTGCCAGGAGAGGTTAAGCACTATGGAATATACTCCTCAAGAAAGTGTGTTTTTGGAGAGTAGTCTCCAAGCAAAACAGAATCAGGGTGCCAAGAAATCTGTAAAGGTAGTTGTTCAAGGAGAAAAAAGCACTCAAAATGATAACTTTGAAATCACCTTGGAAACAATACCTGCACACAGCAGATTTGCAAATCTGTAGAGTCTGGAGGGTTTCATTTAAGAAACAATAAAGTAATGGTACCAGACTTTTGAATGTAACCTTTTCTAAACAGCCCACCCACTGCCCATTTTCTATACAGTTTTCCTGGTTCCCTCACGTGTCCTTTGATAGAATGCCTAATGGAGCATGAACTTGTTAAAAAGGATGTTTGACTCTCACGATGCAGACTTCAGTAAGTATCTTGTGCTAACTCTATTCAAACAGTACTATTGCAATTAATTTCCTTCCCACTTTGAGTTTTGGAGCTCTTGTTTACTTTGTTTTCAAGGAAACAGACCCCTGGGTACTATGAGGACATTTCTGTAAGGTGTTGTTATTCTTTCTAAAAGTTGTATGTTTTAAATTCTGTACACTCAAGACAAATAGCATAATGCATATAAGAATTTTAAAAAGACAACCTCATGCTGTTCTAACTGTAACAGAAATTAAAAGGTAGATGCTGTATGAAATGCCTATTTTCCAAAAAGCCCTGGAGAATAATCAAGTATACTGCCTTCAATGTTGGTAGCAAAGATAATGTTGTTCATTACCATGAAGAGACAAAGAGGCAACTTTTGCTCCAATTTACGCTGGAGTAAAATCAGAGTAACTCTGTTGATTTTTAAACAGATATACTCCATATTTACACTGGTGTAACTGACAGGAATTTGACCCAGAAATGTCAAAATAATAGTCCCAGTTTTCTAATAAGGACCTTGGAATAACTGGGGTGAAGAGAAGGAGTAGAGAGAACTCAAAGGGTGAGAATCTGGATAATTTGGTAAGCTGGGCTCAAGCAAACAATATGAGTTTTAATACAGCCAAATGTAAATGTACTCATCTAGGAACAAAGAATTCAGGCCATACTTACAGATGGAGAACTCTATTCTGGGGAGCAGTGACTCTGAAAATTTTTGTGGGGGTTATGGTGGATAATCAGCTGAAAATGAACTCCCAGTACAAAGCTGTGACCAAAAGCATCCTTGGATGCATAAACAGACAAATGTCGAGCTGGAGAAGAGAGGTTATTTTACTTCTGTCTTTGGCACCAGTGTGACCACTGCTGAAATACTGTGTCCAGTCTGGTACCCACAATTCAAGAAGGATGTTGATAAATTGGAGAGGGTTCAGAGAAGAGCCATGTGAATTATTAAAGGATTGGCAAACATGCCTTATAATGATAGACTTAAGGAGCTCAATTTATGTAGCTTAACAAAGAGATGGTTAAGGAGTAACCTGATCGTAGTCTGTAAGTACCTAAGTGGGGAACAGAAATTTGATAACGGGCTCTTCAATCTAGCAGAAAAAGGTATAACACAATCCAGTGGCTAGAAGTTGAATCTAGATAAATTTAGATAGGGAAATAAGGAGTAAGTTTTTAACAATGAGGATAATTAACCCTCTTACCGAGGATTGTGGTGGAGTCTTCATCACTGTAAATCTTCAAATCAAGATTGGATTTCTTTTTTAAAGATATTCTTTAGTTCAAACAGGAATTACTTTGGGGAAGTTCTATGGCATGTGTTATACAGGAAGTAAGACCAGATGATCATAATGATCTCTTCTGGCCATAGGATCTATGAATATCAGATGGTGTAAATCAGAGCAGCTTTGCACTGATATTGATGAAGCTGCATAGTTTTACACCAACTGAAGATCTGGTGCCTATGATGCCGGGGTTTTCTGGTTGGTTTACAATCTTAGTCTTACTGGATAGAAATACACAGTTTTTTCTTTGTGTTTGTTCCCAGTCTCTCTTATCTGCTCCTTTCTTGTTATCCTTCCTCCTCAGTGGTGCTCCATTTTGCAACACATTATAGATCTCTGTCAGGGTTGTGCAGCTGCAGAGGTTATGATGTTCACTTGCTTGACCCTGGTGTTGTGGTTTTTGTTTTTCCGGAGATAGGAGAGAGAGCAAAAAAAAAGGGACTTCTAAAACCTAGGGTTGCCAACATTATATTTCAAAAGTAAGGGACTGTTTTCTTAGCACCTCACGCCCCACCTCTCATCCCATTAATTATTATTATCATTATTATTATTTATTAATAAGCATGACTCACTTACATTCACCTGGGGTATTTCTTGCTGCTTTTTGCAGCACTCAGCAACTCCTGATCTTGTTGTACAGAGATGAAAAAATAAGGGACGTCACTTGTAATAAGGGACTGTTGGCAACCCTACTGACACCCCTACTAGTTAGTGTAGTGGGCTGGGGAGGAGGTTGGGTCACCTAACACCACCACTACCCTTTTTTTCTATACTGCCACACCAGTTCACGGCTCAGTCAACAAGAAGTGCTATATTATTTCCTGTCATGGAAGCAGAGGGCACCCTGACAGTGCCAGGCTACCATCTTGGTCAGGCCACAGCCCTGTGGTTCAAGTATGCAGTCATCATTACTTAATATTTATATTGCAGTGGTGCTCAGAGGCCTCTCTCAGGATTGATGCTGAATTGTGCTCGGTTCTGTATAAACATACACAAAGCTGCAGTCTCCGTCCCAAAGAACTTGCAATCCAAGTAGTTAGTCTTACATTCTTCAAGAGACACCACCCAAACCATCAGTGAAATAAACTGCATGTGTTTAGTTCTATAAATAAACATGTGGCATCAGCACGTTTCATTGAAGTTTCTGTGGTGGCTGCATACTTGAATGCCAGTGACCTAACCATTTAAACTCTACCAGTGATTCTGAGTAATCATCGTCATCATGTTCCCATTATGCCTCTAACGAAGCTCCTCCACTCCTGTCTGTTTCTGGTAAGTCTTTCAATGACTCCTCAGCTGTGCCCCAGCTTGGCTTCCACAGCTCTTCACCATGTTGTTTTCAGGCAGCCTCGTTTTCGCTTGCCTTCAGGTGTCCATCTTATTGCTACTCTGATGATTAAATCAGTTTCCAGTTGAAGCACATAACTGATCCATCTCCAACGCCTCCTGGCAATGATGGTGCTCAAATCCTCATGGCTGCACTGTGTCAATAGATCTTAGTTTGAGATTGTTCTGGGCCAAAAGATAGAGAGGATTTTTCTGAGGCAGGTTGTATGGACTGAAGACAGTTTAGACATCTCATACTTTCTCATTCCCTAGCATTCTGCACTATAAAGTAATGTTGAAAGTACACAGATCTGATAAATCTTGAGTTTGGTTTTGGTGTTGTATTTTGATGGTTTCCAGACTGTATTCCCCCCTGAAATTCTGAGTAAGCCGCTATTTAAATGGATGTTATTGCAGCAGATAGTATACAGCTCGTTTACTTGGGACCTATAGTGTGGCTTCTTGCCCTCTACTTAAACTGTCTCCCCCTTCACCCTCCATCTATTCCCATGTGCATGATGCTTTTGATGTTTTTGCTAGTTTCCCATAGTTGCAGAGATTTTAAAATTCCACGAGTAGCTGTTTGTTGCAGAGTATAAAACATTTAGAATGTATTAGAGAAAAAGCTTGTGTGTGGCTAAAACACCACACCTCTTTAAGAGCCATGCACTCTGTAAATGAGCTGCATTGTTTTTTGAAGGATGTGCAAATTAAAACTGAAGTTTTGATTAGCATCACTGCATCACTGAGGTTAAAGGAAGTTCTGCAATTGACTTCAAGTGGAATAGGATGAGGCCTTAAACTAATTATGGATCCTGGTCACATGTCACCTGAGGCATGTTGCGCATACGCTAAGAAAAAGCCTCCATGCCCCGTGGGTGTCTACACAGCATCTGGGAGGGTACTTCTCAGCCTGGGTAGACCCAGTCTAGCTCTGCTCAAGCTGTCACACTAAAAATAGCCATGTGGCCGTGGCAGCATGGGTGGCAGCTTGGGCTAGGTGCCCTAATGCTATCCCAATGGACTCCCCGAGGGGGTACTCAACAGCTAGCCTGAGCTGCTCCCTGTGCTGTTGCAGCCACACTGCTGTTTTTAGTGTGCTAGCTCCAACAGTGCTAGCGCATCTTTCTGCGTATGCTGGGAAACACCCTCCCAGCTACTGTGTAGATATTCCCTGTGAGGAGTCCTACTGGTTTCAATGAGATTTCTTACGGCATGCACACACGCCTCTAGAGCAGGGGTGGCCAACCTGTGGCTCCGGAGCCACATGCGGCTCTTCAGAAGTTAATATACAGCTCCTTGTATAGGCACTGGCTCCGGGGCTGGAGCTACAGGGGCCAACTTTCCAGTGTGCCAGGGGGTGCTCAATGCTCAACCCTTGGCTCTGTCACAGGCCCTGCCCTCACCCCTTCCTTTCCTGCCCCCTCCCCTGAGCCTGCCATGCCCTCACTCCTCTCCCTTCCCCGCTGAGCCTCCTGCACACCACAAAACAGCTGATCAGGAGGTGCGGGGAGAGAGGGGCAAGTACTGATCAGCAGGGCTGCCCTGGGCAGGAGGCACTGGGAGAGGGGGTGGGGAGCTGATGGGGGGGTTGCTGCCATATTACTGTGGTTCTTTGGCAATGTACATTGGTAAATTCTGGCTCCTTGTCAGGCTCTGGTTGGCCACCCCTGCTCTAGAGGACTGGGGCCTTAGATGGTTGGCTCACTACTCTGAGATGAATGATCTGTACATTGTGATTAACTGGAATACGAAAAGAATGCAGGACTATATAAAACAGGAAAAAACAACTAGTAGGCTGGGATTTTCATAGCGCCCATCTTCCTTAGGCCTGTCCATATCGGTTGTAATATTCCCCTATTTAAAACACTCAGGAAATTCTGAAGCCTCTCGCTGTATCTCTTATTTGTGCCAGGCTGTACATCACCTATCTGATGAGCTAATGTTCGGAATAACCAGATTGAACAGTGAAGATTGTTTTTGTTTGTTTGTTTGCTCCATATAAGCAAATCAGAAAAAAACTCAGGCTTTCAATCGAAAACATATGTTGGGGGCGGAGGGAATAAGAATAGTTTGCACTATACAGTGTCTATGTTCTCTGGAAAATTCATGAGTATTTATACACTGATTATTATATAATGTATAGAAATAAAGTTAATGTATCACTGTTTCTTCCCTCCAAGTCTGCACTGGAGTCCCTGAACTAGTCATAAGTTCTGACTGTGGATTTTTTTGCTTAAAAATCAACATGTCACTTTCAACTTTTCTTTTCTCCACTGTTGAGATTTCAGATTTTTTTTGTTTTACAATGAACGTCGAACTCTCAGCTTATTCCTTTTTGGAGTTAATGGGAGCAGGATTGTGCCTTTGAAGAGAACTATGAAGCAATGCCCAGTGGCCACAAGCAATCAGACTGACAGTCAAATTCTCGATTATGTTTGTTGTATGAAAAAAGTTCTTCTTACATTAAATGCTTTTTCTGGTGTAATCAGTCACAGAAGATTCTTCCCAACCTGTCTGCCTTTGGATTGGTCCATCTATCATTTTTCAGAGTTAGACTATTGTTATGAATTACTTGCAAATAAATGTATTTGCAAATCATGATGCTGCTGATTACAGGGTCTTCTTGACATTATATATTAAGGTCTTATGAAAAACTCTGTCAATTATTGGAAGAAAAAAAACTTGTTTTTCAAGGTGAAACAATAAAAGGAGTGATATCATCATGTCTGGGGAGTTAATTCATACTTGTTGCTGATGATGTGGTGCGATTTTTAAATATATTGAGTCAAATCAACTTTTAAGGACAGGTTTCAGAATAAATGTCAATAATAAGAGCAGTGGTAGCAAAAGCAAGGGCATTTCTGCTGCAGGTTGTAGTCTTTCATGCCCAACACAAAGAATATAGTAAAAAATGTCGTGCCTATCTACAGAAGTTGGTAGAGTAAATGATATTACCTCATCTGCCTTGACTCTCTAATGTCCTGGGCTCAATATGGCTACAGCGACACTGAAATACCACCTTTCTCAAAGTTTAAATATTTTGTAAGAGAATATGATTGCTCAGGATATTTGTACTGGAATATGAAGCCTTTGGCTCTCAAGGTCACCAATTCAAATGTGATCCCAATCAGAAGTGATTGAAAGTCATTCCCAGCTGGTGGCTGTTTGAAAGGTTTGGCGATACATGTGGGTGATCTCAGATCCTAGCAGATGGCTAACCTCATCACACATACAAATGCTATCACAACTGCCATGAAATGGCATTTTTGTTGTCAGGCAGGTGGCCAGTAGGAATGATTGATGTTAATATTACTGGTTAGTTTAGATCTTTAAAAATAAACACCTTTGGTTTGAAACCAGATGATGATTATGTACATGATTATAATTGTTATAAAGAGGACAGTGATCAGTTTTTCTCCCTGTCCACTGAAAGTAGAACAAAAAGTAAGCAACTTAGTTTGCAGCACGGGAGCTGTAGGCTACATATTAGGAAAACGTTTCTTACTATAAGGATAGTTAAGCACTGGAACAGGTTATCTAGAAAGGTTGTGGAACCCCATCACTGGAGGTTTTTAACAACAGGTTAGACAAACACTGGTCAGGGATTGTCTAGATATACTTAGTCCAGCATCAGTGAGGTGGGGTGGACTAGATGATTTCTTGACATCCCTTCCAGCCCTACATTTCTATGATTCTGTGACAGCTAGTCTGTGTAACCACATGAAACTACTACCCTCATCCTCTCTCTCTCAGACTTTCCACTTATTTGGTACACCTTCTTGTCATGTTTTTGTGTTAAGATAGGTTGTAAATTCCTTGGGCAGGGACAGTCTCTTGGTATGTTTCTAAAATGGATTGCCAATCCTGCCTCGAGCCTCTGGACCCTACTGTAATAAGAATAATAAATAATGATAGTGTCAAGTATATTCAGTGCCATAGGTTCAAGCTATGCATGTCTGTATTTTAATAAAATAACTATTTGTACAATACTTTTGACACAATGGCGATGAGCATTTCTAAAGGACGACTAATCAGTCAGTGCTTACTTGTCATACAGTAATTCTCATTATAAGGAATTAGATTTATTAGGGTGGCTACTATGAATTATTGAAACAATGACTTAAAATTATATTTGAGGCTTTAAAACCATGCAAGCCAAAACCTCGTCAGGACAGTTAACATCACAATAGATATATTTTAATAATCCTCTGCAGGTGACTGTGTGTGACATACGGGGGTACAATCCAGACTAGTGAGGGGCTGTGACATTCCTGCCCTGCAACTGTGGATGGGTTACAATGCCTTGCTGCAGTGGCTCCCACCTGGACCACTCACAAACAGCCTTCCAGCGTGCAAGCCACACCGTGAGTGTCAGTGTGTAACTGCAGCCCATCAGCCACACTTGGGTTACACTCTGGCTTTTACCAGCCTGGGTTACCCCAACAGCCTCCCAGTCCCAGATTTTTCCCCCTGCCCCCCAATATATGTCTTATACTGCCTAACCCTTTCCTGGACAGTACATATATATGAAGGCCATTATTCCTTCATCTTATTATCTTAAATAGAGCTACCCAGACACTTTAACTTAAGCACAGTGGATTAAATAAAACAATAAAACAAGTTTAATAACTACAAAGAGCAAGATTTTAAGTGAGTGCAAGCAAAAAAGCAAAGGCAGAAATAGTTACAATAAAAATAATACACTTTCTAGTGCCTAACATAACAAAGTTTATTAGAGTTAAGCGAAGTTTCTCAACGTATGTTTCCAACAGCATTACCCACCAAACTCTTCAGGTCAGGACCCTCCCCTGGAGTCCAATGATGGCTTCTCAGGTGCAAAGAGTGAGAGAGTCAGGGAGAGAGAGTGGAAAGCTGTCTTGGGGTGTTTGCTCTCCTTTTATAATATCAGTTCTCCTCTTGAAAAACATTTCCAGCTGAGAACCAGGGGACCAAGAGTCTATGTAGAAGGATGTCCACCTGTATGAGCTTCCTTTGTTTCTCACTCCCCCACCCTTCCATAGGTGCTGGAACTAGGAGCATAGGCTCTGACTCCATGGGTGCTCTCCCATATCAGCATCTCCCCCTCCCTCCCAGTGCCTCCTGCCTGCCACCGAATAGTTGTTCAACAACTTGCAGGAGGCTCTGGGAGGAGGCGGGAGCAGTAAGGATGGGGTGTGCTTGGGGGGACGGAATGGAGTGGGAAGAGGTGGGGTGGGGGTGGGGCAGGAAGAGACAGGCAGGGTGGGGCCTTGGGGGACGGGGTGGGGCCTGGGGTGGAGCCCCCCTAAACATTAGAAAGTCTGTGTCTCTGACTAGGAGTGTTGGGGTGTGCAGTAGCACCATCCCCCCCCACCCCGTTTGAAGTGGTTTCCATTATATACAGGGTTTGCAGTTTGGTTAAATGGCTCTCAGCACCTCTACTGTACAAATTGTTCCAGCACCCTTTCCCCCTTCTGCTTGACAATTCTGTTTACTGCTTAAATGCAAATTAAGATAAGCATACACTGCTTTGTTCAAGACAGGTAGGTTGACCAGTTTGATGCTACATGAGTCTGAACATATATTTTTAACATCACACAGGGGAAATGTATAACTTTACACATAAAGCACATCCTACCATGCCAATGCTTACCAGCAAGTTATGAGTTTTCAAATGATCCCTCACAAGGCATACTTTGTGTAAAAAGATTATTACAATAGGGTGTGGAATGTGAGTATAGAGGGACGTTCACTACTGATCCCTGCTACTGCAGAAATCTTACTCTTGCTACCACAAGCTTCTCTTCATTTCCATTTGTGACAATTTTTCCTGTGGTCTTATGCCCCGTGTCTCTCTTCCTGCCCAGGGGCGGTTCCAGGCATCAGCACGCCAAGCATGTGCTTGGGGCGGCAAGCCATGGGGGGCGCTCTGCCGGTCGCCGTGAGGGCGGCAGGCTGGCTGCCTTCGGCGGCTTGCCTGCGGAGGGTCCGCTAGTCCCGTGGCTTTGGTGGACCTCCCGCAGGCACGCCTGCAGGAGATCCGCCAAAGCCGCGGGACCACCGGACCCTCCGCAGGCAAGCCGCCAAAGGCAGCCTGCCTGCCGTGCTTGGGGCAGCAAAATGCCTAGAGCCGCCCCTGTTCCTGCCCCATCAGTTAAAATATTAGCACTACTGGGAATAATGTGCATTATAAACAAAGGGCTCTTCACTCTCTGGGTCCTGGCTACTGCTGCTGCTAACTAGAAATCCATTTCCCTAGAAGTACAATCTTTTTTGTTGTGATTTATTTCTGATTTATGTAGCTTTTCCCTTTAAGTTTGGGCTGTAAATACTATATCTTTCTATCTTACATATTTTGTACTGTGTTCTATATCCATTTGCCCCTCCTCTTTTGGAATAGGGGTCTGTCTCTTTACAAGTCCGTAAAGCACCATGCGTATTTATGGTCCTACTTTAATATAGAAAATATGAAAAATAATCATTATGGACTCAGACTCATCATCTAGTCTGACCTCCTTCACATTGCAGGCCACAGAACTTCACCCACTCACACCTGAAATAGACCCCTAGCCTATGGTTGAGTTACTGAAGTCCTCAAATCATGGTTTAAATGGAGAATTCACCATTACACTAGTTTAAACCTGCAAGTGACCTGTGCCCAATGTTGCAGAGGAAGGCAAAATCTCCCCAGGGTCTCTGCTAATCTCACCGGGAAAAAATTCCTTCCAGGCCCCAAATATGGCGATTAGTTAGATCCTGAGCATGTGAGCAAGACCCACCAGACAGATACCTGGGAAAGAATTCTCTGTAGTAACTCAGAGCCCTATCCAACTATTCTCCTGTCTGGCCATTGGGGATTTTTCCTATGGAAATCACTGATGGGCCACACGCCATCATAGGCAGCCGCATCATACCATCCCCTCCATAAACTTATCAAGCTCAGGCTTGAAGCCAGTTAGGACTTTTGCCCCCACTGCTCCCCTTGGAAGGCTGTTCTAGAACTTCACTCCTCTGATGGTTAGAAACCTATGCCTAATTTCAGTCTAAATTTGTTCATAGCTGGCTTATATCCATTTGTTCTTGTGTCCACATTGGCACTTAACTTAAATAACTCCTCCCTGGTATTTATCCCTCTAATGTATCTATAGACAGAAGCGGCTCCAGGCACCAGCACGCCAAGCGCGTGCCTGGAGTGGCAAGCCATGGGGGGCGCTCTGCCGGTCGCCGCGAGGGCGGCAGGCAGGCTGCCTTCGGTGGCATGCTTGCAGAGGGTCCACTGGTCCCGCGGCTTCGGCAGACCTCCTGCAGGCGTGCCGCCGAATCCGCGGGACCGGGGACCTCCCACAGGCAAGCCGCTGAAGGCAGCCTGCCTGCCGTGCTTGGGGTGGCAAAATACCTAGAGCCGCCCCTGTCTATAGAGAGCAATCATCTCTCCCCTCAGACTCCTTTTGGTTAGGCTAAACAAGCTAAGCTCTTGGAGTCTCTTCTGATAAAATAGGTTTATCATATCATCCTAGTAGCCCTTCTCTGCACCTGTGCCAGTTTGAATTCATCTTTCTTAAACATTGGAGACCAGAATTGCACAGATGAGGTCTTGCCAGTGCCTTGTATAATGATACTAACACTTCCTTATCTCTACTGAAAATAGCTCGCCTGATGCATCCTAGGACTGCATTAGCCTTTTTCACTGCCGCATCACATTGATGACTCAGTTATCCTGCAATCAATCAATACACGCAGGTCTTGCTCCTCCTCTGTCGCTTCCAACTGATAAATAGACATCTTATAGTAAAAATTCTTGTTAGTCCCTAAATGCATGATCTTGCACTTTGCACTATTAAATTTCATCCCATTTCTATTACTAGAGTTTACAAGGTCATCCAGATCTTCTTGTATGATATTCCAGTCTTCCTCTGTATTGGCAATACCTCCCAACTTTGTGTCATCCACAAGTTTTATTAGCACATTCTCACTTTTTGTGCCAAGGTCCGTAATAGAAATGTTAAATAATATTGGTCCCAAGACCAATCCCTGAGGAACTCTACTAATAACCTCCTTCTAGCCTGACAGTTGACCTTTCAGTATGACCTGTTGTAGTCTCCCCTTTAACCAATTCCTTATCCAACTTTCAATTCTCATATTAATCCCCATCTTCTCCAATTTAACTAATTTCCCATGTGAAACTATATCAAATGCCTTACTGAAATCCAGGTAGATTAGATCTACTGCATTTCCTTTGTTTAAAAAAACAGTTATCTTCTCAAAGAAGGAGATCAGGTTGGTCTGGCATGATCTACCTTTTGTAAAACATGTTGTATTTTATCTCAATTACTGTTCACCTCTATGTTCTTAATGACTTTCTCTTCCAAAATTTGTTCAAAGACCTTTCATACAATTGAGATCAAACTAATAGGCCTGTAGTTTCCTGGATCACTTTTTTTCTCTTTCTTAAAAATAGGAACTATATTAGCAATTCTCTAGTCATAGGGTATGACCCCCGAATTTACAGATTCACTAAACATCATTGTATTTGGCTTGCAATTTCATGTGCCAGTTCCTTTAATATTCTTGGATGGAGATTATCTGGGCCGCCGAGTTTGACTTCCACCGCAGATGTGGTAATTTCTGCCTCCATATCATCGTTGCCATTAGCAACCCTAAGATCTTCATTAGTCTCATTAAAAACGGAGGCAAATTATTTGTTTAGGTGTTGGGCAATGCCTAGATTATCTTTAATCTCCAGTCTATCCTCATTGCTTAGTGGTCCCACTTCTTCTTTCCTTGTTTTCTTTTTATTTATATGGCTATAGAACCCTTTGCTACTGGTTTTAATTCCCTTTGCAAGTTCCAATTCTGCTTGACTTTTGGCAGTTCTCACTTTGTCCCCACACCTTCTGACCTCCAAGAGGTAGCTTTTTTTGCTGATCTTTCATTCCTTGTAGGCTTTCTGCTTTCTCTTAATCACCTGTTTGAGATGCTTGCTCATCCATCTTGGTCTGAAACCCTTCCCTATGAATTTTTTCCCCTTGCTTGGGATGCAGGCTTCAGATAGCCTCTACAACTTCGACTTAAAGTACCATAATTCCAAGCCTCCTCCACATTCAGAGCCTTGAGTTCTTTAGTCCAGTCCACTTTCCTAACGAATTCCCTTAATTTTTTTTAAAGTTAGCTCTTTTGAAATCAAGGACTCTTGTTGCAGATCTATTTTTGTTTAAACTGAATTAGCTCATGATCACTCGAACCAAGGTTGTCCTCTACAACCAGTTCTTCCATGGAGGTCCTCACTACTCACCAATACCAAATCTAAAATGGCATCACCTCTTGTTGGTTCAGCAACTCTTTGGTGAAGAAATCTGTCAGCTATCACATCCAGGATAATCTGGATCCTACTATTATTATTAGCACTTGTCCTTATCTGCAAAGTTAAAGTCTCCCATAACTGCATAATTCCCAAAATTATTTATTTAATTAAAAACATTAAAGAGGTTTCTATTCATATCCAGATCAGATCCTGGTGTTCTGTAGCACATCCCAAGCACTGTATCAGGGGAACCTTTAATAGCTTTCTTCCCCAAAGTGATTTTGACCCAGACAGACTGTCTTATCCATTCCATATCTTCTAATTTCTTTACAGTCTACCATATTATTAATACACTGTACAATGCTACTCTGCCACCTTTGCCTTTATTTCTGTCTTTCCTGAACAGCACATACCCTTCAATACCTATACTTCTGTCATGACTACTATTCCACCATGTTTCTGTTATCTGTATAATATCTGGTTTCACTTCCTGTACCTGTAGTTCTAGTTCCTCCATTTTGTTACCCAGGCTCCTTGCTTTGGTGTACAAGCATCTTAATTGTTGCTGCTTGGCTTTGTCCACATTCCTTGCCTGATTGGGTACAGTCATTCTAATGCTAATATCGCCTATCTGACTATTATCAGCACTATCCTTCCTCTTAAAGTCCATTCTCCTATCCACTGCTGTTCCTTTCTCCAGTGATGTATCAAATGCCCAACCAGAATTGGAATTGAAAGTGTCTTTACCGTTGTCCCCTGCTGTATATATTGTTGTTTATTATTACCATGGCATCTAGGAGCTCCAGTCCTGGACCAACACCTTATTGTACTAGGCACTATAAAAACACAGAACAAAAAGACAGTCCCTTCCCCAAGGAATTTATCATCTAAATATAAGACAAAAGGCAACAGATAGATACAGGCAGATAGGAGTAAAAGGAAACAGAGACACAACATGGTCAGCATGATAGTCAACAGTCTCTGCACACCAGAGTTTGTCAAGTTTTTTGATAGTCAACATGGGACTGGAGAGTTTTGAGGAGGGATTAGAAGGTCAATAAAGAGGTGGCTTTGCAGATGTTCTCAGAGGCTCCTCAAAAGCATGGGAAAAGGAATCAAAAGCATGAACAGCAGAGGATACTCTATATGTCTACCACATATATTGCTCCAGTATGTAAGAGACAGGGCTTTATTTTCGTTCACTTTCCATATTTTATGGAATCCTAACAAGGATTGTGCTGTTATTCTGTTTGTTTATTTCATTCTCCATGGGGTGTCTTTGCTCTGGAATTGAGATATGTTACTGAAGCAGTTAATACTGGGGGAGCAAATATTGCAGAGTAGTATATTAAGTGAGAATCCAGTTTACAATTATTAGATATATGAAAAATGGTCTTTTGGGAAAGCTGAATTAACCTTGCACATTTTTGAAGCTTATCATACGCCCATTTGAGATTATACAGAGATATGAACTACTTGTGCAATTTAACCTTATTTTCCACATAGTACCACCTATTCCAATTTTGAATTGGGAACCCAGGAGAGACAAGGCCTGATTCATAATTCTGTTACATTGGCTTTATGCTGATGTAATTTCACTGGCATAAACCAGTATAGCAGAGTGGAGGATTAGACCCACAGTATATAAATTTTCCATTTTTGATTCTTATGGCATTAATGAAATCATTTCTGAAGTAAAACAGCATTGACCCAGTAAATTGTTTTGGCACAGTACATAGGACTTTATATTAAAAACAACAGCCCAGATTTCAGCCTGCACCAAAGGCAGCTCAGTACAGATTGTGGTGACTGTCAGGGAGCCAGTTACAGATACCTGATTCTCAGGTTGCCCTGACACCAGGCCTGGGGTAATTTAGAGCAGCTGTTCTAATTTATACCAGTTGGTTATGGTCCCCAAGGGGCTGCATGCCATTTGCAAGTTGGCAAGATCTGGTTGAAAATTTCAGATTAATTTTATTATTGATTGAAAAAATTGTTTCTCTGCAAAAAAATGGACATTATCATGAAAATTCCCTTTTTTCAATGATAAAACTAAAAGCCTCGTTTTTTCTTTTTCAGTTTTCCTCCCCTTTTCTCAGTCAGAACTAGCATGCTAAAAATAGAAGGTAACTGCAACAGCACGAAAGATGAAAGGTGCTAGACATCCCGAATATGTACCTAACATCTCTGACGGGCACACACTTGGGGTGGCTAGCCCCCCTCACACTGCTGCAACTACACTCTATTTTTAATGTGCTAGCTCAGTCAGAGCTAGCCCAGACATGTCGCTTCAAGCAGGGAATCACACCCCAAGCTCAAAGTGTAGACATACTCTTTGTCTCTTAAGTTCATCTGGTTTGAAAAGCATTGTATAAGTGTGCATTATTATCATCATGGTCTTCAATGTCTGAGAAATGACTTTCCCAGGTCTTATCTTCCCAGTAGCACCAGTAAACCCTTCACACAAACTTTGTCAATAAAAGAAAACAGAGTTTCAAACAGGAAGTTTCCAAGAAATGCTAGAATTACACATCAAAATCTGGTTACTAATACTTAATTCTATTGTTCATGCTCTAGCAGAAAACATTTGGAGGGTGTGACGGAGTGTGCATACCCTGCACTGAACAAGATAAGGTTAATCCCACATTATGGGTGGCAGAAGTCCCGCCCCTCAGGCCATGCTGGGCATGCTCCAACTGCTGCCTCAGTATAAAAGGGAGCAGCCCAACTCATTCTAGGCTGACCACCAAGGAGGAAGGATGCTTGGTGGAGGCTCTAGCCCAGGAGCCACTTCAGCCACTGACTGCAGGGACCAGAGATCTGAGGCCCAGACCGGAGACCTGTTGCCTACAGCTGCTCGACTGGAGTCTGAATTCCAGCGAGCTACCTGTGCTGAGGAGTTCAGTACCCCTGATGATGAATGGACCCCAGCTTCAGGACACATGGTAGGAAGTGGTCTGGGGAGGCGGGTTGAGTGGTATCTCCCACCTGAGGAAAGTCAGTGTGGTGTTGTATGATTTCCCCTCTGACTGGGTGATGATCATACTCACTGTTGACAGAGCCCTGGCCAGGACCTGGTGGAGCAGGGAAGGCCTGGGTCCCCATACCCCAGCTGTCACTATCCCAGGGTGGTGACCCCTGACTCTGGCCATTGGGCCAAACAGCCCTGCCCCACCCCGAAAGAGGATGGAGGTGTGCATACCCCGCTACAGAGGGCTTATTGTCAGTCTGTTTTAAATATTGTCACAGGAATTCCATAAGAGTATTCCAACAGCATAAATCATACATGGTAATTTTCCATACAGATGTTTTCTAAACTCTTACTAGCCACCTTTATAAAACTGAAGGATCCAATCAATGAAACTTCTACTGCCGTAGCATGGACAAGTCATCTATTCCCTGCTCCCTGCAGTAACATTCCACTTTTCTGCCCCATTTCTCCCTCTCCCCAATTTTGTGCCTTGAGCAGCTGCCCCACGTGCCCCACCCTGGTTACAGCCCTGTGCCAAGGCTTCCAAAGGGGGTCCCTGGAAGACTGGTTTAAGCTGTCTCTCTCAGTCCTTGCACTTGGGGATTTCCCCCCCAGCTGGAACTGGGGCTTTTAGAGCCCCTCTACATCTCTCTGGCCCTTTTGCCCAGCATATGCTGGGAAGAGAATCTCACCAGAAATGATCTAGTATGTGTAGGCTCTAGCATGGTGGCACTTACATGCTGGAAAAAACAAGACACCTATGAAATCAAATAAGAGGTACATTTTCAGCCTGTAGAAGCAGCAAAGAATCCTGTGGCACCTTATAGACTAACAGATGTTTTGCAGCATGAGCTTTCGTGGGTGAATACCCACTTCTTCAGATGCAAGTGGTGGAAATTTCCTGGGGCAGGTATATATAAGCAAGCAAGAAGCAAGCTAGAGATAACGAGGTTAGATCAATCAGGGTGGATGAGGCCCTGTTCTAGCAGTTGAGGTGTGAAAACCAAGGGGGTGCAAATAAGTGATGGTCACATCAACACCACCCTATACCGAAAACCTACCGACCGCTATGCCTACCTTCATGCCTCCAGCTTCCATCCCGGACACACCACAAGATCCATTGTCTACAGCCAAGCACTGAGGTACAACCGTATCTGCTCTAACCCCGCAGACAGAGACCAACACCTAGAAAATCTCCACCAAGCATTCTCAAGACTACAGTACCCACACGAGGAAATAAGGAAACAGATCAACAGAGCCAGACGTGTACCCAGAAGCCTCCTACTGGAAGACAAACCCAAGAAAGAAACCAACAGGACTCCACTGGCCATCACATACAGTCCCCAGCTAAAACCCCTACAACGCATCATCAGGGATCTACAACCCATCCTGGACAATGATCCCACACTTTCACAGGCCTTGGGTGGCAGACCAGTTCTCGCCCACAGACAACCTGCCAACCTGAAGCATATTCTCACCAGCAACTGCACACCGCACCATAGTAACTCTAGCTCAGGAACCAATCCATGCAACAAACCTCGATGCCAACTCTGCCCACATATCTACACCAGCAACACCATCACAGGACCAAACCAGATCAGCCACAACATCACCGGTTCATTCACCTGCACTTCCACCAATGTAATATATGCCATCATATGCCAGCAATGCCCCTCTGCTATGTACATCGGCCAAACTGGACAGTCTCTAAGGAAAAGGATAAATGGACACAAATCAGACATTAGGAATGGCAATATACAAAAACCTGTAGGAGAACACTTCAACCTCCCTGGCCACACAATAGCAGATCTTAAGGTGGCCATCCTACAGCAAAAAAACTTTAGGACCAGACTTCAAAGAGAAACTGCTGAGCTCCAGTTCATCTGCAAATTTGACACCATCAGCTCAGGACTAAACAAAGACTGTGAATGGCTTGCCAATTACAGAACCAGTTTCTCCTCCCTTGGTTTTCACACCTCAACTGCTAGAACAGGGCCTCATCCACCCTGATTGATCTAACCTCGTTATCTCTAGCTTGCTTCTTGCTTGCTTATATATACCTGCCCCAGGAAATTTCCACCACTTGCATCCGAAGAAGTGGGTATTCACCCACGAAAGCTCATGCTGCAAAACGTCTGTTAGTCTATAAGGTGCCACAGGATTCTTTGCTGCTTCTACAGAACCAGACTAACACGGCTACCCCTCTGATATTTTCAGCCTGGTGATTTAAGCCCTCGCAATCACTGGAAGCTGCACTGGTCACGAGGGGCCTGATCATGCTGTCAGGGAGAGCTTTGCATGTGGAATGACTACAGGACTGGCTCTAACCTTATGCCAGAGGAACCCCATGATGTTCTAAGCATACCTCTGCTATTTCCATATCTTTGATGTCACTCTTCTGCTGAGAAGCCCATATACTTAGAATGACTTAGGGCAAAACCAGTTAGCCAGCTCAGGGACAGAAGAGCCAGACAGCTCTGTGTGTGTGTGTGTGTTTTAAGGACTCAGCTTAACTAATTTTTTGTACATGTTTACAAAATAAAGTCCTTCCATTTTTCCTTCAGCCTTTTAAAAGTAAAGAATTGAAGGGCCATTCAGGAAAAGCGTCTGATAAGAACATTTTATTCTCTGTACAACTGATACAATGAAATATCCTGTTGGAGGTGACTGAAAGGATTCATATTTTGCAGAAATAGTTTGCATAGTAGCCATCGTTTCCAGTTATGAGCAAAACAGCTACATGTATCTCCGAGGAGTGGATCAGTCTCAAGCAAAAAGAAGCACTCAAAGCAGTTAATTGGCAGTTATAATCCCTGTCTGCACTATGAAATTGAACTGCTGCTGTCAAGGTTACTCAGCAGGGGAACCAGCAGAGCCAATACTGACAACTTCACTAAGACATCACCAAGTGCCAGTATTTATTCTGAAATTGTACCACAACTAGTTTTCTCCTGTTTATACTAGCAGCCAGAAGGATCCACTGCTGAAAACTATTGTGAGCAATCATTCAAATTCCTAGTGTAGATGGAGGCTATAGTTTCTGGTTGAATAGTTCTGTAGTTAAGCTGAAGGAAGAATTATTTAGGATGGTATCACTCAGATAGTAAACTCCAGGGACTGACTTTTGGTATGGGTTTGTTCAGGCCCTAGAACAGTGGAGGCCTAGTCTATGGGTCCCCGAGGTGCTACCACAATACAAATTATAAATAATCTGTATTGACTACATACTTGTGCCACAGAGGTGAACTGGGGAACGGCAAGGAGAACTAGTGAAAAGAAAATGAGCCTGGAAAAAGAGCGAAGTAAAGAGAATTAAAGAGGGGCAGGTTGAGGAGAACTGTAATGCAGAAAAGGGGAGTAAAGAAACTTGGTTGGGGAATGAGAACTGGAAGGAGAAACTTTCCAGCCCCCTTTTCTCTTCAACCTAAGCACTGAATTGAGAGAGGGTGAGGAGAAGAGGAGAAGTGAGGAAAAAAAAGCTGAAGAAAATAAAACCAGAGAACAATGAGCAAGGAGGAGTGAGGGGCAGACATAGAACAGGGTAAATGTGCCCAGAGCAGGGAGTGAGGGAGAAACTGGTGATCTGTGTCATTGCTGTATTTTCAGAAATGGTTACTTAGTCATAAGCAATAATTTCTGGAAGCAGGAGTATGCTGTTGTGTCAAATGGGGATAGATGCATAATGGATCCAGGAGTCGCTAATAACAGGAAGAGGATTATTGAAGTTTAGTACTCGCCAACGTGGAAACTCCCGGCCTAGCTCTTGGATGCCCAGAAGGAACAGCTGGAGACTTGCAGAGCATTGGTATTGCCTTCCAATGCTTTCATTATAGCCAGGAATGGCAGAACCTTAAGGTTTCCGATGCTCAGTCTAAACTTCCTTTTTTCAGAAAATTCATAACTCCTCTTTTCCTTGCCTCTCCCTTTCACTTTTCCTATCCAGTCTGGCCTCAAGCCTGAGTGTAGCTTTGTGCATAGGAGAGCCCTCTGTACGTACAGGAGTACCTTTACCTGTGTCTGTCTCATTTAGTCAAGTTCCTCACCTGAACTGTTTGCGGGACCAAGCTCTCTGTTCATTTAATTTATTTCTCAGTCTCCTGCACCTTTTTTTACCTTTTTCCTTCTTTTTCCATCTTTTCTTTTTCTCTTTCTTTGTCTTCCAAGCACTGTTCTCTCAGTGCTTCTTCACTTGCGATCTGGTAAACAACTGAAGGTAACAGTTACCTTTTTATATCTTTTTCCTTTCATCCTGACCTATCCTCTTCTGCTTTGGTTTCCACCTTTTCTTCTCTAAAGATGCAGGTTCCCATTAAAGTTGCAAGTGAGCTGAGTCTCAATTGAGCCCTGTTGGCCATTTGTCCACATCGTAAAAACACCACAGCATTTCCTAGTGTTTGTTGTGGCTAATCATTAATTCCATCCCTGTAATAGTGCAGTTTGAAAAGATCTTTGTCTGCTGCTTTGCAAACAGATTTCTCTATTACTTGTTCACCAATTGCAGGTGTCATCAGACCTAATCAGAGGCCTGCAGGAAAATCATAATCACTGTTCTGCCTTCACCCTCATTTATTATGATCACTTTTCCAAAAAACTGCTCAGTTCTCTTAGGCACCAATGCTCAGGAATGCTTAAAAAGTCCACCTCCAGCTGACACATCAGGTCATTCCAACAACATATTCCCTTTTCTAGTATGCAGGGACAGTAATAGGATTTCCCTGTTAGTAAAATTTACAGATGTTTTGCAAATCTTTGTTTTTTAATTGGCATCACATTGCCTTCTCCCAGGCCTCAGGCAGAGGTGTCCCACTCTCCATAATATACCAACGTGGACCATGTTCTTGTTATAACATTCAGACAACTGTGGTATTCAGTTCCACTTGATTTTGGATGGGCGAGGAGGTGATGAGAAAGCTTGAATCCTCAATTAGAGCTATGGTGTTATGGAGACAGGCAGCTTTTAACTATGGGCCTGGAATTAATTTCTGTAGGAGTTGACTTGGATAAACATTGCTAATACACTCCAGCTACAACCTTGGAAATGCTCTTTTTACTAAACAGAGTCAGAAATATATATTTGGCCGTTGTTCTAATTGCCCCCTCCCCACAAAAAGCCTTCACTTTATTTAGGAGTAGAGAGGTTATTTTACCTCTGTTTAGCAGTGGAGCAACTGCTGCTGGAATAGTGTGTCCAGAAGGTTAAGGGGTGCCTTGATTACAGTCTATAAATATCTACATGGGGAACAAATATTTAATAATGGGCCCTTCAGTCTAGCAGAGAAAGGTAGAGCAGGATCCAATGGCTAAAAGTTGAAGCTAGACAAATTCAGACTGGAAATAAGGTGTAAATTTTTGATGGTGAAAGTAATTAACCATTGGAACAATTTACAAAGGGTTGTGGTGGACTCTACATCACTGCCAATTTTTACATCAAGATGTGTATCTTTTAGAAAAACATCCTTTTAGGAATTATTTTGGGGGAAGTTCTATGTCTTCTGTCATAGAGGAGATCAGGTTGGATGATCGCAATGGCCTTGGAATCTATGAATTTATACAGTGATCTTTGCTAGCCCCTGGTGAAATATACATATCAAATCTGTTTGTTTGCTTTGGTAACATTCACTTGTTTAGTTGCATACCAGATGGCTTCTCATCTTACAAAACTAAACTGTTTGAAGCTGTGTTGCATCAACCAGGCAAGGTACTAACAACCTTCAACAGGACTTTATTTTTAAAGTGGAAACCTCTCTACCAAGCCGCTTCTGCACTCTCTGTAACTCTCACTCTGTCTCCTCAACTCCTCCCCCTTCCTTCCTGTTTCCTGTCCTTCCAGACTCCCAGCAGCCAGTGCTCCCAGTTCTAATAATCACAAGCAATATCTAAACACCACAAGCTGTTCAGTCAGTTCATAAATCAGCAAGATATAATTCTCCTCAAAACTGTCAGCATCTCTAGTGCCTACAGAATAGGGACTTATTCCCCCTCGTTCTGTTTAACTTCACAGTTGCATGTCGTATGCCAGACCAAGACATCGTCTTGGCTCATTTTGAGGCCTACATCAGATTTTGAGATAAATTGTACTTGACTAGTTCAGCTTGGATTAGTTTCAGTTCCGTTTGTTTGTTTGCAGAATAACATTATTTTCCTGCTACCTAGCACTATTTTATTGCATTCCCGCCCACTTCCATATACCTCTTAATTAAACATTAAATGCAAAACCTACATTAATGGAACACTGAAGGTTACACAATTGTTTTTAAAAAGTCAGGAATTATGAAAGTTATGGTTCCAATAACAATTTTGTTAATCCATGTTTAAACCATCTACATAGACTCTTCTCTACATAGAGCAGAATTATGACTTGTGTGTATAAATATATGGCCTGCTGGATGGCTGTGTATATGCTCTCTCTCTCTCTCGCTCTCTTTCTCTGCAGGGCCAATCCTTGGGTCCAGTGATTTGCACTCAGTTCAGGGGAAAGCTGTGTGCTACTTATACGTTTCTTTTCCCCTCCCTCAAATCCTGGAGTTGACTGGGAGGACTGTTTCAACCAACGGTGCAAATTAGAGCAGGCTCAGGATATGAGGTGTTTGAGATCTGGATCCAAAATCAAATTTTACTACTCGAACCAAGTTCTACTCATTGGCCAATGTTGCCCAAAAAGAAAAGGGAAAGCTAACTCCAAAGACAACCACCCAGCACTACTGATCCCTTGCAGGGGAACCCAGTACCAGAGGGCAGGAAAAGGCTTTAGGAATCTCACACTTGGCTTGGAGACATGGAGCTCTTTGTATTAACTCTACATATTCACTAATACTTGCACATTGAGGACACACAAAGCTATAAAAATGGTGTGCGTTTTTCCTACCAAGGGCTAAAGCTGCCATTGGGGACACACATGCAGTGTTTCCATTGAGGTTAAAAGGCTGCAAATAAGCATGTGAAGGCAGGATTTGGTCTTCAAAAAACTTGATTAAATTGATGACCAGGAGTTTTACAATGACACTAAAAATTAAATGCAGCCTATTGAATACCCCAAAATAAATCCTGAAAAACACAAACAACAACAATAATAATAAATAAATCACAAAACTTTTCACAAGATGAGACCCTGGCAATCAAATTCTGTTTTAGGCAAAGATTGCTTAGGCTCTGTCACCTATGAAGAGTGGTTTATTTTCAGTAAATGATTACTGGTGCTTTCAAGCCAGACATAATATATTAGTTCCACCTACAGTACAACTGTCACTTTCCATTATACCTTCTGCTTCTCACTAATTTTAACAAAACAACTTAATTTTATCTTGGCTTTCATTTTATGCACCATTAGTGCCCAGCTGCTAATGCATCCTGCACTATCTATGGCCCTAAGAAAGACTTATAAAATGACATCTTTGCATTAATCCCTAAATTAAATTAATTGCAGCACACCAACAATAGCTTACACATTAGAAGGGAACTGTCTTGTGAAATGCAACCTAATTTGGCTAATGGGATATCAGTTAATGGGCTGGGAATTTTCTTCAAGGATAGTCTTGATGTTTTTGAATGCTCAGTGGGAAAATTAAGAAGGCTTTCTGTGTGTGTATTGCTGCAGTTTGTCAGTGCCTTCATAAAACCAGTATAAATCAATGATGTAACAGAGGAATAAGATCTCGGATAGGAAAAAATAATAACCCCTGGGCAATTTGCTTTATGATCTCTCCATTCCAGAAACCATGTACAAAAGTTGCTGTTAAAATCTCAATATCTACCTACAATTGACACACATAGGTATCTGAGGGTATGTCTTCTTCAGAGACTATGCCAACATAGCTGCACCATTGCAGCTATGCTGACATAACCCAGTAGTGTAGATGCAGCCTACACCAACAGAAGGGTTTTTTTGCCATTCGTGTAGGGATTGTACCTCCCTGAGCAATGGCTGCTAGGTCGACAGAAGCATTCTTCTGTAGATATAGCTGCAGCTACACTGTGAGTTAGATTAGTGCATTGGTCAGGGTTTTTTTCCCCCACAGCTGGTATAAACACAGCTAGGTCAATGGAAACATTCTTCGGGTGATCTAACTACCGCTTCTCAAAGTGGTGGATTTACTACAGCAATAGAAAAATCTCCCCTGTCACTATAGCAAGTGCCTAGACTGCAGAGGTGTAGCTCCAGCACTAGAACTTGCTGCTTTAGCACTTGCAGTGTAAAAATAACCTAAATATTGAACATCTGCAGTTTCTCAGGCTTGGTCTACACTACAGAGTTAGGTTGATGCAAGGCAGCTTACGTCGACCTAACTATGTTAGTGTCTACATTAAAATTTTGCTCCCACTGATGTAACTCACCTGCTATGCTGACTTGGGCCATGTCTACACTACAGAATTAAGTCGACGATCAGAAGTCGCTATAACAACATTAGTGGAGCAATTCTTTCTGTCCCAGCATTCCATGGGTTTCTTATTTCGTTTTGCACCATTTTTCAACAGTCCTTGTAAACTGTGCGTCCGCCATCTCTGCCTGATAGCATGGCCTGAGCTGCTGATTAGTGTGGTGATGATTATTATGAACACAACTCAGCTGGGGTCCTGCAGCATTGTGATGGTGGAGTGGAGAAAGGGTGGAAGGAGCTATCTCCCTCTGTAAAGAGATGGCAAATATCCCCAGTTCACACATGGGAAAACTGAGAAACAGAGATATCAATTCCCAAGTATGCTTTCCTTAATAACTGTTAAGTATAGAAATTATAAATAAACTAACGATCAAAACCTGGGGGTGGATTTTACATATTTTACTCATTTGATTAATTTCCCCATTGGCTGCTGGATTTGGCCACTTAATCCTAACTATTCAACACACTGTTGGGGTGTTTTTATACAGCACTATCTGTGTAAGCATAAAAGTAAAGAGCCAAGGATTGATTTTAGCAGTACTACAAAAGCCAGATGTGACCATCTGGAAGACCTGCTATGTAAAATTTATGAATTGGTAATTTTATGAACTCTTTGTATAACTCCACTTCCAATGCATAACAAATCAACCATAGTCAGACAAGTCCCCTGTCATGTATCATACATGCTACCTGGAAAAAGCTACAGAACAAACAAAAGGAATCATTAACATTGTAATGACGCTGCTCTATCAGGACAATGGGTTTGTTAAAGAGGGTGCCTGAGCTGGAAGAATCCAGTTACATTCCAGGCGATCTGCGGGGATGAGGTTTTGAAGCAGAACAAAGAACCCAAAGGTTGATGCAGCCCTTTAAAAAGTCTCAGAAACTGAGAGGGTGGGGGAAGAAGACTCGGAGAGGGACTCAAAGAGGAACAGAAAGACAAATTTGTGGAGGCTTGTTGACTGCCAGCCCAGCCAAAGGTGGAGAATGCTGACTGTAAGTCAGAGAGACTTCATGTTCTAAAGGAGAAGCCATGTGCAGGAGAGGAAAGATCCTAGATTCTGTAGAAGACTCTGCCTAAATCCCAAGGAATGCTGGAGAGTGAGGCAAGGATTCATGGGCAGATGCTTCTTATTTTGCCTACATCTGCATATCTCTTGTGCTGTCTAAAGTATAGTGTGATTATGTAAGAAACCCTATTCAGAGTCTGTGTTTATTTGCTTCAACTGTCACAAGCCCCTCAAAGGGTGAACAGTAAACCAGAGTGCTCACAAGGTTGGAGCTCTGGGAAGGAGGTGCTTAAGATACTGGGGAGTCTGAGGGAGCCAGAACTAGCCTCAGGGTGTAGGCAAGTTGGATTGCAAAGTCCCAGCTCTCAGGAGGGCGGGTGCTAGACAGAGGATCTATATACACTGACCATGAGCCTGGTGCAAGTGCTAACTTTATGTTGCCCAGGAACCAAAACAGACCCATGAGTGAGTTTAAGCAAAATCAGGTGTTGAAGAATGAGAAGATTTAAAACTAGGTAAATAGCCGGTCAAAATATTTCAGGTAATAATAAATATCACTAGCTGCTTAAGGAACATTTAGAAGGTGCCTCTGTCTCCCACCAACTGAGTAGTGTTTTACGCTGATGGAAAAGATTCAAATGTTAAACATTTTCAAAGGGAATGGAGAAAAATATTTTCCATTTTTTTACAAGCTCTAGCAATATTTTAAATTGTATTACTGTAAGAAATCTTTTACCCAGGGCACAGACTCTGAGAGTGCAAGTGTGGGTTTCAGGCAGGTTACATTTTTATTTCTAGGCAAGTGTGATGGTGTGTTTGCCCCACACTTACCCTGCAAGCATTATGGCAAATTGAGAAGGGGGCTAATTAACCCACCAGGCCACAGCTGAGAGGAATCAGGTGGGTAAGAAATCACCTGACTGAGTGAGGGAGGTCATCTGGGGAAGAAAGAGCTGGGCTGGACTTATAAAGTTAGGAAATCAGGCACAGAGGCAGCTGCTGGGGAAAGTATCCAGTTACTCCCTGGCTGAAGGAAGGTGTGTTTGGAGACCATGGGGATAGGTACTATTGGGTTATCCGGGAGAGGGGGCGGGCGGAAGCCCACCCCATGCTAACGGATCCCCCCCCAGCCTAAGGGGAGGATCCACAGGGCCACGGAAACCCACTAAGTGCGGGGGACAACTAATAAAAGAACAGGGACAGGAGTGAGGTCAAAGGGTTATAAGGAGGGAGCCTGATGGGGACACCGAGCAGAGAACCCCGGACAGCGCCCACTGCTCCTCGAAGGCGTCAAGGGAGCCAGCGGACGCCGCCCAGAGGAACTCCGCCCGGAGACGTGAGCGGACGAGGGACCGGAAACAAGCCCCACAGTCGCAGGAGTCTCCGTCGGCCAACCTCCTCTCCCTGGTCGCGTGGATGGCCTTTTTAGCCAGGGCGAGGAGGAGGTTGACCAGGAGGTCCTGCGACTTTGTGGGGCCACGGATAGGGAGTGCATGGATAAGGAGGTGAGGGGAAAAGTGCAGCCAGAAACGTAACAGAATGTCGGTGAGGAGCCGGTATAGGGGCTGCAACCTGGCGCACTCTAGGTAAACATGCGCCAGGGTCTCCCTCACGCCGCAGAAGGGGCAGGTGTCCGGGACGGGGGTGGACCGCGCCAAGTACATGCCCGTGCTCACGGCCCCGTGAAGGAGCCACCAGCTGATATCCCCGGCGGGCCTCGGGACCAGGGTGGAGTACAGGCTGGCCCACCGGGGCTCCTCACCCTCCACAGGTGGCAAGAGGTCCCGCCACTTGGTGTCGGGGCGGGACACGAGGGTGAGGAAGTGAACGGTATGGAGCACGAGCGCGTAGAGTTGTTTCCTTGGCGCGGTTTGGAAACGGACCGGCTGCAGATCGTGCAGCCGGCTGGCAGAGAAGGGGCGGGGGGGCCGGTCGGGTCCACAGGGCAGGGGCCCGATGAAGAGGTCCGGAGGGCTCGGGGTGGGGGGTGGGGCGGGGTGGGGGGTGGGCCATGGGGATAGGTAGCCCATAGTTACTTTTGGGAGTGCTAGACTGTAAGGGAAGGGCTCAGGGAAAGGCAGTAAGGTTAACACTCCTTGACTGATGACTAGACGGTCCCTGAGCCAGAACCCAGAGTAGAAGGCAGGTCTAGGTTTCCCTGAGGAGTCATAACAAGGGGCAGTGAAAGGGGAGACTCACTCTGGTACCCTAGAAGGGGAAAACATGTAGGGTAACTTGGCTGGAGGACTGAGTCATGGAAAGAAGGCTGCAGCTTGAGGAGTGAGGAAGAGGTGATAGAGGAGGGAGGGGAGCAGAAAAACTGTGTGCAACTGCAGGAAGAGGTGTTGACCTGGTGAGCTATTTCCCAGAGTGACCAGGAGGAGGTACCATCCTAGAGGTGAGTGGAACACCCTGTCACAGCAAGGAAAAAATTGTGAGGGGGGGGGGTCTCAACCCTACTTTGGTTTGGAGAAGATGCCTTTTCCCAGGGATTAAGCACAACCCATCTTTTAATGCTGACAGGGGATGGATCTGCAGGCATGCCTACTATCTCAGTGTGACAGATCCCCTGGCGTACTACTGAGCTCCCTGACCCACCAGCCTGGGCTCCCTTTATGCTGTACTGCTGTGACCAGTCTGCCAAGCTTTCTCTCAGGCTTCAGCACAACTACAGGTACGGACACACTCAGTTGCAGTACGTACAGCTGCTGTGATCAGCTCTGCATGGGGAGGCTACAGCTAAGGAACTGCCTAGCTACTCAAGTGCACACCCCTGCACTGGGGTGTAAACCCCAAGTTATACCATCTTGTGCTGCACAGGGAACTGCACAGCATAAGCTCATGAAATTCACCCTCCCTCAATGTGGAGAGGAAATATACAACAGCTTTTTGCTCCAAGTTGATTCCCTCACACTGATTTGTGATAAAGTAAAAACATTTTTAACTACAAAAAGTAGCTTTTTAAGTGATTATAAGGGACAGCAGCGAACAGATCAAAGTAGGCTACCTAGCAAATAAACAAAAATGCAATCTAAGCTTAATAGACTAAAGAGATTGGATATGAGCAGCAAATTCTCGCCCTAAATGATTCAAGCAGGCTGCAGAGATTCTTAAGGGACCAGCTGCACTTGTTTACAGTTTAAAATCCTAGGTGTTCCTTTCACAGGCTAAAAATCCCTTTAGTTTGGGTAATAAATGGCATATCTCCAATTATTACCTATCTCCTAGAACTGGAAGGGACCTTGAAAGGTCATTGAGTCCAGCCCCCTGCCTTCACTAGCAGGACCAATTTTTGCCCCAGATCCCTAAGTGGCCCCCTCAAGGATTGAACGCCCAACCCTGGGTTTAGCAGGCCAATGCTCAAACCACTGAGCTATCCCTCCTCCTAGCACTCCTCTATCCTGTGTGCACCCCTCACCTCCTCAGTTCAGTCCTTGTTCCTCAGGTCTTTCTAAGAGTTTCTTTGGGGCAGGGAGTCAGTGAATAACCATGATGATGTCACTCCCCTGCCTTAAATAGCTTTTGCATATGGCGGGGACCTTTTGTTTCAAAGCTTGGTTCCCATGTCAGCCAGTGGAAAAACACTGGTATTCCAAGATAAAGTCCAGCACCAGGTGACCTGGTCACATGACCCTGTAGTGTGGTCAGCAGTCATGAGTCAGAGGCTGTTTACAGCATCCTCAGGAAGGCTTCCCACTTTTTATAATTGTGGGTTTAGAACTCTGATGAATTTCACTGGGATTTTGTTGATGATTTTTGGACTGATATTCCACTGGGTGCATAACAGCACAGTAACTTTTTTCTCTCTGCTGTTTTTGTTGTGCATAAGAGATGCTCTGAGATCTATTTAGTTTACTACCCAATGCTGTCTCTGGGTATGTCTATGTTGGGTATGTCTATGCTGCGATGTAAGCCCTGGCTCATACTCGGGCTTTAGTCCAACCCCCCTTTCTGTTTATACACAAATAGCTCAGACTTAGGATCCTACAGGGATGGAGAGTCCAAGCCTGGGTCAACCCAAGACCTAGGGTTTGAGGCCTTTTGCTTTGCAGTGTAGATGCAGCCTCTCAACTCAGATTCTGGGAATCTGCCAAAAGTATCCCACAATCCCATGGGCTAACTTTCTTTGTCCCAAGAATCTCCAATCAACTCCAGTGAAAACTGAAGCAACTCCCACTCACCATGCTCCTTTGGTGTAGTGCAGCAGCTCAGTGAGCCAGTGTTTAACTCTCATTGTCTTCTGACTACCAAATTGTAAACACACCATCGGAGAGCCTTCTGTGTTTGCAGTGGAGACTGAACAGAACAAGCCTTTTGCATAGTGTTGCTTCATGGTCATGGGAGCGCAGGCAAATTTTGGTAAATCTCTGATGCAAGGCCAGCAAAATTGTGGACTTTAGTAAGAGGACCCGAAATGACCATACATATCAACATAGTGAAGAAGCTGCCAATGTTGCAAATTTATCAGACTGGTTAAGCAGCTCAAGACTGAATATAGGAATCCAGGGACCAGAACCACACCCTGGGCAACTTGCTGACATTGTGCCCATTTTATTTTATTGTACTGGGCCGAGTACACAGTCAACAGTGGTGCATGATGACCTACTCAGCTGGGATGGCCCCAGAATCCACCATGGAGGCTCAGGGCTGGCTCCAGCCTGTTTGTCACCCCAAGCGGTGAAGCAAAAAAAAATGATAAAGCTGCGATCGGCGGCACTTTGATGGCAGCTCTACCATGCCACTTCATTCTTCGGCAGCAATTTGGCAGTGGGTCCTTTGCTCCGAGAGGGACTGAGAGACCCGGTGCAGGACGTGCTGCCCTGTGGAGTCTGATGAAAGCCAAGAGCAGGGGCCAAGTGTGGACAACAAAGTGACTCTAATGCTGAAATTGGTCCCACCGAAGGCTTTGCCGCAGGAGCAGCAACCGATCATGGGGATGTACTCAGAGGAGCTGTTTGTCCACCCTGAGGAACAGCCCACTACAGAATTTGCAGCAGACACAGAATGGCCAGAAGCCACCAACTCATCCTGCCGAGCAGTCATTTTGGTCTGTGTGCTCCCAGCAACCAGAGCCAGCAACACGGATGGAGGCACCTTTTGAAGGTCTTCTCTTGCTTGCACTTTCACTCCTGTGTCAGGAACCAGGCAGAGCTTCTGTGAGGCACTGATGGAATTTTTGTGGCCTTTTCTGACACACTCAAGGCAACCAATAGAGCTTCTGATGGAGCAGGAGGATGAGGATACAGACTTTGCAACCTTAAGGCTTTTTATCTTAGTATTTTTGTGTATGTATGTAGGCTGTAAGATCCATGGGCCTTTTTTGCTTTGTAAGCATTGTCAGCAGCTACAGTATGGTACAAGATGAGACGAGCCTTTAAGGGATTCCGGTCACAACAAAAATCTGCATCTAGTTTTACTTTCCCCCCCCCACCAAGTCATGTGACAGACCTGGTGAATGAGCTAGGCCTGCTGGGAACTGTAAAAGGAAGCTTGCTTTCCGTAGGAGAGGGGAAGTTGGTGGGACCTGTGGTATTGTGAAATTCTCCAGGAACTGGGGAAGGATTAGCAGTGGCTGTCTACTGAAGCAGTCCAGGAAGAGTGTATCGAAGAAACTAGATAAGGGCCAGAGAGGAGGCCTATAGGTGGACCCTGAAGGAGGGGTTTGTATACTGTGGTGGGGGAAGCCTGGTAAAGTCTGACCAGCAATAGGCACTGTATGAAGTGGTGCAAGAAAATAGTGTAGAATGGAAATCTTGGATTTAAGGTAGATTGGGTCCCAGGGTGGGCTCCTCCTCTGAGAGGTGGTGAGGGTACCTTGGCACTACTAGAAGTACTCTTGAGTCTCAGGGATGACTGCTGATGGACTATTGAGACTGGGGTAAAACTGCTTCTAGGAGGGGGACTGAGGCATAGTGATGTCTGAATATCAGAAGCCAGTGCTGTATATAAGGCTTTGGCTACACTTGCATTTCAAAGCGCTGCCGCGGCAGCGCTTTGAAGCGCTAAGTGTAATCAAAGCACCAGCGCTGGGAGAAAACTCTCCCAGCGCTGTCCGTACTCCACTTCCCTGTGGGGAATAACGGACAGCGCTGGGAGCGTGGCTCCCAGCGCTGGGGCTTTGACTACACTGGCGCTTTGTAGCGCCGCAATTTGCAGCGCTGCAGAGGGTGTGTTTTCACACCCTGCTGCAGCGCTGCAAATTTGTAAGTGTAGCCAAGCCCTAACTCACTTGGACCAGTCAGAAGTTATGAGTTAACTGAACTGTTTTTTTGAGCTTAGAATCATAGAATATCAGGGTTGGAAGGGGACCTCAGAAGGTCATTTAGTCCAACCCCCTGCTCAAAGCAGGACCAATCCCCAACTAAATCATCCCAGCCAGGGCTTTATCAAGCCTGACCATAAAAACCTCTATGGAAGGAGATTCCACCACGTCCCTAAGTAACCTATTCCAGTGCTTCACCACCCTCCTAGTGAAAGTTTTTTCTAATATTCAACCTAAACCTCCCTCACTGCAACTTGAAACCATTACTCCTAGTTCTGTCATCTGCTACCACTGAGAACAGTCTAGATCCATCCTCTTTGGAACCCACTTTTAAATTGTTGCAAATTTCCAATAACTCCATTGGAATTATACTGGACTTACATCAATACAGCTGAAATCACAATTTGGAACAGAGTATTTGCCATTTATTTACATAATGTTTGTCTTGATGCTGGAGGGGGGAAGGCATGATGAGTTCTTTTAAAAATGAATTTTGAGGTTAAGTGGCCAGAGTCGCATTAACTAGAGGAAAAGGTTACTTTTATTAAAATCTAAGATGTGGAACAGTAGTCCAAGCTGTTTTGACAGGTCTTAGAGCTAAGGCAATATTGAAGGACATCTCTTGGGGCAGTCTGCTTGAAACCGGCTGCCAGCTAGACATGGAGCCATTGATCACTACACGTTGAGCCTGACGATCTAGCCAGCTTTCTATCTACCTTTATAGTCCATTCATCCAGCCCATACTTCTTTAACTTAGGCACTCAGAAGCTCATTCCCTTAGCTCCATAAGTCCTTCTGGGTTCAATCCTTACTATTGTGCTGTTTATGTTAAATAGTTAAACATTCATTATTACATAAAGTTGCACCTAATAGCTATGTAGTCTCTTAAACAGATTACACAGTACTTCTGCTCCTATTTATATATTGCTTAAAGGACCAGCCCAGGGTTCTGTCTTCTTTCAGGTTTCTTAGCTGTCGCTGAAAAGCCTGCAGAAAAGTGACTGGGGAAATTCTTCAGGAACATTAAGGAAATCTGTATTAGAAGACAAGTGCTTCCTGTACAAAGGAACTCATAAATCTTTAAAATAACAGGGTTTTTTGTGTTCCCTGGCTGAATTAGTTTTACCACCTACTACTTGGTATTAAATGACTTCTTCCCAATTTGTTCTCTCTAGAGCATTTCCTGAATTCACAGTAATACTAGCATTTGTCTTAACACCTATTCACATTTGGTTGCTACTACTGAATTTTTCACAATATTTCATTTCTTCTGTTTGTTACAATGACAATTTCTCTTTGAAACATACTGGACTTTCTCCTAGTTGAATTGCATATTTCTTACTTCCAGCATTTGCTATATTTCCAACCATCTAATTCTTATGTGTGTGTTTCTGTTTTTCTCCCCATTACTCTTAACTGTAAGTGCATTTGACACCTGTGAATGCCAACACCTGCATAGCTTGCATGGGAAAACCTTGCGTCCTTTTATGGTTTCTCTCAGGTTTCAGCTAAAAATTACCACATCGGTGCCCTATGTATCTGTGTGCTGCACCAGGGACCCAGAGCAAAATGCAGGGTTTTGCTAGTGTGGACCCCAGAACTGTGATTTATTGGTGTCTGTGGGTAGTTAGTGAGCTGCTTGTTATAGCACTGGAAATTTCCCCTCACAAAGTTTCATCTGTTGCACTATAATGTGATATGCCACATTAGGTTGTTATAAGACATGTTGAATTATGTCTCCTGCACTACTTCATTGATGGCTCAATTTACACAAGAGGATTCAGGTCCTGCATGCAAGTCATTAAGGCTCAGACTTTGTCCTTGTCTAATTTTCTATTTCTGTGTGCAAAACAGCAAGGTTCTGAGGCTTCCAGACAGAGGTCCACTGTAATGAAGCTGTCCAGGATCAAATTCTAACTTCAACTCTAAATTTCATTTTTCAAAGGCCTGTATAGATGTTATCTAGGGAAGGAATTGTGCACTAGTGTGTTTGTTTGTATTTATTAAGTCCTCCAGCCAGGTTCCCCATGCTTCCACCGCCCACACCGTACGCCTGCTCCCCTGAGGCTGCGGGTGAACTTCCCTCCCTGCTCTCCCCTGTTGGCCCCACACCGGTGCTGAGCTGCCCGGCGGCGCAGTGAGCTGAGGCTGAGGGGGAACAGCAGGGGAGGGTCCAGGGTAGCCTCCCCGGCCAGGAGCTCAGGGCTGGTCTGGCTTGCTGACCATACTTTGCCCACTTCTGGTATAAACCACACACTTAAAATTAGGATCTGGATTCAAACATTTTACGTTCAGACAACTATGGAGACTGGCCCACTGTGAAGATAAACTGAAGATCAGAATTTCACCAAAGCTTGGGATCATTGGCTCCAATACTTCTGGTTACTTGGTCTTTTCTATTAAAAATCAACAAAGCCATTTAAAATTTTTAAATAGGACCTAGTCCAAAGCCCCTAGAGGTCAGTGACTATTCTCCCCCACCCACCATTGATTTCAATGGGCTTTGACCCAAGTCCATAATGAACCAGAAACACAGGCTTTTTCAATATGAAAAGTCTTATGAGCCTTCCTTACTCTTACGGAAGTATTTTTTTTTCAAGTCAGCCTAATTTGTTTGCTTTCAGTAAAGAACAAGATAGATCAGGCAAAATACATTCAAGTGGTGCATAGGTACATAATTTCCTGTGTGTGTGGGTCTATAATTTTATCTTTCTCCATCTTTGAGGGAGTGTCTTTGTTACAAAATGTTACCTCAATAAGCCTGGATTGGAACTTCATATTAAAGACACCTGGATAGTCTAGTGAGAAAAGGTTCCAAAAAAGTGTAAGTGTGTGTGTGTGTGTGTGTGTGTGTGTGTGTGTAATGAATGAATGCTAGGTACTACAAAGCATTAGCTCATGTTCTTCAACGATGTTCTTCATTCACTTTGACAATAGAGACTGTCTATACTGCAATCATACAGTGTGACTGCAGCTCATGTAGACACACCCAAGCCAGCTAGTTTTAATCTAGCAAGCTCAGGTCCTGGAGTAGTGAAGCCACAGCAGCATGGGCTTCAACTCAGGTTAGCCTCTAGAGTAACTTCCCAGTATTTGGTGCGGGCTTGTACAGACCACAATGAAGCACACACTGCCACTGCTTCACTACTTCAGGACCTGAGCTAGCCAGATTAAAGCTAGCTCAGATATGTATACACAAGCTGCACTCCTATCCGATGACTGCAGTCTAGATGTACCCTGTGTTCCCAGAAATGTGCCAAAGACACATAGAACTAACGTTTTCAAATTCCAAGAATCATGTTTCTTATAAGTGACCTGTTAATCTATCATGTATAGATTGTACCTCCTTAGATGGATTTCTGGGCTAGGTTCTTGGTTCTGTGTTGATTTAAGACAGCTAAGGACCTGGCATCCATATTTCTGAGAGGCTCTTGTTTGTATGCATACAGCTTTGATGCACCACTGTATAATGAGGCAGATGTTAGCAACTTTTTAAGTGATATGCTTTTTGCTAAATTTCTATTATTTTAACCTGAGTTGTTCATCATTCAGTAGTCTGGATTTGTATGTGGATTTGAGATGGAAGTGTAGTAGGAAGAGAGCCTGAGACATAAGCCCTGTATCAGAGGCCTGGTACGAGGCTGGACCTGCTCACAGTATCTGGCAAGAACAGGGCTGATGTTGCAGAAATACTCATTTCTAAGAAGTGCTAAGCACAGAGGACTTACACAAACATATCCTGATATCAAGTGGTACCAGAACATCCCGATATCAAGGATGGTACAAGCATTCCCCAAGAATAACAGAAACATGCTGACTCCTCTTAAATGGTAAAGTTAGGTTGACAATACATAATAGAGATGTTTTGATCAAACCAACAAGTAAAAGGTGGTGATAACTAGCCATGTCAGGGGGCAGTAACTAACTATGTCCGAAGCAGTAAGTAACTTGTTTGTATCAGGGTATAAAGAGATATCTCAGAGGGAGTATCTTTGTCCAGCTGAGGGGGGAATGGAAATGGGAATGGAGCGGGGGGAAAGTCCCGCCATTCACTGAGCTGCATCCATTGTCATGGGCATACATGTGTTAGTACCCTCGCAGAGTCTGTCAGGTGCTATTACCGTGCTTTGTCAACAATAAACCTGGCTTGGCGCCTTTATACCTTAACAGATCTTGTGGTTATTGGGTGGTTTGCTCAAGGTCTGCCATGCCGGCTGTCTGTGCAGAGCTGGGACAGCGCACGCGCGCGCACACACACACACACACACACAGCCAAACATCTAACCACAGGAAGAATTCAAAGTAAACATTTTCTTAAGGGTTGTTTGTTAATGTAGTACAAATATCTAAACTGTATCATTAAATTTATTCACCTAAATTTGGGTTACTGCTGATTATATATTTTGACTTTTTTAAAACAAACTTTGTATTTTTGGATAATCTAAGCACTATACCCAGATGTACAGATGCTCTTTTCTTAACCTGTGTATTAAATTTATTATATTTTGATAATTATATATCAAACATGCACTTTGCTGCATACAAGCATGTACTGAGACAAAAGACCAAGTTCAGAGGTGAGTCTCTAAATTGGTGTAGCTTAAATAGATTTGGGGGAGGCAAAACAATTTGCTACTCAAACCTTCTGCCTGACTGCCCACAAATATGTAAGTGGCACCAGTTTTGACTCCCTCTTCACTCTTAGACTGACTTAGATACATTCACACCCACTTATCAGAACACTAAAAGTATTTTATACTCATTCCCACCACAGATATCTCCCAGGCAGGGACAATTGATGGACCACAATCTCAGCAGAGAGAGTATATAATCCTCCCAGAATGAGGCCAAGACACACTTAAAAACCTCCATTTTTTATTAATAATATTATCTCCTACAGAACACTTGAGGAGAAAATAATTATTTCACACAAAGGAGCCTGGTTCTTGGGTTTAAAAGGCCTGTGTTGCACCGCGAGTCATCCTGCACAGGATGACTCGCGGTGCAATCAGTGAATCACTGGAAGATGTCTAAGCTGTTTTCAGCAGCACATGGACGAAGTCTGATAATGGTTATAAAGGCTGAAATTTGGCAACCCCCAGAAATGAGCATGACAACATCTCTAAGCACTGGAAAAGCTTTGTTTCATGCTGGCTTGTTACAGAGCATAAAGGCACTGCATGTGGAGCAGCTTTTTACAGTAAAATAAAACAGGGCTGATACTGTGTCTTCCTTGAATGTCCAAAACTCCCTCTGAAAACTGATGCTACAATTACCTCTACAGGATTTTGAAACTTACAGATAGTGTTAAGGTTGGTCCTAAGATCACATCGTTTTAGTGGGGTCATTGTTCCATGATGTGACACACACAGTTATTAAATCCTGGCTTTCAGATTTAAAAGTTAATTTATGGAAACTTCCACCATGAAACTAGAAAAACAAAGAGCCCAATTCTATTCTTTTAAATTGTTGCAAATCTCCAATAACTCCATTGGAATTATACTGGACTTACATCAATACAGCTGAAATCACAATTTGGAACAGAGTATTATTTGCCATTTATTTACATAATGTTTGTCTTGATGCTGGAGGGGGGAAGGCATGATGAGTTCTTTTAAAAATGAATTTTGAGGTTAAGTGGCCAGAGTCGCATTAACTAGAGGAAAAGGTTACTTTTATTAAAATCTAAGATGTGGAACAGTAGTCCAAGCTGTTTTGGCAGGTCTTAGAGCTAAGGCAGTATTGAAGGACATCTCTAATTATAGAAGCTGGTGGCATTTGAGCAGTTCCTCAGCCCGTGAGTGACCTATAAGAATAACTGGGCACATTTCACAATAAGATTTATTTTCCCCCAGCACCCTCCTCTTCTCCCCCACCCCAATTCTATTATCCTAGGCGGATTGGATTGGCCCTTGCCTTCTGTTGTAAATGGTCTGGCTGATTAGATTGGTGTCATTGACCCTGGTTTGTATTATGTCCATGTTTCACTACGCATGATGCTGTTTCAAAGCCCACTTTGCTGGTACTGGGCTGCTTGGTTTTGTAACACACAAACCTTAAGGTTACCTTATTAATTATAATAGAAGCAGCCAAGGGACAGATAGTTGCCCTTTGTGCTGCAGAAGAGGAGGTGGGTAAGGAGAGGCCAACCAGCAGGGAAGTGAAAAGAAGGGAGTGCAAACAACTCTTTCTCCCTGCCCCTCATATCATGGAAGCACTTGTATATTAGAAGCCTGCTCCAGTGCTCACTGACATTAATGGAAGAACTTCAGTGGAATTTGCACGAGACCCTAGCATTGCATGGCTGAGGCTCAGCAGCTATTGGGATTGTGTGTGGGGGGGGGAAGACATATTGGACTGTAAGATGGGAAACATCATGGTCTCCTGCTAAAAGAGTTTAAATACTTTAACAAGCAACTGTGGTACTTGGCACATCTGACCAACACTTCCTTCCCCAGATGGAGTAGGAATACACTGTTGTAGTGGAGGAGACAATGCAGTACAGTTTTCAGGGACTACTAGCTACTAGGGGGCTACAAGCTACTAGGGAGAGGTGGTCTCAGCAGGGCTGGCTCTAGGTATTTTGCCACCCCAAGCAAAAAATTTGCCACCCGAAGCTCCGAGAGCGCATCTGCCCAAACAAACACAATATATAAATAAAAATGGCCGGAATGCCACCCTGGGAATTGTGCCACCCCAAGCACGTGCTTGCTTTGCTGGTGCCTAGAGCTGGTCCTGTGTCTCAGAGCAGCCATTAGGAGCAGGACCTCCCTGTAGATATCCTGGAATCAATAAAGTTTAAGCCTCCTTTCCTTGTTTATTTTCTAGCTCTGTGGAATTTGAGGAACATCACTCCCTCCACCTTACCAAGAAATCCTTGGGCCTGTACATAGAATCATAGGACTGGAAGGGACCTCAGGAGGTCATCTAGTCCAGTCCCCTGCATTCATGGCAGGACTAAGTATTATCTAGACCATCCCTGACAGGTATTTGTCTAACCTGCTCTTAAAAATGCCCAAAATAGAGATTGCACAACCTCACTGGGCAATTTATTCCAGTGCTTAACCACCCCGACAGTTAGGACGTTTATCCTAATGTCCAACCTAAACCTCCCTTGCTGCAATTTAAGCCTATTGGTTCTTGTCCTATCTTCGGAGGTTAAGGAGAACAAGTTTTCTCCCTTTTTTCCTTGTAAAACCTTTAATGGACTTGAAAACTGTTATCATGTGCCCCCCCCCCCAGCCTTCTCTTCTCCAGATTAAACGAACAGTTTTTTTGTTTTTTTTTTTCAATCTTTCCTCAGAGGTCATGGTTTTCCAGACCTTTAATTATTTTTGTTGCTCTTCTCTGGACTTTCTTCCATTTGTCCACATATTTCCTGAAATGTTCTACCCAGACCTGGAGACAATACTCCAGTTGAGGCCTAATCAGTGCAGAGTAGAGCGGAAGAATTACTACTTGTGATTTACCGGTATTAGCAGGAGTGTTGTAAGCAAGACACAATGTTTCCTATTTTTTTTTTTTTGCGCGACAGTGTTACTATTGCCTCGTATTTAGCTTCTGATCCACTATGACACCCCCTCCGCCCCCGATCCCTTTCTGTAGTATTCCTTTCTAGGCAGCCACTTACAATTTTGTAGGTGTGCAACTGATTTTTTTCTTCCCTAAGTGGAATATTTTGCATTTATCCTTATTGAATTTCATCCTATTTACTTCAAATCATTTCTCCAGTTTGTCCAGATCATTTTGAAGTTTAATCCTATCCTCCAAAGCATTTGCAACCCCTGCCAGCTTGGTATCATCTGCAAACTTTATGCCATTATCTATTGATTAAGATATTGAACAGAACCAGACCCAGAACTGATCCCTGTGGGACCCCACTCGTTATGTCCTTCCAGCATGACAGTGAACCATTGATAACTACGCTGTCTGGGAATGGTTTTCCAACCAGTTTTGCACCCACCATATAGTAGCTCCATCTAGGTTGCATTTCCCTAGAAATCCTTCATTATTCACCCCCATTTATTAATGATACATCTGATGGCTCTGGGAGTGTAGTTGGCTTATGTGTAAACCCATTTCTGGAGATTTAGTGATTTCTAATTGGTTTTTACCCTTCTTTATTGGAAATGCACAAGTTCAGGGATTTTTTTTCTACCCAATTTTTTGAATTACTAAAGATTATGCTGTAGGGGCAATGTTCCATCAGCTGAGAAATCACAAAAATTGTAAAACCTATTTTATGGTGTTCAAAAGCTGGAATCAAGATGGTAAGACTGGGACCATGCAGTTTAAAGAGGAAATTAATAGTAAGCAGCATGCTTGATATATGTGAAATAACAAATGGTGTAGAGAAGATAAATAAGATGCTCCTATTTGCTCTCTCAGTATAGGAAAGTGATTGTGAATGGAAAGGTAACTTTTAAACTGAAAAAGGAAGTGCTTTTTTTTTTTTTACACCGCACACAATTAATCTGTAGAAATCCATTGTCACAAGATCTCCCTGAGAAGCAGTAACATCAGATAAGATTTGAAAAGTTAGGGTTATCAACCCTCATGTTTCAGGAAGTAAGCCAACCATAATGGAAAGGGTTAGTATGAAACTCTATGTGAAGATTATTTCATAATTGTCTGCTATGGGATTTCTTGCACCTTCCTTGAAGCATTGGGTACTGGATACAGTTGAGTTGAGACTATATAAGGGTCACTGATCTAATCTGAAATGGCAATAACTTCATTCATAAGACTCAGTAAAGGAAAAAAGGGAAGTTTTTTAAATTTGTAACATTATTAAACACTCCTCCAATGTCAGACTTGCAATTTCCTCAGCATGGGTCCCCTAACTTTGTCTCATCCCTAAATTTTGTATTGTGGCAGTGGACAATGGACTCTGGGATGACTGCAGTGGCTACACCAGGCCAGGATATGCATGAGGATGTTTGTTTGAGTCAGCGATAGTTGGAGAATAGCAGTTCATCATTATGGGTCTTCTCCCGTTGGCTCCAATGGGATTTTTACCCTTGACTTCAATGGAAGTTACCATGAAAGCCCTTGTCTTAGACCCCTTTGTCCCTTTGAAGTGCACCCTCAGGTGACAGGCCTGGCAACTGCAGATCACTCAGGGTGGAATCCAATGGTCTCTCCAATCTTAGACTGTCTGTGAGAAGCAAACCATCCTGCTTAGCCTTTGGAAGAGTAGATCATTCTTAGCTGGGATGGAGCCATGTAGGGAATATTCCCCATTGCTTCCTCAAGGACTCTTTTCTGTGTCACTATTCTGATTTTTCCTCCTTGGTTCCTCTTACGCCTTTTGACTTAACACTGTGCATTCAGGCAGGAGAATATCATGCAGGTAACCTGAAGGACACATACACATACAATTATCATATGTGTAAACTACAGACACCTCCCTCACTCTCCAAACAGGCATAGACCCAGTGTACCTTTCTGCACATCTCAGGCTGTATGTACATTACTAGCTGTGGGGGGGGAGGAGGAGAGTGTGAGTCACAGCTTATGCAGATATACTTGCACTAGCTCTCCTCTGAGCTAGCACACTATAAAAAGAGTAGTGTAGTCATGGTAGCACAGGCAACAGTGGCATGTGCTAGCCACTCTAAGTACGTACCCAACAGGGTTCAGGTGGGTTTGTACTTGGGGTGGTTAGTCTGTGCCACTGCTGCCTGTGCTACCACTACACTACTATATTTAGTGCACTAGCTCCATTGAGAGCTAGTTTAAGTATATCCACTATAGCTTGGGCTGTGAGTGCTAGCTCCCATATAGCTGTAGCCTCAAGGGTCATCATCTACTCTTCTCTCTTTGATTCTAGCAGGCAGATGGCAAGGTCAGGGGTGTGTGTGTGTGTGTGGGGGGGGGGGGTTCTCAGGAAAGTAGCCAGGAAAAGTGCCAGACTGTCAGCACACATCAGTTCAGAGGTGCTCCAAATTTTGTGCAACAAGAAAAGTTGCAGGAAAAAGCATTTTCCCCTACAAATAGTATGTGTGAGAGAGGACTAGATGCTTGCTCATGATATGCAGGTAAGGAGTCAAGTGAAAGAAAAAACAAACTTGGACACGTTGTCTGGGATTCACAATGGGAACCAATTCTGGCAGAATGTGTGTTGTGTGGTTTTTTTTTTTTAATGCTTCTGCTTTTTTCCTTTGTTTGTCTCTGTCTCTTGTTTTCTTTCTTTCCATGCCAGCTATGCCTTTCTCACCACCTCCTTTGGCCCTTCTCTTTTCCCATTTTCCTCTTTTGCTATGTAATACCTTACTGATGATTCAGGAGAGCATAGTGTTTTCTTATCCCAACAGATAAATGCTCTCCCACTCCTAATTGACTGAATGCTCAGGGCGTAATCTGACAGCCTAAAATTTAATTAATTAATTAATACAGTTGGTTAGTGCTTAGACCTCCCTTTCTACATTTATGCTGTTAAGGTAATATTCAGTTAAATTCTATTTATTTTTATTTTGCAAAAAGTAGTATTTTACTTTCACACCTATATCCCCAGTTTTGTGGATTTAGCTAAATTCTGAATTTAAGGCAGAAAGTGGGCCAGTATTTGGCTAACTCACAGCCAAATCCAAGCACTTCCACACAACATTTCATCTGTGAAATTGACTCTGTAGCAGCCAATCCCACTGCTTTCTTTCTTGAAAGCTTAATAAGAACTTTTGCATAATCACTCTGTTAAATAATTATGTGTAATTACTTAATTGCTCATCACAATTGTTTGACTTATTGGTACTTAACGAGATGTACCATAATTGCATGTAATAATTAGCTACAATTAATTTAAAGAAATTCATACAATAACTTCTAACAGTGACTACAAAAGCATAGATGGCAGGTGGTAGCATGAATAATATGCAAAATACTTATTCCTCTTGAGGACTGCACTTCCCCTGCCCAGCAAGCTATCAACGAGGCCAAGAGTTCAGCTGGACTCAAAAGAGGATTGGACACTAATATGGATAACAGAAAGATCCAGAATTATAAGAGGAAACTATAAAACACCAAAAGTTTGTGGTAGGGTTATAAATCCTCATACTCCAGGGCTTTTGCCAGTCCCCCTATCACTGGGGTTTTAGGAGGAAATTTTTCCTTTGGGCAGATTATCACATAGCTGTCTACCATAAGCTTTCCTGTACCTTCCTCAAACAGTGGCCGATACTAGCTGCTTCCAAGATCAGAGGCCCTGCCTGCGCTTACTGGTAGATCAGCACTGCTGTGATTGATGCAGCAGTATTGATTTAGCGGGTCTTCACCAGACCCGCTAAGTTGATGGCAGAGCGCTCCCCCATTGGCTCCTGTACTCCAGCTCACCGAGAAGAGTAAGACATTGTGGTAAGTCGACCGAAACTACGTCAACTCCAGCTATGTTATTCACGTAACTGAAGTAGCATAACTTAGGCCAACTTACTGTGACAGTGTAGACCAGCCCTACTGAACAAAATGGACCACTGGTCTCATCCAACATCGCAACTCCTGTGTTCCTCTGAAGTCATACAATATTGCTGCATCTTGAGCGCCTCATCAGTCATATCTGTTGGTATCTTGCCGGAAGGTGATCTGCAAGTATTTGTAATGACATTGTAGTAGGCTTATGCATGAAACACCTGAAGTCATGGGTATGAGGAGGTTTCAGCATTTACTGTAACTTAAATAAAGAAAGATGAATGCTTAACATAATTAACAGTAGATGCAAAATGCCTCTTTTATACCTATGTGATTGGGGATATTCCCTGCATAATCCTACAGTTAGTTCATTTAAAAATGGGCTGGTTATCTTTAATTTAAACATAGCACAATTCCTGGTCTTGCCCTTTGTGTTTCCCTGCAGAAAATATCAAGCAACTTTTGCTGTAGTGTCTCCATTTTTTTTTCACCTCAGTCTTTGCACTCCACTGCCATCTATAGTTATAAATAGTTTGCCTGCTCTCATGCATTAGACTGACAGGGTAAGACCGCCACATGCTTCTGTGCAACGTGCTCTGAAATCCTTCCCTGGGTGGCTATTTTGGAAGCTTAACATTCTTGTATTTTTTATTTTATTTTTTTCAAAAGGGAGGAAAGCTATTCTGAGCTCTTAGTAGCTGTTGCCCTCTGGAGTTGTTTGTGAAATGATAAAATGTGCCAAAGCTGGAAAGCAGCTAATTTGAGTTGAAAATCCTTTCATGCTAAACATGAAGTTTACGTTGTGCAGGGGGCATAGAAGCAATAGAACCTCAGTAAGGAAACTCAGGACCCTTTCAGGAAAAATTCTGCCACCTCTTGCAGATGACTTAACTTGCCTTTTTAAAGCACTGTCATCAATTCACAAGAAATGAAAATTATAAAAATCTTTGGGGTTCAATTCAGTGCTCAACTTCCTCAGTGTGGCTGAACTTGGCTTTGTGCAGGACCCAAGAGGGAGAGGTACAGGTTGCTTTCTTACTGTTTGCACATCTCTGATCCATGGACCAGTAGGGTTCCCAGCACAAATCAATGCTGACTGAAGGCTGCTTTAAGTAATCCTGACTGGTAAACACCCCTAAGGGACTGTTATTCCAGCTACAAATTCCGAGAGCATAGCAGCACTTCAGCTATGCCCTCTCCCACTGCTAAACTTCCCCCGCAAAACCAACCCTCTCCATCTATAGGAGGTCTCCTAGTGAGCTGGCTGAAGGTTAGCTCCACAGGCTCTTTGCTCACCTGAGGTTCCCTTTCTGGTCAGTTAGGCTAGTTTTATGACCCCTTTGTGCCACAGAGAACAAATGTCTTGCAGAAATGTTTACTGTACTGCACACAAGTTGGAAGGTCAAACACTACATTTTTAAACAACTTTCCTTTACTTTAAATGAAGTCTTTATTTTCTTTCCAATTTTTAAAAGCCTGCAGTACAGTTTGTTTGGGTTATGTATAAAAATGGTTCATTTTATCCCATGATAAAATTGTATTGCATTCAAAATACCATCCTGGGCATAAGCTTGTGAAAATAGAACATTTGTATATGGTATCCTGAAGGTCAACAACATTGGCCCGTGGAGGACCACCATGAGCATTGAATTCCATGGTTGAGGGTCCTCAACCAACTCCCTTGGGGCAGTGGTCCCAGCAAAAAGATATTCAAGCCTAGAGAGACTAATAGCCATAGTTCCTCAGCTAGACACAGCTGCCATGGCGCACAGAGAGCTCAGCTAGCTAGTTTTCTAAGATTAATGTCAAAACATTGAAAAGCACCTAGAAGGAAATAAGCCAGTGCAGTCTTCAAATGATTTGTATAGTTTCCCTGTAGCGAATGTTATCAAGAGGGCAGGTTGCACCATGATGCAGCAGCTGCATTCTGCACCATTTCGGAGTGGTCTTCCAAGGGTACCCTATGCAGAGTACATTACGGTAGTTCTCTCCTTTGTAACCATTGGAGTCAACGATTGTGATATTTGCACGTGAAAAAAGTTCTATTGGCACCTGGGAATCAAGGGAACTGACAGCACTCCCAGTTTCTAGATCTGTCAGACAAAATTGGACAGGCTCCCTCAATAATGAGTGGACACCTTCCTCTTCATTTTTCCTAAATGACTTTCCCCAGCCTTCTAGCTCCACCTCTGTTTTATGGATTGAATGCCAACCAATTCAATGTCAGCCAAATCTTCTCTTACCAAGACTCTGAGAAAGCAAAGCATTGTCCAAGTTCAATTTTTTAAAAACTGCCATAAAGCTGCAAATAATCAACACAGTGTTAACTCACAGCCCACACATCTTGCTGTGTCCCTCAAGAACCTTGCATACACATTGAATAAAAGCAGTGGCAGAAAAGAATCCTACAGATTGCAACATAAATACCCTCACAGCACATCAGAAATTGCCCACCATCCTCTGGTATCTCTCAAAGGCTGTGCCTATGCTATGGAATTTTACATTTAAAAAAAATCCCACTGTTGCTTTCTTTGACTCGGCTGAAGAGGAGGTTCAATTGATTAGGTGGCAAAAATGCTAGAATCTGATAGACTTTTGTCTACACTAGGGGTCCTACTGAGGTTAGCACTGGTTCAACTGAACTGGTGTTATCAATGGTAGGAATTTTTCCCCTAAAAGTCCCTTCTGTAGGCAAGACCAGAGATGGAAAATAATGAAATCCTTCTCTTCCAACCAGTAGTCAGACAAGACGACAAAACCTTGAGGTCAAATGTATTAAAGGTGGAAGTATCTAAGACAGTCAGTGACAATACTTATTCTCTCTCCCTTTTGCCAGAAAGATATCATTACTACCTGAAACTAGCAAAACTTCCCAGCCTTATGCAACCCCAAAAAGCCCGAATGACCAGGATCAAAGAAATCTGAGGATGTCAGGTGATGCTGGTGTTACTTTCACCATTAATTTCTCAATAACTTTCATCAACTGGGTCACCGCCATCATAGTGTCCAAGTGCTATGGTACGAGAGCAGTATAATCCTAGATCAGGTAGAGAGACAGAAGAGTCAATAACCATGGTCATAACAATTACTACTTTGGCACCCTGATCTGCCTCAATGACAGCTCAATCAACAATTGACCCAATATTCACTCCACTACATTTACTAACTATAAGGTGGGCATGGATCCAGCTTCCAGTAAGCAGATCCAAGCTCCCTCAGTACTTTTAAAGCCTCAGTGAATGAAGCCGACTGAAACTCAACCAGAGGAGATGTTTCATTTGTCCTTTCCAGATGTATCTGCCATCATGAAAGTTGTCGACTTGACTTGTCTACGAAATACTGGTAGCTAGAACACGTCTTCTATAGAGAAATATTTAACTCTGTCTCTGAGCAGAGGCAGAACAGATTCAGCACAGTATCTAACCCTGCAGGATATTGCTCCGCTCTGGATTTTGAGTATCCTACATAGTGCAAGAAAACAGTGTTCTTACCTTCCACCACAGACACAGGATAGAGCTTTATAAACTCTGTTGCAATTGCTTGGACACGGAGTGAGATTTCCACCACTAGCACTGTAACTTCCATGCCAAAAAATTCTGCTATCGCACCCTTTTCTTGGAAAGCATTTGTTTCTTCAACTCTAATTTTAGAAATCAACATCTTTGCAAAATCTTGTGGCTGACGAACATTTTGATTTTAGCATCTCTGCTTGTGCCAGCAGTCTCTCAGCAACAAGATATTAGAATAATTATTAGGGTGATGGGGGAAACCTATGATTTTCAGCAATAAAAGTAAATGTGGGTGGGAGAGTTTGGGGTTACATGTTCGTGTATGACTTTCTCTCCCCACCCCCCTTTTTACTTTTTTGCAGTTTTGTACAGAAATGGATGAAGGTTAAATATGTCAGATCAAACAAATATGTGGGTGCATAAACCTATATACTTCCTCTAAATATTGTAACCTTATGCTAGAGATCTTGGGCTGTGGTGTGGCTTCTTCAAGCTACAGGCTCAGATGAGCCTGCAAGCCACCATAACTGGTCATGGGAGGCTCACCCCAGTGTAGGGAACGCCTCCAGGGGCACAGAACATAGCAGCTCCTGTCTGGCAGAGAGGGCATGGCTGATGAAAATGGTAGTCTTTCTGCTCTATGGATCTCTAGCTGCTCTACTGACTCCTTGGGGTTGATGACAGCCAGGGCAAGTTAGAATAATCTTCCAGCACTCTAACTAATGCTGTGGGCACAGCCACCCCAGGTGCAAAAGTGTGTTAAAGCTGCCTTTGCATGTGCCCATACCAAGCTGCATTTTGAAATCCTTGTTCATAGCTGAGGGTCTGGGCCATTAGCTGCCAAAACTAAACTGCACTGGTTATTCAAAAAGCAAGAAAAGGGTGCTGGCTGCTTCTTCATTGGAAAGATCCCTTCACTTGTAGCAGTTAATTTCTTAAAGTGGTGGTAGGTTTTTCTTTTTTGTGTGTGTTCCTATTAAGAGAAACAGTATTGTAATATCAATGGTCTGAAATGCAGCAGAGAGAGAGAGCGCCTCACCTTTCTCTGTCTAGTTAGGGAAAGATTTTTATTTATTGATTTTTTTTCAATGAAACTGCAGGAAGCCTTCTACGTGCACATTATTCATTCACAACTTGTACTGTACTGGAGGAGCATTTGAGGAAGGCACATGCAGCCACCTGTCACTTGCTTCAGACAGTGGTGGCTGAATGAATGTCATAATATCAAGTTGCATACTTGACCTGCTTTTTCTGCCACAGATAATTAACAAGTGTTCCTGGGAGACAAGTTATTTTTACCCCCAGTTCCATCTCACTGCTGCTGTTATGAGCATTCAGAGATGTCAGCTCATGGAGAAAATCAGATGACTTTGAGTGCTTTAGGACTTGGTTGCTAAAAAAAGAAATAAAAGGAACTAAACAATCAACTAGGGACTGGCAGGTGAAATCCAAATGCAGAGCTCATGTGCTGCTGAAAGGGGAGAGGGATGTGCAGAATAAAAACATTTCTTTAGAGATATACTTAAAATAGATTTCTGTCCTGCCGCTGCCTTCAAGGTGTAGACATTAATAGCCTGTTGGTGAGTAGACCAGCCTGTTATGACATAAGTAGAATGGGAATGGAAGACATTAGTATCCTGGGCAATGGGCCAAATTCTTTCCTTATTTAGAGGTGTAAATCCAGAGCAATTTCACTGATTTGAATAGTTACTCTGGATTTACACCAGTGTAACTGAGAGTAGACTTTGGCCTATGTTTTTCAAGTGGCTTGCAAAATACTAAGTGACTTTCAAAGACTGGAGAAAGCCCTTGTTGGTAGGGTCAAGTGTATCTTCCCTGAGAACACTTGGCAAAATACTTTGCCCCCTCCTGCAGCCTGCTGAATTCCAAACACCCAGGGCCTGATTATATTAAGGGCCCTTTACATTTGCTATAGCAGGCCTTCATACATTTACTCCTTCATCCTGCCACCATCAGTTTAAACATGGTGCTCAAATGGATTTAGAGGGTAAGATAATTAGGTCTGGCTGTCAATGTACGCTGGGGGAACTGGGGCCAGTTCAGCTCCTGGAGCAACTTAGAGCAGCCTCACTGCTGGTAATGGCCACCTTCCTGCCCTGACATCTCCTGGGTCAGGATATGTGTGGCCAGAACCAGGTGGTATAGAACTGGCTCTGAACCAGCCGGGGATTTCCTTAAATTGTCCCTGGCTCCAGCTATGCAAGCTTATGGTAAGAATTAGCCCAGCTGGCAAATGTCTTGTTACTTGTGGTTCCCACTTCAGATCTGGATCTATTACAAAGGTAGAAAACATTGCTTCATTCAGTAGAAAACTAATTGTTCCACAAAATGTACTAACTGGTTTCCCACAGGAGACTGCAAGAGGATGGATGAGTTCAGACAAATGTCTACCTTGTACAGCTTTTCCATATGGTTTTGAGATTTGCTCATCTTTTCTAACATAAAAGGTAATAAGCACCCAACATGAGAAGTCTATTTTTAATCTCTTTATGATATATAAAGATGATTAATCAATGGACTGAAAACTGGTGGTTGCCTAAGGATCCGTGATCCTGGCCCGATTACATTCACTATGGGCAAACGGAGGACAATCAGCCAGCCAGCAACATATATATATATTTGGTGCTTCAAAAGGGCTAACTTTCTAAAGCTGAGGAAAGTTTTGAGTCCTATTGATTAGGAGGAAACATTTAGACAGAAAACTGTAATTTGTGAGTTCTTTAAGGTTTATTAGTGTAATAATGGCATTTTGGCTATCTATCAAGAAAGAGGACAATTTTGGCTAAAAGCTCATCCTGGTTCAGTGGCAAAGTAAAGGCAGCAATTAGAAACAAAAAGCAATATCTATAAAATGGAAAAAGGGGAGCTAGATAGTAATCAATATAAAAGGAAAATTATGAAGTGTAGCAATTAAGAGGAAAAATCTGTGGCTGGCAGGGCTACAGACAATGAGGAGCTTTTTAAAGTACATTGGGAAGAAAAGAGAACCTCGCAATGGTATAGGCCCATTACAACATGGAGATGGTAAAATGGTTAATGATGCAGAAAGGGCAGAAGTGTTCAGTGTGTATTTCTGGTTTTGTACTAGAAAGAAGCAGGATAATGTACTCATATCTTATGAGGCTGAAATATTTTTCCAGTCTATTAGTAACTGAGAAGGATGTTAGACACTGTCTGCTATGGATAAACATTTTTAAATGAGCAGGTCTGGGTAACTTGCACCCAAAGGTCCTAAAAGAGTTGGCTGAGGAGATCTCTGGCCCACTGATATTAATTTTTAATAATTTTTGGAATGTTAGGGAAATTCCAGAAGACTGGGAGATTGCTAATCTTCCAATATGCAAGTGGGCAAATGAGATGACCCAAGTAACTATAGACCATTTACCCTGACTTCAACCCAAGGGGAAATAATTGAGAAGCTGATACAGGATTTACTTGATAAAGGCTAGGAATATAATGCCAGTCAGCATGGTTTATAGAATATAGATCATGTGAAACCCAATTTCATTCTTTGAGATTAGTATTATACTTAGTATTATATTTAGACTTTTGTAAGGCATTTGATTTAGAAGTGCATGACATTCTGATTAAAAAAATATATAGCACATGTTAAATGGATTTAGAACCAGTTAACTGACAGATCACAAAAAGTAGTTGTCAAATGGAAATCTTCATTAATAGAGGTGCTTCTAGAGGGGTCCCCCAGGGACTGATACCAGGCCTGATACTATTCAAAATTTTTCATGAGTGCTCTGACAAATATAAAATTTGTGGATGACTTAATGTTTGTGGAATGGTAAATAATGATGAGGTTGGGGAAGTCATACAGGGTGATCTGGATTGCTTGGTAAGCTGGGACACTCAAACAAAATATGTTTAATACAGATAAATGAGAAGTTATACACTTAGGAACGAGGAATACATTACCATACCTACAGAATGAGGGCCTATATCCTGGAAAGCAGTGATTCTGAAAAGGATATACAGTAGAACCTCAGAATTACGAACTGACCTGTCAAGCACACACCTCATTTGGAACAGGAAGTACACAATCAGGCAGCACCAGAGAAGGGGGGAGGGGAAAGAAAAGAAAATACAGTATAGTACTGTTAAATGTGAACAACTAAAAAAAAATAAAGGCAAAGCAGCATTTTTCTTCTGAACAGTAAAGTTTCAAAACTGTATTAAGTTAATGTTCAGCTGTAAACTTTTGAAAGAGCAACCATAATGTTTTGCTGAGAGTTATGAACATTTCAGAGTTAAGAACAACCTCCATTCTCGGGGTGTTCGTAACTCTGAGGTTCTACTGTATGAGTCATAAGAGACAAACAATTCAACATGGGCTCCCAGTGTGATGCTGTGGTAAAAAGAGCTAATGTGAGCCTTGGATGTATAAACAGAGGTGTAGTGTATAAGTATCTTCAGAGAAGAAAATACTGAATATTAAAGGACTATTTAATCTAGCAGAGAAAGTCTTAACAAGAACCAGTGGCTGGAACACTAAGCCAGACAAATTCAAATTAGAAAATAAGGCACACTTTAACAGTGAAGATGATTAACCATTGGAGCAAAGTATCAAGGGAAAAGGGTAGATTTTCCATCTGTTGATGTAGTCAAATCAAGACTGGATGGCTTTCTGGAAGATATGTTTTAGCAAACGCAAGTGATGCTTTAGTCAAGCACAAGTTATTGGGCTCAATACTGGGGTAACCTGGTGAATTTAAGGGCCTGTGATATAGGGCCCAATGATGCACAGATTATCAAATAGTCACAGCTGGTTTTAAAATCTGAATATGAATTTCTAGATATTGCCCAACTTACATTTGTCTTTGAATTTCATTTTATTTTCTATAGCCCAGTTGACCAATTTATCAAGATCCTTCTGAATCCTCTATCCTCCAAAGTGTTTGCAACTCCCCCTAGCTTTGTGTCATCTGCAAATTTGATCAGTATGCTCTCTATTTCTACATCCAGGTAATTAATAAAGTTGTTAAACAACACCAGCTCCAGAACAATATGCTTGGAGCAGTCTCCCTTTTCTTGTATGCCAAACAGAAACCTTCTCTTTAGTCAAATACCTACTTTAACTTAAGGACTTGGAGAGAGGGCCAAGTCAAAGACCGTCCACAAGTTATGGGCTTGAGTGATGGGGAGGATGGAGGTTTTGTCCACACTGACTGTGAAAAGAAGGAAAAGATTGGGTCAACAGATTGAGAGGTCTGTTTTTAGCCACTTCAAAGAGAAACTGCAGAAGTGGGGCATTGCTGCCATCATATGCCAGCAATGCCCCACTGTCATGTACATTAGCCAAACTGGACAGTCTCTATGTAAAAGAATAAATGGACACAAATCAGATATCAGGACTGGTAACATACAAAAGCCAGTAGGAGAACACTTCAATCTTCCTGGACATTCTATAACAGATTTAGAAGTAGCCATACTTGAACAAAAAAACTTCAGAAACAGACTTCAAAGAGAAACTGCAGAACTAAAATTCATTTGCAAATTTAACACCATTCATTTGGGCTTGAATAGGGACTCAGAGTGGCTGGCTCATTACAGAAGCAACTTTTCCTCTCCTGGAATTGACACCTCATCAGTTATTGGGAGTGAACTACATCCACCCTGATTGTACTGGCCCTGTCAACACTGGTTCTCCACTTGTGAAGCAACTCCCTTCTCTTCATGTGTCAGTACAACACTGCCTGCATCTGCAATTTTCACTCCATGCATCTGAAGAAGTGGGTTTTTTACCCATGAAAGCTTATGCCCAAATAAATCCCTTAGTCTTTAAGGTGCCACCAGATTCTTTGTTGTTTTTGTGGATACAGACTAACACGGCTACCCCCGATACTTGATAGTTTATCATCATTTGTGTTCCCCAAACAAGGCTGTGGGCAGGCCAGGGGAACGGTGGAAACAAGGCAAGTGGGTCCATGACTTGAGCAGTTCTCCTGAATAAATCACCTGTACAGAGCATTGCATTAGGCCATGCTGCTGCTGTTACAATGTGTAGTAATAGCCATGACACGGAGCTACATTGCCCCTCCCCCACTGCCTCTACTTTTTGAGGAAAGATTCCATCTCTTCTGCCCTGATATTGGCTCCCTGTATAAAACCCTTTCCTGTGGACTTTGAATGGGAGACAGGAATTTCACCTTCAATGAAACACAAAGTATCTGAGAACAGAAGGTCCATGGGTACCAACAAACATGGGAAGGTGGAGGAGATGAAGAAGAAACAGTATCCCATCAACACCCAGTGCTTCCTTTGTAAATGGGAAAGAACAGGAAGAAATTTTGCCATTATTTCAGTTTTTTCTTCTTATAATGCACTGGCAATGTATGCACCCAACCAATAGGGGGTGTGTGTGTGTGGTGTCTATAAACACTGGAAAAAATGTTTCTGTTGCCCCGGCATGTTTTGATTTGCTATCCAACTCAATTTGTGTCCATCTTCATGGGTTTCAATCTCTTGCAACTTTTATTGTCATTAAGGCATGCTCTTCCTTTCGAGGGCGTTTCCTCCCTGCCAAATCAATGCCTCAGAAGAACCAACTGGCTTACTTGCAGTTCCTCTCTATAAAGGTACGATTGAACTTTTTGTTTTTGTTTCTCCCTCTGATGGGGTGTATAAACCCATACTGGTTGTAAAGGGATTAAAAAGCTGCGGTTGGCACCGCCCCTCTGGCCCTGTCAGTCATGGTAGGGATGGGGTAACGGTTTAAAAAGAGGAAGTCCAAACAGTTTCTGGGCAGTTCTGGGAGAGAACAGACAACAGCTCCCAGGTGGGACTCCTGGAAAGTTTTAGGGAAACTGCCCTCAGGAAGATCACATGCTGATCTGACAAGGAGTCAGCAGAGTTGGATATACCAGCTGGGCAGAATAGATTCAGCAAGACCCCAAACAAGCCAGCAAGCAGGCAGTACCGCTATCCACAACCCCTTCTGGGGTTAGGGAATCTGGGACTATACTAAAAGGACTTGGGGAGCCAGGAGCCTTCAAACAGTCAGACTATTCCACTCAATTTAGTATGCTGACAGAGGTGCCTAATGGGTTTCAGAGCACCTAGACAGCAGGAGGCAACCGTTAGTAACCTGAGAACTGTGACACCTCCATAACTCAGAGATGTGTTTAAAATTACATTATTTTGTTTTAGAAAATCCTGGTGGCAAATTGTGGGCCAAAGACCTCTGTTGGTTAGTGTGGTGCTAATAACATGCTGGTCACTTGGGCCCAAATTCTCAAAGGTATTTAGGTGCCTACTGCCTATTGAAATCTATGGGAGTTAGGTGCCTAAAATCCTTTAAAGATCTGGGCCTTGCTGACTGCTTCTGTGTGCTAGATTTAAGGACCCTCTATCAGAACATGCTTAGGCTAGTACAGGGGTCCCCAACGCAGTGCCTGTGGGTGCCATGGCGCCCGCAGGGGCATCTAAATGTGCCCCCGTCCTGGCTGGCGGTTGAGCACCTGCCGAAATGCCACCAAATTTCTGCGGCATTTTGGTGGCGATGCCTCTTGATGATGCCGCTTGGTTCCAATACAAAATCTCTAAGTCACCTAAAGAAAACTTTTTTTTTTAAAAATCTAACTGGGACACCATATATGTCTTCCTGAGTAGAGAATGGACTAGTCACAAGTAATGATCAGGCTTTGCTTATGACTGAGTTTTAAGGAGTAATTTATGCTGAATTATATGTATGTTATAATGGATAAGACCAAGGACTTCAGTTAGGACACAAGGGCTGATGTTCTGATACACCAAGAAAGGGGTTTTCTCACCAAAAACAATTTGCTACCCAGATATATTTTATACAGGAAAAGAAAAATGGAGTCATCATTTCTATGGGATTGGGTCTGTGAGTGTTAATCTAGTGGATTTGTGTTGTCTTAAGAACTGTTTGTTTGTAGTTAGTATAATACCCTGATGGTAAAACTATAGAGTTCAAAAAATAAGGATTCGGGACATAGCCAGATTAAGGCATAGGCACTATGGGCCTGTGCTAGGACCTTGGCTTTTGATATCGTGTGACTACATCAGAATCTCAGCTTTCATTTAAAAGTTTCATTTAGGAACTTTATTTCTAGCCCTCATAGGCCTTGTTTAGACTAGAAAAATAGGTGTTTTCCCTTGAATTGAGTTAGCTAGCAATGATTTGAAACACCATCTAGCATTTTTTTTTGTAGAACCATTTTAAACACCTTTTTAAAATTGTGTTAAGTATTCCTAGTGTAAGCTAGGCTGCCACCATACTCACGCCTGTGAAGGTTTTATCCAAACCCTCTTGAAGTCAATTGGCTTTCGATCAGGCCCTTTGTGCGTGTACACTTATGGCTTATTTACCGGGGGAGGGGGGGGGATCCACAGTAGCTGGTGTGCACTAGACACTCCATAGTAACTCCCTGTGTGGACACTCTTATTGCTCAATAAGTGCTTGTCTACACTGCCCCACAGTTCAGGTTAAGGGGGTGTGAATAGCTGTGCACACCAAAGTACTGAACTGTAACCCCTCATGTGGATGCTGCGGCCATGAACTATAAATTTCCTAGGTACCATCAATGTAGTCCTGTTTGAAGAGGACTACACTAGGAACTTTTGCACCTGCAGTGTCCACATGGGGGAGTTACAATGCAGCCCTTTGGTGTGCACTGCTATTCACAGTCCGTAGTCCTAACGGTGGGGTAGTGTAGATGTAGCCTAAGACACCTTTGTGCTCATTCGCTTAATGCACTTTGGAAGTGTTAAGGCACTCTTAGCGCTCAGTAAGAGTATGCACATGGGGAGTTAGTGCAGAATAGCTAGAGTGTTTCAAATTCAAACTCTGATTTACTGTGCAGCAGAGCTGTCAGCCCTCCAGGAGTTAAAGATTAATCTTTAATTAAAGATTGTCATGTGATGAAACCTCCAAGAATGCATCCAACCAAAATTGGCAACTGTACTGTGCACTAACCTCCCCGTGTAGACAAGCCCTCAGGATAGTTTTATGCTAGGAAAAAGATGCGGTTTTGAAATGTGATACAGTAGCTAAATATTTAAAATCTTACTGGAGACAGGGCAAGTTTTACCCTGCCCAGCTAACACATTTAAAACTGCAACTTGGCCTATCCACACTAGGATTACATATGTCGGCTGCTGTGTTTTTAAAACACACTTTCTCCCCATCTGTAGACAGGCCTTAGGGTAGATCTATACTTGGATAAAGGATGTATGTGTAGGGGTTTTTTTTTTGTTTGTTGTTTTTTTTTTTAAATATTAGTTAAGAGGTATTAAAACCCTAGCACTCACGGGACAAGTTGTATTAACATGTGGGGTTCACCTCAGCCTGCTAACACAAGTGTTTAAAATTCACTTTGTCCTGCTTTTACACTAGATTTTTAAAACATGTTAGTTACAATGTGTTAGCCTTTTTCTCTAGTCTAGACAAGATCTTAGATATTTACACATTTGAGACCCTGGTTTAACTCAAGTTCATTGTTTGCCAGTTAGCTTGAGTTACCTAACATCTTTGTAAATACAAATCTAGATACAATTACAGGATGCAAACATTAGTGATTTACCCTACGTGTCCTAGTAAAACAGGACCACAAACTTTAGTTTAGACTTGACTTGAAGAGTTGACCCTAAGGTCTTACTCTTCTTGTACTCAGACAAGTTCCCTTTGAAGTAAACGGGAGTTTTTCCCCAAGCTTCCTGGCCTTCATCTCCTGCAGATCCCAGGAAACCAGCATTAAGGAAATAGCCCAGCAGACTGTTCATAAGGATGCAAATTCTTTCCCTTTTCAAAGGAATAATATGGAGGAACCTCACAGAATTTTCTTGCCCTTATAGTATCTCCCACATGTGTTGACCCTCCTCCTGTGATATCTGGCTCTGACTAAAGACTTCCAGATTTGGTCCTACTTAGAGAAACTGTTTCAGATATATTGACTGCATGAGCCATCAGCTCCACTGCTGGAACAATGACTCTAAAGAGCAGCTGTAATTCTGCCAGCAGCAAAACAGGGACAATGAAAAATCAGAATCAAAATTCCCTTCATTTGATAATTTATTCTATCATTTATTTTTTATTGTAAAAGTTGCTTTCAGAGTATGCCATAGAAAGAGCAGAACCCGGGGTACCATGACTATATTACAGGTTGGAGCAGTATTTTGTTTCCAATCCTTATTTTTAAAGGCTTTTTGCAATAAGCAGTGTGTCTGGAATTAAACATGACAATGTCTTGGGCCAAGAACAAATATTTGACCCCCTGATTTTTTTATTTTATTTATTTATTTATTTATTTACAGTAGTCCTCTGTGTAGATTCTATTTGCAAGGTGTGCAAAGGTAAATAGAAACTTTCTATTCTAGACTGGATTTTTAAAGGGAAAAAACTCACCCCCCCCCCCCATTACTAATAAAGAGAAATTCAGATTTTGCAGATAGTAAAAGTACATTTTCTAAACAGTGGATGTGGGAATTCAGCCTTTTCACTGATGTCAATGACAATCATATGAATCTCTATGCACCTCTTCTAAATATATCTCAAGCAATTAGCTCACATTTTGGACTATGAAGTATATTTCCTAAGTTTTAGGAAAAAGTCAAGATATTTGAGCTTTCTAAAATCACTCGTGCAGTCGATTTTATTTTTCCCATTAAGATTTTTAAGAATTTTAATAGTACACATGTTAATATCATGATTTTACCATAAAAATAATTTTGTTTACACTAGACTTCCTACATATTTAGCAACTTAATTCCCACCTTAGCTATGAATTTCCTTGTCATGAGATTTCACGTAGGCTATTCTTTTGTTTGAACCACAGAACCACTTATGATTTTGATGGGGATCTGATTAGTGTGCCCTCCTCATTTCCTTTAAAAGTACCCAGGTCAAATGAGAGAGAATCCATTCCAGAGCTCTGTCTCATTCATTTTAAAATGCGTTTTCACTGCTTGTGACTCTAACTATTCCCTTTTCAAAATCCTTTCTGACTTCTCCTTCTAAAGAGTGGTATGTTAAGCCCCAACCCAGCAAAGCATTTAAGCACTTGCATAACTTTTAGGAATGGGTAGTTCTACTGAAAATCATTGCTTAAAGTGACACATGAGTTTAAGTGCTTTGCCGATCATAGCCCTAACCCAGAGAGAGGCCCACAGAGGATCTTGGGGTATGTCTAGATTACAGGGACTATACCAAAATAGCTACAGTGCCATAGCTATGCTGGCATAACTCCATAGCATAGACAGGGGTGCTGGAGCAATTTTTATAAGTGGAGATGCTGAGAGCCATTGAATCAAACTGTATACCCTGTATATGATGGAAATCACTTCAAGCCAGGGGGTGCTGCAGCACCCCTCGTTCCAGCACCTATGAGCATAGATGCAGCCTAACCGGTGGAACCTCTCTGAATGACAGTAGCAAGGTTGACAAACTTGTTCTTCCATCCACCTAGCTGCAGCTGTGCCAGCAGTTAGGTCAGTGTAGCTGAGTTGATCAGAGGTGTGGCTCTTTCACACTCTTGACTGACATAGCTATGTAGCCCACGAAAGCTTATGCTCAAATAAATTTGTTAGTCTCTAAGGTGCCACAAGTGCTCCTGTTCTTTTTGCGGATACAGGCTAACACGGCGGCTACTCTGAAACCTAAATTTTAAGAGTAGACGAAGCCTAAGTGTTACACAGTCTGTCTTATTACTACTCTCCGCTTCCTTTCCTCCTCCTTGTACCAAGGACAGGGCTTTGAACAAGTTCTGGGAATGGCTGCTGAACATTCTGGTTGTGTGGCTATGTGGTGTAACAGCAAAGATTGGGACTTGCTTGGCCAGCTGGCCCTCCCTCAAATCCTCCTTCCTAGGAAATGTGGGTGAGGAATAATTAGAAAATATTAATTGCTTTGTTTCAAATATGAAACTTTACCAACTTTAGTAACATCTTGGAAGTTAAAAATTTGCAGATGTGCCAGGGTAAATTCCTGTCTTAAGGATTCCAGTTTTAGGGTCTAAGATGGAGGGTATATATAATGCATCACTTCACACAACTCATGTTTAACATGAATGAATGATCCCTGGGCTACAAAATTGGTGCTTTTTAAACAGTCAAGTAACAAAGTAGCTTAATTTTTATAGCACTCACAATAGCCACAGGTTAGATTTCTCCCTCCATGGGTGAAACTCATGGAACGAACAAGAAACATGGATTTCCATTTCCATTCTTCCATATTGTTTTGTCCCTAAGTGATTTGACTCCTAAGTCTGCAGATGGCCTGAAAACCACATGATCTTCAGCAAGGTCTCTGCATGGACAGAGGGCTTCATGCAATTACACCTTGTTCGCAGGACTGAGCTATAAGGTATTCATTTGCCACTGAATATGGTCTGAAAATTTCCTGTTTAGGAAAAGCCCTCCCAGATGAGGGCTTAAAGTGCAGTATTCTGTTGTCTCTTGTTTTGTTTATCTTTAGTAGATATAACAAGATAACCTTGGGATTAGCTGTGCCACAGCTAGAAAATTAATTCAGAAGCATAGCCTATTGTTTCAAATGAAATTGCAGCAGAAGAAAATGTTCTAATGTTTATGTATCCCACCCCCACACCCCACACTCTTTTTCTGGCATTTTGCAGACTATTGGTGAATACTTTCTCGTCAGTAACTTTATCATTTTTTCAATACAATTTTAGTATGAGGACACAACTCCAGAGATCTTGTGTTCCAATGCTTTAAAAAAACCAGAGTCTGAACTAACTGTTTTTATTGTGGAGTATTTGAGTTAACAGTTTGAGCAATTTATTTTGTTGTGTTACAGACTCGTATACAAAAGCTTTTAGCTTTCTGGTTTTAAATTGAAATTAATTTTGCAAGAAAAATATAGATATTTTAACATCTCTCTTCACTACAGGTGGTGAGTAGGATTGCTCAGTGGCTAAGGCACAAGCTTGGGACTCAGGAAGCTCAGGGTTCAATTTCCAGCTTCCTGTGTGACCTTAGGCTAGTCCAGGGGTGGGCAAACTTTTTGGGGCGAGGGCCACATCTGGGTGAGGAAATTGTATGCAGGGCCGGGGCAGGGCGGGTGGAGTGCGGGATGTGGAGGAAGGGGCTCAGGACAAGGGATTGGGGCAGAGAAGGGGTGCAGAGTGTAAGAGGGGGCTCAGGGAAGGGGGTTGGGGCACAGGAGGAGTGCGGAGTGCAGGATGGGGCTCAGGGCAGGGAGTTGGGGTGCACGGGGTGCAGGGTGCAGCAGGGAGCTCAGGGCAGGTGGTTGGAATGCACAGGAGTGCAGAAAGGGGCTCAGGGCAGGGAGTTGGGTGCAGGAGGGGTGCGAGGTACAGGCAGAGAGCTTAGGGCAGGAAGTTGGGGGGCGGGGGGCAGGAGGGGTTTGAGCTCCAGCCCGGTGCCGCTTACCTAAAGTGGCTCCGGGGTGGCAGTGGCGCACACCAGGGCCAGGGCAGGCTCCCTGCATGCCTGCCCTGTCCCCACGCCACTCCAGGAAGTGCTGCGGCCCCTGGGTGGGGGGCGGGGCAGAGGGCTCTGCGTGCGTACATGGAGCCCTTTGCCTCCCGGCCCGGGGGCTGCTTCTGAGAGCAGCGCCGGGCCTGCAGCACTACCAGGGGTAATCCCACGGGCCGGATCCAAAGCCCTGAAGGGCCGGATCCGGCCCGCGGGCCATAGTTTGCCCATCCCTGGGCTAGTCACTTAGCCTCTCTGTCCCTCAGTTCTCCATGTGATGGTATTTCTCTACCTCACAAGGATGTTGTGAGGATAAATACATTAAAGGTGGTGTGTTAAGATACTATGGTAACGGGCCCATGTAAATACCATAAATAGACACAGGTACATTTGGGATAACAGTATTTGCAATACTGAACCATCTGCCACTGATACTGACAAGGGCTCTAACAACTTTACTGCTAGCTGAGGTTCTTGTCTGTTCCTCATATCAACAGAAATCTTGTGAAAGAAGGATAAAGGACTTTACAACTGAAAGGGAAATTCTATTAGTCTTCTTTATGAGACTCTAGTTTTTCTGTTCTTAACTCATTTAAATCTTTAATTGAAAGACTGCAAGGCTTCTATATAGAATAGTATGCAACTTTGACATAGGTCCTGATCCTCATTCCCTTGAGGCCAATGAGAGTTTTGCCATTGACTTTAGTAGGAGCAGGAGCAGGCCCAGCTTGGAAACAACAATAATTCAATCATTTGAGGACACCAGCATTCTGAAACAATATGTAGTGACTGGCATGTAACAGAAGGTTCAGTTTTGAAGCCGATTTACTGTGAGGAGCTAGTCTCTATAGTGTACCTTTGCCTCCTACTGTGTGGAATTGGAACTGCTCGGCTGTGTTTCAGAAGGTTTTTACTTCCTCTAGCTCAACTAGTCGATACCTGTAGGTTAGGTGGGTTCTGAGTTCTACACCCACTCTCCCTGGAACTTTCATGTGAATGTGGTGTGTAGCATTGTGAGGGCAACTGAAGTTCCTAGGTGGCTACAGATTTGTTACAGAATAACAGATAGTAATGTACAATAAATTGTGTACTTCTCTATACAAAACTGAAAGTTTCAGTAATTTAAAAAGGCAAATCTTTCTTTCTTTTAAAGAGACCTTAAAGTGGTTTCTCTTGTATAGCCATTATTTTACCATTGCTACCAGTCAAACAAGTTTCACAAACATATCAACATTCTTAGAAACTTAAGTTCCTTGCGCACCAAAAAAGAAAGGGGGGGGGAGCTATGCTGGGAATTCTATTTAGCTATTCAACCTTTGAATGATGAGAGAGAGAGAGAGAGAGAGAATACTGCACAATACTGTTTGGGCATACTCCGAATCCTGGATTCACAGTCATGGTATAGATAAGATCATGTTACTGGACTTGATGCAGAACTTGCTGTATGAAGTTCTATGGCCTGTGTTATGCAGAAGGTCAGTTTAGATGGTTAACTTATAATGATTCCTTCTGGCCTTAAAAATCTATGCATCTCTCTTTCCCCCGACCTTACGCCTCCAGGTCCTCACCAGGCCATTGATTTCACCATAGTCACACTTCATAAATGGGAAGATTATTTGTGTTTGCCCTCTACCATCAAAAGCAAAACAGACAATAGGTGGGGCTGGAGTCTCTCCCATCAATTTTTGCGTGAGCTTCCTTGCCCTCTTTGCTTCTGCCTTTGTAGTCCCTTTGTTCTTTTTCAAGGTGGTGATTCATCCTCTATTTGTTGCACAGCTTTTCTAGTGTGGATGTCCAGTGCTAGCATAATCTAGTGTGCACTCACCTAGGTACTAGTCAACTTCTACTCCATTATTTATGTTCATCATCTCTCCTACAGCTCAGGTGTTTGGCTTGAGACAATGAGTCATCCGTTCTGTTTGGTGTCAGGCAGCTGCACCCCAAAGAAATAAAAGCTGATCTCTGCCAGTAATTCTGGTGGACACCTAACCAGTTCAAAATAGAGGTTTTTATGGGCCGGTAGCTTCTAGCAGCACTCTCCCTTGGGGCTTGGTATATGTCTTGTGCCTTCCCATCAGAAAAAGGTCCAAATAGCTGGTTCAGGATTTCTCCCACTGTGCTGCAGTAACTACCCTCTTCCACTTTGAACAGATGGTGTTTTCATCACAAAGAAGCAAGTGAATTTCCCAACCTGTTCAGAACAGAGAATATGCTTGGGGTGGCAAAAAACCTAGAGCTGGCCCTGCGACTGTGCATCTGACCTATTCTGACAGCCTGTGCAGGAAGGGGAGGCAAGAAGACATCAGTGCCCCACCTTCACACTAGCTGGGAGCAGTCCCTACTCTGAAGAGAATTGCAGTTGTGCCCAACTGCTATACAGAAGTGCAACAGCTGTGTGTATTGAACCTCTTGCCTCTTCTCTTACTTGAGCAGCTGGGCATAATCTGTTTTATTGTAAGCATTGAAGAACTGGGACTTTGATATCTAAGCTGCACATCATTGCAGATTTTGTGCTATTGGCAGTAGCAACTTCATGCTAATTTCCACTGTTGTGGTAGATTAAAGAATGAGTATTGGGCATCCATCTGAAAAAAAGAATTGTGAAAAGGTTTGGCTTCCCTTATTGTGTCAGCATCCAGCTTGACAAAGCCTGGTCATGTGAGTATCCTTTACTCACACAACTAGTCTTATTGCTTTCAAGAAACCCTTCTCCTGAGAGAGGAGTGATCACATAATAAAGATAAGAATTGAGGGTGGTCAGGATCATGTCCTAATGAAAGGGGTGGGGAAAATACACTGCAGTATATTTTAATTGCTGACATAAGTGTTTTGTAGCAAGGTGATTGTTATATCCTTGGGGCAGCCGGTGTAGGAAGCAATCACTTGAGGCCAGAGAGCAGGCAGCTAACCAAAACCTCCATTTTATTTACATATATACAGAGAGCTCCTCAGCCGGTTGAAACCGGTTGAGCTAACCCATAATAATCAAACTCAGTTGCCATAGCAACAAAACCATGACAACCAAATACACAACATATTCCTCCCCCCCTAATAAGAACATCCCCTAAATAAAACACAAACTAGACTAGAGAAGGAGGGTAGACTGCCTCCATTCCCGGCTAAACCCTGGGATTATTTTGCCCCATAACCGTGGGTTCGCCCTAGCTAAAGATCCAGCCGATGAGGAGGCCTTCTGTCTCTAGGTGGATTACGGCGAACTACTGGTGTTATTGCACCCGAAAGCACTAGGGGCTCAGGGTCCGCAGCACGAACAGGTGAGGAGGTGGTATCAGCTCGTGCTGGGCAAAGGGGTATCTCAGCCGCTGGCAGTAATGGAGGAGAACAGTCAGAAACAGGTGATTCGTGATTCGATCCCTCACCAGAAGAGGTGAAGTCAGACCCCTCAACTGCAGATGGGTCCTGAGGACTGGCATGACCTGGCAACAGCTGATCTACATGTCGCCGCCAGGTAAGATTCTCTGCAGTCCAGACTGTGTAGGAAACAGGTCCTGTTTGAGTGATGACTGTGGCCGGAACCCATTTAGCTCTGGAAGTATAATTCCGAGCCAAAACTGGCTGTCCCGGGCTAAAGGTTCGGTCTTTTGCTCTGGGTGCCCGTCTGATGACTTGATATTGCTGCTGATGTTGCACAATTTGTCGGGGTTCAGAAGGTTTCAGCAGATCAAAGCAAGTGCGCAGCTGTCGTCCCATCATTAGAAAGGCTGGAGATGCGTGGGTCATAGCATGAGGTGTGTTTCTGTAGGAAAGTAAAAAGGTATCCAGACGCTTTTGAATGGAGTGTTGTCCCCTTGCTGATTTCAAAGCGTTTTTCATTGTCTGCACAAATCTTTCAGCTAATCCGTTGGTGGACGGATGATATGGTGCTGACATGATGTGGTGTATCCCATTTGCTTTCATAAAATTTTGAAACTCCTGAGAAACGAACTGCGGTCCGTTGTCGCTCACAAGTTGTTCTGGCAGACCAAAACGACTAAAGAGTCCTCGTAGTTTTTGGATAGTACTCTCTGCAGAAGTGGACTGCATTATAGAGACTTCTGGCCATTTAGAATGGGCATCTATTGCCACCAAGAACATGCTTCCTTCAAGGGGGCCAGCAAAGTCAACGTGAATACGTTGCCACGGGTTTTCAGGCCAGTCCCATGGGTGTAGGGGTGCCCACTGGGGTGCATTCCTCACACCCTGACATGACATACAAGCTTTTGCCTTCTCTTCAATAGCGCTGTCCAGTCCAGGCCACCAAAAATAGCTTCGTGCAATTTCCTTCATGTGCACTATTCCACAGTGACCGGAATGTAGCTGTTCTAACATCTGTGATCTCAGTGGTGGTGGAATAATGACACGTCTCCCCCACAACAAACAACCAGATTGGACCGATAACTCCGTCCGCTTGGACATGTAGGGAACAAGGTCTGATGAGACCGGAGAGGTTTGTCGAGATGTTCCATGCATCACCAGGTCCATAACGTGGGACAATACTGGGTCAACGCGAGTTGCCTTCTTTATCTGAGTAGCAGTGATGGGTGTATTCTCTACCTGTTCAAAGTAGAAGATTTCCTTGTGGGCACTATCTTGGTGTTTAACTGGCAAAGGCAACCTTGAGAGGCCATCTGCATTGCCGTGTAGAGTGGATTTCCGATATTTGATTTCATATGTGTGTGCTGAAAGTAACAATGCCCAACGTTGCATACGACTAGCAGCTAATGGGGGAATGCCTGTGTAAGGTCCAAAAATTGATGTCAGAGGTCGATGGTCTGTGAGAAGAGTAAATTTTCGCCCAAACAGGTACTGATGAAACTTCCGAATTCCAAAAACAATTCCTAATGCCTCACGTTCGATTTGGGCGTAGTTAGTTTCTGCTTTGCTTAGAGTGCGTGAAGCAAAAGCAATAGGTCTCTCTTCACCTGAAGGCATAATATGTGACACGACTGCTCCCACTCCGTAAGGGGAGGCATCGCAGGCCAATTGCAGTGGTAAGGATGGATCAAAGTGCGTTAGAACTTCAGAATTTAGCAATGCATCCTTAGCTTTGTTAAACGCAACATCACAGGCTTCAGTCCACTTCCAGGCCTTGTTCTGCCCAAGGAGCTCATGAAGTGGTTTTAGCAGTGTGGCTAACTGTGAGATGAACTTTCCATAATAGTTCAGGAGTCCTAGAAACAAGCGCAGCTGGCTTACATTTCGAGGTGGGGGAGCCTCCACAATAGCTTTAACTTTTGCAGGGGCCTTATGAAGACCTGCAGAATCAATGATGTGTCCCAAATATTCAACAGAGGGCTTGAAGAATTCACACTTGTCTTTGCGAACTCGTAGGCCATACTCTTCCAGTCTTTGTAGGGTAGCCTCTAAATTCTTTAAGTGATCCTCTTCATTTCTTCCAGTGACCAGGATATCATCCAGATAGCACTGAACTCCTGACAAGCCACACAAGATCTGGTCCATAGCCCTCTGGAACAGGGCGGGAGCAGATGTTATTCCGAAGGGTAGACGACAGTATCGATAAAGCCCCTTATGAGTCACAATAGTCAACAGCTCTTGGGACTTTTCATCGACGTGCATCTGTAAATATGCTTGACTCAGATCAATCTTACTGAACTTTTGTCCCCCAGCCAGGCCTGCGAAGAGGTCATCGATGCGGGGAAGCGGGTATTGCTCTGCACACAACACTGGGTTGACAGTGACTTTAAAATCACCGCAAATCCGGAGAGAGCCATCTTTCTTCACGATTGGAACGATAGGAGTGGCCCATGAGCTATGGGTAACTGGTATTAGGACTCCATTGGTGACCAGGCGCTCCAGGTCTGCTTCAACTTTTGGCCTGATGGCATATGGCACAGTTCGGGCTTTCAGATATTTTGGTGGACTGCCAGGTTTAATGTTCAATGTCACAGTGATTCCCTTCATACTTCCCAAATCATCTCCAAAAACAGCAGCATGTTTCCTTAGTATAGGGGTTAGACTGGTTTCTTCTTTAGTCATCCGGTGCACTTCTGCCCAGTTCAGTTGAATCTTCCCAAGCCAAGACCTACCCATTAAGGCTGGGTAGTTACCTCTCACCACAAACAGTGGCAATTTAGCCACCTGTCCATTGAGCTCCACCTTAACATCAATAGTGCCCAGCATAGGCACAGCTTCTCCCGTATACGTCTTCAGAACAGTTTTTGTTGCCTTAAGCGGAAGATGCTGTAGCTTTTCTTTATACACAGTCTCGGAGATCAGTGAGACGGCTGCACCGGTGTCCAGTTCCATGCGTATACGTTTGCCATCCAATAACGGGGTTACCCAGTATTCATGTGAGCCCATTGCCAAAGACAAAACATGCAGTGGCACTTCCTCTTGCGATGAGGTGTCACCTTGATCTTCCTGGATCTGCTCTAGGGTATGCAGGGTTCCTCTTTTTGTCGGCCAGACCACAGGCCTCTTTTTCTTTTGTTTACAGGCACACTCAATGTGTCCCTTTTTGCCACAGTGTCGACACACCAGGTCCTTACACCAGCATTCTGATGCCTGGTGACCCGGCTTACCACAGCGGTAACATTCTTGACTCTGCACAGTTTTGTGGGTCGGTTCTTGTGACACTTTTTGCACCCTAGGGGGTGCACCGATGTATTGTGCCTCCCTTGTAGCCAGTTCCATGGAGACAGCAATATCAACAGCCTTCTGTAAGGTAAGCTGAGCCTCTGTCAGTAGGCGCTTCCGTATAGCTTCACTGTACAGGCCACACACTAACCTGTCACGCAGGGCATCATGTAACATTTCTTTAAATTCATAGTGTTCTGCTAGCTTTTTTAAAATGGCTACAAATTGTACAACTGTTTCATCTTCCTTTTGGTCTCTTTTGTGGAACCTATATCTTTCAGCAATTACCAGTGGTTTTGGGGAGAAATGAGACCCCAGGATTTCCACAATGTCACTGTAAGATTTAGTCTCAGGCTTAACAGGGTGTAGTAAGCTGCGTAGCAGAGAGTAGGTTTTAGCCCCTACAACAGTTAATAATATTGGCACCTTCTTCGCTTCTGTAATGTCATTTGCAATACCAAAAAGCTCAAAACGCTCAGTATACACATGCCACTGCTCTGTATTCTCATCAAAAGGCTCCAGGGGCCTGGTCAGAGTAGCCATGATTTTTAGTTTCACTTTCACAGTCAGTGCAAACAAGCAGCTTGTTTGTTTGTTCTTTACCTTAACTTCTACTTCCTTCTGTTACTGGAGCAGCACCGGAGTCTCACCCTCGTCGCCAGTGTTATATCCTTGGGGCAGCCGGTGTAGGAAGCAATCACTTGAGGCCAGAGAGCAGGCAGCTAACCAAAACCTCCATTTTATTTACATATATACAGAGAGCTCCTCAGCCGGTTGAAACCGGTTGAGCTAACCCATAATAATCAAACTCAGTTGCCATAGCAACAAAACCATGACAACCAAATACACAACAGTGATTTCACATAACCACTTGTTAATTGTGAGTCATTGTGTGTCTCTCTGTGGCTCGGCATTGTTCTGTTAAAAATTAGGTTGATTCAGAGATTACATATATACCTCTGTGGACTGTGAACTGTATGTGGAAACCCAGACTCCATGTAAGACAGAAACAAAACAGAGTTCTACTAGTTTGAAAAATTATGCAAACAGGTTTAGTGTGTGTGTGTGTGTATAATAGCAAAATTGAGGGAAAGTGATTTGGGGGAAACACAGAGGGGAAAAATAGAGAAAGCAAGTTAGGAAGTAGATGAAAAGCAGGGAAAGGAGAGTAAATGAAGTAGCAGATTGGACATTCCCATCTGTAGCACTTCTGTTTCTCTTCCAACTATCTGGGAAAAGGTGATAACTAGAATTGGTTGAATTATTCATTGCAGATATTGTTAGACTTTTTCCTGTTCATAAGTCATTCTCAAATCGGCCTTGCTTCTACACAAGTACAAAAATGGTTGGCAAATAGTTTATGCAAACAGAATTCTGCATGTGGGTTGTTCATTGACTTTTCAATTTCACTGTTCACTTTTTTGTTGTTGTTGTTCATTGTGTATGATTGGTCACCTAAGTCTCACAATATTGTTTTTGTACCTTGATTGGATGACTGACACTATAACAGGAAAATAGTCAATGATGAATAGTGAATAATGTATTACCAGTATGAACCTTCAAACAAATAATCATACCTCATACTATTAATGAAATCTTTGGAATTCACAAACATTTTCATGAATACACAGTGACTGAACACTAACAGTGACTCCATTAATTGCTTATATTTGCAAGTAGCTGTTTGTGTTAATCACCTGCCTCTAGTAATTGTATAGTAGAACAACTCTTTTGCCAGCTGTGTATAACATGGAATTGGCTATAATGAATACAAACTATAGCATAGCAACAGTAATGCTCTACACAAGACCAGAAGACTGGTTAGTATTGTTACTGTAGAAAATAAAGTCTTCATAATTTCTAGTGAAACAATTCAGTGTGTTAGAAGAATGCCATCTAGTGATTAGTTCAGGTCATGGCATTACTGTGTTCTAAAAATTGAAAGGTCTGTTTTTTCTTCAACTTGTCTTCCTTCTCTTTCCCACTCCTCTAAAGCTCTTTAAAGAAAGATATCCTCTTAATCAGAGGAAGTAAAGCATTAGAAATTTGCAGTATTCCTCTGTCTGTTCAATTATGAACTCCACTGCAAAGAATAATGGGTACAATTTTTAAAAAGTGCTTAAGTTGACTTAGGAGCCTAAGTCAATGGGACCATTCCTATCCCCGTCTAAATGGGGCCTAAGTCAATGTGACAGGCTCCTAAGTCACTTAAGCAGTTTTTTAAAAGTTGTACCCTGTACCTCTAATATTTGTCTCATGAAATGATAAATTAATCCACTGTAAAATAATAAAACAAAGTAATTTACTAGATGCCTGGAGACAAGTAGTAGAGAATTATGTGCCAGATCCTTAGCTAGTGTAAACTGGTATAACTACGTTGAAGTCAATGAAGTTATGCCTATTAGTATATTAGCTGAGGATCTGGTTCACTATTTTTTGCAATGGAACTCACATTACTGTTTACTAGAGGGGGGTAAAAACCACTAAACTGGAGTTAAGTAGATATGCATTAACAATTCAAGGGGGAAAATCCTTAATAAAACATTGTTTTAACTGCACAAACCTCTGAAAATCAGGAAGTTCAGTGTTAAGAGTACACAGTGAAGTAAAAGTAATTTAAAAGTATGGAATTGGAGAGCTGAGGTACACAAATCATTTTTGTCTATCCTCAGTTTTAAGGAGATTTTCTTTCTTCCCATAGTAGTAAGGAGACAATGCACATTCTACATACAACCTTTCTAGTTTCAGTTCAACAGATTCAATGCATTACAGAAGTGTTGGAGAATGTGGCAGAAATAGATTTCAATAAAGAAAAAGATCATTTATTTGTTTAGTATGGTGGACAAAGAGCAAACTTTAAAGTTATTCCAACAAAAATACAAAGATTTGTGTTAAATCCAGGTTATTTAATTTGTCGTCATAATTCGTTATCCCGATGTTCCTCACCATAAAAAATAGTTATAAAACTAGAGGGAGGAAGACACTCGTGCTCAAAGCCCAGATCTGTATACTCTTGAACTTCAGAGAAGTTCAGACTGAGATCAGTTTGGCCTCACTTGATTCTGGATATTTCATAGTGATAGTGACTGACTGTTATCTTTTATCCAACCATTAAGTTGTTAATTCACAAACAAACAAGATGTTTCAACTGATGCTGTAAGTATCTCATTGAAATCTTTAAATTGAGACTGAGGGTACGTCTACACTACCTGCTGGATCGGCGGGTAATGATCAATCTATCGGGGATTGTCTAGTGTAGACGCGAAAGAATCGATCCCTGATCACTATGCCGTCGACTCCGGAACTCCACCTCTGCGAGAGGCAGAAGTGGGGTCAACGGGGGAGCAGCAGTGGTCGACTCATCGCTGTCCTCATGGCCAGGTAAATCGACCTAAGATACGCTGACTTCAGCTACACTATTCGAATAGCTGAAGTTGCGTATCTTATGTCGACACCTCCCCCAGTGTAGACCTAGCCTGAGTGTCTTTCTAAAAGATATAAAATAGTTCAAATAGAAGTTACAGGCTTGATGCAGTAATTACTGAGTGAGGTTTTATGGCTGGTGTAGTCTGACCTCTTGCATAACATGATTATAATGGTCTCTTCTGGCCTTAATCGATCAATCTGTTTTGTTTTGTTTTTTAAAAAAGTGAATGTTAAGGGTGAGGGTGTGGCTGGCCCTGCATAGATGCAGAAGTGAGAGAGGATGTAAGAACCTTGCCTCCCTACCGCATGTGCTCCTGAGTAGGGGCCAGCCACAATCCTAGTATTTGCACTCATTCAACACTTACTATTTACATTGCAGTATTACCTAGAGGCCCCTGATCAGGGATCAGGATGTCATTGTGCAAAGGCATTATACACACATGAGTCTGGTATGGATACCAACCTCTTTAGAAGTGACAAGGTGGGTTTATGGCTCCAGCTCTTTCCACAACAATTTGTAGAGAAGAACTGGCCTGGAGTGCTTTTAAAGGGTAGCACAGCTCCTCTGCTGACATGTTTTCTCCACGCAGATGCATTCTGGCTAAGTCAGCTCCCACCACTGTGCAATCCCTCTGAACTCCCAGTCATGGGCCGTGACAGAGATCCAAGGTGGCAGGTGAATACACAGCAGGGTGAATTGCACTCTTAGGTATGCTGTTGTAGCTCTACTGAAACCAGTGGGAACGCCTGGCTATAAATATGGCATGAATTGACCTATAGACTAGGAATACAAATAAATCAATCAGCACAAAAGGCATTTACTGTGTCAAACACCCAATGGAGGTCACGAGCTGTGCAGTGAACTTGGACTAATGTGGTTTGAATTCTATTATAATGTCAAAACATAATGCTTGTACTATGATAGCACCTGTTGGTAAATATTTACCCTTTTAGTACTTTCTGTATATTTCATTTATATATAAACTATTTTTTAGAATCTTTAGGATATTAACAAAGAATATGTTGAATTCTAAGGCCCAGAACACTGATCCTTGACTGATGATAACCCTATTCAGGAATTCTGTGTGTTAGACTGTATTTAATGATCTTGGGTGCCTATGTCCATAGAACTCCAGATAGTCTAGGTCAGGAAACCATTCTCTTAATATATATACATATTTCTTACATAAGCACATATAAACCTGGGAAACTGATAAGGGATAATTGTCACAGCAGATAATAAAAAAAATAATTATGGGGGAAGAAAGACCTATTGAACTATATTATCTTGTTAGTCCTCTCCACTGTGAATAATTATGCCTTCACACACAAACCGAGTAAACTGAGAATGTGTAGAAATGACATCAAAACCATGTTTCTTTTGGCAAAATAAATGTTCTTTGTTTAGAAACCCTGAATGATAATCTTTGATGAAATAATTCCAGTTGAGTCTGTTATTGGACAATCTTAAGTCAGACACACAACACACCTGGTGGATTTTTTTTTGTTTGTTTTGTTTTTTTTAAAGAAAGTTAAGGATTGCTGCCATCGTTGGGTCCTTCAGCATCCAAATGCTCTAATGGTTCAAGTCTTCGTGGATGTGGAATTGATGACTGTCGTAGCGCACATTCATGTGTTTTGTTTTTGACACAGGATTTATTGCTGATGAGAGGCATCATCTTATGGCTTTCTGTGTGGAAAAAGTTGGGGAAAATTGCATTAAAAGATCCTTGCAGCTGGTTTCTGAGAGAGAATGCAAATTTACTTTACAAACTGTGGCCCAAAGTCACTCCACTACATGGTAACAGGCAGTTCCATCCCATTCAACCAAACCCTTTCACTGACCCACAGAGCACAACTTAATGGGGGAGGCTTCATTAGCCAATTGAGTAATACTGCATATATTTCTAACCTTTATCTGTACAGAGTTTACATTTATTAAACTCAGCCCGAGAAAGGGAAATTAAGTGAGAAATATGTTTTTCAGTCTAGCGGCTACATAGGAATGGCCATATTGGGCTATATCTAGCCCAGTATTCTGTCTTCCAGCAATGGCTAATGCCAGGTGCTTCAGAGTGAATGAATAGAACAGGCAATCAAGTGATCCATCCCCTGTTTTCCATTCCCAGTTTCTGGCAGAGGTTAGGGTCACCCAAAGCATGGGGTTGCCTCTCTGACCATCTTGGCTATTTACCATTGATGGACCTATCCTCCATGAACTTCTTTAATTCTTTTTTGAACCCTGTTATAGTTTGGACCTTCACAACATCCCTTGGCAATGAGTTCCAAAGGTTGACTGTGTGTTGTGTGAAGAAGTACCTCCTTTGGTTTGGTTTGTTTTAAACCTGGTACCTATTAATTTCATTGTGACCCTGGGTTCTTGTGTTATGTGAAGGAGTAAATAACATTTCCTTACTCACTTTCTCCACACCATTCATGATTTTATAGTCCTCTATCATATATCGCTTAATAATCTCTTTCCAAGGTGAAAAATCCCAGTCTTTTTAATCTCTACTTTTGGTAGCCCTTCTCTGTAGAGCAATGACATACAGGCTACAACTTTTGCAAGCAGTCTTGAGACAATTTATGAGAGAAATACGGTGATAACTCACAGAAATAAGTGAGTCTTTGATCTGGTTTGAGGATTAAACTAATCCTCACTATTCAGACTTCATATATAATTTATATATGTCTGAAAATGATTTAACTGTACCATTTTAAGTGAGCAAAAACATTCATTATATTAAAGACTTCCTTGAGGCACTTACTGAGATTTCTTTCTCTGACCATCCATACACTAGATCAGCATAAGATGAGGCATGTGTGGGGTAGGATGGGACATAGAGACAGACCTCATGATTGGTCTCCAGAATCTCAGCTTTCATTTTAAAAGGAAAACTCTAGTTGTCATGGTTGGAAAGAAAACTGGAAGATTGTGAAGCAAGTGTAACCATTGCAAAGACATCTGCTTGAGTTTGCAGAAAGTCTGAAACAGTAGCTCTGAGATGTGAATGCTAGTCATGATACTTTAAATGCAGCAAAGAATCCTGTGGCACCTTATAGACTAACAGACATTTTGCAGCATGAGCTTTCGTGGGTGAATACCCACTTCGTCGGATGCAACTTTAAATGTTAACAGTGTTAATTATTTCACTGCTCATCAAAGCATGTGAGAAAAAGGAAATATAATCTTATAAAGATTTACACTAGTGTTTCCCAAAGTGTGTGGGCAATTGGGGGTGGCAGGGAGAGCATTAGCCAGGGGGTGCCAGGGCTGCCCAGAGGATTCAGGGGGCCTGGGGTCTTTGGCGCGGGGGGCCCCTGTTTTGGCGGTAATTCGGCGGCAGAGGGGTCCTTCCGCTCCGGGACCTGCCGCCGAAGTGCCCCAAAGACCTGCGGCAGGAGCCCCCTGCAGCCAAATTCCCACTGAAGCAGGACCCGGCACTTTGGCAGTGGGTCCCGCTTTGGCGGTAATTCGGTGGTGGGGGGTCCTTCCACCCCTGGGGCGGAAGGACCCCCCCTGCCGCCGCCGAAGACCCGGAGCAGAAGAAGCTCTGGCGGCCAGGGCCCCGTGAGAGTTTTCCGGGGCTCCCAGAGTGAATGAAGGACCCCGCTCCAGGGGCCCCGAAAAACTCTCATGGGGGCCCCTGCGGGGCCTGGGGCAAATTGCCCCACTTGCCCCCCCCCCGGGTGGCCATGGGAGTCGCAGAAGCTGTATTAATTAAGATGCATAGGGTTGGGGTTGCAGGGATAATGTAATTGGTTTAATTTTTCTATTGGAGGGCTCATCTTTCACAACTTTGGGAAATGCTGCAATAGACCATTCTCCCTGCAGGCTTTGAAGTACTGTAACTGCACTATTCTTCACCAAACCCTTTCAGGAACATTAGTACATAAATCACGAGAGATGAAACATAATTGACTCAATGTAGTTATGAAAGTTTTCATTTGAGCTCGCTGTTCTTCTAGTGAGATTTATAAGAATCCATAGCAAGCATCTAATACTGAGGACACATTTATAATGGCAGGTTTGTGAATGATGCTTCCCAGAATAGATAAAATACACTTTCTCCTGTGAATTGTTGAATATATTTCAGAGGTGACCAAACTTACAGCCCTCAAAGTCACATATGATGATCTTCAGAAGTTCGAGAGCCAGAGCACACCTCCCGGGGCTTCAGCCCCATGGGGTGCACCTGCCAGGGCTCGGGCTTCAACCCTGTAGGGAGGGAAGGTCTCAGGGCTTCAGGGTCAAGGCCGGCTCCAGACCCCAGCGCGCCAAGCGCGCGCTTGGGGCGGCCTTTTGCCGGGAGGGCGGCAGGCGGCTCCGGTGGACCTTCCGCAGTCATGCCTGTGGGAGGTCCACTGGAGCCGCAGGACCAGCGCACCCTCCGCAGTCATGCCTGCGGGAGGTCCGCTGGTCCCGCAGCTCGGGTAGACCTCCCGCAGGCATGACTGCAAGAGGTCCCCTGGAGCCGCGGGACCGGCGACCGGCAGCGCTCCCCCTGCAGCATGCCGCTGTGCTTGGGGCGGCCAAATTCCTAGAGCCGCCCCTGTTCGGGGCAATGTGAGGAGGGGCACACAGGATCATGTGCTTCCCCCCAGATTTTTGCCAGGGTTTGTTGGCCCCACTTAGTATTATGCTCAGGCTTCCTCCCTGTACAGCAACGGCTGGAGCCAGCAAGCTGGGGACTGCAGCCATGGGAGAGGCAGCAGCAAATAGCTGGGAGTGACCGGGAGAGCTGCTGCTTTTGCTTCTGCCTCTCCCTGCAGAGCTAAAGCAGCAGCCCCTCCCTGCAGCTCCAAGCTGTTTGCCTGCTGCCTCTCTATGGGGAGCTAACACCTGGGAGCTGCAGGGAAGGGCTATTGAGGGTAAGTATGGCATGCCCGGGAGGCGGGGGGGATGACTCAAGCTGTTGGGGGGGGGAACCTTTTAAATTGTTCCCCCTGCCCCCCTCAGCAGGCACCAGTTGTCTTGGCAGAAGCCACCAGCCCCACCACTCTGCTGCAGGGAAGATGTCCCAAGCTCAGAATGGGTGGATATGGGCAGAGTCGGCGAGGTGTAGGGGCCTGTGGTGCCTGGGCTCCAGCAAATTCAGGGCCCGGCGTGCCCAGCTCCACCAATGTTTGGGGCTGGGTCTCTTCCCCCAGCCCCGCCTGCCGCCCCCAAGCACCTCCCCCGAGTGTCCGTGCCTGCCATGGGCAGCGGGCAGCTGCCCCATGCAGCTCTGAGCTGTGCTCCCTCACTGGCTACAAGGGAGCAGCACTGGGGGCAAGCTACACTTGCAGAGGGAGGAGGTGCATGGCAGCCACCCCTCGGCAGGTGACTCCGAGTCGACTCGGCGGGGAGGGTTATCCTGGCTGGACCTCCTGAGCAGCAGCCTGGAGGGGCTTGGGTGAGTGTCATGCCAGGGGGGCTGGAGAGCCCCCCCCCCGAATCTCACTGCTTTCTGCTGGGAGAGGGCTGGTGGAATTCCTCTCTGCCCCCCCATCCCCGGGGCAGCCTGCCTGCTGCACCTCAAATTCCTCATCCCTGTCCCAGCCCCACACCCCAAACCCCCTCCAGCACCCCTAGCCCCTGGCCCAGCCCAGAGCCTGCACCCAAACTCTCTCCCATAGCCTGCTCCCCTTCCATGCCCAAACTCTCTCCCAGAGCCTTAGGTGGGGCAGGACTTGGACCCGTTCTGGGCACCACCAAAAATTATACAAATCTGCTACCCCTGGGGGGAAACGGGGGTGGGGTGGGGTGGGGGCTCTGTGAGCTGCACTTTAACTATAAAAGAGCCACATACAGCTCGTGAACTGCAATTTGGCCACTCCTGATATATTTTAAGTGTTCAGAGGACTGTGTATCCTCCTGTCCTTTCTCCTGACAGGAACAATAAGAGAGTATGTGATGTTATGAGTGTACTATAATATTTTATTGGAAGGTGACGGCCAGAAAGAGTTAACTCACAGACTGACCTGACCCATGGGTGAACCTTAGGGACTGGTTAGGAAGTTATGTAAAGGAATAGATCTTTGAAATGCAAGTCTGCATTGTTAGAGATCTCAAGGGTAGATGTTTGCTCAGGTCTTGTGATGTTAGCAAACAAGTCTTGTCTATTGCTATAACTTTAATTCAAGGATCAAAAAAGGAATATTAACATTTGTGATGATATTTGAGTGAAATAGTATTATTGTCTATATGTCTCTTTGAAGGTTGTGGTAACCTGTATCTGAACTGTTTAATGGATAAATTACCCTGTGCTAATTGCCAGGATGTTTGGGGAAAAGAATTAAGCCTATTGTTTTCTCAGGCCGAAAGGCTGCTGGAAATGTATAAGAACCCTGGGACATGATCCTAATTCATCTCAGATCTGCTTTGGGTTTCAAGAGGGGGAAACCTTAAGCCACAAGGATTGAGATCCCCAGTCATTGACTGGAGCCACCCTGAATATGAACATTGAACTATAACCTATGGACTATATCTAAAAGAACTTTTGGTAACTACTAGCTCATCTCTGCTTTGTATCTGAACATCAAGAATTGAATTCAAGTCTGTCTGTATATTGGTCTTTTAACCAACACTCTCTCTCTCTCTTTGCTTTTTTAATAAATTTTAGCTTAGTGAATAAGAATTGGCTCTAAGCATGTATTTTGGGGAAGATCTAAGTTATAATTCGACCTGGGTATGTGGCTGATCCTTTTGGATTGGGATTTCTTTTATATGATCAGATAAGATTTTCAATAATCATCATCAGATCTGACAGGTGTGTCTGGATGGAGGCCTGAGGCTGGGTACTTTAAGGGAACTGTATTGTTTGGACTTCTGAGTAACCTGTATGGCAATATAGAAGTTGTTTTGGCTGGCTTGGTAAATCTAAGTATTGGAATATCCACCAGCTTTTGGGGGGTTGTCTGCCCCATTCTGTTTGCAGTTCACCCTAATTGAGTGACCTCAGCTGGCTCCCACGGGCAGCACCGTCACAGAGTACTACTCAGCTGGCTCATGCATCCTCCCTCCATTACACCTCATGGGCCTAATTTCCTCCTTGGACAGGGCTACTGGAGGGTGGGAAGCAGTAAACATGATATATCTTCACTTTTACTAAAGCTTGTGACACAGTCCCACATGAAAGTCTCATAAACAAAATAGGGAAAATACTATAACGTGGGTGCACAACTGGTTAAAAGACAGTACTCAATGAGTCATTGTCAAACAGGGAGGACGTATCTAGTGGGGTCCTGTGGGGTCAGTCCTGGGTCTAGTACAGGGGTGGGCAAACCTTTTGACCCAAGGGCCACATCTGGGAATAGCAATTGTATGGCAGGCCGCGAATGCTCACAAACTTCGGGTTGGGGTACAGGAGGGGGTGAGGGTTCTGGTTGGGGGTGCAGACTTCAGAAATGAGGAGTTCAGAGTGCGGGAGGGGGCTCCAGGGTCAGGGGTGTGGTGGGGTGAGGGCTCCGGCTGGAGGTGTGGGCTCTGGGGTGGGGCTGGGGATGAGGAGTTTGGGGTGTAGGAGAGTGCTCTGGGCTGAGACCAAGGGATTTGGAGGGCTGGGGCAGGGGGTTGAGGTGCGGGAAGGGATGCAGGCTCCAGCTGGGGGTGTGGGCTCTGGGGTGCAGGAGGGTGCTCCAGGCTGGGATCGAGGCGTTTGGAGGGTGGGAGGGCTGGGGCAGGGGGTTGAGGCATGGGGAGAGGCTCAGGGCTGCAGGCTCTGGACTGCACTTATCTCGAGCAGCTCCCAAAAGCAGCAGAACATCCCTCTCCAGCTCCTGCAGGGAGGCGCGGCCAGGTGGCTCCGCAGGCTGCCCAATCTGCAGGCTGCCCAATCTGCAGTCTGCCCCAGCCGCAGGCACCACCCCCACAGCTCCCATTGGAATGCTGGAGGGGGCCATTGGAATGAGACTATTGGAGCACATAGGAGCCAGAGGTGGGCCATGCTGCTGCTTCTGGGAGCCACGTGGAATGACCCCTGACCCTGCTCCCCAGCTGGAGCACCGGAGCGGGGCAAGTCCCAGACCCTGCTCCCCAGTGGAAGCTCAAGGGCCAGCTTAAAATGGCTGGCAGGCTAGATCCAGCACGTGAGCCGCAGTTTGCCAACCCCTGGTCTAGTACTATTCAGTATTTTCATTAATGACTTGGAAAATGGAATGGAGAGTGTGTTTTGGTTGCAAGCACTCCGGAGGACAGGATTAGAATTCAAAATGACCTAGACAAACTTGAGAATTGGTATGAAATCAACAGGATGAAATACAATAAAGACAAGTGCAAAGTAGTACATTTAAAAAGGAAAAAATCAAATGCAGAATTACAAAATGGGGAATAACTGGCTAGGCAGTGGTATTGCTTAAAAGGATCTTGGGGTTATAGTGGATCACAAATTGAATAAGAGTGAACAATGTGTTGCAGTTGCCCAAAAGGCTAATATCATTCTGGAGTATATTAACAGGAGTGTAATATGTAAGGGCATGTTTACACTACAAAGTTAAGTCGATTTTATATAAGTAGACATTGAGCCTCCGATTTAAGCAAGTCGATCTTGCATGTTCCCATTATGCTCATTGTGTCGGCAGAGTGCATCCTCACTAGCAAGGCTTGCATTGACTCATGGAGTGCTGCACTGTGGGTAGCTATCCTACAGTGCTTGGAGCCAAGTGGAATTTTGCATTGGGTTTGCAATGCCTTATGGAACCAAAACATTTGTGTGGGTGATTATGGGAACGTGGCGTTAGCATCCCATGATGCACTTACTTTACTCTCTCTCTCCCTCCCTGAAATCAACAGCAAAGAAACCACCTTTTTCCTAAGCTTGGGTTACCCAAGCAGATGCCATAGCACAGCAAGCATGGACCCCGTTCAGCTGTACACTGTTGTTGACTATTACAACACCTTGTGCCTTATCCTGCAGTATTTACTCAGCCAAGGCAGGAGCTGCCACATGGAACAATGTGATACAATGCAAGCAGCCCTGCTGGAAGCCATGGAGAGGAGCAATTTGCAGTTGCTGGCACCTGTCACCCATTACCTTGACATGGTGGAGCACCGCTTTTGGGCCTGGGAAATCAGCACTGACTGGTGGGACCACATCGTTATGAAGCTATGGGATGATGAGCAGTGGCTGCAGAACTTTTGAATGCATAAGGCCTATTTTATGGAACTGCGTGAAGAGCTTTCCCCAGCTCTGAAGCGCAGCAGTACTAAAATGAGAGCTACTCTGACAGTGGAGAAGCGAGTGGCGATAGCTCTGTGGAAGCTTGCAATGCCAGACTGCTACTGATCAGTGGGGAATCAATTCAGAGTGCGTAAATCTACCATGGGGTCTGTTGTGATCCAAGTTTGCAGGGCAATCAACAGACTACTGTTAAGAAGGGTAGTGACTCTGGGCAACGTGTAGGACATAGTGGATGGTTCTGCCGTGATGGGGTTCCCTAACTGCAGTGGGGCTATAGATGGAACGCATATCCCTATCTTGGCACCAAAACAGCTTGCCAAAGAGTACATAAATCAAAAGGGGTACGTCTCAATCGTGTTGCAAGTGCTGGTGGATTACGGGGGCCATTTCAGTGACATCAACATAGGATGATTGGGAAAGGTGCATGACGCGTGCATCTTTAGGAACTCTGGTCTGTTCAGAAAGCTGCAAGCAGGGACTTTCTTTCCAGACTGCAAAATAACCATTGGTCATGTTGAGGGGGCGGAAGCTGGAAAGAGGTGGGGTGAGGTTTGGGGGGAAGGGGTGGAGTGGGGGCGGGAAGAGGCGGAGCAGGCTGGGGCTGGGTTGCTTGCTGCTGCCAGCCCCAGGCCACCCTGCTAATCCCCCAGGCCACCCTGGACCCTGCATCCCCCTGAAGTGTGGGGCCCAGGGCGGTTGCCCCAGTCTGTCCTATGGACTGGATGGCTCTGAAAATATAAACCCAGATATTGGTGAAGCATGGGCACCACAGTCCCATATAACTCACTGTCTATGAGCTTGCTTACAATTGCACTGCAATAACAATCAAAGGTGTGGGAATGGGCACCTTCTGGTCCTTGTATCCTCCCCTGGAGTTGAGTGCAAGGGATGCTGGACTCCCCACTCCTCTCCCCCCCACACACTTCCTACAGTTTGATTGGAAATGTGAACTCACTCACCTTCCCTGGCATGCTCCGCCGCCAATTGGTCCTGTGAGGGGATGGGCTCCAGAGTTAAAAACAGTTCTTGGCTTTCAGAGAGAATGGATCCTCCACTTGCGTGCCTCGCACTCTCCTCTTCTTCTTCCTCGTCAACAATGTCCTTCTCGTTGTTGCTCAAGATCACCTGGGGCTCCTAGGAGGGTATCCATGGAGCACTGTGGGGTCGTGGTGGGGTCGCCGCCAAGAATTGCATGCAGCTTCTCATAAAAGCGACATGTCTGTGGGGCAGAACCAAAATGACTGTTCACTTCTCTTGTCTTCTAGTATGCTCCTTTATTTTCACGCGGCACTGCTGCGTGTCCCTGGTGTAGCCCTTCTCCCCCATACCCTATGCAAACTTGGCATAGATGTCAGCATTTCTTCTGCTGGATCAGAGCTCTGCCTGCACAGACTCTTTTCCCCACACAGCAATAAGATCTTCTCCTCCTGCGAACTCCATGCTAGAGTGTGTTTGCAGCTGTGAGTCTCTATAATCAGCTGTGCTAATGAGCTCTCTGCTGATCAAACAGGAAATGAAAATTCAAAAGTTCCCCGGGGCTTTAACAGGGGAGCGGCTGTTTCCTGTGTACCTGGCTGACGTGCAGTGGAGTTGAAAGCGCTCTCTAGAGCGGTCACAGCAGACCACTGAGGGACACCTCTAGGAGGCCAATTCATTCGAATTAAACAACAGTGTCTATACTTGGCCACTTAGGTTGGCGGAAGGGACTCAGTAGCATAGACACATACATAATAAAGTAACCTAATGTGGCTTTTTCTGCCCTAACTTTGTAGTGTAGACCAGGCCTAAGACATGTGAGATAACTGTCCGGCTCTACTCAATTTTGTGTGCCACACTTTAGGAAAGATGTGGACAAATTGGAGAGAGTCCAAAGAAGAGCGACAAAAATTATAAAAGATTTAGAAAATCTGACCTCTGAGAAAAGCTTTAAAAACTGGGCATGTTTAGTCTTGAGAAAAGAAAACTGAGAGGGGACCTGATAAGTCTTCAAATATGTTAAGGGCTGTTTATAAAGAGGACTGTGATCAACTGTTCTCCATGTCCACTGAAGGTAGGACAAGATATGATGGACTTAACTTGCAGCAAGGGAGATATTAACTTTAGTTAAAAACATTTTAACAGTAAGGGTAGTTAAGCTCTGGAATAGGATTCCAAGGGAGGTTATGGAATCCCCATCATTGGAGGTTTTTAAGAACAGGTTGGACAACACCTATCAGGTTTAGTTGGTCCTGCCTCAGCACACAGGGCTAGACTTGATGTAGGGAAATCCTCCAGTGGTGCAGAGATGGTTCTCTGCCATCATGCCACTCGAACTGCCTCTGGTATAGGGGACATTATTAAAGAAAAGGCCTTTGGGTGCTGCTGTTGCCAGCACCATATAGAGCAGCCTTGAGGCTGCTCTTGCTGCTGCTTAGGAATGTAATGGTGCCTAGTAGCCTACAGATCAGGTGTCTGCATAGCTTGGTGATGTGCTGGGTGCTAAATGGAGTGTCTTGCGGCTCTGAGTGAAATCCTGTTCCCACTGAAGTTGATGGGTAAACTCCTCTTGACTTCAATGGAGCTAGGATTTCACTCTCTAGTTCTGTTTATTTCTAACTTGACCTAAGCTGTAGCAACAGTGGAGCTGATATTCCTTCAAAGCAATTGTGCTATTTAGGTCCCAGTTCAGTTTCAAGATGATTTTTATAGGATTTCCCTTCAGAAAAACTGTTTCCAAATACATCAGCATTGACCATGTTCACAAATTTAATTCTTTGCTCCATTACAGTGCCTCACATTATCAATTTTGTTACCAGAGAACACAAAACTCTGGGAACTGCATGGCTTGCCTTTTTAATTCTGTTTGAGCAACAAACTGCCCTTTGTGTTTCAGTACAATCCTTGTGGGATTCCTTACTAATGTCGCTTGCCTGCAGCTGTGGCCATGACATCATTGTGTTGTAACTCAGTTCTGATATCACAGATCGGTCAGCCCTTGCCAGTCAATCTGAATTATAAATCTCTAAAGATAAATGTATATGGTGGCTACACACCTTTACATTCAATCTCCAAACAAATTCTGAATCATTTTCACACTTCATGGATCCCTCAGAAAAAGTTCCTGTCTTTGCTGTTACTTGCTATAGAAATGTGATATGATAAACTCTGGCATAATGGCCTGCCTCTGTACACTTAGGGAATGTTGGTTTTGGTGGATGGTGTGATCATTACAAGTGTACGGTTACATACTGGTGTTCCACTCTTTTTTTCCTGAGTATTTTGTTTGTGCTATTGACTCACAGTTACTGTGTACTATCCTTTGCTTAGAGCACAGCAGTAATAAATTAGTATCAGCAGATGATGATCTCATTTAGTTTCTCAGAAGTCTGCTTATTTAGCATTCTGAGTTTTTATCAATTCTTGACAACAAGGAATTTCTATGACTCTCTATAAAATAAGTTCCATTTTTCATGTGTAATCTTTCAGATAGATTCTTGCTCATATTCCAGTCATAAATCTGACTCTGAGATCTCAGTCTCTGCTGTCCTCAAATTTGAAATATTCAGCCAGTTTTTATAAGCTTCTAAATAAGTCTTCATTTCTCTGCTTCCTTTTGGCAATGCTAAAATGTGCTCTTTCACAGCCAGCAGCCGGGACTTCAGGTGTGGGGCTAGCAGCTGGGACCAGAGCCAGGAGCAGAGCTGAGTGGTGCTCCCTCCCCACCCCCTGTGAGGGCTGGTCTGGGCCCTAGCCGTGCCCCCCTGAACATATCTCTGCACCCCCTGGGGGGGTGCCCCACAAATTGAAGACCTCTGTTCTAAAGTAATTTCTTTCACAAATTGGACCTTTCTGACACTGTCTCAAAAAAAGCAAAGCAAAGCAAGGCAGCTTGGTTCTCAGCAAGACCATCTTTCTGGTAAGTCTGTAGATACCAGGGCTATGGCTATACTACAGCTTAAATCAACATAAGTTATGTCGCTCGGGGGTGTGAATAGCCACCCCTGAGTGATATAACTTATGCCAACGTAGTGCTGTCCACACCGACATAGCTGCCTCCGATCGCTGGGGTGGGTTAAGCCGATGGCAGAACTCTCTCCCATTGGCTTAGGGTGGTTACATAGAGAGCTTACAGAGGCGCAGCTGCAAGCTCTCCAGTATAGCCATAGCCTTACTTGCATGCATGTAAATGTGTGCATATAACAGTAGCCATAGTGGATACTGACCAACTTCTGATATTTAACTGGGATCATAACCTTTTTTAGTCCTGACCCATATCATATTACTGGGCCCAGCAAAAAACAAAACAAAACAAGAGGAGTGGGTGGAACCCACAATATCTTACTAGCACGTCTGTGTATTTCACACCTATGTTACAGTGTGTGCTATCTACCTAATTTGTGTTCACAGATGGCTAGACAGGCAGCAATCCACCTACGTGTAAGTGTAATTTGAAGATTTGCGCGCACATTTACTGGTACATACGCAAGATAGATGTGCACTTGCATAAATATATGTCTGTAGGCTTCCTGAAAATCAGAATCTTTAGGCACACTCATGTCAAAGATATAAACACAGTAACTGATAACTTGCTACATAGTAAGTCATAGTTTGATGGCAGTGTTGCACTACTAACATAATACACATTCACCTATGTGCAGAAAATGAGTTTGGGAATGGTTTGCTGGTGAATGCTTGTTATTAAGATGTATTCAGTGTTGTAGCTGCGTTGGTCACAGAATATTAGAGAGACAAGATGGGTAAGGTAATATCTTTTATTGAACCAACTTCTGTTGGTGAAAGACAAGCTTTCAAGCTTACACAGAGCTCTTCTTCAGATCTGGGAAATTAACTCACTGTCTCTGCTATTACAAGGCAGAAAAAAATGTTTAGCATAAGTAGTCAACATATATTTCAAGGGACGATTCAGGATGGAGTGGTCCATTAACACCCCTCCAGTCATGGGGAGGAAAGGAAGTCCGTGTGAGAAGCTGCTGGGGCAGGGGGGTTGTTAATGGGTTATAGATTGTTTAATAAGCCATAAATCCAGTGTTTCTAAGTCAATGTTTTTTAGTGTCTAGCAAAGTTAATAATGTTAATGCACCACTTCAGCTTGAATGATCCCATTAAATTTGTGTTAACTACTTATGCTAAACAATCTGTTCTAGCTTATATTTAGCAGTGACACTCTGAGGGCATGTCTGCACTACAAAATAAAGTGACCTAACCTATGTCGGTATACAGCCGCCACAGTAATTACATTGCTTGTGCACATCTACACTTTGTTCTTTGTGTCCGTTGTGAGTGCCCTCCCTACGAGCACTTGCACTGATTGACCTATCAGTGTGGGGCATTGTGGAATGGCTTCTGAAAGCCAGCAACAGTTGAGGTAAGCAACACAGTATTTACACTGACACTGCATTGACCTAACTACGTTAACATTGACTCTACGCTTCTCATGGAGGTGGAATTATTTAATTGGTGTAGCAGGCTAGTTATAGCCGCAGGAGTGAAATTTTAATGTAGACACTTAGGGTACGTCTACACTACAAGACTATTTCGTTTCATCTTAATTCGAATTTCTGGAATCGACCTAATGAAGTCGAAGTTGTGTATCCACAATAAATACACTAATTCGACTGTGTGAGTCCACAGTAACGGGCGAAGCGTCGACTTTTGAAGCGGTGCACTGTGGGAAGCTATCCCACAGTTCCCGCACTCCCCGCTGCCCATTGGAATGCTGGGATTTCCCACCAATGCATGCTGGGGGGGGGGGAAATTGTGTGGAGGGTGGTTTTGGGTAACTGTCATCATTGAACCGTCAATCACGCCCAGCATCCCTCCCTGAAAGCGCCAGCTGGCAATCTGTTCATGCACGGATCCCGCTGCAGTTGTGGCCGCTGTCAGCTCCTTGCAACTTATCGTCCACCTCTTCCGCAGTCAGCTGCTGAGAAATTTGGCTAATTTTCAATGGTGCTGCGAGCAGTGGTGGACCATGGGGGACGTTTTACCAACATCAACGTTGGGTGGCCTGGCAAAGTTCATGACACGCGTGTTTTCTGGAACTCTGGTCTGCTTAGACGCCTGCAGGAAGGTAGTTTCTTCCCGGACCACAAAATAACGCTTGGGATGTGCAGATGCCCATACTGATCTTAGGGGACCCAGCCTACCTGCTAATGCCCTGGCTCATCACGCCCTATGCAGGCACCTTGCACAGCGACAAGGAATTCTTCAAGTACCAGCGAGCAGCATGAACTGTGACTGTTCAGTTTCTTCACAGAGAAGCTGAACCTGCCCCTGTTTCTTTACCAAGTTACTGTTGACTAGCGTCTGCAGTTACATACCCCGTCCACCCCGCTTCCCCAACTTCTAACACACATTTAAAAATTAAAGTACGTGCTCCACTGTAGCTTTACAATGGTGTCTTTATTGATGACTTTGCGTTAAAGGGTTGAAACTGGCAAGCACACTGTGCTGGGTAGGGTGTGTGGTCAGGTAAAGACCGCCTCTAAAGTCGAGGTTTGACATGCTCCCGCTCCCAGACCGGTCAGCATTGCCGGACTGGTTGTTTCAACGGATCCTGCCATCCCTCCTTTTTTGGACTCTGTGTGCGGGGGCTATGTGGCCTTGTTGCGGGGGAGGACGGATACAGATTCCTCTGCTGCGTGGCTCTGCGGTCCATTACAGGGACCGTTGCATGACATCTGTAACCCCCCACCCCGCTACAAATGCACGTACCACCCCCAACGACAGAAAACCTGCAAACCACCTCCCATACCAGCTAACCGCCTACTGACTGCACTGTGTGTGTGACATGCTGCTGATCCAGCCCCCGTCTCTGTACCCTGCTAAAGGTGACTGTCCTATGCATTACACTACCCCCTCAACCACCCAACGACCCACCCAAGACATCTAACACAGCGTTGTGTAAAAAACCATGACAGAAAAAGTAAGTAACAGAAAACTACTTTTAATAATCAACAACACAGTAAGGGAAGGACTTTTCAAAATGTAGTGACTGATAGCTTTTGGGTAATTTAACACTGTCCTGTGGTGCAGTGACAGTTTTCACGGCCCCTGGTTACCCTCCTTCTTGTTATTTTTGTTGAGGCGGGGGATTGGAGTTTGAGGCGGGGGTGGGCGGTTGCAGATACAGTGCAGGGGGGCTCTGTCTTCCTGCCTGCGGTCCTGCAGAACATCGACAAGGTGCCTGAGCGTGTCCGTTTGCTCCCTCATTAGTCCAAGCAGCGTTTCAGTCGCCTGCTGGTCCTCCTGACGCCACCTGTCCTCCCGTTCGCAGAGTGAGCGGTGCTGCTGAGTGAGGTTCTCCCTCCACTGGCTCTGCTGGTCCGCCTCGGCTCTGGAGCAGCCCATAAGTTCAGCAAACATCTCGTCCCTTGTCTTTTTCTTACACCTTCTAGTTTGCGCCATCATCTGTGAGGGGCATGGTGGATCAGGTCATGATACAGTTGCACCTGTGTGATGTCAAAAAGGTAGTGAATTTCTTACAATGATACATTTTTTAAACAAAGAAACATAGTCTACTCGGTGTCTGTGAACAAGAGTATGCACAGCACCTGTCTCATGCGCACTCACTAATGGAAAGTTCGATTTCTCTGAATGTGCTTTCATTGCCTGGGGTATTGGGCTGCAGATCAGAGAACCTTTGCAGGAAAGAAGAATTTGTGTAGCAGCAAGGCATGGTAAGCCAAACACTTTTGGATTCATAGAAGTGAATGTACAGCTCTGTCCTCTTGATGCAGGCAATCCTGAAAGCATAAACTCGGCCCCTGTTGCACCCCATCACAGCTGTTCACTGGGAAAGATCCCTGTATGCTGCCACTCTGTAGACTGCAGCACGTGGCTGTTAAGTGAGGCTTCTTGTTATGCAAAGGAACAGTTAAGCACTCCCATTACTAATAGTACCCCAATTACTCTAATTTCATGCAGGAGTGTGCGAGAGAGATCACCCTGAGGAGAGTCTCACGGGCAGAGAGAGTGCGCATGCTGGAAGAAAGCCACCACAACCCAGGGGCCTACTCTGCCATGCTCGTGAGGGCAATGGTCCCGGAGTTCCAGCTTATAGCATGGTACGGCAAAGTGTGCTACCTCGGGGCACACGATAAGCTAGCTCTGCCAAGGAACCTCCTGCATAGACTTTCAGATTACCTCCAGGAGAGTTTCCTGGAGATCTCTTCTGAAGATAAAAGTTCCATCCCCCTGTATGTAGACCTTCTGTTCTCCTAATGTCTCTCCCTGTTTAGTTACAAAAAAAAATGTTAACTCGTTGGTCTTAGCTGCTTTTAATAAATAAATGTTAACTTGTTTAAAGCACTTACGGACTGATCCTTCTCCCAATTCAGGGTCCGTGGTAACGGCTGGGGAGGGTTGGTAGGGGATCTCAGAGAGGGTGAGGAAGAGATCCTGGCTGTCGGGGAAAGCGCCGTCGACTGCCTCGTCCTCCTCATCTTCCCCATCCGCGAACATCTCCGAGGAACAGTCTGTCGACACTATCCCATCCTCAGAGTCCACACACACTGGTGGGGCAGTGGTGGCAGACCCACCGAGAATGGCATGCAGTGCCTCGTAGAAGCGGCATGTCTGGGGCTGGGCTCCGGAGCGTCCGTTTGCCACTCTGAGTTTCTGGTAGCCTTGTCTCAGCTCCTTGACTTTCACGCGGCACTGCATTGCATCCCGGCTGTATCCTCTGTCTCTCATGGCTTTGGAGACCTTCTCGAAGGTCTTTGCATTGCGTTTGCTGGAGCGCAGCTCCGAAAGCACAGACGCATCGCCCCACACAGCAATCAGATCTGAGACTTCCCGGTCAGTCCATGCTGGGGACCTCTTTCTAGTCTGAGATTGCCTGGACTCCTCTGCTGGAGAGCTCTGCATCGTTGCCGGTGCTGCTGAGCTCGCCCCGATGAGCAACCAGGAAATGGGATTCAAACTGTCCAGACAGGAAAATGAATTCAAATTTTCCCGGGGCATTTCCTGTGTGGCTGGTCAGAGCATCCAAGCTCCGACTGGCGTCCAGAGCGTCAACAGAGTGTTGCACTGTGGGATAGCTCCCGGAGCTACTAAGATCGATTAGCATCCACACCTAGCCTAATTCGACATAGCCATGTCGAATTTAGCGCTACTCCCCTTGTCGAGGTGGAGTACCGAAGTCGAACTAAGGAGCCCTCTATGTCGAATTAAATGGCTTCCTGGTGTGGACGGGTGCACGCTTAATTCGATTTAACGCTGTTAAATTCGATTTAAAGAGCTAGTGTGGACCAGCCCTTAGAGTTAGGTTGACACAAGGCAGCTTACGTTGACCTAACTCTGTAGTGTAGATCAGGGCTGAGTTAGTTTTCCAGCCCTGAAGAAGAGTTCTGTGAAAGTTCGAAAGCTTGTGTCTCTCACCAACAGAAGTTGGCCCAATAAAAGATATTACCTCACCCACCTTGTCTCTCTGTTATTAAGATGGTCTATTTCAGGGGTAGGCAACCTATGGCACATGTGCTGAAGGTGGCACGCAAGCTGATTTTCCGTGGCACTCACACTGCTCAGGTCCTGTCCACCACTCCGGGGCCTCTGCATTTTAATTTAATTTTAAATGAAGTTTCTTAAACGTTTTAAAAACATTATTTATTTTATATACAACAATAGTTTAGTTATATATTATAGACTTATAGAACGAGACCTTCTAAAAAACATTAAAATGTATTACTGGCATGTGAAACCTTAAATTAGAGTGAATAAATGAAGACTCGGCACACCACTGCTGAAAGATTGCCGACCCCTGGTCTATTTAGTTCGTTATGCAGAAGTTGAATAGCAACAGGTGGTGTTCCAGAGAGATGATGTGGCTGCAAGGTTGTGATGACACAGCCGAAATATAGATTAAGGAAGTGGCCCAATGCCTATTGAAATCAATGGGAAGACAGGACTCTCACTAACATTAATGGGCTTTGAATCAGGCCCAAATCCAAAGCTTCCATGGCAGCAATTAGAATATTAACAAGGAAACAACTATCCAAGATAATTTTGTTCTTACCATGCAAAGTCAAAATATTTATTCTGATTACCCACTTACACCTCCTCACATTCCATGCCAGCACATAAGTCTTTTTAAACTTTAAAGGTGGTCCCTGAAAAAGACCCAGTCAGTAATGAAGACTTCCACAGCATGTCTGTTGTGCTTACAAGGCATATTCTGAAACCTTGAAGAGAGAGGTGCCAAAAACAGGAGGCTTGATTATTTTTGTATGCTCAGTTCTCCTTACTTGGAATGAGCTGAGGGTCAGAGAAAGGTAGGCTGGCCAGGACCTCTTTGAGTATGGTCTTTCAACTAGTTGTGCACCCACCTGATAGTTATTTCATCTTGATCACATTTCCCTAGTTTGCTTATGAAAATGTCATGTGGGACTGTCCAAGCCTTATTAAAATCAAGGCATAGCACATATGTATCTTCCCCGCACCTCTTCTGGTAATCCAGTAATCCTGTCAAAGAAGGAAATGATGTTGGTTTGGCATGATTTGTTCTTGACAAATTCATGTTGGCTATTACTTATAACCCTATTATGCTTTAGGTGCTTACAAATCAATTATTTAATCTGTTCCAGTATCTTTCCAGATACCATCATTAGGCTGTCTGGTCTATCACTCCCTATGTCCTCTTTCCCCCTTTTAAAGACAAGCAAGATCCTAGAGGACTGGAGAAGGGAAAACATAGTACCTGTCTTCCATGAGTTCTCAAAGATTATTGCTAACAGTTCTAAGATTGCTTCAGCTAGTACTTTAAGTACCCATGAATTTATTCAGGCCTTGTCTACACTACAAGACTATTTCGAATCAACTTAGTTCGAATTTGTGGATTCGACCTTATGAAGTCGAATTTGTGTATCCATACTAAATACATTAATTCGAATTTCTGAGTCCACATTCACGGGGCCAGCGTCGACTTTGGAAGCGGTGCACTGTGGGAAGCTATCCCACAGTTCCCGCACTCCCCGCTGCCCATTGGAATGCTGGGTAGAGCCCCCAATGCCTGCTGGGGGAAAAAATGTGTCGAGGGTGGTTTTGGGTAAGTGTCATCATTGAACCGTCAATCACAACCTCCCTCCAGGAAAGCGCCTGCGGGCAATCTGTTCGTGCACTTTTCTGGTCAGTGACAGCGCGGACGCCACAGCACTGCAAGCACGGAGCCTGCTGCGATCATCGCCGTTTTCTCCTCCTCGCACTTTATCGTCCACGTCTTCCACAGTCAGCTGCTGAGAAATTGGGCTACTTTTCAATGGTGCGGCAAGCACTGGGGGACCATAGGGGACGTTTTACAAACAGCAACGTCGGGTGGCCGGGCAAGGTTCATGATGCGTGTGTTTTCAGGAACTGTGGGCTGCTCAGACGCCTGCAGGAAGGTAGTTTCTTCCCGGACCACGAAATAACTGTTGTGGATGTGCAGATGCCTATAGTCATCCTCGGGGACCCAGCCTGCCCGCTAATGCACTTGCTCATGAAGCCCTATACAGGCGCCTGGGACAGCGACAAGGAACTCTTCAAATACCAGCGAGCAGCGAGCAGCGTGACCTGTGACTGTTCAGTTTCTTTACAGAGAAGCTGAACCTGCCCCTGTTTCTTTACCCAGTTACTGTTGACTCTCCTCTTCGGTTACATACCCCGTTCACCCCGTTACCCCCACTTCCAGCACACGTGTAAAAATAAAATACATGTCCCATTATTACTTAACAAAGGTTTCTTTATTCATGACTGTTCGTGAAAGGGTTGAAACTGGGACGCAGGCTGTGCTGGGTAGGGTGTGCGGTGATGTAAAGACCGCCTCTAAACTCAAGGAATGACAGGCTCCTGCTCCTAGAGCGGTCCGCAGTGCCGGAATGCTTCTTTCAACGGAGCCTGCCATCCCTCTTTATGGAATTCTGTGTGCGGGCGGATATGTGACCTTGTGGTGGAGGAGGACGGATACAGATTCCTCAGCTGCGTGACTCAGCGGTCCAGGACAAGGACCGCTGTATAAGATCTGTAACCGCCCTCCCCCACTGCAAAGTCACATCTCCCCCGCCCACACAGAACCTGTAAACCACCTCCAAAAAACGACCAGGTTGCCTACTGACTGCACCGTGTGTGTGACCCGCTGCTGATCCTGCCCCCGTGTCTGTACCCTGGGAAAGGTGACTGTCCTATGCAATAAACCACCCCCTTCCCCACGCCCCCCATTCGAACACAGTATCCTTTGAAAAAACATAACGGAAACAGTAATTAACAGCAAAGCATTTTTATTAATTAAGTAGACAGTTAGGGGATGGGACTGGGATTGGGACTACTGTGAGCCTGGAAGTGAAGGACTTCGGCAAATATAGGGTATGAGAGCTTTTGGGTACTTGAGCACTGTGCTGTGGTGCAGTGACAGTATTCACGTCCCCGGCCGCCCCTCCTCCTGATTATTTTCGGTGAGGGGGGTATGGGATTTTGTGGCGGGGGAGGGCGGTTGCAGATACACTGCAGGGGGGCTCTGTCCTCCTGCGGTCCTGCAGAACATCCACAAGGTGCCTGAGCGTGTCCGTGTGCTCCCTCACTAGTCCAAGCATTGTTTCAGTCGCCTGCTTGTCTTCCTCACGCCACCTCTCCTCCCGTTCGCTGTGTGAGCGCTGGCACAGAGAGACGGTCTCCCTCCACTGGCTCTGCTGGTCCGCCTCTGCTAGGTAGCAGCCCATATGTTCCTCGAACATCTTGTCCCTTGTCTTTTTCTTTCGCCGCCTAATCTTCGCCAGCCTCTGCGAGGGGGATGCTGTGGCAGGTCTGGAGACAGTGGAAGCTGTGAGATGGGAAACAGGGAGTGAATTCCTTGCAAAGATACATTTTTGCGAACAATTAACTGAGTCTAGGCTGTCTCTGTGAATTCTGGGTTGAGACCCCTGTGCCTGCTGGGGCACAAATCATTTTCGCGGTGGATTCTGGGTAAATGTCGCCAGTCATTCCTTCCTCCGGGAAAGCAATGGCAGACAATCATTTGAAGCCCGTTTTCCCAGAATTGCCCTGGCATACGCCATAGCGTGGCAACCATTGACACTGTTTTGCCTTTTGTGTATGTCACGGTATGTGTACTAGATGCCGCTGACAGAGGCGGGCAAGCAGCGCTACACAGCAGCATGCTTTTGCTTTTGCATGACAGCAGAGATGGTTACCAGCCATATTGTACCATCAACCATACCATAAATTGGTAATAAGATGGTAATAAGATGGGCATGGTTACCTGTCCTTTTGCACTGCCCCATGTGCCAATAGGCTGATGGTACAAAAAGATGGAAATCCATCGTCATCATCAGGCATCCATAGCGTGGGGGGAGCAAGGATGTTGGTGTTGAGTGCTGCACCATCGCGTCTATCTGCAGCATTCAGTAAAGATAGGGTGACATGTAAAAGAGTCAACAGAGGATTGTTTTCACTTCTGGTGGTGGGTGGGGTGTGTGCGCAAATTGCCGAACTATGCCCTGACCCACCGCAGACACTGTGTTTGACCCTAGAAGCATTTGGAGCTCATCCAAGAATGCAAATACTTTTCGGAGACAGCAGGAACTGTGGGATACCTTGCGTCCTCATTCCCCCCTCCCTCCATGAGCGTCCATTATATTCTTTGGCTTTCCGTTATGCTCGTCACGCAGCTGCGTGCTGAGTCTGTGCTATGCCGTCTGTCCATAGATTTTTTTAAAAATACTTTGGACCAGGCGTAAAATTACAGTAATTACCCTAATTAGATGCAGGATTCTCCGAGCGAAATCACCCTGAGGAGGGTCACTGAAGGAGATAGAGAGCGCATGCTGCGTGAAAGCTAGCACGAACCAGGGCCCGATGCAGCCGTGCTCGGGGAGGCAGTGCTCCCTGAGTACCTCATGAAAGCCTTGTGCGGAAAACTGTGCTACCACGGAGCACCCAATAAGGCAGCTCTCCCCAGGAACCTCCTGCTGATGCTTTTCGATTAACGCAAGGAGAGCTTCGTGGAGATCTCCAAGGATGATTTCTGTTCTATCCCCATATCTAGAGAGACCTCCTTTTCACATAGTTAAGATTCCTGTTATATTAAGAATAAAAGTTAACATGGTTAAAGCACTTACCGACTGCTCCTTCCCCTGATTCAGGGTCCGGGTTAATGGCCGGGGAGGGTTGTTGGGGGATCTCCATGACGGTGATGACTAGATCCTGGCTGTCGGGGAAACCAGCGTTGTAAGCGCTCTCGCCTGCCTCGTCCTCCACAAACACTTCCTCATCTTCCCCGTCTGCGAACATCACCGAGGAACTGGCCGTCGACACTGTCCCATCGTCAGAGTCCACGGTCACTGGTGGGGCAGTGGTGGCAGGCTCCGTAGCATCCGTTTGCCGCTTTGATTTTTTGGTTGCCTTGTCTGGGGTCCTTGATTTTCACGCGGCGCTGCGTTGCATCCCGCCTGTATCCTCTGTCTCTCATGGCTTTGGAGACCTTCTCGTAGGTCTTCGCATTCCGTGTTTTGGAGCGCAGCTCCGAAAGCACAGACTCCTCGCCCCACACACCGATCAGATCGAAGAGTTCCCAGTCAGTCTATGCTGGGTCCCTCTTTCTATTCACAGATAACATGAACTCCTCTGCTGGAGAGCTCTGCATCGTTGCAGGTGCTGTGGAGCTCTCCCCGATGTCCAGCCAGGACATCAGATTCAAAGTGCCCAGACAGGAAAATGAATTCAAATTTTCCCGGGGCATTTCCTGTGTGGCTGGTCAGAGAATCCAAGCTCCGACTGCTGCCCAGAGCGTCAACAGAGTGGTGCACTGTGGGATAGCTCCCGGAGCTACTAAGTTCGATTTGCATCCACACCTAGCCTAATTCGAGCTAGCCATGTCGAATTTAGCGTTACTCCACCTGTCGGGGTGGAGTACCAAATTCGAACTAAAGAGCCCTCTAGTTCGAATTAAATGGCTTCCTGGTGTGGACGGTTGAGCGGTTAGTTCGAATTAACGCTGCTAAATTTGAATTAAAGTCCTAGTGTAGACCAGGCCTCAGACTCTGCCAACTTGAATACATCTTACTTATCTAAATATTCTTTAACCTATTATTTCCCTGTGTTGGCTTGCATTCCTTTGCCTTTGTTGTTAATATTAAAGGTGTAAGCATCTGGTCACAATTAAGCTTTGTGATAGACCCAGGCCAGCTGGGTACAGCAGAATAACGGAAGGCAGATATACTGGCCACTGGATTAACAGTTTTCTGTTCCCTGACTGACCAGAGCAGGGGCTGCTCCAGGCTAATGAGAACACCTGACTCTAATTAAGCTGTAAAGAGTCAGGTGCGGCCATTCAGTTAATGTGACCACCTGACTCTAACCTTACCTGACTCTAATTAAGGCCCTGCTCATACTATAAAAAGGGCTCATTCCAGTCTGGCAGGGAGCCAGAGGAGAGGAAGTGTGGCTGAAGGGCTGGTCACTGAAGACACCCTAAAACATTGTTAAAGGAGCCCTAAGGTAAGGGTGAAGAAGGGAGAAGCAGGGGAGCTGTGGGGAAGTGGCCCAGGGAAATGTAGCAACTCTAGCAGTGAAAGGTTGGCTGCTAACAACTGCTACCATTAGGGTCCCTGGGCTGGAACCCGAAGTAGAGGGTGGGCCTGGGTTTCTCCCCCCCCCTCCTCCCCATCACTACAGGAGCATCTCCTGGAAGGGGAAGTCAGGTCCCTGTCAGGACAGGAGGCTGAACAGAGACTGTGGGAGTTCTCTCACCAACCTCCTTGCAGGCCTATGATGAAAAGGGCTCAGTAGACTGTAACCCTGGCCCTAGAGAGAGAGAAGGGCTACATGGAGGGTCGCAGTGAGCCACTGAGGCTAGCATAAACTGCCTACAAGCGCAGGACCCACAGGAGCAAGGTCAGAGCTCTGCCACAGCTTTTTAGTAAAGACTGAAGCAAAATAGGTATTTACATAATGAAGGCTGAGGTGTCTGATCCATTATTAGCTCTGCCTCCCCACTGAGGACATACACCAGGGGTTCCCAAACTTTTTGGCATCACCCCCCTTTTTAATTTTTGAGAAACCCTCACAACCCCCACCTCTCCTTTACCATCACCCAACCCCACTTAATCCTTGTCCCCTAACCGCTCCCTCCTGGGACCCCCCCAATTGCCGCCCTGGGACCCTATTCCCTATCCAACCCCCCCCCCACTCCTTGTCCTCTGACCACCCCCTCCTGGAACCCCACCCCCTATTCAACCCCCTGTCCCCTGACTGCCCTGACCTCTATCCACATGGCCACCTCTGGGACTCCCATGCCTATCCAACCCCCCCTGCTCCCTGTCTCCTGACTGCCCCCCAGAACCTCCACCCCATCCAACCACTTCCTGTCCCCCTGACTGCCCCCTGGGACCTCCTGCCCCTTATCCAACTCCTGCTCCCTGCCCCCTTACCAGGCCACATAGAGCAGCAGGACTGGCTTATTGGAAAGCCTGGGAGGTGGGTGGGTGCAAGCCATGCTGCCCACGTGGCAGCATGCCTGCAGGAGAGGGGGAACAGAAGGGAAGGGGCCAGTGGCTAGCCTCCCCGGCCGGGAGCTCAAGGGCTAGGCAGACTCACTCCCCCACTTGGAATTTCTTCACACACACCCAAGGGGGTGCGTCCCCCCAGTTTAGGAACCAATGACCTACACTTTCTCATCTTTTTCTTGCTCCTAATGTATTTATAGAATCTTTTCTTATTGCCTTTTATGTCCCTTGCAAGGTGTAATTCATTTTGTGCCTTCATGCTTGTACTGTTCCTTTGTACTCATCCTTAGCAATTTGTCCATATTTCCACTTTTTGTAGGATTCCATTTTGATTTTCAAGTAATTTAAGAGCTCCAGATGGAGCCATATTGGCCTTTTACTATTCTTCCTATCTTTTCTTCTCATCAGGTTAATTTGCTGTTGCACCTTTAATATCGTCTCTTTGAGAAACTACCAGTTCTCCTGAACAGCTTTTTCCCCTTAGATTTTCTTCCCATTAGACCTTATCTACCTGCTCTCTGTCTGCTTTTTTGAGGTCCATTGTCCTTATTCTGCTGCGGTCACTCTTTCCTTCCCTTAGAATTATGAAATCATCTTTTTCTGATCACGTTCACCCAAATTGCCTTCAACCTTCAGATTTGTAATCAATTGTTCCCTGTTAGTCAAAATCAAGCCTAAATGGGCTCTCCTCCAGTTACGTCCTCCATCTTCTGAAATAAAAACTTGTTCCCAGCACATTTCCAGAGCTTATTGGACATTTTGTGTTTTGCTATATTACTTTTCCAACAGATGTCTGGGTAGTATAGTCCCCCCATTACTAGCAGGTCTTGTGTTTCACATATTTCTATTCATTCTAGAAATGTCTCATCTACCCTCTCTTCCTGATTTGTTGGTCTGTAGTGGCCCCTATCATGACATGACTCCTGGTTGTTGGTTGTGGGGTTTGTTTGTTTTTCAACCTTATATCTTCAGACATTTTCTCTATTTATATGCTATTGCAATTTAACAAAAATTCCCCAAAAGATCAACCTACAGTCTGTGCACTTAGAGGGAGATTTTTAAAGGCACAAAACATACTTCGGCACTTATCAAAGTCAATGGGAATTAAGTGACTAACTCCCATTTGTGACTTTGAAAATCTCGCCTCTTTTACCTAGCAATCCAGTATCACTTACCATGTTACTTTCAGTAGCATGAACATGAGCCAAATGCTACCAAGAATGTCCATTAGAGTTCAGCACAGCGAGTAAACAAAGTGGATTGACTCCACAGCAGCTAAATCTAGGTTTCTCTTCCTACTGGCAACAACACTTTATCTCTGGAAATACAGTTTTTCTGGAAAAACCTTCCTGCTTTTTTAGGATGGCCATGATTTGGTCAGGTCCTGCTGCTGCATTGGTTATAAATGCTTCTTCCAAGTGACAGAGCAGCTGGCAATGATGCCTTCTATATAATTACTCTAGGGTTCATACCCACATGTTAATTTAAAATAATAGCAGTGATAAGGGAAGATAAGGGAAGATAAGATCTGTTGACCTTCAAGGCACGTTGCACTTTCCATCTCTTTCCCAGGACCAGCCAACAGATCTCAAATGTAGTAACTCATTTACACAGTACAACTTGCTTACCGTACTTTGGTCATGCGATAAGGCTTTCATAAAAGAAAAGTGCTCTTAATAGCTGCTGTTCTAAAACCAATAAAAGATCAGCAGAAGAGGAAGGTTGGGGGAGGCAGGTAGGTTAGGGTACTAACCTGGGACTCTGGAGTCTCAAGTTCAATTCCCTGCTCTGCCACAGACTTCATTTATGCTCTTAAGTAAGTCACTTCATCTCTCTGTGCCTCAGTTCCCTTTCTGTCAAATAGGGATAATAGTGCTTCCCTACCTCACAGGGATGTTGTGAGTATAGAGATATTAAAAGGCATGAGGTGCTCAGACTATGGTGATGTGAGGAGTGGGGGAATACAAGTGCCTCACATAGAACGCATTAACTATATACCTTGAACAACCAAAGAATTTCTTTTAGCATTAAGTATTTATTTATTTGACAACAATGCACACAACACTGAACAAGTGAAAAAAGAATTTACAAATTGGCAGACAGAAATAGAGAAAATGGAACACACAGTGGTAGGCACAAAAGGAATAACCTAGAAGAGTTTTTATTGCTGTGGGGTTTTCTTAGTTTGGTTTGATTTACTTTGTGTGGGCAGCCCTTATGAAAGAATCAATCACAGAAAAGGTCACGTGATGTCAATCTCAGGTAGCACAGGCCAGCTTTGACAGTCTTCTAGAACTAAATGCAGTTCTATAGCAAAGATAAGGCTTGGTTTAAGACAGGTTGCAGAATTATCCTGTACTATAGATTTGCACTATAATGGTGACAAATTCTACATTGAAAATTGCACTTGTAGCTGAGCAGCTATACAGATTCTCTTGCATATGCATTAAAACATGATAATGTGGTTACTAACAGTGTAATAAAGAGTTTACTTAAAGCTTTTTTTCTAATGCTGAGTGGAGACTAATGCTTAGATTTTCAAGGTCAAGCATGTCCCATAATGTGCATGAGTCTCATTTTATATACACATCAAAATGTGTGTATAAATTAAGTATTTACATGCACATGTCTAGTTATTTCAGCTGAGTTACATTAAGAATGAATTTGGCCCAATGGATGCTATGAGGAGAATTTAGTTTAATATCCCTACAAAATAACAGCATTTAAAAAAATACAGGTATACAGTTGTATACAGGAATTAATCTGCCTATAGTGTTTTCCTTGATGGCTTTTAATGTAATATGATGTGTCCTGCTTCTCCCTTTAGAAAGAGCTAATTTATTTAATAAAAAAGTAATGTGGTATGTGCTAGCACTTTGGGGACTGCTGATATTCAGGACTGTACTGATAGCAGTGCTGGCATCACATGTGAATGGTTTGTTTTCTATTTAAGTGTAAAAGAGTTTATTGAAAGTTGCTTTTGAAAATGTCTGCACACAATACAAAAGGGCTGAGTGTCTTTTGAAGTAGCGTAGACAAATTCACAATCAGTGATAGATAATGGGAGAGGAAAAGCTCATTATTACTTCTAGAGTAATTCTGTGTATTTCTGGTCCCTTTTCAACCTTTTATTTAAGGCTAAAGACAAGGTAGGATATCAAGAAATACCCCTAAACACACACTTCTAAATCAAACACCATAGCAACCTTTGCAGCGCAGCAAAGGAAAATTGCCTTTTCATGCATGCTCCCGCCACCATTTTTTGGTGATAGTGATACAAAATACACTGGTTGTTGCCTCTCCCCCCCCCCCCCCCCAAAAAAAGCAATTAATATGTGAAACTGAAAAATGTTCATGTTCCTTAGTTAACTACTAGCTCAAATAGAGATTTGACCTTTTATGTGAAACTGTCTCTCTCTCTCTCTCTGTCTTTATTGTTTTTAAATGGTCATTTTCCCCCCTGACTGCAGTGTCAGTGTTGTAGCCATGTTGATCCCAGGATATAAGAGAGACAAGGCAAGTGAAGTAATATATTTTTTGAACCAACTTCTGTTGGTGGTAGAGACAAGACGCTTTTGAGCTTCACAGAGCTCTTCTTCGGGTCTGGAAAAGATAACTAGAGTGTCAGAACTAAATACAAGGTGGGACAGATTGTTAGGCATAAGGAGTTAATACATGTCCTAAGAAACCACTCAAAATGAAGTGGGCAATGAGCCATAAAGGGCAGTGTCTCTGCTAGACACTATAAAAATCATGGTCTCAACAGAGTTACGAATGTAAGTTTCAAGCTTGTCTTTTGAAGGTGTTATGCTGGTTTCCTTTGAAGATGAGGACAGCGATAGCTGATTATAGAGTGATCGCTTTGTGACTAGCATTCGCCTAAGGGTGATAGGATGTTTTTGTCTTTCATCATTTTTCTGTGTGAGCTCATCCAAGAGCATAGTGATTGCCTGGCTTCACCCACATAGTTGTTACATTTCTCTGTCTTCACCTTGAGAAAAAGATAAGTATCTCTGGGCTTGGCTACACTTACAAATTTGCAGCGCTGCAGCAGGGTGTGAAAACACACCCTCTCCAGCGCTGCAAATTGCGGCGCTGCAAAGCGCCAGTGTGGTCAAAGCCCCAGCGCTGTACATCACCTCCCTGTGGGGAATAGAGTACGGACAGCGCTGGCGCTTTGACTACACTTAGCGCTTTGAAGTGTAAGTGTAGCCAAAGCCTCTGTGGTTCATAAGACTTAGGGCCCTATTCTGCCTTCTATTTAAGTCAATGACAGAACCCACAGAGAGTAGGATAAAATCCATATTTGTTCACAGCTTCAAAGGATTATGCTAAGCAGGCAAGTTTCCTAATAGTAATAGACTTAAATAATATTTTCATATTTTTAACATAGGCAGGAACCATCTTAAAAAAAATTCCACGAGTCCTGTACTGAGAATCTCCATTAGTTGCACAGGATATTCATCTGCTTGAACTGTCTGGAGAAATTAAGTTCCCAGTTCCCATGTGAAATGATACCATAATTTAATACGGAGATTAAATTTTACAGGAATACATCTGTGCTTACTAAACTGAGCCAATGTCTAACATTTCTGAAAATTGACTGTAGGGTTACAATAGGCCCTGACTGATCTTTGGACTATCTACTCTGACTTGCTGCAGAATCTACTTCTTGCTTTCAGATCTTGGGCATGCTCAATGGAGGTGATAGAGAAGATCCTTGATGATCATAGGGATATTGATCACACAGGGTTCTCTTTGCATATGTCTACATTACATCCCAACTAATTCAGGCTTATGGGGCTTGGGCTCAGGGGCTGTCTAGCTGTGGTGCAGACATTCGAGCTCAGGCTGCAGCCCAAGTTCTGCAACTCTCCCACTTCACAAGGTCCTAGAGCCCAGCTGCAGGGTTTTAATTGCAGTGTAGACATACCCTCAGTGGCTGTCTTTGAGGGTCACTGAATGGTTTCAATACTTGAGGGCATGGATCTAGCCTGCACATATGCATATTAACAAAGTGTTGCTCCTGACCCCTCAGCTTCTCCTTCCTCCGCTCCAGGCTGGTCTCATGGTGATTCTTCTCTGAAGTGTAGATGGGGAACTTGCCATCTCTCCATTTCTGCTCCCTATATCCAGAGTAATTACAGGCCAGTAGCACAGTGAAAGGTAGATATGGAGTCCAAAGAGAAAATGGGGAAGGGAGGTGGGGGGGCATGGTTTTTGCCTCAGCATAATGGGTGATAGTGAATTTATCACTCTGGAAGCAAATTTGCAACTCTTATACATAGTCAAGAACTGTAAGACAAATGTTTTAAGATGGACACCACAGCATATGGGCTGCCTTTACATATATTAGAATTAACTTCTACAGCACCATTACATGGTGATGGGTACTATATAAGCAAACACAAATAGAAATACAATGATACACTATTGCAAACATAGTGCATTAAGGATAGAGAGATTAGATACTTCCAACCCAGTTAATGTGCTGAGTTGTTTTGATTTTCTTATTATTTTTGTTTGCAAAAGAGAGAATCAATGGTAACACAATGGAAGCAAGAGATGTAAACCTGGTCCCCTTTGCAAGGCTGGCAGAAAGGGACTGCGGCAGAGCTGGTGCATTTAGCCTCTGGGCTCTGGTGAGGGAAAGGAGTGCTTTGTATTATTCTTTAGTGACTCCTCTAGCTGATTTACATGTGGAATTGATGGTGAGACCAAAGAAAAGACTAGTAATGCATGTTTGCACAGCAAAGCTTTGAAAATATGCACTAACTAGCACATTGAACAGCAGGGCCGCCCAGAGAATTCACCCCCAATGCCAAATTGCCGCTGAAGACCTGGCACTCTGGCGGCGGGTCCCGGGGTGGAAGGACCTCCCGCTGCTGAAGACCTGGAGCGGAAGAAGCTCCGGGGGCCCGGGCCCCGCGAGAGTTTTCCAGGGCCCTCAGAGCGAGTGAAGGACCCCAATCCAGAGGCCCCAAAAACTCTTTTGTGGGGGCCCGGGGCAAATTGCCCCACTCCTTCCCCCCCCCCCGGCGGCCCTGTTGAACAGACTCTAATGTTCCCATTGCCGTTGTCTATAACATGGAGTGACTTATTACAAAAATGGTTTTAAGCCCTGATTGACAGGGTCCAGTGGGAGCAGCATTTCACCTTCTCAACAGAATGAATGGTTGTCATTTCACCTGCACGTGGGAAAAGGGGTAATGTATTGAAAAACATGATTGTGAAATGGGATTCTCCAAGCTTTGAGACATGCTTGGATCCCCTACATGTTTGGAAACACTAAAGAGTTAACTTGAGTGATTGGTACATGGGTAAACCTACCCCGGGTCTGAGCAGCCCCACTGCAAAGCCATAGCCGAGCTACTTAGCCCACAGTGGTGCTTCATTCACTTGTGTGTGTTGCTAGGACTTCCAGGAACATATCCCATGGTTCTTAGCATTACAATGAGCCGAGTCACTCCATGATTATTTTCCAATGAGTTGTGGGAGAACTTGTCTGTTCTGGGCATTAAAGGGGGAATTATGGGAAGGCACTGGAGGACTGTCATGACTCAAGTAGCTTAGCTTGCTGAAAGTGGGAGGGATACTAGCCCTGATGAAAGCAGCAGCTGGGCTTTTGCCTGTACCCCAGAGAGGCCAGCTAGCTTGGGCTGAAGGCACCACCAAACTCTGGTCAGACGTTTTTGTATTTGGATGGGAGCTGGGTTACTTTTCTGACTCCTTTCATCATTCATATGATAATTCAGTGTTTGACTTTGTCATGTTCATAAACTTTGATGGCAATGTGCCCCTTCACAAGCCTTGTTGTTATACCCTCAGGAGGATTCTGTTCTAAAGTGCAGGGAGTCAGACTAAACACCGTTCCTTAGCTCACAGGCACTTTATTTTAAAAAAAAATTGCTGCAGGAGCAGGGTTTTTTAAATCACTGCTTTGTTCCATCACTCATCAGGATGCTATGCATTAACATTTTCTATGAAACAAGCCAGGCAGTGAAGCTGCCTAAGGCGTTCCACCCAGACCCAGCACTGAAAATGTAGATTATTCATGTTTGATTTAACATAATACATGTGATTGCCTATGTCTGATGCATATTCAACCATATCCTACTCATTCACATAGCAGCTTTCACACGGAGAAAAAATGTCTGGCCTCTGACAAAACCATGGACAAAACACTAATATGTAGAGAGTAAGGTGCACATACAGGGATTTGTGTATGTTAGTCCTAGACTCTAAGGAAAACATAAAATGCACAAATATATTAAATGTGATGGATGTGCTCACTACATGCTAGGTACTTGCTTTTTATTTGAAAAGCAATAGTCTTAAAGAAAAAATGTTTAGAGCAGTCTCATTCCAGAGCAGACAGCACTGTTTAGATCCTTCAAGAGGTAGAATGGACTTGCAGCTAAGACACTGGTCTGCAACCTAGGAAATCTGGGTTTCATCCCTGGCTCTGCTAAGGACTCTCTCTAGGTGACTATGGGCAAGTCACTTATCTCTCTCTGCCTCAATGTTCCTCTGATGGGGCGGACTGGCCCCACACTGGGACTGAGAGAGTTAACTCTTCCCTGCTGGCAGAGAGAGCCACACCCCTGAGGCTCTGCTGGGCATGCTTCAACTGGGAGCCAAGCATAAAAGTCTGCAGAACTGATCAGTCAGGGCTGGTGGCTGGGGAAGGAGGACCCCCAGCAGACACACCAGCCCAGGAGCAGTTATGACCCTTATGGGGGGAGCTGAGGAGCCAGGAAGCGGACTCGGAGACTGGCAGCTGTTGGAACCCCAGGGAGCACTGGGTGCTGAGGAACCTGAAGACCCTGATGCCACAGGAACTGCTAAATTTGAAGAATTGGTAGGAAGTGACCCAGGGAAGGAAGGGAGTGGTATCTACCATCACTCTGAGGGCAGCGTGTTGCGGTAGGATTCCCTGCTGACCGTGGCGGATCATGCAATCACTGACAGGGCCCTGGGTCAGAGCCTGGTGAAGGTGGGTGGTCCCTGGGCTCCCCTACCAGGGATCTCTTAACTCCCCCCCCCTCCCCCTTGGTGGTGATATAATTCACTGACCCCTCTCTCAACCCCCAAAGGAGATAGATGGACTCCAGCCACTGGGCCGTGCTATCCCCGGAGGGGGAAGAATGTAGAGAGACTCTGGCCATTAGGCCATGCTGCTTTAGGAGCACACTATAGAGACTCTGGCCGCTAGGCCATGCTACCCCACCGGGGGAAGGAAGGGGAGAGACTCTGGCCATTGGGTCCCACTGCTTTAGGCATGCACTATATAGACTCCGGCCACTAGGATGCGCTATCCTACCAGGGGAAGTGGATTTAGAGGGACCCTGGCCATGGGGCCATACAGCCCTGACTACTAGGGAGGTAGTAAAACCAACATAGACACAGGGAGGTGGGGTTAACTTCACCCCCCCCTTGAATCAAAGGGGTTGATGGGGTACAAAACCTGCCACAGTTCCCTTCTGTAAAATGGGGATAATACTTCTGAAGGAGAGTCCAAAAATTAAGACAGACCAAAAAAACCACACGCAGAAAATCTCATTTGAATTTTGGGGCTGGCACTACTGGTTTTATCAGGTAGGTTATAAACTCTTCAGGGCTGGGCCTGTCTCTTGTGTTGCAGAGCCTATCACCCAGTTTCCGTTTGGACTTCTAGTTTCTACAGACGCCTTCTGGGTTATGCAAACCCAATTTACACAAATCCACATTAACGGAAAAAGTTCCGTAAGCTAGAAATAGGAGGTGGTTTGGGTTTGGTTTTTTCTGTGTGTAATGGTTGGGTATATGTACGCGTAAGTTGGGGAGCATCTGTAGTGTAATACACATAATTGATAATACTTAAAACCCAACTCCAATGGTCTAGGATCCTATTTTTGAGAAGAGAATATTCCAGTGGGCACTAAAGCAGTGTCTGAGTATAGTTTAATAAAATAAAAATATCTGTCACGCAACTAGATACAATTTCCTCCTATGGCAACACATAAGTAGCTGACACAATAAAAAGATCTACATGTTTTTTAAAAGTTTTTAAAAAAAAAAATCTTTAATTTTGGAATTTTGTTAACAGAGAAAAATGTTTACCAGGAAAACACAGTGCATGCCCCAGATTGAAAAGGCTAGGGTTAATCATCAGGTTGGTTTATTGTTGAGAAGTAGAAATTTCTGGCTCATTGTAAAGAGTTGGCATTTCCGTTATTGCGAATCTAATTAAAGTGAGTTATCTAGCTTACAAGGGAATCATTAATATGTGAAATCTAGAGTGAATTTTGTCTTGGATCATTACTGTAATTATTTGCTGCAAGCACCAATTGTTAGTGATTTTATAGTAGCATGCAACAGAGTCCTGTGGCACCTTTTAAGACTAACAGATGTATTGGAGCATAAGCTTTCGTGGGTGAATACCCACTTCATCAGATGCATGTCATGCGTCTGATGAAGTGGGTATTCACCCACGAAAGCTTATGCTCCAATACATCTGTTAGTCTTAAAGGTGCCACAGGACTCTTTGTTGCTTTTTACAGATCCAGACTAACACAGCTACTCCTCTGATACTTATAGTAGCATGTCTTTCATGCTTTAGTCACCTATTAAAGAGTGCCCCGTGATTATTAAAGTGTCCTCTGAGTATGAAATCAGTGCTCTTTCAAAGGAACTGTGCAATATTGAGATGTAAGTGCATTTTATCTGCTGCATACACTTTTTTGCACTTCAACAACAGTGCTATGGTATGTTAATGGGGAGAGGGGAGGCCATTTGAAATATAGCTAAGGAAAGGGAGAATCTCTGGTCAAACAGGACATTTCATCCATATCTGTCGGATCTGCACAAATGCCCACAGCAGACTGCCTACAGCAGTTTTGGTCCATCATAAAAAGTCAGATTCAATCTATTGCTAAGAGCAGACGCCCTCTTGATCTTTTCTTCACTGCCTCTATCCCTTCATCCTTGACTCCTTCTTTCAGAAGGGTGTGATATTGCTGAGCCTTCCCGTGGAAAATCTTGAATGACAGCTGTAAAGATCATAGGATCTGAATCTCCACTGCCTTGCACTTGTGAAGTCATTTAAATCTGTGCAAAGATGGTATAGATGACTACACAGGGTATAAGGCAGTGGAGAATCAGGCTCCTAATCTCACATTTCCTAGTTACAATTTAATGCTTAATAGATAGCATTCTGTTAGAGAAATGGGGTTCCTCTCATTAGTGTGTGGTGCACCAAGGCTTGGAAAGTGCTAGTCCTGGGAACCTCCCCCTTCAGATATTAAAGAGTTATGTAGTTATCAGATGCCCTTTGTACAATGTTCAGAGAAAAAATGATCTTTAGTAGTCAAACCTCCTATTTCTTTATTTTTGTGTACTATTAATGCAAGTGTTTGAAAGGTCCCCTGGTCTCAGGTTGTTTCTACAAACTAAAGCACTGGTAATATCAGATTGGTCCTGACGTTTTGTGAACAAATAAAATGTTTCTGTATTGCAAACTAGAATAACCTGTTGTTCCATGGTGTCTTTCAGGTGTCTACCCTCCTGTGTCACTCAACATACTTTTTCTATTCCATTTAGTCTTTTACCCATCAATATACTATGAGTATTTACCTTCTCATTCTGCAAGCATTCAATAACAAGAATGTTAATTTTAAATTTTCATTTCTCTTTATTTTTAAAGTCAGTCCCATACCATCCAAATCCTAAGGTCATCTTGTTTGTTCTAAAACGATACCAGAAATTCCAATGTCTCAAGCTGCAGAAAACATTGCCCATGGTAAAAAAAATTAATCTTGTGTTTTCAAGCTCTGTCAATCTATATTGTATTTTTAAAGGGCAGCTCTTCGGCTGATGTAAATTTTCATACTTCTGACTTCAGTGCAACTATAACATTTTATACCAGCTGTGGATCTGTTACTGAGTTTGTTTCACATTTTAGAAACCAGTGTCACATCTAGGTCTTGGGAAATTGAAAACTGATTTTTAGGCAGATAATCTTTCCCAAATAAAGATACAAGAACTTTTACCAATATACAACCGCCATTAAATTATTCCATTCATCTCTGCTTTGAAAAGAGTGACTCATTCCATGTTGATTGCCAGCTTTGTGTTAGGTCTGAACTGGATCAGCAGAAATTTATCAGCTGATAGCTAGCAGAATTGCAAAGCATCTTTCTCTCTGCTCAGCACAATAAACAGTAACATTCAGTTTTGTTTTCAATTTCTTTCTCTTTACCTTTTGTTAAGATGTTATTTGATGCCAGACACACAGTACAGGACATTCGCTTTGTTTGCATAAAATGTGAATGTTTGAACTCTGTGGGTGGAGTGCAGAAAAGTTGAGAGAGTGAAATTCATCCCTTAATCCACCCATTCCCATGACTGCTACTCCAGCCAGTGAACTGCAGTATCATGTGAAAGAACAGTGAATAATCATAGAAATGCTATGCTGAGGCAGGACCAAGTAAACCTAGATGATCACTGACAGGTGTTTGTCTAACCTGTTCATAAAAACCTCCACTGGTGGGGATTCCACAACCTCCCTTCGTAACCTATTCCAGTACCTAATCCTTATAGTTAGAAAGTTTTTTCCCTAATATCTAACCTAAATTTCCCTTGCTGCAGATTAAGCCAGCTACTTCTTGTCCTACCCTTGGTGATTATGGAGAACAATTGATCACCATGCACTTTATAACAACCTTTTTGCATATATGAAGATTATCAGTCTTAAGACTACATGTAACCTGGTTTTTTTAACCTTTATCATTTTTGTTGCTCTTCTCTGGACTTCCTTCAACTTGTCCATACATTTCTTAAAGTGTGGCACCCAGAACTTGACACAGTACTCCATCTGAGGCCTCACCAATGCCAAGTAGAGTAGGACAATTACTTCCCTTACATAGAACACTCCTGTTAATATACCCCCAGCATATTAACCTTTTTCGCAACTGCTTCACATTATTGGCTTGTATTCCACTTTTGATCCACTATTTTCCCCCTCTCCTTTCAATCCTTTTCAGCAGTACTATGACCTAGCCAGTTATTCCCCATTTTGTCACTGTTTATTGAGGTCATTTTGAATTCTAACCCAGTCCTCCAAAGTGCTTGCACCCCTTGCCAGCTTGATGTGATCCACAAATTTTGTAAGTGTACTCTCCATTCCATTATCCATTAATAAAAATATCAAATAGTACCAGATCGATGACAGATCCATGTGGGACCCCATTAGATACATCCTCCATTTTGACAGGGAACCATTTAACTATTCTTTTGAGTACAGTCTTTCAACCAGCTGCACACCCACTGATAGTAGTTTCATCTTAACCACATTTCTCTAGTTTGCTTATGAGAATGTTATGTGGGACTGTATCAAAAGCCTTTCTAAAATCAAGATGTGTCTCATCTATAACTTCCCCTCTGTTGCCCCATCCACTAAGCTAGTAACCCTGGCAAAGAAGGAAATTAGGTTGGTTTGGCATGATTTGTTCTTGACAAATCCATGTTGGCTACTATTTATTATCCATTATCTCCTATACCTTATAAATTGTTTGTTTAATAATGTGTACTGGTCTCGTCGTAGGTATTGAAGTTAGGCTGATTGGGCTATAATTTCCTGGGTCCTCTTTGTTCCCCTTTTTAAAGATAGGTACTATCTATTTGCTCTTCTCCAGTCCTCTGGGACTTCATCCATCCTCCATGAGTTCTGCAAGATAATTGATGATAGTTCTGAGCTAGCTTCAGCTAGTTCCTTAAGTACACTCGGGTGAATATCAACAGATCCCGCCAATGTGAATACATCTAACTTAGCTAAATATTCTTTAGCCTGTTCTTTTCCTATTGGCTTGTGGTATTGCCCCCTCGTTAATATGGTATTAAAGATCTGATCAGTTACTGTTTTCAGTGAAGACTGAAGCATGCTGGTTGCATGATGCACTGGGATCAATGGGGGCACTTGAGCTGCATAAATGTGAATTGTTGACTCTCAAACTGACGATCTGCATTAGCCCCACATAAACTAGCACAGAGACCACCCTGAAGAACTCACTGAGAGTATGAAGATGCCCCTCTGAGAGTGTTCAGATAGGCAACTTCCTGAATAGGCCTTATATGGGTTAAAGTTGTGTGACAGGCCTTTCCACAAGGAATTAATTTGGCTCAGAATTCAATAGCAAACATATCTCCCTTGATCAAAATTTTGATAATCCCTGTGGTCTTGGACTGATGAGTGAAATTCATTTTCTCTGCCTGCTCGCATTCTACCCACAAAGGGCTTGAATGACTAAAAGGGCAGGACAGACAATGAACCAACCTCCTCGGAGTATGACCTCTGAATTCAACTGACTTACAAGGAATGAATTTAGTCCTATATGTCCTCAATTTTAGATTCAAATCACAAGATTCAAGTTGTAAAGAATGACAGAACAGTCACCATTAGCCCCTGTGAATCCTACTTCTGTGAAGTTTTGATATGATGTTCAGAGTCTTTGTATTTTGGTTTCATTGTCTCTCTTTAGCAGCTGGTATATTTTAATAACATGATTTATTTCCTGTTGCCTCTGCTTTTCCATTAACTTTGCCATCCAGCAAAATGTATCCCTGCTTTCCTTGAAGTACAGAATACTGGACATAACCCCAGCACCTTATAGGACAATTCTGTGTTTTGCTCTATATTTTGTCTCCAATAAAACCTTAATGCCAGGAGTTACGTTTTTTCCTGTGTTTCCATTTAGAATGCCAAAATTATCGGTGTAGAAAATATATGAAGGCAGCAGTTAAAACTGCCACATTATGGAGATGCAGTACTCTCTCCACAGTTAAGATTGCAACTAGTTTCCATTGTAAAACCCTATAGCTTTGGTTTGAATATCTGTTTGGCCAGAAAACTGTAGATTTACTATGAGTGGAAAGTATAATTTTGCAGCTCACTTAAATTTTTTTTTAAAAATCCAGCAAATTGTTCTGCTGGATGACTGAATCTTACAAAGAACACATACGTCCTTCTATCACTAACAGAGAGAAAGATACGCTTGGATATTTTATTATGGAGAGGGGATAAGCTCTCTGTAGTTAAGGTTATACCCAGACCAGTCATTCTGATAAGTCTTGTAACTCCACAAACAAAATATTCTCATGTTTTTAGATTTTTAGGGTTAAATCTCATGAGAAATCACTTTTTAAAAAAACTGAATTAAATTACATCAAATTATTTTTTTAAATGACTTCGGATTTTTTTGTAAAGTGTGAAATGTTTCTCTCTGAATGAAAAAAATCACATTACACCAAAGGTTCTCAAATTGGAGGTCATGACCCCTCAGGGGATCATGAGGTTATTACATGGGGGCTCACGAGCTGTCAGCCTTCACCCCCAAATGCTGCTGCTCCTCCAGCATTTATAATAGTGTTAAATTATTGACACTCACTGTCTGAAAGGCCTCACCAATACAAAAGTTTGAGAACCACTGTATTACACACATGTCAAGAATACATGGATTTTGAGAGAGGTTTTAGTTTTTTTTGTGTTTTTTTTTGTGTGTTTTTTTTTTTTTTTTTTACAAGAAGCAGGTTTCAAGGGCAGGAATGATAAAATATTTAAGAAACTGATGTGATGGGACTGGATATATGGCGTGTTTTGGTTCAAAGCAGCCAGAGGAGACCTGGGAACTGATTCCAATGGGCAAACTGATATCTTTAACTATTCATTTTCTTGTCTTTGAGTGATTGAGTTTTATAAATAATGAATAACTATGCTTTTGTCACTTAGCAACCTTAACTTTTATTTAAAATGTTTTTTGCAATGAATAAGCTTTAAATTAAATGTAAAGCTCCAGCAAACCTATAAATAATTTCTTGAAAAATTGTGACTATGAAGATGCATATGTTGCCCTTCCATGTGACCTTGTAATCTAATTGTCCTTGTCGGAAAAGGCCATGTGATGACCCTAAAGGCTATTAAGAAACAAACTGATGTTTAATCAGTTCTTGTTGGATAAACTTGAATCTCCTTTGGGGACAGATGGTTCATTTGTTTGCCCAGATTAATTATGATATATTGTCACAAATTCTCCTCTAAACAGCCTTGGGATAGGGCTTTGCCTTGAGTTAAGCAGATATAGCTACACTGTATTATTTAGCACTCTTTACTACTTAGAATGGAATTTGATTACAGTGTACGTAGCTCTTCCCAAGCAAAGCTGGGTACAGACAAAGAATAGTGGGGGCATGACTGAAATGTCATCCTACCTAATGTAATGAACTTCCATCAAATATGAGAGAAAAACATGATTGCCTCTTTGTTGTGGTTCCCCCAAGACCTCTTCCACTTGGTTCCTCAAGAACTCAGTTTGACTCCAATCTCATCACTCAGGTTCCTTTATTTTTCATACCACAAATCTATGCTGAATTAATCAGATTCAAGAGTAAGGGATGGGTATAGAAAGTACTCCACATTCAGTGTTACAGAGCAAAAATATTCCTTATGTACACTTTTACCAATGTATGTATGCTTAACTATACATTTCATTACACACTTCCAGATTGTCTTGGTTACTTTTCAGGAATCAATACCTGTACAACAGGCTCTGTGCACACACTGTACTTACATGACCTACTCTTTACTTCATCTTAGATTCCAGGCTTATCTTGTCCATTGTAAACGGTACCAGGCTATTCCCCCTTATCCCAGTTAGTACAGACATCCTGTCTGTAGCCTACTGATCCATTTACCTTCCCAGTCATGCCCACTAAGAAATGAGGTGAGTTACTTATGCCCAGGAATTTCTACATCGGAATTTATGTACACAAGTGAAAATAACTATCCTAACCTCCACATAGTTGATATCTTTGTGGTTTGAAGTACCTAAATATACATAGAAATACATTTTTATTGGTACTAAGTCTAAAAATTGACATTTACTTATCTACCAGGTCTGTGATTGGATGCTGTGGTGTGCTCAAGTGGCATTTGGGGGGTTCCTGGAAGCATGTTGATAAAATTCCGCCACCAAACTGAAGGGAGGACTGGAGTGATTTTCATAGCTTTGATTGAAGTCCATCCCGGTGTGGTTGCTACTTATTCATTCCTGTTAGAAATGACATGTCTTTGGGGTTAATTAAATACTTATGACACGCAGGCTTTTTAAAAAAAAATCTGTGGAATGTACCAGATTGCACCAAAGTATCAAATGAGTTTCCAAAGGGACCATCGTGTTGGGGTTGTCCCCTACCCCTGCTCTTACAAGACCTTCCCTCCTCTTTCCTGGATGTTTCAAATTACCCAAGCTCAACAATGTGCAGTTCCATCTGTATATTTTTCCAGGATGTTCACTTAAAAGATTTTTGTCGACTTGGTGGTATAGCCTCCCATCTGGGCTGCTGTGGTGAGAGGGTGACTTTCTTTAAATGAGTAAAGAAATTGATCAATCTTTAGCTTCACCTCTCTGCAGGCTTCTCCCCCATGTGGGGTTTATTTCGGGACAAGGAGAGAAGTTTCTTGCGGGAGCTCTGTGTTGAAATATTGGCAGGACATCGCTAATTTTGTACAGATTTTGGAGAAGAACACAAGCTTACGTTTGATTTTAAAATATGATGAATTCCCAAACAGAACAGTACTTGAGCTGCTTAGGGCTGGGTTTTATAACTTTGCAGCTCCCACTGCTTTGTTGAACAAGCAGAAAATAAAAGATTTCCCCTTTAAATTATTCTGTTTTTAACTGTTTCCTCCAAACACTCTCTAATGTGAAGGAAATGATGACCAGATAAAGTTTCCACAAGTTTGTCTCTTCATCTGGTCATCGCCCTATTGTTGAATGTCCTGCAGTGCAATGGGCTGCCCTTAAAATCAGACTTCAAGTACATCAACTCCAAGTGAAATTATGACTGCGGAGTCTGCAAATGAGGGACTCCTGTGCCTAGGACTTTCCGAGTAGATATCATGCTTGTATCATTGTTAAAAGTAACTGGTGATTTTCTTTCTCGCTAGAGCTAGAGCACATTTGTCACAGTCTAGTCCTTTATGGTGCTAGCCTTTTGGGGTTTGTACTGACACTTCCTCTGACTATATAGTCGAAGGATCCTCTACCAATCCACATTAGGATCTGTACACTTGAGGGCCTGTTTTAATAAAACATCCTCAGACTAGCCCTAAATTCTTACATCCACCTTCTTGCAAGTCTCAAACAAATGTCCCCTTCACATGACCTAACTAGATACATTTGTATTTACCCAAAACTAGATCTGTGTATAACACAAACAAAAACCCAGAACAGTTAACCTGCTGCACTCCTGTATCCAAAGGTCACTCCCTTCCAAATTTTGAAGCATTCACACATGTCACTTGCATTTCTCATTCCTCTGTGTCTACAGGTTTCTTTTTCTGGCCACTGAGTAGTGTAGGGGTTATTTTTGTTTGGTGTTTTTTTTTTGCTAAGACTCCGTTAAAGTCTGCTTCCCCCCCACAGTGTTTAGAACAGAGAAACCATCTTTTCTTAAATGCTTATGATGAAGCAACTGAATAATTTTACAGCTACTCCCATTGGGCCTCACTTGCCACTGCCACTATGACACAACCTTGCTGTGGGGGAAAGGTGAATTCAGCCACATACAAAAAATGGTGGGGGGTGAGTGGGAAAAACAGGCATGAGAGTGCATGAATACTGCAGGCCCAATGGGGGGGATGACAAAATAGTAGAAAGTTTGAGTGTGGGAAAACATCTTATTTTTATCTCCTGGAATGTCTATCTCTGGATTGGATTGGGTTGGGAAGCCCAAGCATCACTCCTTTCCACAATCCCCTAGTGCAGTACAACAGCCGTGCTCCCCCCTCATCTCAGCACTAGCAGTGCTGCTCACAACAAAGAACAAATTGTCTTAAGAATGATGCAAGACTGGTTTATTTAGCTTTTATCTGATTGGTTTTGTTTTAATTTTGTCATCTTGGATCAATGCTAAAATGATAACACGGTTATTAAAATTTCTGTGGGCAGCAGTAGTAGATCATTAACACTACCCATTGTGGATAATTTGTGTAATATATTTTTTGACTGTTGTAAATAAGGCTCTAGTAGCTGCTACAGTGATAAACACTGTCAAATAAAAACTAAACCTGGGCAGATATTTTCAGCTGTTGAAGCCCAAGGGTCCACACACAGAGATCTGATTGTTTTTGTTATAGAGCAGTGGTTTTCAACCTTTGCAGACTACTGTATCCCTTTTAAGAGTCTGATTTGTTTTGCACAGCACTTAAAATACACCTCATTCACCTCACGTAAAATACTCGCTTACAAAATCAGACAAAATACAAAAGTATCAACACACTATTACAGAAAAATTGCTTACTTTCTCATATTTACTATATAATAAATCAATTGGAATATAAATATTGTACTTACATTTCAGTGTGTAGTATATAGAGCAGTATATACAAGTCATTCTATATGAAATTTTAGTTTGTACTGACTTCGCTAGTGCTTTTTATGTAGCCTGTTGTGAAACTAGGGAAATATCTAGATGAGTTGATGTACCCCCTGGAAGACCTCTATGTACCCCTGGTTGAGAACTACTGTTAGAGTGCCTATCACCATAGCAGCTACTTAGTTTGTGTAATTTATTTTAATGTTGTAAATATCTACAATAGGTAGTATTAATGAACCATTTGCCAGTGCCTTCAGAAATTTTAACAACCTTATTAGAGAGATGAGATGGGTGAGGTAATATCTTTTATTGGACCAATATCTGTTGAGAGAGACAAGCTTTTAGGCTTACACAGAGCTCTTCTTCTTGTCTCTCTCACCAACAGAAGTTGGTTCAATAACATATTAGCTCACCCATATTGTCTCTCTAATATCCTGAGACCCATACAGCTATAACAACACTGCATACTGCAATCTTGTTGTCTTTGACCATGAAGAACAATGATAAAGTTAAACACACACAAAAAAATCAGAAGTCAATGGAGTTCTGCAGTGGTCCAGTTTGGTGGCATGACTAGGACTTTAAGGCTGGAATCCCCAAATGGATCCATGTGGGGGCACACAGAAATCCAGCAGGGGTTCTACATGGGTGTGCCCAGGCAGATCCATTTGCAGGACTAGCCTTTCTTTAATAAGAATTGAATTAATTGTAAGGTCTGCTTTATAGGACAGGGACTATTGTCTTCCTATGTATGTGGACAAACAGCACTAGCACAATGGGGCCCTCGTTTCTGACTGGGGCCTTTGGATGGATGTTACTGTACTATAAATACTGTAATAGTAATTGTAAGTGACCTCATTATAAAAATAAAACAACCTTGAGATTTTAAAATAACATACTGCCTTAAAAGAGAACTCTATTTTACAGTTTAACAGTTGAATATAAACTGTCACATTCTTTGTTTTTTAAAACTAAACTGAATATATGGACACAAACATTTTACAGTGTTTAAAAATAATTGTTAAAAATGACAGAAGAGAAATGATAATACAGAGAACTGAACTCAACAACAGCATTTCCTGGCAGAGGAACTCCCATCAGGACTAAGGTCATGATCTAGAAGCAAGAGGAGGAGGGAGAATATGGGTACAAAACACAAGCATCAAGTAGTGGAAGAGATTTGTTCAATAGCTATCCAGATTAATGACAGCTGTGCAGGCATAGCGAGTGACGTTCTCCTCTTAGCCAGGCTGCTGAGCTGTCAGCATGAAGTCCTCATGATGAATGCCACTGAAAAGGTATTTATTTCCTCTGTTTCAGTATGATGCAAATGTTCCTTCTTAAATACTTAATAAGATCCACTAAACAGGAGTCATTTCAGAGGGATTGTGGTAAGGTTAAAAACAAAGTCATATTTATTAAAAATTCTGAGATAGCATATCAAATTTCATTTGTATGTTTTAGAAAGCTGCAATGTATTTAGATAATAGCACACTTCCATAAGTGCTGTTTATAAATACACCTCTACCCCGATATAACACAAATTCGGATATAATGCGGTAAAGCAGTGCTCCGTGCGGGGGGCCTGCGCACTCTAGTGGATCAAAGCAAGTTCGATATAATGCAGTTTCACCTATAATGCAGTAAGATTTGTTGGCTCTGGAGGACAGTGTTATATCAAGGTAGAGATGTATATGTAGAATTCTGTAATGTTTTAAAAAATCAATGTACTTCCAAACTTTAATAAATGAGAATATAATAAGCAGTCATTTAATATCATAAAATTACACAACCACCAGTTATTTTTTTATGGAAACCTTTTTGTCCTTTATGATGATCTACATCCAGAATTAGTCTTTGTGTCCCACAAAGGCCACAGATATGTGACTTCACTGATTTGGTGGAAACAGACATGTAAAACAGCTTTTGTTGTTTTTAAAAAGGTATGTTTCTGGCTCACTTCCTTGCAAAGAGAGACTTGAAATGTAAAGCAATCACTAGGCAGAACAGGAAAAATAAGTTCCAGTTTTCAGCATGAAGCTCCCTGTGATGATTTGGGGAGTTTATGTACAACATATCAATTCTGTTTTATGCTATGTACTCTTTATGTATCTGTATCAGACTACAAATTCCATTTTGATTGCAAGGCTGGTTTGCCTTTTCTGCTGTCTTTTTACTTCTATTGTGGACCAAACTTCCAAGAGGTAATGACACAGGGCTAACAAGGGAAGGTTGTTAAATCCTGGCAACCCTCTATTCAAATAGAAGCACCATTAAGGTGGTAATTGGAGATATGCCAATCTCCTAGAACTGGAAGGGACCTTGAAAGGTCATCAAGTCCAGCCCCCTGCCTTCACTAGCAGGACCAGTGGTGAGCTGGAGCAGGTTCCCACAGGTTCTCAAGAACCGGTTGCTAAAATTAGACCTCCATGGAGAACTGGTTGTTAAAGGGCCAGGGGGTGGGCAAAGAACTCTGGTCCGCAGGCCGGACCATCCTGTTGCTCCCAGGATTCCCAGCTGGGGAGGCTAAGGCTCCTCCAGCCCTTCCCCCGCTTCCCCCCCAGCTGCAGCGTGGCCAGCTGCCAGCATCAGCTGGGCAGGTCAGCTGAGCTGTGGAGTCATCCTGCTGTGGCTTTTTGAATGGCCCAGCGAGGTGTGTGTGTGTGTGTGGGGGGCTGCTGCAAGCTCCAGGGCTGGCCAGAGGGGAGGGGCAAGTGGGGCAATTGGCACAAGCCCTGCAGGGCCCCCCGGCCCCACAAGGATGTCTCCCTCGGCCCCTCCTCTGCTGCTCCTCCCCCCCCTTAAATCAGAACTTTTTATAGGGAACCGATTGTTAAGATTTTGGCAGTTCATCACTGAGCAGGACCAATTTTTGCCTCAGATCCCTAAGTTGCCCCCTCAAGGATTGAACTCACAACCTTGGGTTTAGCAGGCCAATGCTGAAACCACTGAGCTCCCCCCAATGAGCAATTTGATCACTGGAAGAGGCTGATTGGGGTCATTTGACAAAGGGAACTGGAAGTTATAAAAGAAAGGGTGGGTTTCTCATTCTATTTTTATGGGAGAGAGGAGAAGGAGATATAGTCACTCACATACTCAGACTCCATAATTTGGAGAAGCCATGTGTTGGAGAAGGGAGCCAGGACACCCCAGAGAACTCTGACCAAATCCTAAAGAAAGCTCAAGAGTGGTGAGGAAACTGAGCAGGGAAGGGTCCACACCTGGTCCATGATTAAGGCTTCCAGGCAGTGTAGTAATACAAATTATAAAGATCAATAGGTGTGTTTGTTGTCATGTCTAGATCTAAATATCACTAGCACTATCCAAACTAAGGAGGAATTTACAAAGTCTGTGTTATGTGCTTCAATTATCGTGTGTTTCTGGAGAGAGAAACTAGAGTGCTCACAGGTTGGAGCTCTGTGAAAGGATGTGCTTAAGATAGTTGGGTGATATGGGGGTCAGCCCTGGTCCTTGGGGCCTAGGGCAGCTGGATCATGAGGTCCTACTTCTCTGTGCGGGAAATGGTTAGAGAGGCCAAAGAAAGAGACCATGCAGGAGCCTACCCAGACCAAGGGAAGCTTAAGAGCACATGAGTCCAGCTTAGTAGGACCCACATACTGCAGACTGGTTGAGTATCCAACAGGGGAAGCTTTACAAGGATGGTGATATACCCATCTATTACAAAGTGAGCCTATTGGTTTGGGATGTATGTCAAAGAATAATCTCACTAACCTTCTCCCAAATCCTAAGGAGGTTCCTCTGCTTAATGCTCTGATTATGAGGGAATTTGTTTCACTTAGGATGGAGATGAGGAAGACAATAAATGTCTTGCAATCCTGCCTTGCCTGCTAGGGCTACCTCTGTCTGCCTTCTACAAAATGAAGGCACCCTGAGAGGATAGCAGTAGGTGAGATCAGATTTTGTTTATAATTGTAGCATTCATAATCTCAGGTAATTGAAATTTACTAACATGACCTACTACTTTTACCAGAAACAGCTTGGGATATTAGTCTCACTCTGATGGGGTGGACAAGGCCCTGAGGCCCCCTGCTGGAGGCCTCATAGCCCTGCCACACACCTCACCCCAGAAACAGGCAGCGGAGAGAGTCCTCCAAGTGGCCTAGAATGGCGGCATAGGATGCAGCCAATCTGGGCCCAGCAAGCCCATATAAAAGGAGCTGCAGTGTAGAGCAGAGTTCAGTTCCTTGCTAGAGCTAGAAGAAAGTGGATAGTGGGCCTAGCTGGCTGAGGGAGCTACAGGACCTTGGACAGAGCAGTGCTGGCTGGGGTGGGGGGAATGTGAAGGCGCACTGGGCTGGCTGTTGGGACTCCACCAGGACAAGGCCCTGAGCTAAGGGTGAAGAATGTTCTGGGGCCACAGAGAAGTGACCCAGGGAATTGTAGCAGCAATGCAGTTTATTTAAAGGGGTGAGGGAGATGGTTTCTATCTATTGGGTTCCTGGTCTTAGACCCAAAATAGAGGGTGGGCCAGGGTCCCCCCACCCCTCCCCCTCCCCACCAAGCACTAGGAAGGTGGCCTGGACTTTGATACTCCCAAGAAGAGGAACTGAACTCTTTTAGTGGCTCATCTGAAGAGTTGAGGCCAGAGAGGCAAAGAGTCTCCAGGGAGGGATCCCTGGGGGTAGAGCCCTGCGTGGATACAAATTTATATCTGCAGATATATATCAGTACCTGTGGAATTGCAGGGCTCTCCCTGGAACCACAGTGGCAAAAGGAGCAGAATGTGGGACTGCCTGTCCCAGGAACCAGCACTCCGTGCTGGCAGCTCCTCCATCGTGGCTATACTCACCCCAGACAGGAGAGGCAGACAGCTGCATGGAAAGGACGGAGGCAGTGCTGGGGGTGGTACAGCTGTGCTGGAGGAACTGCTGGCACGGAGCACTGGCTCCTGGGAGCAGTGGCCCCATGTTCTGCTCCTTTTGCTTTTGCAGTTCCTGGGAGAGCCCTGTGGTTCTGCAGATATGAATTTGTACCCATGCAGGGCTCTTCCTGAGGGATGCAGCCCCACAACAGGGTCAGGACTGGTTGAAGAGCTGGAAAAATGCGAGGGAGCACAGAAGGGTACTGGAATAGGCCCTGCTGGACTGATTGAGGAGTGAGCCCAGGGATAGGACTGCAGATGAAGGGACCTGACAGCGGGCACAGAGATTGGCCCCCTGTGGGACTTACATCCCAGAAGGGGTTTGATTTATCTCACATACAGACTGTGTGTGAAGTGACTTGGCTAGAAAGCTGGGTCACATCCCCCAGGAAGACTCACCACAAAGCAGAGAGAATGTTCAGGCACATACACTTGGTAAAGGGGGAGCTTGAGAGAGGTGAATGCACCCTATCACTCACAATGTTCATTTGTGGAAAATGCTTCCACCAAGCATATGCCATTGCAGAGTCCATTAGACTTTGCAGAGACTTATTTCTACTGCTATGTGGGGGGGGGGGACTTCATGAAGCCAACAAGGGAGACTTTAACTATAGGACAATCCATGCTGGATCTCCTGCACACCAAGAAAGAGGATTTGACTCAGGAAAATAGATGAATAGAAAAATTGGATCTAATGAGCATGAGTTACTTGAACTGAGTATAGTGAGGAATGGCTTAGCAGAATATACCAATACAACGGTACTAGAACTGAGAAACACAATTTGTGGAACTAAAAAATACTGAGTTATGTCTGATTGGAGGAAATAAAATATCTATCACTGTATGAAAACATAACGACAGAATCAACCTGTCCAAATGATATTCTTCCTAGGGAATTAACAAATAGCTTACTATACTATTGAATTCTCTTTTTAAAAATATATGGATAACTGGATAGGTAGGTGAAGACAACAGAAAACATATTATAGACCGAACAGTATAACTGCAAAAAAGACTTCATTAAGTTCTATCATTATGGTACTTTACTTTTAAATTGAATAGTAGGGTTATGATTGGTATCACATGACCTCAGTCTTGCCCAAATTCTACCAGTTGTTGGTTAGGTTTTTGATTAGTTGCAAGGTTCACACACTGACTATTATTAGAGCTCTTCTGCAAACAGAGCCAAGTTACCTTTCTAAATTACACTCTAACCTCTAGATAACCAGCTTAAATCAACTGCTTTATCTCCAAGCAGTACTAACTGAGTACTAACAAATACTGGATACACCATGCATTGTCTTAGAGCTTATTATCTACTGACATTAAGAATTAAAAGTAGAATATTTTATGCCATTTAAATACTTGTGTAAGATACCTGTTTACTTTAGTTGGTTGTTAACCCTCCTGGCAGGTTATTTTCTGATGTTAGTTACTGTACAAGGTCTTGGAATGCTGTGATACTACATAATAGTGTTATAACAATTCAAGTTGTTGTAAACAGCTCCAAAACCAAGTCAACCAAAGTAACAAACAAACACCAGTATCCAAAAGTAGAAGAAAATTATTCTAGTGCTACATATGGGACTAACAGTGATAAATAAAAGGCTTACTTGCCAGATTTTGTTAAAAATATGGCAAATGTAAAAGGAAGACAGTCCTTTTAGGGGGAAAAATGATGAAGAGAATGATGAAGAGGCTTGACAGTCATTTTAGGGGGAAAAATAGATTCAAATTGTTTGTTAGAATACATGAAATTAAAGACTATGGGACCACCTTTTATTTTTTATCTTGGAAAGGGACAAACTCATTAGCATTTAAGAAAAAATAAGCTTGTTTTTTCAAAATATTCTTTTATTAGGCCTTTTTCTTTTTGTATACAAATGCCGATTAATGTCACTTTCTGTTTTTGAGATTCTATTTGAATTAGAACAAGATACTGCAGACTAGTTTTTTCTTAAAATAAAACTACTCTGAAAATGTAGGCCCTGATCTGTTTCCTTTGAAATCTCTTCCCCCTCTCTTCTCCTCTCCCCAACTTAAATGGAGCAGAACTGGGCCTTTAGTTTCCTTGAAAGTCAAAATGTTATGAAGGACACCTGCAAAAAGTGTGCTTCATCACTATCCTTTTGTTTTTTTTCTTTGAAAGTGAACCAACTTCATGAAAACCAAGCCAGAAAGAAAAAAGGTTTCTTTATCATTTAAAAGCAGTTAATGTCAGAGGCACTTATCTTGCAAACACTTGATGAGTACTTAATTTTAAGCATGAGTCATTCCATTAACATAAATGAAATTAAGCACATGCAGGAGTGTTTGCAGGATCAGGTCTGAAGGTACAAACTATTCTTTCTCATGCCTTTATAGAAAGTGCCTGGTGCAAACATTTTAATTTATTCTCCACAATTGAAAAACTTGAACTAGCTTGTTTGCTTGTGGGGATATAAGCGAGTTTACCAAGTACACTGTTTACAAAGTTACATTTTTATACTGGCTACTTCCTTCTTCTATATTGCTGCTATGAGTGACCAAACAATGCCAAGGTGGCAGGGCCGGTGCAACCATTTAGGCGACCTAGGCAGTTGCCTAGGGCGCTAGGATTTGGGGGGCATCATTTTCTTCGGCAGTGACCGCGGCAGCCAGATCTTCGGCCGCCCCGGTTGCCACCGGCATTTAGGCAGAGGGAGCTGGGGCAGGGGAGCGAGGGGAGGACCACCTGCAGCAAGTAACCGGGGGGGGGAGCAGGGCTGCCAAGAGGATCAGGGGGCCTGGGGTCTTCGGCGGCGGGGAGCCCCCGCTTCGGCGGCAATTCGGCAGCGGGGGGTCTTTCTCCTCCGGGTCCGAAGGACTCCCCCGCCGCCAAATTGCCGCCGAAGACTCGGAGCGGAAGAAGCTCTGGGGGCCCAGGCCCTGCGAGAGTTTTCCGGAGCCCTCGGAGAGAGTGAAGAACCCCGCTCCAGGGGCCTGAAAAACTCTCATGGGGGCCCCTGTGGGGCCCGGGGCCTATTGCCCCACTTGCCCCCCTCTGGGTGACCCTGGGGGGCGGCATGCAGGGGAACTCCCTGCCCCAGCTCACCGTTGCCCCTCCTCCTCCCTGAGCATGCTGTGGCTGCTTCACTTCTCCTGCCTCCCAGGCTTGCAGCGCCTAAGCTGATTGGCGCCGCATGCCTGGGAGGTGGGAGAAGTGAAGCAGTGACAGTATGCTTGGGTAGGAGGCGGAGCAGGGGTGAGCTGGGGTGGGGGGGTGCCTGGGGGTGGGGGGGGGAGTTGCCACAGGAGGGGGCGCCTCAGGGCGGGGGCTCGGGGACGGGGGAGAGCGCAAGGTGGAAGTTTCGCCTAGGGCGCGAAACATCCTTGCACCGGCCCTGCAACGTGGTTGTCCTACTCTTTGCCTTCATAGTCTTCAAAAGGGCTAGATAATTACAGTTAAAAAAACCCATCAACTTTCTTCCAAGAAAAGTATCATGTGTCACTGTGCAGAATAAAAAGGTCATGGATCAAAGGCAGCAAAGTGTGATGAACCCGATAGAATCTTCCTTGCCTTCATATTATAAGTTCTTTAGGTCAAGATGTATCAATCTGGCACACAGACCTATCACTGTACAGCACAGCCCCCATTATAGTGTTATCAGAATATTAATCTGAGATCACTAGCATTTTCAGGACTGCAATTACCATTGGGTGATGGGAGAGTAAAACACTAAAGGTGCCTGTCAAATTTTATGTTGTCTGAGATAGAAGAATTCTAAGACTGATTATCCTACATCAGACCAGTTGCTAAATCAACAATACAGCAGGTGATTTACAGATTTCAGAAAGAACTTGTCCTACACAAGTGTTGGGTAGGCTTCATTTTTCCTTTTCTGTCTTGAAAACAGGCTTGTCTCTATAAATATTAAACCACCTACAGAAAGGCTTACAGGCCCACTTAAAAACAAACAAAAACCCCTAAACTATGCCTGTAAAATCCAACTTGAGCCTAATATTTGGGGTTTACAAATCGTCCCCTCACTGCAGTTTCTCTGGAGTCTGCTTCAGAAAAGTATCAAATGCCTCTGGACTCCCAAGATTTCTGAAAACTTGGCTGTACTATTTGGACACACTGTTTTGCTGGTAAGAGTTCCACTCTTTTCAGCAAGGATTGGCAATCTTTGGCATGCAGCTCACCAGGATAAGCCCCTGGTGGGCTGGGCCGGTTTGTTTACCTGCCACATCTGCAGGTTCGGCCAATCGCGGCTCCCACTGGCCGCAATTCACAGCTCCAGGCCCATGGGGGCTGTGGGAAGCGGCGGCCAACACATCCCTCAGCCCGTGCTGCAGCCCCCGTTGGCCTGGGACAGCGAACTGTGGCCAGTGGGAGCTGCAATTGGCCAAACCTGCGGACGTGGCAGGTAAACAAACTGGCCCAGCCCACCAGGGTGCTTACCCTGGTGAGCCACATGCCAAAGGTTGCAGATGCCTGCTCTACAGGATACCCTTTCCCCCACCCCGCCCCTCATCTAACCAGCAATGGTAAGGCTGGAGGCAGGGGCAGCTCTATGTATTTTGCTGCCCCAAGCACGGCAGTCAGCTTTCAGCAGCGAGCCTGCAGGACGTCTGCCGGTCCTGCGCCTTCAGCGTACTCACCGCTGAAGCCGCGGGACCAGCGGACCTCCTGCAGTCATGCCGCCAAAGGCAGTCTGACTACCGCCCTCATGGTGCCCTGCAGGCCACCCCAGGCACATGCTTGGTGCACAGGTGCCTGGAGCCACCCCTGGTTGGAGGAAGCTATCACTCAATCCACCATCAGAAGCAGGGCTGGCTCTAGGTTTTTTTCCGCCCCAAGCAAAAAAATTTTTGGCTACCCCCTACCCCAGCCTTGGGCTCTCTCCCCCACCCTCCACCAGTGCCCTCCACCACCCACACCCCCTGCCACCCCAGCCCTGGGCTCTCTCTTCCCCTCCACCCACCCGCACCCCCTGCCACCTGAGGCCTGAGCTCTCCTCCCCACCCACACCCCCTGCTGCCCCAGCCCTGAGCTCCCCCCACCACCAGTGCTGACTCTGCCCGCTCCCCCCTTGCCTCCAGCTGGTCCAGTGCTGGCAGGGTTGGGGTAAGCAGTGGGGCTCCTGGGCCACACCTCAGCCCAGGGTCCATCCAGCCAGGGCTCCCGCCTCCAGGACCGGCCAGGACCTGGGAGGGCAGAGCCAGGGAACCACCTCAGCGGGGGCTGAGGAGCCGGGGCAGGGTAGCCCCAGAGGGAGCGGAGACCCAGAGAGCAGGACGTGGGCCCCGCATGGCAGTGCCCCGCCCTCTATGGCCCTGCTGCTGCTTCTGGCTGCCCTGCCGCAGTCCCTGGGCTGCTTGGGCCGCTTCACCCAGCCCCGGCTGTGGCGCTGGGGAGCGGCTGCCCTGCAGCACCTGCAGGCGGCTCTTTGTGCCCCGCGGGGCAGCCCCCAGCCCGAGTGTCCCCTGCTCGGAGCCACAAGGTATGGGCGCTGCTCCCCTGCGGCGCAAACCGCAGCAGCCCCAGGGCACCCCCGCGCACAACACGCTGCTGCTGTCAGGGCCGGCTCTAGGCTTTTGCAGCCCAAAGCAACAACAACAACAAAAATGGCTGGAATGCCACCCCTGAAAATGTGCCGCCCCAAGCACGTGCTTGGTTTGCTGGTGCCTAGAGCCAGCCCTGATCAGAAGGCCCTTTTGAAAAGGCTAACCAATTATCTAATTTAAATAACTGTCGTAAATATTGCCCTCTCATGGAGATGAATTGCAACACAAATAATTATTTCACTGGTGCTATTGAAAATACATTTGACTAAATGCTGAATTTTTTACTGATATGTAATCCAGTACAAACAAAACCTTCCTAATTTTAGTGACACTTGCTGATGTTGAGACTTTATATTTTCAATCCTAAATAGACTTTTAGTCTATCTAATTATTGCTGCCAAATCTAATCTACATTAGTGTTAGTTCAGTTCTATATGGCAAAACTGGGTGTCAAAAACCTCACTCCTATTAAAAGAATAATAAAAACAGCTGGTGGTGATAGGGGACTATAGAAAATTATAAAACAACTGGTCTCCTTTTTACCATGTGTTCTTTAACCTAGTAATGCTCAGGTGAAAGTTCCTCTATTTGAAACTTTTCTGTTATCTTTTGGGATTGTTTCTTTGGATGTTATACAAGTTTCCAAGTTAGGATGTCTATCCATATTGTTGGTAACTGTTAGTCCAGCATGTTGTTCTATGATGATCAGGGTACTATTTGAGCAATTGCGTAACTATATTATTACAAGAGCCAGTCTAAACAGCTCTCTGTTTAGTATACTTCCTCCTACCTTGCACTTGAAGCTTTACATTTAATTAATCTAATATTAACATTAGGGAAAAGCTATGCACAAGACATGGGCTTTGTGTTAGGTTCTGAAGGTAGTAAGAATTGTAGTAAGTCTTAACTCTTGTGGGTGGGACTTTGACACTCATGGGTCAGGCTAGGGAAGACTTTCTCCTGGTCCCACAAGTCCTGCTCTTGTCATGGATGGACAGTGCAAGATGTATTTGTATTGGTATATAGAAGGAGAATATTAGTATATACCAAATAAACTGTTAAAGATCTACCAAAATATTGACAATATTGTTAAAATAAAAGCAAAACATAAAGAGAAGTAAATCCTAAATATAGTACACAAACACCCGCTAATACAGAATAATAGTATAAACATTGTATCGTATACAAATGAAATTTTATTCACAGCTCAAATTGCCCATGTTTTGTAATATTAGTAATAGGAAGTTAGACATCACACCAGCAAGATATATTTTCACTTAATGATGCAAACATTTGCTGCTAAGTTAATATGGCCTTATATTATACACACCTGCAAGAAAAGTCAATGTAAACAACTGTATATTTTTGTCTATTAGTGCTTTCCATTGTATTATTCCTTTATATTCTGCTTAATAAAACTCAGAAGATGATCCATTATCTACAGCTCTCATGTTTTTGTGACCAAACAAATATTCTCAAACACCCCAAGCTACCCAATACTAACAACAATAATGAATTCATTATTAGTTAGAATAGTACTGAATGGCTCAAGAAGTAGGGGGTCTAATGTTTTTGGAGCAGAGAGAGCTATGTTCTCTCCTTGCTGTTGCCAGGAGATTCCAGTAGCCATGGTGTGCAGCATAATTAGGCTTCGAAGGATTAGGTTTTTATTGTAAATGTCGGTAGACTTCCATTTCACTGTACACAAACTGATGAAAAAATTTCTCTTGCTAATTATCAAGATTTACAGACAGGCAAAGTAAGAAATGTTTGAGACCATATTAAATTTAACAAAGATATTTTGACAATTTGTGTTTTAACGATTAAACCTTAACTTTTTGAATCTCAGTATTTACTGTCATTAAGTAATTATTGCATGCCCCTAAAATTTGCTGTAATTGAAAATCGCTTACAAATTGAAGAAAAACGTAAATATTGATATTATCCATTGAAATAATAAAACATACACATCTGATTCTGTCAAGCCTAAGCATAACTGAAGTTCCTGGATGGCTATAGAATTATGACTAGTATAATATATAGGAATGTTCCTCTCAACATGTAGCAATATTATGGGATACTAGTTATAGTGTAACTCCCTTTATTTCACTTCTATTTTATCCAAATTCCCTTTCAGTTAAATTGTGGTTGTCATTAGTGGGAATTATTTACCTAATTATCCACTGATTTACCAAATAAGTGTGATGTTGCTAACATTTCTCATTGGTTATTACTGTGTTCCTTTCTACGTTTAATTTTTGACTCATACATTTTTTTAAATTATTAAAATGAAAATGCTGAAATGCAAGAAAACAGACCAGATGGTTTGCCATTGATTGCAGAAAATGACATTTTAGTCCTTTCAGAAAGAAACAAATAGTACAATCTTCTGTTCTGAGGGAAAACTTCTGTCCTTGCTGTAGCTATCACTGCTGGGTACTCCATATCAAAATGGCTTTGCCCCCAAACATTTGTATTCAGTTAAAATGAGCTTGTTAGTAAGGTTTGAGCAATGCTTCTGAACACTAACTGTGCTGATGCAGAACTTACCAAGATTCAAGAACTATTTCAAGCACCATTAAAACAGTGCTGGCCTTTTGAGTGAAAAACACATTTGAAAAAATGTACTTTTTTTTTCTCATTCCTTCAAGCACTCCAGGATTTCAGATTAAACACAGCGCATACAAAAGGGAACTGAACTCCTGTGAAAACTGAGCCCAATAGCTGGCTCAAGTGCACCCAGCCGCACCTTGGCCAGCAGCCACTCCCCTAGCACACAGCATTTCATCTACAGCTCTTTTCAGAGGAATGTAGTGTTGATTTGACCCCGTCACCTAATGGCTTGCTGGTAGCCAGCATCAGGTTGCTCAAGCAAACAGGGAGAACAGGTGCTCAGCCCAGTGCTGCCTTGCACACTTTTAGGGTATTTCTTCACAAGGATTTAGTTAAAGGGTAAACCACAACCATTGGTGGTGTATCCAGATTACCATGTACAAATATTTTAGCTAACTTGAGGGAATTGGCAAACAATTAAATAAACTCTAGTGTATACATGCACTTAGAGAGTGTTAGAAGATTGCTTAAATCTAATCATTTTCAAACTGTCATCCACTAAACATTTGGTGGTGCTCTGGGGAGACTTCAGGTTTAATGAATCAAACTCTCCTCATTTCTAGCTGTTTCTACAGATATGTGTATTGCACTAAAAGCTGCTAAAAATAAATTTTCCATCTAAGCATTTGCTACAGTTGCCACAAGGATAGTACTGATTGTTCAGGGAAAGAAGAGCAGAACACACAATTGCAAATAAGAGTGGGAGTGTCCATAACACAGTTTATAGGCCATGTTTATACATACAGCACTGCAGTGGTGCAGCTGTATTGATACAGCTGTGGGGCTGCAGTATGTCTGGTGAAGACAGTCTATGATGAGAGGAGGGAGCTCTCCCATTGGCATAAAAAAACACCTTCATGAGCAGCACAAGCTATGTTGGCAAGATAACCTTTTCCCCGACAGTGCTATGCACATGAGCGCTTATGTCACTTGGGGGGTGGTTTATTCACACCCCTGAGCAGCATAAATTATGTTGACATAGGCTGTAGTGTGGACATGGCCTAATTAAATTATGGTCCAAACCCTGAAAAGGGACAGAAAACTTGTCCTGGGGTACTCTTATAACCTACATGAATATAGTGCAGCATTTGATTTATTTTTTTAAAGCCTAAAACAGGGAGCAAAGCACTGGAGAAGAGACATCGATTCATGCTGAATCTTGTCTCTGCATATGTGTAAAGAACAAGGTGAGTCTTAGTTACAAGGGCCTGGAGACTTCTAGAGGAGAGGTGTGTGGTAGTTACTGGGCATGACCAGTAGGTGTCTCTGAAACTGGTAGAAGGTTGCAAACGGTTTGACCTTAACGGAAAACGTCCACCATTTGAGGTCAGTGAGGAAAAGGTTATAGAGGGAGTTGGAGTTTGAAGACAGCCTTATATACTAATTGGTTGGACATCCTAGGGTTAAGGTGTGTCTGCTATCAGAATAGCATTCCAGAGCCTGTGCTAGTTAGCAGCCGGACTCCCGATGTACCTGAAAACTGAAGAACTGGCTTAATATTGACTCCAGGATAGGAACTGCTGCTGGTTGTGAGGATCTTTAGACTGCTTTGCCAAAGCAATTTTCAGGAGTTCAGCATGAACTGTGAAGCTGCTATTGTCCTCTGGTTCTGAGGAGAATAGGGGACATGCACTTCTGAAGAGACACTACAGAGAAAACAGCAAGGAGTACTTGTAGCACCTTAGAGACTGATAAATTTATTTGGGCATAAGCTTTCGTCAAATGCATGGAGTGGAAAATACAGTAGGAAGATATATATACATAGTACATGAAAAGATGGGAGTTGCCTTACCAAGTGGGGGGTCAGTTCTAACGAGACAACTCAATTAAAGCAAGCTATTATCAACAGGAGGAAAAATCACTTTTGTAGTGGTAATCAAGGTGGCTGATTTCAAACAGTTGACAAGAAGGTGTAACAGTAGGAGGAAATTAGCATGGGGAAATTTAGTTTTTGTAGTGACCCATCCACCCCCAGCGGCACTGCTATGGGTACCCACATGGCCCCACAGTATGCCAATGTTTTTATGGCTGACTTAGAACAATGCTTCCTCAGCTCTCGTCCCCTAATGCCCCATCTCTACTTGTCCTACATTGATGACATCATCATCATCTAGATCCATGGGAAAGAAGCCCTTGAGGAATTCCATCAGGATTTCAACAGTTTCTACCCCACCATCAACCTCAGCCTGGACAGTCCACACAAGAGATCCACTTCCTGGACACTACAGTGCAAATAAGCAATGGTCACATAAAGACCATCCTATACCGGAAACCTACTGACTGCTATACTTACCTACATGCTCCAGTTTTCATTCAGACCACATCACACGATCCATTGTCTACAGCCAAGCTCTACGATACAACTGCATTTGCTCCAATCCCTGAGACAGAGTCAAACACCTACAGCAGGGGAACGCAATGCTAGGGGGAGTTGAGAACACTTTAGAGGATAGATCACCGGTTCCTAGACTTTTGTACTGGTGACCCCTTTCACATAGCAAGCCTCTGAGTGTGACCCCCCCTTATATATTAAAAACATTTTTATATATTTAACAGCATTATAAATGCTGAAGGCAAAGTGGGATTTGGGGTGGAGGCTGACAGTTTGTGACCCCCCCCCATGTAATAGCCTTGTGACCCTCTGAGGGGTCCTGACCCCCAGTTTGAGAACCCCTGACCCAGTGGTGAGCTGGAGCCAGTTTGCAAGAACTGGTTGTTAAATTTAGAAGCCGGTGTAGGACCGGTTGTTAAAGGGGCCGGTGGGTAGGCAAACTCCGGTCCGCCGGCCACATCTGGCCTGCGGGACCGTCCTGTCCGGCCTGCCTGAGCTACCGGCTGGGGAGGCTCCCCCAGCCCCTTCCCCATGTCCTCCCACTTGGCAGAGCCCCAGCGCACCACACCGCCGGTGCCAGCGCTCTGGGCAACTCTGCAGCTCCTGCCGCTTTGAGTGGCATGGTAAGGGGGTGGGGCTGCGAGCTCCAGCAGGCTGCGTGGCATCGATACATGCTGCCCTGAGCAGCATGGTAAGGGGTCTGGGCCCCACGTGCCTGTCTCCCCCACCCCATCTGAACCCAACCCATGTCCTGCCCCCCTCAGAACCCGCAACCCATCAACCCCCCCTCCTTGTCCCCTGACCATCCCCTCCTGAGATCTCCCCATCCTAACTGCCCCCCCAGAACCCCACCTCGCCCCGCTCCCTGTCCCCTGACTGCCCTACCACCATCCACTACCACCCTGAAAGACCCCCCGGAACTCACACGCCTACCCTACCCCCCCGTCCCTTGACCAACCACCCAGAACCTCCACCCACTCCAACCACTCCCTGCCCCTTATCCAACCCCTCCTCCCAGCCCTGGCCCAGCCCCCATACCATGCTGCTCAGGGCAGTGTGCATTGGTGCCACGTGGCCCGCTAGAGCTCACAGCCCCACCCCCTTACCATGCTGTTCAAAGCGGCAGGAGCTGCAGAGCTGCCTAGAGTGCTGGTGCCGGCGGTGCGGTGCGCTGGGGCTCTGCGGGGGGGGGGGGGGCTGGGGGAGCCTCCCCAGCTGGGAGTTCAGGCGGGCCGGACAGGACGGTCCTGCGGGCCAGATGTTGTCCGCAGACTGGAGTTTGTCCACCCGCCGGCCCCTTTAACAACCGGTTCTACACCGGCTTCTAAATTTAACAACTGGTCCTTGCGAACTGGTGCGAACCGGCTCCAGCTCACCACTGCCTTCAGCCTCCAACTAAAACCTCTCCAGCGCATCATCAAGGATCTACAACCTATCTTGAAGGATGATCCCTCACTCTCACCAACCTTGGGAGACAGGCCAGTCCTCACTTACAGACAGCCCCCAACCTGAAGCAAATACTCACCAGCAACTACACACCACAAAACAAAAACACTAACCCAGGAATCTATCCCTGCAACAAACCCCATTGCCAACTCTGTCCACATATCTATTCAAGGGACACCATCATAGGACCTAATCACATCAGCCACACCATCAGGGGCTCGTTCACCTCCACATCTACCAATGTGATATGTGCCAGCAATGCTCCTCTGCCTTGTACATTGGCCAAACCAGACAGTCTCTATGCAAAAGAATAAATGGACACAAATCAGACTTCAAGAATTATAACATTCAAAAACCAGTCGGAGAACACTTTAGCCTCCCTGGACACTCAATAACAGATGTAAAAGTGGCAATTCTTCAACAAAAAACCCTTCAAAAACAGACTCTAAGGAGAAACTGCAGAACTGGAGTTAATTTGCAAACTGGACACCATCAAATTAGGCCTGAATAAAGCCTGGGAGTGGATGAGTCACTACAAAAACTAATTTCCCCATGCTCCCATCTTTTCATGTACTGTTTATATATATACTCCTATTGTATTTTCCACTCCATGTATCTGATGAAGTGGATTTTAGCCCACAAAAGCTTATGCCCAAATAAAATTGTCTCTAAGGTGCCACAAGCACTCCTCGTTGTTTTTGCTGATACAGACTAACATAGCCTAACACTCTGAAATACCACAGAGAGTGAGAAGTTATATCCATGACAAGATGGGAGGGCAATATGCAGATATAGGTATACAAAGATATATTTTGTACTGAAATGTTACATATGCTGATAGCAGAAGTTTACAGCTCTTAAACTGGAGAGGGTGCCATACAGTTATTTCTGAATAACATTTAACTGTGCAAATTTCTTCCCCCCACCTCTCTCAAAGTCCTGAAAAGTCTGAGCCCTGGCTGAGCTGCAGGCAAAAGGGGATTTAAAGTTATACATAATATAGTTCCCCAACAGATTACCCCATTTCTTTCTTTTCATCTCCCTCTGCCGCAATATGCAGCTACTGCCCCTCATATCCTCTTGCCATGCGGCTTCTAGCACTCACACATCTTCCTGTTAAAAAATAGTCCATTCGTACCATTGCCAGATTCAACTGCCCAAGGGCACCAGCTGCTATTGCTCTAGTCTAGGGGTTCCCAAACTAGGGGTCGAGACCCCTCAGGTGGTCATGAGGTTATTACATGGGGGGGTGTGAGCTGTCAGCCTCCACCCCAAACACCACTTTGCCTCCAGCATTTATAACGGTGTTAAAGATATAAAGAAGTGTTTTTAATTTATAAGGTGGGGGGGGGGGGTCGCATTCAGTGGTTTGGTATGTGAAAGGGCCACCACTACACAAGTTTGAGAACCACTGCTTTAGTCATCTGGCTCTGGACCACACCTAGGGGGAGACAGAGCCCAGCCTAAAGGCTCCAGCCAGGCTTCTTCACACAGGGTCCACGGCTGCTGTGCCTCCCCTCCATGCCCCTTCCCCAGCCACTCATTCTCTTGTCCTACCACTATTAGTCTCTCCCCTTGCCCCGCTCCCCTGGATCCCCACTTCCGGAGGAGAACAATAGCCGCCGGAGAGTCTGATAGAACGCTCTGCCCCCATGATCAAGTAGTTTATTTACCAGCCAATCAAGAAAGCGGATTCTTTTCTCCCTTGTCCCCTATTGGGCCGGCGCAGTCCACGCCCACTCAGGCCGCGCGAGCTGTCTAGCGCTGCTGCAAGCCGCTGACAGTGTCAGACGAGACAGCTCGCGCGGCCTGAGTGGGCGGGCGCGCGCCCGCTGAAGTTCTGCAGTTGGTCGCCAGCCACACAGAGGCTCGCTCACGTTCCCAACCGCCGCAGTAGCCGGGTCGCTGAGGGGCGGGGCGGCTGCAGCGCGCTCCCCGCCGCCGGCCCGGGAGGAAGGAGCGGCGGGGCGCGCAGGTGACTTTGTCCGCTGGTGGCGGCGATGCAGCTGCTGCCGCCGCCGCCGCCCGTGAGAAGGGAGCAGGCGGCCATGACCCCCGCCGGCATGAGCAGCCACCGAGCCACCCAGCAGCCACCGCAGTCCCGCCCGCGGCAGCGCTAGGACTCCCCTCCCGCCTCGGCCCAGCCTCGGGGTCTGCCACTGCCGGCGGATTAACCCCACCCCGCTGTGTGAGGGGCAGGAACAACCGGGCCGGCCCGCAGCCCCTCCCGCCCGTCTCCGCGCCCCCGTTTCACCTGCGCAGCGGGGAAGGGAGCCCCGAGCCCCAGCGAGCCGCTCCCCTCCCCTGCGCGGTGCTGTGTTTACCGCTACTGCAGCCCCAGCCCCAGCGCCCACCCGGAGCCCCCGCCCTTCCGATAGCACCCTCGTGTACTAGCCACTCGCGCCAGCTTCCCTCACACCGCCCCCCGCCCCCGCGGCTTCCCGATCCCCCGCCGGTCAGCTCCTGCTGTCAGACACTCCCCGCATCCCTCCGCTCCAGCCCCAGCCTCAGCCTCTTCCCGCCGCCGGCGGCTCGCCTGAGGCCCTCTCCCTTGGCTGGCCCCGCTGTGCGCCTCATGGGAGTCTGCTCCTTCCCGCTGGGAAGTGCTGCCGCCGGCTACTGCTGGGCTTAGGAGGCAGCAGCCCCTGTCCAGGAGGAGGATGTCACTGCTCGGGAAGGTGCTGCGGGTCTCCAATCGCTCCATCCTCGCCTTTATCTTCTTCTTTTCCTTCTCCTCATCGTGCCTCTACTTCATCTATGTGGCCCCTGGGATAGGTAAGCAGGGAGGATCTCCGCTTGGGCGGGCGGGTGAGGTGGAGGGTTATACATCTCTTAACTTGCCAGAATATCCGAAGTGTGAGGAATGTAATTGGGACAGAGGCCCAAGGTAAGAGTGTCTGTCAGCGAGTCTGTTTTGGGAGAGGCTTTAAATAATAATGGGCTTTGCGTAATACAGCACTGGGGAGATCTTTCAGAGTAAGAGAGGTGCCACAAAAATAGTATTGAATGGAAGTAAATTTAGGTCTAAAACTAAAGGACATTCCCCTCAAGGGATGATGAGAGAGAGAGAGAGAGATTGAAGGATAGTTAGGGTAGTACAGTATATGTCTGTTGCACCTTTCATTCAAGGTTTTCAAATGCTTTGTAAACATATAATCTATGTCTATGCTTAAAACGGCGCAGCTACGCTGCTGTAATGCTTCAATGTAGACACTCTGCCTCCTATCGCTGCAGATTCTCCCATCACTAGTTAATCCACCTTCCCAGTGGGAAGTAGCTAGGTTGATGGAAGAACTTTTACATCAATCCAGTACTGGCTGCACACGGGGTTGGTTGGTTTAATTATGTTGCTCAGAGGTGTGGATTTTTCACACCCTTGAATCATGTAGCTGGATTGACTTAACTTTTTAGTGTCAGCCTGTACACAGTGGCCACAGCAGGGTAACTCCTTAACCATTGTGGAGTTTGTTTTTTGACATCTCAGCAGGGAAAAGTTTTAAGATGGAATTTCAAGGAATGCAATGAAGTGGCTTTGCTGATATTTTGGGATGGTTCTACCATGCATAACAGGAAAAAGTCTATAGGTGCTTGTTGGAAAAATGTTAGTCACAATTGGCATAATTTGTCTGACATGTCAGTATGATATGAAAGAATCTTTCCCTCCTTACCTCACAGAGTTGAAACAACCAGTGCTATAAAGCATCATCTAATAAGCTAAAAGCCCTCTGGTAGAACACTGAAGACAATAGGAATGCAGACTAGAAAAGCAGCGCATGAATCAGTGTTTTTTCTTATCAGTTTTACCCAGACTTCTGTAGTTACTTAAGATTAGTGTTTCTTGTACTGATACTGTTCTTCATTTAAATGGGACTTCAGAAAAATGATACAAACATGTTGAGAGACTGCTCAGTGACACAAGAGAACAGCCCCCGGCAAAAAAAAATCAGCCTGGCTCTTGATTTGTACCAGTCATCAAGTACAGGGGAGCATATTTACTATTTAAGAGGTGTATTTAATTTAAGTGGCTCCAGCAGGGGACAGGGAGCCAGAACTCTGTGGGTCTATTCCTGGTTCTGCCATCAGTGTGCTATGTGAAATAAAAAATAAATAAATGGAGATATCCTATCTCCTAGAATGGACCTTGAAAGGTCATCAAGTCCAGCCCCCTGCCTTCACTAGCAGGATCAAGTACTGATTTTGCCCCAGATCCCTAAGTGGCCCCCTCAAGGATTGAACTCACAACCCTGGGTTTAGTAGGCCAATGCTCAAACCACCGAGCTATCCTTCCCCCCACTAAAGAATCTTCAGGTTTTGTGCCTCAGTTTCCTCATCCTCAAAATTGGGATGATATTTATTTAGCTCATAAGAGTGCTGTGAGGATTACTTAGGGCTGGTCTACACCGAGAAGTTACATTGGCATAGCTATGTCTCTCAAGAGTGTGAAAAATCCACACCCCTGAGAGACATAGTTAAGCCAACGTAATCCCCCGTGTAGACAGTGTTAGCTGGATGGAAGAATTCTTCTGTCCACCTTACCTACTGCCTCTCAGGGAGGTGGATTACCTATGATGACAAAATAACCCCTCCTGTTGTAATAGTAGTGTCTACACTGAAGCACTACAGCAGCGCACCTGCAGCAATGCAGCTCTGCTGCTGTAGTGTTTTAAGTATAGACATAGTCTTAGGGTACGTCTACACTACGGGACTATTCCGAATTTGCATAAACTGGTTTTGTAAAACAGATTTTATAAAATCGAGTGCGCGCGGCCACACTAAACACATTAAATCGGTGGTGTGCGTCCATGGTCCGAGGCTAGCGTCGATTTCTGGAGCGTTGCACTGTGGGTAGCTATCCCGTAGCTATCCCATAGTTCCCGCAGCCTCCCCCGCCCCTTGGCATTTCCGGGTTGAGATCCCAGTGCCTGATGGGGCAAAAATCATTGTCACGGGTGGTTCTGGGTACAGCCTCACCCCTCCCTCCCTGAGCAGCAGACAACCGTTTCGCGCCTTTTTTGCTTGGTGAACTGTGCAGACGCCATAGCACAGCAAGCATGGACCCTGCTCAGCTCAATACCGCAATCGTGAATGTTTTAAACACCTCGCGCACTCCCGTGCAGTCCATGCTGGGGCTCTTTTACGATTCTCAGGAGACTGCATTGTTAACTGTGCTGATGAGCTGTGCGTGGTCACCTGTGCTGATGAGATCTCCACGCTGGGGAAGCAGGAAATGAATTTCAAAACTTCGCGGGGCTTTTCCTGTCTACCTGGCCAGTGCATCCGAGTTCAGAATGCTGTCCAGAGCGGTCACTGGTGCACTGTGGGATACCGCCCGGAGGCCAATACCGTCGATCAGCGGCCACACAAACCCTAATCCGATATGGTAATACCGATACTAGCGTTACTCCTCTCGTTAGGGAGGAGTACAGAAACCGGTTTAAAGAGCCATTAAAATCGACATAAGGTGCCTCCTAGTGTGGACGGTTGTGGCGTTAAATCGGTTTTACGCTCCTAAAACCGATTTAAACGCCTAGTGTAGACCAGGCTTTAGGCACCTAACTTTCCCCAGGCATTGTATATGAAGCCTAGTGATGTAACTTGGGAATGTGGATTCCATTAGGTGGAAACATGTCTAAATGTTAGGAGTTGCAATGATGAATCTGAATTTTCTTTGTTGGTCTAGCCCAAGGTCATTTAACTTAGGTCACACATCCAATTAGCCTTAAGAAAACATTCAGTCACTACTGACAGAGACTGGATTTGAATGTGTGGAAAAACTGTATATGGTTCTGCCAGTCTGTTTTACCCTGCTCCCATCTGACCTATTATCATTAGTCCTCTGAGCCAGCCAGTATGCAAAAGCCACAACGATTTTCAGTTAAATTTCCATCTAAAATGTGTGTTTTTTTTGTTTTTTTTTGTGTGACTCTTATCCCTGATTCCTGGCTTTAAGATCAGATCCATTCTAATAATATTAAAAATGCTAGGTTGAATCTCCCACCAGCGAATTGTAAAAAGCAAGGCTGTGTATAGTTGTCATTCAGCACCCCATCAATGCTGCACTCAAACCAATTCCCCTTCTTCACCAGCTATCTCCCTTCCCTTTCTCTAACCACACCAAGCAAATTTAGGTAACCAATGAGAACTTTTGAAATTCAACTCCAACCGCATTTATTGGTTATTATCATGTTTGTGAATACACAGTTTTTTATTAGTGTGTGTAAATGAGAAATGTCTGATTGCAAATGATATCTGCAATATGTTTTCCTATAATATTTAGGAAAACTTTTGTGTGAAAGAGTGATCTTTGTTAGTAATTGTTCTACAGTTGGTATATTAAATGTGGAAATGCAGATGGAAATTGTATAATATCTGTATGTTAGAATAATAAATGTATTCATCACAATGGAACTTTGCTGTGGTGAACTTCCTCTGGTTCACTAGAATGGAGCTCTTCTCTGGCAAACCACAAGAGATTCATCAGAGGGCCACTCTAACTTACCACAGAAGGTTGTTGTAGTAGAGCTGCTGTCTGACATGTTTCCTTCTTTTTGAGACCAGAAAGATATGAGGGGGTTAACAGCAGGAGAGAAGGAGGGTTGGATGAAGAGGAAAAGGTTGGGTTGTATATGGGGTGGTGATGTAATGACATATAAGAACATAATAAGAACATAAGAACAGCCATACTGGGTCAGACCAAAGGTCCATGTAGCCCAGTATCCTGTCTTCCAACAGCGGCCAATGCCAGGTGCCCCAGAGGGAATGAACAGAACAGGTAATCAAGTGATCCATCCCCTGTTGCCCATTCCCAGCTTCTGGCAAGCAAAGGCTTAGGGACACCATCCCTGCCCATCCTGTCTAATAGCCATTGATGGACCTATCCTCCATGAATTTATCTAGTTCTTTTTTGAACCCTGTTATAGTCTTGGCCTTCACAACATCCTCTGGCAAGGAGTTCCACAGGTTCCCTGGGAAGACCTAGCCTTCTCTAGAAGGAATTCAAGTTTGACAGACCTGTTCAGGTCATTAGAATGGAATTCCTCTCTAGGGAGAAGATGCCTCTACCACAAAACTTCTAGTAATTTGAGTCATACAAAGCTGTAACTCTCCCCTTTTTCCTGCTCCTGTTAGTAGTGGTGCTGGTTTAAAAAATTTCCAGTGGAACAGTTTTCCATTGAAAAATGCAGTTTTGTCAAAATCAAAGGGTTTGTGGAAACATGTCAGAAATTTAATCAAAATCAACAGGAGAGAGTTGAAACAATTTGTTTCAATTTTATCGTTTTGATTCATTTTGTTTTATCTTATATTAAAATATTAATATTTATACGTAATATATAAAAACTTATGTGTTTGCCTTCTTGAAATGAAGAGTTTAAATAGTCTCAAATTAAAATTTGGAACAAAAACAATCAGTATCAGAATTTCTCATGGAACAGAAATTTTTTTTGTCTTCTTCCTGACCAGCTTTACTCAGGGTATGTCTACACTACTGGATTATTCCGATTTTACATAAACCGGTTTTGTAAAACAGATTGTATAAAATCGAGTGCACGCGGCCACACTAAGCACATTAATTCGGCGGTGTGCGTCCATGTACCGAGGCTAGTGTCGATTTCTGGAGCGTTGCACTGTGGGTAGCTATCCCATAGCTATCCCATAGTTTCCGCAGTCTCCTCTGCCCATTGGAATTCTGGGTTGAGATCCCAATGCAAAAACAGTGTCGCGGGTGATTCTAGGTAAATGTCGTCACTCAATCCTTCCTCCGGGAAAGCAACGGCAGACAATCATTTCGTGCCCTTTTTCCCTGGATTGCCGTGGCAGACGGCATAGCATGGCAATCATGGAGCCCGTTTTGCCTTTTGTCACTGTCACCGTATGTGTACTGGATGCTGCTGACAGACGCGGTACTGCACTGCTACACAGCAGCATTCATTTGCCTTTGCAAGATAGCAGAGATGGTTACCAGTCATATTGTACCGTCTACCATGCCATTGTAAATTGGCGATGAGATGACGGTTATCAGTTGTTCTGTACCGTCTGCTGCTATCAAGGGTGCTCCTGGCTGGCCTCGATGAGGTCGGCCAGGGGCGCATAGGCAAAAATGGGAATGACCCGCTGGGTCATTCCCTTCCTATGTTTTGTCTAAAAATAGTCTGTCCTGCCTAGAATATGGGGCAAGTGTACTAGAGAACCAGAGAGCACAGCCGCTCTGTGTCAGAGCCCCTGAGATCCCACAGAAATGATGAGCTGCATGCCATTCTAGGGGGTGCCCCTGCAACAACCCCACCTGTTGCTTCTCTCCTCCGCCAACCCTCCTGGGCTACTGTGGCAGTGTCCCCCCCCCATTTGTGTGATGAAGTAATAAAGAATGCAGGAATAAGGAACACTTTTTAGTGAGATAAAATGAGGGGGAGGAAGCCTCCAGCTGCTATGATAGTCCAGGCAGGACGTTAAAGGTTAGGGGGGGAGAGGAGACCAGCTTTTCGCTACTATGATAGTCCAGCCAGTACAGAATCTTTTCTTTAGACGTGACGGGGGGGGGGGGAAAGAGGGGCTGATAGTGCTCAGCCCCCAGTTGCTATGATGAGGACGGTTACCAGCCATTCTGTACCATCCTATTTTTACCCAGGTGCCCCCAGGTGCCTCCGGCCGACCTCACTGAGGCCAGCAAGGAGCACTCACGGGCTGATGACGAGGACGGATACCAGTCCTACTGCACTGTACTGTCTGCCACCAGGGAGAGGAGAGGATGCTGCTGTTTAACGCTCCAGCACCCCGTCTGCCAGCAGCATGCAGTAGACATAGGGTGACATTGAAAAAAGGAGAGAAACGATTATTTTTCCTTTTCTTTCTGGGGTGGGGGGAAGGGTGTAAATTGACGACATACACCCTGAAACACCCGGGAAAATGTTTTTGACCCTTCAGGCACTTGGAGCCCAGCCAAGAATGCAAATGCTTTTCGGAGACTGCGGGGACTGTGGGATAGCTGGAGTCCTCAGTACCCCCTCCCTCCCTCCATGAGCATCCATTTGATTCTTTGGCTTTCCGTTACGCTTCTCACACAGCACTGTGCTGAGTCCCTGCTGTGGCCTCAGTCTGGAGATTTTTTCAAATGCTTTGGCATTTCGTCTTCTGTAACGGAGCTGTGATACAACATATTTGCCTCCCCATACAGCGATCAGATCCAGTATCTCCCGTACGCTCCATGCTGGAGCTCTTTTTGGATTTGGGACTGCATCGCCACCCGTGCTGATCACAGCTCCATGCTGGGCAAACAGGAAATGAAATTCAAAAGTTCGCGGGGCTTTTCCTGTCTACCTGGCCAGTGCATCCGAGTTCAGATTGCTGTCCAGAGCGGTCACAATGCTGCACTGTGGGATACCGCCCGGAGGCCAATACCGTCGATTTGTGGCCACACTAACCCTAATCTGATATGGTAATACCGATTTCAGCACTACTCCTCTCGTCGGGGAGGAGTACAGAAACCGGTTTGAAGAGCTCTTTATATCGATATAAAGGGCCTCGTTGTGTGGACGGGTGCAGCGTTAAATCGGTTTAACGCTGCTAAAATTGGTTTAAACGCGTAGTGTAGACCAGGCCTTAGTAATGATAAAATCTAGGACATGGGGGTGATGGAGAGGGGATAGGAGATGGGATCTGAAGATGCATCAGGAATACAGCTACCTATTCTGGAGACCCTCCTGTGGTTTGCAAGGGGGGAGTCCTGAACTGAGGAAAAACTGGGAAAACTTCCACATGCATAAATACTGGAGTGTGTGGATAAAAGATGAGTTCTGATTTGTAGAGGGCTATGGATAATGTTGGACAGGCACAGAGATTAGTATCAGAGTTGTCCATTGGTCACAAGCTCCCTCTAGAATCCAGTTTTCTGTCCACAGTGGGCAGACTCCCTAATTTTGTTGAAGGTTTCCCCACCTTCCCTCAAATAGTTACAATTCGAAATAGAAAATTATTTTTTATTTTTTCATTAGTTGTTATTGCATAAATAAAGGTGGGAAAAATCTTTCTACAGTAGAACCTCAGGAACACCAGAGTCATGAACTGACTGGTCAACCACACATCTCATTTGGAGCCATAAGTCAAAAGAAAACAAAGCAAATACAGTACTGTGTTAAACATAAACTACTTAAAAAAAAGAAAAAAAAGGAAAGTTTAAAAAAAAAAGATTTGACAAGGTAATCAGTGTTTCTGTGCTTGTTGCATTTACATTAAGATGGTTAAAAGCAGCAGTTTTCTTCTGCATAGTAAAGTTTCAAAGCTGTATTAAGTCAATATTCAGCTGTAAACTTTTGAAAGAACAACCATAACATTTTGTTCAGAGTTACAAACACTTCTGAGGTGTTCTACTGTACTTGAAATGTGGCTTATGAGAGTTGGATCATGGGAGCATGGAAGAAGGGGCTGCCCGTTGGGACTGAGGAGCTAGGCAATGGAGTGGAGCTGTTGCCAGGTGAGTAACAGAAATCAGGGAGAAGAGTTCTGAGTAGCTGGAAAGCTTGTGTTTCTCACTAGCAGAAGTTAGTCCAGTAAAAGATACTACTTCACTCATTTTGTCTCTCTAAGAATCAAGAAGTCAGTTGGGAGTTAAACTGCTCACCCATGCTCTGTTGGCATGATCTCACACACACACACACACACACACACACACACACACACACACACACACACACACACTTACTTACACTTACTTTTTTCCATTAAGCACGTTTCTGCTCAACATATAACCTCTTCTTCCCATTGTCTAGCCCAGCAACTGAGTCCTCAGGCTTGTCCACATGATGTTTTAGTCTGTACCACAGGGGTGTAAATTTTAGTCTGTACTAGCATGTCAAGCACTGACTGGCCTGCGTGGATCCTGAAGTTCCCTCATGCATGTTAACATAGTCCCTTTTCAAACAGTGCTGTGTTAACATGTACTGGAAACTTTTAGTGTGTTCTAGCATGGTCCGCACAGGCTAATTTTAGTGCACAACATGCTAGTGTTAAAGCACTGCGTAGAAAAGCCCCTAGTCTGAGAGACTTCTCTGATAAATCAAACTGGAACGTCTAAAAAAAAATTCCTGTGCTTCATCAGAAATAGTAGCTGCCTTTGCAAGTGGAGTATCTGACAATTTGGACTTCATCTTCCCATCTCTTCTCTACCTCTATTCTGGTCTCCTTCATGACTCCTTTTTTAAATAGGTAATAGGAAGGAGGAAGCAATGAGAGAGGTAGAGTTGAAATCCAAGTTGCCAGTTTGGGAACTTGCAGGTCCATTTCAGCGGTTTGGAGGTAGCAGACTTATCCGAGCAGCTCGATTGGCTTTTCTTGTAGTTCTTGTAGTTCAGTTGAGTTATCCAGAATAAAAGGGAATGACTGTTTAATTTTAAAATCAAAGAGGCCTATTTTAAAGATTTCATCTGTGGAATTTGGGGCAGGGGGAGGTGTGATTGATTAGCCGTAGGAAACCAAAGAAAAGTGAGAAACAGGAGAAAGTTTACAAAAAGAAAGCATGTAAAAATATTTACTAACTGCAGAGGAAATATTTTCCTAAAAAATAAGACAACGTTAATTACTCCTGAAGAGTAATCATGACAAATTTGGAGACTAAGTTCAGTTAAAGTGTGAAACAAGGATTTTTTTATTCTTACTTTACGTTCCGATTTTAATTGCAAGTTTAAGTATGAAATCACTCCTCATGTCTCCATAACTGTTGCGATGTTGATTTTTTTTTTACTTGTTTTAAGTCCCTGATTACATTTTAGTATGTTGCGTGCTTTAGTTAACTCTTCCTTCTGTATGTATAGCATTTAGTTGGAAAATGAATAATTGTCATTTTAATTTAGTTTTGTATCATACAAGTATCTGTTGAGCCATTTCTCTTATTGGTCTTGGTCTTCTAAAATACTGTTAAGAACACTGTCTGTATTTTGCCAATGGTAGATGTCAGTAGCTTGTACTTAGTTTCTTTTTTGCCCTTATTGTGAATTTAGCTTTTTAAAAATACTTTAAACCAGGATAATGATTAATTACCACTTGCATAATTCAAATATTGATTTATTACAACTGTATTGTATTCATAATCCATGTATCATAATGGATTATTTTTGAATGAGGTATTTTCCATTTAAACATTCTGTGAAAAATAACTTACTGGGAACCTGTAATTTAAAAAAATATTATTTTTAAAAATCTTCATCTGTTTTTGGAAAAAAAGTCGTGGTTTATTAAAATAGGAAGAACTCTAGTAACCCAACTTACTTTTCACAATCTCTGCTTATTTACATGCTTCACAAAATAATCACTCTATATTTGACTCTTAGTCCTCATCCTCAAAGGAAACCTGCACAACACCTTCAAAAGATGAGCCTGGGAGCTTAAATTAATGACTCTGCTAGACACTAAAAATCATGGACTGAATAGAGACACTGGATTTATGGCTTATTACAACAATCTATAACCTATTAAATTCCCCGCCCCCACACCTTTTTTTTTTCTCCTTTCCCACCTATGATTGGAGAGTGTTAACAGGCCACTTCACCTTGAATGGTCTCTTGAAATGTGTGTTAACTACTTATACTAAACAATGGGTTCCACCTTGTATTTAGCTGTGACACTGAGAAAATTTCCTTAGACCTGAAGAAGAGCTCTGTGTAAGCTGAAAAGCTTGTCTCTCTGACCAACAAAAGTTGGTCCAATAAAAGATATTACCTCACCACCTTGTTTGTCTCATATTTCAAGTGTCTTTTAGATGGACAATAAATGTCAAGCAAATAGAATCTAGTTGAACACTGACACAAAAACCCAACATATTTCTTATACACTCTGGCTGTGTTCTTTATAGATGAAATAGGAGGTGGAAACCAGAGGGAAACGAAAATTTCTAAATTTCCCCACAATAATGATGCTGTTAATCAATTGTCATAAATACATTCACAGGGATACCACCGACAGTAAGGAAATTATTCAAAATTCTTCATAGAAAAAGGTAGGAGGTAACACAATCATCCAGAATTGTTTTCAGTTTTGAAATAGTTTGTAAATCTTGATGTCATCTTTGCTAATTAATGGTGATCTGCTTGGTAGCATTGAACATAAGAATGGCCATATTGGGTCAGACCAATGGTCTGTCTAGCTCAATATACTGTCTTTTGACAGTGATCAATGTCAGGTGGTTTGGAAGGAATGAATAGAACAGGCAATCATAAAGTGATTCATCCCCTCTCATCCACTCCCAGCTTCTGACAGTCAGAGGCTAGGAACATTCAGAGCCATAGATACACCTATCCTCCCTGAACTTATCCAGTTCTTTTTTGAACTATGCCAATGAATTCCACAGATTCATTATGCAGTGTGTGGAAAAAGTACTTCCTTTTGTTTGTTTTAAACATGCTGCCTATTAATTTCATTGGGTGAGCCCTGGTTCTTGTGTTATTTATTCTTCTTCGAGTGATTGCTCCTATGCATTCCAGTTAGGTGTGCGCGCTGCGCGTGCACGGCTCTTCGGAAGATTTTTACCCTAGCAACTCCGGTGGGCCGGCTGGGCGCCCCCTGGAGTGGCGCCGCTATAGCGCAGGATATATATCCCAGCCGGCCCGTCCACTCCTCAGTTCCTTCTTTCCGCCCGTGACGGCCGTTGGAACAGTGGAGCACAGCTCAGCTGACCTCCACTTCCCTAGCTACTCGTAGTTTTCTCTCGTTCTGTTTATAGTTGTAGTTAACTCTGTTTGTTTGTAGAATAGTATAGTGTATTTATTTTGGAGGGGTCGGGGTTTATCCCCTTCCCCTCACCCGGGGCCGGGTCCGATGCCCGGTCCACAGAGTTTTCTAATGCTCGGCTGCCGACAAGAGATCTTCTCCTAAGTGCCTCGAGGGATCTTACCTCACAGATAAGTGCCGCATTTGTGAGGCCCTTAATCAGTGAACAAAGGGGAGCGGGGCTTTCGTTTTCAACAGCTCCTGAGGGAGGCAGCTCTTGCTCCTCCGCTCTCGGCGCCGAGCGCTAGTTAGTTTTCACGGCGCGCTCCCTCGGCACCGGACCGCCGGTGCCGCCAAGGCCTCCTGGCATGACCGTCGCTGGCTCCGATGTACCCTCGGCATGGACCTCTCTCCTGGAGGATGAAGAGTTACTCCGGCCAGGCAAGAGCCGTCGAGTCCAGTGCTGGAAAGCTCCCCGGTACGCACCGTGGTCGAGCTCGCCCGGAAGCTGCGTCCGAGCCGCCTGCTCCGCAGCCGAGCGCTATGCTCAGTCGGATCGCCCGGCACCGATGTCTGCCGCGGCACCGACAATATCCGCACCTTTCACTCCGGCCAGGCAAGAGCCGTCGAGTCCGGTGCTGGAAAGCTCCCCGTTACGGACCGTGGTCGAGCTCGCTCTGAAGCTGCGTCCGAGCCGCCTGCTCCGCAGCCGAGCGCTATGCTCCGTCGGATCGCCAGGCAAGAGCCGTCAAGTCCGGTGCTGGTAAGCTCCCCGGTACGGACCGTGGTCGAGCTCGCTAGGAAGCTGCGTCCGAGCTGCCTGCTCCGCAGCCGAGCGCTATGTTCAGTGGGACCGCCCGGCACCGATGTCTGCCGCGGCACCGTCAATGTCCGCACCATTAACTCCGGCCAGGCAAGAGCCGTCGAGTCCGGTGCCGGAAAGCTCCCCGGTACGGACCGTGGTCGAGCTCGCCCTGAAGCTGCGTCCGAGCCGCCTGCTCCGCAGCCGAGCGCTATGCTCCGTCGGATCGCCCGGCACCGATGTCTACCGCGGCACCGACAATGCCCGCACCATTAACTCCGGCCAGGCAAAAGCCGTCGAGTCCGGTGCTGGAACACTCCCCGGTATGGACCGTGGTCGAGCACACTATGAAGCTGCATCCGGGGTGCCAGCTATGGTCGAGCTCACTATTCCCTCCACGCCAGAGACAGTGTCCACGGCGAGGGGGCTGATTGCAACGACAGCATCTACGCTGCCTCAACCCCCGGCACCGCCGGTGGGGGTTACATAGTCGATGGGCAAGCCTGCCTTGATCAGACCACCCTACCTCGGCACCGCACAGCGGCACCATTCAGGGTCGCGGTTCCGCAGATGTTCTCGGTCCCGTCACCGATCTAGGTCTCGGCGCCGTTCTCCCTGTTGGTACCAGTAGTGCTCGCGGCACCGGTCAGCATCCCGTTCGCCGGTCCAGGACACTCAGCTCCAATCAAGCCTCAGGCACCGCCCTCGGTCGACCGGCCGGCACAGCTTCGGTGGCAGGTCCCGTTCTCGGTACCGGTCTGTCTACCGGTACCGATCCCCGGTGCCGCATCGAGCGACGTCAGTTACAGACGGAGACTCTACCAAGAGCTTTCAGCTCCTCCAGGGCCATCCAGCCACGCATCAGTGTCGTCCCGTGCGGACTCTTCATATGTGTAGCACTCTGTTTTCCGATTTGCCCTCCAGAGTCTTCGAGGAGACCTATCAGTGGTCATTCTGGACGCCGTGGGTGTACTACCACGCCAGAGGCGTACCGGTGATCCCATCTCGCTCCGTTCCCTCCGAGCTCTGGGTGCCAGAGGTGACAATTAGTCGTCCCCGTCCGACCGGTACAGAGCAACCCCCGGTTCGGCACTGGGCTCCCAGATCCCACCGGATCAGGAGGTCGTCCAGGAGCTCGAGCCCACACAGGACCCGCTTGTCCCGGGCCTTTCTTCTTCCTCCTCCCCAGATGAGGCGGGGGCAGGAACATACCCCTCTGGCCCTCCTCTAATCGAAATGCGACCAGCCCCTAAATCCAAAGAGGCTGGGCGTGTGGTCTTACTGGGCCATAAGATGTACCCGGAGGGGGCCCTGCAACTTCGTGTAGCGAACCAGCAAGCCCTGCTTATCCGCTACTGTGGGTGGCGGTGGGCAAATTTACAGAGTCGGTTCTTCGGAACTCCCGTCAAGAGTTTGATGCCCTCCTGCAGCAAAGGACGGAGCTGGAGAGAGCTTCCCTCCAGGCCTCGTTGGACGCAGCTGACTCCGCTGCCATGACTCTGGCCTCGGGTGTTGCCACGCGGCGCGTTTCAGGACTCCGGTTATCGAGCCTTTCCTCGCAGCTGCGGCACGCTATACAGATCTTGCCCTTCAGTGGCACAGGCCTGTTCTCTGACAACACTGGCCCTAGACTGCAGAACCTAAAGGGCAGCAGGGTCACTTTGCTCTCTCTCTCTCTCTCGGCATGCACACGCCGGTAATTCAGCGCCGACGCTTCCGTCCCCAACCTCCGCTCTTACCCTGCGCCTTGACAAGGTCAGGACATGGCCAGCGGGCGTGGCTTACACGGTCGTGGCCATCAATCCGCACCCCAAAGGAGCCAGAATTAGGGTCCTTCTGACCACCAATGGGGCAAAAGCCTACCCATCCTCGCCCCTCCTAAGAACCCCTCTCACGAGCGATTCCTCTGGCAAGAGGTGCGGATGCTCCCCCTCATTGGAGCTATACAGGAGGTACCTAAGGGCGAAACCTATTCCCCTAAGCGAAGGGAGGTCTCAGACCTATCCTAGGCCTGCAGGAACTCAACAAGTCACGATGCAGATGAGTTCCGCATGGTACCCAGGGCGACCGTCATCCCATCCTGGGATCCCAGAGACTGGTACGCCGCCCTCGATATGAAGGGCGCGTGTTTTTCACGTTGCCATTTCTCTTCCACACAGAAGGTACCCTCGGTTTGGGGCCTACCATCGTTATTCCCAGTATACGGCCCTCCCGGTTGGCCTCTATACAGCCCAGGGGTATTCAAGGTGCATGGCTGTAATCGCCGCCTTTCTTCGCCACCGTCTGATACACGTTCTCTGTGTCTAGACGAGTGGCTCATTCGAAGAACCCCCGGGCCCAAAGTACCAGTCATGTGGGCATCGACATGAACCTTTTCCTGTGTCTAGGCCTGATGATCAATAGTAAAATCCACTCTGATTCCCATATAGGGAAGGGAATTCATTGGGGCCGTCCTGGACTCCAGACTCGCCAGAGCCTGCTTTCCTCAGCCTTGGTTTCAGGCGAGGGTAACAATTGTACAAGGTCTACGGACCTTCCCGCCAACTTGGGCTCGCTCTTGCCTCGGTTTCCTGAGTCACATGGCTGTCTACACGTTTGCAACTAAACATACCAGGCTTTGCCTCTGTTCACTTCAATCGTGGCTCACCTGGGGGTGCCACCCGGGCAGAGATGGCATACTCGTGGTCGTCTCGTTTCCACCGAGCAGCCTAGGCTCCCTCGACCGGGAGTCGGCGTCCTCCCCGGTGTATCCGGGGATGCTGTTTCACTCACCCCTCGGGGTCCCTCGTGACAGACAGCCCATCTCTCGGCTGGGTGCGCACCTGGTGTAGTTTCGCACTCATGGCCTTCGGTCAGCGCAAGAGCTGGCCTTACACATCAATGTCCGAGAGCTGAGAGCAGTCTGCCTTGTGTACCAGGCGATTCAGCTGGCGGATCGTCTCAGCAGATCCTTCCTGTCTCACAAGTGGTGGTTTCCTCCCGTCTTTATCTATTCCGTTTTCCAGAAGTGGGTCTTCCCCCGCATAGCCCTCCTCGCTTTCGCGAGAACGGAAAGAGGGAGAGAAATTCTCCTCGTTCCAAGGCCTCTCCCCAGGCTCGGTCTTGGAGGATTTTCCTGAGGCCATGGATCAGCCATCTGCCGTACGCTGTCCACTGTCCCCACTGGTTCACAAGGTCCTGCTCAAACTCCGCAGGGACAGAGCGCCCCTGATCGGGTTCGCTCCAGTGTAACCTGGGCAGCACTGGCACACCATGTTGCTACACCTCTCGGTAGCAACCCTCTTGGCACAGACCCCATGACGCGGAATCACGACAACCTTCACCACCCGGTCTTGTAATCCCTGCACCTCACAGCAGGACTCCTGCGTGGCTAAACCGATCTGAGTTACGTTGTTCGGCCTCGGTTCTACGGGATTCTCCGGGGTGGTAGAAAATTCGTCCATTCGATTAAAGTATCTGGCCGAGTGGAAGCGTTTCTCATGCTGCTCCGAAACGCGCAATGTTTCTCCCGCCGAGATCCCGCTCCGTTCCATCTAGTTCCTCAGGGCTTGGAGCATTTATGCACCCCCCCCCAAGTGGGGCCCCGCCATAAACCTGGCTCTTCAATCTGGTTCTACCCAGTTTTATGACGGCCCTATTCGAGCCAATGTCAACATGCTCATTGATATAACTGTCCTGCAAGGCAGTTTCCTGTAGTCTTTCCTGCGGCCACACGAGTCTCCGAGCTTCAGACTCTCACAATAGGCCCAAGGGATACTGTGTTCCTCAAGGACAAGGGCAGTTATTACCACGTCCGACCTGCCTCCCCAAGGAGGTGTCGGCCTTTTATATCCACCAGGATATCTTCCTTCCGGTCTTATTTCCGAAGCCACTCTCTGTGCAAGGAGAGCAACGGTTGCCCTCCTTCGACATCTGCAGGGCATCCGCAATCTATATCTAGCGGACAGAGCCCTCTCGTAACGCCCCCACAACCTTCATCGTACCGGCATACCGGACGAAGGGCATACCTGTCTCCTCCTAGAGGATTTCATCTTCAATGACGTTGTGCATCTGCACCTCTTCTGTTTCGGCCCATGTGCCATAGAGCCACCTTGCTGCACATTCCGCCAGGGCTCACGCTTCTCAGCTGCCTTCCTGGCTCGCATTCCCTTTCGGGGGATGTGTTGTACACCTACCTGGTCCTCGGTCCACACCTTTGCCTCATTGGTCCGGGAGTCCAGAGCTGTTGCAGCCTCTGGCTTAGCGGTTGCGTTCTGCAACATCTAACTCCGACCCCACCGCCTAGGTAAGGCTTGGGAATCACCTAACTGGAATGCATAGGAGCAATCACTCGAAGAAGAAAAGACGGTTACTCACCGTAGTAACTGTTGTTCTTCGAGATGTGTTGCTCCTATCCATTCCAGACCCGCCCTCCTTCCCCACTGTCGGAGTAGCCGGCAAGAAGGAACTGAGGAGTGGACGGGCCGGCTGGGGTATATATCCTGCGCTATAGCGGCGCCACTCCAGGGGGCGCCCAGCCGGCCCGCCGGAGTTGCTAGGGTAAAAATCTTCCGAAGAGCCGTGCACGCGCGGCACGCACACCTAACTGGAATGGATAGGAGCAACACATCTCGAAGAACAACAGTTACTACGGTGAGTAACCGTCTTTTCCTTCACATAACACTTTCCTATTGTCTTCCACAACAGTCACGATTTTATAGACCTGCATCATATCCCCCTTTAGTCATCTCTTTTCCAAGCTGAAAAGTCACAATCTTTATAATCTTTCTTCATATGGAAGTTGTTCCATACTCTTAATCATTTTTGTTGTCCTTCTCTGTACCTTTTCCAATTTTAATATATATCTTTTGATATGGGGTGATCAGAACTACACACAGTATTCAAGGTGTGGCATACTATGGATTTAAATAGTAGCATTACGATACTTTGTCTTATTTTATTAATGTCTTATAAGCTATCTCTTTCCTAATGGTGCCTGACATTATTAGCTTTTTTACTGCTGCTGCACATTGAATGGATGTTTTCAGAGAATGGTGGACGATGAATCTATAATTTCTTTCTTGAGTGGTAACAAGTAATTTAGACCGAACAACTAATATAAGGGGGAGGAATAGCTCAGTGGTTTGAGCACTGGCCTGCTAAACTCACGGTTGTGAGTGCAGTCCTTGAGGGGGCCATTTAGGGATCTGGGACCAAAAAAAAAACCCAAAAAACCTGTTAGGGAGAGTACTTGGTCCTGCTAGTGAAGGCAGGGGACTGGGCTCAATGACCTTTCAAGGTCCCTTCCAGTTCTATGAGATAGGTTTATCTCCATATATTATTTATTAGACCCATCAATTTGTATATATAGTTGGAATTCGTTTTCCAGTGTTGATTACTTTGCATTTATCAACATTGAACATCATCTGCCATTTTGTTGGCCAGTCATCCATTTTTGTGAGATCCCTTTGTAATTCTTAGGTCCAAAGCAGAGTACAATCTTTAGTAATTTTGTATCATCTGCAGATTTTGCCACCTCACTGTATACCCCTTTTTCCAGATAATTTATGAATATGTTGAACAGCACTGGTTTCAGTACAGATCCCTAGGAGACATTGCTGTTTACGTCACTTCATTTTGAAAACTGTCCATTCATTCCTGCCCTTTGTTTCCTATCTTTTAACCCGTTACTGATTTAGGAGAGGACCTTCCCTCTTATCCCATGACTGCTTACTCTGCATAAGGTCCCTCACCAAAGGCTCTTTATGAAAAGATATATCTATATCTACTGGATCACCCTTGTCAACATTTGTTGACCCCTCCTGTATCACCCCCCCACACACACACACACACTCTGGGCTCAAGGAATTCTAATAGATAGTTGAGGAATGATTTCCCTTTACAAAAGCCATGTTGGCTCTTCCCCAGTAAATTGTGTTTATCTGTGTACCTGGTAATTCTGTTCTTTGCTATAGTTTCAACCAATTTGCCTGGTACTGAAGTTAGGTGTAATGGTTTTTATTTTCTAGGATCATCTCTGGAGCCTTTTTTAAAAAAATGGTCACATTGGCTACTCTCTAGTCATCTGGTACAGAAGCTGATATAAAGGATAGGTTATATACTACAGTTGGTAGTTCTACAATTTCACGTTTGAGTTCCTTCAGAACTCTTGGATACCATCTGGTTCTAGTGACTTATTACTGTTTAATTTATCAATTTGTTCCAAAACCCTCTCTACTGACACCTCAATCTTGGACAGTTCCTCAGACTTATCACCTAAAAAGAATGTCTCAGGGGTGGAAATCTCTCACATCTTCTGCAGTGAAGACTAATGCAAAGAATTCATTTAGCTTCTCTTCAGTTGCCTTATCTTCCTTGAGTACTACATTAGAACCTCTATCGTCCAGTGTCCCCACTGATTATTTGGCATGCTTCCTGCTTCTGATTTTTATTTTGCTGTTGTACCAAAATTGTTTTCAAAACTGTATTTGTAGATTTCTTAACTTCTGATAATCTTGTCATTTTACTTACTAGTTTTCTAGGAGCCTCCACTGGGTTTAGAAGCTGCAGAATAGCATGTGGAAGTGCTTATAAAGCTTACAAAGAATGCATCCAAATGCAGAAGTCCAAGTGTTCATAGCACACAACTTGAAAGCTTACAGCATCCAGCTTTTCTAAAAATATTCAAAAGCACTTCTTCAAATTTAGGAGAGAGAAAGAAATCAAATATTTGTATATGTTTTTCCAAAAAGTCACTGAAGACTTCCACAAATGAAATTTCTTACTTTCCTACCACCCAAGAATTGGCAAAAATATTCTCACTTAATTGAGGACCAGGTATCAAATCTCAGGTGAATTGATGTAGATTCAGCAAGTTTATAAGTTAGCTGTTGATGGAGATGAAAAAGTGTCTTTTGAACCTTTAAAAAAGTGTTTGAGTTCTGAAATCAAATCTTGCTTGCTACAGTGGTGATAATAGTAGCTCTGAAATGTCTGCACCATGTCAGTGGAGTACTACCATATCTTATTTCAGCAGTGTAAATTGTTTCCAATATGTTTCTTCAAAATTCCAAGAGTCGTCATTGTTGCCACTATGTACATATAAAAACACTTTGAAGTTATTGGGCCACACTATTGAGCGGTTACATAGGCAAACAGCAGTATTGCCAAACCAAAGCACACAAAAAAAAAGGAAGGCCCTAAACACTCATGCTATTTCTTTAAAAATAAATTTTGGGTTCTTTTCATTTGTCTTCAGATTTCTGAGCCTGTAGAGAGCAATTGGTTATGTTTTCAAGCTTTTCTCAATTACCATGAAGACTAAAAGCTCTGCTTTAGATGAAAGCTGCGATTTCTGGACAGTCTCTTGCTTCCAAAAGCTAGGGTTTAAGAAAAATGCCAAATTTTGCTTAACTTATGATAAAATTGTAAGAGTTGTCAACAATGAAAAAGCATTATCAATTTTCTACTTATGGAGGGGAAAAGTGACATTTTTACATTGGCAAAACCAATTTGGGAATATTATTCACCCCAAATTTGGCACTACACCTTTCTTTGGAAACAGTCTTCTCTCTTCCTTCCTCCCTGTTTCATTACTCCTAGAATACCCTGTAAAACATGTCTCTCAATTTTTGCTAGGGCAACTAGTTTACCAAAAGACCAGCACTAAGAATTTAAAAACTGGTTAAACTACTGTGCTCTTCTTAATAGATGTTTTGTGCTAATGCTACTATTCCCAATAGACAGAAATAATTACCATTTATTTTCATTAAGATAAATCAAGCTCCAGGAGACATCCTACTAAGGGAGCGATATTGATATAGCATTTCTCTGCTAAATACATAATACACCTCTACCCTGATATAACGCGATCCTCCGGAGCCAAAAAATCTTACCACGCTATAGGTGAGACTGTGTTATATCGAACTTGCATTAGCCTCCCTGCTCCTTGTCCCCTGACTGCCCCCTCCAGAGACCCCCATCCCTAATCACCCCCAGGACCCTGTCCCCTGACAGGCACTCACTGGCAGTGGCGGGAAGCAGAGCAGCCTGGCCCCAGCCCGCTCCACTCTACCAGCTCCCAGCCGGGGCGCTCCGCTTCCTACTGCTGGTGAGTGCGGGGAGGTTGGAGAAAGGACGCCCCTCATACTCACCTGTGGCGGGAAGCGGAGTGCTGTGGCCCCAGCCCGCTCCGCTTTCCTTGCACCAGCACCAGCCATGTCGTTTGGTGTGGGGCGGGGGGGAGATTGGGGAAAGGTCCTGCGCTCACCAGCAGTGGCGGAAGCAGAGCAGCCTAGCCCCAGCCCGCTCCGCTCCACCAGCTCCCTGCCGCAGGTGAGTATGGGGGGCGCCTTTTCCCCAACCTCCTCGCACTCACCGGCGGTGGGAAGCGGAGCACCGCAGCTGAGAGCTGACATGCTGATCTGCCGGAGCGCTGCTTTACCGCATTGTATGCGAACCTGTGTTATATCAGGTCGTGTTATATCAGGGTAGAGGTGTACTTCAATAGTATTTTATTTATATTATCCACAAGAAACAAAATTAAAAGAACATTAAGGTTGTAAGTCAAGCACTCAAAAGTTAGGAAATGCCAAAATGAAGGTTGCCTTTGCCATCTTAATTTGGCCTCTTCTGCATATGGGTTTTTACATGGACTTTTTTTTCCACGGGATCACTGCCTCATTCAGTGCTCAAAAGGGACAGCACTCACTGAGCGGATATGCAATATCTCTGTTTTATCTTCATTGTTCATCATGTGGCTTCATGCATTACCAGTATTTACTGCTTTGATTATAGAATTTCCTTTATGAGCTTTTCTATGGTTCTCATCACTGTAGTTCTGAGTGCTTCACAAAGACTAATGAATTTATTTTTAAAATATCCCATGACAGGGTGGATTTGATTTAATCCTAGTCAGGAAGACTTAATTGAATCATGGATTTCTACATAAAAGTGCATTCTTGTTGGTTGTGTTAACCTTAATACATATTCTTCATAACTCAGATGTAGGTTTAATTTTTAGAAGGTACACATTACACATTTTTAAGTGATTTATTTTGAAAAATTTTCAGATTAGTTTTACAGCTATATCAGAAAATGAATGATTGGTTATTTCATTTACCAAAGGTAATTGAAGCAGATATTTATGAAGTCACTGGGAGGTGAACTATCTCCAATTCAATAGGTTAATCATTAATATTTGGAGGATTTTCTTGCCATGCTGTATTAGGAGGAGAACATCACCAGACAGACATTTAAATTGTTTTATTTAACTAAAACAACAACGTTAAGTATTCTGGATTTTTTTCTTCAACAGCAAATATATAATATTTTAACAAAACAAGCATATGAATTTTTGAATTTAGTTAAACATTCAAGTTTTTTAAAATCAGGTTTGTTTTTGTTAAAATTGTTAACAAATAGTTAAATGAAATATTTAAAAAAAAATTTAAATTGATTATGTCAGCCAACTTAAAATACTGGCTTCTGCAGCTAACTCAGTTGTCTTCACCTTCATTTTCCTGTTTGTTCATAATCTGGAAAAGAAAAACAAGGTTTCCTGCTTTTTCAAATCTCAAACGATTTCTCAATTTGGAATGAATTAGTCCAAAGGAAGAAAATATTCTTTCTACACCAGCAGAAGAAGCTACTGCTGTTAAAAGTGAGATTATCACTTCAGCAGATTCTGAATTCAAGTGCTTAAGTGACTTCCACCAGTTCACTGGTGTGACTTTCTTTAAAACATCAGCAAATATACATTTCTTGAATGCTTCACCCTTAGCTCTGAAGTTTATTGAAGTTGGCATTATGGCTGGATGTCCATGTCATAGCCAACTCCTCTTCTTCAGCAGTTAAGGTTTGTCCCTGGTACCGAGTATATTGAGACTATTTACAAGAAAATAAGCGTGTCCCATTCGTTTTTTTTAATGCTTGCAATTTAACTCCGTCATTGCATATTTCTCTTTTTTAAGATCTCACTCAGTTCCTTCCAAATTTCAACAGTGTCAGCAATAAAACAGCCATTTCCCTGCATTTTGTTCAAGGCTACAGAAATAGGCTTCAGGTTACTCGGCATGTGTTCAACATTTCTCTTAAGCCCAATGTTGAGAACTTTGGCTGTGACAGTGCCATCTATTTTTTGACGATTTTGTTCACAAACTGTCATCAGATTAGGCCAGTTCTTGTTGTAGTGCTCAAAACAGTCCACTACTGAGTTCCAGAACACATCTTGTGGGAGAGTTAGCTTGGTTCCTCCCACTTTATATCCAAAGCGAGGAGTTCAAAAACCAAAGTACATTACATTATTTTTAGCTTGTAGTGTTGGAATATATGAAGGTATCCAAGGAAGGAGCCATATGATCATGAGGAGAAAGAGGGGCAGATTGGGAATATGGTGGGGCTTTGAAAGAACTGTTCTGAGATTTTTCTAGTGTAATCTCATCCCATGTTTACCAGAAAAATAAACGTTTTATTATAGGAGTCATGTTTTTAAAACATTCATTTTAACCTTGAGGGACTGGCCCCTGAGGGAAAACTGATTTAAAAACAAGTTACTTGCTTAAGGGTAAAGAGTTGTCATTGAATTATTAATTCATGTAATTGATTTTTACATTGGTTTCTTAGGGAAAAGTTTTCATCAATTGGAAAATCTTTTAAATACAAGATCAGGGAATTAATAGTCTCTAGAGATTACCTGATAGGCTAGATACAAAAGCTTCAGACAAAGCAGAGAAGCTAGCAGGAAAAGCACCAGTTTGAACAGGTGGAATACAAAAGTGCTATTTTAAAGCTGACCACTTAAAGTAATATTCCTTGGTATTTTAAAGAATATTAGAGGTAGAGTAACCATAACTTCAAACATGCTCCTGGTGAGAGTCTGATTCTCACTCTTGGGTCTCAGACCTTCAGTGTGAGAATGGATGGGAACTCCCAGAACTTAAGGCTAAAACTTCTCAATGTGACTAGTGATTCTGAATCCTTCCCCATGGACTAAATCTCAATACAATGGGAAGGCTTGCATGCCCCATGACCCTGAGAACTGTACTGGTGGCAGGATGACGCCTGGTATGGTGACCCATGCCAAACAAGAGCCAGCCTAAAGGCAGTCCACCAGCCCTCCTGTTTGGGGGTTGGGAGTGGGATAACACTCTACTCCTGTTTTGTTTTTTTGTTTTTAAGTTTTTATGGGTATATTCGCTACTGTTTTTAATCAAAACATTTTGTGATACAATGTCAAATACCTTACAGAACTTTATCAGCCAAACTTGAAATCTCAAAAAAATCAAGTTAATTTGACAAGATCTATTTTTCATAAACCCATGTTGATTTGCATTAATTGCATTACCTTCTTTTAATTTTTTTAATTGTATCTTGTATCAGCCGCTCCATTATCTTGCCAGACATCAGTGTCAGGCTTATAATTACCTGAGTCATCCCACTTACCCCTTTTAAATATTGGCACAACTCTAGCTTTGTTCCAGCCTTCTGGAACTTCCCCAGTGCTCCAAATCAACATTAACGGTCCAGTGAGCTCCTCCGCTAGTTTTTTGAAAACTCTGGGATGCAAGTTATTTGTACCTGCTGATTTGAAAATACTTTAGTATCTTCTGTTTGTAGTCTTTTAGAGATACTAGTGGAATGGAACGAGTGTTATCACCATGTATTGAGGTTGTAGCCTCTGTTCCTCTCCTCCCCATGCGGAACAGAAATATTTATTTAATAGTTTTACCTTTTCTGCATTATTATTGATAATTCTACCATTTCCATCTAGAAATGGACCAGTACCATTGTCAAGATTCTTTTTGTTCTTAACAAGGATTTTTTAAAATATATTATTGTCCTTAATTCAGCTGGCCATGGATTCCTCTTTATGTCCCTTTGTTTCCTTTATCTTTTTTTCTTTTACAATTTCTAGGTTCTGATTTATATTCATTACTATCAAGTTGTCCTTTCTTCCATTTGTTATATATCTTTAAAAAATGTACAGCTGCCTTCACTTTCCCTCTATACCAGGTCAGTTTTTTAACGAGCAAGGCCATCTTCCTCAGTTATGGGATTGTGGCTTTTGGGGCATCTCGTAAGATGTTCTTAAATGACTTCCAATTATCATTCGCATTTTTTCTGATTAAATTCTTCCTCCTAGCAGATTTGGCTCAAAATTGTTTTCAGCTTTATGAAATGGCTTTATTAAAACACTAAGGGTATGTCTATGGGTAGTGATCGATCTATTGGGGATCAATTTTATCGCGTCTAGTGTAGACGCGATAAAATCGATCCCCGATCGCTCTACCGTCGACTCCGGAACTCCACCGCGGTGAGAGGCAGAAGCGGAATCGAAGGGGCAGCGGTCAACTTGTCGCCGTCCTCACGGGCAGGTAAATTGACCTAAGATACGTGACTTCAGCTACACTATTCGCATAGCTGAAGTTGCGTATCTTAGGTTGACTCTGCCCCTCCCCCAGAGTAGACCTAGCCTAAGTGTCTGGGCTTTATTGGGCTTGCACATTATAAATATGATCAAAACTTGATTACTTGTACTTAAGCTGCCATTTATTTTTTAGTTCTGTGATCAGTTCCTCTTTATCTGTTAGGAACAAGGTCTAATAAGGAATTCCATCTTGTTGCTACACTTTTTGAGTTAGGATAGTATCATCTGTAATGTTTAGAAAGTCCCAGGATGTTTTAGTTCTGGCAGTGTGAGAGCTCTAGCAAATGTCACTCAAATTGAAGTCCCCCATGATTACACAGTTTTTTGTCTTAAATATTATAGGTAGGTGCGTAAGGAGGTGGTCATCCCTTTCCCTAGTGTGATTTGGTGGTCTGTAGTAGACACGAAATAATACCCCATTTTGTGCTTTATATCTGTTGGACTATTGAACCATACCAGGTCAGACCAGTGGCCCATCTTGCCCAGTATCCTCTGTTCTGACAGTGGTCAATGCCAGATGTGGAGAAAATGAATAAGGAAGTGTTGTTTACAGCTTCTCTTAAGACAAGAACCAAGGATCACCCAATGAAATTCATAGGCAGTTTTAAAACAAACAAAAGGAAGTACTTCATACAATACACAGTCAGCCTGTGGAATTCATTCCCAGGGGATATAGTGAAGGCCAAAAGCATAACTGGGTTCAAAAAGGAATTAGATAACTTCATGGAGGATAGTTCCATCAATGGCTGTTAGCCAAGATGGTCAGGGATGCAACCCGTCCTCTGGGTGTCCCTAAACTTCTGACTGCCGGAAGCTGGGACTGGATGAGAGGGGATGGATCCACTTGATGATTACCCTGTTCTGTTCTCCCTTTGAAGCATCTGGCATTGGCCACTGTCAGAGGATATGGTCATTCTTATGTTCATAAGCATTTTGAATTATCAGTGACTCGGAAACAGGTAAGGCATTTTTTGACATAAAGTGCCACTGTCCTTACCCTTTTGCCTGCTTGATCCTTCCTAAATAGGTTATAACCATTGATTTTAACATCCAATTGTGTGAATCATCCCAACAGGTTTCAGTAATACCAACTGGATCAAATTTATGCTTCTGTAGTGTTGAACCCTTCTTTATTCTTTCAGAGAGAACCAAGTGGCAAATGGTTTTCTTATCCCATGGGATGTATCGATTTTAAAAAAAAAATTCTTATCCTGAATTTGGATGAAAGGTCAATCTAAAAAATTTTCATTCTTTTTTTTTTTAAATGGGTTCATCAAAACATTTCATTTGGATTTTGACTCTTTTAAACACTTTTCTAATCTAAATTAACTCTAAATTTCGAAACAAAAGTAATTTTGACTTCTCAAAATGACCTCTTTTTGTTTAGAAGTCAAAATGGGAAATTTATAGAAACTATTTTCTATTAACAGTTTTGGTTTTGATGACCTAACGCTTTCTGATTGGGGGTGGAAAAATGTCAAAAAAAAATCCTGCTAGCTCTGCTTTGCAGGCCTTCATAACTTTCCCCCTAATGAAGAGGGATTCAAAATCCCACCTGGTTTTGTTAGGATGTTCTTTTTCTTAACTAACCAAACTTTTATTTTTTATTCTTCCTTTTATGCGGATGCAGCCTTACATTTTGGGTTTGCATTGCAGGTGGCTTGTAGGCATCTGATCCCCTCTTTATTAAATTACAAAACGAAACAAACAAAACCCAAAACAAAATAACAGTGACAAAAAACACTGATTATATAGCATTGACCTCTGTCTTCCTTGCTTTCTAATGCAGTATGCATTACTGATCATTTTATTAAATGGACATGTTCCTTGTATTGCTTACCATAATCACAGGATTTTCACTCTTAAGGGAAAACTAATCACCTTGTTGTTCTGTATATTTGAAGGTGTATGACAAAGGATTTTCTTACTTCCTCTCAGGGTCTGGAGGTTTAATTTTTGAGTATGGAGTACAGAGCAACAGAGAAAAGAAATCAGGCTTACAGCAAAAAAGAAGAAGAGAAAATTTTATATGTTGTTGTGCTTGTTTTGGTGGAATCATATGGTCAAAATAGCAGTTAATAATTTTAAATGACCACTGCATTAAGACACATGAAGATGTATGTTTTAAATCAATTATAATGTGCTTGTGGCCTCTTGCCTTTGACCAATACAGGAATCAGATGGCAAGTCAATAAACACACATTGTCTTAAAGTTTGTTATACTTAGTACATACCGATGTCAAAGAGGACTGAACAGTTTTATAGTAAAATTACATTGAAATGTCCAACCAGGAAAGAAGGAAATATGAAATTTAGCTTTCAGTCATGGAAAAATAAAATCTTTGTTGATTTCCATCCATCCATCTATCTATCAATGGTCAAGATGCTCGGTTATGCTCCCTAATCTGAGGGGAGAGGCCCCTGAGAGTGGAGAATGTTATAAAGGCAAGATTTTTCAAAGCGCTCTCCTCCTCTGATGGTGCTTGTTTGACATAAAGGAGATGATGGTTTTGGTATTTGTGTACTGCCCATCATCACCTCTGCCAACAAATTCATATAGATGTGAATAATATGATGGACAGAATTCTCAACTGGTTTGCTTTGAAAATGGATTTTTAGCTATTTTTAATGCAGTTTAACAGCAGGAAATATGAGTCAGTGCCACATGATCAGCCAGCTTTCTGTGGACCAGAAAGTGTTCTGTGGACCATAGGTTAGGAACCACTGTTCAAAAGCTTTTATTGGGGAGTCCTTATTAGTGACACTATGTTGCTATGCTGTAAGCAGTCAGTAGAGACATTTTTCAAAAGCATGAGTCTTTGCATGCTTGGCATATGTGAAAGGACAGAGATGATCTACTTTGCTACCAGGTATGAAAACTGATTTTCAAAAGGAATTTGTCCATCCACTTGTAAATTACTGAAGTCGTATGGATCCAGTTTAGGCTTATGCCTATTTAGAAGGCAACAGAACATTTTATCTTTCAGATTTTGTGTGTCCTTCTCGCTTTTCTATTCAGGCCAAAGATAGTATTATATGAGCTCTGTATATGGCTTTGATTAGTGATATGAGAGCAGGTTTCTTGGTTCTGTTACTGATGTGCAGTCGTCTTGTGTGAATCAGTTAAATTTTCTGTACCTGAGTTTACGAACCTGAAATGTCTCTAATAACTACTTCACAGCAAAACTGACTTTTAGTACAGCAGAACCCTGTTTAGCTGATCTAATTGAGACTGGAGACTGGAGCTGATCTAATTGAGACTGGATAATAAAAAGTTCAGGTAATCTGAAGAATGGGAAAGTGCGAGGCTGCAGCACTATCTAGAGACCACAGGAGATCACCCACTTCTGAACCTGTGTGTGCTGGTTCCTTGATTAATATGGAGAGCCAGATAATGGAGGATCCAGTAAACAGGATTCTACTGTAATTTGAGATTTTTCAATGATTGGTGTTCTATAATTGTAAAATGGCATAGCTGCTGTTTAATACTTCCACCTGGTGGTGAATGAACAGAGGTAAATCTTAGCATACTCTTACAAACAGTTAAGAAGTAGGAAATAGATGCTTTTGTGGGTTACATTTATTTCTCTTCTAAAAATACTTCTCTCTCTCTCTCCTCTAAAATATATATAACTTACTAGAGGTAAATTGATTTTTAATGCTGTATCTTAATAGGTTTTTTGCAGGGTGGAGGAAAATGAAATTGTGTTAATAAATAGTAATTGAAACTTAACTTTATATTTTTATCCTTTCAGTTAGGTCTAGGAATATGAATTAATATTTTTCCTCTTGTCTTTATCTTGATTTTTACCCTAAATATTTTTAGGTTTTACTCTGTGGATCCTACTCTTGGTCTAATAGGTTTTTGAGGGCTAACCTTGAACTCTGAGATTGTTCAGTATTGATTTGATGACATTATACATTGGTAAATACAAAATAAAATGAAATACTATTGAATTAAGTTTAATATGAAATAGTCACTTTTGTGTTTAACAGCAAACACCTATCTCTTTATGGTGCAAGCTCGAGGCATAATGTTGAGAGAAAACGTGAAAACAATAGGACATCTGATCAGATTGTACACTAATAAAAATGCTACTGTGAATGGCACAGGTAAGAATGTTTCCTATTTAATTATTAAAAAAAAGTGGTCCGTTTCTTCATGACAATGACATAGCTTGTTTATACATAGGTTTACAGAAACCTAGATCTAAGCACCCTTCATTCACCGCCCCCCAATACTCTCCCAACTTTGAGGAGTAATAGGGAAGGGAAGAGTGGTTACTCTTTACAAAGTCACTTGTGAAACTGAAGTTAAGTCTTCTTTAAGAAATAGGTTTATCAAGAGCTGGGGTAAATAGATCAGAATTCATGAGGATCAACTTGATAAAGGTTCAGAGAATGTTTTTATCTTCACTGTCGGAACTTGCAGCAAACATAAAGTTTATGCAGTGATGTCAGGATAAGATGCAAAACAATTCCCCCACCCCCCCGCCGCCAGTGTAGTGATATATTGATGAGAAATCTTTGGGAAACTTTCATTTTTACAAGAATAAACTGTTTTTTCTTTAAGATTATCCTGAAGGCAACAATTCCAGTGACTACCTTGCTCAAACAACAATGTATCTTCCAGAAAATTTCACATATTCTCCTTACCAGGCTTGTCCAGAAAAGCTGCCTTACATGAGTAAGTTTATAATCTTACCTTAATTTAGATCCTTATCTATTACATCTGGTTCTGTTAAACCAGAATGCAAACTGTTAACCAGAATTCTTGAATAAAACTCACTTGAACATATGTAATAATGCTTAGCAAAATTTGGCCCAATATTCTGACTAATACCTAATGTTTTGATATGCATTTTCTTCTGTGAAATGCGTTCTGGCATTTGTGCCACAATTAAGACAGTATTCAACACCTACAGTTAGAGTGCATCTGCTTTCTTGAATTAGAGGCTTTGGAGAATTGTTACCTAGAATTTTTGGAGGTGAGAGTATTCTTGGTGGAAAATTGAATGAGACAAAAACAAGTTGCCTGTATATTCATCAGTTAATCAGAATTGCACCAACACTTGTGAAGCTGCATAAGATAGCAAAGTGAGTGCTTCAGAAGGTAAAAAAGTCCTAAATCCTGTTATAACTGAGCAGGCAACAGTTTCATAAAATGTGAAAAAAACATGAAAATAATTCATATGAAAAGTTAAGAAGATTAAGGTTTCAAAGTGAAGTTCTTAGAAATTAAAAAGCAACAAAAGTAGCTCATGCAACCTTATTTCGTTTCTCATGTGTATATACACTCAAAATCTTTTAGCATTAGATTAAAATCTTAGCTTACATTCTGTTGTATTTATTTAGCTGGAATAAAGGGGCCAAAGGTGTTAACATAATCCAGTCACTGTCCAACACTGAACAGCGTTAAACAAGGTTCGGGGTTTGGTATACAGAGACTTCAGCCTGCTTAGTACGATGGCAAACATACCATGAAAAATCCTTTTAACCTTTATTTAAAGATAAAGAAAAAAACAGTTAAAGCATTTTAAAAACAAACTTTTAAATAAAGTTTTCATTTTAACAGCACCCGTTGTTCCCTTTCCCTTTAGCTAGAGAGAATTTTTAGAAGGAAACCTCCTCTTGTTTGATGGTCTCTGAGATGGTATAAAAGATTGTAATAACTGTCCCTTTGGGGGGAAAAAAGAAGACATTAGTTGAGATAGACTAACAACCACAACTATAGCCCGATCCCATTTCATCCCAGGTCATGCTTGAATTTCTGCTGGAGTTTTAGAAGTGGCAGTGTTATCTGGGTCTAGGGTGACCAGACGTCCCGATATTATCAGGACAGTCCCGATTTTAACACATTTGTCCTGCATTCCAACTGCACATCGGTTGGGACGCCCTTTGTCCCGATATAAGGGATCACTCTCCATCACTGTCAAAGTGCCGGGGCTGGCATAGCGGCGCTTCCTGGGACAGCTCCCGGTGGCGCGCCTGCCCGCCGGCAGGAGCCTGCAGTGCTGTACTGGCGGCCCCTAGGCATAGAGGCGGAGGGGGTCTCTGCGTGCTGCACAGGCTCCCTCCTGCCCAATCAGAGCTGCGGGGGTGGGGCTTGCAGGTGCCAGCAGCGGGCAGAGAGCCCTCCGCCCCCCTCACCCCACCCCACCCGACCTGACCCAACCCTAGGAGCCAGGACCTGTCGGATGCTTCCTGGGAGCCGCCCCAGGTAAGCACCGCCGGGACTCCCCACCCTTCTGGCTTTTAGGGTCAGGGCCCCGTGTGCGGCGCAGAGTGCCTGAGAGCACCGCCCCGGGCTCCCGCCTTTCTGGGAAGCGCAGGGATGATCACTTGATGATTATATGATCATTCCCCCTGAAGCACTTGGCATTGGCCACTGTTGGAAGACAGGATATTGTGCTAGATGGACCATTGATCTGACCCCCTATGGCTGTTCTTATGTTTTTACAATTGAGTTTACAACTAGAGTAAATTTGTAGGCCCAATTATCACAACATTTCTCTAAAAAGTTTGACACAGGAAAGGATTAGTGTGTGACCATGATATCATTGTACACTAGTTAAATATTAATTTAGAAAAATGTTTCAATTACCTCTTATGATTCAATAATATCAAAATGTTATTGCTGATTATGCACTATATGTATCTAATGACTTTAGCCACAAATACAAAGTTTGTTTTTAATCTAAGCACTATACCCAGATATACAGATACTCCTTTTCTCAATCTATGTATTATATATATTTTTAACATTAGCTTTAATAACATTTTTAAATCTGTAAGAAAGAAATTCCAAGCTAACTTTCAGAAGTCTCTCAACTTGTCTTCAAGGCTAAAAACATATTTTTTGACCCTCCTGATTATCCATTAATATATTAAATTCTCTCAAATCCATATTACATGAAATGGTATCTGACAGTCTGAGATTTCTGAATAGTTAACTATTTTTAAAGATAGATTGGATATAAAAGGACTAATCAATACAAGTAGATAGGACATGTTTGGCAAGTCAGTAGTTAAAAATACAGAAACTGCTTCTTACTGAAAAATGAGATGAGTTGAAAAATAATGTTTTATCTATTGTTAAAGAACACATTCTGATTGAATTAATTATTTAATTTTACCTTACGGTACTAATATTACCCTAATTGAAATTACTACTTTATGACTTCAGGAATTTAGCTAAATGAAAAGTATGTTTGAGACTGAACTGATAAATTAATGTTAAAACTGAACCGCCTTAAAAAAATGATAAAACTTTGTAAATGTACAGGCTGGATTCGATTTAAATCAAATTGATTTAAAACATGATTTAAATCATCTCTCTAAACTACTCTAACATACCCATCTTCATCTTTTCACCTCACTAAATCATTCTTGAAGCAGGCAGTGAAGACTACTTTGCCTGGAATCAAGTGCACTTTGACACAGTTTCAGGTTAGCTAGGTCAGTTGCCTTACTTTACCTAGCTGAATTTAAGCTGGGGACCCTGATCCTGGAAGAGATACTGTCCTGTCATATTTTGCCCCAAACTTATGCTCTTAAAATACACACAGGGATTTTGCAGATATCAGCTGGTGACCTCTAGAACAGCTGGTTGAGAACTTCTGTATTAGAGCATAACCTGAAACAGAATATCTTATTGCAGCTCAGTGTTTTCCACAATTCCGAGACATCTGGGCTGCTCCTATCCACGCTGCATCTCACAAAGGCAATCCATAGTTGCTGTTCCATGTGTGCTAGCCACACCCTTCTGCTCTTGCTTGCTGCCAGTTTCTCTGCCTTCATGGCATTGGTCAGTTGGCAGTTTTAGCTGCTTCTGCTTTCTTTTGTTTTTTTTCTCTTCTGTTTTTGGGTAGTAGCAGGCAGAATCTTCTACCTAACCCTTTTTCCTCCTGCCTGGGTTGAATTTCAGCATCTTGGTGACTAAACTGCAACAGCAGTTCCACGCTGCCAGGTTCTCTGCCTCCCCTCCCTCCCTGGCATGGCAGAACAGCTAAGGAAGCGCCAGTTCAAGTCCAAAAATCACTCTATTTGCAAGGCAGCCTTCACAGACTCAGCAGACAGTGAGGTGTGCCCTGCCTGCACCTAGTCTACCAACCTTAGCTCCGTTAGGGCACAGGGATTCGAGCTGGACAGGCTTACAGGGTCCGCTACCTGCCCCAGTAGCCTCAACTCTCACATGGGAAAACAGAACCTGGAGCCACAGAACTGAGCAGGGAGAGGCTTGAAGGATGAGGAGGACCCCATCCAGCTGCCCGGGGTACTTCTGAAACTCTGAAGAGAACAGCCTTGTGGGGCTACAGGTCTTCACCCCCTCTCCCTACGCCAACTCTTAAAATTACTCTTTCCCTGGAGAAAGAAGCACGTCTAATAAACAGCCCTTCTCACTCCCAATTTGAGCCTTCTCTAGGGGCTGGGACCCTGTAGGGGAGGAATGAGACAGAGAGCTCTATAGAGGTCTTCAGATGTTCTGGAAGGCACGCTATAAAAGACCTCATCAGAGCCACAACAGCTCCTTGACCTGCAAGGCAGGCTACAAGGGCAGAGAAATCAAAAAAGAGAAGACAAACAGGAGGCATGTGCCTTCTGACTCTTACTCTTTATTCTCCCCCTCCTCCACAGAACAACTGTGGGGCTCTGAATATGAGCAGGGGAGAGACAACAGAGATTCTTACTCCCTAAAAAGTTTGTGTCCACCATACAGATATAGCCTGAACAAGTTCCTGAGAGCAAGCCTGAAAGCAAATTCCTGCCCTCAGAATTCTCTTCTGAGGCAGCTATTCCTCTGCACTCCTCCTTTGAGGATGTGATCATAGAGAAGTGGGAACAAGCCTGACAAAGGCAAACATCAGTAAAAATGACCTCCAGTTCTACGGACTGCAGGAGCCAAAAAACTCCATTGCTGAGGTCCCAAAGGTCAATGCTGTTGTTGAAGCCCTAGTAAGGGGTGTGGTTATCCCCTCAAGGAAAATTCTACCCTAAGGATCACACAGATAGGAAAGTGGAGGACACACTCAAAAAAGACTTTGAGGCCTCTTCGGCTACCTGAAAGACCATCTCTAACAGCGACATGCTTTACTAGGGCATCTCTCTTCTGGCTGGGATCTCATGGCTCTAAGGGACAGAGATCACCCTGATTCCAGCCCTACTCTTAAAAAAAAAAAATTTTTTTTTAAAACCTCCTTAGCAACAGCATTTGTAGCTCTTCACAGTTCAGTGAATGTATCAAGCTTGTCAGCTAGAGACATGGCAAGATAGCTCAGCAGACGGGTGCCAGGTGTGGTTCTGCCTTGAAAAATGAATTCCCATTCTAAACAGAATCTATGCTTAGGAAAGTTTATAGTCTCCATCCTGTTTGAGGAAAAGCTGGAGCAACTGGTGGTGGAAAACATGGCAAAATCTGGGTAGACCCTCCCAGCCTCAGTAAGTGCCCTTAGGAGAGAATACAAACTTACATTCAGATAGGGACATCTTTCATCCGTCTTCCTTGCAGAAGTACCAATGAAGGGACAGCAGCTTCTCCAATAGTAAGTCCTGGAATCAAGGTTTTAGGAGAAGGCCCAGAGACTGCTCCACAGCCTCCAAGGCCACCTTATGACAATGATTGGATGTGCCCACACCCATGGCTGAAGCTAGGAGGCAGAATTTCTCACTTCACAAAGCAGTGGTATGCATCCATAGCAGACAAGTGGGTGAAGGATATAGTGAGCTGAGGTACTCCCTTAGGATGAGATGGAGCCCTCAACTCTTCTTCATCCAGTCCCCATAAAACACAAGCTGATCCAGAATGAGGTTTCTTATGTGGAAGTAAGAGTATTAGAAAGTGTGCTCTCAGAAAAGAGATTCTTAGGGTTTTACTCCATCTTCTGTATACCCAGAAGAGTATCAGGGTGGGGGCCATCTTCTGCCGCAAGAGGCTCAACATATGGATATGAGAGACAAAGTTCTGAATGGAGACCTTGGCCTCAGCACTGTCGTCCTTATTTCAGGGAGACTCCTTGATGTCAGTATATGCCTATTTTCATATCCTCGTAATGTCATGTAACCACAGACTCCTGAGATTTACTTATGGAGAAACTATTACCAGAATCAAATGCTCCCCTTTGGAGTGTCTTCGGTCCCCAGAGTCTTTACAGAGGTGCGGGTAGTGATCATAGTCAGGCTTAGGGCACAGGATATCCACCTATGTCCCTTCCTCGACCACATCCCTTCCCAAGCCGAAGTGCACAAAGCCACAGCTCTGATTCTGGACTTTCGGAAAGTTAATGGCTTCATCATCAACATCAAAAAGAGCTCCCTAATTCCTTCAACCAGCATCTCTCACCGGGGAGTGGATACAGAAACCATGATAGTAAAAACCTGTCACCTGAAAGATTCCAGAAGATCCAGGATCTTAACAGTTTTTGGCGAACCTATAGATGTCCTAGTGTAGCATGGCGTCTTTAGCTTCTAGGCCTTCTGATATCGTGAATAGGAATTTGGGCAAGATTGCACATCTGGTGCCTTTATACCTTCCTCCTGAGAACATGCTCCAACTTGCTGGAACACATGAAAGACCAAGTGCAAGTCTAAATCCAGATACTCAGCTCCCTAGAGTGGTGGACTTTCCATGTTAATATCTGCAAAGGCCTGCCCAATGTCTTCAAGAGCCTCTTGTCCTTACTACAAATGCTATACTGGAGGGCTGGAGTGTTCATCTGGATTTTCAAACCACCCAGGGAACCGCAAGCCTGGAGAAAATAGATACAGCATGAACCTTCTAGAACTCAGAGCAGTCAAGCTAGAAATGTGAGTTCTAGATCTTCCTGGAAAGAAATCACGTATGGTTCAGTCAGACAACACAACTACAGTCATATGCATAAACAACAAAGAAGGGGCAAGAAGCCCAAAGCTACACACAGAAGCAATGGAAATAATGAAATGGGCAGTGCAATCTCTTCAACAATCTGGAGTGATGCCTGTATGAGGAGCTGTTTGGACTGATCTTGAGGATGTTCAGTCTTCCTTCAGCAGCTTTGTTTGTGAGCTGCAGAAACACAGAGGCTGAGGTACTACACCAGAGGGCCTATTTTATGTATGACCACCTTTTCCCATCCCAGGGAAAATGATTCAGAAACTAAAAAGGGAGCAGGTCAAACTGTTGATAACTCCTTATTGACCAAGGAGACATGGTTTTCCAACCTGATAGGACCTGATACCGGAATCTCCACTATAATTATCTTCTCCCAAGGGAGACTGTTTATCATCTCCCAAGGCCCATTTCTCAAGTCAGATCCAGTCTGGCTAATGAAAGGGAAGCATTAACAATCCTAGATGTATCTTCCAAAGTCCTCAAGACCTTGCTAGCATCCAGGAGAGCCTTAACTCTAAACGCATACTCTTCCATCTTGTCCAGGTTCAGTGACTGGTGCAAACCGTATGGATCCCAGGAATCGGGGGATTCCAGTCATTTTGGTCTTATTCCAGAAAGGTGTAGAAAAGGGCCTTCAGTCCAGCACCACAGTGTGTCAAGTTTAGGTTTCTGTTCTTAGCTGCGCCTTTTTCATGGGGTCTTTAGGATCCTTGGCAGAGAACCCCTAGATCTCCAGATTCCTCAGGGTTGTTAGGCTGGCCAGGCCAACAATCAGGCCAATTTCCTAAAATGGGATCTACCACTGGTTTTGAAGGCTTACCAGATCATTCCATCGAGCACCTTCGACCTGCCTTCTTTCTGTCCATAAAAACCATTTTTTCTCGTCATTATCACACCAACTAGACAGGTATCAGAGCTGGCAGTATTATCAATGCAAGAACCTTATTCTGTGTTTCATAATGACAGGATGGTGCTGAGAACTCTAAGGTCTTTTCTTCCTGGGAAAAGTCATCCTTCATTCTGTCTGAAGTGGCAACATCTGACAGAGAAGTGACACAACTTAGATGTTGTGAAACAACACAGCTTCATCAGATTGTTTTACATTTTGTTTCTGGGTCTTAGTCTGCTACTGTTCCTTAATTTGTCTCACTTCCTTCTACTCTTTCTTCCTCTTTTTTGGGTGGTCTGCTTACTACTTTTCATCAGTTTTATGGTGATCCAGACTAGAGGTTTATGAATGTATGGAGGGATTAGGCAAATTCAGTTTACTGTAAATGTTGTCTTGTAACAGGGAAGAGTCTGTATATTGTCCCCTAAGGTAGCATATACTTTTATATGTTTGTAATTATTTAGGTTTAAAACTTCAGAAGTTTAGAGAATGGAGATGTTGTTGTTGTGTATTTCTATGTAAGGAGAGCTTTGAAGGTACACCTCTACCCCGATATAACACGAATTCGGATATAATTTGGTAAAGCAGCGCTCTAGGGGCCGGGGCTGCATGCTCCAGAAGTTCAAAGCAAGTTCAGTATAACGCGGTTTCACCTATAATATGGTAAGATTTTTTTGGCTCCCGAGGACAGCGTTATACCGGGGTAGAGGTATACCTGTAATTTCAGTACAGTATCAGATTAGTGCCTCTGTCTGTGGTAGTGTGGGCACAGTTAACTAACTACTGTGACTTCTAGAGAAGGTGATTCTTTATTATGAGAAGACACACTTATGGTAAGTTTACTTTGTCTACTAAATGTCTTGTTGCAAAATTTGGGTAAAATGTATCAATATTGATTAGAAGTTTTAGCTGTATTTTAACTATTGTAGAATGTTCTGTAAAAACAAAATTACGGAATTCTTTTACAGGCTTTTGCAGAGGAATATGTTTTTAATTTCTTTAGAAAAAACTAAACTCCATTCTTATATACACTAAATATTCTGGAAGAAATGAGTCAGAACTAGGACTCTGTTTACCAGTAGGTAATCAAAATAACCATTTCTTGGATTACTTCTGTACAGTGTCTCTGGTGGAACAAATTAAAAACACTGTTAGACTTATACACCTTAATTACAATGAATACATATTTTTCATATTTCTCACTACATTAGGAGGCCTTATCAGCGTCAACATGAGTGAAATTAGTTTTGATGAAATTCAGGAAGTATTTTCAAAGGATTTAGACATTGAGCCAGGTGGTCATTGGAAACCAAAAGATTGTAAACCACGATGGAAGGTGAGACAAAGTTCCTTACTGATGTCCTTTCTACTAGTTGTTTTCCTGCTTATTGAGAATATTTGAAAACTACAAGCATCCATTCTTAGAAATTTAAATCTTTGTGCTGGTTATTTGATCCAAGAAGGGTAGTTTAAATATTGTCATGAACCTTCACAAAATTTCAGTACTTGAAAACATATCTACAGAGAAGGTAAGGACATTTTGATATTTGTGTAGACATTTTAATATCTAACAGGTGGCCATACTTACTGGCCTTCTGAGCTGTGTACGACAATCTTCAGAAGTTTGAGAGCCAGGGCACACCTGCCGGAGTCTGGGGCTTGGTGCTTCAGCCCTGCTCCTGCTGAAGCCCTGGCCCCCAGTAGGTGTGCCCAGCAGGTCTGAAGCCCCAAGACCCCTCTCCTCACTGGGCAAAGCCTCTACCACACCACCCTGCTGCAAGGCAGAGATTCCAAGTCCCCCCCCACTCTGGTAGTGGAGAATGGGGGTACGCATGGGTGGCTCTGCGAGCTGCACTTTAATGGTAAAAGACCCGCATGTGGCTCATGAGCCAGTTTGGCCACCCCTGATATATCAACATGAATTCATTATTTCAGTGTTCCCATCATGTGAATATACACAGATTAGAACATTTCTCATGAGAACAATGAATGTAGTCAAAAAGATATTGACTTAATCAGTGGTGACTCTTCCAAGTATGTTCAGTCCTTTGGTTCAATAAATTGCTTACAATAAATTGTGATTGGACATCAGCATTACCCCTTAAATTCACTTGTAGACTCATTCACTAGAAAAATGCATCATAGTTTTGTATGTAAAAAGTATTGCCTTGTTTTGCTGCTTTCTAGAGGAGCACAAAAAGTTGTAGAAGAGTTCATCAATTCAGCATTAAGGCTAAAACACTGAAAAATCCATAACAACAGATTTAATTTAACCCATTATGATTTTAAAATACTCATATCATCTTAACATTACTCTCTCTAATCTGACTTATTTTGCAGGTGGCAATCCTCATTCCTTTTCGCAATCGCCATGAACATCTTCCAATTTTTTTCCGGCACCTCATACCTATGTTACAGAAGCAACGGTTGGAATTTGCCTTTTATGTTGTTGAACAGGTGAGTCTTTAATTAGAATAGTATATCAAAATTAACTCCTTGGAACTTCCTCAGTGATTGGGGTCTGATGTTGCTATTGAATATTCTGTGAATCGGGAAATCTCAACTTCTGAAACTAAATATTTAAGCAGTTACATTCTAATCCATTAAGTAAAATACAAACAAAAAATCCTCAACTCTTTTCTCAGATTTATTGATCAGTGACATCTTATTTCTCTCAAAATATAGAGCAATATTTTTATAGCTGTTAACATTAACCTCATTGAATCTATTGTATACAAAGTTAAGGCTTGTAGTGCAAAACCATTATCTTTGCAGCTATAAAAATTAAAAATTGATATTTACAAAGGGATGTGAGGGCAGAAACTAATAAAGGGCTACACAGATTTACACCTCTAGATTGCATATTCTTATCTAACTCAAATCTATAGTTACCAAAAGTAGTTATCATTTGAAGTTGTCCATTTGGCTGTCATTAAATGAATTGGTGGACTCTGTCTAGTTCTTACTGAATATGTGATCACATTACAAATGGTACCGGCTAGTACCCTGGCAGGTAGTCTCATCATAAATGCATAGACCTCAATTGGTTTGGAGAATGACTGACCCCCCTGAAGATTCTATCCCTTCAAAACAGGGTTATGGCACATTGGTGGGGCAGTTTGTGAGGAATTTGCTCTGCTGTTGGCCGTATTATATTCATAGCTGATCTATACACTAATTACATGATTTAGGTTTCCAGGACAGTAAATTCTGCATCTTTCACATGCATACATTCAGTCTTTAATGGAAAAAGAATAAGGGAGAGTGAGGAAATGGGTGTTCTTAAAAAGATCTGATTACATGGTAATTTTCTGCTACTAAAAAGTCTTGTAAACTAATTTTTTCAGTCTTCAGGGAGCTGCTCTTCAAATTGCATTTTTGATTTAATAAGATTAAATAATGTTGAACATTTTTTTAAAAGGTTTTTAATAAAATTATCTAACAAGATTTTATCAGGCTGTGGACATATGTCCTATCACAAGGTTAACTTACTGTAAACATGTAGCAAAATATTTCATACTAGTTGAAATTCATAAATATTGTGTGATTTGTTTTAACAAGATACATTTTTGAGTGGTTAAATATTGTTTGCAACTTTGGTATTGCATTAGTGATTTGGTATTGCATTTATACTTTGGCATAAAACTTAACTACAACTTGTACTTGAACACAAGTATCAGTGCTCCTTATAATGTTGGTGCTTATGATTAATATGGTGCAATGTTACTTAATGTAAACTAAATAGAAGTTTTAAGTTCTTGCTCTTCAAGGGCAGGAATTCTAGAGGAAGAATTTTTCTTTAATTGCATAAAAATGGAGTTGGTGAAATACTGCTATTCTTGCTGTTGCTGTGATTAAATGAAAGCATAACAAGCCTCAGTATCAACACACCTTTTTCCTTCTAGTACGAGGGGGGGCTGGTAAATTTCCTGTATATCAAAGTAGCATCTACTTGCTCTTGCCTCATTTGGTTTCTCCTTTGTTTCCGCATAAAGAGTGGTACACAACCTTTTAACCGTGCAATGCTCTTTAATGTTGGCTTCAAAGAGGCTATGAAGGATGTTGCCTGGGACTGTGTAATTTTTCATGATGTGGATCATTTACCTGAAAATGACCGAAATTATTATGGATGTGGAGAGATGCCACGTCATTTTGCAGCAAAGCTGGACAAATATATGTACATGTAAGTAATGCAGTTCACCTTTCCTGTCTTAAAAGCTGCAGAATATCAAAGTATATGTGCACATAAAAAAACCTTAGCCATAGTTAACATTCAACCTACAAAAATGTAAGCTTTTAACCAACAGATATGCCATTTTCTTACTGTAAATGTTGTACAAACTATTAACTGACAGTATCATGAAAGGAAAACAGAAGAGAAAGTTTAATTTTTTATATTTGAAAAGCTACTAGTATAAAGACACCACCTCCTTTAGCACCCTCTTTGTTACTAAAGGGTTATATAAAATACATGTGGCAATGAAGGCTAGCTGCTCTTGGTAATATATTTCTGCTTTGTGGAAAAGCTAGTCTACCTTTGTAGAAATATTCTTAGTGTTGGGTTTGTGTTCACTACCCTGATGTAATTACAGCTCTCAAAAGGTCTCTGTTGCTTTCATAAACTTTTAATATTGGCTTCCTAAATAGCTTTATGTTTTCATCTATCTAACTGTTGTAATAGGGCATCAATACTTATTTCCTTCTAATGTGTGCCTTCTTGAGATGTCTCTTACCATCATTGTAATATCACTATTTTGGAGTAGGAGAAGTAGGAATACTGGCAATATTGTAGGAAATGTTTCCCACTTCAACTTTGCATTAATGTACTATTTAATACAGAGGGTCTCGTATTTTAACTTTGCGGATCACTTCTTAAATTAAGGATTTCTCCCCACCTGATAGACTGCTTCCTGTCATGTATTCAGGCAATATTAAGGTTTAATGTAATGTGGATGCTGCAGCTGGATTACGTCACTTCCCCTGCAATTTTATATTGGTAATATTTTTCCTTTACATTATTAATTCTAAATATCAACTTGTCTGCAACTCTCACAGTTCCAATTGCTCCAGATGACTTTTGTAATTTGTTTCTCCAACGTGTGTGTGTGTGTGTGCGCGTGTGTACGTGCGCGCTTGCTGTGTTTGGAGTTCAGTGTCAAAAAGCCATTGAAAACCCTGAAAATCCTGGACCTGTGCTACAGAAAATGTCACGGTGTTAAGGCTTTTCAGAACATCAGTGATCCACCGAGAATGATTAATTTAGTACATGAAAGGTAGAACAATCCAAAATTAGTAGAGATTGAGAGTCAGGAGATTGAGTCCATTTTACTCTTTTGTCTGTTTGCTCATTGGTATGTGGGGATAATAGTTGTCCACTTACTGTCCATTCTTTGCTCCCACATTATCTAGAATACAAGTAGAGCTATATTATTTTCTCCACCAAGCAGCTTCCTCTCCCACAGCATCCCAGAGGCAGCTACGGGTAGAAAGAAGCCTTGTTAGCACAATACCAGTGGAATCCTGGTGCAGAGGTGCCGGGCCTCCTTGCAGATGGTCCTCACCTCCTTCAGAATCCATATTTGGAGGAGCCACTTGGGGAGCAAACCCAGCTATTCTGGCTGGGATTAAATCATCAAACATTTCTGAAAGAGGATCCTTGGAAATTTCCTCCCTCTGTGATAGCTTGTGGGAGTGGGATGATCTATCTGGTCCAGTAACTATAGGAGGCAGCAGCTAAAGGGAACATCCATACTAATTTTCTTTCACTGTGCATACAGTGTTTGGAATCAGGAAATTACAATTCCTAAAATTTAAAGAGTGACCGACAGTAGTTTAATTTTAGCTATGTAGCTGTAGAGGCTGTAAAGGTTGGGGAGCTGCTTATTACTTAACACTTGTGTAATGGTAGTCAGCATGCATTTACTGTCAAGAAAAATATTCTCTTGGTGCAAAAAGGATTAAAATAAGCTTGAACGTGCTTAGCTATGCTCTCCAAAAACTGAAACAAAGGAGGAGTTTCCATTACTTTAAAAAATACTCCAGAATAGGCTAATATAAGGTGTTAAACTGCTTGATTTTTTTTCAGTTTTCCCTGTTTTGTAGAATACATTAATGGACTGGAAATATTACTGACATATCAGAGCTTTTACTTCTGACTCAGGTGAAGAGAACTTTTTCAACTCAATAGTGTCAAAATACCACATTTTGAAAGCTTTGTTTTACAGTCCCTTCAGCTGTAAGTTGGTCTTTTTTCTAAAACCGGCTACCTGAAGCTTGGGTTAAGCTGCTGTTGTCTGTTCCGCAAATGAAAGCCCTTATTACAAATACACCACTACCTCAATATAATGCCACCCGATATAACACGAATTTGGATATAAAGCGGTAAAGCATTGCTTTGGGGGATGAGGGGGCGGGTTGCGCACTCCAGTGGATCAAAGCAAGTTCAATATAACATGGTTTCACCTATAACATGGTAAGATTTTTTTTTTGGGGGCTCCCAAGGACAGCATTATATCGAGGTAGAAGTGTATTTAGTTTCCACATTCTTTGCTAATATCAACTTTCATTATAAAAGATCTGTAAAGCATTTTTCCTAATAGGTATTTTGAACATCTATGCATACACTAGATTTTTTTTTTCCTGCAAGATATGGAAACAGTTGTTCAAACAGGATTTTCACTTCTCTAAATTCAATCGATAGAATAAAACTTACTTTCTCTCATTTTCAGTCTTCCATACAATGAGTTTTTTGGTGGTGTAAGTGGACTGACAGTGGAACAATTCAAAAAGATCAATGGATTTCCAAATGCTTTCTGGGGATGGGGAGGAGAAGATGACGATCTTTGGAATAGGTGAGTGTTTATAGTACATTGTGTAAGACGGGTTGGCAACCTCTGGCATGCGGCTCGCCAGGGTAAGCACCCTGGCGGGCTGGGCCAGTTTGTTTACCTGCTGCGTCGGCAGGTTTGGCAGACCGCGGCTCCCACTGGCCACGGTTCGCCGTCCCAGGCCAATGGGGGCAGCGGGAAGCGCTGCGGGCCGAGGGGATGTACTGGCCACATGCCAGAGATTGCCGACCCCTGGTGTAAGACATGAGCTCCTGAACAGTGATGATCCATTTTTTTCACTGTTAAAATATCTAAGTTAAGAAAAGTTTGCAGAAGGCGTATTTGAGTTAGCAGGTGTTTATTGACTCTTTTATAGTGTGTTTTGTTAAATTAAAAGTTGTGTACTTGGTTTGCTTTATAAAGAAACACAGTCTCTGCCCTGAAAAGCTTAAACTCCAGGGGACGGACTTTCAGAAGTGCCTAAAGTGGCCAACTCCCATTGACTTTCAATGGAATTTGGGTACCTACTTGTTCTTCCTACCTTTGAATATCTCCCCCTAGGTGAATGTACAATGTGTGCTGGGAAGAGCCAGATTACGACATTAGCTATTTTTTAAAAGAACTGTAATTAAATGGAACAGTGCTAATTAGATTTTTTTGAAGTGTTCTGATTTCAAAATCATGTTTCTGATATAGCTCCCCTTAAATAATATGTTCTGAATTTTTAAAAAAAAATCTAGGAAGGGTTTTATGCTTGGTTTGCTGATGTTTAAAAGGCTTTTTTTGGGTGTGCCTAGTAGTGTAACCTTTGGGTGGGCTAGAATGTATTGCCCCTTTCCTAGTGCTTCAACACAACTCCTATAGAAAAGCACATGGAGACCCAGAATGCATTCCTTGAGGATTTTCAGCAAGGTTTGCACTGGGTAAACCTCCCTCACACAATCAAGTCTAAAAAGAAGAGGAGAAATTAGCTTAATTCTTTAGTATCAACTTTATTAAAATTTATAATGATAAAGAAACTATCTTAATTTCTACTAAATAACAAGATTACTTCATAATCCACATGCATTATCTTCATAGTTATACATAAATATATATACAAAAATTAAATCTAAAAGGTTTGCCCCACAAAAAGACAGTGAGATGTACCTGAGAGGTCCAAAAGCTTAGGTTGAGAGTCTTAGTTACAGTCCTTGTTTATCAACTCCATATAGTCTCATGAGTCAAAAGCACTGCAATAATAGGAAATATGTATGACTCTTTCCCCGTCAACACATTTAATTGAGGAAAGAGTTTTAGAGCCATACCAATTAAGACAATTTGACTAAAACAACATTCAAGTTATACAATTAAAAAATTAAGTTTTCCTTCTAAATTTCTCCTATAACTAACACTGCTGGTTCCCTGTTGGAAAGTTAACAATATCACCAACCTGCTGCAAAATGCTTCAGAGTTAGGGGAAAACAGCTTGCTTTCTGTTACTGTGGCTGAGCTTTTTCTAGCCACCACACAGCTGCCTTGACTACTTGCCCTGACTCAATGGAGTTTTAGTCCAGCTACAGGAAGCCTATTAGGCATGCCCAAAACTACCACACCAAGTTCCAGAACGTTCTGGACATGAATGCTGATTGTACATCTGCCTAGCAACAATGACCCAGACACCATTCCTTCCTTCTCCCCCTCCCCCCCTCCCCCCCCCGGGTCTTTTAAAGAGATGTCTCCCTATTAGGCATGAGTGTTACAATAGGAATAACACCAAGCATATTTGTGCTCCTCTCTCCTTTTTCTCTGTGCATGTGCTTCTCCCCCCAGCTTTGCTACTGCTGTTGCTACTAAAAACCTTCTTACAGTGTCTGGGGAAAAGCTAGCACATAAGTTGCTTCCATGTCCAAGAGCAGTGTGAGTGACATCATACTGTCCTATGACACAGAATTGTAGTTGACCATCAACAGAACAGTGAAATTGACTATATAAAAACACCATTAAATGCTCACAGTAAACAAACTTTAAAAGTTATTTTTATTAATTTGCTAATTTTTATGATTAAATTAGCTGTAAACTGACAGCTATGTAGTTCTAAAAGGAACAGTCGTAACAAAAGCATATCCCAAGTTTCTACTCTTGTAGTCCTCATCATTTCCATATGCTCCCACTCTGTCATCTTTCTTTGCTGTGTGAAGTAGGTTGGAAAGTGCTTGGGACAGGGGCCTAGTTGCTATTTGTCACTATATATAGCACTGTTTGTTTAAATTAAAAATTAAAAACAGTAAAGCCAAGATCATATCTTTTATTGGAAAGGTTGTCAGCAAATGGAAGAGTTGGCTTAAGATCTGAACACTAATGCTATTTTTTTCACTTTTTCTGTAAATCACTTAATTTTTTTTTATAAATTCATTTTTGTTCATACACTTATCTTTAACTATTGTACTGTAGGGTTCATTATTCTGGATACAATGTAACAAGACCAGAGGGAGACCTAGGGAAGTACAAGTCCATTCCTCATCATCACAGAGGTGAAGTCCAATTTTTAGGACGGTAAGAAAAAGGGCAATGTGTTCAAACATTAAAACCTAAGGAATACAGAAGATTTTTATCTGGAACATATTTTCTCTCTCTCTCTCTCTCACACACACACACACTGATATAGAACTATTAATAAACTTCTGAGCCTTTTGTAAGGTGCTATACTGACTTTTATTTTGATACATTCCATTTTTCAAGGGACATATAAACTTCAAATATAGTTTATTTAAAATTGCTAAACTCAGGTGAGAGATCTACTGTGGGAGGTCCTGCTGATTTCTGTGGTTTTACAATAACATTTTCCTGTTTTCCTGTTTGGTTTGGTTTTTAGTTTTTGTTTCCCCACTCTCCCCACCAGCCCACTGTTAATGTGTGGTACTCACACAACAGGGGATACTGATTACATAAGGGAAACAACAAAGCTGACTTCACAAAGTACAGTGAACAAAGAAAGTAAACTGAAAAGAAAATACTCTCCTCTAACCTGTTTGCTATAGCAGTCTGGTATCTTTCGTATAATAACTGCTTAAAAAATTGCTGGCAAAAGCCTGATTACATTGACAATATGTCTCAGTGATCAGTAACATGAACTTATTTGTATAGGTGGAAGTACAAGTGATGTGGTTTTTGAGCTTCTGGAGAGTATATGCATAAAGAGCTTTCCATGGTTTATTTTGGAAACACTAATATGGCTCCATAGTTAAGGTTGAGTTGAGTTTTTTGCACATAAAACAGTGATTCCTCCCCTCTCCCTTTTATATATGAAAAATACTGTGTATCCTTACCAACATTTCTGTACTTTCTCTGAGTACTGAATTATTTTTTAGGAGAATGTACACATATATTTGTTGAATAGTGAGTTAAAATTAATTTAAAATGGGTTCTTTAAGAAATTTAGCACAGTGTTTCAACTTTAATTATCTGAACAATGAAATATCACTCTTTTCAAATACTCCATATCATTAAAAATCATTGACCTTTTGTGCATCAGGAACATTCAGATACCAGGTTGTAATTAAACTAGGCTAATGATTAATATATATGATTATAGACCATAGATAAATCTAAACAGTCCATATCACTATTAGTTGGGACTCTTGTGGCATTAAAAAATCCAAGCAATCACTCTCTCTCTGACTCAATAAAATGAACAGAATCATAACATGAAAATTAGTTTTAGTGTCATGAGAGAAACTAAACCCATGTCTCAGGAGTTGTCTTTGGTCAGTTAGTTGGCACTTGCTGTCACTGTTTCTTTGAAGTAATGTGGTGGCTGTATGCTAGTTAGAGCATCAGTGTTTAAAAGGCTCCCCGTGGCACTCCTGGCTTGGCCATGCTTCATAGGGTATGTCTACACTACGGGTTTATTCCGATTTTACAGAAACCGGTATTTGGAAACAGATTGTATAAAGTCAAGTGCACGCAGCCACACTAAGCATATTAATTCGGCGGTGTGCGTCCATGTACCAAGGCTAGTGTCGATTTCCGGAGTGTTGCACTGTGGGTAGCTATCCCATAGTTCCCGCAGTCTCCCTCGCCCATTGGAATTCTGGGTTGAGATCACAATGCATGATGGGGGAAAAAAACAGTGTCGCAGGTGATTCTGGGTAAATGCCATCAGTCAATCCTCCCTCCGTGAAAGCAACGGCAGGCAATCATTTCGCACCCTTTTCCCTGGATTGCCCTGGCAGACGCCATAGCACGGCAACCATGGAGCCTGTTCAGCCTTTTTTCACTGTCACTGTATGTCTGGATGCTGCTGACAGACATGGTACTGCAGTGCTACACAGCAGTATCCCCTTGCCTTTTGCAAGTTAGCAGAGATGGTTACCAGTCATATTGTACCATCTGCTGCTGTCATGGGTGCTCCTGGCTGGCCTCGGTGAGGTCGGCCAGGGGTGCATGGACAAAAATGGGAATGACTTCCTAGGTCATTCCCTTCTTTAAGTTTTGTCTAAAGGTAGAGTCAGTCCTGCCAAGAATATCAGGCAAGTCTACTAAAGAACCAGAGAGGCAAACAGCCGCTCCGGGTCAGAGCCCCAGACATCCCGCAGAAATGATGAGCTGCATGCCATTCTAGGGGGTGTCCCTGCAACAACCCCACCTGTTGCTTCCCTCCTTCCACACCCCTCCAGGGCTACCGTGGCAGTTATCCCCCCCATTTGTGTGATGAAATAATAAAGAATGCATGAATAAGAAACAACACTGATTTATTGAGATAAAACGTTGTTGGGGGGGAGACAGCCTCCAGCTGCTATGATATTTGAGGCAGGACTGAACCTTCAGGAGACAGAGCTTAAAGAAGGGAATGACTGGGAGTCATTCCTGTTTTTGCCCAGGAGCCCTCGGCCGACCTCACTGAGGCCAGCCAGGAGCACTCACGGGATGATGATGACGACGGATACCAGTCATATTGCACCCTCTGCCATCAGGAAGGGAAGGGGATGCCGCTTTGTAGCGCTGCAGCACTGCATCTGCCAGCAGCATCCAGTAGACATACGGTGACATTGAAAAAAGGCGAGAAATGATTTTTTTCCCTTTTCTTTCACGGGGGGAGGATTGAGGACATATATCCTGAACCACCCGTGACAATGTTTTAGACCCTTCAGGCATTGGAAGCTCAGCCAAGAATGCAAATGGTTTTCGGAGACTGCGGGAACTGTGGGATAGCTAGAGTCCTCAGTCCCCCCTCCCTCCCTCTGTGAGCATCCATTTGATTCTTTGGCTTTCCGTTACGCTTGTCTCAGCTCCTTAAGTTTCACGCAGCACTATGTTGAGTCCCTGCTGTGGCCTCTGTCTATCATAGCCTTGGAGGTTTTTTCAAATGCTTTGGCATTTCGTCTATTGGAACGGAGTTCTGATAGAACAGATTCATCTCCCCATACAGAGATCAGATTCAGTATCTCCCAGATGGTCCATGCTGGAGCTCTTTTTGATTCTGGGACTGCATGGTCACCTGTGCTGATCGGTGCTCCACGCTGGGCAAACAGGAAATGAAATTCAAAAGTTTGCGGGGCTTTTCCTGTCTACCTGGCCAGTGCATCTGAGTTCAGATTGCTCTCCAGAGCAGTCACAATGGTGCACTGTGGGATACCGCCCGGAGGCCAATACTGTCAAATTGCAGCCACACTAACCCTAATTTGAAATGGCAATACCGATTTCAGCGCTACTCCCCTCGTCGGGGAGGAGTACAGATATTGGTATTAAGAGCCCTTTATAGCGATATAAAGGGCTTTGTTGTGTGGACGGGTGCAGGGTTAATTCGGTTTAACGCTGCTAAATTCGATATAAACTCGTAGTGTAGACCAGGCCATAGTGAGGCAGCACTGCCTGGGGATCTGAGGCAGGAATACAGAGGTATCACTAAGGGTCCGTCTACACTGCAATTAAAAACCTGCGGCTGAGTCAAGCCAGCTGATTCAGGCTTACAGTGCTCAGGCTGCAGGGCTGTTGAATTGCAGTTTAGACATCTATGATTGGGCTCTAGGACTCCGCAAGATGAGAGGGTCCCAGAGCTCAGGCTGCAGCCTAAGCCTGAAAGTCAACATCACTATTTAACAGCCCCACAGCCTGAGCCCCACAAGCCCAAGTCGGCTGGCATGGGCCAGCTGCGGGTGTCTAGTTGTAATGTAGACATTCTTAATTTGAGATCACAAACCTTAATATGCATTAATCACAATCATATGTTGGCTGTGTAGTCAATCTCAATGTAGTTTGTCTAGGAATATGAACAGTACTTGAATGTCCATCTAATTTATAAAACTGCAAAAATTCATGCATTTAAAGCTGATGTTTGTAATTAGTATAAACAAAGTGCTCCCAGAGTAAGTTTTTGTAAAACAGGGGTTTCAAAATAAATGATGACCTGTCTTTAATTACAATAACACAGCTGATACCAATTTGACATGTTTCTTTACAAACCTTTTTCCTTGTTCCTTCTCCCCTTACCCTACAGGTATAAACTCCTGAGGTATTCCAGAGAGCGTCAGTACATTGATGGGTTGAACAATTTAATATATACTCCTAAAATACTCGTCAGTAGATTTTATAAAAATATAACTGTAAACCTCATACCAGAGCTAGCTCCTGTTAGAGACTATTGATGGAAGTGAAGTGGCAAGCTACACTCCTGGAGTTCAAACTTGTAACACTGGAAAATACAAATTAGAGACCTATTAAAAGACTTTAAATTAGGTCTTTTTGACTATTTGATGAAGGATGTTTGGGAAGAGAAGAAAAATGACTGCATGTGTTACCATGCATTCTATTATGAAAAGAAATGCCAGCAGCTACTACTCAATGTTTACAGCATGAGACTACTATATTTAAGCCTTGTTTCACCATATTCTCTATCTTAAGCCACTTAACTATATATACTGCAGAAAACAGATCTGTAGCTTGTTTGGAAGCCAAGAGAGAGGCCTTTTCTCCCAGGAAATTTTTATAGTTAAAAACTGTAACTTAAACGAATGCTTTTTGTTTCCTTTTTAAAATGTGTTTTGTAAATATGTGATGTAAATTAATGTGCTTAAATAGTTTTTTAAATATGGTAAATTATGCTTCGGTATATATTTAGGTATGTTACTGTTTTCTTTCTGTGTTCAGTAGCATGAAAGAACAAATGTAAATATTTGTGTTTAAACAAAGTTTATACCTTATATGAAATGATGGAACTATCAGTAATTGATGGCCAGCTATGACTGTAAACTGTTATACGAGTTTTGAGCTTTAGGCCTGCTGCATATCTGTATAGAAGAATTAATTTAACATGTAAGCTTGATAGGAGGAAAGCTTTTAATTTTACTTATTACTAGTAAAATCCTATGATTCCCTGCTTGCCATCTAAATCATAGTTTATGCATATTGCATGTGCATTTTAGAAAAATCTTAAGGTTGTTGCATATCATGATATACAGGAACTCTTACTTTAATTGTCTCCACATGTGCCACTAGTGTCACTGTCAGGGATTTTATGCCTAAAACAGAGTGTTCAAGTCTGTGTATTGTTGTTTGGTAGTATCTTCTTTTTTATTCCTAGTAAACAGCACTTTTATTCCTCAAGAATCAGAAGAGCCAAAAATGTATCTTCACTGGAAGACAAATGTTAAAGTTAATTTTTTAAAGAATTGATAGCAAAATATATTCCTAAACTTTGTAGGGTGGGATTTTTAAAAGCACACTGTTGGCCTAACTGCTCCATTGATTATAATAGGATCAATGGGACCAGAATGAAGCCAGTGCTGAGTGCTCTTGAAAATCTCCCCGTAATATATTAATCAGCATAGATATTAAGGGCCTAATCCTTTGAAGTGCTGAGCACTTCCTGTAAAGTGCTAAGCACCCTCAACTCCATGACTTGCAGTGAAATTGAGGGTATTCAGGACTGACCAGGATAGATCCCAGATAATTGTCTATTTTTGTGGCATTAAATGCATGAATATCTAGCCTCTCTGTTTTTATTCATCATAAATCTTAATTTTCCTTTTGCTTTTCCTATATTGTTATGCTATCTAATAGCATCTCATTCAGAAACACTATCTTTGCCTAATATTTTTATACATCCATAGGTAATATGATGTAAGGAGGTGGTTTGAAACACTTATTTTTTCTGTTAATGCAACACAAATCAGTTAACTGTTGACCAAGATGATCTATGAGATTATTTTGTGACTGTCATAATCATTCTGTGATTTAGGAACCAAAGACTTTCTTCTGCTCCCCTGAAGAATAAAAAACAGTGTATTGATAAATTATTTATTATATAGTGTTCCTGCAAGAGTGCTGACAAGAAACACCAATCTAAACTCACTGCCCATTTGTGTGCCTCCTGGATTTACCACAGCAGATGGTGGGATGCAGGTGTGTGTTTGCTGTTAGCACCTTTTCTTTTACGGCCATCCCAGCAGCAAGTTGTGCCCCTGGCCATTCTTTAATGAAAATTGTGAGTATACTTGTAGACATTCCAATAATTTGCAGAAAGGTGGTAATTACTGATTTGATTGACATAGTTGAAAGCAGGCGGTAGGAGATATTTCATATTGTATTGGAATGATCTTTAAATAATTTCTATAGCATACTATATTGACTAGATTTAATGTACAGGAAAAATAACAAAAGATTAACATAAACTGAACAAACCCTTAAAATAAGCATGCTTGAGTTTTTGTATTACTACTTGATATATTTCTGTAATTGAGCATACTGAATATTTTGAGAGGCAGATGAGTAGATGTGAACTCAATAACTAGTATACTAAATAAGCAGCTATATTCTCAAAGTAAATTTGGTCTTATATCCATATGTCACATTAGCTGAACACATTTCCTTCAGGATTGTTAAAAGGAATAGTTTTTAAATGTCTAACTTTATTTTGAAGTGTTTTCTGGTATTCAGTGCCATCAATTTTAGCACCCTTTGCTTGTGATGCATCTTTTGGTAGTTTAGGTTTGTGCCTTGTTTCTCCAGCATGCTTTTATTGACATGTCCATTTCTCAGTTATGCATTTGGAAGACATCCAGTGAAATGAATGTTTGATTTGAGTTATTTAATATCTCCTGGTGCATTTAAAAAATACAGATGAATATTCTTCAGCCGAAGTCCTGGAACTTTGCAAAGTGATTGTGTTGATTAATCATGTACTGTCTGAGAGAGAAAATGTGATTTAATACATAGTCACAATTATATATAAATGGGTTAACAAGGCATAACTGTAATTTCTTTAATTTAACATGACACCGCTTTAACTACTTATGACACCGCTTACATTAAGAAAGATGTTTACCAATCACTTTTGCCAGATACGTACCTTTTAGTGTCAGGAAGTTTTAAAGGCTGCCATCTTATTATTGATATTACACCAAAATAATGTGTGTACACTCTGTCTGAACCCAGTACTGTTCTGTAGCAGACTTTAACATAAACAGTGCCTTCAAACATAAGAAATGAAGTGCAGAGCTGAGAACTATGCACATTCCTTTTGATAACATGCTTAATTCTAGTAAAACAGAAAAGAATTCATGCAGGCATTTTGGTTCCTGACAGACAGCAAATTTGACTGTTCCTCAACAGAGGACACGACATATAGAAAAAATATTTTCAAGATGCTGAAAGGGTTTTACAAATTAAGAGATAGAAATGCTATAAAAACACTAACAGTATCTCAAGTCCAGTCAGTACACTAGCAGATATTTTTCATCTAAATTTCCTTCCCATCTGTCATATTTTAAATTACAATGAGAAAAATATAAAATTTAATATTCTCCTTGAAACCAAGAATATATTGACAAACGAATGCAAAATGTTTATTCTTAGATCTTTTAGGCTATTTTTGTACTCTTCTGTTTAAAATAATATTAGTCTTATAGTGGATTACAAACAAGCCAATTATAAAAATTTAAAAGGACACATTGCATATCAGCAAGAGGAAGTGTACTTAAGATTTTATTTTTAGAGGTAGCTGAGGCAAGCTTATTGAAAACTGCACTGAAACAATTGCTGGCAATTTCCTGTGTACTATCATACTTTTATTTTTGTTTTGTTCATGAAAATGTTTGTACTTTTTTATCATTGTCTTTTTTGAAATATAATGTTCTAAAGACTGCGTGTGTGGTTGTCTAATTTCCCCCCCCCCCTTCTAGGCACTGTATTTTGTGGAATGTGGCTCCTTCAATGAATTCTATTTAGAAAAATAAGCATTAGTTGAAGTATCTGGTACAGTATTACTCCCACGTTGACCTCACAGCTTGACAGGATGGGAAATTTCTTATTTGATAATGACTGATCCTGTAGAAACCTTTAGAAACCTGTAGAAACAGATAAAATTGAAACGTTTTTAGAGCATGTTAAATTATTTTATTAAAAAAAAATTAACTTGTGATAGCATAGGGTGATAATTATTTGTGGCAGGACCCACTCTTTAAATTTTGCCCAGCATAATGCAGCCTTGAGCCTCACTTCTGGTGTGTCTAGGTGCTATTGCAAGGGTGGCCAACCTGAGTCTGAGAAGGAGCCAGAATTTACCAATGTACATTGCCAAAGAGCCATAGTAATACAGCAGCAACCCCCACATCAACTCTCCTCCTCCCCCCCCCGTTCCCAGTGCTTCCTGCCCACCAGCAGCCCTGCTGATCAATGCCTCCCCCTCCCTCCCCGCACCTCCCGATCAGCTGTTTTGTGGCATGCAGGAGGCTCGGGGGGTGGGGGCAGGAGGAGCGAGGGCATGGCAGGCTCAGGAGAGGGGGTGGGAAGGGGTGGAGTGAGGGCAGAGGGTTGAGCAGTGAGTACTCCCTGGCACATTGGAAAGTTGGCTCCTGTAGCTCCAGCCCCGAAGTTAGTGCTTATACAAGGAGCTGCATATTAACTTCTGAAGCGCTCCAGAGCCACAAGTTGGCCACCCCTGTGCTATTGTAAAACAATACATTGTTAAAACTGTTACAAAATCTAAAAATGTTGTACCTCAGCTAATTAACAGATTTGATCTCCTGCCGAAATGTTTGGAGTGAAATGCAACAATTTAGTAATACTTAGCTCTTATAAAACTTTTCATCTGTTTAGATCTGAAAGTACTTGGGGAGAAAAAATAAAGTATGGTTGTCCAAAGATACTATGTTGATTGGAGTCTAATTAACAAGTTTCTTCTTCTTAGCATAAAACAGCACAGCTGTCCTAGAAGTATTCTAAATAGCTATAAGTAGCAGGAAAATACCCCAGTATCAAGAGAGTTCACCCAAGCTTCATGGAATTATTAAACCTGGGAGCAGACAGCTGCTCATGTGTCAATGGTTCCCCCTTCTCATCTGTCATTCATGTCTTTTAATTATTATTACAGTAGTAGCTAGAGCCCCCATCACAACTGTGGCCAAGTTTATATGTACTGTACAAACATAGGTAATGATCTTTGCGTTAGCACTTGGGTTCTAAATGACAAGTGACATGCAAAAGAAGGACGCTATTTTAAAATAGACACCTGTATACTGTTTTTCTTCTTTACAATATGCATGTGCTGTTTAATTATATAAATATTAGCTATCCCTGAATGCCATACAACCTTGTCATTATTTGTAGGCTGATTTTGTCTTTTGTAGGCATAGCTGCAGAACTGCGACAGCAGGGAAATCAGTGGGACTCTGTTCAGGGGCTCCATGTTATTGCCTCTTTTGGTAGGGTCTGGGCCAAAGTAAACAATGTACTAATGAAGATAATTCAGTAAATGTGTCTTGTTCCAAAATTTTGTCTTTGAAACTTTTTTGCATTACAGATCTGTTTTGCTCTCAGTTCTTTGTGATAAGGACTATGGCTTATCGGCCATATAGAAGATTTTAGTTTACTTTCAGTATATCAGCAGTGGACTTTCAGTATAGTTTTTTACAACCCTCAAACAGTGTTTCTTCTGAACCAAAAAAAAAAAAAAAAAAATTGGAAAGAGTAACTGAAAACATTTTTAAGAAGAAACGTTTATTGACTTTACCAGAGTTAACACATTCACTAAATAAAAATCTGTTACGTAGCAGTTTGCTCCTGAGTTAGTGTTTGAAGATGAAAAAAGTTATGTGAGTAATAAGTACTAATTATTGCAGAATCATTAATGATAGGAAATCAATCTACAAATCTTAAATTGACCGATGTAGGACAATTTGCATGGTTAATGTGTAGTTCCTAATTCCTTTGGTTCACTAACTACAGCTGTAGTTGAGTAGGAAAAGGGACTGATGAGAGCAGCAACAGTATAATGACGATGACCAGAATCATTAGCAGTGAATACCACCTGGAGAAGAGAGAAAAAAACACTTGAGAGCTTGAAACATAATTGTACATTTTTAAAGCCAGAAGGGCCATTGTGATCATCTTATCTGGCCACTTGCATATCACAAGCCGTAGAATTTATCCACATTAATTCCTGCTTGAACCAGAGAAAATTTGTTAGAAAAAAGTCCAATCTTAATTTAAATCTTTTCCAGTGATGGAGAATCCACCACAACCCTTCGTAACTAACCATTGGAACAACTTACCCTCACTGTTTAAAAACTTGCTCCTTATTTCTGGTCTAAATTCGTGTAGCTTCAACTTTCAGTCATTGGATCTTGTTATAACTTTATCTGCTGAATTTGAAGAGCCCTCTATTATTTTTTTCCCCCATGTAGGTATTTGTGGACTGATCAACTCACCCTTTAATCTTCTCTTTGATAGGCTAAATAGATTGAGATCCACACGGTTATCACTATAAGACATGTTTTACAATCCTTTAATCATGGCTCTTCTCTGAACCCTTTCTAACTTATCAATATCCTTCTTGAAGTGTGGCACAGTATTTCAGTAGCATTGCACCAGTGCCAAATATAGAGGTAATGTAACCTCTCTGCTCCTCAAGATTCCCTTGCTTATATATCTAAGGATCTCAATAGCCCTTTTGGCCTCAGTGTTGCATTGGGAGCTTATGTTCAGCTAATTCTCCTCCATGACCCTCGAGCCCTTTTTAGAATCACCATTTCCCAAGGGTAGAGTGCCCCATCCTGTAATTATGGCCTGCATTCTTTGTTTATTAAATCTGGCTGCACTGAAACATAGTGTGTTTGCATCCAACTTATCAAGTGATCCAGATGGCTCTGTATCTGTGACCTGTCCTCTTCATTACTTGCCAGTCCCCAAATAACAAGCTGTGCCTTAAAACTATTGTATAGATTTAACCTCAAGTTTTAATTTTGGAAGCATGCATATTCTTGTCTAACGTTTTGATGAAAATTTTCTGTCACTGTTTTTACATTTTGTTAATTATATAAAGCTAGTAAAATATGTGCATGACCTTATAAATCAGTGTTGTTACAGTACAGACATAGCATTTGATTGATGTGCTTTTTGACCGTGAGGTATTGTTGACCATTTGTGAACCCTACTAGGGATAGATGTTTGTTCTCTCTTTGCTCTCAGCAGACTCTAAGGTTATGTAACACAGCATGTAACTTCTGTTATTGGGACTAACTTTGTAACTGAAAAATGGTGATTACAGAACTATAGCATATGAAATCTGGGCTCAGTGAGAGATGGAGGGGAAGGATGTCTTTAGATAGGAGGGAGAGGAATCTTGGAGAAGGATTAGTCAGAGAAACTATGCTAGTGAGTAAAGCTTTGTGGAAAGACAGATACCCTGGAGAGGGGTAAACTGGCAAAAGAGGAGACCTGGAGCAATGCAGTGGAGGTGTGGGAGTGTGGCCGGAGTTGACACTTGTACTTATTTAGGGCCGCCTCAGAAGGAGGTTCAGCAGAAAGTGGAAGCAACCTCTTTCCCTTCACACAGCCTTGGTAAGGAGCTGCTTAGCCCTGGGTATGGGCAAAGGAATTGTCAACACCACCACTGTAAGTGTATATCCTTGTATCGACAAGGAAAAGGGTTCTTGAGTCCATGGAGGGCAGTTGAAGATTACCACGCCTTGTTACTTGAAAATGAGAGAATTTTTACTGAGATTTGGCAGGGTGGTTAAACCTCAGATTACCCCATCTACCATGGAGACTGCAGACCACTAGCTGAAGAGGGGAAACTGAGGCACCAACACCGGAAAGGTAAGCCCATTACAGGGAATAGATGACAATTACTTGTCTGTATTGATGGTTCCTTTGTGTTGTGTTCCATTCAATGCATAACACTGTTAGGGGAGATATTTAGTCTTAACTGCTGTGCCATCAGGATGCAGATGATCAGCTTTTTATGAGTTACTTCAGGCGTGGACCAGGCTAATTGGCTTTTCTAGCATATAGCCAAGATACAGGTTGGATGATAGTAAGTTGGTCCACCCAGATAAAACAAAGATAATATTGGTACATTGGGGAAAACAACCAAGGAAATGGCAGAGGTTAGTATCAGTTCTTTTGAGTGTTGTTTTTTCCTGTCTTTTGTCCTTGAAGTCTGAAACCTAAGGTATTACTAGATCATTGGTCATTCAGAAGCAGCCAAAGAGCAGCAGAAGCTAAGAGTGCATTTACATGGGGTCAGAGGGTGAAGATTTTCATTTAAAACCATTTGTTGTCTTTCTGCTGTGTGCAGTATGTAAACATAAGCATTTAGGAGTGAAAAAATGAACAATTAAGGGATGGAAGGTAAGCATTCAAATCTGCTGACAGTTCACACAAGCTTTTAAGTGAATGTACACATGAAAAGCAAATTTAGCTCTATTCCCTGAATTCCTTTCCAGACTCTGCTTATAGGCCAGAAACCCTCTTAAACCCAACTGCCCTCGATTGTATTCATTTCTAGTACAGACTAGTTTTACATACCACCATCTGCTCACTACATATAACCAATTCATCTACCCAGTTTAAACCAGACACCAAAAATCTTGCTATCTCCTCTCCACATGTGGGCCAAAGCCTCAATGCTGCCTTATTTCAGATAACCACTATAATTGAGAGCCCAGCATAGCATTCATTCTGTATGTGCAGTTCCAGACGAACAGTGTTCTCTCCATTATTCCACAGTGAAGCAGAAAATACAAACCCAACCATCCTCCCTCTACAGATTTAAAACTTCATACTTTTCCTGCTAATATTCACCCTCTTGTGAGTCAGATACAACTTCCAACTTCATCCAATCCATTCTGTATATTTAAGCTGCGTACCTCAAAATACTCAGTTAACCACACCAGGCTAATATCTTATTTATCTGGTACATGTACATTAAGAGATTGTATGAAATGCAGATGGGATTTTCAAAAGGCCCTAAGTGACTTGACATAATGTCCCAACCTCTGAATGTATTTAAATATTTATCTGTTTTCCCTTAATTGATTATTTTTATTCTGTACTTTAAATATTTAGCTACACTGGACATAGTCATAGCCTTATATTAAAGTTTTAATTGTGTATATCTTTAAGTGACCAATGAAGATTCAAGATCCTCTGTACAGTCCCCAGCACTAACATCTCTCCTGCAAAACTACTAAACTTCACATGACAGTTGCTGGCACCAGAAACTCGTATTGCCTTACATAAATCATGATTCCTGCAAAGTTCCCAGCTCCTGACAGGTTTCATTCTGCAAGGTCTCTAGCTACCCTACTTTCCTTGCCCTCTATAGCACTGTATGTTCTGTGGATTCCTAATTTACCGGTGTCTTGCGCTGCCCTGTCAAGCTGAGGAATTATCTACAAAGTTCCTATTTCTCATTTATTCTCTTTACCATACATAGACTTTATGATATATACACCTCTATTCCAAACAGTCAGGTTTTGGAAATAATATATTAATTAGCCCATTCTGTTGATTTCAATTATATTTAACTGTAAAGTTAAATTTTAGAGTCAAACTGTTTTACAGTTAGGGGGACCCCAAAATGTTTAACACTTGTGAAAATGTTGGAATTGTCACTTTTTAAACATTTCCAGGTTTAGTTTCAACCAAATTCCACAACTGCCTTATACTGTGGGCCTTAAGTAGCTAAGGGATTGTTTCTCTCTTCATATTGTACCCAGCTGTAGAAATAATTTGGGATGGTCAAACTGATAGCTGCAAGATGTTTGTTTGTTGGCTGCTGGTAAAGTGTTTTCAGTGGAGGATCCTCCACTCTGGTACTTAACATCTCCTCCTCCCCAAACTTCGATGCAACAGAGCTTGAGGCTGGAGATTTTCAGAGCCGTTTCCAAAACTGATGTATTTCTTCAGGATTTCTTGGGGAGAGGAATGAACTGAAAAAGGACTTAGCTTGAAATATTGTTAATATTAAACCATCTTATTTCTATAGACTTTAAATAACTGTGGTGCATGCAGGTAGAGCATTGGATCAACTTTTCTTTAAAAATCTAAATAAAATCAATTGCATGTGAAGCTGCTGTACTGCTACCACTGTGTGGCAAACATCACTAACAAAAGCATTAGTGATGGGCCAAGGAAAATATGGAACCCTCCTTCCCCACTAGACTGAGGGAGAAAAATCCCTGCTATTCTTCTTCCACAAGTACCCCCAAAGACCTAGAAAGGACCACTGGGTGGCTGCAAAAGTGGGGGTGGGGATGGGAGTCCCTAGATGAGAAACAAGTTTAGGAGCCTGCTGAGAGCAAATGGGAGGTTAGTTCTGGGGTATTTGGTGTGTGGAAATTCCTGTGGAGATTTCAGTTTGCAAATTTGAATTGCTCAGTGAACCTGAAGATGTTAGTTCGTGGCAAAGCCTTTGAAACTGGAGAGCAATAAATGGACACAGTTGTTAATTAAACCCTATACAGTTAACACAGCCTTGTTCTTTGCAATTATAGGCCTTTTTAAAACGTGAAATAGAAATATAATGAATACTCACATCAGCATGTTCATGGAATGGGTTAAGGCCAAGTCCCTTCCAGTAAGTGACTGTGTCAAACTCAATCTTGTATAACCCTGTTACAAATTGTTTCTCGGTTGTAAGCTGATGGATCTCACCATATTAATTGGTTTTTCTGTGTGAGAACAAGATAATGTACATTTATATTTGTGTGCAGATTTGTGAAAGAGATAATATATAGCATTGAACTACAATGATATTCTGTAGCCAGACATCTGGGAAAATGCTGACTGGTCATCTGAAATAACTTGTTCCTTTCTGTACTGTGGCGGCCTCACAAAGTCTGTCCTTGCATCTAGATCTTCCATGCATACCACAAAGTATGTCTGGGCTGTAGTCTTTATTGATACTGCTGCAAAGGTTGGAGGTGAGCCAAAAGAAACCTGGCATGGGTGTTCAGTGTCTCCTGATAAGGCTGTCAAGCTGAGCCCAGAGTTGCTTAAACTTTACTTCAGAGCCAGCAGGGGGCACACAAGAAAAACTCACCGCTGGCCTAAGAGTGCATAACTCTCATGATGTTTAATAAACACATTTAAACTAGTGGTTATTTTCTCTATTATGTATTAATCCTAATTCTTTTTCTTTTTAGGAGAGTATTTTGTTCTGGTTTATTTACAAAAACATTCTGTTTATAATTTATTTGAATTACACTGGAATTGCCATAGGTTTGACCAAGACTATAGTCTTATGAAATCTTATTAGTCCATTGAGTTGTTTGACCTTCACAAGCAGAGAGGTTTGTTTAAATTAGTCTCTAGACAATACTAATGTCCTGATAAACTGCAGAGCTTTAAGTGCTAGCCGATGTAGGGATGTGGAGCCTATATTGAATTTTGTCTCCTGGCTTTATGTAGCTCCTCTAGAAATACTCTGTTTCCACTTAATCAATCCTATAGTGTAGGCACTAGGGATTGGATTTCAGTGGTTAGTATGACGCTTGTATTTTATGTTAGTGTTTCAGTAATCTCCATCCATTGTTTAAAGTTCTGAATGCTACATCAACTGACACGTTCAAGTCCCTCATTTGTTTTAGTATAAGACAAGGAAATTCAGCACTTAATGATGAACCATCTAGGAGCTTGTTAAAACACAGATGCCATTTTCATATTTTAATAGAATTCTTAACTGCCTGTGAGTTACCTCCCTTGTGTTTACAATTTTTTCAAACCATCCAGAAGCCAGTCTGCTAGCTTTGGAGCTATAATTTACTTAGAAGAAGAGACGCCCACACACACAGTAAATATTTGGTGTAGGCATAAATTACCTTATTCTCAGATTGTAACTAATGACATTATACATTATGCTTTTAAGATGAATGCATGTAAAAAGTGGGTTTTCTAATCTTTGGCCTCTTTCAATGCTTCCCTCGCCCCCTTCTCATTGTATTATATGACTTACCCTGAACTTAAGAGCTGCCAGGTCCCATCATCAGCCTTTTTATATAATTTAATTGGTACACTGGAAGCTGGACTTCCTCTGACTGCATCTAGAATTTTCACAATAAGAGGGTGCTTGGAATCATGAGAGCCCTGCATGTAGGGAAAAGAGAGATGTAATTCTTGTATGGCAAATTATATAGGCGTCATGAGCCATGATAAAGCATGTCCATTAGAAATTTAATTTTTTAGAAATAGAGGGTATCACATATTTTCATATACCAGATACACAAGTTTACTGTACAATACAAAAATTTAGCCTGCAGGATCAGAGGGAGGGAGCATATGCTGCACCCTACAAAGGGGTCCGCTCCTCATGTGCACTGAGAACCTTTCCTCAGAGACAGAATGCCTCTCAGCACTCCCTCTGCCGTTCTGACAGCATCCAGTGCAGAGTTGTTGCTAACTGGCACAACCAAGCCCACAGATGACAGAGTAAAAGTTGAATCCTAGAAGTGGCGAGTGGTGATGGTTTGGAATCCAGCAGCCTGATCTCCTTGTTTTAGTGTGGGGGCTAGAGGAGTCAGGAGAGGCTTCACGGTGGTCACATTATCCCATTCCTCCCTTCGTTCAACTGTCAGCTTGGCAAGCCATGCACATGTGCTCTCTCTCGCTATCATAACCCCATTATGGGCCAGACTGTGGTCAGCCCTTGGGCAAGTGTGCACGGGTGAGAAAGGTATAAGAAGCTTCTCCTGCACAAAGCCTGCAACAATTATATTCCATGTCCTCGTTAGATCAGTGACTGCTTCCTCCCTCAGAAGCCAGCAACCCCCAAGGGAATGAGGATAAAACAGTACCATGCACCTCCCATAAGAACATAAGAAAGGCCGTACCGGGTCAGACCAAAGGTCCATCTAGCCCAGTATCTGTCTACCGACAGTGGCCAATGCCAGGTGCCCCTGAGGGAGTGAACCTAACAGGCAATGATCAAGTGATCTCTCTCCTGCCATCCATCTCCATCCTCTGACGAACAGAGGCTAGGGACACCATTCTTACCCATCCTGGCTAATAGCCATTTATGGACTTAGCCACCATGAATTTATCCAGTCCCCTTTTAAACATTGTTATAGTCCTAGCCTTCACAATCTCCTCAGGTAAGGAGTTCCACAAGTTGACTGTGCGCTGCGTGAAGAAGAACTTCCTTTTATTTGTTTTAAACTTGCTGCCTATTAATTTCATTTGGTGACCCCTAGTTCTTGTATTATGGGAATAAGTAAATAACTTTTCCTTATCCACTTTCTCAACATCACTCATGATTTTATATACCTCTATCATGTCCCCCCTTAGTCTTCTCTTTTCCAAACTGAAGAGTCCTAGCCTCTTTAATCTTTCCTCATATGGGACCCTCTCTAAACCCCTAATCATTTTAGTTGCTCTTTTCTGAACCTTTTCTAGTGCTAGAATATCTTTTTTGAGGTGAGGAGACCACATCTGTACACAGTATTCGAGATGTGGGCGTACCATGGATTTATATAAGGGCAATAATATATTCTCAGTCTTATTCTCTATCCCCTTTTTAATGATTCCTAACATCCTGTTTGCTTTTTTGACCGCCTCTGCACACTGCGTGGACATCTTCAGAGAACTATCCACGATAACTCCAAGATCTTTTTCCTGACTCGTTGTAGCTAAATTAGCCCCCATCATGTTATATGTATAGTTGGGGTTATTTTTTCCAATGTGCATTACTTTACATTTATCCACATTAAATTTCATTTGCCATTTTTTTGCCCAATCACTTAGTTTTGTGAGATCTTTTTGAAGTTCTTCACAATCTGCTTTGGTCTTAACTATCTTGAGTAGTTTAGTATCATCTGCAAACTTTGCCACCTCACTGTTTACCCCTTTCTCCAGATCATTTATAACCCCTTAAGTAAAAAAGAAACTAGAACTCTATGGTAGCTGCTGGTTAGTGATAACTAACGAGTCTGCTTAAGGGCAGGGGACTGGACTCGATGACCTCTCGAGGTCCCTTCCAATCCTAGAATCTATGAAAACCATCATTGGTTTCAAAAATCACATTTCAGTTTCTGATTTTTTTAAAAAAGAAAGGTTTATTTAAAAATTGTAATAACTTAAACTGTGTGACCCCTTCCCTCACCTGTAATCCCTTCTGGGGACCCATGACAATCTACCTCACCTCTGGGGATCCTGCCACATAGCCTGAGAAAAGCTCATCTATTAAACTAACAAACTGAAATAAACTCGGTGCCCCTGATTGACTTTCTCAATCCCCCCAATTTCTAGGATGAAGAGCCTCCTGCCCGCTGAAGTTTCTGATGTCATCAGTGGGGCAGATTGTAGCAGGAATTGTCAACTTCTGTGGATAAAGGAGTTTTAGCCACCACCTCAGAAGCTTTGTCAGGGTGTGGAGGGCAGGATAAGCAAAACCTGGTTTTGTTTTTTTGTTTTTTTACACACCAAAATCATATGGACTAGCTTTCCCAAACATCAGAAGTGGCCCTGTGGAGCAGAGTGGGAGTACAAGGGCAATGCTGCTGGGGAAGATCAACAGGCTACACAGTGTGTGGATCTCTCACATTTTTCAGAGCCCCATGAGTGCCACCAGAAGTGAGAGGAGGGGAAAGGGAGTCTTAGACTTGGTCCCAGGCCTCTTTCAGAGCAGTGGATGTGGCAATCCACTCCAACTACAGAATGGTGATGTGGAGACCTGGAGCAATAAAGGAAGAGTGAGTAGAGAAGAGACCAGACACCACTTCATTTCCTTTCTCTGCTGAGGTTGGAGCAAGAGCCATTACAGAAGGAATTAGCAGGTGAGTCAGTAGGCAGCAATTGGTAGGCCTGCTGGGAGATGAATTCTCATGTCATGTTACTGCCCGTTGAGATGTTGTTCAGCTGATGATGGCTTTGATGTCTTGCGAGGGGAGAAGTTGCTTCTCCACAGTCTCCCAAGGCTGAAACATATTTGGGAGGGAAGGTCTTTTTTAATGGCTGTTGAAATTATCCTGATAGGAGGTGCTACCTCCTATTACAGCCTATCTACTGCTTTCATCAACATAAATAACTACAGCAAATGGGGGAAGCACTTTTTTGTAGAAATAAGGAGAGAGGTAGGAGAGTGCAGGGCCAACGTACAATATACAATTAAAATAAATGTAATAAAATAGACTGATTTGTCTTTCACTTATTCAATTCTCGTCATTTTTAAAAAAGAAAGATGAGGTAGGTTACGTCGATCACACGTGAAAGGCCACCTCAATACTGAAATACTTACCAGTGGCGCGGCTTCAGAGAAAAACACCAGTCCAGCTAAGAAAACAAGGAGCAAAGAGCAAAAGGCCATTCTGCTTGCAGTTTGAGAGTCTCAGTGTCAGCAACTAGAAACTGGTGGGATTTGGGATTTTATACCCAATTCCCTCAAATTAGGCTGCTTAGCAAATTCTGTATGACTTCAAAGCTGCTGATTCTGATTGTTTACTTAGTAAATAGTAAGAGAATAAGTAACCCACACAAACATGAACCATGCCTGTGGAGATTAGTCTACTGCATTATCTTCTGTAAAATAACTTGGATCACTTTTTGTGTCGCTGATACGCTGATTACAATTACTTTATTGTAAATGGCCTATTCCCTCCATGTTTCCTGTTCTGTTTTAGATTGTGTTTGAAGATGTGCTCTACTGTATGTGGTCTTGACAATGTGTGAGAGAATAAATTTTCCTTGTCTCTTGCGCAATGATATACTTTTCATTTTTAGTATGGATTTCATTCTGGGCATAGCATGGAAAATACTCTCATCCAGAGAATCAGCAACCTCTCAGTTTATCTGATGAAAACTGTCACCCTTCTCCTTCTTTGTTGAAAGCAGTACTGAAATCAATGTGGACCACTTCATCCTCTTAGACTACCTCTCCAGACTTGTGCAGCTGTGTCTGACCACTTCCTGTGATGCTTCCACTTGCCTATCTCCCATCCATGCCCCATGGATGCAAATGACTTTTGGACATCTAACTACTTGTTTTCAAGGTACAGTCAAATTGTGATCTAAATACTGTCATTTATTCCTGCAGTAAATTTATGGCCAAAATTAATTGCACGTGGAAAGCTGCCCCATAAAATTGGAAGTTATTTCTTTTAATTTGGCACTTTATCTTGTAATCTTAATTGTCACTCTACTCTTGTGATCAGCTGGATTCTTTTTTTAATGTAGTCATTGACATCTCTTCATAGGAGTCTTTATGTAAGCTCTACCTACTCCCCCAGCACCACCTAACCTCCCAACCATGCCACTGGTAAACATCAAACACCCAGGCCATCTAGCACCTATACTGGGTGGGAAAATAGCCAACAGCTCCCCCTGAGGAGAATCTAACCCCTCCAGAAGTCTCCTAAACACTGTCCCCCCGGCATCACCCTACACCTTATCAGTTCCCACCATCACAACAGCCGTGGTTTCTTGCTTTGACCCCAACAGATTGTGGGATGTGGCCACAAAGGATTGTGGGACTGTGATGAGTTTGAGAGTCCTGGATGGAGAATTTTTTTTAAAAAAATCTTTGCTTCATACAGTGCCCTGAAATAAGGACTTGGTTTTTGTGGTCTTTGTTTTTAACACACGTATTCAGTCGTCAGTTGTTAAACCTAGAGTTGGGTGGATAACTGAATGTGGTTAAGTACACACATTTTGTTGTCTGTATGCAGTTATTATTGTCAAATATGTAGTTATTGGGTGTAGCTATAGCAAGTGCAAACATACTGTTTTTCAAGCTTCAGTGCGACTAAGATTTACAAAAACTGGATACCTCTGAAACATATTCCATTGAAACAGCACCAAATGAAAATATTTGACTTATAAGAGTTGTGTAACAAGGGCAGAGTCCAGAAATAAGGGAAATCCAAACAGTTAATTGTTGCTGCAGGTCTTATGTAATTTATTAATTCACTTGGTATCCATTCTTCTGAACAAGCTCTTGATTTAAAGAATTTAAACTACAGGATCACTAACAAATGAGCACTGATTTATTTTTGAGAGGTACTATTTCATTAGCTGCCCATAGAGTCACTGCAATCCCACTAGAACAAAACATATTCAGTCCAACAGACTAATTCACCAGTTTAGACAAATGATTACCCTCCCTTCCCGCCTCCCAAAAAATCAATTTCTCCATGACTTCAACTGAATCACACACAATCAGTCTGCATCTTAACCCATGCTGACTTTAGAAGATTTCTTATGAGTTGTTATACAGATAACTTTGTTAAAAAGGCATGCCTCTGTCTTAGCACTGCCCCTTTAAGCTCAGGTGAACAGATAGTACTTGATCTATAGAGCGATTTTGTGTCCATTTGGTGTTGTGACTGATGGTGAAATCCTGCAGAGTCTTTTTCCATACGAGGTCTGGACTGAACTAACAAAGTTCCATAGAACTCTAGCTAGAAATCTTCAAACGATCAAGTTTGGGTATAAGTTCACAGTGCCATCAAAGGGGGCCACCTGGGGTACTTTCTTGTTTCAAATAGAGACAACCCTTCTTTCATTATATCTACTTCCAGCTGAACTTGGCAAGTGCAGAGATGTTTGAGAAGATTTACAAATGGCATATGTTAACTGAATTCTGTCAAATGTTTGTATGCATTTAGTATTTTGAACAAAAGTTCACGATAATGAACTTTATAACAAAGTAAAAGAAGCAACACGAGACAAAAAGGTATCCTTTAAAAAGTGGAAGTTAAATCCTAGTGAGGAAAATAGAAAGGAGCATAAACTCTGGGAAATGAAGTGTAAACATATAAAATATAATAAGGCCAATAAAGAATTTGAATAACAGCTAGCCAAAGACTCAAAAAGTAATAGCAAATATTTTTAAAGTACATCAGAAGCAAGAAGCCTGCTAAACAACCAGTGGGGCCACTGGACAATCGAGATGCTAAAGCAACGCTCAAGGATAGAAACTAAATGAATTCTTTGCATCGGTCTTCACAGCTGAGAATGGGCGGGAGATTCCCAAACCTGAGCCATTCTTTTTAGGTGACATTCTGAGGAACTTTCCCAAATTGAGGTGTCATTAGAGGAGGTTTTGGAACAAATTGATAAATTAAACAGTAATAAGTTACCAGAACCAGATGGTATTCACCCAAATGTTCTGAAGGAACTCAAATGTGAAATTGCAGAACTACTAACTGTAGTTTGTAACCTATCATTTAAATCAGCTTCTGTACCAAATGACTGGAGGATAACTAATGTGACACCAATTTTTTAAAAGGGCTCCAGAGGTGATCCCAGTAATTACAGGCCAGTAAGCCTGATCTCAGTGCTGGGCAAACTGGTTGAAACTGTAGTAAAGAACAAAATTGTCAGACACGTAGATGAACATAATTTGTTGGGGTAAAGTCAACATGGTTTTTGTAAAGGGAAATCATGCCTCACCAATCTACAAGAATTCTTTGAGAGGATGAACAAGCATGTAGACCAGGGGGATCCAGTGGATATAGTGTATTTAGCTTTTCAGAAAGCCTTTGACAAGATCCCTCATCAAAGGTTCTTAAGCAAAGTAAGCTGTCATGGGATAAGAGGGAAGGTCCTTTCATCGATTGGTAACTGGTCAAAGGGTAGGAATTTTCAGAATGGTCAATTTTCAGAATGGAGAGGTAAATAGTGGTGTTCCCCAGGGGTCTATACTGAGATGAGTCCTATTCAATATATTCATAAATGATCTGGAAAAAGGGTAAACAGCGAGGTGGCAAAATTTGCAGATGATACAAAACTACTCAAGATAGTAAAATCCCAAAGAGAATGCACAGAGCTACAAGGGGATCTCACGAAACTGGGTGACTGGGCAACAAAATGGCAGATGCAATACAATGTTGATAAATGCAAAGTAATGCGCATTGGAAAACATTATCCCAGCTATACATATAAAATGATGGAGTCTAAATTAGCCGTTACAACTCAAGAAAGAGATCTTGGAGTCATTGTGCATAGATATCTGAAAACATCCACTCAATGTGCAGCAGCAGTGGAAAAAAAGCAAACAGAATGCTGGGAATCATTAAGAAAGGGAAAGATAATAAGACAGAAAATATCATATTGCCTCTATATAAAGCCATGGTACGTCCACATCCTGAATACTGCATCCAGATGTGGTTGCCCCATCTCAAATAAGATATATTGGAACTGGAAAAGGTTTAGAAAAGGGCAACAAAAATGATTAGGGATATGGAATGGGTTCTGAATGAGGAGAGATTAATAAGACTGGGATTTTTCAGCTTGGAAAAGAGATGACTAAGGTGGGATATAATAGAGGTCTATAAAATTATGACTGGTGTGGAGAAAGTAAATAAGAAAGTGTTGTTTACTCTTCATAACACAAGAACTAGGGGTCACCAAATGAAATTAATAGGCAACAGGTTTAAAACAAACAAAAGGAAGTGTGTTTTTCACACAACACATAGTCAACCTGTAGAACTCCTTCCAGAGGATGTTGTGAAGGCCAAGACTATAACAGAGTTTAAAAAAGAACTAGATAAATTCATGGAGGATAGGTCCATCAATAGCTATTAACCAAGGTGGGCAGGGATGATGTCCTTAGCCTCTGTTTACCAGAAGCTGGGAATGGGTGACAGAGGATGAATCACTTGATGATTACCTGTTCTTTTCATTCCGCCTGGAGCATCTGGCGTTGGCCACTGCCAGAAAACAGGATACTCAGCTAGATAGACCTTTGATCTGACCCAGTATGGCTGTTCTTATAAAAACCATCTTTCTGTTCAATTTGCTTGTATGCTATATCCCCTTTCCCTTACCTGTCATCTGTCTTTTCTGTTGAGATTATAAATTCTTTAGTGCTGTGATTTGTCTTTTCTGTGTTTGTATAGCACCTAGTACAATGGGGCCCCATTGTCAGTTGGTCTTGTGTCATTGCCATGATACTAATAATAAATAAATATGACATTTCATTAGAATTAGTTCAGCTATCTCTGGGTTTTAAGCATGTTTGCTGATAGGTAAATATAGCTCTTGATATTCATTGCATACCATGCAAACGTTATCTTCTTTCAAACACAAGACACCACAGAATAAGACAATGAATTGATCTGTTTTCTAACAGTGTAGGAAGGGGCCCAGTTACAGATTACTGTACCAAGTCAAGGATGATGTGTTCTGAGTGGCCAGTCAGTGTTGTTGGTTTTTTTACACAACATTTCTTTTGCATTTCAACACAAACGTGTTCCTTCTGAACAACGTAAAACATCACTGAGAAAATCACAACTGTTTCTTCTTTAAACATTTATTGCCTGAGTTTTTAGCCAGGTTACAAAATGATAAACTACTGTAGCAAAAAGGCATGCCATTAGTTATAGGAAATAACCTCCTCCTAAAAACCTATGGTAATTCTATCAATGGAGGATATTTGAGGATGATTTCAGTGTATATTTATTCCTGTGGGTTACTGACTACAGCAGTAGTTGAATAAGAGAAGGGACTGAGGAGAGCAGCAATGGTGTAATGACGATGACCGGAATCATTAGCAGTAAAAACCACCTGGAAAAGAAAATACTTGTAAGCTTGAAGCACAATATATATGCTCTAAAACTACCTCAGTGTTAGATTTAGTATTAAGTCTTCCCTGGAGGAGTAGTTGGGTGATTTCTTTCAGTTATAGGTTTTATCTTTTATTAACTATGCAAACCTAATAAAGTAGATGCAAGATATTCTAACAGATTAATGCCTTGATAAATCTAAGTATCTCTATTCGAGGGTTCAGGGCCTAATCCAAAGCTCATTGAAGTCAGTGGAAACAGTCTCACTGACTTCATTGGGTTCTGGATTAGGACCTTACCCCTCTATCTTGTGTGGTGCTCTCAGAAGACGGTGGAAGCATACTCAGTACCTTGCAGGCACAGGCCTTAGTGACATAAAACAAGCTTGTGATGTAAAATGCAATCTGCAATGCATTGTAGATGTTCCCAGAATAGCTGAGTCAGTCTTTTAGGAAATGTGAAGAGAACGCAACGGCAAGCTGCAAATAAGGCTGTTTTTTCCTGTCCCTTATAATTTTATTCCTAGATGTTGTTTGCTGCAGTTTTCTCTGTCACATACTTTAGAAGTGAGCTGGGGACAAATGCACTTTGAACTTTACAAACAAATGACGTGCAGGCAAAAAATATTGGATAATATGTCTGACTTTCTGTGGCTACACATCAAATTGAAGAGATTTCAGTGATTTCCAGATTACTGAAACTGGAGTTGCTATTGAAACCAAGAAAATGCCTCTGGTGTAAATAGAGACCTTTTCCAATTTGTTATGTTGATGCCATTCATTATGGGGCCCCAAAGCCTTGCATCCACCCCAGCAAAGATTTCCATTTTGCATTTCCGTATTGCAGAACGTTTTACATCTTTAATGTTTTTGAATAATGCACCAGTTTGGGTCATATTGTCTATTGGGGTGAATGGGAACAGCTCCATTGACTTCAGTGGAGTTTTGCCCATTTACACTAGCAGAGAATTTGGCCCATTAACTTACAGTGGAACTCTTTGTATGTATTGCAGCTTTTGTCCAGATGATGATGTATGATATGGTGAAACACTGCAATGCATAAAGCTACTCTTTGTGCATTACAGAAATATGTACTTTTTTTTTGTTAAGCAGATGCTCTGCTCAATATATTAGACATAAGGCATATTCAGGAATACTCACATCAGCATATTCATGGAATGGAGAAAGGCCAAGTCCCTTCCAGTAAGAGCTGGTGTCAAACTCAATCCTGTATACCCCTTCTACAAATTGTTCATCTGTTGTGAGCTCATGGATCTCCCCAAATTCTGTGGTTTTCCTGTGATGATAAATATCCACGTCAACACATTATCTTGACAGTCAGGTGTCTAACGGCAGTAAACAGTGTAGAATGTTAAGTAGCACAGATGTGAAGCCATGTTCTTCGGACCTCAATGAATGGTTCTATTTATCTGAAATAATTCCCCATCTTCTGCACAGCGTATACTTCCCAGCATCACAGAGCCTATTCTTGCTACCAGCTCAGCCATCTACATCACAAATCAAGCCCAGGCTGCAGAAAACTTTATCACTGCTGCTGTTACAGCATGCATTATGGCTAAGGCCTATTTTAATCTGGTGTTTAACTCGCATTAAGTGTGCCCTGGAACTGAAAATTAGAGGCCTAGAAAAAGGATTGTCATGATGACAGGAGACATGCTGGTTGCCATGATAAAATTAGGGAAGGAGGAAGACTTTTTTTGAGGGAAAGATCTTTTGACTAATTGTTATAAGCATACGAGGCTAAACATTTTAAATGTGCCTCCTGAAGCATTTTTACATGACCCTGAAGGTATTTTCTTATGGTCGCATGATAATAAAATCTCTATTTGTTACTGAATTACAGTCTGTACAGGTTGAACTGAGGATCAGGGACCCATTATGTTAGCTGCTGTATAAATGAGTGATGAAGAGAATCCCTGGACCAAAGAGCTCACCAGCTAGGTTTATGATAAAATACATCAGGTGGCTAAAACAGAAAAGTGGAAAAGAATGGATAGTTGTGACGTGATCTAGCCAGTATAAGCAATTAGATCTTTTTGAACTAAAATGGTTGTTCAAATGGTAACATAGGTGGTTTCTAGCTCCTGCTCCTCTTCTCTGTTTTTACTGCCAAAATGTCTTTCTATTTTCTACAATTTTTTGGCTTTTCCTCTTGAAATATTTATGAATAAATAACTTCACAATCTTGTATAAATGTCTGATGTTTTTGAAGAAAGAATTGGCCTGAAGTCTGAAAAGCTACTAGGACTCACCAGTTTTATTGCCATCTGTGAGAATGGCTATCTAGGCAGATAACATAGAGTGAGAGGTGGAAGAGAGGGATAGACAATGAAGGAGCCTAATGATGATCAGAGAAGAAATCAGTTGTATTGTTTCCACTTTCTTCTTCTTTCCACACACACCCTTCATTTTACTTGTGTGTTTTTGCACCAAAATGAATTGCAATGATGCAAAACAGTCTCAATGACAGAGAATTTACTCTAATTACAAAGTAAAGGGATTATATACCTTGGGGGAAAGTCTAGTTCCTTTGAAGTTGATGTAAAAACTCCCTTGGGGGAGGGCACAATTTGGTCCACTGGGAATAAACTGAATCTAGAGTAAACTGACTCAAAAAAGGTTAATTTATTTCATTTATTAATTTTTTTTATAAATTGCACCTTGTTGGTTAAAATTCAGTGGGAAAAAAATTGAATTGGTTAATGCTTAATGGTATTTGCACTTGCAAAAGGAAGAGGATCAGATTCTGAAGAAGTTTGTTATAGGCAACTATGAGTTTTGAGCATGCAAATTATTTAATCACGTTAGCCTACATATTCTAGCCATGTTTCAGTTAAAGCTAACAATTGAGCATAAACCAAAATGTCTTATCAGAACAACCACTGGAAAGGTTCGGTCCAAATTGAATTTTGCAGTTAGACTGTATTGTTATAATATACAGAATCAATATGTCAGATGTGAACAACCCAGAACTTGAGAGAAGATGGAATCCAGATTTAGACTTTGCAATGTGACACCATTTCTAGTTTAGGCCTGATCTAGCAGAAACTGGATTTAGGACTAAAACATTGCAGGGGCATTGGATACAAAGATCATTGGCATAGTAGCAATAGAAAGAGGATATAATACAAGAGGCTAATGCAGCTAATCAGAGGGAAAGAGAAGACAAGGCAACAGTAGCTTTCTGAAGCATGTTATATGAGTTTGGATACTATGGTTCCAAGTGTGTGTTGCAGATACCAAAGAGTTAATGACACATGACAGTCATGAAATCAGAAGCAAAAATAATTTATTGCCAATAAATTGTCTATAATAGCCATAAAAATAGAAAATAGTGAACAAGCCAGCACTGACAAGCGATAAACTAGATGAAATCATTGGTATTTCAAACTTCAGTGCCTTTTGCTTATACTGGTTTGGTCTTACTTAAATCGTTAAAATTGTGATTGTTACAATCTTTGGGAAAAGCAGCTGAGCATAGTGTTTACTTACAAATAATGTAGTTTTCTGAGGGTGGGATTTTCAAAAGCTCTGAACTTCAACTTCAGAATTAGACCAATGCTGAGTTCTTTTGAAAATCCCACCTTGAGTATACATCTAGTAGCATTTATACCATTCTAGAGCTTCAGGGAATTTTGCATCAAGCAAGCTGCTACCAGTCCTATAGCCAAGTGTATGTTAGTAGTACCAGAAAAAAATCCTTAGGGGCTTGATGTTGTGCTCATAAAAGTCAATAGCAAAACTCCTAGTGGACTTCAGTGATGCAGAAGTTTACCCTAAATTAGGCCCTGTGACAGGAGAATTGTAAATATCTGTGAGTGTAGATTGTGTTTAGAATGAGACTCTCCATCCACTCTTGGCTCTCCATCTGATGAAGAAGCAAAAACATAGCATGTGGGCCTTCTTCAGCCATGTGATAGGAGAGACCACTTTCAAATTAAGGGCTGAATTGAAAAAAAAAAAAAAGTCTCTGTTGCACCAGTGAAAAACAGCAATTGTTTGTCTAGGGGTATGGCCACATGAGTTGCAATCACACCCCATGAGTCCAACATTTATAACACAAATATAATCAAAGAGGAAGCCTGGTTAAAACCTGGTTGTCCCCTGGTCTGGTTACAAGCATGGTTCCAATGTTCCTTGTAGTCTGGACCATAACCATATTTCATTACCAGACTAGAGCTAGACCAGTCTGTGCAACAAACCAGAACAATTTTGTGACCGGATTAGGAGGCTGCTAAGCTGTAACCATGTTCCCTGACATAGCAGCATTTATTATTATTAATCATTGTAGTGGTATAGTTCCTCAAGGCCTCAGTCAACAGATTGTAAACAAAACCTCTGAGAGTGTGAAACTGATTTATACTCTTAGTTCAACAGGTTCTGTGTAACAGAGAAAAACCTATTAATAGGTTTTGCATTTAGTTTGAATATCTCAAACGATATGTCCACCATTTTCATTGGGACATGTTATTCACTTGCATGCTTGACCATGCAGAAACACAAGGGCTGGATCTCCAGTTTGGTTACCTGATTAAGCATAACTGAATATTAAACCGTTTTTTGTCTTAATTGTACATTCACATTGAGTTTATGAAGATTAAGATTACTTCAGGGTACTTTGTAACTTCTTGTTCCCCGTGTTCCAGAAATCTCATGAATGAAGAACAGATGTGTCTGAATTTCTTTAGAAAAATGTTTTAATCATATGTATTGGGGATGGAAGGAAGGAGAGAGAAAAGAAGGTGTTTTCACGTTGCACATAAGGAATGCAGGGAGCTGTTTCAAGGGTGTTACTCTCTTTTATGGATGAAGGTTAAATAGTAGCTATTAGAGCTCAAAAACCTGTTCCAATTACATTATTTGGGACATTTTCATTATGAAGCTGTGTATGGTGACTGAAGTCTGTTTATTATCTACACTCTTGCTGTCTTGGGGTTTATGTAATTTACTCAGTGTAAAGTACCCTTGAAATCAATGTAATTTATCCTCTTCATGGAACATATGCTGTGTTGAAATTAAACTATGCCCTCAAATGTTTACAGGCATCCTATTAATTTGGATTGTATTCAACAGAATGAAATAGTGCTTTAGAGTAAAATTTGTGACAGAAACTAATTCAAATGCATATGCAGTAGCTTATGTTCAAAACTCAAACCCTAACCCACAAAAGAACTAATTTTGGCAAAGGGAATTGCTAAAATATATGATAGGGGCTGTATTTGCAAAAGTATGTCTAGGTCAAAGACAGTCAAGTGAAGAGTTAAACAGTTACCTGACTCCCAATCCCCTGAACAACTAGACCATACTCCCTCAGCACTCGGCTGGAATTAGCTTTCCTTGCATATTTTCCGTTAAACTCAGTTTGAAGTAAGCTTCTTAATAAAGTCATTTGTTGTATTCTAACTCTCCTCCTGCCTTTTAAATACTGTTAATCAAGATGCTTTTCTTAATACACTAACATGTAATATTAAGAGACAGAATTATTCATACTTATAGGGACATACCCAGAGAAGGGCACCTCCCCCTATATACACTCTAACTGCCATGGCCTTAGCATAATACACCAGTAAAAATAACACTTCCTAACAGATGTATCTATTGATTGTATCCAGATATTCAGAAGGTCTGTGAGGTAATAACATATTCCCAATTTTTTTCTGCCATCATGCATGGAGTCTTTTTTAAAACCTAGACTTGAATATTTGTAGGGTTTCTCTCTGATGGTCCAAAGTTCTGGTCATGAATACAGGAGGAAATCTTTTCAGGACATTATAACTAGAGCAGTTCAGAAAACAAAATTTTCATCCCAGGGGAAATTTTGACATTTCAAAGTTAATTTCTGTTCTTAATTGGAGTGTTGAAATGTAACGCCAAAATATTGAAAATTTTTGTGACTTGAAAAATTCCCAACATGTCAAAACAAACAAAAATTGATATTTTTGACTGAAACAATGTGACATGATCAATGACATTTTCATTTGGAAATGGTGATTCAAAATGACACTTTTTGGCTCAATTCTCCCTCCCAACTGGATAATTGAAAAATGTAGTCAATATTTTCTGGGGAACCTTTTGATTTTGACTCACTCATATTTTTGAGAGGAAATCATTAGAGTTTGGTCAACATTTTTCACACATTTCAACAGCAACATGCAGGGGCGGCTTTAGGAGGTCCACCGAAGCCGCGGGACCAGCGGACCCTCGGCAGGCAAGCTGCCAAAGGCAGCCTGCCTGCCACCCTCGCGGCGCCGGCAGAGCACCCCCCACAGCTTGCCGCCCCAAGCACACGTTTGGCGTGTTGGGGCCTGGAGCTGCCCCTGGCAACATGCATTTACATGGTAGAATCCTCTATAGGGGTGATGTAGAATGCTTTACACTGATTAAGATGATCAAAACTGGTCAAATAATCCAAAGAGTTTTTTTTAAACTTTAATTTAAAAAGCTGTAGTAAATTCAAAATGATCAATAAAATAAAATAAATTATCGTTATTAAAGATCTTTCTTAGAATATCTAAGTTTTAACTTTGGATAAATTAAATGATTGGCCATTTAGAGTCCTGCTGACATTAAAGGATGACCTGAGAGATACAGCATTAAAACTTTCACCCTGGAGAGGAAGACGACTTTTACAGCAGGTGCCTTAATATTAAGCCAAGAAATGTGTCTTAATATGGAATAATTAAATAGCCATTAGCCAGAGAGCACGAGAATGAGTGACTATACCTACTCGTTAGGGCACTCAGCATGTGGGAGAGCCAGATTCCAGTGACCTGGCTCCAATGACTATTGAATTAGTTATACACAGTGGAACAGCTTCAATAGGAGAGACTGAGAGAGCTCCATGCCAGAATATCCTGTAGCCCACTGGTTAGGGCAAGTTCAAATCCCTGCTCCCTATCACACAGAGTGGGGAACTGAACCCCACGTCCTCGGTGAGTGCTCTAGTCCCTGGCCCAAAAAATTAACGGTCTATCTTCTCATCCTCATTTTTTTTCTTTAAAAACCACTGACTTGGCTTAGGCACCTAATTCCAGGAGAGGGGTTCACAGCTGCGAATCCCAGGCAGAACCAGGGGCCTCCCTCTGACCTGAACTTAGGTGAGGCAGGACTTAGGCCATGCCACGTTTCTTGGCATTACCTGTTAGCTAGAGTAGACAGCTCACCTCAGGGTGCTGGCTTCTGTGAATCTCATCCTTAGCTGCCTAACTCTCCCCATGTATTGTATAGAGAGCCTGTGCACCTAAAGTTAGGAGCTGTAATGCTCGGCACTGAAATGCCTAAGTCCCTTTTGTGAATTTAGGCCCTAGTGGTTTTTGTGATAATTAATTCACCAGGAATCTCTTGGGGGTAGGTTTTAGAGTGGTGCAAACTGGAAACTCCCAGCAGCATGAGGGAAGGAGCTTGTGTAGGTTATGTTAGGTCTTGCAGAGCTCTGATGGTGTTCTGTAAGCAGAAAGATATAGATCTGCACACCTCTAAATCCTGCAGACCACAGTGACGTGGTAGTTGTCATAAACAAGTTCTCAATGCAAGATTTGCCAATGAGGTGATACTAATAGCAAAATTACGTATATTGAGTTGAAGGAGATGTAAAGATTGACTATGCTTCTGTTTCTCGACTGACAGCAGTTTTGGGCAAGCACATTTATTGGTGCATTCACTAAATCACAAGCAGAGGCAGCCGCACAGCTATGCATCCTTAACAGAAAGTAAAGGAGAAATGCATCTTTTGCTTGTGACTGCTGCTGTTTAACAAGATCCCTAGTCACCAATTTCCTTTTCATCTCACTGTAATGATAACTTAAATTGAACTGCCAGAGTTACATTTCGTTCATTTCTACTAAAGCAGAGGAACAAGGACAAAGGCATTAGTTTGATTTTAAGTTACTCAGCAGGCAAACAAGATGAAAGTTTGTCCCAGTGAAAGCTGGAGTAAATGGGACACTAATACAGAAAACATCCATTCCTGTGAGTCTCTCACTATCAGAGCTTTTATCAAAATAAATATGATGGAAAACCTATTAGTAGTTTTGTTGTTACTGTCTGCTAAAGTCCTGTATCCCTGGGACAACAATTAAAAAACCAACAATGAAACCCATTCTAAATCAATGCAATAGCAGTGCAGGGGCCATCCTGACAAGGTTGAGCAACACCAAGTTCCAAATTCTCCACTTCTTGGCATTGGTCAAATTATTATTTTACTTTCTGAATTATGCAAAATATTTGGAACTTGTTAGTCTTTAAGGTGCCACAAGTACTCCTGTTCTTTTTGCAGATACAGACTAACACGGCTGCTACTCTGAAATTTGGAACTTTGACACACTTGTTTTTAATTGGGTTTTAGAACAGGGGTGGCCAAACTATGACTCATGAGCCACATGTGGCTCTTTTACCATTGAAGTGTGGCTCATGGAACCCCACCCTCTGCCCACTCCCATTCTGCACCTACCAGACTGGGGGTGGTGGTGGTGCTCAGGACATCTGCCTTGCAGTGGGGTGGTGGGATAGTGGTTTCTGCCCAGCATGGAGGAGGGTCTTGGGGCTTCAGACTTGTGAAGTGCACCTGTCAGGGCTCAGGGCTTCAACAGGAGTGGGGCTGAAGCATCGAGCCCTGCCGGGCACCTCCTGGGAGGCTGAAGCCCTGGCTCCTGGCAGGTGCGCCCCAGCTCTTGAACGTCTGAAGATTGTTGTATGTGGCTCAGAGGCCCAGTAAATTTGGCAACCCCTGGTCTAGAACCACTATTAACCAGGTCTTGTGTCTCAGGTTAGGTCTTGTAAACCTTGTAAACATAGATCTGTTTAAAATAGAAAATAACCTAACAGTTCTGCAAGCCCAGTGGTTATAAAATGTCCCAAAATTTGTCAGCTGATCAAACAAGTAGCGTGTTTGAAAGTAGCACGTGTTAGCCACGTATCCAGGGAAGAATTAACACCATGCCATTCAGGTCAGGGAATAGAGGAAGGAATACAGTTTAGTGGACTTTCTACAAAAACACTAGACTATAATTCTTACTCCTACTCTCCCAGGCAAAATTTTCCAAATTTATGTGTCTAAAGTTAGTCTCCTAAATTCATATTTAGATGCCTAAAAAAGAGTGACTTGATTTTCAGTGGTACTAAACACCTGTAGTTTCCATTGACTTCAATGGAAGCTACTGGCTCATAAAAACTGCAGGATATATCCCCAAATGGCAATCAAGAACAATGTTACAGTCTAAACTGTTATATCCCACAGTTGAGGGAATATAGTATTTATCTTGTTCCTCTGCAGATTGCATATAAAAACATTATGTATGCTTTAAAAAACTACTCTCACATATTTTTAAAAGAATATAGTTTTCCTAATGATGGCAGAAAAGCATACTGTGGTTTTTACAGATCAATAGACTTAGCCCATCATCCTGCATAAGAAGCTTGGCAAAAATATTAAGTTTTATACAGGATTTCGCTCTTTAAATCCATTCTGAATGCTGCTTGTTCCTAGATTAGCTTTAGGAAATTTCTGCAGATCTGTTCAGCTATGTTGTATAGTATAAATGGGGCTTGTTTGTCAAATACCTAGAGACAAAGACAAACAAAGGTCTTAGTGCTGCAGACAGAAGTAAATAGTGTCTCAAAATCTTTAGCAAAAGATATTAAGGAAGATCTATTGGCTAGGGTGCTCATTTGGGAGAGCTGGCTTCTTGTGTGCACTTGGGCTAGTCACTTAATCTCTGTGTGTCTCAGTTCACTGTCTGTAAAATTGGAATAATAGTACTTCCCAACCTCACAGGGGTGTTTTGAGGATAAATACATTAAAGGTTGTGAGCTGCTCAGATACCACACTCATAGGTGCAATATAAGTGCCATAAATAGAAATACACAAACATACATTGTGGACCCTCTTCTGCTCTTGGTTACCCCAGTGTAATGTTGTCCAATAAGTTTCTCCTGACTTACACTTGTGTAAGTGAAAGCAGTAGGAAAGGGCATTTCTTGTGTGCATGTTTAGGGCTTTCTAACAAAGTTTAGAGTCTGGATTCCTCCTCTACAAATAAAGCTCTGGACCTACTGTATATCAAGATGGCTACCTTGAATTATATTGAAGGTCGGGTGCACAGGTTGTTGGTTTTTTAAACATAGGTACAACAGCACCTTTTGAAAACTTGGAGAAAAAATTAAAATATTCCCTCACTAAGGTAAAATGAACAACTTGAAGTAATTCTCCCTACTAGTATATATTCTCACCATGGGCCTCATCCCACTGAACTCAGTGGGCTTCGGATCAGGCCCCATATGCTTTTTAACAAAGTAAGAGGGACAAGCTACAAAATAAATTGATCTTCTAATCAGGATCCCCTTTATATCTCATTTTGTTCTTCAAGACATCTTGAAAGTTTCACAGCACAACATAACTTACCCAGTAGCAAAGTCCTGCCAGTTTCCATCTGCAGCCTTTTTAAACACTTTAACTGCTACATTGGCAGCTGGACTTCCTCTAACTGCATCCAGAACTTTCACCATAAGAGGGCACTTGGAATCAACAGACCCATGGGAAACCTTGAGAAAGTAGAAAAGCTTTTGTAGTGCAGCAAATTATATAGGGCATGTTCAACATGTCTATTAGAAATCTTCTTCCAAAGAGCGGATGAGCCACACTTGCTGTGTTTAATGACCACATGAGGGCACATTCCAAGCAAAGTGGTATTTTAAACACAATATAGTTCACAAACAGATGTTTCTTGTGCCAGAATAATCTTAGATTGGGTACATTGTACTACTTCAGGGAAAGCTTGCATAATAAATATGTAGATATAGTTTAAGGTAATAGCTCTGGAAAACAACATGCTAATTAAGGATGTATCTTTAAATGAGGTCAGAGAAAGGACAGGAAAATAATGAATGAGTATCTGTTCAGACCAATCACCACAGCCTCTGCTTTCGATAAACAGCATCATTGCCTTAGAACAGGGGTAGGCAACCTACGGCACGTATGCCAAAGGCGGCACGCGAGCTGATTTTCAGTGGCACTCACACTGCCTGGGTCCTGGCCACCGGTCGGTCCGAGGGGCTCTGCATTTTAATTTAATTTTAAATGAAGCATCTTAAGCATTTAAAAAACCTTATTTACTTTACATACAACAATAGTTTAGTTATATATTATAGACTTATAGAAAGAGACCTTCTAAAAACATTAAAATGTATTACTGGCACGTGAAACCTTAAATCAGAGTGAATAAATGAAGACTCGGCACACCACTTCTGAAAGGTTGCCGACCCCTGCCTTAGAAATATCCCTTAGGCTGGGAGGAAATTGGCTTCTCCAACTTTGCTACACTGTGTTTAATTCTTAGTAATGCTTCAGTAGCATCTCCCCTCTGAGGATCTTGCAATGTTTTATAAGGAGTAAACAATTAAGCCTCACGACACTCTTGTGAGGAAGGTAAAATTATCCCCATTTTACAGATATAGAAATTGAATCACAGAGAATCAAAGGGACTTGACTAACATCACTGTCAGAAGCAGGAATAGAGCCCAAATCTTCTAGATCCCAGCTCCTTACTTTAACCACAAGACCTCACTGAAGCAAATGAGTCCCAAGACCTTTGAAATAATAGATGGCTGAATCCCAAAATTGACTTTATTTTAAATATTACTGCACATTTTGAAGGAAATGCATGAGAAAAGTGGCAGTACCAGACCATTGTAGCATAGCAATGGCTGCAGGAATTGGTTTTAGGCTAGTAATGCGTACAGTATAAGTTAGTCTGTTAGTCTATAAGGTGCCACAGGATTCTTTGCTGCTTCTACAGAACCAGACTAACACGGCTACCCCTCTGATAGTATAAAATAGATGTGTGTGCCTGTATTCAGAGAGTTTATGCTATTTGCAATCACTTTAATTCCCCCTTCAGTGCCAAAATACTTACCAGTGGTGCAGCTTCAGAAAGAAATACCAGTCCAGCTAAGAAAACGAGAAGCACAGAATGAAAGGCCATTCTGTTTGCTGTTAGTGAGCCTCTGTGCCAGCAGCTAGAAGCTGATGGGATTTGGGATTTTATACCCAAGCCTACCACAAAACAGGCTGCTTATCTGATGCCCATATGACTTCAAACCTGCTGATTCTGATTATTTACTTAGTAAACAATCCAATCCTGCAGTCATTCCATACATGGAACTGCCACTGAAGTCAATGGGACTTTTGCATGTGGAAGGACTGCAGGATCATTGGAGCTAAGAGAATAAGTAACCCACACAAACATGAACCTTGCCTGGGGAGATTAGGCTGTTAGAATACCCTCTGTAAAATAATGCAAGTAATTTGTTTTTCTCTGGCTGTGTAACTGGTTATAGCAGGCCCTAGTTCCCTTGCTGACTTATTGGGAGAAATCCTCATATATTCAGTCTTATTCTTTGTCTACTCCCATGCAGATTTCCTTTTACGTGTAATGTTTTTGAGGACCAGCTGTCCAATCAGAGTGATATTGTCTTTCATGACACGGTATAGGTGGAATATGATAAAACGCTGCACAATACACAAAAAAATACTATGGTGAAATCCTGGTCCCATTGAAGGCAATGTCCAAGTTCCCTGGTTATTTAATGGCATATCTTTATGAACTTAACTCACACAAGAAATGGCAAATGACAGTGCTAATAACAAATGATTTTTGTTTTATCTGTGCACCTGTCACTATTTTCTTTTTGTCTTGGCTTGGCAGAGTGGTTTCTATCTTAACTGAAAATGTGAGTAGTATAGTTCTTGCCTCATTTTCAAAATCTAAAAACTAGGCATGAATTTCGAGGAGGAAGAATTTTTAGGACTTGATCCTGCATCATTAGGGTGTTGGGAGTTTTGCCATTGACTTGAATTAGATCATGATCAAGCCTTTAGAGAGAAGTTTTAAAGGATAAAGTGATACAACTGGTCTAAATTTCCACTCCCTTGTGTAGTCATTTACACATGTGCAAAGTTATTGTTGATTTAAAAAAAACATATTACAGAGACCTAGCAGGGTCCCTGGGTGCTAAATGCTGTACAGACATTGAAGCAGACACAATCCTGACCCATAAAAATTGCTATGGCAGCATTCTACACCAACTTTGCACGTATAAAAATGACCACACAAGGTGTAAGGCAGTTGAGAATAAGGCTCAGTTTCCTTGCATGCCAGTGGGAGTTAAGTCACATCTTGTAATAAAAATTCTGCTGTCAGATTGACATGGCAAATCTTTCCTTCACGTATGAGAATCCCTCTCCAGCAGTAGACTTTCTGCACATGGAAGGGAATCAGAGATCTGCCCTGTGTATCTTCAAGCAGCATTTTGCCATTATCTCTTAAGGCTCTCTATAGGAATGTTAATGGATAAAACAGAAAATGATCCCATTTTCAGCAAAATGTCACCATGGCCATAATATTGGCCACCTCTAGAAAGTATTTCTTTTAGCTTCACATGAGATTTCTCTGTGGTTGGACACTGAATTTAGAAGAAGCAGACTTTCTTGACTTCTTTGCGAGATTTCAGCTTCACAAGATTATCTATAGGAATAGCATATTTCAGCATCTAGTATTATGCACTTTATTTTCATTCAAAATAACATTGTCCTTTTGGCAGGGTGGTCAGTAGGGATGGGTACAGAAATATGGAAATATTCTGCCTCTCAGCCTAAATATCAAACCAATCTCTCCTTCTTCTCTTTCCTTTCGATTTTTTGAAGATGGTCTGAATTATATCTTCAGTTCTGTGAGTCCTAGGGCATCTCTGGAATCAGTAGAAAGGTAATGAACTCTGGGGCTCTTCTATCCCAAGGAACCTTGGAGCATATGAAATTTAAATAGAATGACCATATGCCACTGCAGGCATTGCCAGACAAGGGCTGTCCCTCCACTGAAAGTAAAAGGTATAGAAAGGATCAGGGAACAGAAAATAAGTGGCTAGGGGCCTGTTGGAATTGGAGCACTAGACAAAAGAGGTCTGTTTGGAGTCAGGAGACTTGATAGGAGTTAGATGAAGGTAGGGGGTTCTGGCTGGCTCAGCAAGAGACTAGGTTGGATACAGAAGAATGTGGTTATGGAAACATGTGAATAATCCTCAAATATGCCAACCCTTTAGGGCTTAGCTGGATGCCAAATTGTTTGAAGTTCACCAGCTGCTAGTTAAAATTAATACATATTTTTAATGAAAGCATGGTACCTATTTGGAAGCATTACAGTGTTCAGGTCAAGAACAAACATGTCCTGTTAATTCTCTTGTTTACGTCAAAGCTGTTTTCCAGACGCTATACTATACGCCTCTCTCTCTTTCTCTCTCTCACACACACACACACACCCCTCTTTCACTAGTAACCTCTTTGTTTTCTATTGTATTTACATCTATTTTGTATTTAATTAGGAAACCAAGTACTTTTACAGGAATAATTGATTGGAATGACCATTACAATTACTGTATTTGAACATTTGACTTTGGCCACCACAAAACTGTAACCTTCTGCTGGTATGATTGATCATCTATTATCTGAGGGAAAATAGACATTAGAATTTGTCATGTAGTAATCTGAATAGCTTTCCACAATGAGTTTCCCAAAGAGTTCATGAATCTGTAGGCTTTATACAAATTTTAATCATTTATCTATTCCGAAAGGCATGGATGGATTCTATTTTGCTACTATGGAATAATATCACAATGAACTGTATTTGGAAGATAACCTACGGTTTACTTCTCAGACTAGTATGCCTACACCTTTAAGGGAGGGTGGGGGAGATGGACAGTTTAGTTCCCTTGAAATCTAGAAGAATGAACATCAGCACTGGGTGTCAAGACCTCTTGTGTTCTAAATACAGCTTTGACACTGACTTGCTATGTAGTCTTTGGCAAATCAGTGAGAACTTGATCCAATGTCAAGTGAAGTCAATGAGAGTGTTTCCATTGACTTCGGTGAGTGTTGAATTGGCTTTTAATGTCTGTGCCACAGTTACCACATCTGTATAACTGGGGTGTAACAGGGTTGGACTCACCCCTGCGGCGCCTCCTACTGGTTGCTCTGGGGAATTAGCTCTATTCCAGCCCGGAGCGCCCTCTGCAGGCCGGTGATCCACCTGTTTGCTACTGGCCCGAGTCCCTCCCAGGACCCCAGTGCCTCTTTAACCTGTAACTGGGTTTCCCCCTCCCCAGGGAACCCCCACCTTCTATCCCCACCTTGCCTCAGTGTATGGCTACTGCCAGTCATTGTCTAGCCCCACACTCTGGGGCAGACTGCAGTCTCAGCCAACTCATCCCTGGCAAGGAGGGTTTGGACCTGCTGCTTTGTCCTACCCTTGGGCTGCCCTCTGCAACCCACAGTACCTTTGGCCTATAGCTAGGCTGCAGCCTGGGGCTTTCCAGGCTGGAGCTCCCCAGCTCCTCAGCCTTTCCCCAGCCCTGCTTCACTCAGGTACCTTCTCTCTAGTTTCCAGCAGCCAGGCCCATCTCCCTCTGAAGGCAGAGAGAGACTGCCTGGGCTCCTGGCTCATAGCCTTTTATAGGGGCCAGCTGTGGCCTGATTGGGGTGTGGCCCAGCTGCGGCTACTTCCCCAATCAGCCCAGCTTGAGAGCAGCAGCTCTCAAGCCCTGCCAAGCCGCTTTCAAACCCCTTAAAACCCCGGAGCAGGGATCCACCCTGCTACATGAGGAAATTACTTTCCTTCCTTTGAGGGGTATCGAGGATTAATATTTGCATAGTGCTTTAAATATGTAAACTGTTTAAATGTTAAATACTAATCGGCTATGGGACACTTAGCTCTGAGTTAATGAGCATAAATGTATTTACAATTTTAATTATCGTTCAGACATTTTTCTTAAGTTAATATTTTGATTGAGTGAGGGGAAGGGAAATACTTCTTGTGGTTTGCATGTAGTTAATAAATACATATTTATCTTGTGTATTAAGTGAGCTTGAAAAAGACAGAAGGTTAAAAGTGCTACCAGAAGGATTTAGATCTAATGAAAACATTTAAGTTGTATTCCCTTTAACAAGCATAAAGTCAAATTCAGATTATTTACTCATGTCTATAAGTTTCTGGGATGGAACCCAAACCTTATAAAAGGAACATCCAAATAGTGAATTTTTGCTGTGATGCTTTTGTAATTTATGAATGCACTTGGTACCAATTCATCTGAGTAAGCTCTCACTTTGAAAAGTTTAAACTCTGAGGTCACTGGGCAAATGAGCACGATAGTTTCTGAGAGATACTATTTTGTTAGCTGCCTGTGCAGTTCCTGCAATCCCACTGGAACAAAACTTCTGTTCTTTTACTTTAATACATATTCAAGCCAAGAGGCTAATCCATCAGCCTAGACAAATGATTGCCAAAAAAACACCGCCACCAAAATGAGTTTATACACAACTTTGAATCACACAGAGACGGAGATGAAATCTCTCTTAACCGCTCTGAACCTCTCTATATTACTGAGAATCGGCTTGTGCTGTCAAGAAGACCAGTATTTTTAAAGGTCAACTTTTCTTAGCATGATGACTAGAGGGTTTGAGTTATGAAGTTATTTTGTGCTACTTGCTGTGGTAGTGGGTGATATAAAATCCTGCAACATGATGGAAAGTTTTTCTTCAGGAAAAAAACAGAACTCACAGATTTCACAGGGTGCAAGATAGAAACTTGAAAGAGACAGTGTGGGGCACTGCTTTATAAAAAGAACAAAATATCTCATAAGCTGCAGGAAAAACTAGTATATTTTCATTGAAATATGTTTGTTTGTTCTGATTTTGATCTAATTATATTATCTAATATAACCTTTACTTATACTAGTGGTGTTGTCACTGAATACCTATCCCTAGCCACTATTATCATTAACTCAAGTCTGTAGGGCCAGATTATGATCTTTTTAGGTTGTGCATATGTTTGCTGTGAATCCTGTGTCAGCTATCACAGATGTGTACTTTGCTCAGTATCTCACTGTTTAAGATTGTTAAATGCTTAGTCAAATGATCACAGGAACTTTATTCTGGTACCTAATGCAAATAGACATGTGGAAATACTTTTTTTGTCCCTAGTACTCAGTTCCAGCATTGTACCATAATTTGCTTGGAAGTTTCTTCTACCTTTTATAAAACATGCTGTTGAAAAACTGTAATTTTTAAATCAAGATTGCATTTTTTTAGAAAAGATTATATGTTCTAGTTCGAAAGGAATTATTTGGGAAAAATTCTCTGTCTGTGCTATACAAGAGGTCAGACTAGATGATCAGAATGGTCCCTCTGTCTTTAGAATCTAGGAATCTACAAAATGATATTTACACCTCTCATTTGAGGGGGTTCAGTATGTTATATGTTACTATTTGGATTCATCTCAGTGTGTCTTCTTGGCCTGAGAGTCCTGGCAATAAAAGAAATTTGAGAGTTATTAGTCTACAGACCCCCTGCTACTCTCCTAGACTCCTGTCTCAATGAATTGTTGTTGGGAGTAGCACTGGAGTCCTCAGTATTCTAGGTGACTTCCTTGTGTGTGTCAGTGACCATTCTTGCATGTGTTCTTGGGATAGCATAGCCTGTCATAATCATGGAATTACTGTACTTCAGGTATTTGGGGCTCAACTCATTCAGGTGAACTTACACTGGATCTTATCTTCTGGGAGGGAATCAAGATTGAGTACATGAAGATGAGGCCTTACACTTGGGGAGATGATCACTTCCTGCAAGATGAGGTATGGCCCATCCCCACTCTTATATAGGTGGAGAACCTGTTTGAATGGTCATCCTCCCTAAGAGGCTGCTGGATTGAGATGGTTTCCACGTGTCTGAGGTATCATCCAGCTCAGGAGCTGCACACCATGAGGATGTTTTAGTGGAGTATCATGTCAGCCATTTATAAATGAATATCAGTCATTTCGTAATGTTATGTATGTGTTTGCTCACTGCTCACTTTGAGCTGTGATGATACAACACAGGCCATTGTCTGTCTTGTTTCATTAATTGCCTCAGTGCTTCTGGCCATGGGTTTCTGGAATTCTGTCTCACCTCTGCATTAGTAAGTACAGTGTCTCAGCTCCTATACAGCAAGATTTCATCAAGTACATTGTTTGAATTAACTGGTTTCCATTTTCTGTCACTCATCCCCAGTCACTACAGTTACTGTCCCACAGCTTAGTAATTATGGGTAATGCACATACACACATGTGAAGAATGTGGTCACACATCTTTGTTTTTCTCTTTTTATTATTTGCCCCAATGCCAGGTTCCGGCCAAGGAATTTTAAGAAATGCTGTGCGACACATTCTGTCTCATATACACCGCTTCCAATAGGTACAAGGGCCTGACCTGACTTCAGTGGATTTTGGATCAGGCCCCAAATTCATTAACTGAATTCACTGGGCCCACACAGATAAGTGTATTTGTGCATGCACATAAATGTGAGCTTGATCAAAACCTTGCTCACGCATGCAAAGCAAAGGGGGCTGCATATGATTGAATGTATCCTGATTTAGAATTCAATAAAATCCTCAGGATTTTTCTCTTTCTGTTTTTGGGGTCTGCCCAGTGTTCAGTATGGTATAGAAACAGACCACTGTTATAGACTACAGACCATGAAGAGAGACAGCACATAGCAGGAGATGATAAAGTAGCTGCAAAGTATATGGTTGAGCAGCCACAATTCTTAGTCTAGAGCAGCTGAACCAAAAACCTCCACTGAAATGCCATCAGGCTTTGCCAAAACAGAGGTGGTGAAAGCCAGGGGCTTACTCAATAATTGACTCCAGAGAACTTCAGCAGTGAAACATTTCATCAGCAACATCCCAAACTCTTTCCGTACAGGTAGAAAATGCAGGGGCCAAGGCCCCTGCTTAGGACATCTAGGCTTTGCAACTTGCATTGTTTCCTGCAAATGAGGGAAAGCAAGCTAGTTTTGTGCTAACTGGGACAAATATCATTTATTGACAAGCCCTGAGCAAAACAAACAGAGCTATCAGGTGTTAAACTGGCCATTGTGGCTTAGGATAGTGTTGTGACTATGAAAATGAGGCCAACTATATATTTTTTGCATATACAGACCCATCCTCCACTAACATGTATTCTGTGAAAAGTGCTGCCCGCCTAGATCTGGGCACAAAACTGCAATCACAAATTGCCACTTTAACTGGCTGAGCAAGAGCTATATTTTTAATAAACCTTCTGTGCTTATAAACCCATTACCAGCATCTCAACTAGTTGGAAGACTGGATTCTAGTGCCTGGGTTATAGGAGTGGAGATTTCCTGACTATTTCAGTGTGGTGTTTTCTAGGTGGAAAAAATTCATTTGAAGCCATCTTTAGATTAGCTAGTTGATTTGGGGAGTTTATAACAGGAAAAAATATATACCCTGCTCTAAGTGCATAATTCAACTCATAATGCAGCCCTATCCATAGAACCATGTGCTTCCATAATAGTTCTACATGATATAGATATAAAAACACTTGCATGTACAGTGCGCTTACTGCTGCTAGTGATTATGAGTTTCCCTGCTTTTAGTTTTTCAGGAAGAATATATCATATCTTTGTGTGTTTGTACAGCACCTAGCACAGTAGGCCCCCATTCCTGATTGGGCCGGCTGAGTAGTATTGCAAAATAAATATTGGAGCTCTCCTGCCATGTGGGCATTCATTCTCAGATCCAGCACTGAAGCAGCAGACCTACTTGAACTTTGTTTTTTTTAAGAGAGCTGCAAACAGCACAGCCCCCCTACCTCCTTGGCCCTCTCTTAGATCAAGCTGAACAGAGAACCCCAGCTGGTATGAGCTGGGAAAATAATTGACCTACAGCAGCATCCAGTCACTTCTCTGTTATGCATGCAGAGTAAGGCCCTTCATCCTTATTCACATCATGGTGATCACTTCATTGGTCACTGACTTTGCATTCAACAGCATGGGCTGAAGGACAGAGTCACACTCAGATGACACTCTGCCCCTGAGTAAAGACCACAATTGCAGGCAGTGTGACCAATAACAACTGGGGAGAAGCGGTTGATATATATCCTGACTTTAGTAAGGTCTTGCATAACCTTCTCATAAGCAGACTAGGGAAATACAACCTAGATGGAGCTACTATAAGGCGGCTGCATAACTGGTTGGAAAATCTTTCCCAGAGAGTAGTTATCAGTGGTTCACTGTCAAGGTGGAAGGGCATAATGAGTGGGGTCCTACAGGGATCGGTTCTGGGTCCAGTTCTATTCAATATCGTCATCAATGATTTAGATAATGGCATAGAGAGTACACTTATAAAGTTTGCAGACAATACCAAGCTGGGAGGGGTTGTAAGTGCTTTGGAGGACAGGGATAAAATTCAAAATGAACTGGACAAACTGGAGAAATGGTCTGAAGTAAATAGGATGAAATTCAATATGGACTAATGCAATGCACGCCACTTGGGAAACGACTGCCTAGGAAGGAGTACTGTGGAAAGGGATCTGGAGATCATAGTGGATCACAGGCTAGATATGAGTCAACAATGCAACACTGTTGCAAAAAAGCAAATATTCTGTTCTGTATTAGGAGTGTTGTGAGCAAGACACAAGAAGTAATTCTTCTGCTCTACTCTGCACTGGTGAGGCCTCAACTGAAATATTGTGTCCAGTTCTGGGTGCCACATTTCAGGAAAGATGTGGACAAATTGGAGAAAATCCAGAGAAGAGGAACAAAAATGATTAAAGAAAACATGGTCTCTGAGGGGAGATTGAAAAAATTTGGTTAGTCTGGAGAAGAGAAGACTGAGGGGGAAATGATAACAGTTTTCAAATATATAAAACTAGAGGGAGGGCTGTATGGAGAGAGGGCTAGCTCAGTGGTTTGAGCATTGGCCTGCTAAACTTAGAGTTGTGAGTTCAATCCTTAAGGGGGGCATTTAGGGATCTGGTGCAAAAATCTGTCTGGGGATTGGTCCTGCTTTGACTTCTTGAGGTCCCTTCCAACTCTGATATTCTATGAAAACATTGTTACAAGGAAGAAGGAAAAAACTTGTTCTCCTTAACATCTGAGCAAGGGTGTTTTAAGTTGGACATTAGGAAAAACTTCCTGTCAGGGTAGTTAAACACTGGAATAAATTGCCTAAGGAGGCTCTGGAATTTTTGTCACTGGAGATTTTTAAGAGCAGGTTAGACTAACACCTGTCAAGGATGGTCTAGATAATATTTAGTGCTGCCATGAATGCAGGGGACTGGACTAGATAACCTCTCGAGGACCCTTCCAGTCCTATGATTTTATGAATATAAGGTTGGTTGTGGGTGGTGCATTTGTTATGAATAAATGGCAGTGTCACAAGGAGCTTTAGACCCCCTTTCCTCACCATGCATGGGCTGCCTACCATTGCAGACCCTGAACTCTCCTGAAAGCAGGGGCTGCTTTTTGCTAACTTCTTTTCAGGCACAAGGCACCCCAAAAGTAGTGGTGAGGAGGCAGGGCCATGGGCTGCATACACCCCCTTAACACTAGTCAGCACCATGCAGAGTGCGTACAGCACAGCCTCCTAAGGACAGGCTGTGGGATGTCATGCTACCACTATGTACTGAAACCAAGTTGCTCAGAGAGGTCTTGTCCTTCCAGTGCTCCTGCTAGGGTAATGCAGATTTGCATTGCCCCTTGTCAGGTCTGTGCTAAAAAGCACAGTGTGGCACATAATTGGAAATTATAGCTCTTATAAGTAAGAGCATTGTAAGAGTGTAAATTGGTGTCAATTCTTGAACGAGCTTTCTATATCAGTAGCTGCACTGTGTAATACTGTATTCGTTGTACAGAGAATTTTATCATGAACTTACAGGGCTGCCCAGAGGATTCCGGGGGCCCGGGGTCTTCGGCGGCGGGGGGCCCTTCCATTCCGGGACCCGCCGCCGAAGTGCCCCGAAGACCCGCGGCCCAAATTAGCGCCGAAGCGGGACCCGCTGCCGAAGTGCAGCCCGGTCTTCGGCGGTAATTCAGCGGAGGGGGGCCCCCGCCGTGGGTCTTCGGGGCACTTCAGCGGCGGGTCCCGGAAGGGAAGGGCCCCTCGCCACCGAATTACCGCCGAAGACCGAGCTGAACTTCGGCGGCGGGTCCTGCTCTGTCTTCGGCGGTAATTCGCCAGCGGGGGTCCTTCCGCCCCAGAGCGGAAGGACCCCCCTGCCGGCGAAGACCAGGAGCAGAAGAAGCTCCTGCGCCCGGCCCTGCAAGAGTTTTCCGGGTCCCCCCGAGTGAGTGAAGGACCCCGCTCCAGGGGCCCCAAAAAACTCTGGTGGGGGCCCCTGTGGGGCTCGGGGCCTGGGGCAAATTGCCCCTCTTGCCCCCCACTCTGGGCGGCCCTGTGAACTTACACTCCAATATTTTTCAAGTCAGACTTAGCAGCAAAGGGCATTCAGTAATCACTTGAAAGAACAATGTGGTTTTATCACCTTCCACCCCATCAAAAAGAATTCCCGGTTTGCTGACCTTAATTTGTGATTCTGTTGCTAAGTGACAGCTAAAGAAGATTAATGGGTCATACTCTCTATTCAGAACTTTTGTATAATTTTACATTTTGTTTATTTTATTTGGAAAATGATTAATACTTTCAGTTATTTTCCCTCCTGGGATAAATCCTGCCATTAGCTACTGGGACTGATTAGTTACCCCAGTCACCTGGCACTCATTCTACCTTTACTGTTTACTGTCACCTCTAGACTCCAACGCCAACTTCTCTGATAGAAGTACAGAGCGTGTTTATGCTTTTAGGGTCTCTGGCGCTTAATACAGGATCAACTTTAGGTTTGTTGAGCTGTTTATTTCATGAGGCTGATAGTCCTCTGGGAAAATGTTATGGAACAGTCAGCTCTTCTGAGGTCCCAACAGGTGCTCTCTCCATCAGCAAATTCCCCACCTCAGTTTTCCCAATAAACTAGAGGAGCAATCCAACAGACTCACTCAACCAACTCTTCTTCCCAAGGAAACCATCAGCTATGAAGGGTTAAATTTCCAAAAAGCAGACAAACCCATACAGAAATATTGGATAGAGGGAGAGGCGATCATGCTGGATGAGGAAGCAGGAAGTGATGAGCAGCATGAAGACCAGAAGAGAAACAGCGCAGCAGCTCAATGGCCTGAGGAGTGAGAGTAGGTGAATGGGGAGAGAGAGGGCAGAGGATTAGGCATGTCAATGAAGCGGAATGAAAAGGGATCATGAAAAGTGTTGTGGGAGAGGGTGTTTAAAGCTCCCCCGGGAGCAGAAGGGAAGGAAGGAAGGGACAGAACAGCAGTCAGAAATGAGATGAGCAGCTTTAGAGCAGAAAGGAGGTGTTGGGGAGAATCACTGGGAGAAGAGACAATGGGACAGGGCTGCCTAGGACATGTCACTAGGAGTCAGGGGAAGGAGGTGAATGTGAGCAGCTGACTTACTAAGGGCAGAGAAGCAGGGAGGAGAGGAAGTTGGCTGAAGTGAGCAGAACAGATAGAGTGGATGTGAATGGACCAGGACATGGAGCTGGGAGAAGACGAGCTGCAGGCAAAGTGGGGCTACGTGAGTGAAGGCAGAAGAAGTAGCAGCAGGGCATATAGAGGACATGAGTTTGTCAAAGCAATAGGAGGAGGCAGGAAGGGGAACAGGGAGAATGTGGCATTCAGGATATGAAAACAGGCTAAAAGGCAACAGCAGGCGAGTGCTGTCTGAAAAAACAAGTCAGGGAGCAAAGCTGTGACCGTCAGCACTCAGAATTTGGTTCATCTGCTGTTTTGCCTGGACACTCACTATTTCAGGGGTCTTCTTCTTTGCTACTGAGCTGGTGCCTGGATCTCCCAGGGCGACTCAACAAGAAGAAGGGTTGGGACTATCTAGCTTCCTATTCTCTGTGGTTTCAGCTAAGTTGCTGCAGTCCTTCACTACAACCACTTAGTTGAGACCATAGAGACTAGGAGCTAATGAGGTAGCACATGCCTAACTATACACAGACAAATGAGCACGCTGCTCCCTCTACAGTGCAACAGCTTTCCTCCTCCACCACCTCCACAGTGCCCACACTGGAGCCTGATGAGGAGGTTTCTTTCCCACCTTCCCCAGCACCAGTCTCAGAGGGTGCCCAAGCGACTACTCCATCCACTTTCCTGCCTCTGCCGAGCACCCTGAGATAAGGATGGTGGCTTCTTCTCCCCTTTCTACTTCTGACCTCCCCCTCTTCCCCTGCCCATGGGCTAAATGGAGTGTGTCCTTCTCTACATCATCCTTCCAGAAGGGAAATACACTAAAATGGGAGTGAGGAAGGAATTTTCTCAAGGGAGAAAGGGGAGAGGAACATTTCCCCCAAGTGGGGGAAGGTGTGGAAATACCCCAAATGTTGAGGAAACAGTCGCTCTAAATTGTGGGAGACACTATTTATGGGAGAGAGAGAGAGAGTGTGTGTGTGCGTGTGTGAGAGAGAGAGAGAGAGAGAGAGAGAGACATTAAATGAGTGAATTGGCGTGGCTGAGACAGTGCATTTTCCATGATGGAGGCTGGGCTGAGGTATTTAGCTTCAATTTGTATTTATGCTTCAGTTGTTTTAGGCCCTAAAAGTCCAGTAACATTTCCACTGACTGTAAGAGCATGCCAATCACTTTTGCTCTTCCTGTGTTGAGAACTGGAAGTAGAAGTAGAAAATAAAAGCAACTGATTTTTTTTTAAAGACAAACTAATGATGAGTATGCATTACCTCAGTTGCATATACAAATTAAGGGCTTACATGGCTTGCATAAAATAGCCAGATTTCTGGACCTGTAACCTTAACAGGTGTTGTGACAGCACGACAATGTCCCAGGGCATGCGGCAGCAGTGTGAAATCACAAAAATCCATGTACTGCAAAGATCTGGGAGACCATAGACTGTCTAGACGTTAGAGAGCTGAGAGCTGTGAAGCGCATGGCTCCAGGGTCCAGTTTGTGCCTCTGGCTAGTTATAGTCACAGCCACTGCCCTTTAGAGGCTGCCACCAAGGGAAACCCTGCTTTTGGAAAGGCCTAAGACAAGGGACTATTTCTGGTGCTCTCTGATGGAGTGGTGAAGGAATGGAGTCCTAATCATAGATAAGAAGGTGTTGTTGCTGATTAGTCACGAGAGGCCTTAGCTGCATCTGCCGCAAGGCCAGTCAGAACTCGAGAGCAATGAAACCCATTAAAACCACATGACTAGGGTGACCATATTTCCCTATGCTGAATACAGGACAGCGGGTAAAATTACTCATAGTCAAGTGAGTTCAACAGCAATCAATCAGAATTATGCGATACAAACGTTCAAATTAGCATCAAGTGGACTGAGCCCCTGTTAAAAGGAAATACTGCGTAGTTGGATACTTTTTATTTACTTTCTTACCTTTAAGGGTCACACATTCCTCCCTCCCCCACACACATGCGCACGCGTGCTCGCTCTCGCTCTCTCCCGTACCCCTCTCTCACATGGTGTGTGTGTGGTGGGGGGGGGGGGGCGTGCCTGACCAACCTGACCCTTCCTGCCTGGTGCTCTCCACCCTCCATGCCTAGCTGAGCCTCCGGGATGGACCCGCCTCTATTGGTACCTGGCCCCGCGTCTTCCTGAGGCAACACGTGGAGAAGCACCCAGGCTCACATGTCCTCCCCCTATTTCTATCAGGGTTCACACCAGCATGTGGCCAGCAGCAGCCTTTTGGCACTGCGTGGGAGGAACGGGATGACCTGGTGCGTAGCTTTGCAGAGCTCATCTTTCCCACCCTCTCCCTCTGTGGCTCAAAGCAGCTTGTCCCTTCCTGCGCACACAGTGTCGAAAGGCAGCTAAAACCCCCCAGGCTGCTGCTGGCCACCGACATAACCCAACCGCCTCCTGTTCCCTGCAGCCAGTGCAGACAGGAAGGGGTTAAGCCCTAAGGATGTCTTGTGCCTCAGGGCCCAGGGAACCTGACTACAGGGGCTTCAGCAAACCTGGCCAGCGAGGTGGCTCAGCAGCCCTGCACTCCCTGTGGGACAGGCCCAGGGCACGGGGGTGTGGGAGTGGGGAAAGGTGAAGAGGTTGATAAGCCCCTGTCCAGGGGTGGGGGGCCTTTTTTGGGGCCTGCAGGTTCGCGGCAGGAGCAGGATGGAAATCGCTTCTCTCCCACATGCTAGAGCTTAGCTGAGGGGCAGAGAGGCTGCCCTGTGCCTGTGCTGTGCTGGGTTTTGGCACCTGCAGGGCTTGGCTCCTCCTGGCCAGCACCCTGGGCCAGAGGGGCTTGGGCTTTCCCGGGGCACCGGCCCAGCCAGAGGCAAAGGAAAAAGCCTGTCAGCCAGGCTGCTGGTGAACTGAGCGCTCTGACTAGGGGCTGGTTCTCTGCACAGCACTGGGAGCGGGACTCGCCCTGCCAAGGGGAATGTGGAGGAGCAGCAGGGCTGGGGGGGGGTGAAGGGGCAAAGCAGGGAGAGGACAGGGAAAGGGGAAGCATGTAAAGGGCCAGTAGATGGGTGGCCCAGGTGACGAAACCGGCCGCTGTCTGGCGCCTGCCCACACACACCAGGCTCTGCAACTCTCAGTGCACAGCCAGTGCAGCATTGCCCTAAGTTATGCCAAGGCAAGGGACTCTTCCTTTGACGGTGGCAGAAGTTGTTGCATCATAAGAACAGCCATACTGGATCAAACCAAGGGTCCATCTAGCCCACTATCCTGTCTTCCAACAGTGGCCAATGCCAGGTGCCCCAGTGGGAATGAACAGACTAGGTCAAGTGATCCATCTCCTGTCAACCATTCCCAGCTTCTGGCAAACAGAGGCTAGGGCCACCAAAACAGAGGCCAGGGACATCTGGGCATCTTATTTAAAGAGTTAATGGCCACACTGAAAAATGCTGTGTTATGTGGGAGGGATTTATGACTTACATGAATGACACTAGCTCTGCAGGTGAGCGGTACATGAGCTCATTGGGAGGTGGCATAGCAGGTCCAGACTTTACTTTGGGTGTGGGTGTTGCTAGTCCGCAGTTTGTCACTTTTATGTAAATTGTGTGTTTTAGTATCAGTAAGGAAAGTCTAAGAAATTAGGTCAAAAAGCTCTGTGGGTGTCATCACAGCGGAGAGAATTTGGTGGATTGTCTTTGCTAGTGTTTACCTCCTAATACCTCAGAGTTGGTTCAGGGTGGATTTTTTCAGTTGCTTTCTGTTACTATCCTTTGCTGGTATTTTTGAGTGACTTTAGGTACCTGTAGCTGCATGTGATACAAACTGCTACGGGCTTGTTCCCTTCAGTAATATGCACAAGCCTGTATCTGATTTTCTTCTGTTGTCAATTTGCAATTACAGGACGTCCATCTTCTGTCAGTGCAATAACTTGGCGCCATCTAGTGGTGTTAAGTCACTATGCACTTATCTCAAATATTTGCTCTTCAGTTCAGATGACTTGAGTTTAAATTTTGATTTACATTACTAGCTGCGGCCAGGAGCCCAGAGCCCTTTAAATCCCAGCCGCAGCCGGGAGTCAGAGGGCTCTGCGCTGCCCGCTGCAGCGGGGAGCCCAGAGCCCTTTAAATCTCAGCCGCGGCCGGGAATCAGAGGGCTCTGGGCTGCCGGCAGCCGGGGTGAGTTCAGAGTCTTTTAAATCCCAGCCGCGGCCGGGAGTCAGAGGGCTCTGCGCTGCCCGCTGCAGCGGGGAGCCCAGAGCCCTTTAAATCTCAGCCGCGGCCGGGAATCAGAGGGCTCTGGGCTGCCGGCAGCCGGGGTGAGCTCAGAGTCTTTTAAATCCCAGCCGCGGCCGGGAGTCAGAGGGCTCTGCACTGCCCGCTGCGGCGGGGAGCCCAGAGCCCTTTGAATCCCAGCCGTGGCGGCGGCTGGGATTTAAAGGGCTCAGGGCTCCCCGCGGCTGTCAGCAGCCCAGAGCCCTTTGAATCCCAGCCCCGGCCGCTGATTGCCCCCTCCCCAGACCCCTGCCCCAACTGCCCCCCAGGATCCCCACCCCCTATCTAAGCACCACTGGTCCTTGTCCCCCGATTACCCCCTCCCCAGACCCCTGCCCCAACTGCCTCCCAGGATCCCCACCCCCTATCTAAGCACCACTGGTCCTTGTCCCCCGATTACCCCCTCCCGAGACAACTGCCCCTTGGGACCCCAGCCCCTATGGCCCTAAGTCTCCCTTCTCCTTGTCCCCAACTGCCCCCTCCTGAGACCCCACCCAACTTCCCCCCAGGACCCCACCCCCTACCTGTCCCCTGATAAACCCCCTGGACTCCCATGCCTATCCAATTGCTGCCTGTCCCCTGACTGCCCCTCCGAACCTCTGCCCCATCCAACCCCCCCTGCTCCTTGTCCCTTGACTGCCCCCCGGAACCCCCTACCCCTTCTCCAACCCCCAAACTGCTTACTGTGCCACTCGGACCAGGGTGTCTGGCTCCGTGCAGCTCCAGACAGTTGCTGCCATGCTCCCCCATGGAGCCCACAGCCGTCTCCCACCCCCAGCACCTGCCTTCCAGGTTTGAACACCTCAAAATTCAGGAGTGCTCAAGCTCGGTTTGGGTAGCTTTTACTTCATTTCTCCCAAATCAAATATACTGATCCACTGTAACTTGCTGTAGAAAAAGTAGGATAAAATTGAGCAAGAAATGCTTATTAGGCCTGGAATGGCTATTTTCAACAGCCATTGCCTTTTTGTTTGTTTGAAAGGAAGACAGTGATATTGCATTGGCAAATTCCCCATAGAAAGAAAGAGTGGAACAAAAGAATAATAAAGGCACCTCAACTTTTCCTCATTTATGGAGGACAGCCTTATAATATGCATCCAGATATCTTCCAATCACACAAGCTGAAAATTGTTCCACTTTACTGCAGCTCTGTAACCATATGGGAACCAATCCTGTCTGTGTTTTGTGCACATCCAAAATTCCTGCTGAATAACCCACCCTGGGAGCGAGTTACCAGTGACCCAGGGCTGGGGCAGCAGGAGGTGGTTGGGGGAGGGTATTGGTGGTGGGGGAGCCCAGGGCTGGGACAGCAGCAGGGAGGAGGGGGGGCACTGGTGGGGAGGAAAGGGGGAAGCCCAACGCTGGGGTGGGTGAGGGGAGAGCCCAGGACTGGGGCAGCAGGAGGGGATGGGGGGAGCCCAGGGCTGGGAAGGGGGGGGCAGCCAAATTTTTTTTTGCTTGGGGCAGCAAAAAACCTAGAGCCGGCCCTGTCCGGAGCTTCCCTGCCTGAATGTAAAGAGCGTGCAGCGCGCGTCTCTCTCCCTTGCTGCTGCTGCTGCTGCCTAAGGGCTACAGCATAACAGCAGTGCAAGCTGCTGGTGCTGTAGCACCTCAGGAGGGGGAGGGGAGTGGAGGGGGCCGTGCCGTGCCCCCTCACCATAATCCCATCTAGGTTGTAATTAATTTTTACTGAGTTGACCAGGACAATATCCCTAAGACCTGCAGACTTGTGGCTGCTGCTCTGTGACTTTTAAAGCAGATGAAGCCACTTTTGATTACAGCTTAAAACAAAATGATGCGGGTGAGAGGAGGAAGTGATTGATTGGTTTCACATAGGACCTGGAGTAAAATTGCTATAAAGGATTGTCTGAAACTGGTGTACAGACAAACTAGTGTGTGGCAAAGTCTTAAAATGACTGAGAATTGAAATATTTAATTGTAATGTGCTCTTAAATTAATCAGATTGCATCGACAATTGGGAACCATTTTTATACAGTGATGGTAAAATGTATATTGACGTAGGCAAGTGCTGCTTCTGACTTTCCACTTTTAATTGACCCTTGTAATCTTGTGGCACTGACGTGTTGTAGCTTCATTTTATATCGGCTTACAGGGCGGGAGCACGGGGGGGCACCACCATTTTGGGCCCCACCAGAAATTATACAAACCTGCCGCCTATGATTACTAGTGGTGATGTAAGTCAGAATCTGAAAATACAAAGGGTTGTCTCCAGTGGGCAGGTCTGGTTCTAACAGATCTGGGACCATCTGTAAAGCCATTCAATGGGGGCACTCAGCTACAGTGCCAAGATTCAGTGACGAACTGTTTGCCTCCCATCTGCCCCAAACGGCTGTGCCATGCTTGCTGAGGGGAACAGAAAGCCATGTGGCCTAAGCAGGGTTGAGCTAGAAGATGAGAAGGCCTGATTTTCACCCACGTCTCAGATTACAAAACCCCCAAAGCTCTCATTCAGTGCAAAGGAGCCTGTATGCCACACCATGTACCCCTGGAGCATGAGTAGGACACAATGTGAACATTTCAAACTGCTGCCGGGGTGAGACAGGAAAGTATCCCTATGGCCTGCGGGGCTGCAGATTTGGCAGCATTCCCTGAACCTGTCCAGCCAGAGGTTGACTATTTGTTCATGTTACAAAACCAGCACGGCAGGATACCATATAATCTCTGCTTTTGAGTATATAGGTGGCCTGCTCCCATTGAAGCCAATAGCAAAACTTTCATTGGCTACCATAGTGCAGGACTGAGATGAGTATCAGTCCAGCTTTATTTAACCATTTAATAAGTCAGCCTTTATCAATAGTTACAACACTGAAATGCTGCAGGTATTTACTAACTGCAGGTGGAAGAAAAATGGTGGTCTTTCCAATGCCACTGGGAACAGCTGTTTATGTTAGTGGTGCTACAGTGACATTCTCAAATGTAAAGAAAATATGGTTTGACCTAAAGTCTTTTCCTATACAAGAATGCTTAACTGCTCTGAATCCCTGTGTATTTCACTTAACATGCTAAAGCATTGGTGTCTACAGGAAAATAGCCAGTCATTTGTTGATAATAGACGTGATAGGTCAAATCTGGCTTTCGGTTCCATCAGTGCAACACTGCCTTAACAGTTTAATTATGAAGCATTTGTATTTTGGGAGCCTCCAGAAGCCCAGCCATTATGGCAGCACATTATAATCAGAGAGGGCTCTTTGTGGCACTGAAGTGGAAAACTATCTACAGAATAGCTCTACTCCTGTCTGCAGGACTGGAAGGTAGGATATTTTTTCTTATGGTCCACTAGCCATAGAGAAACCAAGCACACACAGCTAGGTGTGGAGTAAGAACCTAATTAGGAGAATGGAAAATACACAAAGCATGCCACTGAGGCTGGGGACTCATTCTCTGGTGCTGGCCTTAAAGCATGACAGCAAAGTGGGTGGGTGGGAAAAGAAGGTAAGAGAACTTTCTATTTTTATTGTAAAGAGAGGAACTGGATAGTCATGGAATTGGATAGTGCTTCATTTGTGATAAGGCCTAATTCCAGTGCATTCATAAACTAAACTGGCAGTGCTGGAAACCTTCCCAGCAGCTGGTTTCTCTACATTACTTACAAAATAAACTATAGAAACTCAGGCAAAGAGGGACATTCAGCATATACATTGTGGAAACAACTTTTTAATAAACTCCACTTCATTTGGCCATGTTATCTCAAATCACAATATTTTGCCCTGGCTCACCTGCCAGAAAACTCCGCTACAGCATTGAGCCTTCTCCTGAGAGTATAAAATAATAATGTTTAAAAGTGAAACTTTCAGAGGAAACATCTAGTTAATAAAAAAAATCCCGATTGCATGAGGCTCTAATCCCATGCTCCAGCAGTTTTCTGCTAGGGATGTCACAATAGAACAGAGTTGGCCAGTGAGATTTTCAGGATGGAAATAGTGTTAAAAGGGCAAGCTTTTTGGTGATTTCTGCATTGAAGGCCTGGCATGATTTATTGGTGACATTTAGCACATCATAATGCTTCAGTGAGCAGACCTTCCATGTTTGTATGTGGAACTCTGATGTAAAAGATTGTCTTAATCTGTGAATAGCTATACACTTCTCTACTTACCTGGTGTAACTTGAGTCAATTATTTCCCTAACATTGTTCTCTCAACTGATAAAACTATGGGTGGTATGTTGCCCCTCTTCTAGCTGCGTGCAACAATAGAGAAAAAGTACTATCGTCTTTTAGAACAGTCTTCAGAGGTCTCCATGAATGCTCCCTTATCGTTCTTATAGGAACCCAAGAAAAGGCACTACAGGCAGCAAGTAAGCACCTTTCACACTCATATTGTCTTGGCAGGATCGGTCAGGGATATTGTCTTATGGCTGAGATTCTTTTTGACCTTCTGAATCAATATTACGTGGCATCTTTCTTTAAGGAAAAAGTTAAACTTCTTGGCTGCAAGACAAAATGTTGAGTGTTTCTCAGGTGATAAAGGGCAATACTGGGAAAATTATTGAGCAGATCCCTTCTGAGTGCCAGTGCACACAGAGAAAAACTCTCCTGCATGCCAATAGTCACTGCAGTCCACATGTCTAAAGGTAGAAAATTTTCCGTTCAAATTTCCATCTGACATAAAGTGTTATTTGAGAGGCATAATTTGGCTTTGTCTGAAAGATAAAGCTGTGACAATGTAACTCTGTATGTTTTGTAGATCTCATTTTACTTTTCATTAAAACTTTGGATGAAATGGTTAAAAATTAGTTGGCAATACTTGCTGAGAGGTACTAATGTAAAATATTGGTCAACGAGGGTTAATAATACTTTCGTACTTCAAAGGAGGGGAGTAAGGATGAATACAACAGTGATAAGGGCCCTTTAAGTAGATATAAAATGTCCTCTAACATTTCATTACTCCCAGAGAGTTTAAATTTCATCCAAACACTTTTATGAATAATTAACCAAGGAATCAGTTATTTCAATTGCTTCACCACCAGGATATTTCATAGCTTAACTCTGGGTTTTGTTTACTCAAGATAATAGATTCTTTATCTCACAGCTAAATTATGGGGATTATAAAAGGCCAAGAGAGCACACTGCACAAGAAAATATCTATTTCTCAGCTACTTTTTCCAGATCAGACACTGTCTATGTAGTACAGTCTCTAGTGCCACCCTACCATTCCTATGAAGCAGCTTTCCCTTGTAAGTTTCAAGCAACATATATATTTTAAAATGAGATCATTGATTTTAAGGGTAATAAAATTATACTACAAATTTATTCCAATAATTAAAGAAAAAATGCTAAAACAACTAGGACTATATGTGTGTGTATATATATACACACACACACACACACACACACACACACACACAGAGCAAAATTCCACCTTGCTGAGCTTCACTAACTGTACTATCGATCGATAGCAGTTCAAAAATCCTGCATCATATATATTGAACACCAACAGTTAACGAATATGTATACTTATACACCCCCTCACCCTCTGCCATCACTATAGTACCTTAATGTCAAGATGTGTGTAGCACTTTAATGGTGAGGTCAAGGGATAAAATCCCAGCCCTATTAAAGGCAATAGCAGTTTTGCCATTGACTTCAGTGGGGCCCAGATTTCACCAAAGGAGTCCAAATGTAATGAGGGTAACACAGCCAGAGAAGGTTCTTGAAGAAGGGCAGGATATGATGATCTTCCAGTCATAGAAGCAGGTGAAGCAGTTGATTTTTGAATGGCTTGAAGAAGGAAGGCAACAAGATCAGAGTGAGTAGGTTGTAGTAGCCAACAAGAGAAATAAACAGGGCCTAGATCTGAGTTTTTGCAAAGGAAACAGAAAGAGGGATAGGTTGTGGAGATGTTGGACAGGGATAACCAGAAGGATTTAGTGACAATGTTAGTACTGTGGAAGAAAAAGACAGCAGCATGGATAAGACAGCTATTGATGACACCAAAGTTGTGAGTCTAAAAACCAAGGAGTAGAATAGACATCCCAGTATTGACAGATAAAGGACATTTGAGGAGGAAAGATGTCAGCTCCTGACGTGCTAAGTGTGAGCTCTCTTTGAACACGTGGTAGTAAACTAATACAAAGTATTTAAAGATGTCTGCCATCTGAACACAGTATATTCAAGCTTCTTGCATTGCTAAGTGCACACTCCTAATTTGCTGTATTAGAGTCGATTTCCTGTTACATTTGTGAAATATGATGTACTTGGTCAACATTGGCCAGAAAACTAAATCATTGAACAATCATTTGGATTATAGCTCCTGACATTGATATTTCATCAACATAATTGTGTTATAAAGACTAACAAAACCAGACATCTTGTATTATCTTTTAAAGACAGAATGAGACATCTTGAATGAAGATACATGTGTATGTGGTCCCAGATTCAGAGTTAACAAGTGGCTGAACACTGACCATATGTTTCTATTAATCTAGATTTGTAAATTCTTCCCACAGTATAATTAGATACACAAAGATCTATCAGAATCAAAATGTCAAATCTAGTAGATGTTCTGCTTGCATTGGAGTTTGCAGAGATTATATAAAATGCTGACTAAAATATCTCTCATTCAAAAGAGTAGCAGAAGTGGTAGGCAAATCACATACTCTGTACTGAAGGTAATTACCAGAAAAACTCTCTGAACTTTGTGAATGAGAGATCCTTGGGTGAAATGCAATATAGAAGTGGCAAATATCTTTATTTGATTATACAGAACTTTGATTCAATTTGTGAGCCACCAGTCTTTCAATACTATTTAGCTCTGAATATCTGCTTTTCTGCACTTCAGACAAGTGTGCATTTGTTATGTAAAGTCAATAAACTTTAACAGAAAATGGAGTAAGTTAATAATTACCCATAAAACTCTGGAAGAAAAAAAAATCCCTCAAAGATAGAATTTTGGCTAGATATTGTCCTTGTGAATTTCTGAAAGTTAGTTATATCAGCAGTCCTTTTTAATCCAATTTCTGATTGCCTAAACCAATGTGAGAAACAAGTTACTTTTTAAATTAAAAGTAAATGAGCTTTTCATAGCATTTGCCACAAGATCCTGTACAACGATTGTTGACAAACCGATGACTAGCTGCAAATCAGAATAATATAGACACACATACTACGCATCAGGATCTTCTGTGTTATCATCCTGTTACTTCAAGTCTTTGTGCCTTAATTTCCCTAGCTGTAAACTGGGAGGTAATGCCCAGTTCAGCAGGTGTTGTGATGAAAAGTTGATGTTTGTAAAGTGTGCTGAAAATGTAAAACTGCTATATGGCTATGAGTCAAAGCCCATGAAAGTCAATATGCAGCATTCTGGTGCCTTCAGCAGGCTCTGGATCAGTGCTAAGTAATATTAACAACAACAAGGTAGAGTGGGATTTTCAAAAGCATCTGAGTAGGACACACAGCTCCTATTGAGTTCCACTGAGACTTGGGCACTGGCCACCTTTCATCTCCTTTGAAAAACCCAGCGCTCATTACTATAAACTGAAAGAATTAAAAAAACAACAAAAAAACAGGTTAATAAAAAGTCACTATTTTTGTTCTGAGTGGCTGTATTTTAAACTAAATAAATAATTAAAAAGACAGTATCAGCATCTTCCTTTATTTGAAGTTCCATAAAAATATAGAAATCACTGCAAAAAAGGCCACATATAAAACCAGCATAAATCCATTTCCTCTACATGTAGGAAAAAAAAGCACAGTTATCCATTTAAAATTCATGCTTGGAATGAACTACAAGTCTATGCCATATACATTAAAAACTAAAACCAGAGAGATAGACCCCAATTCAGCAAGTACTTAAACATGTGCCAAATTTAAGCACATGAGTATTTTCACTGACTTATATGGAACTATTCATGTGCTTAAATTAGGTACATGCTTGCATACCCCGTGCTGAAAAAAGACCATAGTTCTCATTTTCATATTTCCCCCTATTTAAATATAATACAAGTTTCTGTTTTAAATTGCTTTCTTCACACTTAGTATTTTTCCCCATTTCAAACATATCTTTGTTTAAAAAAATTTCAGGCAGAAAATAATATGGCAATACACAGCAATGCAATTGGATAAAATTTGATTAGAAATGGAGTGAAACTGAAAGTAATCATCAGAACCACTGAAGTCCTGTCTCTGCAGTCGAAGGCCCCAGTCCCTCACATACTTATACATCTGCTTCACTTAAACAGTCCCATATCTTTCATGTGCACAATTAAACGGTAATTAACAACCCTTGTTATATTTTTACTGTGTCATAACTGTTCCAAAAAGCATTAAGGTGACTTCTCCTATTCATAGCACCTTCCAGCTTAGATTTTAAACAAAATTCACTTGGGTTTTCCCAAATTTCATAAAAATAAATATTTACATTCTGATATATACATACTACATTACTTTCCCCTCCTTTTTCTGAGTAAATGTGTTTCCCTTTTCCCCACAGTTAAATATCAAGAAAAAAAATGAAACGACTAACTGAAAGTTCTGTAAAAATTGTAGTGAGCTCCCTCATTTCTCATCAAATATAAGCAAGGCCTCAGTCATGAAGCAGTAAAGTCACAGGAATTTTAGCACTGACTTCAGTGGAAATAGGATCTGGCTCTTGATGTCAAATTTTAACCTGCACCTCCAGTTTTGTGACTGTAATTTTACAACATGATTTAGGTCACTTACCTGACTGTATCTGCAAATCAGGTCCTATAGATGTCTAAGTGATCTCAAATATGCCTGAATCTCTGGCCCTACATCTCTGCTCACAGTGGTGGACAGAAGAGGGAGAACTATGTTTGCTTCATGTGTTATTTAATGACCAATAAAAGTAAGCAAAAATATGGAAGATTAAAATGCTTATGTGCATTACATCAAAGCTGGTACAATATGTCAAAAAGTAACTGACTTTCTTCAGTATTCAGTGGTCTGCAGACAGCTCAGCTTCTTGCTACTTACTCTCCAAACTATGTGCCAATGTGCAAGCATTGCTTTGAATGACAGGAAATGCTGATTTCACAGCTTCTGGTTATCACTCCTGTGAGTTCCATAAGCAGCATTTCTGGGAACATAACAATTTTGGCTGCTTGGCTTCTCAGCAGGACCGTGCCCCTCTATTTTACTTTTATTTTGGCTTACGGTATGGCACATTTATTTTGGCACAGTGTGGAAAGAGACAGAAGATCTTCACAGGCAAGATCTGCAAATTATTCAGGAGTCTTGAGGAAATATTGCAACACAAATTCTCATATATAGAAGGCACATTTTTCTTGGTGCCTAGACTGGAATCAGTGCAGGAAAAAATTCCTTTTAATTTTATTAGGTAAGCATTAAACCATAACTATAACCAAAATTCACAGAGAAGAACATAAGAACAGCCATACTGGGCCAGACCAAAGGTCCATCTAGCCCAGTATCCTGTCTTCCAACAGTGGCCTATGCCAGGTGCCCCAGAGGGAATGAACAGAACAGGTCATCACCAAGTGATCCATCCCATCACCCATTCCCAGCTTCTGGCAAACAGAGGCTAGGGACACCATCCCTGCCCAATGGAAATTAATTTTTCAAGGTAACATGTTAAACAGTTTTATCTTTTTCAAGTTTAGTTATTTTCAAGGCTATGATATTAAAATGTTCCTTAAAAAGGTAAATATGTAACGGAAAGATGGGGCAGAAATCAAAATTCAGATTAGATGTCGAAAGATCTGGTCCTCCTATGTGAGGTGAACATGTGTCGAACACCGTCAAACCTACTTCTCTTTGGGGTGCATTCCCAGGAACAGGTTTTCCTAGCTCTGAGGCAGTGTGCACCTCACAGCTAGAGATCATTATCTGACTCACATTATTTATGAAATTCTGACAAATTCTTCCATTTGTAAATCTCTGGAGCCTGGGATATTGCATATACAGACAGCTCCCCATCTCTGTGGAGAAAAGTTGTTTCTGGCCCTTTTAGATGAGAGGGAATGAAATTGATGACTAAGGTCCAGAGCTCCTTGCAAGACACGTTAGAACATAGGAGACAAACAGTTCATAGGAATTTAGTTTAACATTTTTTGTTGGTCATTACAATTTTTTCACGACTTTTCTGGCTTTCTAATTATATCGTTTTCTGCATGTGGGTGATGGGTTTAGTCTTCACCGGCATTATCTTACACGTGATGAACTATACAGTAGTAGAAGGAAAAAACAAGGAAACGTCCCTATTCATTGTCCATCTTGAAAGCATTGCTATAAAACACTGTAAAATCAGCTGCTTTTTCCCCTGGTCATATTTCTTATTTACAGAAACTACTGTAAGAAAATTCATGCCATTTTTAAAAGCACAGGAAAGTTGAGATCTTGAGATACTAAAAAGTTGCCAGTGTTGCTGGTAGAGATATAAATGATGCCTAGCCGAGCTGTCTGAGGGATATATATTTTATGAGCGAGTATACTGTACAGTGCTGTATTTTCTGATATTTGAAGACTTACTTATGGTAGAAGAATCCTCCAAACCTAAGCCTGTTTGGTTAGAGAGGGGGTCTGTGATTAGTATACGCTCCTGCCTTCCAGATCCAGAAATGGTGGTCTGCCCTCTTATGCTTTGCATCCCTAAAACCTCAGCCGGAGTTGTGTAACTAGCCTGCAGCCCTGAGGTGGGTGTAACCACTCTTTCAGTTATCACCACATTCTGCCTTTCTGATAAATTGGGAATGCTTAGCGAGGTCTTTAGATCTGAACTAGGTACAAGCAGCCTCTCCCTCTCCCTCACAACAACATACTGTGAATCAGGGAAGTCATGAACTTTTAAGACTCCAGGCATAGTGTCATCTGACCTAATCAGCCTTTCGGTTACCCTAACATTATGTCCATTTGGCAAGTCAGAGATTTCTAACATGTCCTGCAAACCAGAAGCTGGGGCGAGCACTCTTTCTGTTACAAGGAACTGCGGATCAAGAACACCTGTTGTGGGTCGCACCGTGGGGCCAGCAACAGAGGATGTTTCTGTCACTATAACATTGCTGTTAGCCAAGGGATCAACAATAGGCCTAGCTTGTTGCAGGCCAGGCCTAGATGCATAGGATGTTTCAGTGACCACCTCCCGTGTCACAGTTTCTGAACCTATGCCATTTACTCTATGCACAGGCTCAGGTGGTTGGAAGCTGGTGCCTAAAGAATAGGTATGTTCTGAACTGAAAGCATTTTGCTGATCTAAGAACTGTGGCAATGCATCATTAAGACACAAACCTGACTCATTCATGGCTGGACTAGCATTCCTGTCTTTCAACACATGGGAACTACGCTGGCTGACTTCCACTTTTGCATGTTTGCCCAGACAGATATCTGCTAGGGTCTTAAATTTATCTCCTAAATCATCCAGAAAATGGTCATCCAAGTCATCTTCAATAAAGCTGCAGCAGCCAATGGAACCATGTGAGGAGCCTGCTTCTTCCTCACAGTAAAGCAAGAGACAGTCTTTTGCTAGATTAGCTTCATCTTCGTCAGCAAAAGTATCAGCTTTCTAAAATAGAGGAAACAAAAGCAAACAAACTGTTTAACAAATGTTGTTTCAAAACTTTAAAGGGTCATTACCAACTTTTAAAAAAAACAACTGCATTTTTGTTGGAACATTTTTTACTCACTATTGTTATAAGTAACATCTAAGGCCACGTATAAACTATGAGCTAGGGGTGTGATTGCCCTGCTAACATATACATATTTGCTCTAGCTCTCAGTGTTCTAGGAGGAGTATAAATCGCAGTGTAGCCATGGTTGCATAGGTAGTGACAGCAGAGTCACAAGCTGTACTGATTACAAACCCGCCTGAAACTGGTGGGTTTATACTTGCCTCCATTGCTGCTACCCAGGCAATCCCAGCTATGCTGCTATTTATTTTCATCTGACCTTAGGGAGAGCTAGTACAAGTATGTATGCATGAGCAGGGGAATCATAGCCCTATCTTGTACTACAGACTTACCCTCAACATACTATAACTGAAAGCCAACAGAAAAAAAGAAGATTTCTGTCTTTCAGTTTGTGTAGATGGCAGCAGTTGGTGTCAGTTAGTTTGCTGATTCCTTTTTGTATGTGAATATTTCACACAGCAACTGATGGTGTAGAGAAAAAAAAATGCAAAGCAAATAGGAAAATTTGACTAAATCCCCTAAAATTATCAGCAAGATTCAGAGACTGTAGCTAACACCAGTTTGCACTCATTAGGGAGTGATTTAAAATTGACAGTGCCCTTAAAAATATTTCACTTTTTTTGGAGCAAATCACTATTTTTACAATGGTGTCCATTTATGCTCTTCCTTCCCTCATCTCCCCAAAAATGTATCCCTTCATTCTTTTGGAGATGGGTTAGAAAACTTAATTGGTGCTTTTCATCAATAATTTCTATGATGTATTCAAATAATTCAGTTCATACAAGGTGTAATAGCTGGAACTGGAAAACAGTGCATTCTGTTTTAAATGTGTAGCATTTGTGTAACACTAAAGCCCTGATCCTGCGAAGACTTAATGTGTGTAACTTTACTCATGGCAATCATCCTATTGAAGTCAAAATAAAGCTAGGCACGTGGTTATGTCTTTTGCCGGATTGGGCCTAAGGAAAACATGGCAGATTGTGAAGACAAATTTTCTTTTAAAACAAATTTTATATCATAAACAATCCTGATAAAATAGTTTTAGGTTTGAAATAGAATTAATGGCCTTTAACAACTTGTTTCCACAAGATTTACTTATTTTTAAAAAAATAACATTCATATATTGATATTCTCAAGCAGGACTCTTACCTCATTGAAGTAGTCTCTCAAAAATTCTTCATCTATGCCCACTTCAGGTCCTGTCATCATAGCCCGTCCAGCTCCTATCATCATGGTCCCTCCAGCTCTCATTGTCATGGCCCCACCGGCTGCCATGGCCCCCCCAGCTGCCATGGCCCCGCCAGCTGCCATGGCCCCGCCAGCTGCCATGGCTCCATATTTTGCACCAGACAGAAGATGTCTTTGTTCTTCCCATCTCCCATTGCTCATGTTAGCATTACCATAGCGTCCTTCGATATGGGACTGAGAACTGCCTCCTCCTGTAGCAGCTGCCTCTGCACCCATTGCTGCTGCTGCTCCACTGCGCACATTTGCTGCTGAGTTGTCCAACGCAGTGGGAGCGATGAGGGTTAGCATTGCCTAAAACAACAATTAAAATACAACATGAAATGTGCTCTGTGCTGCACGTGGAATTCTCTAAGCAGTTGGGCTGAGTGGAGTCCAAGAGGGAGGTGGTTGGCATGATTGTTTGATTTGGTGTTAGACACGCTGTTACAAAGGGCAAAGTGTGCCCTGGAAAACGGTGCAGCCTTTATGATTGTGTAGCCAAGGAAGCTCACAAATGCCATTTTAGGGTGACATTGTATCATCCCCTGTTAAAACCAATGAGAGGGCAAGTAAGAAAAATCAGGATACTCCAGTGAGATCACCTGGCAAAATTTTTCCAAATGCTCCTTTCAGTGAGAAAGGTATATGATCTCATGCCGCATGCTAAACCCTCAGATCCTAGAGCTTCTGCAGAGTCTGCTGGCCCTTCTGTGATGCTGCTTGCCCTTCTTCTCTCTTATGGCAGCTTGGCCACATTGCCACTTTCTCTTTCACCAGCAGCTTTTCTAAGGGGAATGCAGGCTCTAAGGAAAAGCTAGTGCCCCACTGATTCCACTTGGATATTTACCAGAGTCAGGAGAGAGGATGCCAATGTTAGTAATTACTCACCCATCCTGCACAGACCCCACCTGAGCCTCAGCCTTATGCAGTAGACACACTAGGGCTTTGTGGGGCAGACAGCATGCCAAGTATTCACTATTCTCCTCAGTTTCTCCTCCTTGCAGCCATTTCTGATCTAGTTAAATCATATTTGCTCTCCTACATACCTCACTGAAAGGGAGCATTGGGCACTTACTTGGGATACAGCCCTCAGACTTTAAATTAAGAGGCTATGAAGCTTTCCATTCCACCATTTTTCTGCTGAATTAATACACCCACTGATTGGAATTGACAGTTCTTCCCTTGTGAATGCAAATATTTAAACTCTTTGGTGGTTCAGGTACTGGACGCACCAGCATTTCTCCCACACTCCCCTTCCTCACTTTCCACTCAGAAAAATAGTATCATCATGGCAGATGTAGCAATTTCCTGCAATACATAAATTTAAATCCTCCATGGGTGTCATTGTGGGCCCAGGACTGTATGTAATTCCATGGGATAGGCTGATCACAGCTCTTCCAGGAATAAAGAACAGTGAGGGATGATTCGGCAAATTCACTCAGGTTGTAACACCTCCCTAGAAGTACCAACATCTGCAAAGGCTCAAATATACTGGTTCAAACTGGATTCCCCAAAAGCCAACAAAGAAAGGGCTTTTGAATAAATAGCCTGAGTTTACACTCTCAGGACCTTCTTTCTGGTCCAGCAAACAGACATGACCTTTGTCCAAGGTGGTCAGGTAGGAGGGAGAGGGTGCCCAATCATTGTGGAAGGATTTGAAGGAGTGACTTTTACCAGAGCTATTACCAGAGGTGAAAGTAAGCTGGTCCGGTCCGGTCCGGTGTACCGGCAAGAGCCAGTACGCTGTGCTGGACCGCACTGGCTTCCACGGCGGGGATTTAATGGGCTCAGAGCTCCCCGTGGCTGCAGGCAGCCCAAAGCCCTTTGAATCCCGGCGGCGGCTGGATTTAAAGGGCTTGGGGCTCCCTTCAGTGGCAGGAGCTCTGGGACCTTTAAATCCCTGCCCCAGCCCCGCAAAGCTTGGGGTTCCCCCCGGCAGCTGGAGCCCTGGGCCCTTTAATTTGCCCCTGAGCCCCGGGGAGGGCTCCCAGTCACCTCTTCAGCTGGGAGCCCCTGGTTGATTTAAAGGCCCTGGGTCTCCCAGCCACAGCTGGTGCCCCAGGGCCTTTAAATCTTGATAGGCCACGCCTCTTCTGGATGAGGCCACGCCCCCTCAGGACTCCAGCAGTACCGGTAAGTCCTGTAAATTATTTTCACCCCTGGCTACTGCTGGAGTTATTGGGGAGAGGGGATGGTGAACTCTGGTAAACTTATTAGTAAAAACAATAAAAGAACCTGGAATGTTTTCACCTTAAGAACACACGTGCATGCTTAGGAAAAGCTTGTGGTAACTTATAACTGGGCCATTGCAACTGGTCATAGCCTTTGGGGAGAAAGCAAAAGATGGACACAATCTTGTTAGGCAGTCTGGCTTGCTGGAGAACTCACAGTGTAGGCAGGGAACTACGCAACTTGGAAAAAAAAACTCTGTTAGGAGGGAGGGAAGGAGACACAGGTCTCCACCCAGGAGATGTGATGGATGGGGAGCCACTAGCCCAAGAGCAGGTGCCATTGATGGACCATGAGGAGGAAATACAGGTGCAATTGTCATGAACTGTGAGAATCACTATTTGCTTGATTATTTCACTCTTCTTTTCCTTTGGAATTTAGACAATTTGCTTGATATTTCTAGAATGGTGTATGGAATTTAGCCACACATTTTTTAATTAATTAATTTTAACGTGTGGCTAAATCTCCTGCACTGCTTTGAAATCTCAACCCACAATCTAAAACTGACACCAAGTGAGAAATTGAAATAGTTAAAAAAAAACAAAGATGATATTGGGCTAAGGTACACTTGCCTTGTCTTCAGGTGCTGCCCCTTCACTGTTCCATTTATGTAACATCTCTTCATTACTGTCAGGTATTGCTGTGAATCCTTTAGCACCTGATCCACAATCGCAAAACAGCAGTAAGAGTGGCACAACTGTAGGAAAACACAATGCATCATTCAGTGTCTGATAACTAGAGCTCAAATCATGTTTAGGTAACATCTGGACTATGTGAGCATGCACACAGGGTAGGTGCAAGTTTTCTAGAAATTCAGGAATATAATGCAGAGTTTATTTAGTTATGGTCAATAGATAATGAATGTGTACTATGGCTTTGATTTTGCAAATACTCATGCATGTGCTTAACTATGTATATATAAGTAGTCCAACTAAAGTCACCACCATGCCACACTGAGCCAAAAATACCATTAAGTCCACCTCCTCGTTTGTTTGTTTTTTGGGCTATAAATAGCTGACTCACTATACACAACATCTTGCCACTCCCAAAGTAGAGGATTACACCCCAGTTGGCCTGTGTTTTCAGCTGGTTACTGGAGTAAGGAAACAGAGTTGACACTCTGAAGATGGGCCAGAGTAGTGGAGAGGGGCAGCCATGGTGACATTATCTGAAGGGAATGGGAAGGGCATGGTGGTGATTCATTGGACCATAAGAGGAGCCCTAAGAAAAATCAGAAGGATTTCTCAATGCTTTATCATCTGTCCTTTAGTATTGCATAAGCAAATGTTAACTGTTTGTTTAAAAGCCACTGGAAAGACTGAAACAGTTTCCTGTTGCCACATACTAGTTCTATTACTTCCAGGGTGAAATCCTGGCCCCATTGAAAGTCAATGGGAATGGTGCCATTGACTCCAGTGGACTCAGGATTTCACCCACAAAAGTATACTTAGATTATAAACCCCTTGGGGTAGGGACCATTTCTTCTTTGGTATCTTGTATTGCATAGAACATGCAGTGCTTAAGCAATAACATAAAATGGTTACTTACGTAGCAACAATAAAATTGCTAAGATAATTAGTGCAATTGCTCCAGCTCCTAGCCCAACTGAAGAGCCGCTCAGTCTGTTTTGGCAGGAACCCCCATTCACACATGTGCAAACAGTCAGTGTAAGGATCTGCTTTTCAGCACAGCTTAAACCTTGCATATCTTTCACTAAAATTTGAACTTGATTTGTGCTGGGCTTTACATCTTGTGGTAGTAACAGCTGCATGCTTGTTGCTTTGTAGGGACAGGATATGGGTAAAGGAAAAACATAATCAGTGAAACGAGAACTGGGTAGAGAGAAAGTTAGAAATCACTGTCTCTTACTGAAGAAAAACAAAAAAGAATTCTACCAATGCAATAGAATTGACTTTAATACACAACCAATTGCTATTTTCATCATATAGTTCACACTCTGGCAAAATATAACCAATGTTTATTTCTAATTTCTATAGACTGTGGAAAAGCCTTGTTAAAAGTTGAATTGTCTGTATGAACCCCCAAAATACCATTTGTCTTTGTAACAAGTTACAGTTGTCTAGTCCTCTCCCACTTTCAGAAGGTAAGAAGGGCCCTGACATAATGGAAACACTGCAATTGTGCTGAGAAGGTGGAAGCAGGTTCCTAGGAGTATCCCTATAGGTATAATGAAGAACAGCTCTGCAACATGTCTGTGTGCACTGATTTTTTGAAGTGAGTACGGGAATCAAAGGATTCTCCCTCATTCCCTGATTACGTGAGCGCACAAGTGCTTGGAGGATTTCCCCCCAGCCAGGCCCTCATGGAGATCGTGTATTATTTGGGCTGGGCACTGCGGGGCTGATTCTAGATAATACGGACATGTTTAACAGACCATCCAAAACAATGTAGCTGCCACTATCTGGGCTGCAGCAACTGTGAAGGCTGTAAATGCTAGTTAGGCAGCAAGCAAGCTAATCTGTTCTGGAGAGGTGTTCCTCTGCTGTGGCAGCCCTCTGGCAAAGCTTTGTAATGGTGAATTATAGAGCTGCCTAGGAAGTGGAGGATCAGCAGCTGAGCAAAAGAGCTTTGATTTACTTGGAGCACTTCTAAGTACCTGCACAGGTATTTGGGTGTGGCAGTGTGCAGTGGGAGGCTGCCTTGCTCATCACATTGTGATGTGGTTAAAGAAAATAGACTGTGAATGGGGGAGCAACTGCCTCACCCAAATCCAAGTACAGACATGACTTCATATTGCAAATATATTCTTGCAGAGTAGGACTCCCCACCCAGGAGGACATTGTTGTGAGGGCTCTCTTCCTTCTCCTAAAGTACTGGAGTATCTTGGACAACTCATTAAGGATCTAGTTGATGTGCAGGGTGCATGGCAGTTTCCTATTTCTCCATAGCTCAGCTCCTGAACTGAACTGCCATTCAGGAATGTGACCCCTGCAGCTGACTGCAGCTATATGGCTGCAAATTCAGTCACGCAGAGAGGAACATCTGTCACCTGAATGCTGTAGGGACAGGGGGAGAGAAGGGGTCTTAGTCCCAACATCATTCGCAAGAGCCCAATTACAATACACAGGTGGTCAGGTTACAACTCCAAATACATAATTCTGTATTCTATGGCCATTAGAAATGAAGCGGGGAGGAGACAAACTTCAAACTCTTGATGCTTCTCCTGGTGTGGCACAGCAGATGTGCACATCCTTTTTGGCTGGATCAAGCCCTAAGATTCTGATCTGACCCGAGTTAACAAAATGTGACATAAATGCAGAACTGCAAAGAACTGAAAATGATTTTACAAAAATGTTTATTATACATCAGAATTGATTCTCTCTTACCATTTGTGTCTCCAATTACCCATTTCTTTGCCATCCCTTCAGGCTCATCAATGACAGTAAAAGTGAAGGGAGCACTATTTGGATAAGCATCTTGATCTTTAGCTGTAAAACTGAAGAACTTTGCATCTGAACACACCGTCTGTACTGGAGTCACAATGATTGGACAATTATCATTGACATCTGTAACCTGAATTACAATGGTACCAGTGGCTGTTTTCTTAGAATAATCTGCAAATATAAACATGAAAGTTTAAATTCTTTTGTGTGTGCAAAAAATTTTGCTTTTAAAAAAAATATTTCATACTTTTTCCAGGATTATAAAAAGCAGTAATATGAATTTGGATCCAATCCTGCTTCTATTGAAGCCAAAGGTAGTTTTGCCTTTGATTTTAATGGGGTCAAGATTTAACTCTTAATATTTACAGAAATATCTGTAAGGTTATACTTTCTGAATATAATACATTTTAAAAACTAAGTAAAACAGAATTATAGTTCAAAAGTACCATTACAAACAACAAATGAGAAAGACCATGTATTTGAGAGTTCTTTTTACATTGGATTCAAACAGCATAGGACTATTGAGATTTTTCAAATCTTCTACTCATATTACTGAGAGATTTCAACAGTTCCATTTTGACAAGCAGTATTTCAATTAAATACTGTTCTGGACACAAACATTTCTTGCAATGTAGTCCTCTCAATAAATGGGTAATAGCCTCTAAGCAAAAAGAGTTTAGGATTAAGAGACTGATTCAAAAACAAAACAACCAACCAACCAGACTAAAAACCAAATTCTACACTGTCAACAAAGCCTTTAGGTCAGATTCTGAGATGCAGATGAATGTATGAATGCAGCCCAGTAGGCATGCCTCCGCTATCTTTAAGCTAGTGGGCACAGGTAACAGTGTTAGTGAGGATGTGGTGGCATGAGCTTTAGCATGGGCTAGTCTCCCAAAAAGAAGCCTGCCTGGTTAGGTACTTCTGTTGCTGGCCTGAGCTCAGTGATTTGAGCATTGGCCTGCTAAACCCAGGGTTGTGAGCTCAATCTGTGAGGGGGCCACTTAGGGATCTGGGGCAAAATCAGTACTTGGTCCTGCTAGTGAAGGCGGGGGGGGGCTGGACTTGATGACCCTTCAGGGTCCCTTCCAGTTCTATGAGATAGGTATATCTCCATATATTATTATTTATATTCATACTGCCGTATCTTCACTGCTATTGTTATCTGTGCTCGCAGGTATGGCCTACCTGTGCTACAATCATGCTATCGTTTGTGGTTAGCCACACCTTTCAGAGGCACAGCACATAACTTGCAGCCCAGTGGGAGGAAGTGTTATTTGGCTTTAAGCCACTTCTATACTTCAGCCCCCAGCATAATTTAAACAGTCTTGGGGAACTGTCTGTGTTATGGCAACCTGTCCCTGGCTGTCTACAGGTGTAGAATCTTTGCAGTGGTATGTGCTGGGGCCCCACCCCCACCTCAGGCCAGTACTTGCAAGGGGGGTTTCCACAGTTTTTGTGCCAGGAGAATTCTCCCCAGTTGGAACTGTGACTTTCTGAGCTTCTTTTCGCTGCTCCTAGCTTTTACCTAGCATACAGGATCAGAGTGGGGTGGGAATCTCACGCTTTAATCTAATCATCTTGCAGAACAGCTACAAAAAGGAAACAATCAAAATTTTGAAATAAAACAATGTACAGAATTTAGAAACCTTTTTATATTTATATGTGGTTTTAAAAATGACAGCAAAAACTTCTTCCAGATACATTTCCAGAATGCATAAGGACTTCAAAACGAACAAGGAAGTGACCATAATATACATAGACATTGCAGCCAAAGAAGCCCTGCCTGCTTATGCTAGAGAACTTGACTTTTACACTGTTAAGCTGTATAGTCTAATCCTTATGTTGGTGAGCACTTGCTTTCATTTTGATGAGAGTGCTCATCAACAGAAGGCTGTAATATTTAGCCCTAAATGGGTACTGATCAGATGGTAAGACTGCTCTCTTGCAGTGCAACGTTAGGTTCAGGCCTCAGCAATAGAAAATGGTTTCAGAGTAGCAGCCGTGTTAGTCTGTATCCGCAAAAAGAACAGGAGTACTTGTGGCACCTTAAAGACTAACAAATTTATTTTAGCATGAGCTTTCGTGAGCTACAGCTCACTTCTTCGGATGCATAGAAAGGCTTATGAATGCATATGACATGAAACCTAATGCCTCACAACTTACCGTTAGTTATGGCCAGAATGGTGGCAGTGTAGGTACCATTAATTACATAAGATGACTCATAATCAGGTATTTTTATTAGCCTGATTTCAGCTGTAGTAGAATCGATCATGATCCAATTATCTTTATCATTTTTTTTTACATATCTGTTAGAAATTAAAAAAAAAATCAAATTATAATGAGCAAGACAACCATGGGGGCTGAAGCTGAAGCTGCTTTGCACGCATACACACATCAAATATTTGCTCTTCACCAAATCTCCATTTTCATGGGATTTCTACAGGTTTCATCCTAAAGCTCAGTCCACTGTCTGAAACCAAAAGTGGCATGCATTGGTATACTTGTAGATTTACTAAATGGATGCATCAATATAGACTGTTTCTGTAGGGAGATGCACTTTTCATCATATGAACTAACACAAACGCAAATAATTTAAAAAATAAAAAGTCATACATTCTATATAAAACCCTAAAGAATACCCATCCCATTTATATGGTAATAATTAGACACGTCTATCAAACAGCATGACTATGAAATAATGTCAAGCTAGTGTTTGTTTGATACAAAGATTTAATGTGACATTCTTTAAATGGCAATGTTGCTAATTAATAAAAAGATGATGCTTACGTGATATGTTCTGCTACTTTTGAAGTGTCTTCATCATAGGCTTGATATCTCCCAATAATCTGGTTTATCGTCATAGTCTCCTTTGTCTTAATCACCATTGTGTGGGGTTTGAATACAGGGCCCTCTAGCACATTTTTCACCTTAATTGTGACTGGAACTGGTTTTACTTTGTAGGTATTACTAATTGATTTGTGAAATGCTGCTTTATTTGTAACGACAACACTCAAGCTCATGCTTTGCATTTCCTCATAATTGATCTCCTGCAACAAGCACACACACACACAAAAACTGAAACGTCACTCAAAAAATAAACACAGAATTTGACATCCAAATAACGTTTAAACATTCAATCTTTAAAAACATTTTCTTTGCTGGAAAAAAAAAAAGGAATGGATTAAGGCTAGCTAAAGGTGCCTGACTGACAGTACCAGAAAAAATAAGTGTTATTTAAACTTGTCAAGTCTTCTTTTAATATATAATGTTGTGTATATCAAATAGTATACAGCATAAGGATACAATATCTTGTCATTTATATGGATAAATTCAAAGTAATAGCTTCAGGTTGCTGACATTGGAGAGAACACTATCTTCTGGCCTTGGGGATGGACTCTCACTCCATGCGTCACAATTGGAAAAAGGAGGTAGAATGCATCAGTTCCATACTAGCTGTTGTATATTCTAGCTTTTGCCCTCTAAGCATTATCATATTTAGCACTGAAAGTGCTTTTCATCTGTAGGGCTTAAATCACTTTATAAACGTAGTTAAGCATTGTTACGCACAAAATTAAAGAAACGGAAATCAAAGCACAGAGATATAAGACCTGATATGCTGAGAGTTACTGAGCATCCTCAACTCATGTTGACTTTAGGGGAAACTGAGGATGCTCAGCAGCCTGCAAAATCAGGCTCTAAATGATTTACCTGATGTCACACACAGAATCAATGGCAGAGTCAAGAATGGGACCCAGGTCTCCTAAACTGAAGGGAAACATGCTTTCCTTTGTTTTTATATTATGTACATACTCAGTACATCTAGGTAAAATATAGAAATGGAGGAGTGTTCCACCTGTAAATTATTTGCTGTTCACATGCTGGTAAAATGTAAATAGTTTTAGTTAAAATTAATATCCTATGTAATTTATTCTAATATTTTCAAAAGTCTCGTTATGATTTAAAAAAAAAAAAAAAAGGACTTGACAGTATACACTTACCTTTACAAGAGTCAAAACTCCTTCATTTGTTCGAGCATCTGTCTCTATACGGAAATAACCCCCTTCATTCCCAGAAGCAATTGTAAAGTTTGCCAGCCAATTATCAGAGAATTTTTCATCTTTGTCAGATACTTGCAGTCGCATAATTTCCACATTTGCTCTGTTTTCCTCGACACTGCCTTCATACTGCAATCAAACAATAGACCTTTTAAGAAAATGTTAAGTCTACTGTATTTCATTATAGCAAAATGAGTCCTTTGTGTGCCATGTGATAGTAAATTACCTGTTATTACCAGACATAGGAACACACAGAGACTGTTAACAAACAAACATACTTACTGTCTGCCTTTCAAGAACAGGAATATTGTCATTGACATCCAAAATCTGGATTTTTACAGTAGAGGTTGTAGCTAGTCCAGTTTTGTCTCCATCTCTGTCTCTTGCTTCTACAGTGAAAGTGTAGCTACTTTGTTCCTGTGTCACATTCAAAAATAAGTGTTTAAATCTATACAGAAACCAATTACAAAATTATATAAAACATTTTTTGCTCTGGTACATTATCTCTATTTTTTCTTTGATATGGAATGGCCGACTATAGCAGTATGTTTAATTAATTTTAAATTCCATTCATCATAGAGTTATTCCACCAGAGTCCTGAGCTCAGGAACGCATTTAGCATTTTCCCAAATAACCTAGTAAATGGAGGGTGGAAAGAATTTGAGAAACATAAAAGAAACAAGAGTTTCTCCAGCACAAAGGGCTTTGGGAATTTTATCATTGTTTAATTTGGGCTAGAAAATGGTCACTCCATAGCCGGAGGAAAGGGAAAGTTATAGTGAATACTATATATGATAAAATAATTATTGTTACATTATTACACACAGATTACAGACATAATTAGTACAGATTTATACTAATAGTTTAGTTATTTCCCTCTGGGCATGTGCACTGCTGCCTCATTCTAGGCACCCAGGTGCCTGCCTCCCCCTATGCCCCAGTGTGATCCACAGATGAAGGGAAATACATATGTTCTTCCACCTGAATTGTACGTGGGGCCCAATCCAGTAGGCGTGCTGAAAGCCTGCTTAACGCCGCACAAAACAGATGGGGGAAGGAAAAGAGAAGGACCTCCTTTATAACCATTAGCCCAGTGGTTAGGATACTCATCCAGGATGTGGGAGGCCCTCCATTCAAGCCCCCTTCTGCCTGATGAGGTGAAGGGAATTGAACAGGGGTGTCCCACCTCTCAGGGGAGCACTCTAATCACTGGCCTATGGAATATTCTGATGTGGGGCTTCCTCAAAATGGAATTTCAATAAGAGAGATTAAATAATTGAATAATTAAATATTAAATGAGCCAGAGAGAATTAGAATCACGTTATAGCCTAGTGATTAGGGCATTTAAGAGACGTGGCAGATCCCTGTTCAAATCCCTTCTCCTCATCAGGCAGTGGGGGGACTTGACTGAGGGGTCTCTCACAGCCCGAGTGAGTACTCTAACCCAGGGGTCGGCAACCTACGGCATGCGAGCCGATTTTGAGCGTCACGCAGCTGCCTGCCGCCGTCCCCCAGCCTAACTCAGCCCCCCACCCACTGCTCTTCCCTGCGGGGGCAGGAGGCAGAAGCTCGGTTCTGTGGCAGCCAAGCTTCCCCCCTCTCCCGCTTCTTCTGGTGCTTTCTTGCCCCGCCCCCTCTCCTTCCCTGAGCCAATCAGTTGATGGCCCTTGTGGGGTGTGTGTGTGGGGGGTGGGGGGGGAAGGAGCGGCAGCGTGCACACAACCCCATACAGGATGCAGAGAGAGGTTGGGACGGAGCCTGGGGGAAGGCGGTGGAACAGGGCATATCCCTTCCAGCCCCCTGCCATGAGCTGCTCAGGGCAGGGGACTGGGAGCACCCCCACGAGCCGAGCACCCCAGCCCTCTGCCCTGACACCCCCACACTCAGCCTTCTGCCCTGCACCCCCCATACCTCTGCCCTGCCCCCCCAGACACTCAGCATTCTGCCCTGCACCCCCACACCCCCAGCCCTCTGCCCTGACCCCCCCCAGACACTCAGCATTCTGCCCTGCACCCCCACACCCCCCAGCCCTCTGCCCTGACCCCCCCACACACTCCGCATTCTGCTCTGCACCCCCCATGCTCCCAAGCCCTCTGCCCTGACCCCCCCCCACATACTTAGCATTCTGCCCTACACCCCCCACACTCCCAGCCCTCTGTCCTGACCCCTGAACCCCCGCAAGTCTGGGGTCCTGGCTGCAGGCTCTGCTCAGCCCACTGCCGGCCTAGGCGAACAGAACGCCAGGCTGGCAGCGAGCTGAGCAAGCTGGCGGCGTAAGATCAACATTTTAATTTAATTTTAAATGACGCTTCTTAAACATTTTAAAACCTTGTTTACTTTACATACAATAGTTTAGTTATATAATATAGACTTACAGAAAGAGACCTTCTAAAATGTTAAAATGTATTACCGGCATGCGAGACCTTAAATTAGAGTGAATAAATGAAGACTCGGCACACCACTTCTGAAAGGTTGCCGACCCCTGCTCTAACCACTGGGTTAAAGGTTATACGGGAGGTGCCCATACCCATGACTTAGGCAGTTGAATGCCAATCTGCTCCTGGTTTGTGAATCACAAGCAGAGCTAGATACCTCTCTACAGTCTGGACTTGGGTACTGAACTCGGAGAGGGGAGGGGCTTAGCATCTTATATTGGCTAGCTTAAATGGCTGCCCACTTCCCATGCTGGCTTTACGGACCACAATCTAAGATTCCTCTCTCTCCCTATTTGTGTAGGAGTCTAGACACTTAACTCAGCTTTGTGCATCTCAGTGCTGTCCCTGTGATTTTCTAGGTGCCTAAAAATTAGGCACCGTGATGCTCAGCATCACAATACCTACGTCCATTTTATGGATCTGGGCCCAAGCAACTGCAGGGCAGCTTTCACACAACTGTACCATGCTGTACTTACTATGTTTTTGTAATAAGAACATGTTCACTGTGAAAGAGAGTGCAAATGGCTAGTACACTCACGCTTTCTATCACCCGTGGAGGGCATGTGGAGTTGCAGACTGGGTGACAAAAACATTTCCTGTGGTGTAGGTGGTAATGTCACGCTGTCAGTATCAATTCCCAATACCACCCAGGACTACTACTACCAACTGACCCTCCATCACCCCGTCAATGTATCCTGAAAGATGAACCGAGGGGCTGAATTTCACAGGTCCTCCATCCCTCACAGCTGAAGAACCCCCTGTTGACACTCCCGCCAAGTAACAATAAGCACCCTCTGTAACTGCTGAAAACATTCCAACAGGTGTATCCCCTTAATGACAAACTTTCCTGCCATATCCACCCACTACCAGAATGCTAATGTGGATGTTATGAGAGTGCTCTATAAAGACAACAGGTTTGTATACATGTAGATAACTAATGGAAGGAGCACCATCTATTGGCCAATAAGAATATGTAGTATTACATACAAGTTAGTAGGTTCACAGAATATCAGGGTTGGAAGGGACCTCAGGAGGTCATCTAGTCCAACCCCCTGCTCAAAGCAGGACCAATTCCCAACTAAGTCATCCCAGCCAGGGCTTTGTCAAGCTGACCTTAAAAATCTCTAAGGAAGGAGATACCACCACCTCCCTAGGTAATACATTCCAGTGCTTCACCACCCTCCTAGTGAAAAAAGTTTTTCCTAATATCCAACCTAAACCTCCCACACTGCAACTTAAGACCATTACTCCTTGTTCTGTCATCTGCTACCACTGAGAACAGTCTAGATCCATCCTCTTTGGAACCCCCTTTCAGGTAGTTGAAAGCAGCTATCAAATCCCCCCTTATTCTTCTCTTCTCTTCTGCAGACTAAACAATCCCAGTTCCCTCAGCCTCTCCTCATAAGTCATGTGCTCCAGCCCCCTAATCATTTTTGTCACCCTCTGCTGGACTCTTTCCAATTATTCCACATCCTTCTTGTAGCGTAGGGCCCAAAACTGTACACAGTACTCCAGCTGAGGCCTCACCAATGTCGAATAGAGGGGAATGATCACATCCCTCAATCTGATGGCAATGCCCCTACTTATACAGCCCAAAATGCTATTAGCCTTGTTGGCAACAAGGGCACACTGTTGGCTCATATCCAGCTTCTCGTCCACTGTAACCTTTAGGTCCTTTTCTGCAGAACTGCTGCCCAGCCATTCGGTCCTTAGAATAAAGTTGTTGCTAACACTTAACACGCAGCTTTTAACAGTGGGTTACAGAAGTCTGCCTCTGGCAATCCATGTCTTAATTTTCAATATAAACCCATAAACTCTAGGGCCAGCTATATGTATCAGCAGTCTTACAGAATCAGATCGTGATGCTAGCAGTTTGCTCACATGATGGAATAAGGAGACCTCCTTGTTTCCCCCCTGTGATTGCTACTCATACTGTGGACAACAATGGAGTGGGGACAGACAAGCTGTCACTGGGCCAATACTCCCCTCCTGTGCAGTAGAGGACAACTGGATGAGCAGCGCCTTAACTCTGATCCCCTCAAAATGCACCAGCCAGCACAGCTGAGCAGACAGAAAGGGAAAAAGCTGATCTAGGAAAAGGGCTATGCCTTCACTTCCAGGAGGGCCATAGAGATGGAGGTTGTGGGTCAGAAGATCTATGTATCCAGTCCTCATCTAGTGAGCAGAATGAAGCAGCAGTGAGGGAGGGAAGAGGGCTGATATAGTGTCGTTAAAACTCTGGGAAAGAGGCTATAGAAGAGTGTAGTTTACCTCTCTGTCAAGATATAACGTTGCTGTTACAACCTCACCGGTGTTTTTTTTAATACTGAATGAAGATGGCTGATTTTGAAGAATCTTGAAAGCAATTTTGGAATTTATATTATTCGGCTCATCTGCATCAGTTGCATTTATCCTCATCACAAGTGTACCTGAGAATTAAAAATAACAATAATAATAAAAAAAAAAAAGATAGATTTACATTGCCCTTGTTCATGTATTGGCAAGTATCATTTATAGAATACACAATGGAGAGTTTTCAGAACCACTTAACTGTTTTGTGTTGTACTTCTAATTACTGCTTTTATTAAGAGTTGGAGAAATGTCTTATTTTTTAACACTTTCAACCAATATGTCATCAGATAGCGTGTACAAGCAAACAAATGCACATCATGGATATACATACTAAAACAGGGGCGGGCAAACTTTTTGGCCTGAGGGCCACATCGGGTTTCCCTGCCCTCTGACCACCCCGACCCCTATCCACATCCCCACCCCCTGACCACATCCCCGAACTCCTCTGCCCTCTATCCACCCCTCTCCCCCTTACTGAACAGCACAGAGCACCAGTGGCTGGTGGCATTACAGCCGCGCCACCCAGAGCACTGGGTCAGGCCGCGGCTCTGCAACTGTGCTGCCTGGCCGCCCAAAGCATTGTGCTGGTGGCACGGCGCGCTGAGGCTGCAGGGGTGGGGGGACAGCAGGGGCTGGGCCAGGGGTAGCCTCCCAGGCCAGGAGCTCAGCGGCTGGGCATGAGGGTCTCATGAGCCAGATGTGGCCCGCGGGCCACAGTTTGCCCACCTCTATACTAAAACCTCAGTAGATCAGAAAAGACAAATGGCCTAATATGGGTGATCTTTAACTAAAAGTTTAAAAAAAAAATGATAGAAACTGCACGGGTATAATTTAATACAAACAGAAAATGGAGACAAAAATATTCTTTTAAATTATCTGCCCTATTTCCCATGCCTGACTCTCTAAAATGGGTTGCCTGTTGAAAACAGTCCTTTGACCATTATGAATGTGTGCCACTGCCCTCTGATGGCTACGGTCAGAACTACTCATTTATATATCATAGGCAATATACTGCTAGCACATAATGGAAAGTCTCTTTTAGCTCAAGTGACAGGAGTCTGTGCTTTTGAAGAAGGCGGATCTTAGTTCTGGGGTCTCCAGTTAGCCACTTAAATCTATATCTAATTTTGCCTGAACCCTACCTGATTTTCCAAGCTGATCACTAAACAGCTCCCATTTGAATTGAGGGAGCTCAGCACCTCACAAGAGCAGACCCTCAATAACCTCTTCCTTATGATCACCATCAGGCTGAAATGCCTACAGGGTAAAGGATTTATCAAGCTGTTTTCCCAAAACACTCTTTTCTTAACTACTGACAACAGATGTTTTCACCTCCCAGAAGCCTGATCTGAAACCACTGAAGTCAACAGACAGATTGTAATTGACTTCAATGGGCTTTGGATGAGGCCAGCACTTGGTAGGGGTGAAATATTCCTCTCTAACCCGCAGTTAAATATGCAAGTGAATATACTTTGCCTAATGAACTGAAATGGGAATGAGGGTATGTGATCCATTCCTGAACGCTGAACTGGAATGGGGCTGCAATCCCTGCACACTCCTTATAGGGTTTTGTGATCACTGGATATGGGTAATGTCAGACTCAGTGACCATTTACCTACTTGCCCAGCTGTATATGCTGGGCTATGCAATGCTCATGAAGAGTCCAGCTGCAGCATCACAGGGGTGAGTGGAGTTCCCCTGCTTACCTGCTCTGCAGCCACCCTCCCAAATCACCATTTGAATATCCTGAGGCCTTCGCACAGCCCACATTTTCATGTGTCAGTTTGATCCTAGCAAAATTGTTCCTAAGAGGAAGTACAGATCTGTGATGGGTGTCATTTAGAAATGAAGAGGCTGCTTTCTCCATTCTTCCAATGCTAGATCTCTCTTTTCCACTTCACACATTTTATAGACCTGGAATTTCTCAACATCTTAAGCAAGTGGCTTCATTCAATGCTGCTTACTGGTGGGGTGTGTGCTGATGCAATCTTAACTGTCACTAAAAAAGTTTGTCTGTTTACTTTCAAGAGTCTTTTTCCTGAGAGAATAAGTAAAATCACATATACTGCTCTAGTTAGGAAGTGGTGAGAAGCATACCATACAGGACTGTTATAAAACAGTAATGGCATGCGGGGTTAAGTGACCACATAGCACCATTATTTAATTTATTAATACAATTAGAAAAATAGTATTTTACCTGATTCACTTAACTCTTCAACAGAGCCAGTAAAAAATTCCTCTGAAAATACTGGGTAATTGTCATTTATATCCTTAACTTTAATTCTCAGGTCTATTGGCTCTTCCACTTTTTTCCCATTCTGATCAAGTGCATGACCTCTAAGCTGAAATAGACAAACAACAGGAAAATAAAAATATCCACATTAATAGAAATTGTTAATTATCACTTTGCATTGGAGAAAAAGTCAAGAGACATTAAAACAAAAAGAGATGGCAATTAAATTGAAAAAAGTTAAAGAGAGAGCACATATAGAAAAAAAAAGTTATAGCCCACTAATTCAACTTACATAGAACATTGGAGTCTTTTCTCGGTCAACTTTTCTTGTTATGTTCAGTTCTCCAGTTTTTCCATTGATAACAAACAATCCATATGGTGGTTCCGTCACTCCTTGGCCAGAAATTGTGTAAGTAATTACCACCCCTGAATCATCTGCATGATCGGAATGTATCTAACAGGAACACAACAGGAATTAACAGAGTTAATTGCACTCAGTAAATGGAAGTTCTTTAAAAAAAACATATATAAACATACTATGGACAACAAGCAAGTTATAGTACATACCCTAACTCTGTAGAGGAAGCTACAGTGCATTCTCTTTAATTTTCAGGAAAAAAAACGTTTAAAAAGGACAAGAAAAGATGTTATTTATTGTAAAAATACGAGCAACTACAAAATTAAGGGCTAGCTTTTGCCTGGCCCTTCTTTGGGTGCAAAGAGGTAATGAAGGATGCAAGAAGCTGGAACCTCACATGTCCTATGCAAGGACAGAGTGCAGGTACTATTCCTTCCTACCAAACCTGAGAAGCACCAACCACTCCAGAAGGGGCATGGAAGAGGAGAATCATGGCCTCTCCCACCACTCTGTAGTGATTCTCAGAACTAACTGGGCATGCCACAGTGAATGTACTGTACCATCATTAGGAATGTAGCAATTTTGTGCATTTTGCTGTGTCTCTGGGAGCCTCCTGAGGGCATGAGGAGATAACTGGCTCTGTGGATGAGGGGAAAGCAGCAGATGTGTTATTCCTTGACTTTAGCAAAGCTTCTGATACGGTCTCCCACAGTATTCTTGCCAGCAAGTTAAGGAAGTATGGGCTGGATGAATGGACTATAAGGTGGATAGAAAGTGGGCTAGATCGTTGGGCTCAATGGGTAGTGATCAATGGCGCCATGTCTAGTTGGCAGTCGATTTCAAGCGGACTACCCCAAGGGTTGGTCCTGGGGCCGGTTTTGTTCAATATCTTCATTAATGATCTGGAGGATGGCGTGGACTGCACTCTGAGCAAATTTGCAGATAACACTAAACTGGGAGGAGCGGTAGATACGCTGGAGGGTAGGGAAAGGATACAGAGGGACCTAGACAAATTAGAGGATTGAGCCAAAAGAAACCTGATGAGGTTCAACAAGGACAAGTGCAGAGTCATGCACTTAGGAGGGAAGAATCCCATTCACTGTTACAGACTAGGGACTGAATGGCTAGGAAGCAGTTCTGAGGAAAAGGACTTAGAAGTTACAGTGGACGAGAAGCTGGATATGAGTTGACTGTGTGCCCTTGTTGCCAAGAAGACTAACGGCATTTTGAGCTGTATAAGTAGAGGCATTGCCAGCAGATTGAGGGTTGTGATCTTCCCCTCTATTTGACATTGGTGAGGCCTCATCTGGAGTACCGTGTCCAGTTTTGGGCCCCACACTACAAGAAGGAAGTGGAAAAATTGGAAAGAGTCCAGCGGAGGGCAACAAAAATGATTAGGGGGGTGGAGCGCATGACTTATGAGGAGAGACTGAGGAACTGGGATTGTTTAGTCTGCAGAAGAGAAGAGAAGAGAAGAATGAGGGGGGATTTGATAGCTGCTTTCAAACTACCTGAAAGGGGGTTCCAAAGAAGATGGATCTAGACTGTTCTCAGTGGTACCAGATGACAGAACAAAGAGTAATGGTCTCAAGTTGCAGTGGGGAAGGTTTAGGTTGGATATTAGGAAAAACTTTTTTCACTAGGAGGGTGGTGAAGCACTGGAATGGGTTATTTAGGGAGATGATGGAATCTCCTTCCTTAGAGGTTTTTAAGATCAGGCTTGACGAAGCCCTGGCTGGGAAGATTTAGTTGGGGATTGGTCCTGCTTTGAGCAGGGGGTTGGACTATATGACCTCCTGAGATCCTTTCCAACCCTGATATTCTATGATTCTATGTCTACCCTTACATCTGGAGTGATCGATCCAAGAGGTGTTGATTTATTGCAGCTAGTGAAGACGTGATAAATCGACTGCCCAGTGCACTCCTGTCAACTCCGGTACTCCACCGGAGCGAGAAGCGCAGGCAGAGTCGATGGGGGAGTGTCAGCAGTTGACTTACCTCAGTGAAGATACCGCAGTAAGTAGCTCTAAGTATGTTGACTTCAGCTACGCTATTTTCGTAGCTGAAGTTGTGTAACTTAGACCGACTTCACTTGCTTGCCCCTCTAGCGTAGACCAGGCCTGAGACATAATCCTTCTCAGAGCTGCACCTACATTGCAAATTATACAATCTGGTCCTAAAATTTTAGCTTTATGTCATTATAGGCAGGGCTGACAGCCTCATCTATTATTAAGATTGCCCAACACTTCCTATTATAAGATCTCTTTTTCAATTGCTTATAGCTTTGCCAAACTTAAACCATTTGGCTAAAATTCTCCATGTTGGGTGTTTTCATCAGGTTGAATTTTTTTTTTAAAGTTTCAGCCAAAATAGTTCAGCCATTTCTGAGAATGTGGTTGAGGAAAATATTTTGCAATATTTAAAATATTCTAAGGATCTATTTTTGAATGGATCTAGTGCCCTCATGCTTTGGACCAGGGGCATAAAATTTTGTATGAAGGGTTGTTTTTATGTCAAGAATATGCCTTTTGCAGTTCTTATGAAAATCTGTCCAAATTTGGCCAAGTGAAAAGCCTTTGAAAAATATCAGTTCATGCCCACACTCAACAGACACTTCTTAAGAGTTTAGTAGCTGAATCTTCTGAAGATTCCAGACTTAATGAGCATGCTTCATCTCCTCACGGTTCCTATGTATGGTGGAGTATTATCATGTGCCATCACTACAGAATGACTGAGCATGCTCTGGTAGCCCAGCGCTAAAAGGGCAAAGTCAGACTTCCCTTGTAATTAATACTCTGGGCAAGGATCATGCCGGGCACTGTAACTGAGAGAAGAGAACCTGGCTTTCCTGTACTTTCAAATGACCATCCCCTGCTGGCACTGAGGAAGCATGATGGAGGAAGCTGCCTAACTCAAATGCAGAGTGGACAAGAGCCAGACCCAGTGGGGAGGGAATGGAGTAGATCAGAACAAGGAACTGATGAGACTGGCATGGGTGAGGGAATGAAACTCTTGACTAGAAGTTGTGGAGAAGGAAAGGCTGGGAGCTGTCTAGGCAGGTAGCCTGGTTGTGGGGGGAGGAGGCAGGGGGACTGGAATTGCTTGGTCAAGGAAAGTGAGAGCTGGTGAGAGGATGACTGGAAGCCAGTTGGTGGGCATGGGGGAACACTAAGATCAGATGAAAAACTGGGAAATAAGGGAAGGTCTGGGACTGGCTGGACAAGAAGACTGAGACTGGAAGGAGAGGTGGAGACTGGGACTCAGATGGGGAGCCTGGAGTGGGAGACAAGAGTGACTGAGCAAAAAGATTGGGATGTGAAACCTGATAAGTGGAGACTGGGATAAAGACATGGTTGGGGTGGAAAAAAGAGACAAGTTTGAGTAGACAGGACAAGTGGGGAGGGAAGGAAACAAGAAGGGTCTACATTCACCACCCTTGAGAGACCAAAATGGAATCCAAGATTGATGAATCTCACCAGTCTTCTGCTGTCAGCAAATATCCGTGAATGCCACTGTCAAATGTGCATTTCATTCCCTTGTAGTACTGATCCACACAAAGGATAAAAAACTATTATTGCTATCAGTTACTTCTTCAGCTCAAGTGCCAGAGAACTGTGCAGTGGATCTAAAGATTCCAATCTTGCTGTTGTCATTATACCACATGATGGAATTTTTGTTTCTGATGTTTGCTTTTTTAAAAAGCAAAGAAATTACATGTTAAGGCTGAGAAGTCAAGCACTCAGAAGTCAGGAAATGCTCCCCGAGTGTATGCATTATGACAGTATTTAATTACATGATCACATTTTTTCCACAGGACCTCTTAAAAAAGTTTTTCACTCGTAGTCACTAACTGTGCATTCCTCATTTTCTGGGTACTCAACTTGACACTGTGGGTTCTGATCTGCAGCAGTGCTGAGCACTGACAGCTGTAACTGAAGTCAGTAGGGGTTGGTTGCTATATAATACTAAGTACTCTGAAAAATTAGGCCTTATGCATCATGAGTCGTGTGGAGAAAGTGAATAAGGAAAAGTTATTTACTTGTTCCCATAATATAAGAACTAGGGGCCACCAAATGAAATGAATAGGCAGCAGGTTTAAAACAAATAAAAGGAAGTTCTTCTTCACGCAGTGCACAGTCAATTTGTGGAACTCCTTGCCTGAGGAGGTTGTGAAGGCTAGGACTATAACAGCATTTAAAAGAGAACTGGATAAATTCATGGAGGTTAAGTCTATTAGTGGCTATTAGCCAGGATGGGTAAGGAATGGTGACAAAGGAATGGTTTGTCAGAGGATGGAGATGGATGGCAGGAGAGAGATCACTTGATTGTTACCTGTTAGGTTCACTCTCTCTGAGGCACCTAGCACTGGCCACTGTCAGCAGACAGGATACTGGGCTAGATGGACCTTTGGTCTGACCCAGTATGGCCATTCTTATGTTCTTAAGTGGAGCACCCAAAATAATGAATACCTTTTATTTTAATCTCTCTGTGCCTCTGCAGCCCATCTGTAAAATGGGAATATCACCCCTCCACACAGAGCGTCATGAAGATAGATTAATTAATATTTGTGATGCATTCAGATACTCTAGTGATGAGTACCATATAAAAGTCAAAAGGAAAATTAAAAATTCCTTCTTCAGAACAGAGTTTGAACAGTGTGCAGTAAATAAGACCTGAGGCCACATATTTAATGAAGAGAGAGAGAGAGAAAGACACACACACACACAGTTTATTAATAAAGCACCATCCTTCTTGTCACTGAATGAGGCAGGGTCATGTGGAAAAAGATAGTATTTGATCACGTAATTAAATACTGTATCATAATGCATATACAGAAGGCAGGAGGGGCAAATTAAGGCCAACCAACATTAAACAGTGTCCACAGACACCTTTTCTTAAAAAACAAAACAAAAAAATCTCAAAGAAACACTGTAAAATACAGGAACTTGACACATATACTAAGTACTGCACAAATAAAGTTGTTCATATGTTGTGTAGAACCTACAGCAACTGTTAAATAACTAAAAATCAAACAAAATGTATTACATATTATTCATTGTTGAACAGATACATTGGTGAAGAAAAGCCCAATTTTGTAAGGCATAATAAGAGCAACAGTTACTGTTGGCCTAATCCTGCAAAGCATTCATGTTCAAAATACCATTGTTGGGATCATTGCCAAGGTAACATTTTCTTTAAATTGCTGTCTTAAAGAATTAGAGGGTGTTAACAGTTTGTGTGTTTCGAGTAGGCCCCAGCCATATTTTACATGCAACAATGTATTTTCAATAATGTTTCCCATCTTACTTCAGCTGTTCTCGACTTACTCTAGCAATTGGATTTATCGTCAAACTGTCATCCTCTTCCGTAATCATAGCTGGTGGAACAACCCATTCCCGCTTTTGTCTGATTTTACTATTCTGATTAGACAGATGATCATTTTTGGCAGCTTGATTAAAAACCTATGAAAAAAGCAGGTTTAAATTCCAACATTACATTTTAGCCATTAAATACTAATACTTTTCTCAATTGACCACTGCTGTGTCTAGAACTTCTGGATGTCATTTTCTGCATGTCATTTTTATTAAACAAGCTGACTGTTTAAATTTACACTCTGATTTTACCCTAGATTTTTTTTCTAATAAGTATGGTTTATTTTAATGATAAGGGTCAGACTCTTCCCTGAAAACCCACGTAAGAAATAAATGTGTCTGGTTTTTTTTAAAACATTCACTTTAAAAGGCCAGGTTTTAAATAAATTAAATTATGAGACAACTGGGAATTAGTCAAATCTCTCAGAATGGCTGTGAATTAAAGTGGTGGCTATCAGACTGGAGGAGAAAGTTATCTATGCAGTCTATTTTAAAGATCTCAGAGTCCTCTCACATTTCCCTGTTTGCCTTCCTCTCAAACCTCTCTCACCCCCATCAAACAACCTCCATCTTCTCTCTTTTGCTGCTCCTTCCACCTTTTCCATAGAGCCAGAGCCCTCCACATTCATCCTCTCACTGGCTCTTTGTCATTCCCCTGTATGCCATAATCTTGTCAACCCCAGAAACTTGAGAACTACTTGCTTCCACTACCTTACCCTCTTTCCAATGGAGACCCACCTGTTCTTTCCCACTGCCTGGCTTACTCAGTGCAGTGGCTCTCAATATCCAGATTCAGATTTGGGGTGAGATTCATGACGGAATCTTAGGTGCCTAAAATGGCAGCTAGATGCCTAAATTCAACATACAGGCACCACTGGCATTCACAAAACCACTGCTTAGCTACTGCCTATTCCTGGAGGTGTTTAAACTCCCTAGGAACATAAGTTTCCTCCATTAAAATCCCAGAGGTGCTTAGATTTTGGTTGCTGAGCATGAAGGCAGCTCCCTAACTTGACACTGCTGAACTGTTTTGTTCCTTACTCATGCCTAAGCCCCAGTGGGACTCTCAGACTAAGTGTCCCTTCATTGTCGTGCTTTCAGGGCTCAGTGCAGTAGGACTGTTCTATGAATACCTAAAACTGCACAAAAGATGGTGGTAGTGCAGTGCCTAAGTCCCTCTTGTGAATCTCACCTTGATACCTGCCAGAAACTAACAGTCACTACCATTAACTCAGAGAATCTCAAAGTTGATTCATCACAACCATAATATTCTAGGGAAGTTTTCTCCCCATGGAAAATAGCATTAATGCTAATATGTTTAGGACTGGGCCTATTCAATTATATTGCTGCAGTATGCAATAGATATAATGACTTTTGTGTTGTGTCTACATCAAAGCAACTCAAGCTATTTACCAGTTATAAGTAAAGTGGTCTTTTCTTGTTTACTGTTTGCTCAGAAAACTTTTTTTACACATGGACATTGTATTTATTTCTCAGCCATTGCCTACCTCTAGGTGAAGTCCATTTCCAAAGTTCAAACAGATCTGTCAAATAAATGACATAGTCAACGTTATTCATTCTGCAACCATTTAGTGGCATGAAGGTACAGTTTATGCAACCGCACCCAAAACAAACTTCAAAATATAAAAACAAGTAAGAGTCTGATATTGCAAGGCAGGGTGGATTTGATTTAAATCAAATTGATTTAAATCGGGATTTAAATCACTAGCCAAGAAGACTAATCATGGATTTCTACATAAAAGTGCATTCTTGTTGGTTGTTATAACCTTAAAACATATTTTTCACAACTCAGAGATAGATGTAGCTTTCATTTTTAGAAGGTACACACTGTACATTTTAAGTGATTTATTTTGAAAACTTTTCAGATTAGTTTTACAGCTATATCAGAAAATGAATGATTGTTTTGTAATTTCATTTACCAAAAGGTAATTGAAGCAGATATTTATGAAGTCATTGGGAGGTGAATTATTTCCAGTTCAACAGGTTAATCATTCATATTTGGAAGATTTTCTTGCCATGCTGTATTAGGAAGAGAACATCACCAGACAGACATTTAAATAGTTTTATTTAACTAAAACAACAACATTATGTATTCTGGATTTTTTTCTTCTACAGCAAACACAATATTTTAACAAAACAAGCATATGAATGTTTGAATTTAGTTAAACATTCAAGTTTTTTTTAAATCAGGTTTGTTTTTGTTAAATGAAATTTAAAAAAATTAAAAATCGACTATGTCAGCCAGGTCAACATGAGAAACTTAAAATATTGACTTCTGCAGCTAACTCCATCGTCTTCACCTTCAATTTCCTGTTTGTTCATAATCTGGAAAAGAAAAACAAGCTTCCTTGCTTTTTCAGGTCCCAAATGAATTCTCAATTTGGAATGAATTATTCCAAGGGAAAAAAATATTTTTTCTACACCAGCAGAAGAATCTACTGCTGTTAAAAGTAAGATTTAACTTCAACAGTGTCTGAATCCAAGTGCTTAAGTGACTTCCACCAATTCACTGGTGTGACTTTCTTTAAAATAGCATCATCAGCAAACATATATTTCTTGAATGCTTCACCCTTAGCTCTGAAGTTTATTATAGTTGGACATCCAGCAATCATCCCTTCATAATGCCATGTCATAGCCAACTCCTTTTCTTCAGCAGTTAAGGTTTGATCCTGGTATCGAGTATTGAGAATATCTGCAAGAAAATGAGCTGGAGATAGCGCTTGTCCCATTTGTTTTTTGAATGCTTGTAATTTAACTCTGCCATTGCATATTTCTCTTTTTAAGATCTCACTCAGTTACTTCCAAATATCAACAGTGTCAGCAATAAAACAGCCATTTCCCTGCATTTTGTTCAAGCCTACAGAAATAGGCTTCAGGTTACTTGGCATGTGTTCAACATTTCTCTTAAGCCCAATGTTGAGAACTTTGACTGTGACAGTGCCATCTATTTTTTCCACTATTTTGTTCAAAGAGTGTCATCAGATTAGGCCAGTTCTTGATATAATGCTCAAAACAGTTCACTACTGAGTTCCAGCGCATGTCTTGTGGGAGCGTTAGCTTGGTTCCTCCCACTTTTTTCAGAGCAGCTGCTGCTGCAAAGTGGTTGTTACGGAAGTATTTTGCAATTTCAACAACATTAGCCTTTATTTCTGGAACACTGAAGTTTTTGGCTAGGAGGTGCATCAAATGAACACTGCAGCCATATGTTATTAGCTTGGGACTCTCTTCACTCTCTTCCAAATAATTTCTTCTTATCTTGGATATATTTGTAGCATTGTCTGTGACCAAGCTGCATACTAGACATTTGAATTTTTTTTCAGTTTGTTATAGCTTTTACTGCTACTTCTTGTAAGTATTCTGCTGTGTGCGCATTTCCTGATGTATCAATTGTTTCTTTAAGGAAGACATTCCCTCTTCTATTGTCACAAGCACATACAACAGGATCATCATGGACATTGCTCCACCCATCAAGACTCAGGTTAACAATTTTACCCTCTAGACCGTTGGCACACTGCTCAATTTCTCTTTCATACACTTTATATCCAGCAATTTGCCTGCAACATCTGCTCTGTTGGGTAGACTCTATCCTGGTCTTAATGACTGAACCATGTTAATGAAGTGTGGGTTCTCAATCGTACAGAAAGGAGAGTTTGTTGCATACAAACCAGGCAATTTTTTCATCAATTATCTTTTTTTTTGTAATCTACTGGTTCTTATCACAAAGGTATCTATGTTTTTTTCTAGATAATGGAGGTTTTATTTTTCTTTTTGCTACAGCTGATATAGTGTGGCTATGTGACATACATGATGTGACTGAAACACTAGAATTGGCAGATAACTCTGAAACTATAGAAAATGATGGTGATCTTGAAGGTAGATAGTCTTCAGGATCCTGTATGTTGAGGATGGAGTCTCCTAAACAAAATAAGTCAATGCAGTTATTTAAGTATTATTACCATACTTCTCATTTAGTATTACTCATTGCATCCACTGACACTCAATAGTACTTTAAAGGTGAAATTGTAAAAGGAAGTTCTGCCTATTTCAGCTATTATTTTTTAAATCACAACTGCATCTAAAATGATAGTACTATAGAGTAACAACTATACTTTTTGCTCAAACTTGAGAATTCAAGAATAGTCCAGAAGGAAGACAGGCAGTCCTTAAGAAAGAAGTATGAAATAAAAAGGTTTACCAACCTGAAGATCCTGCATGTTCCGACATGTTCCTTTCATCATCTTCAATGCAGCTTCCTCCCGAGAAGGAACACTTCTCATGAAGTTGTTTCATTGGGGCAACCAGGCTTTGCATTTCTTTGTTGCACTGTTTGCATTTTGCACACGTCTGTCTTACCACAGGTAGAGGAATTTCATTAAAATATTCCCAAACTGGGCCTCTTTTATGGCCTGCTGCCATTATAGGTTTTCCCTCCTAGTGAGACATTGATATGGTAGATTTCAAATCAGTGAAGGCTACACTCAGAAAGAGCACAAGACTTCTGGAATATGCTGCTCAAACAGTTTCACTTTTGTTTCTACTGCCTGTCCCTCACTTCTCACATTTATCTCCAGACTTCTTCTCCTTCTCCAGATCTATTCCACCCCCAACAATCTTCTATTCACTGAACTTTTTGAAACTTTGCACTTTTAGAGAGGTAAGGGATTGATTCTGTGTACACAAATTTGCATATGGACAATAGGGTTGAGGTCTGTTATTTCTCACCTCTCTATATTATTTATTTATTTTAAAACATTTTTGCTGCTAACAAGCATGTTATCTCTGCAGACACAAATCCATAGTTTGAGAACTGCAAAACTAAGCATCTCTGATGGTATCTTCTAGACAGATCCATTGGTAGATAGAAAGATTAACCTAAGTAATCTCTACAGAAGCCCCTGGAGCTCCATAAAATTGGGTCCCTAATCCATGAACTATTAGAACTCATTTACAAAACTTTTCTTAAACATTACATGAATATATTGTCTCATACTATAGAATTAGAATTTATAATCCCTATTCCATGTTGAGATATCTTTGAGCTATAAAGATTGGATTTTTTTGATAAAATGCTTTTTGAGAAAAAAGCATATTTAAATATAAAAGATTTGATTAAAAAATCATTTTTTAAAATTTAAAAAAAAAATCATTGATTTGTATCCATCCTGATTGCAAGTCATTTAGGTACTTTTGAAAATTTTACCCACAGTCTATGAAGTATACAAATATTTTATAATTAGAAAATTAAACAAGGTTAGGATCTTTGCAAGCCTCTCTTTTAAGAGAAGCAGGAAGCACGCAAGAATTAATTAATTCTCTTTTTCTTATGCATAAGTGATCACCTCTTGGTTCAACAATAAGTCAATGGGAGACTTCCATTGACTCAGACAGGTGTAGGATCAGGTCCATAATGCTGAAGTCAGCAGTATTAGGGTGAACCTTTGTCTCTTCTGGAGTACCTCTGCCCTGTTAGGCCACGGATCACGCAGAAGCATTGAAAAGGTTTCAGGTAATGTCTTAAAGCAAGGATATATCAAAATAACTTCTTCATTTATACTTATGAAGTGAAAGAGGTAATTCTGTCCCTAGAAACCTTTACAATAATAGCCTTTAACTCCATATCCTATACTCTAAAACGTATTAGATATTTTTTCCATATGTCAATAGTGTGCGCACAGTTCAGGGGAACTGCACCTGTATTCTCCCTCTGTGGTCCCTTAAGGGCACCTACTGAAGACTCCCAGCTCCTCTCTTGGGTTAAGACCCCATCTCTCTCCCTCCTGTTTTTTTAAGGCAGCTCCCTGCATTATGTTGTGATAATCTAAAAAAGTCAGACTACCTAAACAGGCCAGCATCTTTGCTTTCCTTCTGAAGGCTATGAACATATAATTGCCCACAGTTACATGTCACCACACAACTCTTTCTAAGCAAACATTTCTTCTTAAAAGGAAAGCATTGACGAGAAAACATCTTAAAAACAATAAAGAAACGACATACATGCTAAAAAGCTTCTCAGAGGTCACCCCATCTCAAACCTCAGGCTGTGGTCAATGTTAGTTCTCCAAAACCCACAACTGGGTTTTGCCTGTGAGAATGTAAGAACAGCCATACTGGGTCAGATCAAAGGTCCATCTAGCTCAGTATCCTGTCTTCCAATAGTGGCCAATGCCAGGTGCCCCAGAGGGCATGAACAGAACAGGTAACCATCAAGTGATCCATCCCCTGTCGCCCACTCCCAGCTTCTGGCAAACAGAGGATAGGGAAACCATCCCTGCCCATCCTGGCTAATAGCCATTTATGGTCCTTGTGACACTGCACTCCCTATTCTTCATAGTGATATTAATGATATATTATATCATAATTACGGTGTATTTTATGCAAGATAAGGTACATGAGGTGTCATTGGAAAGGTTATGGTTTGCTGAATATGATTATCTTATTTGTATGCATGTATCATTTTTGTATGTGAAGTTAGGAATATTGACTATGTATCTGTATTATGAATGTGTTTTACTAGGGAATGCCCACTAGACAAAAGGCTCTCAGTCTAGATGGCTGGCTGAGAAGGGCCCATTCAAGTTAATGAACCATTACGGAGAACAATAGGCCTTAGAAGAAGCTTATCTCCCACCTGGGGGCCTTTCTGAGGATGCTGCAGACAACCTCCAAGTAATGGCTGCTATAACACTACAGGGACATGTGACTAGGTCACTTCGTGCTGGACTCCATCTTGGGATATCAGTATTTTTCCACTGGCTGGCGTGGGAACCAAGCTTTAAAACAAAGGGTTCCCATCCTATGCAAAAGCTATATAAGGCAGGGGGAGTGACATCATCATGGGTCTTCACCGACTCCCCACCCAAAGACACTCCTGGAAACACCTGAGGAACAAAGACTGAACTGAACTGGGGGCAGTGCTGGACCCAGGCTAAAAGCATTTTTAGCCGGTGAATGGAACACCCTGGGGATTCCAAGCTGTAAGCAAGTGCAGCTTGCCCCTTAAGAATCTGCAGCCTGCTGGTATCATCACTTAGGGTGAAGTTTTGCTATTCATATCTGATCTGTAGTATAAAGCTTAGATTGTGTTTTTATTTGCTAGGTAATCTGCTTTGATCTGTTTGGATATAACTTAAAATCTCTCTTTTGTAGTTAATACACTTGTTTTTGCTTTGTTTAAAACCAATGTGTGGGAGTCATAACTCAAGGTAGAAAGCTGTTGCGTATTCCTCTCCACATTGAGAGAGGGGGCAAATTTCATGAGCTTACACTGTACAGTTCCCTGTGCAGCACAAGATGGTATAATTTTGGGTTTACACTCCAGAGGGGGTGAGTGCCTGAGGAGCTGGGAAGTTCCCTAGCTGGAGTCTTCCCACACAGGCTGGTCACAGCATCTGCATGTAACTGCAGGCTGGATGTGTCCCTACCTATATGTGGGATGGGCAGTTTGTCACAGCAGTACAGTGTGAAGGGAGCCCAGGCTGGTGGGTCGGGGGGCTCAGTGGTACCCCAGTTCCATGTGGCACCCTGGGGGGAACCCATCACAGTACACATATATCATATTTGTATCCAAAGTTAGGAATATTGACTAGGTATCTATTTCACATGTAGCTATTCCTGTGAACACTAGGCAAAATGCTCTCAGTCTAGATGGCTGGCTGGGAAGGGCCCATTTAGGTTAATGAGTCATTAGAAAGAAATAATAGGCGGTAGGAGAAGCTTAGCTCCCACCTGGTGTGCCTTCCTGTGAACACGCCAAACAGCCCATGGGGGATGGCTGCTGTGACTCTACAGGGACACGTGACCAGGTCACCTGGTGCTGGACTCCATCTTGGGACGTCAGTATTTTTCCACTGACTGGCATGGGAACCAAGATTTAAAACAAAGGGTTTCCACCATATGCAAAAGCTATACAGAGCAAGGGAGAGACATCTTCTGGGTTCTTCATTGACTCCCCACCCAAGAAGACTCTTGGAAACACCTGAGGAACAAAAGACTGAACTGGGGGAAGTGCTGGACCCAGGCTAAAGGGATTTTTAAGCTGTAAGCATTGCCCCTTAAGAATCTGCAGCATGCCTGTATCATCTCTTTGGTTATGAATAGCAGATTCTCACCCTATCTATTTAATATATTAAAATTAGTTTGCCTTTTTTATTTGCTAGGTAATCTACTTTGATCTGTTTGCTATCCCTTATAATCACTTAATATCTATCTTTGTAGTTAATAAACTTGTTTTTGCTTTATCTAAACCAGTGTGGGGGGAATCATAACTGGAGGGCAGAAAGCTTGTTGCATATGCCTCTCCACATTGAGGGAGGGGGCAAATTTTACAAGCTAAGGCTGTACAGTTCCCTGTGCAGCGCAAGATGGTATAATTTTGGGTTCAACTCCAGAGGCAGTAAGTGCCTGAGGATCTGGGAGGTACTCTAGTTGGAGTCTTCCCATGCAGGGGCTGGTCAGAGAATCTGCATGTAACTGCATCTGGGTGTGTGCCTACCTGTATGTATGCTGGTGAAAGTGCAGGCTGGAAGGGCTTTGTAGCTTGTCACAGCAGTACAGTTAAAGGCAGCCCAGGCCGGTGGGTCAGGGGGCTCAGTGGTAAACCCAGTTCCAGGTGGCACCCCAGGGGAAACCAGTCATGGACCTCTCCTCCATGAATTTATTGAGTTCTTTTTTGAACTCTGTTATAGTCTTGGCCTTCACATCGTCCTCTGGCAAGTTCATAACAGTCTCAGATTTAGAACGAGAACCCAGGCCAGGAAGTTCAACTGTTTCTTTACACAGCTTGAGGCTTTGATCTTGTCTGTAATCAGACAATGACTCACTCCCAGGGCCACCCAGAGGATTCAGGGGGCCTGGGGCAAAGTGGGGGAGCTGTGGCGCTAATACTCACCCGGCAGCGGTCTGGGTCTTTGGCGGCATTTCAGCAGCAGGGGGCCCTTCAGTCGCTCCGCGTCTTCAGCAGCACTGAAGGGCACCCTGCCGCCAAAACGCCACCAAAGACCCAGACCGCCGCCAGGCCAGGGCTTGCATGGCCCCTGTGGGGCCAGAAGCCTGGGGAAAATTGCCCCACTTGCCCCCGTGCCTCCGCCTGGGTGGCCCTGCTCACTCCTCAGGGTGAAGCTTCAAAAGACAGCATTTTTGCATTACCAGAGGTTGGGGAAATTTGCATTAATCTCTTCCTAGGTATTTTTCAAGAAATTCACTTCACACTCATTGTCCCAATGTCCATTATTATCTGGCACAGTTTCAAAATTCCTTTGGACTCCCAGGCCTCATATCACATCTTCCGGGTTACAAACAATCCTGGCCCAAAATAACACAAACTTTGCACTTAATAAGATTTTTCAAGGATATTTGCAGGAAACTATTATAGCTATCACAGTTTACCCAAAGATCAAGTTTACCCAAAAGACATGGAAAGATCAATGATGTCCACACATATTCTTCCCTTTCAATTATTCAACAGATTCTAGGGTCTTGAGTATCTCTGAAATTATGTTTTTCAATACTGATATAATGTAGTTTCTCTTCTGGTTTTAAATCCACCTTACATACTTGTCTACATAGACATAATGGATTTCAAGTGGGTGTAGGGTGTTATTTAAGAGCTATTGTACAGTAACTCCTCACTTAACATTGTAGTTATGTTCCTGAAAAATGCTACTTTAAGTGAAACGATGTTAAGCGAATCCAATTTCCCCATAAGAATTAATGTAAATAGGTGGGATTAGGTTCCAGGGAAATTTTTTTCACCAGACATATAGATAGTGTGATGGGGCAAGGCCAGATGGCTACAGTAAAGTAGTGAGGAACAGGTATGTTAGCCCCAGGCTAAACAAATCCCTGGTACCATGGTAACCAAATAGCAGTTGCTCCAGGTTAATCAAGACACCTGGGGCCAATTAAGATCTTTCTAGAAGGCAGTGGAGATAACTACATTGATTGGGACACCTGAAGCCAATCAAGGGCTGGCTGGAACTAGTTAAAAGCCTCCCAGTTAGTCAGTGAGATTTGTGTGTGAGGAGCTGGGAGCAAGAGGCGCAAGGAGCTGAGAGTGAGAGGGTGAGGGTGCACTGCTGGAGGATTGAGGAGTATAAGCATTATCAGATACCAGGAGGAAGGTCCTGTGGTGAGGATAAAGAAGGTGTTTGGAGGAGCCCATGGGGAAGTAGCCCAGGGAGTTGTAGCTGTCATGCAGCTGTTACAGGTGGCATTATAGACAGCTGCAATCCACAGGGCCCTGGGCTGGAACCCGGAGTAGAGGGCAGGCCCGGGTTCCCCCCAAATCTCCCAACTCCTGATCAGACACAGGAGGAGTTGACCCAGACTGTGGGTTACACCAGAGGGGAAAATCACTGAGGTGAGCAAATCTGCCAATAAGCGCAGGACCCACCAAGGTAGAGGAGGAACTTTGTCACAATAGGTATACACACACATCCATCCATATATCTATATCTATATCTATTACACACACATATACACACACTATAAGTTTTAAACAAACAATTTAATACTGTACACAGCAATGGTGATTGTGAAGCTTGGTTGAGGTAGTGAGGGTGGGATATTTCCCAGGGAATGCCTTACTGATAAATGATGAACTAGCACTAATCCTCACACTCTCCAAGGCAGCAGGAATGGAGGGATAGGAGACAGCATGGCAGACAGAGACACACACCATATGTGTGTGAGAGAGATGCGCATTGTCCCTTTAAGTACACTGCCTTTTTAAGTAGACCAGCAAGTTGAGACAGCAGCTGCTGCCAGCAAGCTCCCTCCATTCTGAGCCCTGTTGTGTGTCCCCCCTGCTCTGTGGAGAGGGAGGGCAAGAGTGGGGAGCAGAAGCAGAGGGAAGGGACACCCTGACATTAGCCCCCCCCTCCCACCACACAGCAAGCAGGAGGCTCCCAGGAGCAGTTCCAAGGCAGAGGGAAGGAGCAGCACATGGCAGTGAGGGGAGAGATGGCTGAACTGCCCAGCAATTGAGAGCCTGCTGGGTGGCTGCCACACAGGGAACTCAGGGGAGCGGGGAGCTGATGGGAGGGGGGCTGCTGGTCCTCCCTGGTTCCAAGCCCCCACCAGCTAGCTGCAACAGACTGCTCTTCCTGCAAGCAGTGGACAAAGCAGGCAGCTGCCAAACAATGTTATAAGAGAGCACTGCGCAATGTTAAACGAACATGTACCCTAACTGATCAGCAATGAAACAACCTTAACCAGGATGACTAAGTGAGGAGTTACTGAAGTGAATGGAGCTACACTGTTTTATACCAGCTGTGGATGTGGCCCCTCATGTTTAAACTGACACTTTAGAGAACTTTTTTCTTCCATTTCTGAAGACAGCTGAGTATTTTTCTGTTATTAATAGATTAAGTCAAAAAGACCACTGACCTGATGTTCACCTGACCCTATTTTCCAGATTTATCTCACTGTCCCAAAGGTGCAACAATATTAGATATTTGGAACTCAAAGGCAAAGGACTTAAATTGTTGGAGACAGTGAGATTGTTTAGATTTTGGAACCTGAGAATTTGAGTTTTTTAGAGGGAGATTAGAGTATTTTAATTATTTTCCTCTAGCCCCCCTTGATTTGGCACCCTAGAAAATTTTTTGGCTTTGTTCATACCCATGACATTACAATCTCAGCCGTGATTTCAGATTCAAGTTATTCAGTAAGTAGTTTTTTGTCTTCTCTTCAACTGGGATCTAGACTGTGACCAACCTCTGCAATTTCATTTCTCCTGATTCAGAATTAATTGCTCTCGGTTTCTCTACAACTGTTCTTTCAACTTCTGCAGGAGGCTTTATTTCTTTCCCCACACTATATTTAGTGGGTGCTTTCGGGAGATTGAATGTTATCTCAGGTTGAGAACCAAAAATCTGTTCCTGAAGAGGTCTTTTCTGGCATATGTATCCTGAAGGATAATTCTGCCAGTGAAATCTGGTTTAATTTGTGCTAACTGGAACTGGATGCAGAAAGATAAATTGGGTATAAATTCAGGGTGGCCCCAAGAAAGAACCTGAAGTCTGATATCAGGAGAGGCGTAACAACCAATGCATTTAGTAAAGGGTAACAGAAGATGCAATCGCAATACCTGAACGGTGACAAAAATGCTGGCAGGACCTACAGCAGGAGTTGGCAACCTTTCAGAAGTGGTGTGCCGAGTCTTCATTTATTCACTCTAATTTAAGGTTCTGCATGCCAGTAATACATTTTAACGTTTTTAGAAGGTCTTTCTATAAGTCTATAATATATAACTAAACTATTGTTGTATGTAAAGTAAATAAGGTTTTTTAAATGTTTAAGAAGCTTCATTTAAAATTAAATGAAAATGCAGAGCCCCCTGGACTGGTGGCCAGGGCCCGGGCAGCGTGAGTGCTACTGAAAATCAGCTTGCGTGCCTCCTTCGGCACGCCTGCCATAGGTTGCCTACCCCAGACCTACCGAGAGAGCTGAACTTCTCCCTACACTTTAAAACCCCACAAAAACTTTAAATACAGGAAAACACTGAAAGTGAATAAAAGTTGGGAACTATGCATGTGTTGAGCTGAGTCAGGAAATGGCATTCTCTCCCACGATTGGGGGGTAGTGCCCATAGCACTAGAGTAGCCTACAAAGGCCTGCTGTAACTCACCCTACGTATTGTCTAGCCTATCCAACCATCTTGTGGACACATTGGCTATGTTACTACCCTCCCAACTAATCCCCTACTGCAACAGAGATTAGTGTTGAGCCTCAGCTCTGTGACAGGGATGGAGATGCAGAGCTCCCCTTGGTGTAACTTCCTTGCTCCCTGGTCACTACACAAAGCAGACACATAGCATTCTGGTTACGTAGAGGGCTGCGGATTGGAGCCATAAGGCCCTGATCTGGTTATTCTGAAGTCTTTCCAATGTGTTCAATGGGAGCTTGATCAGCAACCCAAGACAATGTTTAGTAGAGAAAAATCACATTTCACTGACAGAATATGAAACATACATACAAACTTGATGGATGAAATCCAAGCCTCAGTGAAGTCAATGGGAGTTTTTCCATGGGTTTCAGTAAGGTCACAATTTCACCCAATGAGTAGAAAATGTACACTAGCAAGGATTCATGGATAGGCTGTTACGAAGTAAAATTAAATGCGTACCTCAATCATGACTGTATTTTCTTTTATTAAAAATGCATACAAAGCCTCCCAAAATCTGTCTCATATGTTTAGATTGTAAACTTTGAGTTAGAAACTGTATTTTTACTTTATGTATGTAGAGTGCCTAGCTCTGTGGGATCCTGATTCTCATCTGGAGCCTTTAGACTACCTCCAGTACAAATAGCATCCATTATCAAAAGCCGTATCATTGGCTTTTTGTCAAGGAAGCAGTTTGAAGGGAAGAATATGACTGCTTTATGGGGGAGAACCTGGTCCCATTGATCTCAATGGCAAAATTCCTATTGAGTTAAATTAATCTAGAATTCCAGCCTTTCTAAAACTTAGATATTTCATATTTGCTTTGTGTTACAAGTATCACTGATAAAAATTAAGCTTGTGACATAATGAAGTTAAGTCTCATTGTGATTAGGGAACTTTCCAAACACAAAAATTCTCTCTGTGTCAAAATTTTTTACTATAATGCTAAACACGTACACATGTTCTTAACTTTGTGCATGGAGGGCTTGCTTTCGCTGGGCTTTGGCTCAGGATCAGAGTTAAAGGGACGATTTAGCTGTATAAACATAGTCATATGCATAAGTGGTTAAAGGATTTTACTTAGTGCTGTGAAATGTGCTCCATGTGTCAGCGTATTGGATGGTGCCAAGAGGGGGCTGTAAAAATCCTTTGGTTAAGAGATTATCCAAGAACTAAAATGAGAAATTTAACCTTCTTCTTGTCCATTGCATAATAAACAAAAAAATCTTTTGGATCCACTTTTTATTTTTAAGGAGGCTCGAGATCCACATATAAGATTTTGCAGGCATTTCCATATCAGCTGCCTAGCTAGCCATTTGCTGATGCTTTCATCCTATCACAACAACTAATAACGAAATTGACAAATACAATTAAGGTCAGTGATTCTCAAACTTTTATAGTGGTGACCCCTTTCACACAGCAAGTTCAACCCCCCTTATAAATTAAATATATTTAATTTAAATATATTTAACACCATTATAAATGCAGGAGGCAAAGCAGGGTTTGGGGTGGAGGCTGACAGCTCACAACCCCCCGAGAGGTCCAGACCCCCAGTTTGAGAACCCTCGACTTAGGGCCATTGCTAGGCCTTCTAAAATCTAACCCCCGTGAAGGGCTGAATGATAACTCCTCAGATTGAGGGCATCTCCTACACCCTGTAGACAGAGTCTCTGCATTGGGATGAACAAGAGAGGTGAGCAGAAGAGTTGAAGCCCTTTGCTACCTTTGTGAATCAAGCCAACAATGATTAAGAATCTTAACTCATTTATGTATTTCTTCATTAATAAACCTCTTAAAGCATACACCTTTTCATTTTTGTTACTACTTTAAATGTTTCGGTGATGTTTTCTGAGTGTAGAGAGAGGTTCAGTTCTCCCTGTGAATCTGATGGTTTACACAAGCCCCTTTTTGGCACTGTTGGGTGACAGAGATCATAACCTCTGTTACCTTTGAGTAGGTGCATACATTGTTATGCTACTCCTGACCCAGGGCTGATCTGCACTAGAAAATTAGACCGACCCAACTACATTGCTCAGAGGTGTGAAAAATCCACAACCCTGAGCGATATAGTAAAGCTGAACTATGTCCCCATAGAGATACGCTAGGTGAACAGAAGAACTCTTTTGTCAATCTAGCTACTGCCTCTAGGGGAGGTGGATTATCTATGCTGACCGGAGAACCCTCCTACTGGTGTAGGTAATGCTCGTATTGTAGATATACAGACTACAATGGGACACTTTGCACTTCAAATATAGATAAGCCTTCAGCCTCCCTGGTAGTCAGACTTCACGTTCTATCTCTGAGGTGATCCACCTGGCCCTGTCTTGAATTTGTCACCACATTCAATTCCAGTCATTACAAATTAGATCAGGTTTTATTGGCAGCATAGAGGAAAAAAAGACAAAAGAAAATCAAAGCTGGTTAACACATTTTTTTATTAAATTAGAATTAAAATCAAATCTGGCAGGTCACTAAAAAAATGCCCCTATGGGTAGGTCTACACTGCATCTGGGAATGAGCCTCCCAGCCCACATCCACAGACTCATACTAGCAGGGCTTCAGCTAACATGCTAAAAATAGCTGTGTAGACATTGTGGCTCGGACTACAGCTTGGGCTCTGAAGACTGTGTGGGGGAGGCCTTCAGAACCCAAGCCATAATGTCAAAGGGTCATCTACTCAGCTATTTCTAGCACACCAGTGAGAGCTCCACTAGAATGATTCTGCGGACATGCAGCGTATATATACCTTAAGTGCCAAGACTTAGTTACAGGCTATTGTTTAAGGAAGCTGACATTACCTAAAAGCACTTTCTGTTGTGGTCTCCCTGCACTTAGCACCATGGTCAGTGTGTCCATGGACCCACTGTCTCTCTCAAGCCCCAGCATGTTTGAAGAAAGACACGTATCCAGCCCAAGGAAGTGTCTGTTCCAGGATGGAACTTTGTTTTACAGGAAACAATCCTCCACAGACACCATTTGCCTATTTCACAATCACAAACAGAAAAGTGTTGTTTCAAGTAACACTAATATTAAGCCAACTTTTATCAAAAATAAATGAAACCAGATTCTATATTTGAAATTCATCTCCAGAACTCTTCTTTTATTGTTACAATTACAATTTTTAATCAACATACTGACCATTCTAAGCCCCAAGCCTGAAGTTTGTTCTATACAAATGGAGTCTTATGCCTGTGGGCATCTGCATGGGTTCAGGAGGTCTGCCTGCATGAAGCCTGATGCTGGATTGGAGCCCTAGTTTGTAATTTACTATTCACAAAATTACTTTGAATGACATACAAACATTACCATTCAGACTATTAGGTACTGTAGCAGAATTCAAAGAAAAAGGCAACATGTCATATTATAGGTAGTGATGATACGAAAGATCTTGCTAGAAATCTAGCCAAATACATTGCACATTCTTGTTTGCTAATGCTGACATTAGCTCTCATATCAGATTAAAATACCTGTTATTTCCATTGAGTCAGTGATACAATATTTTAATGTAAGACTCCCACAAAATTTCCTTGTGATTAACCCTATTTCCCAGTAGTGCAGGACTGAAAAAACTATTAATTTCCATTTAAACAATATCACTTTCTCAGAACCGAACTCAAGTAAGAGGGCAACATCTATGGCAGGAGTAATTTTGCCATAACTAAAGACAGGGTGAATGAACTTCATTAAAGGTACGGAACTCAACCAAAGAATGGTGGCAAACTTTTAACAAAGACCCCCAGGGGCTCCTCCAGAGAATCACTGCTTTGAGTTCACAAATGAACTAGTCACTCTGACTTCAGGTGAGCTCTCATGGTTCATTTATATTCACTTATATTTTAAAAGTATTTTCTTAAACTTGACAGGTCAGCGTCACTACTGTTCATGCGAATGGAGTTATGCGCAGTGAGAGAACAAGTTCTATAAAGGATGCGTATTATGGAAGCTACAGAATCTTAAACTGTATGACAATTTGCTTCCTTAAACTTTTTGCATCTTCGCTTAATAAGTTTATTTATAAATCAGTGACACTGCATGGATGTCACTGAGAACAGAACCTGGCCATTGGTTTTCCCCCTGGAGGTTGCAATCTACCAGGGAAATCACAAATAGGTGTCAAGAGGAAAATTACCCTGCTCTTAACCTATATTTTTAAGTGGAAGGTGAGATGAGTCCTGTGTAGATTTTGACTAGACTGGATGCTCAGGGCAGGGTGTGCCCTGATAGGGAACCTTTGCAAACCATTGTATTATATAAAATGTCTGAAGTGTATGAATAACCATATGCCCTCTCTTGATACTTTTAAAACAACGGATTGAAGTAAAATAGAAACAAAACACCAGACAGTTAAATATGCTAAGTGGGATTGACATCTTTTCATTTAAAGAGCCCAAAGCACAGATTGACTGATATTTCGTTGGTTTTTGTTTGTTTTTTATTGGTAGAAACTTTTAAAGGGCTGTTGATTTAATATTGGCACTTCCTTTGTTAGTGAAGAGTGATGTTTCCAAATAGGTATTGACTTCTGAATTTCTGTTTTCACATCAATGTATTGCTTTGCATTAAAGGCTTTCAGAGGATTAGGAAAACTATAGAGGTGAGCTGCAGCTCATGAAAGCTCATGCTAAAATAAATTTGTTAGTCTTTAAGGTGCCACAAGTACTCCTGTTCTTTTTGCGGATACAGACTAACACGGCTGCTACTCTGAAACCTGTAGAGGTAAAGATTTTTCAGTAGTAAAAAATGTAATGTAAAAAATGTTCCGATTCCACATAGGCATCTAAAATTAAAATCCAAGTACACAGGCCTCTTCAGTGTTAATTTAAGATTTCTTTAACAGAAGTGTATTTTCTAGGGAAACCCCTGAAAGCCTTTCATTTAAACAACTCAGAAGCTCAGAATTATTTTCCCAGGGAATTGCTAACAGAAAAATTACCTATTCAGGAGGATGAGAATGAGTACACTCCACCCTTGTAACAAAGCCCTCTATTTAAACACCATGAGTCAGAGTCTGATCTCATTTACAGCATGTCTGGAGCTGAAAGTGTGATTTTTAGCCTAGGTTGAAATACGCACTCTACCTTTGATCCAGCTAGTACACTTCAAACAGAACTGTGGCCATAGCAGTATAGGTGATAGGATGGACAGCTGCCCTGAGTACAATCCTACATGGAACCCTCGGTATTTACTTGTGCGGTTAGCCCACCTCTCTGCATCTACACTTCTAGTTTTAGCATGCTAGCTCAATCAAAGCTAGCATGCTCTGCTGACTAGTGTGCAAAGCTTGGCGCTGCTTACACTCCACTACACATATCACTCTACAACTGGGAAAAACTTGGGGAAATCCATCAGGCTGCGTGATGCTTTTCTATGGGTTTGGGCAGAAAACACTGCCCTCCTATTAGGATGCTGTTGGAAAAATCACCACAAGGATTTCTTTGCAAATAGTTTCCTCTCATGGCTTTCATCACCAAAGGGGACAACCCAGTCACCATGTTTTATTCCCATTAATAATATTAGTTCCTGTCACAGTGACTTGTAAAGAGACAGCGTGAGGCCAAATTTAAAATTTGTAAAAACTATCTTTTACAAAACTAACTTTGCCCTGCAACGTTATAACAAACAAAACAAAAGGTGGAGAAGGAAAGAGCCCATATTTGCTTCCTTGGGATGTATGAAGAAGGCCTAAAAGTTTGCCCCACCAAATGTTTTTCACATTGGAGACTCACATCTTGTCATCCTGTTTTTTTTGTAAAACAAACAAAACCCTCTATGGATACCTGGCCGTCTCTTACAATCATGACATCACAGGTATCAAGGAAGTGAAACTTGAACAAATGTTTTGGGAACATAAATTTAGCCACTCCTTAAAACTCTTGCTTTTGTTTTTATTTAGTCCTCACTGACTCAGATGAGACACAGAATGTTGAAAGAAAAGAAAAGATTTCTTTGTTACAGATTCAACACATCAGCCCCTTCCACTAAGAGCCAAGTTCTCCAAAGATACCTTCAGCAAACACAGGGAAGAGAAGAGATCACATTCCTGATCTTTCTAAGGTAGAGGACATGTAGAATTTAAATATATATGATTGTTTCTAAACCTTTCAATGTCTTCTTGATACATAATAAATTTAAAATAATATTATAAAATGACCCTGATCTTATAATCTGATTTGCTCAGATAGGCCACTAGGAAAAAAAGTGCTTTTTTCCAATCGAGCTAGCTTTATTTGATGGAATATCCCATCTGACACTAATTTAGGCACTGTTTAACACTATTAGTTTTGATTTTAACAAGTTGGGTTATAGCTAGGATGACCAGATAGCAAGTGTAAAAAATCAGGACGGGGGTGGGGGAGCTATATGCACCTATATAAGAAAAAGTCCCCAAAATTGGGACATCTGGTCACCCTAGTTATAGCCTATGGTCCTGCCTAGGCTTGAACTAACAACTGAGAAAAAGCACCTTTTTCCTAATCTAGGAAAGGCCAACGGTCTGTCCTGCAGGATCAGGAATAATGGTAAAACTAGTGAAAACTTCAAACCAGTTAAAATGTGTAAGTTCACCCATTGTAACTCGTACAACAGTGAGTAAAACATTTTCCAACAAAGGTGACTTTTAAGTTGATGGTATCCCTATGGTTTGCTGTTATTGTCTGAAGCTTAGGAAACTATAAATGGAGTCAAGTATCAGAGAGGTAGCCGTGTTAGTTTGCTGCTTTTATAAATGGAGTGGGTCAAAAAAAAAAAGTGTCAGCTGAGCAGTTTTCCATTTGAAAATGGAGATTTCACTGGAAGCGAAATCTTCCATGGGAATATGTCAATTTCATCAAAACTTTCAATGGAAGGCAGGCAGGGAGGCCAGTTGACCCAGTTCCACGCCTGATGAGCTGCACAGTCCCACCACATTTTTTGAAATTTTGACTTTTCATCCCAATTCAGGATTATTTTCCCTCCTCCACCCCCCTAAACTCCCCCTCCCCAAAAGTTTCCACAGGATGGAAATTATGTTTCCAACCAGCTCTGACTATAAACAGCCAGCAAAACCACTGAAAAGTATATTAGCTTATTATGAGATTTTAAAAAAAACCTCTAAGATATTAATAATGTCAGTAAATAGAGTTCTTCAGTTGGAAAGTTTTGCTTAACTTAGCAGTATCCCCTCAAGATAGGTGGGAACAAAACCAACAGGACTGGCAAGGTTACGGAAGCCTCACTGGGTTAAGAGTCCTGCCCAAACCCTGAAGACAGAGCAGCCAGGGCCTGGTGGGAATGGCCACATTCAACAGCTGGAAGACGGTGTAAAGTCACCGCTCCAGCCGACCAGGCCCACTCCCCACGCACCGAGTTGTGTTTCAACCCCCTTCAGCACGCGCGCAAACCCGCCCGGGGCGAAGCGCTGAGAGCGCCCCACGCGCAGCGGGGCTCCCGCCCGGCCCGGGTGTCCCCGCCCGCCAGTCCCACCGCCGCCGTCCGAAGGCAGGAACAGCCCGGCGGGGCGAGGTGCGGCTGCGGGCCGGGCGTGGCGGCAGGGAAGCGGCCCAAGTCCCGCTCGGCCCCGTGCAATCCTGCGAGGCTCTTACCGCACGGCAGCTACACCCCCCCTCTGCCCCCGCCGACCCTCCGGCAGCGGGCCCCCGCTGCGCCTCCCCGCCGGGCCCGGGACTCACCGTGACCAGCAGCAGCAGCGCCTCCAGCCCTCCCGGGACCCGCGCCATGGCCGAGTGGCTCGCCCGCTTTCCCCCGGCGCCCAAAGCAGCAGCCGCCCCCGGGCGCGACTCCGTGCGGGGCGGGATCCTTCCCGCGGCAGCCGACGCACTGGGGCCGGGAAGGCAGCCCGGAGGGGTAGAGTGTGCCGCGCCGGGAGGCTGGCCCGACACTTGTACACCTGGGGGAGGGGGCAGGTGAATCCCGCCTTCCTCCGGGGCAGGGCGGGAAGGAGGGAGGGGGGGGGAGCGGGGTGACAGCTCCCAGGCCCCTTCAGCAAAGGGGAGGGGCAGAGGCCGCCCTGCCTCCCTCCTGGCTGCGGACTAACCGGAGCCAGGGGCTGGAGCTGCCGGACCCCTCAGGAGCCGCCGCCGCTGCTTCAAGAGACAGCAGCGTCGTGTGGGAACGTGTTTCCCTTCCCCGCGTGGCGCGGCCGAGCCCGCTCCCCGGGCTTCTGTCGGGGGCAGACACACGTGGGGGGGCAGACAAAGTCCAAGCTGCCGGCGCTACACCTGTGAACTCAAACACTGGCTGTGCCACGGCTGCCCCTTGTTCCCCGCAGCGAGCCACGGAGCGGAGAATGAAGGGGACGTTTTGTGCCTGGGTGGAAGCGCCGGCCACATACAACGCAGCCGCTTACCTGCGAAGGCCCTGCTGGCCCAGCAAGCCCTGGCTCGTTTCGCGGGGGGCTCCTCGGTTTATTACAACACACACGAGCGGAGCTGGCCAGCCCTGGACCCTGACCGACTCTGTTCCTTCACCCAACAGCAACTGCACGGGCAGGGGCAATACCTCCGTCTCCTCCTGGAGGGACCACTTACAGGGATCGGGGGGTTGTTTATCCTCTAGGTCTGGTCGCTCCTTGGATTTTCTAGGGCGAGAACTTTGAATATTGTTTTTTAAATGTTGCAGCCACTTTTTTTTCTAATTAGGATCTGGGCAAAAAAATCCCCACTATCGTCAGTACTGAGTTTCTCTAATAAAACTGACCATGTTACTTGTTTTCTATGTTGATCTTTGATTGTTTCGTCTATCTGCTTCTCACACCACAAGTCTTTTGCCCAGTCGCTGCAGGGTATCTTTCATAAAGGATTCTTCATACAGGGTCCTGCTTTTGTCTTTGGGCAGGTTTGGGCCGAACGTGTGTTTGAATGAGGATTTCAAATATAAGGAAGGCTCGTTCCATTATTTTTTTTCACCATACGAAAGAACAAAACAAGTCATAGCAAGCAGAGTATGCTTTACAGATAATCCTTTCACAAAGAGGTAGCCTTCATTAATGAGTAATGCGGCTTCCCAGGAAAAACATGGACTCGTGGGAAAGTAGAAAGAAGAATTGCTCCAACACAACCTGTCAATGTTGATACTCCTAATCTGTGTTCCATAACCTGAAAGCCATTTCCTTTGTACCATTTCTGATACTGCTCTCTGCTCAATACCACCTCTTGATTAATTAGCACTGACCAGTCCAGAATCTAATGATACCCACTGAGGGGGAAAGGTTAAGGTAAGCATGCTTCCTACTTTTACAAGGATTGGAACACCTTAATGCTAATAGATGATGATTAATTAGCATTGATCAGGTTAGACTCAACTGTGGTAAATATCTTTTCGCATCATTTCTGAAGCAACCAATTGTAATATCATGAACAGAATTAGGACTCTTTCAGAGGAATAGCCACCCGGAGCATTTTGCATTATACATGCAGCATCTCCTAAATAACTCCATTTGAAACAGCTGCAATAACTAGACACAAAATGGTAAGTTGAGGGCAGAGAACCAGCATTATCTCAGAATGTCTTCACTTTTGTTGATTTAGGAAATAGTGATATAGAAATTACTGCTGCCTTTCTATGCACATCATATTGCTACTAATCAGTGATACCACATGTCCAAGAGCAGTGGATGCAGTGTTATATTCCTAGTTCTGCTAACAGTCTCACAGGTCAAGGAACATAACTTCTCTATGCCAGTGTAGCTACTTGTGAATGGGTGTATAAATGGTTTTGTTCATCACAAACATGCTTTGAGGCTTACCTAATGTTAGTAAAAGTGCTGAGATCCTATTTTAAAGTTTTGTAATTCTTGAATGAAAGAAGCAATATAAGTGGAAATTCTTATAATTTTTAAGATTTGCAGTGGAGAATAGGACTGAAGTCCTTAATATGATCTATATACAGTATTTTTAATTGGGTGAGTTATACCAAGATTCAAAGCTCTGGGACTGTTGGCCTAAGAGTTCCAGCACCATTACAATGTAAGTGAATGTGTCTTATGTCAAAGATCTGTAAGGAAAGCTTTTTCATTTGCTGAATAATAGACTATTACAAATTTTTTGGTGATTTTTTTTGTGCTCTCTAATGTAGCCAAGCAGAACCTTGATGCAACTACTAATTATTTGTTAGGGCCATTTGTTAGTGGAATACATCTCTACAACTAATCAAAATAATTTCTAAGTTAAAATAAAGTGAAACCTTTTCATTTCTATTTAAAGTCAATTAAGAATGACAAATGTTTAAATAGAATCTCAGCACTTTTATTAACATTAGCCCTAAAACTGGTCTACAATTATGGTCCAGGAAATCAGTTTATACATGATACAGGTAAACTATACAAGGACACAGGTGCTTGTATCCTTCTGCTATCTGGTATAGGCTCAGAGAGTTCAAACATGCTGAAAAAACAATAAGGAAGTAGCTCCAAAGCTGAGCTCAGCTCAGGCTGAGTTCCTTTGCATAACACCTTGTTCATTATTGAAATCTACAAATGACCAAGCCCCATCCATAGCCTGTGGAAGACAGTGAAAATCTTTCAAATTACAGTAGAATTGCAGAGTAACAAACACACCAGTCAACCACATACCTCATTTGGAACTGTAAGTACACAATCAAGCAGCAGCTCAGAGCAAAAAAAAAAAAAAAAAGGGGGATGGGGGTGGGGAATACAGTACTGTGTTAAACATAAACAACTAAAAAGATAAAGGGAAAGTTTGAAAAAAAAAGATTTGCAAGGTAAGGACATTGTTTCTGTGCTTGTTCCATTTAAATTAATGTGGTTAAAAGCAGCATTTTTCATCTGCGTAGTAAAGTTTAAAAGCTGTATTAAGTCAATGTTCAGTTGTCAACTTTTGAAAGAACAACCATAACGTTTTGTTCAGGGTTATGAACATTTCAAAGTTACAAATAGCCTCTATTTCTGAGGTTTTTGTAACTCTGAGGTTCTACTGTAGTTCGATGAGCATTGGAGCAGTCCCTAAATTGCTATTCTTTTCTAAAAGTTTAAACATCCATATAATTTTCCTCATACAGATTTAACAACAAATGCACAATTTCATAAAAATATTATTTTTGTAATAAGTCACAGTATTATTTATTATGAGCACATCCAGTGCCATCTTATGAGTGACAGTAATGAACCTGTGTACTTTCCGTGAAACATTTTAATGTGATCACCCATGAGTGCCACTCCCTTTTTATGCTGAGTAAAGCTACAGTAACAATTCTAGTATATGATTAATTTCTTTTTTGGCGATAGGGAAGAAGGGGGGGTGGGGTAGATTAAAACATCCAGGGTCCAACCCACTTCCTTATGAAATCAATGAAAATTTGTTATAATGCCTTTAAAGTGTTGAAACCAAAGATTAGACAATCATCTGTGATTTTTTTAAATCAAGCTGTTGAATTAAATGGAACAGGTACCGTATTTAACAAGTGCTGCTACAGCAGGAAATCCAGTGTATATCTGTGATGAAATGCTCCAAGCTCATTGTATGTCATATTAAGGTAATATGAGAATATTTTTCATTGTCTTAAAATCACATTGTCTTAAAATCACACTCCATTGTTTTAAAATTCTTACCACACTATTCTTGTGACTATTGTCAATGATTTGTCCAAGAATTTGCAATTAAAGGACATTGTCCAGATTTCACAGAGTTGCACAAGAATTCACTTCTAACTACCACTAATTTTAACACCTATTGACTTTAAATATTACATCTCTGTGCCTCAGATTCCCCAGCTGTAAAATGGGATAATGATACTGATCTCCTTTGTAAAGTGCTTTGAGAGTTACTGATAGAAAATGGTATATAAGGGCTAAGTATAAAATTAATTCTTTTTCTTCTTCTTCTTCTTCTTCTTCTTCTTATTATTATCAGTTTTTAAATGCATAATTGATATCAAGGATTAGGAGAAAAACTTTTCATGTTAAGGCCCTGATCCATTAAGCATGTTTAACTTTAAGCAGGAATAACCCCATTAATTACAAAGTTATACCTGTGCTTAAGTGCTTACAGGGTTGAGGCCCATGTGAGAATATTGGTTGAGAAGTATAAAGTACAGACAGGGAAGAGTGGTTTACTGTCATTACTTTGTACTAAACAGATTATAGTTGGACACATACAATAATGCTTCTGATTCTTCTGTGTTCATAAACTGTATTTGATTGATCCTTTCTGTGTCTCCTCTGTTCAGATCATTTTTATAAATTCAGGGTGTTTATTTCTCTTTCACTGGCTGGAATAATTTCCCTCCTCCTCCTGTTCTACCTCTTCTCAGACTCAATCTCTGTCTCTTTTCTTTCCCACTTATCTTTCTTCCCATCCCTATTCTATGTTCTCTCTGTCATAATTACTGTCCATTTCCTCACCCTTTTCTTTGTCACCCTTGTATTTTGTGGCACCGATGGATAGAGTGGAGTAGAGTAGATGTCAGCAGCTGTGCCATACTCTGATCCTTTGGGCTCAGTGATTATGTCAGGCTGCAAAGGGAATGCTGCTGATGATCCCTCTAATTTAGGGAGAAGCTGTAGGGAGATACTACAGGACAGGGTGCCAAATGCAGAACTTGGCTTTCATGGCATGATCCAAAGCCCACTGGAAAGATTCCCATTGATTTCAATGAATTTTGAACTGGGCTTTTGCTTGGGCAGCATGGATATAGGAAAGACAGTGTGCAGTCCCTCTGCAGGAGTGTTAATAGATATCTGATTGTTCCCTTGTACAGCAAATTTGCTGAAGTGTAATTCATTTAAATTATGTGAGTTCTAATTACACATTTTAGTTGGCATGTTGAACAGTGTTGAACATGTTGACCTGTTTGCTTAGCAAAGCTGTTAAAACCTGACAAAATTATTGTCTTTAACACAGGTTTCTGACATCATACCAAAGTCTGAAAAAGAAAGGCCCTTACACTGCACAGAAAAGGGAGTGGCAGAACAATTCATTTGTTGTTTCAAGTTGCGCAACAACGCAGCTCATTTGATATGGATTTGTATGTTATCTAAAGTACACAGTGATGCTCTTTCTAGGCAAGCTCACGTAGGGGAGCCAGACATTGCAAGGAGTAAGCTAAATTAAAGCTATTGATAGACATATATGTTGTGAATCAATCCCTTTATTCTGTTTGTGAATCGTTCACAAACAGACTTTGATATTTACAAATCAATTCACTCTTTTCAGAAGCTGTTTGTTGAATAACTACAAACATATTGCAGCCTGAATAGGGGAGGAAATTATTACTGTTCGCATTGAAGTCAGTAGGAATTTTGCTATTGACTCCAGTTGAAGGAGGATTTCCCTCATAGTGTTAAAGGGGTTGTCTATGCTAGAAACTTTTGCCAGTATAGCAATGTTGTTTGGGGGAGGGGGTGATTATTTTGTGACATTCCTACACTGACAAACACCCTAGTATAGGCTCAATTATACTGATATAAAATTCTTGGTTTACCTTATTACGGTCACTGAACCTGTATAAGCTATACTACCTAAATCACTTTTTACCAGGGTTGCACACTCAGAGTGTTTGCTGGAAGTTATACCAGTATAGATTTATCAGACATCCTTTTCTAGTGTATTCCTGGCCAATGTCATGGGACTTGAAAAAACTGAACCTAGAGATCAGGAAAAAATGCCTAAGGCTTGGAAACAAGCAATAATATTTTCACTGTATAGTAAGTTTGGAAAAGGGGAATGAAGAGACAGCCAAAAGTATTAGTAATCAAGAGGTTAGAGAGTTGGTGTTCTTGCAATAGAGCAGAGGAAAAAGGGAAAGACACCTGGGTGAAAGACAACATGAAAATCATGTCTACTTCTGAATGAGACATAGAAGTGCTGATTACTTCTTCACTCTAAGACGACAGACCAGGAAGTGCTTTGGTCAAGGATGAGATCTGTGCAAGTGTTGCATAGATTATGAGAGGACATATTTTATAGTCTCAAGTTAATTAGCCTGGGAGTTGCTTGAACTCTTAGGGTATGTCTTCACTGCAGTTAGCCGAGGTTCTTACACCTTGGTCCTATCTCCCATCTGTTCCACACACTAAAATGTCTCACTCAAGGTAAGTGGTGCTTTCAACACAGCCTAACTTATGTGGCTGAGGATGAAGGCAAGAACTTGGGTTCCACTTTCAGCTGGGTTGGTAACCTGTCCATTTGGCAGTGAAGATGCACACTAAACCACTTAGGTGCTCATAGTCTTCTAGTACTTTCTCCAAATTCCTCCCTGTGTGCCACAAAAGTCAGACAAGTTCTCCCACAATTCACTGGGAAAAAAATTATAGAATGACTCAGCTTACTACAGCACAAAAGAAACACAGGCTATGCCCCCCAAAAGTCCTAGTGACACACATGGTTGAATGCAGCATCAGTGAGGACACAGTAACTCAGGTAGGGCTTTGCAGTGTGCCTGCTCACACCTGGGCTAAGTTAACTCAGGTGCTCAGACATGGGTGCCAATCACCTGAGTTAACTCTACGGGAGAGCTATTCCTTAGGGAACACAGCCATTGATAGGAAATGAAGGTGGTCTGAAGGGAAGACAGGAGCACAGTGTTAATCACCCTTTTCCTCTGCAGTACATAATAGCTAGCATTTAGTTGATGAAGCAAAAATCCCTGTAATGTCCCATGCCAAAGCTATTAAATACTGATACTTGCATGGTAAGCTTTTCGTTACTAACTTCAGATATCCCAGTAGCTCCGCATCAGAAGGGACTACAGAAACCAAGCTGTCCATTTCAAAAGGCATATTTGAATAGTAGGCAAAGAACAGTGTTTGAAGGTGGATAGCATTGGAAGTGGTGCAGTTAGTCTAAAATCCTATCTCCTTTTAAGGATAGGAGAGTACAAATGTGGAGGGCAGAGATATCCATTATCTTTCAGCCAGGTAGAATGTGGTCATATCAAGATTTTGCTAGAGACTATTATGAGCTGCAAAATCACCCCAAATTATCCTCTTGCCTCGATTCTGTGGTGAAAATTTTAGGGTCAAATTTGGACCTTTATCTGAATATTTTCAGAGAGAATAGGAAATTTGTACCCCTTGTGGTAATCTGAATGTATTCTTTTTTCTTACCCAAATCCCCCATAATGGCCTGGATTGCTCCCACATGTGGATCTATTTTTTTCCAAGCAAAATGGGGAATTAATCTATCTCCAGGGCAACTTTCCACCCAGTCTCTGGATCATATAGAATGTCCTCTGTGGGTCTCAGTCCACCCTTGGGGAAAGTGAGGGAGAACAGACGGGCTAGAGGAACACACACATTGTCCTCCCTTCAAACCTGTAGAGATTTGTAGGGAAAGTAAATACAGCTCAAGTTTGTTTTATCTTTTCTACATACCCTACCCCAGTGGGGCAGCTGTGACTGGAAGGGGTCCCTGATAGTGTGGTTTCAATGAAAGCCACTGGGAGGTCAGAATCCTTGCAGATCTTTGGGGATCAGCCAGGTTTGCCAGCAGACTCCATGGCTTTTTCTAGTGGGATCTCTTCCCAGTGCCCTGACAGAGTGACATGGTGGATCTTCATGATGTGATCCATTAAGAGATTTCCTTCTGCACTTTTAACCATGGGATGATCTGGCCCACTAGTTCATCTGAGATAACTTGATTACATGGCAATTTGAATAAGAAATACAATTTGACCAATTTATGTGTTTAGAAATACCAGTTACAATAAGAACTGCATATATGAAGGCACAATTGGGGTTTCAAGTTTTAGTATCCTACTAGAGAATGAAGGAAAGAAATACTGTCATTATCTAGATAGGAGAGAGAAAAACTGTTATTGTTGGGAGGTTCTTATTCCTGTATCGATCAAAGAGTATCTGCCATCAGACAGATTTTGTGCACTGGAGATGCTCTCTAATCAAAATCTACATAAACCTCAGTATTTCATTCTATCAGTTGTTAAAGTTGGAATTTTACTTTTAAACATTATTGTTTTTCACATTTTACATCACTGAAGCCTTTGAAATGAAATGTTAACTTACATCTGGTGATGTGCGAAACCACAGAGTCCAGCATTATTCCTTTGTTGTCATCTGTCCAACATACTTTTCTTTCTTGCCATATTTATAGCACAAACTGATCTGTTTGCTCTAGTTGGGCAAATATTGAATGGAAGTGAGCTAGAAAAGATATAACACATGAAATATAAAGTATATACCAGAGTGGTATAGAATAGCCAAGACTTCCTTGGTGAAAGATTCACTGAATACTCAGTTACACTGTCTTTTTCAGTAATCTTTCTCACCCTGGGTATTCCTGTGAACTTTGATGGGATTACTCATATGAGTAACATCCAACTCAGTGGTTGGGCTTTTTAAGAGTCCAAGTTACTTTGGAGCACATGTTCCATTCATTTTCAATAGGAGTTATGCTCCTAAATCACTTGAGTGCTTTTGAAAAATCTTACCCAGTGAGAGTAACGGTGGCATGTTGGACCCTGAATGAACATTAGAATAATGAGTTAATGACTACCAGAAGATTTCAAAGAAATTGTAGGTAAAGACAGCATGATGTTGAGCTCTGTAATGTCTAATGATCAGTTAAAAGTAAATATAAAATATCCAGACTCCTCTCTTGCCAAGTTTTTCTGTTTTTTTTCCTACAAAATAACTTTAAACTACAAGTATTGGTAAACCACAAAATTGTAGTTACTCTAGGGCTAGATTTCTTTACTCTTGTTAAGTAGCATCTTTCTCCTTAAGAAATCTCATTTACTTCAGTGGAGCTACACATACAGTAAGGTGCTACTCATTCTGTCCCCTAGAAAGTATTACTTTATGTGCACTGAAATTTTGCTTGAGCCTACCCATACAGGATGCTGAGCTGCCAGTCAAGAGGACCTCAGGTTACTCAGCACTTCTTAGGATCAGGCCCCATGTTTCTCTCTCCTTCCATGGAGTTAAAACCTGAAACAAAAACCAGATATTCACAGAAAGAATAGTCACCTACATCTTTGTGCTTCACTGTTAGTTCTTTACCACATTGTTGATGGGTTTCAGTATGATTTGGTGATTGGTGGGTTTCAGCTTTATTCCACATTCTTCATGTGGTTGACTCTGCACTCCAGAAAGAGGGATTTAGATCAGAGAAATAGTAGTCTGAGGAGAAAGAAAATAGCACTCTGAAAAGAACCTTAACTCTTATCATGTAGAAGGAGAATACCATGATGCTACAGAAGCCTTTAAGGATATTGGAGGGGGGTCAGTGTTGTGCCCTATGTAGCAGAAGTTATTCTTAGTTGGACTGGATTAAATACAAGAACAAATAAATCCTTTTAAGGATACATAAGGGAAAACCTAAATCACTCTGTATAGGGCCTGAAATCCATTATGTCGGATTCATCTTCAATTTATCTCACCAAAAAGGCCCAATTTGTTTGAGAAGGAAAACTGGTGAGACACTCAACAGCAGCTGTATAGTTTGGAGACACGACGAGTTGGGGAAAAAGAGCCTTGCCCCATAAATAATCAACATTGCTACAGATTACAACATTATTACAACATTATGCAAAAAAAATGTATTATTATGTAATCCATGATGGGAAAGTGAGAGGCCTGTCACACCCATGCATTTTGCTGAACATGCTGAATGTGGTACAATCCTTCACCAATAGAATGCCTAATGAAGTTAAGGGGACTTTCAAGCTTGAAGGATGTACTGGGTCTTTTCCATGATACTGCTAGTCTGTGGTATGGCATAGCCTGTGTCATATCACAGCTGAAAAGCATGTGTGTGGAAGACTATATGCTAATGGGAGCTGCTGGAAGTGGCGCAGGCCGAGGGACATACTGGTCACTGCTTCCAGCAGCTCCCGTTGGTCTGGAGCAGTGACCCGCAGCCACTGGGAGCCGCGATCGGCTGAACCTGCGGACATGGCAGATAAACAAATCAGCCCAGCCCGCCAGGGGCTTTCCCTGCACAAGCGTCGGAACAAGTTTGGAAACCACTGCTATATGCCATAAAATGCTGCAACCCTCATCTCACACTGAGCCTGCTATTTTTGGTTACACATGGCTTTATCAAACCAGTAAAAAAAAAACCTCACCCCAATTACTTTTCTCAGAGGTATGATATTTTAATATATGCTTAGAAATGACACTTCTAAGTATATATATATATATATACTTGGAAGTGTCATTTCCTTTAGAAATATCACATTACTGTACTGATGAAAATGGTTAGTTTTCTTTTATATACCATGAACAGTTATGAAGTAAGATAATATCTGTCGCAAGATGACAGTTCTGCCAGACATAACATGCCATGTATTTTTATGTCAGATTCCCTGTGTGGAATGATTACAGGATACATTCTCTCACAATCTGTTTATTGGTTTATGGAAATGCACAATAAATTCTGGTTTAAATGGTAGATATAAAGAAAACAACACAACCCAAAACCAAAATGGCTCCCACCCTGTTCCCGCTGAAGTTAGTGGCAAAACTTCTAGTGTTTTCAGTGGGAACAGGATCAGAACCATGGCCCATAGTCACTAGACTCTTAGGATTTCATAGCTTTGTATGCTGTAGAGTGCAAGCTATTCTGGTTAATATCAGTGATAACATGCACTTTGTTGCATATTTGTTATTTTATGATATTTAAATATTTTTTACAGTTTAGGTCCATAACTTCACTGGGAATTTTACCTGATTAAAGATGTTGGGGCTGGACTTTTTGTTTATACTTCAAGTTTCAATAAATCATATTAGCAATGATAGTAACACGCATGGAGTAATATATTAAATGAGCAAAATAAATGTACTAAGATACATACCCAAAATAATGATATTGGCAGAACATTAATATCCAGTAATTTGTGGCACCATTATATATCAATTGATTCTGATTTTGCTTCATATAAATACAGCAGGTTCTTTTGTCTTACATCAGAACTGCAGTATTGGTAATGTTAACTGAACAATGTGAGGCAAACTTTCAACTCCACAGAAATAATTTAGAAGCTAGCTCAACACTGTATTTCTGATCTTGAAGTAGTGGAACTATCAAATGCAAATTGAATGTAACAGAATTATTCCAAAATGTGCTGGCAACCCTCATCTTCCTTTGGTTTTAATGCACGCTGAAGGTAGGGTCTCAGCATTGAAGGTTGCACCATGTGTTCAGTAGTCTACAGTATCAGATGCTGAAAGATACATGGTTGGAAAATCTATCTAGGTACTTATATGGTGCCCAGCACCATAGTATCTGAATACCACACAAACATTAATGAATTTATCCTCACAATACCTTAAGGGTATGTCTATACTGCAAAGAAAACCCACAGTGCTGAGTCTCAAAGCCCAGGTCAATTGACTCAGGCTTCTGGGGCTCGGGCTATAAATAGCAATGTAGACATTTGGGCTTGGGCTGCAGTCCAGGCTTCGAGACCTTCCCCCCTTGCCGGGTTTCAGCCTGAGCCCGAATGTCTACACTGCTATTTTTAGCCTTGCAGCCTGAACACCACAAGCCTGAGTCAAGTGCCCTGGGTCTGAGAATCAGTCCCACGGGCCTTTTAGTGCAGTGTAGTCATAACCTAAGAGCCGGGAATTAATTTTCATCCCCATTTTACAGACAAGGTACTGAGAGTTCTGAGAAATTAAGTGATTTGCCAAAGACCCACAAGAAGTCTATTGCATAGCCAAGTCTCTTGAGTCCCAGTCCAGGGTCACAAGACCACCCTTTCTTCCTAAAGCACTGATCCGGCCATGAACTCCACACAGACAGATCCATGCACCGGTGCAGAGCTACACTGAAGCCAAGAGGGCTCCATACACATGGACTCATTGTAGGATTGGGACCTATGGGAGTAAAATTACCATCCGTTACACCTAGAGTTTGAATGACTTTAAATAAACCTTTAATGAACAAGCTGAAAAGAAATCTGCAATAAATACAGTGTATTTATCATCACTTTATTAGGGCTTTTGAGAAAGTACAAAAATATAGCCAATCAATAGACAATACATATAAAATCAGCTAAACAAACTTACTTGCAAATAAATCTGCTAATGCATAATCAATATCAAAAGTCAGTCTACCTGGTAAATGTCAGTTAAACAGCTTCAGAGTACTTATTTAGCTTCTTAGATAAACTATTTCATTTTATACTTTATTTAACTGCATCTTGAAATACATATTCCTTCCAAAGAATAACTCTGATGGCCTTTTAAATATCAACGGCAACAAGAAAGTGACTTTTTTAGGTCATCTGATTATTTTTTTAAAATATCACAACTATGCTTTTGTCATTGTTTCCTTTTACATAAGTTTTCAGTGCAATTGGAATATGGTGTTATTATTTAGGGCCATAGGCTATCCTTGATCTGTACATATAACTCCCATAGATTTGCATGGGGGTTGCTTGTGCAGAAAAGGGGCATATCTGATCCTTTATTCTGCCTCTGTTTTGCTTCTACACTGAAAAGTAATAGGAGGCTTCTCAGTACACTGAAAATAAAGGGGAAATGTTGCCATTTCCAGTACTTCTCTTTGTATTATATTGCAGTCTTCCCTGGGAAGTCACTATATTATCAATATATATTTGAAAATGATCAATGATGAATAAAAGATAGAACTTGATGCCCAGATATTTAAATCAATTGTTTGCAATGCTGTATAAAATACTGAAGGAAAGAATGTCAAGATTTAACAGCAAAATATAGGGATAAATTAGATTTTAAAAAAATGTACTTTTCTAAAAAAAAAATACTACTTTCAAATAAAACATTTTAAAAGTAGTGCTGGTTGAAATTCAGAATTTGTCCCCCATGGGAAATTCCAATGTTTCAAAATTTGTTTTTGTCACAAATTGATTTGAAAAGTTGAAATATCAAAATTTTTCATAGAATGGAAATTTCAGAAAATGATTGATTCAGAAATCTCAGAATGTTTTGTTTCCACTTGTCAAACTGAATTGTTTTATTTTGACTTGATTCAACACTAAACTGTATCTTTCTGAGTTGCTGCGGTGTCTCATGGGAGTTGTAGTGTAGGTGCCTCATGCCCCTATTCTTTTGTATGGGCTGGCCAACATGGCCTGAATCTCCCAAGATGCAATCCAATGGTTCAGCCAGAAAGGAGACTGTGGGGCATCATAGGAAATATCATCCAGAAAGGGAGCTTGGCTCTTAAAGGCAAATGAGGGCACGTGAAGCACTGTATCAACACAAACATACACAGATTAATGTTGAACTGACACAAACCAAAATGTTTTGATTCAGGTTGACCTGACCCCAAATAAAATAGGTCATTTCAATTTTTCTGACTGAAAATCCAAACATTTTGGCATAACTGAATTTTTTTTGCAGAAAATTTTGCTGAAACTGTGTTTTTTGTCAAAAGACATTTTGACTGAAAAGTCCTGACCAGAACTTCTTAAAAAAGCATGACCTATTGTAAATGGATATTTGTCTCTATCTTATTATTTCTGTGCCATTCATTGGCTATTACAAGTAAAATTTAGTTTAAACATATAAGAGAAATGATGCTGTTTGGGGATTCATTAGCAGAAAGTATTTCAAGAGTATGGTTATACTATCTCAGACAAAACAGGAAGACTCTCTAATGATGTGCTTCATTTTTAAACTGTAAGCATGAGTCTTCTTGAGTTACAAATAATGGGCCCTATCTTACTCCCAATATTAAAAATTCTATTTATTCCAAAAGAAGCAGGAATGAGACCAAAGAGTTAAATCCTGCAGTTCCAAGGCAGGTAGTGCTCCAGTTGAAGTAACCAGGCCAGATCCTCTGCTGGTGTAAATTTGAATAGCTCCAGTGACTTTAATGGCATTACACCATTTATACCAGTTGAGGATTTAGCTCATACTCCGTAAAATTGCAGGATCAGGCTTAAATATAAAAGCTGTGGACCTGCTTCTCCAAGCCCTTCACACTTTAATGGGAATACTTTTTGGGAATGGCTTGCAGCAGGATTGAAATCTATATATTTGCATTCAGTTTTGCCCTTCTAACTTGAACAGCACTTACATTGCATATAAAACAACATTATTAAACAACCAAGGCAGAAACCACACTTTTATACAATAATTGAAGGAAAGCAAAATTAAACTAAATATCTCTTAATGAGGATTAAACTATATGCCATTACCAGCAATAATAAGTCTAGCAAAAGTGTTTGTACAGAATTTTTAATAAACTGAATAATTTCTTACATTTCCAAATGCATTTTTGTTCAACAATTTGTAGTCACCTAAAGACTTCCATATCTTACTAACAAAACTTTTTTAAAAAGCTGAAATTACACAGCAAGAGAAATTAATATTCAGAAATGCATTGGAAGTGCAGTTTGAAAGCGAATAATGTTGTTGCTACTTGATCCATGAGAAATCAAGTGTTAAAAAACTACACTAGGATATTCTTTCATGACACTTCCCTAAACATCAAACTACTGTTCTTTAGAAAGAGTTGGCAGAAATTATTACTAACAAAGAAAGGCAACTACCATATAATCAAAATAGATCCAGGTTTTTTAACATTTTTCCCTTTTTTTTTAAACCATTTCTATTCCTAGACATGCAAGAGACTATAGCTAGTTCAAACACTGATACATCATACAACATTCCTGTTCAACAGGGTAAAAAAAGAATACAGCAAGTGTTTCTGAAACCTAATTTTACAACTAGTGAATATCATGGGGGGGAAGAATATTTTTGATTTGCATAAGATGATTAGAGAAATACTTACACAACACTGATATTTTGCAAAAAATCCTTTTTTATATCAAAGTCATTTTTGTTAATAAAAGCTTTTAGATTAGTGAAAAAGGCAACATTTGATTTTTGTACTGAACTTGATAGTTTGCAATACTCAGTCATGAAACCATAAGCCTGTGTACAGTAGTAACCTGTTTTCCTTCTTCAATGAAGAATCCTGCAATCCTTACTTACACTACATAGGACTTACTGTTGAGAAAAATTTCATTTAAGTCAATAAAACCTAAGTGATACTCAACTTGAGTGAGGATTGCAGAATCAGGTCATAAGAGACTGTACACCAGCATTAATGTGTAGAATATGTAGCACAACAAATGGCTTTATAAGAGGTTTGAAGCTGGATACAATACCATGGGAGAACTGTTTTGTGAGGCAGCCTTGGGCTTTATGATAAACTTCAGGAAGCCATTGGTATCTGTAGCTGTAATGTCAGTGCAGAAGGCACTGCACATTGTCTTTGACAATGGGCCAATTTGCATTTCAGAAACCATATTTTAGAAAAGCCTTTAAATTACATCAGGCTCAGAAACTCTTTATCCAGATCTTATGAGATAAATCAATCTAGGTAGGTGACTAAGTCTCCTCCATTTTAACCCATGGGAAGTGATGTCAGAGATCGATCCAGTGATTATCCTAAAACAACTCTCGTAAACTCCTCAATAACTTACCCATCAGCATTGAAGGAGCAAAGCAAGAGGGAAAAGAAATACAGATTTTGTAGTTTAGTGACAAAACAAGCCTCATGAATAATTTTATTGTATTTACACTAAAGTATTGTTGTGTACACTACAGTTACTATACTTTACATATGGTACAGAATTGAAACAAGGTAGCTACTATATTTCAGTATTTTGTTCATTCAGCTTCATGTATTCTATGATGTATATATGCAATTAGTAAGCTATCCACAGAGGCACTAAGCAATGGATAAAAGATTTCCAACTTTTTGTTAAGTATCAGCTGAAATTTGGGGCCAAATTTTTACTGTTTGTATTTATTTAGTATCAAGTAAATAGAGATTTTGGCTGAGCTAGCGTCTTGTGGAAAAATAGGAACTAAACACCCAATTTCATTTAGATGATAAAATCCATAAGGACTTCCATGTCATTTTCCCATTTAACATATTCAAATTCACTTTTGAAATACAATGCAAAGTACAGACATGATATGAAATATCTAGTCTCTGTACTGTGTGCTAGCAAAACTATGTTTTCCCAAGTAGTCTTTTCTTCTCCTGAAAGACTTCTATGGCCAAGATCAGAATTATAACACTGACTAAACTGCAATTGTACCCACAGAACACGAAGCTAAGATGATCTTTCCTTGTGTTTTGTTAGTGCAGAGAACTAGTAAGATATAATATAATACTCAGAAATTGGAGACTATCTTCTGGTTAATAGATGGCAACAAGCCTGACTAAGAACCTCTGAGTCACTGAGGATAGCAATCATGGCTGATTAGACTATGGTAGTAAGTTTAGTGGAGCCATAGATGTGACTAATAGTTTCATACCCTTACCAGATCAGATGGACTAGCTGTGGTGTGTTTTGAGGCAAACCCTTCAGGATGGAAGCCTTGGCATTTACTGAGAGGTGTGGTGAGTAATGAGAATATACTGTATTTTTATGCTTGTAACTATTTCTATACATTGTATTATGTTAGTGGCAAGGGAATAATTTATGATAAGTAACTTCTTGTAAAACATATAGTGACAACATGCAATGTAAATTTGATGCATTTGAAAGTGATTAGTTAAACATTGTGTTGACAAGTGATGACCCTTTCCCGAGACAGCACTGCACTATTGCCACACCACATTGGGGGGCAGTTAATCAGTAAAAGGCCTTTAATCCCAGTTTAAATAAAGGCCAACGATATCATGACAGGTCATAATAGGATAAAATATCTCAGCGTGGGCACCATGTGAAATTCAGGCAGCTCAATACTATATACATACAGTGAACCCTTCTCACTAACTCATTCTGATACTAAGCTCTTTCTCCTGGACCAATTTTAAGCTCATTTTACCTTAGCTGAGTAAGTATTGGAAATGGATTTCCAATATGAAATTTTTGCTCTGGATAGACTCTGCATAAGTCAATCAGTCCTGAACCAAAGGAACTGTTCAAATTAATCCTAAATATTTCAACACAGCTCCAGTGCTGTTCCATTTTCATATTGCCTGAGAAATATGGCTGGGAAACAGAGAGCAAGCTGACTAATCTATATTAGGAGGGTAATCTTTTGAATGAACCATACTCTCACTCTTAACACTGACAATATGCAAAAGGCCACGTTGTGGAAGAGGAGTCACCATCTGTTTTTAGCACTGCATTTGTAATAATAAAAGAAAATATTTAAAGTTGCTTACCTGAACTTTCCCCCATTGACAATGTTTCTGTGTTTCACTTTGAAACTGGAGAGCTTTACGAGATTCTTACTCAGACAAGAATCACAGGAATTTTAGTACTATTTGCTAGTTATAAATAATAAAAATATACTTTGGTATATTTAGTGAGAGTTAAAAATTTCAATGTAAATCATGATCTCTGCAGAAAAATGTACTGATAGAAGCCTTACTGATTAGCATACTGTATTGTGCTGTATTTTGTTACCCTTCTTCGAGATGTACCAGGGGAGACGGAGCCAACTGTCTGGCTAAGATGAGTGTCAGCGCTAAGCAATTGACCAGTCATGCTGCTCATGCCCCCCATGCTGCTCACGCCCCCCATGCCGCCCATGCCCCCCATGCCGCCCACGCCCCCCATGCCACCCACGCCCCCCATGCCAGGCCCAGACACTACTCTCTCTGTAACAACTACATTATGTGCATTTGATAGCTCAGAAGGAATAGTTAAATTGCCTGGCAGACCAGAGGCAGGTCTAATCACCCGTTCTGTCACCACTACATTTGATGCATCTGCAAGATCAGGGATACTCAAAGAAGGGGGTAGCCTTGAACCAGGTGCAATTACCCTTTCTGTGACTACAACATTTGCCCCATCTGTTAGATCAGGAATATCTAGAATGCCGCGCAAATCAGAGGCAGAGGCAGGAGCAAGCACCCTTTCTGTTACAACAACATTTGATGCACGAAGAGGATCGACACTTAGTGTGGGTGGTTGAAAAGTTGAGCCGGATGTGTAGGTCTCAGTCACCATTACATTACCATGGAGCAAAGGATCAGGTATAGGCCTTGCAGGCTGTAGGGTAGAACCAGATGTGTAAGTGTTTTCGGTAACAATTGTTGTACTACCAACAGGGGGAGGCATAGATGAAGATTCATTAACGATGATCGTAGTTCCAGGTGGTGGCAGCTTTAGATCACTTTCAATATTGGGAAAGGTAGCACTAACACCTGGAATAGGTTCGATGACTTTGCCTAAACAGATTTCTGCCAAGGTCTTAAATTTTGGTCCTAGCGTATCTAAATAGGTGTCATCAATATCTTCTCCAATAAAACTGCAGCAGCCAATGGAACCAACAGGTGTACCTATTCCTTCATGATCATATATTAGTAGACAATCATTTGCTGGTCGGCCTTCATCTTCATCTGCATAGGCAAATGCTTTCTGAAGGAGAAAAGGGGAAATGAGAATTAGACTGACTTTTTTCACAAGGAATTTAATGGTTTAGTGTCAAAAACAGGAGGAAGAGATGTTGAATATCTGAGGCATAATTGGAGGGATCATTGTGATTTGCCTGTTAACAAGCAGGCCCCTGAACCTTTGGTCATGGTGCATTATCTTCCATCTATTGTGCCTATTGCAGAAGAGCTGCAGAGCTATGCCTCTGTAATATTTCAAGTGGGCTAGAACTGAGGCAGCTGATTTGTGCCCTGTGGGTCTTCATCTGCCAATTATAGATTTCTGGCATGCATGAACTCCCAGGAAGAATGTGACCTACTGTGATAATACCGCAGAACACAGGTCACTACAACTACAAGTGGATAAAAGCAGTGAGAAAATCTAGTCATTAATATTTGTGTGAATTTTTAATAAAATGTCTACTTATCAGTATTTGTCACCCTTTTATGCTTGCTTTCTGTGAACATTTAACCTCTCAAGCTTTTGCTCAGGCAAGTACTTATAAAGAATGAAATTTGAGTTCAAATATCCACCAAAAATGAATTTTGATAGCATATTTGTTATAACATTTGAGACTCAAAGGTCATGTTGTTAGCTAACAACATAGTCCCATGATATTGTTTCTGGTCCACATTTAAATAACTTATGTAACTAATGAACATTGTGCAAACTGAATTTTACATTTGAATACACAATTTGCATTTCACACCATGTTGGTTAGTTACCTTGGTCATCCATTCAGGGAACAGAGACAATAAGAAAAGAATAAGACAGTGTGAAGTGATAATATTCACAATTCATGAACTATGCACTAACCATGCATTATTTGATGAAGAAATTCATGAGAAATTTTGAATATATATTCAAGAATTTCATGATCTATTCATAAATAATTTACAAACAGAAAAAAGGTGACATTCATCAAATACATTAATTGCTATGAGTTATTTGTCAGCTCTAATCCTAACCAAGGCAATGATAAATCATATTAATAACCAGTTTGACAATTAATGAAAATGTTCACTGTATCCCTTAACAAGGGGACTTTAATGCAAAATGCTATTGAGCATTCAGATTTATTATATCAACAACACATAAAGCAATTTCATTTATCATTCCTTTTTTTCTTATCAATGTACACAGTGGGCTTGATTGTCCTCTCAGATACACCATTTTATACTATGTAACTCTTTTGATTTCATTGAAGTTACTTGTCAGTTATACAGGTGTAAATCCAATTAGAATCTGACATTATATAGACAAATATATTAAAAATCAGGTAGATAAATTACCTCTGAGAAGTAGCTGTCTAAGAAAGCCATATTCACTCCTCCTTCTCTATATTCTCTTAATGTCCCTCCAATTGACTCTTTTTTCCCCATTGTTCCATAGGCAGTAGCTGCCCCATAGCCACTAGTTGTTCCATAACCTACAGCTGTTCCGAGCCCTGTAGTTTCTTCATGTCCTGAAGTTACCACTGCTCCTCCTCCTCCATATGTATTTGTATAAATGTCTGAAAATAGAAAACAATATTATCCTACAATACACGGTGAAGAAAACTTTCACTGAAATTAATTGCTTACCATTTGGTACTACAAACATTAAAAAAAACCCTAGTAAGCCATCAATTAAGGGCAGTTTGGGCTAGTGTCAATCACAGATTCACACAGGCATTTGCTATAGTGCTAAATAGTGGAATTGCAATAAAAATTAAATGCATGCAAATATACACTTACAATCTTCCTGATTTTCTGTAAAATTCTGGGGCTGTATTTGCATACACAATACAGAATGTGCTTGAAAAAATCCTTGATTTGCATATGCACATGATAGGTGACTATGTAGTCATGTGTGCGCATATATCAGGGACTTGCATGAGTATGTCTGATATTGTACTTTAATATATGGACATGCATAAGTGTGCACCTATAATCTTACTGAAAATCAGTCCTTAAGTTTACTGGACGTTAAGAATAGAAAGTCCCTTTTGTCTTTGCTGTGCATAATTGTTCAAAAGCAGTGTTTCTGGGGGGGAGGGGGAGAAATAAAAGACAATAGCTAAAGTATATAAATATATTATTCCTAATGCAAAATGAAAAACTCCTTTTAAAGTTCTGTATGTTGTATGGAATTTTCTTTTCTCCAGAAGTCTTTATATGAGATCAATCAATGAATTGGTCTCAAATGTCAACTTGTACTAAAACAATTAGTTGCTCAGTCACTATTGTCTTGACTATGATCGTGGTAAGTTATACACATAAATTTTGCTCTCATTTATACCCAGTCACCTTTGTTGATCTTAACTGATGCTCGAGTTTGGCCCATAGGCTCTTGCAAGAGGACTGAAGAGAAGGATTGGAATGAAGTTGCAAATGTCTTAATCCTATAGACATTATTCTGGTAAAGCTCCCCTTGACATCAATGAATAAAAGTTCCCATTCTCAGAACCATAAGATTTCATCTTTTGATTTATCTTGAGGGTAACAAAATTTGTGTCTATAAATGGCCATCATAGAATACGATTTGTGGAAGGGAATTCCTTGCTGGCATCAACCTAGTGGAGGTTGCTGCTGTGTCGGCCATCCTCACCTCATGCTTTGGCATAGGGAGAGTACTGGGGGAAGGAAGAGCCATGGTTAAACTGATTCTCCACTGGCATAAGATCTCTAAGGGAGAGGTGTAAATTAGAGAATCACAAAGGCTGCTCTAGCGGATGTTGTGTCTGGGCTGACAAAGGATAAGGGAGCAGAAGCTAGCTCCCTGGCAACCCCACCCATCTTGGTGCCAAACATTGCTTAAAGTCAGGAAAGATCTGAACTCTTTGACTATTACTGAGAATTACATTATTCCAATACTGAAAATGATTTTTGCTTATATTTCTTATGCTGTACCTGAAATAGTTAATTTTGATGAGGAAAAAATAATTTGCTAACTGGAATGTTAAAGCAAGATGTATTTGGGCTTGAAAGCACTGGCAAATATTTCAAAAACAATTATTTCTTAAACACATAGCTAAGGCCCAAATCTACCTGTATCTAAGGCTTAAACCTTACTCACACAAGTAGCCCTTTACTCACATGACAAATCCCACTGACTTCAATGAGACTATTTGTATGAGTAAATGTTCCAGGATAGGGCCCTTGCTTGGAAAAGGAAACCTTTTAAATCAGATAATGGCCTTTTATATCAAAAGGACATTCCATGCTGAAAGATGTCTCTCTGCATTACAAAATTTAGAGAAATTGAGTGTCTACTTACCAGAGGGGTCAACAAAGTCACCTGCAGTGGCAACTGGATGTGGTGCACTGATGCCTGTGATAGCCTGGAAAATAATAATTCAGCTATTTAAATATGCACTAAGATCACCATTTGGGGTGAGTTTCCATTTTTTTCTCTTTGTTTTTTTCTTGTTCATTTTTTAAATTTGTAATTTACAAGAAGGGAAGGTCAGCTGTAACACTTTACAAATTCTGGGCCTGATCCCTGCAACTTTACTCAGGTATTCACTCAGGCATCTTAAGTCCTATGTAAGTCAATGAATAAATTTGCATGCGTAATGGTTTGCACTATCAATTCCTTTATTTAAAAAAAGACACAGCACCACAATCACTGTCCCAACTCTAGGCATTACAATAGAATTAATTCTAAGTACAAATAACTGTGTTTTTACAATCTATGAACTGACCATGTCTTCAGGATGTGCTCCTTCTATTCCCCATGAATGAATTGCTCCTTCTGTGCATTCAGGTACAGGCTCAAATCCAGCCCCAACTCCACCTACAGGTCTTGCTCCATAACCACAACAGTCACTCATTGCCATCAAAATTGGAAACACTAATGGAGAAAGAAACAAAAAAGTAAAGCAATTATCTTTTTAAATGTATGTCCATTTCTGAATATATATCTACATCTAGATCTAGTTCTTCAGATGTCTTTTTCCTCAGAGGGCTGGTGATCAGCACTTTCTGAAAATCTGATTCCCTTAAGATGTTTCAAGTTGGGAACTCAAAAACTGGGACACTCAGAATCACTAGTGACTTTTTGAAAATGCACATATTATTTTGTCATCAGGAGAACTTCTGCTCCCACTTGCAATGGAGTAAATCTGGAGCAGATGGAGTTACTAATCCAGATTTACTCCAGTATAACTGGGAACAGATTTTGGTCCATACAGCTATATCAGTAACACTTTAAAACCAAGCAGACGCAGGTTCAGGGTAACTTGAATCTACATGTATTAGCAGACATTTACCTCTGAAGTCATTGTCAGAGCCTAAGCAAAAAGAAATTAAGGTTGCCCTGTCAATATTAATTCAGACCTCTTATGTATATGCATTATGAGACAATCGTTAATTACATGATCACCTGCCTTATTCACCAAATGGGTATATCTGAATACATCACAAAGATTATGGAGAGGTGAGGTGGAAGTATTATCACCACTTTACAACTGGAAATACTAAGGCAGAGAGAGAGAGATTAAGGTCAAAATATCCATTGCTTTTGGGTGCTCAACTTGAAGACGCCTCAGGCCTGATTTTTCAGAGTACGTAACAATTTTATATGTTCAAAGTATAGCTACAATTGACTCCAGAAACATGTAGGAACTCCATGGCAAAGACCGGGATATAATCCACTTCTCCAGGGCAGCATTCAACTGCCTTAACTATGAGGCCCTCTTTTCTCTTCTTAGAAGTTCCTGCCTCCTTCACTATATACCTTCCAACTTCTAAAATGCATAAGGCAAGAGTTCTACAGATAAGAGACTCATTCATGACACAACTGGTTACATGGATTGAGAACTGGTTAAAAGACAGGGAAAAAAAGGGTAGGAATTAATGGTAAATTCTCAGAATGGAGAGGGGTAACTAGTGGTGTTCCCCAAGGGTCAGTCCTCAGACCAATCCTATTCAATTTATTCATAAATTATCTGGAGAAAGGGGTAAACAGTGAGGTAGCAAAGTTTGCAGATGATACTAAACTGCTCAAGATAGTTAACACCAAAGCAGACTGTGAAGAACTTCAAAAAGATCTCACAAAACTAAGTGATTGGGCAACAAAATGGCAAATGAAATTTAATGTGGATAAATGTAAAGTAATGCGTATTGGAAAAAATAACCCCAACTATACATACGATATGCTGGGGGCTAATTTAGCTACAACGAGTCAGAAAAAGATCTTGGAGTTATCATGGATAGTTCTCTGAAGATGTCTACGTAGTGTGCAGAGGGGGTCAAAAAAGCAAACAGGATGCTAAGAATCATTAAAAAGGGGATAGAGAATAAGAAGGAGAATATATTATTGCCCTTATATAAATCCATGGTACTCCCACATCTCGAATACTGCGTACAGATGTGGTCTCCTCACCTCAAAAAAGATATACTGGCACTAGAAAAGGTTCAGAAAAGGGCAACTAAAATGATTAGGGGTTTCGAGAGGGTCCCATACAAGGAAAGATTAAAGAGGCTAGGACTCTTCAGCTTGGAAAGGAGGAGACTAAGGGGGGGACATGATAGAGGTATATAAAATCATGAGTGATGTTGAGAAAGTGGATAAGGAAAAGTTATTTACTTATTCCCATAATACAAGAACTAGGGGTCACCAAATGAAATTAATAGGCAGCAGGTTTAAAACAAATAAAAGGAAGTTCTTCTTCACGCAGCGCACAGTCAACTTGTGGAACTCCTTACCTGAGGAGGTTGTGAAGGCTAGGACTATAACAATGTTTAAAAGGGAACTGGATAAATTCATGGTGGTTAAGTCCATAAATGGCTATTAGCCAGGATGGGTAAGGAATGGTGTCCCTAGCCTCTGTTTGTCAGAGGGTGGAGATGGATGGCAGGAGAGAGATCACTTGATCATTGCCTGTTAGGTTCACTCCCTCTGGGGCACCTGGCATTGACCACTGTCGGTAGACAGATACTGGGCTAGATGGACCTTTGGTCTGACCGGGTAGGGCCATTCTTATGTTCTAACCCTGACAATCCTGTGCACTGAATAAGGCAGAAGTCCTGTGGATAAAGTAGTATGTGATCACATAATTAAAGATTGTAGCATAATGCATATGAACAAGAGGGCCAAATTAAATGTTCACAGGCAAACTTACTTCTGGCATTTCCTAAAGTCCGAGTTTGACTTTGCAACCTTAACATTCTTTTAATGCAGTTTTTAAAATGTTATTTCCTAGGTTTTTTAAAAAGCAAACTGAAAATTTCCATCATGTGGAACCATATGGTCCCCACATCAGACACCAATAGGGTAGAGACATTTACCACTTCAGACCACAGCACATTCCTCTACCACTTGAGATAACAAAGTCAGTGGTTGCAGTGGTAGTCCTCTATGTGGACTAGTCACTAGAAGGGGATGACATACATACTTGCCAGTGGGTTTCACAGCTATTTGCTAGACACCATGCTGAGACTCAGGAATAATGGGTTCAGTTCCAGGTTCTGGAGGGGAGTGTGCTCTAGTGGTTATAAACCCTTCTACCCCTGTGCCTCCAACATGTTCCCCTTCTTGCTCCAATTCACTTGGCACATGTCTGTCAATCTCTGCTCCTATATGCTCTTGCCTCTCTCCATCTCCCTGGCTCCTGCTCCCTCCCTCTCTGTTCATCCTCCCACCATGCCTCCTTCCTTCAGCCCCTTCTGAACCTATCCACCTCCACCACTCAGCTCCTCCCTCATCTACTCCAGCTCCTCCCCCCACTTTTCTTTTTCCCACTGCTCCTATTCTTCTTTTCTCCCCTCCATTGCGCCTCACCCCTCTACATTCCAGTCAGGTTGCTTCTTCCTTTTCATCTTTGTTGCCTGAGCACCAGCATGGGATCACTGAGAGCAAAGGAGAGTTCCCGTGAAGCTGAACATAGTGGACTTCAGCTGCCAAGAGGTGAAACTGCAGGAAAAGTTCTGCTACGGGCTCTGCAGTCCTGGCCTGAAACATGCCCAGCAAAGATGGAATCTGAAGAATTTAGCCACCAAACTCTTACAAGTCTCTACTGAGAAAGTGAGAAATGTGATTTTCAGAGGCTTATTACTTGGCTAAATTTGGTCTGATTTTCATGGGGACAACAAAGCATGGAAATGTAGAGCTTCTCAATCAAATAGTTATAAGAATATTTTAATAGCTGCACAACAGTGTATTTCCCTTAACCTAATTCTCAGAAACAGCTGAATTGTTTTAGCTGAAACTTTCAATGACAACAAAAATAAATCAGCCTGAGGCAGAAACCTGGCATGGAAAATTTCAGCCTGAACAGATTAAGTTTGGTAAAATTATAAGCAGGGTCTTAAAATGGAAAAAAGTGTCAGACTACCTTAACTATAGGTGTTTCTATGGTGGGTCTTATAATTATAAATAGCCTCATCAGCGATTTGTATGCGAAATGTAGGCATTTGGGAAGACACGTGAAAATCTCAAAACCTGGGGACCAAGATACATAAGATGTAGTCTATTTGGCCCCACATTTATGGCCTTCTCTTCCACTTTTGGTTCCCATTGATTTGTCCTGTTGGCCTAATGTTTGAATAGGATGGTTTTCAACATGTTTTTATTGTGCTTTACTGAATTATTGTACCCCAAGAATCTTGGTGAAAGAACACTTTATAAATAAATTGATTATACTGAAAACCACAACAAAGAAAATACATGTCCTGTTTGGGAAATTGAATGTTTAGAGCCAAGGAACAGACAAGTTAGGGATGGGGGATTTCTTTGGCCATTACCTACAAATAAATAACTTGTCATTTCTACTGACTTTAAGAGGAGTAGTAAAATGCAGGGGAGTGGGCTGTGGGTTATACAAAATGCCTTATAACAATGGGCCAATGCAGCTAGGTGATGCATGCAGGTCTGCCCATACATATCACATTACAGAATTAAGGCCATGGTTTACCCTGGCAGCTATTGATTATGGAGGTGGTTACGGTGGTTTTAGAAGGCAAAAATGGGGCAGCTAGGCACATAACTTTCACTGAAAGTGAATGGGTGCCTAACAGCTATTTTTATCTTTGAAAATCTGCACCTATTTTTATTTGCCCAATTGTAATCAAAGATTTTAAAATAAAGTACTAAAATGGGAAACAAATTAAATTCCTACTGTAGATGTAACCAATATTTGTGAATCAGGCCATTTCAAAACATTGTTAGAAGGACATTCAGAATACTCTTCATTTCTGACCAGCATGTTAAGAGTGGTCATACTGCTGAAAATTGTCATCATTTGTGATTCTGGCATTATGGGAGGTTATTTCTAAAGTTCATATACCACTTTTACTGCTGAAACACGACAGTGTGGATGGATTCATTCTTTTCCTCCCCAGACCACAACTTCCATTGTTTGAAAAATGAGGACATATTTAAATAAGTGATGTATTCTAGTTGTTCTCACAGAAAGTATTAATTTTCATCAGCATAATGATCACCAGCTCAGAAATTGACTTATACATTAGGGCCTTGATCTTGCTACCATTGAAGTCCAGGAAATTTTTTGTTCTGCCGTTACTGAAACCAGGATTGGGTTCTTATTAGTTTTTGGTTTATTTTCAGTTTAGCATCGACCGCTCTTTTTAGAAATGTTTTGAAATAAGGAGGCTCATTTATGTTACTGAGATAAATGCAAGTTGTGGTAAAGTTTTAGAGCCTACTTTTGCCGAGATTTTACTGACTCTTGATCCTAACCTCCACACTTCTTTCTGATCCTGCCTAAACTCCCATTGACTTCAGTGGGAGCAGAATAAGATCCTTATTCTGATAAGGGTAGTGTTCTAGGAAAAAACTATATATAAAAGGATAGAAAAAATAATTTCTGAATAAACTACATGCAAAAATTCATATTATTTAAAGGATGCTTCTTTTTTTCCACAGACACTCTGTGCCTCTGTGTTTTAATGAAAAAAATAAAAAAATATTTTGAAAGAGTAAAACAGTACTCTTTGCACAGAGATATCATTAAATAGCATACCTTATTGAATACTTACACACAAATATTAAGCCTCCAAGAAACATCAGAGCAATAGCAGCACCACCAAGTGTAGTCGTTCCACCCTGCCGGACGTCTACATAAGGACCAGTATATCCATAAACATCAGTATAACCGATCCCAGTATAAGCAGATGTACCAATACTACCACCAATAGTGACCAGACCACCATCAATTGTCACATCATCCGTAACGTCTTCGGGAAACAATTTTTCTGTAGCACCACTAGTACAAATTAGGTGGCTATCACAAAGACAGGCTTGCAAAGGAATTCTCTGTGGTCGTTGACATATTCTGCCTTGGTTATCCATCACATGGACATAGATGTCATAAATGAAAAACTCGATATTTTGAATTCTCAGTTCTGCAGAGTAACCTTTTGAAAAAAAAAAGAATAAAAGAATTATTTAAAGTAAGAATTCTGCTTTAAATTTACTGTTTTCTACATCTTTTATGGCAATTCATTATTATGGTGTTTACAATACAGAATAAGAAGATTGAGAATAAAATGATAGTCTCATGCTGAACCCGCCTGTGTTTCTGCCCTGGCTCTGCTGCTGACCTGATCTGTGATATTGGGCAAGTCACTTCACTTGTCTGTGTTTAAATGGACAAAACAGAAAAGGATAGGACAATGATTACTCTTACTATATATTTGTGTAATTTCTATTACATTGGGCCCTAGATCCCAGTTGGGGTTCTGGGTGCTATTGTACTATAAATAAAATAATGTATATTCAATTCAAATTTTAAACTATGTTGTTTGGTGTAACATGATGGCAGGTTCTCCTATCAACCCACCTTCTTGGCAGGTTTTGACTCTGGGAGATACTTAGTGAACCTTCTTGACTATGTTGCAAGTGTGGTTTATTAACTCCACCCTGGACATAAGGAGATGGGGCACTCCTCTGAAAGAGAAATCTAGGGAGTTGGGTATGGAGATTATTTTGAAGTGACTTGTTTATAAACACCCCCCTCCCCAGAAAGGGGGGGATTTGACCGTATACAAAATATGTGGACTTGTATTTACAGCATGGTTGGAACACCACTTGCTAACAGTCACTCTTTAAGTCATGTGATATTGTTTCCAATCCCTGGTTGGATGTTTTACATAGTAACTGAAAGAGTAATCTGTGACTATTACAACTTAAAATAGAATCTGAAAAGCACATTGTAATTTATGTAACTAATGTATTAAACTAATGTAGGGGACACTCCTTCCATTAAAGTCAGTGGCAAAAAACTTCTATGGGTTCAGGATTGTAGATTGTAATACAAATTGTATTTGCAATTCTAATATACTCATATCATAAATCAAGTATTCTGTTGAGCAAGAAATTCATGGATATCATCATATAATTAATACATTTGGGATTTTCATGACATGTGCAGAACTCTTTGGGCAATTGACAAAACAAAATAATTACTAGATTAGCTTTAGACCCTCTTCAGCTATATACCCTGTACACCATAATTACAGTGCAGCAAAATAAAATCAAAAGCATAGCTGTTCCATGGAATCTTCATATAGGTTTATATTTTAAAGCTAATAATTTTAGATAAAATGCAAATAATGAGCCTCTTTCTCATCTTACACAGCTGAAAATCAGGAGCAACTCCAGTTAGTCGATGAACTATACCAATATAAAAACTATGCAAGTGAGATCACAATGAGGCCCAATAACTGTATAGTTCATCTTAATGTCTATTAGACGCTTGATTATCATTGTCATCAATCTTACACATAAACAAGCAAGCAAGAAAATCCTAAATGAGTTTTTATTTCTATGACTTACTATTTTATAAAAATTTAACTTTACTCACCATCTATTGGTCTAATACTCCATGAACTTCTTGCAGGCTGATTAGCTATGGTAAATGTAAAGGGAGAACTATATGTATCACCATCCAGATCTTTTGCTGTGATAATAACTGTTGGAGAACTCATACATACTTTTCTCATTTCAGTACTAAGAGCTGGACAGTTATAATTGGAATCATCAACTACAAGCACAATGGTACCAGTGGAAGTTTTTGCAGGAACATCTGTCAACAATAATTGGTGTTAAAGAAGTATTCAAGGGATTGTAAATGCCTGTCAAAGTGTGCACAGCATTTATTTCTCTTTTATATCACAGTCTAAAATATTAATACAGCATGATAAATAACGCTAGCAATTTTCTTAAAATTACAATTCAAGAATCAAATTTCTAACTCAACCCAAGCCTAACTTTATTTGTTCACACATTGATGGTGTGCTAATTAAAGTGAAGGGGTCCAAATCTGCTCTCAGTTACACAGGTGTAAATCCAGAGTAGTACCATTGACTTCAATTGATTTAGTGCCCATTGAAGTCTCAATGAAATCAATGGGACTAGTTGCATGAATAAGTAAAGATTTTCAGGAATGGACGTCACTTTGGATTTCCATGGATGTAAGTGAAAACAGAATTTGGCTTCACAACTAAAGGTGGTTGAATAATGGGAAAAATGCATGGGCATTTGTTTCTGATTATTTTTTTAATTATGGGAAATTTTCAACATTTTTCCAACTCATTGTTCACAACTGACAAACACAGGCCACATTAATATCCCAAATCAAACTTATATTACAATTATTTGCTCCAGAAGCTAGAGCTTTGGGCTGTTCAGTAGTATATTTGGAAGACATCCACATTTTTGATGGCAATGTTTTGTAATTAGAATCCTTGCTGGTTCTAAATCTTTAAATGATGATGATTATCATTTATTATTTCAGAGCTCTCAAAACACTCAGATCCTCTATGTCTTCAAAGGTGGCAGCCATAAGAATAAATAGCACTCTAGCCTTTGGGTGCAGTACTAGCTGAGTTTAGAAGGCCTGAGCTCAGGACTACTTAAGGCTGGTAGCGATTGATTCATATGTGTTAGTGACACTTGATCTCAACTAACACTGGAGGGAAGGAAATTAGTTGCATAATTTTTAGAACAGCCTATGCCTGCTAATCTTACTCATGTGTGATCCCATTGAAGATACTCCAGTGAATAATGGTTTACAGAATCAGACCTATATTAGGGCTTGTCAAAATTTTTCATATAAACTGATTTCATGGCTAATTGGGTTTTCAGCTAAAGAGTGGCTGCTTTCTGTGCAAAAATCTCAATTTTTCCGTTAAATATTTCAGCCAAAAACTGAAAATTTATGGCTGAAAATGAGAGTTGCAGTGGCTTGGGGGAGTTGTAGTTTGCGCCTCATGCCCCATTCTTCTTTATGGGAGGGAATCCCAGATGGATGACATCTCCCATAATGCATCAGAGTCAGAGACTCCATGATGGACAGCTTCTTCTCAGCAACAAGTGAAGTATGATGCATTTTGGGATATGTAGTACAGCTGGGGATCCCAGCCCATAGAGGGGAATAAGGGACATAAGGAATAAACCTCAACTCCCATCAAATACTAAAACTCTCATTTTTGGCTGAATTATTTTGATTTTCCAGTTTCTGTTTAAAAAGCAAAATTTTTCTTGAAACTTTTTGATGAAAATTACAGTTCTTTTCATTTTTTGTTGAAGATTTCTATGTGAAAACACTTGGCTTTGGGCCAGCTCCATCTTATACTTTTTGTTCAGAGAAATAGCCACTTAAATAGGATAGGAGACCAGTATTATAGGGCCAGGACTGTTCTATAAATAAACACAAAATGACAAAGGGTAAATCTATTTTCTTACCTCTTGTAATAGCCAGCAACTTTGCTCTGTATAACCCATTGACTACATAGGATGACTCCCGATCAATAATTTTGTTCAAAAAGATTTCACCAGTTGTGGGGTTGACTCTGAACCAGGCACCTGGATCATGTCCAATCCGATATCTGTTTTTGATTTACAAAAACTGCTCAGGATTATGTTTAATGTAAAGTACTACAAACATGATAGTACCAGATACTCAGCTGGTATAAATTAGCATAGTTTCATTGATTTCAATGGAGATACAGCAATTTCCATCAGCTGAGGATGTGGCCTCAAATTTTGTTTTTATGAGAAAATTATTAACTTAACATTTATATTGAAATAAAGTTTAATGTGTTGGAGAAATACAAATATACTAACAGGTTTTATAAACTATGACATTGCATAAGAGTACAATGTTCATTACAGCTTTAAAATATATCTTACAGCAGCCTGTACACTACCTTTCCTTTATTCAGTATAATTAGCACAGGGATCGGCAATGTTTGGCACGCGGCTCACCAGGGTAAGCCCCCTGGTGGGCCGGGCCAGTTTGTTTACCTGCCATGTCCACAGGTTCAGCCGATCGCGGCTCTCACTGGTCACGGTTCGCCACTCCAGGCCAATGGGGGCAGCAGGAAGCAGCAGCCAGCATATCCCTTGGCCCGTGCCACTTCCTGCAGCCCCCATTGGCCAGTGAACCACGGCCAGTGGGAGCTGCAATCGGCCGAACCTGCAGATGCGGCAGGTAAACAAACAGGCTCGGCCTGCCAGGGTGCTTATCCTGGCGAGCCACATGCCAAAGGTTGCTGATCCCTGAATTAGCATGATAGAAAATCAGCCATGTAATACAAGAAAAATTTTATTCAGGAGATCTGGTGACATTTTAAACCTTGCAAGCAGACCTCATACAATTTGTCAAATCCCCTAGAATAAGCTCATTATACTGTAATATACTGCTACTTGTTAATTTAAAAATATTTGTCACTTTAAGATACTTCCATGTACGCTAAAGTCTGAGTTCTAAAAGTCCTTAATCTGGCAAATATACCATTGGCTTCGAAAAGATATTTGCCCGAAAAATACCTGAATATGGATTGAAAGATTTGGCCCTATATTTCCCCAGACCCATGCTGTGGTTAACATGACATCCCATTCTAATAGTAATGTAGGGCCTAATCCTGCAAACTCTTCCTAACACCAGTGAGTACCACTGAAATCCCATTGAACAGTATATCACATCACATCATATAGTTATCTGCCTTTTTATGTTATCGTCTGCTCTATAGAAAATTTTCGAACTCTCTCTTCCTATATATGTAAGTTGGTATGTATTTAGGTAAATATATATTCACTAGGAACTAATCCTGCTCCCATGGAAATCATGTGCAAATTATCCTGTTGATAATCTCTATGTACAGACAGACACAAAGTGAAATAAACTGCAAAGTTATCACTGATTTCAATAGGAATACATTATAGGATGAGCTGGTAGTGACCTCTATATTTAAGCTACTCTTACTTTCCATTATAAAAATATATTGTGATTTTAAAATTTTTCCTCTTATTATTATTACTCAGAAACTGACAACTACATTGTTTGCAGCAGACCTTTCAAATTTGGCAGGGAGAAAACCCCAAGGCTAGATGAGAGACTTTCATTGTCTAATTAATTTCCATTCAGGTTCAGCTCAGTTATAAACTGTTAGGCACCAGCATTTCCCCCCTTTTGCATTTAAGTCTAAAGAAAATTTGGGCAGTTTAGCAAACTAACATGTAACTAAACATGAACATTCTAAAGAGCTGGGCCCTTGCTGCCACCAAAGCATGCACTGGCAGCCGCCAAAGCACAGGGAAGTAGGGAGAACACCTGGTATAGGCTCCCCTCTGCCAAATTCCCCACTGCATGCTCCAGACCCAGCACATGTCCCTAGCAGCCCTTCTCGTGGCACAGAAAGGGGAAGGTGCCCCTCACTTTCCAGGAAGTGTGAGAAAAATTTGGGCTGGGCTCCCCATTACCACCCTTGGGATCCAGGGCATAGAATCGACAGTACATTCGTGGGGAAAAGTATTTTCCTTTTGTAGTTTAAGTAGTAGAATTCTGTGCTGCAGAGATAAAAATCCAAGGTTCACCTGCTGATGATACTTGAGGGGACTTGGGCAGTTTCAATTGCACATAAAAGAATTTGTTTTTATATTTTTCTAAAAAGGAAATGACAAAAAAGCCTCTTTTTAAAAAGAGAGTTATTTAGATTGCAAAACCAAACACTCAGAAGTTAAGAGAGGCCAGATTCATGGTTACTTGTGCAAACTTATTCTGATCCCTTTGTGCATGTGTTATGATATAGTTTTTAAAGACATGATCTCATACTATTTTTTTCCCATAAGACTCCAGCCTCCTTCAGTGACTAGACTGAATGCACAAGGAACTAGAATTAAAGATTCCTGGGTGACCATAACACTGACATTTTCTAACTTTCGAGTGCTTGACTTCACAGAATGTATGTTCTTTTAATGTAGTTTTTTAATGTAAGATATTATAAATCCTCAAAGGACAAACAATCAGATCAGACCAGATAATCTCATGTGACTAAAACTGATTTAGCACCATGTTTTTTCCTAGCAGCTAATATTCATTAGGACCAGCCAGCTAGACATTTACTGGGCAAGGTCCCATACTCATGAAATTATTTGAATTGTCTTTGGCAATACAGGGATGTGATGAATACAAAACTGTCTCTTTGGAATATACATTGCTGTGTAATGTCTTTTAGAAATGAAGAGACAATATTGTTGCTGACTTTCCTATATGCTTTGTTTAAAATGTATCTGTTACCTGTTAGGATGAAACATTTTCAAATTATTTAAATGGTTATTTATTGCTTTATTTAGTTTTTGAAATCTTTCTTGTTTTGAAATGTGCATCTGCCCCAGACTCTGATTCTGTTCCATGGTCTGGAATAGAGGATTCCTTCCACTCCCTGAGTACTCAGGTGCTCACATCATTATTCAGGCTGGATGATGGGGAGAGGATGTTACTCACAGAGAGTAAAGACAGTCTTACCTGACATTTGATGCAGTTTTTCCAGTTTCCTCATCAGTGGCTGTATATACTCCAACCATGTAATTAGACATGGCAGCTATTGATAAGCTTCTTGGCAGAAAAAAGCCCCTTGAAGATGGACTAAAGCATGGTGGTTCTATCACATTTTTTACACTTATTGCTAGCGGTGTTCCCATAACTTGATACTGAGTAGCAACTGAATAGTGGAATGCAGCTTTGTTTCTAACACCAAAACTCAGTGGATAACTTTGCATGTATTCATAATTCAGCGGCTAAAAATGTTAGAAACAAAGAAATAGGAACTTAGTCAAATCCATAAACTCTCAGTTCATTCATTAATTTTAGATGAATGAACACACACCCACCCCTCTATTCCCAGTAGATTCTCTCTTACTGCCGTTAGAAAGGGATGTCCTTTGACTGGACAGCAGGGAATGAGAGAAGTCCAAAACACATGCATGACAGGGATGGGGGCTGCCCCTGTCTTTGGTTCTCTGCAAAGGTGGTTGGGGCCAGCTGATTCACTGCTGCGGGGCCTCTTTTGTCTATTGAAGCAAGCCCAGGATTTTTGAAAGCCACGTACTCTTCAGCTGGGAAGGTATTCTGAGAGTCAGGGCTGTCTGGGGGAGATCTGCGAAAGGGACTACAGCTAGGAAGCCATTAAAGTTAAAGTTGAGCAGGATCCCAGGACCAGATGCTTGTCCCGCTGAACTCAAACTACACCAGAACGCAGCCCAGAGTAAATCTTAGGAACCCAACAGGGGAGACACAATCCCAGCTGCAGCACTCCAAAGATGTCAACAGGAGCTGCCAGGCTGCTTGCCTCATCACTGCCAGCTTGCTCCAGCTCCATGACAGTAGAACCCTTACACTGTGAAGGAGGGAGTTGGCGTGTACCTGACCTGTAAAGCTCCTACATTTTATGAGATTGGGGGTTCTGATCCAGCAGACTTGGTAGGGGCAGGAACCCCTCTTCAAGTCTCTTTCTGCAGCTGATATTTTTTCTTTAGCCTCCTTGCTCTTCTAGTTCCTTCTATCCTACTCCTCCAAGCCTCTGGTCGGTCTTTTATGTGCCACAAAAGAGAGATTTATGTGGCTGCTTTACAAAAGTCACATAATCACATAGTACTTGGGGCTTTGCTCAGAAACCTATTATTCTATGTATCACTCTAAATTTAATTTTCTAATTCTAAAAACAAATTAACAAAATATTTATGCTCCTATAGATATATCATATGCTTTAAGACAAAGCACATATAACTATTAATGGGGGAACCTAAAGAAAAAAATCCATATTCAAACTATTGTGCTTAATCAAAGTTACATTAAGCTGAAAAAAGCCAAGAAATATAAAGTTAAAATTGACATCCCCTTTTTTACTCTTTGTTTTTGCCACAGTGGCAGGAAGGAATGTTAGCCTTAACTTTTATTTTCTTTGCTCTTGCCAATGTGTACTGCTATATGAATAGTATATAGTAGCTATGTAAACCACAGCTCTGGTAAGGAACATGAATAGGGGCATCAAAAGCAAACTGTAAAGACACGGAGAATACAGCCATTGGCACTATAGGGAGTGTCCTGATGAGAGGCTCTCTCATGGAGGCACACCATGCGCATCCCTTGTGTGAGATGGTGGGAATGGGAAGCAAGCTTTGAAACAAAGGGTTCCCACCACACGCAAAAGCTATATAAGGTAGGGGAGTGACATCATCTTGGTTCTTCATTGACTCCTCACCCAGGAAGACTCCTGGAAACACCTGAGGAACAAAGACTGAACTGGGGGCAGTGCGGGACCCAGGCTAAAGAGAGCTTTAGCTGGTGAATGGAACACCCTGGGGATTCCAAGCTGTAAGCAAGTGCAACTTGCCCCTTAAGAATCTGCAGCCTGCTTGTATCATCACTTAGGGTGATGATACAAGCCAAGAAATATAAAGTCAGTCAGTCAGTGTAAGATGGTTGTGAGGCCATAGCCCCTTCCTGAGCTAGGGGAAAGAAAGTATCCAGCTCTACTCTCAGCATAGGATTCTCTTGCAACTTATACACAGGGAGTGCATGATTTGGGATTCCCCTGCATTTTACACACATCAGAATCTGGCCCTTAATGATATGGAAATGTCATTTTAAAATCTGTGAATTATAATACTTAGACATCCTTACCTTAATAACCCTCAGAATACCCTCATTAGTTGCTGGATCTGTTATGAATTCAAAGCAGTTGTCTTCATTGCCAGATATAAAGAAAAATTCTGCCAACCAATTGTCCGAAAACTGTTCATCAGCATCCAGAACTTGTATCCGTAGCAGTTCTGAACTGAGTGAATTTTCCACAATAGTTGCTGAATACTAGAATGACAGATGCACACTGTTAACAAGCACTGAAAAGATATTTTGTAATGAAGAAGCACTACAGAAAGGCATATGTTGATTTTACATTTCTGAAATATGTTATCTTCACAATCAATACTAGTTGTGAAAATATCATGTGCCCCACATAGGGTGTGGTTCTGATTGCTGATTCAAATGTGTGTATTGCCTCAGATGTCTGTGAAATCATTCTGGATGAAGTCAATGGGTTTTTTCCATGAATAAGGACTGAAAAAATCCTGCGCATGGACTACATAATTTGTCCCCCACTTCATATGCATGAACAACACCCTAGCTGGTTTCATGAGATGCAAAAGGAACCTGTGCATTTGCCATCAGAATTGTGCGTGTAGACCAGAGGTGCTGACTTTTGTTTTTGCTAGTGGATGCTTTTGAAGAGGTGTGTGTGTTGGGGGGGGGCACTCTGCAAGTGGTGGGGGGCTATTTTCAGCATATTTATACACTTTTCATATTCTAGTTATTGAATGTGTCTATCATTGGTATCTTTACTATTTTAACAAAGATTCAACTGTTATGAACTACATAATTACATTATCATGACTTACCGTATATTAAGATCATGGCAATCACCTACAAGCTGTCTTCACTAACAGTTTAAAGACATTATGTCTTACTATAGCTTTCTGGATGAAACTGTCAGCAATCTTAATTATATCTAGGTTCCCTGGTATTATTTTGATACACGTTAAGGACAGCTACATTATTCTGTTGTGTCTGATCCATTGATGACGAGATAATTTTTAAGTCTTCTGAAGCAGGAGAATGAGCATTCCACAGTTCAGGATTATACAGGCACAGTGAGAAGGATTCTTATGAATTTGCAGTACTCTGGAAACAGTGCTTCTAAAGTACTACAAATGACTCCAAGATCTCTTTCTTGATGGATTAACAGGTAATTTAGGCAACATCCTTTTGTATGTACAGTTGGGATTATATTTTGCCATTTGCATTACTTTGCATCTATCATTGAATTTCATCTGCCATTTTGTTGCCAAGTCACCCAGTTTTGTGAGATCCCTTTGTAACTCTTTGCAGTCTGATTTGGACTTAACTATCTTCAATAATTTTGTATCATCTGCAAACTTTGCCACCTCACTGTTTACCCCTTTTTGCAGATCATTTATGAATATGTTGAACAGCACTGATCCCAGACCAGTACAATCCCCTGGGGGAAGAGGGGGTAACCTCTATTTACTTCTCTCCATTCTGAAAATGGACCATTTATTCCTACCCTTTGTTTCCTATCTTTTAACTGGAGTGCCTGGGAATGCTTTCAGGATCATCTAATGATCCTTAATTTAATTTAATTTAATTTAATGACAAGCCTTTTGTTATCTTAATCACCCTGCCTCTGTTTATAAACAAACTCCCTGCCTCAAGGGCAGAAGTTGTTAGCAGCACAGAACTCATCACATTCCATACTCAAGCTCAGACTCCTGGGTGCTGAGCAGCCACTCTTTTTTCACTCCGGGTGCTTGACCCCAGAGCACCCACGGAGTCAGTGCCTATGCTGCAGCAAAGAATCCTGTGGCACCTTATAGACTAACAGATGTTTTGCTGCTTCTACAGAACCAGACTAACACGGCTACCCCTCTGATACTTGAGTGCCTATGCTGTAGACCATGGGCCAGGTTGTGGAATGCTTACCTATGTTGGTGAGCATTAGGACTATTCATAGGAGAAAGTTCTCCTGAGAATGAGTAAGGGCTCCACTGATTATCTCTGTGATGTTAGGCATAGAAATGTTAGTGATGTTATTTTTTATGGGAAAAAAAAACTTACTGAACTCTGTGAAAGAATTGGGAAATTATCGTTGACATCAAGAACTTTAATAGCACAATTACAAAGGGAGGAGATTCCATCTGCAGCTCCATCGCGGTCTGAGGCTTTCACAACAAGAGAGTAGCTGCTATGTTGCTAAATTGGAAAGAAAAATGAACTCATTATTTACAAGTTAAAACATAATGAATATTAATTTCTTGCTGCTCTTTTCAAATACACCAATTTGTTATAGATACAAATATTTGCTATAATACAGTAAAAAACCCATAATGTATCTATGTATTATAACAAAATAAAGCCTTTTCAATCTTCTATTTCACTTTTGTAACACTAAATACATTATTCTCTCCCCCCTCTCTCACACACACATACTTTCAGACTGAATATTAACATATTGAAGCTTTTACCTCTCTGTCAAGATAATTTGCTATGTGAACTTCTCCAGTATGTTTATTTAGAATAAACATTGATGCACCTGCAGGTTCCTGACTCTCTATCTTGTAGGCAATTTTGGAATTCAAGTGATTTGGTTCATCTGCATCCATGGCAATTATTTTCATCACCAGAGTATCTAGGAATTAAGACAATATCACTTAAATTGGCATAAGAGCCCTATTTTGTTAATTTAAACTACTCAGCAAGACAAGCAGTCATCAAAACACAATAATTATATTACCTATAAGGAGCTATGTTTAATTTCATTTACTAAGAAAATAATAGAAAGTACTTAATTTAGTAAAAGGATGGCTGTACTTATTTCAAGTGAAATCTATAGGTTTGTGATCATGAACATCGTTTACACGCCATGGAAGTGGTTATCATGATGTGATAAGCAGGGGTTTGGAAACTGATATCAGTGAATTTTTAAAAAGTTAAAATCAGGATTGTAACTATTTATGATTTTTCCCATATTAAGTGATTTTTATTTAAAGATGAAGATATATGTTGGCTACTCTAGTATTTTGAAATGCCAGCAAACAATAAATTAAGTATTGTGTTGTTTGTTAAAGATGATATACTGCACATATAATCACACTATATTTTTTAAATTGTATTCTGATCTCGCATATATATGTAGGCTGCATAAACATCCATTTAAGTTTAGAATAACATAGTAACAACAAATTAAAAGTTTGTTTTAATGAAATCATGAAAATCAGACTTCATGCTGGGTTTTTTTGGAGAACGTCTTCATATTCAGTAGTTTATGTTGATGCCTTCCTGGAATTTTGTATATTCATTATACTTTGCAGTATTAAGTACACCAAAACCTGCTTCCATATTTCAGTCTATCAAATGAGTTAATTTTATTCACAAGGCTTTAAACTGGACAGCTGTGTTATAAGTTTCCATGGGTTAAAATTTTGCCTTTAATCTCAATGGTTAAAGTAGATGAACTTTGAAATTCTATGACCCGAGTTATGCAGGAAGTCAGACTAAATGATCACAATGGTTCATTTGGGCCTTTAAAAATATGAATACATGACAATAAGTAGGGGGAGTTCACTAATTTTTTGGCTGTATGTTATCATGGATGTTGATATCATATGGTTAAACAAATTGCATCATTTTGTGCAAAGAGACAAGGCAGGAGGAAAAGAATTGGGGCATTTGAAAGGAATTCACGTCCCTAAGCAGGCCTATAGCACATAGTGTGGAGCTGTGAAGGGGAACAACCACTTTGCTCTCAACCATCCTCTCCACCCACTTAAGGATTGCCAGGAGGCGAAAGGGAACTGACAGAGCCATTAGGTGTCCCCTAGTTTCCTGCTTCATGCATGGTACAGATATGGCAATATGTCCCTTTTTCATAGGAGGAGAGAGAATGCTGGAAGAAGCAGACTCTCCCACTTTCATTTATTGACTTCCAGGGCTTGACTTCACTGCAAAATTGCCTTGTGTTAGAATATGACTTGTGAAGAGTTGAGCTAACTAAATGATGCTTCCCATAACATTGGGATCAATCTAGACAAGGACAAGTTGTGGTCAACATTGTATCAGCTACTTGTGGCTAAACCTGGTCACAGTAAGCAATTACTTTTTAAAAAATGCTTTCTTAAAAAAGCATTACATATTAAGGGCACGTGAAGTAACTTGCAGGATTAGGGCCTAACAGAAAAACAGTTCAGAATTCTTCTAATATAAAAGTTGGACACTGCCAAATATAAGTGTCCTTAATTTAAATAGCAGTAAGTGGTTTTCATCAGTTTTGTTTTAAGTCACAGTATTGGCTATCACAAAGTCAGGGCTTTGAACCTTCAAATGTATAGTCATGTGAGTAATCTTTATAGTCCCATTCAGTTCAATGATACTGCTGATGTGTACAAAGATTATTCACATGAGTAAAGTCAGTAGGAATTCTCTTGGTAGTAAGCCCTGTACTTAGTAGAAAGGGTTTGCCGTATTAGGATGTTACTTTGCAGTTGCTGTCAGCCACATTTTTAGTTATACAAACACATATTTTCAGATCAAGACACATGGGGAAAATTGTATTATTTATAAATATATTTACCCTCACAAACAAGTAACCAAACTTAAAAAGAAAAAAAAAAGAACTTTCCTAAAAAATTCTAAATGCGACAAGAATTTGTTAGAAAACATTATGAGCAGCTGAAAAAAGGCGTGGCAATTGTCTTGCAGTCTCCACTATTGCTAAGGCTACTGACAATTGCTGTAATATGTGCACAAAATAGTTACTTACTCTCCATAGAGCTCTCTTCAATAGATCCCATATACATTGCTTGTGAAAATATTGGCGCATTGTCATTTATATCCAGAACTCTGACTCGAAGGTCCAGAGGCGGTTCTAAATCTCTACCAGTAAGTGCATGTTTAGCAAAGCAGTGAATCTGGATAAAGAGGGTTACAAATATATATAGTTTAAAAGAAGAAGAAGAAACAAACTCAAATTTTGAAAATAATTATTAATTGAAACGTTGCTTCCCTCTCTGTCAGCATTCATCAAAAGACGGTATGAAGTAAAAAGGAAAGGAGAATATACTGTGCTAATAAATGGATTGTACAACACTTACAACAAATTCTGAGGTCACCTCTCGATCAACTATTGATGTTATATTAATTTCTCCAGTTCTTGAATTAACAACAAAGATCCCATAAGGTGGCCTATCAATCCCTACTCCAGAGATGCTGTATATAACTGGTTGGTTTTCTTCGCAATCTGATCGAATCTACAACAATAAACAAATGGAAAATATTATTTTTATCACAGTTTACTGAGAACACAAGTGATGGCATCTCCCCTCACAAAGCCTTACAGAATTTTCAGTTACTCTCCTCATGGGCCCCACAGACTGCATAATGTCTGAATTCTCTTTAACATAGTGGGCTGGATGTAGCCCCTTAGGGTATGTCTACACTACAAGACTATTTCGAATCAACTTAAGTCGAATTTGTGGAATCGACCTTATGAAGTTGAATTTGTGTATCCACACTAAATACACTAATTCGACTGTGTGAGTCCACAGTAACGGGGCCAGCGTCGACTTTGGAAGCGGTGCACTGTGGGAAGCTATCCCACAGTTCCCGCAGTCCCCGCTGCCCATTGGAATGCTGGGTAGAGCCCCCAATGCCTGCTGGGGGAAAAAATGTGTCGAGGGTGGTTTTGGGTAACTGTCATCATTGAACCGTCAATCACGCCCTCCCTCCCTCCCTGAAAGTGCCTGCAGGCAATCTGTTCGTGCACTTTTCTGCTCAGTGACAGCGCGGGCGCCACAGCACTGCGAGCACGGAGCCCGCTGCAGTTATGGCCGTTGTCAACTCCTCGCACCTTATCGTCCACCTCTTCCACAGTCAGCTGCTGAGAAATAGGGCTACTTTTCAATGGTGCTGCGAGCACTGGTGGACCATGGGGGACGTTTTACGTCGGGTGGCCAGGCAAAGTTCATGACGCGCGTGTTTTCAGGAACTCTGCTCTGTTTAGACGCCTGCAGGAAGGTAGTTTCTTCCTGGACCACAAAATAACTCTTGGGGATGTGCAGATGCCTATAGTGATCCTCGGGGACCCAGCCTACCCGCTAATGCCCTGCCTCGTGAAGCCCTATGCAGGCGCCTTGCACAGCGACAAGGAACTCTTCAAGTACCAGCGAGCAGCGAGCAGCGTGACCTGTGACTGATCAGTTTCTTTACAGAGAAGCTGAAGCTGCCCCTGTTTCTTTACCAAGTTACTGTTGACTAGCATCTGCAGTTACATACCCCGTCCACCCCGCTTCCCCCACTTCCAACACACGTTTAAAAATAAAATACATGTTCCACTGTAACTTTACAAAGGTTTCTTTATTGATGACTTTGCGTTAAAGGGTTGAAACTGGGACGCAGACTGTGCTGGGTAGGGTGTGCGGTGATGTAAAGACCGCCTCTAAACTCGAGGAATGACAGGCTCCTGCTCCCAGAGCGGTCTGCAGTGCCGGACTGGTTGTTTCAACGGAGCCTGCCATCCCTCCTTTTTGGGACTCTGTGTGCGGGGGCTATGTGGCCTTGCTGCTGATGCTGCTGAGCTCGCCCCGATGTCCAACCATGAAATGAGATTCAAACTGTCCAGACAGGAAAAGGAATTCAAATTTTCCCGGGGCTTTTCCTGTGTGGCTGGTCAGAACATCCAAGCTCGGACTGCTGTCCAGAGCGTCAACAGAGTGGTGCACTGTGGGATAGCTCCCGGAGCTACTAAGTTCGATTTGCATCCACACCTAGCCTAATTCGACATAGCCATGTCGAATTTAGCGCTACTCCCCTCGTCGGGGAGGAGTACAGAATTCGAACTAAAGAGCCCTCTATGTCGAATTAAATGGCTTCCTGGTGTGGACGGGTGCACGGTTAATTCGAATTAATGCTGCTAAATTCGAATTAAAGTCCTAGTGTAGACCAGGCCTTAGAGAGCTTTCTAGTGCTGCTCTTTCAGGATATATCTACACTTCAGTTAAACACCCATGGCTGACCTGTATCAGATTACTCAGACTTGCGGGGCTTGGGCTGCGGGGCTACAGAGTGCAATGTAGACATTTGGGCTTGGGCTGGAGCCTGGGCTCTGGGACCCTCCTGCTTTTCTGCCCCATTGCTTCCCTGCAGACTAGTCAGACACTATCCCAATCCTTGCTCTCAGGGATTCCTAAAAGTGGGTGGGGAAAGAGAGCGCCATTATGAAGTGATAGTGTAGCTGGCATCAGACAGAATGTATGCTGCCCTTCCCAAAAAATGGAGCAGCATTCATGCTCCACTTGTGCTCTAGGAGGCCTCTGTACTGCCACAAGAACACTCAGTACCACAGTCTAGTCCACAACTTTCTGATCTTATGTGGGTATGGTAATCTCAGTAGAACCAGCAGCTCTAGAGCTCCTTCCCTCTTATATTTCCAGGTCTCCACCAGTTAGCTCAGTTAGATCTCTAGCTTTATCAGTTTTTCTTTGCAACATACTTTCTAATCAATAAACGACACTTACTTTGGCAATTGGATTTCTCCTTGAATTATCTTCTCCTTCCCTACAAGCTGCAGCAAATTTAATCCATTCCCGTTTTTGTCTTCTGAAGGTTTTCCATCGTGCCACACCATTTTCATTCCATTCTTTCACCTTAGGTAGATGACAAGCAGTCTGAATACAGTTGTAACGAATATAGACTGGTAGGATTTTAACAGTGTAAAGTATGGAAGACAGTAGATAGTAAACAGTATGAACATTAGTATAGACTAATGATCTGTTTATAAAGCTTATAGTCCCAGAGCCTAAGCCTGCACATCCTTACTCTTGCAAGTTCTTGCTCATGTGAGTAGTCCGCTGGCTTCAATAAAATTAGGAGTTTGCAGGACCATATCTCTTTCCTTAGCAGGTCAACATTTAAGTATTTTTTTTCAGGTTTTATGGTCCAAAAATATCTTAGCTTACAAAAGCCTTTCAATTCTCTATTTCATTTTTAATGATAGTTACATTTTCATTGCTCAGAAAATCTGCTCTTTAATAACTATTTTTATAAATATATTACCTCTACATGAAATCCAATGCTGAAATCCAAGAATACCTGCAAATACAGTAATACAGTTAGTCGAATACAAAGGTTGGGTATCTTTCACTGACAAATCTAAGAAAAATGTACTGAGCCATATTTGGCGCTCAATCTGTGTGTTTCACACAAGGAGTTCTGCATGTGAAATGAGTAGATATATCCTGAAAAGAGCTGTGCACAGATGATGAAATTCCTTTTGTCTATAAAAAGCCTGAGTAATCTGGCTTTAAGTGGGTAAACTGTGGGACTGAGAAAGCAAAACCCAGTCTCTACATGCCATTAGGGCACAGGGCTGCAGCAATGCCCCATGCCTCATGTGCTACCCTAGCACACCATGACACTTTGTGAGGAGGCTGCTGAATTGCTTGGGCATTCCCTTGACACATGCCCTCTCTCCAGCCTGCTACCATCACTGCTTTCTGTGCCTTTTCTGTACAGCTTCAATGTGGAGCTTAAATGGTATGGAGGGCTTTGTGTTAGTCCTCACATCAGTGTAACTTTTACCCAGATTTCTTTTCAAGTTTGGACTAAAGGAGCAATTTCACAATAGCTAACTTATGATCATGTGTTGAATGGTTTGATCACAAATAGTAATATTTTTAGAATGTAAACACTCCAGTTAAGAACTGTGATGTAGCCACAGAAGCTATTCACCCAATGGCCCAACACTGCTCCCATTTCAGTCAATGGGAGATTTGCCATTTACTTCAGCTGGAACGGGAACTTCAGTGGGGCTATTTGCCTGGATAAGGTGAGCATAATTTTGTCCTAATGCTACAAACAATGTTCTGGACTTATTTTTTTTTGTTGAAAAAAATAATCAAAGGAACACAAAGCCAAGAGGAACAAAGAAATTAAATTGATCTGAAGAAGGAGTGCTAGTGCTATCATTTCTATCAGAGAATAATAAGAAAAAGCAAAGGACAGTTTATTCCATCCTTCAAGGGGGAACTCCTCAACAAAGGCTCTTTCTGTAAAAAAAACTAAGAGCCGAGTATGGCTTATTTCCTGTATGGGAAATGAATCCCTTCAATAGATCATGGTGGTTTTTGCAGGGAACAGGAGGAGTTGCACAAGTTCTTCCTTTTCTTCCCTTAACTATGGAAGATGTTCTGATAAAATAGAAAGCAAAGGTCAAGCATTTCACCAATTTAAACCCTCTATTACATCATTGACATCTATGGGTAATATAGGGCGTAAATCATTATGGCACTTGCCTGATATACTAAGCCTCCCTCCTCCCGATGGATCAATTTGCATTCCCCGGCCTTAAATCCACCACACATATAAAACATATAATACAACAATTAATATTTTCCATTTCTTTATGTCTTTATTTCAGTCCTTTACCTAACTTAATCACTCACCAATGTTTATATATTAAAATAATTTGGGGTTTATATAATCTAAACAATGACTGCTCCGTCAAATGTCAAATATATATCAAAATACTTTTTACACATTGTGTAGGTTAGACATAACATTTCTTCTACAAACAGGACAATACCAGCTTTTTAGTATCAGATTCTAAAATAAAAAAAGTTTTCAACATTGTAATAACTGACTTATAAATAGGCATGAATGGAGTTGTCTAGTGACCTAGACTCGGTAAAATGGGCTGCTAAGAAATATGATAAATAAACTTTAGTTTGCAATAAAAACAAGGAGTTGACAATCTTAAATTTCTCAATAATTCATCACGTTTTAGATGTTTGTCATAACAGGGGTGGTGTGAACTACAGTATTGGTAAAAAACGCAGGACTGAATAATGGCAACCCGTGTTCAAGTCCTGGCATTACTACTGTCTTGTATGACTTTGAACAAGTCACTTATGGTTCCATCTGGCCGGGTCCACATTAAGGTTGTGAGAAAGAAGTGCTGAGCCATCATGAGAGCTGCTAAAGATACTGGCCCTGATTGCTATTGAAGTTAGCTGAGCAAATAGTACAAAACTGGGCTGTTAGGGCCAGATCCTACCTCCACTGAAGTCAGAGACATCTATTGATTTCACTGGAAGTGAAAGCGAGTCCTTTAAAGGCTGCCAACAATTTTATATTTAGAAAAAAATATGAAAATCTGTTCCCCCTCTACTTACCTTCTAAGACCCTGAGTTCAAGGATCAGTGTTTTCCTTGTAAGAACTGATCACAACACAAACATCTAAAACTGAGTATTGTGTTCTGCTTTAGCATTACTGATGTCTTCAACTCCTGATGCTGTGGCACAGAATCCTAAGCTTTATCCTTGGCAGGTAAGTGAAGGATAAACTATTTTTCAAACATTTTGTTAGAAAATATAATTCATATTTCATAAATGTCTGTTCATAATTTAGAATCCTAATGTATTTTTAAATTTAAAAATTTAAACATTCTTTAAATGTGCATAAACAAAATTAAATAAAAAATATCTCATCTGATCTGATTCTGTCAGAGTGGGTTTCTCAAAGAGAGGACTACAAGACAAGGTCATTATAAGAGAGATTTATTGGTATAAAGGCTGCAATTGTTCTTACTAGATTCATTCCAAAGTTCATACCTAGGCCAATATACTGGCTTGGTTTAAGTGTAGGGGGATATGCTCTGTGCCACTCTTCATATCATAGACTCACAGAATATCAGGGTTGGAAGTGACCTCAGGAGGTCATCTAGTACAACCCCGTGCTCAAAGCAGGACCAATTCCCAACTAAATCATCCCAGCCAGGGCTTTGTCAAGCCTGACCTTAAAAACCTCTAAGGAAGGAGATTCCACCACCTCCCTAGGTAACCAGGGACGGCTCTAGACATTTCGCCACCCCAAGCACGGCGGCACGGGTGCGCTCTGCCAGTCGCCGGTCCTGCGGCTCCGGTGGACCTCCCGCAGGCGTGCCTGCGGGAGGGTCCGCTGGTCCTGCGGCTCCACCGAAGCCGCAGGACCAGCGGACCCTCCGCAGACACACCTGCGGGAGGTCCACCAGAGCCGCGGGACCAGCGGACCCTCCGCAGGCACGCTTGCAGGAGGTCCACCAAAGCCGCGGGACCAGCGGACCCTCTGCAGGCATGCTGCCGAAGGCAACCTGCCTGCTGCCCTCCCGGCGACCGGCAGAGCACCCCCCGCAGCATGCCGCCTCAAGCACACGCTTGGCGTGCTGGGGCCTAGAACCGCCCCTGTAGGTAACCCATTCCAGTGCTTCACCATCCTCCTAGTGAAAAAGTTTTTCCTACTATCTAATCATATGAGAAATTCTTACTTATATGGATGTTTCCATTGAAGTAAAAAAGATTAAGCTCTGGATGGAAAGCCCAGGGAAGTAAATGGAAAGATTCCCATAGAATTTAGTGGGCTTTGGATCAAGCCCTTACTGAGTAAGAAAATACTCATGTGAGTAAAGATTGCAGGCTCAGATCCAATGTGACGTTGCTTTAAGTGAGAAAAAGCTCAGGAGGAAAGAGCCATTTTTTAAAATAAAATTTGAAATACAACTTAGTTTAGTTAACTGTACACTTAAATATAGTATACAAGTGCAATTTGTACAGTACAGTTATCAGTTCACAGTGTCAGTTATGGATTTAGGCCCTGATCATGCATCTTTTTCATGAACAAGGACTTCTAATGTGAGTGTTACAGGATCAGAGCCTGATTTCCATTTGGCATTGAAAAGGCCCACCCAATGTGAGTGGCTCAATGGAGTTGTGGACCTTCTCTTTTCTCACCATCCTGGGCTATCTTTTATAGCCTTCTCTTCCCTGAAGCCCTGCTACCAAGCCCATCTCTCAGTGTACATATGTACTACTGTGCAGTAAGTCACCACAGTTTCATTTGCTCTGCATTTTAAAGAAATGGATTTTATGCCAAGTGTTGTGGAAGATAAAAAATAGTAGTTGTCACAGAAGTTACTATGTAGCCCATGGTAATTTCAACTCATGCATCCTTCCTGTAAACATTTTTCTCCAACAATTTACTGAATGAGTGTATTGTCAGAAGCTGGTCACTTAACACTGCTTGCTTTATTATTATTTTTTAAATCACTTTTCTCCAATGGCAATGAGGTTCACAAATGGCAAATTTGCCCCCTGGACTCTAATTGGCCATATTATGAACTGTTTATGCATGTTGGGGCCAGTTACAAAAGTAGTAGGACTGCAAGGAATCCCATTGAAATCAGTGGGACTGCCTTTGTGACCGCGTACCACTGAGTAAGGAAAAGGGCATGAGGAAAAACCCTGCCAAACATGACACTGATTCAGTGCCTATTAGGAGTTGCTTCCTTTGACAGAGCTCCTGTGCAGCCCCTTTGGGAATTAAAATGGAACCCTAAGAGACAGTGCTGGTAGCCTCACTGCTTCCCCTTCCTTAGGATGAAATCACCTCTGGCATGCAAGCAACCTTGTTGGCCCAGAAAGGTGTACAAGAGTTAGTTAATCTTGTCCAGTGTCTGTATTAATTGGTGTATATTATAAGACACAACACTGTAACTTATATTCCATATGTTCACATACTCTAAGCTATTCATTAGAATTCCTTTCTTCAAAATGCATAATCACAGGGTTGTGTTAAGGATACAGTATTACCACTGCACAATAATTGTGCTACTAAATACATCTTAAGTACTAATTTTTAAGGTTATGAATATTCATAAAATCTTTATTTTCAGCCTTGCCTGACCTGTAGATAACACAGCTGGCAAGCCATGACAGATACAAGTTTTACACTTGAGATTTTTCCTTTGCTCTTGGGCCCCCAACTAGTTGGGCATGTTCTGAACATGCAGCTCGGAACCGTTGGAGGAAGAGAAGGATTTCATGCAACTATACTCCATATTCACAGTTTGTGAATGGGAAGATTAGCTTCACCACTGTCCTCTAGTGGCTGCTCAACAGAAGAAAAAAAAGCCCTGACGCTACTTGTGGGTAATGGAGGATCTCCTACTTAGGAGATGTTTATTTTTTGAGTCAAGAGTCCTCATGCTACAAGTCCACATTGAGCTTATGAATGTGAAGTCTGTATACAATATAATAATAATGATGCTCTCTTATATAGCACTTTTCATCAGTAGATCTCAAAGTACTTCACAGTCTTTAGTATATTTATCCTCACAGTATATTTATCCTGGGAGGTAGGGAAGTGCTATTATTACCATTTTACAGATGGGGACCTCAGACACAGAGAGGCTAAATGACTTACCCAAGGTCACACAGGAAGTCTGTGGTGATATATCAATATTTGGTCTATTACACCAAACACCTACAGAGTTAAGTGCTGTAGTATCTATTCAGCCATTGCTTTGTTACATGTACAGCAACAGACACCACTGAAAGGGTACAAGGTGTGGGGAATTTTGGAGCAGGTAGGATTAAAGGGGAAAACTTGATAGCTTTGCTGGAAGGCTCGGGGGTTGAGCCTTGGTTCCCTTCAGTGTGCCATCAAAATGTTTGTCCTTCCAAGATCATGAGCCTGTGTGAGACTTCCTGCTGAAGGGAAGTCCATAGAAGAGCGAGTAGGTACTTGAGGGAGGTATTTGGTAGACTGGGGTGGGGGATACGAGGCTGAAAAAAATCATCTTTATTGACACAATCTTAAACATGTTTATGTTTAGTCTGTCTCAAAGCTTTGCAATTCAGTTGGATAATATGAAAGACCTGTGCCACTGTCAGTGGAGAAAAATCTGCAACAACACCATTAAAGTCACTGGAGCTACTCCAGATTTATACTGACATAACTGGGAGCAGAATTTGGCCCTTAGCATTTATATAGTGCTTTGCATCTTCAAAGCAATGTACAGACATTAACTAATCACTAGCTGCCTGCCAAGCAATATTATAATGTGCAATTATGGAATCCTCCCTGCTCCACCTACTCACATCCAAATGACTGAACATGCCCATAACTCCTTTTTTGCCCTGTTTCCCAACATCATTCCTAAAGGGCCTGATTCTATTCTCTTTGAAGTCAAGGGGAGTATTTGTTGATCTCGTTGGGAGGAGTATTGGGCACTCACACTCAATATATTAGTCATCCTTGTGCCACTGTGGTTATGTTTGTGTCAGGACTTTAGGTCATATACTGCACTCCTTACTCAGCCAAAACTCTCACTGAGTAAAGACCTGTGAGAACAAACCCTTCCTTTCATGAATGTCTATTTCCAGAGTTCTGTAACTCAACCATAAAAAAAACCCCAAACGAAACCAAACCACTGTATGCTAAATACTGAGCTATAGGGTTGAAGGTTAGGACTGAACTTTCCCCCTACATATTTAAACAACCCACATAGTATCGTCTAAATCAAAACAGAAAAGCATATTTCTCATTGCCATTAGCTTACTCATTGTCCTGTAATTAACAAATAGTTTCATTTTTAAGGGGAAACTTTGTACGATGACTTTTCTGGTAGTTGTTGATGATGTTACCTTTAAAATGGCCAGATGCTTTCTGTGATATATTGGAAGCTGAAAGGTGACACTTATACAACCCTGGTCCCACTGACGTTAATGGAAGTTACACTCCCCACTGCAATGAGAGCAGAATGAGGCCCAAAGCTTCATTCACTTTTAAACATTTGTATTCATGGAACTAAACACCTTAACAAGTTTGTCATCAGGATTTGTTCTCCTCTATCTCATAAATAATACAGGCCAAATCCCATAGAAATTCTGTGAGTTTCCATTTCTTAACTGACATTAACCATCCGAAAAATGAATGGAGAACTAACCCAAGTAAAGGCTCTAAGGACAATTGTTTTTCAAACTTGAGTTTCATAAGTTAGGTACTTAAATCCATATTTAGGCTCCTAAATAAAAATTTCCAGATTTCCAGTGGTGCTTACAACCCACAGCTTCCATTCAGCACCTCTGAAAATCAATCCACTTTTATTTAGGAGACTAAATATAGATTTAAGTACTTAACGGTAGACACTTTGAAAACTTTGGCCTAAGTTCCTAAAGCCAAAGTCTTCCCTTAGATACATGTTGCAGCTTCCACTGGCGTCAGTGGGTGTTCTACAGGCATATCCATGGGGAGGGTTTGGCACCTGCAGCATATTGTAATTATCCAACCAAATTATGAGTGGACAATGAAACCCATATCTTTGCAATTAGAAGAGAAAGTGAAGAAAATATATGGAAAAAAAGCGGCCAAGCAAGACAGGTGGTGAATTTAAGATTGTTATAAACTGACCATCACATGGTATCTGGAAGGAGATGAGTCATACTGAATCAAACATACAATTTCCACAAAACATGCCTGGGCAAGTACAACAAACAAAATCCAGTTCTACACCCTCTACTCATGCAAGTAATGCCTTTGAAGTCATATGAGTAAGGGTTGCAGAATCAGCCCCACGAATGGGGACATGTGTACTAAAAATTTAATACTTGCAGAGCACAGTCTGTTTCTGGTAAAATAAGGTTTTCATTTCAGAACGCATTCAGAATACTACAGGGTGTATATTTCTATAGCATTTTTATTTAGCTTAATTTGTTAATAATATGCTAATCCACCATCAAATATACACTCACATAGGTGTCTTTCATTAAAAAAAGAAAAACAAAAAATAGAGATGGATAACCTAACCTCTAAATCAATGTGAGTTTTGGGTGAGTTGGCGAATTTTGGCTCCTGGCCCATTAGGGTAAGCTGCTAGCGGGCCTGGACGTTTTGTTTACCTAAAGCGTTCACAGACACGGAGCCCCTCAGCTCCCAGTGTCCACAGTTTGTCATTCCCAGCCAATGGGAGCTGCGGGAAGTGCCACTTCCCACAAGTCCCATTGGCTGGGAATGACAAACTACAGATACTGGGAGCTGAGGGGCTCCGTGCCTGTGAATGCTCCAGGTAAACAAAACGACAATGTATTAGATATTCAATTCAATGATTCCATAGAGTTTAAAATCATCAAATTTTGGTGTAGACCCGTGTATAAGATGACCCCTGCTCTTTGATGTGTCACTTTTTTACCAAAAATATTTGACTTATGAACGAGTATATATGGCAATCTCTCTACTTTTATGTGTACAAAAAAGCCTCTTTCTTAGCCATTTGGACTGAGATTGAATTAAAATAAGATCCCTGTAAATTCCAGCTATGAACATTTGACCAGTCCTTCTGTGACAAGAGAAAGACATATTCCACTGGCTGTACTTGATATCTCTGCATAATGACCATCCATACAGCTAACACCTGCCAAAATGCGGTTAGTGTTTATATAGGCTTTCACTTCTCCTGGTTGAAACTGAAATCCTGACTCAGTCACAAAACTATGGTAACATTTATGTATTTTTTTTAAAAAATTAAAGTGCTGCAGTGTTGAAAGAGATTATTTTTCTACAGTAAAATGTGCACTCGAATGGACGGTAATTTATAGTACAGTAATAGTTTATGTTCACTGAAGTTCCAAACATGAATACCTATTACCATGTGATTTAATAAACCTCATCTTACCTAATGCTGATAATGTTAAATAAAAGGCTAAAATTGTTATTATGACACACAGTATTCCAGACCTGGAAGAGACCTGTATGTTGCATTAAACAAGCAGAAACTAATCTGAATCATAACCTTGTCTGGTTTTTGCCAAGCCTTAAAATTATTTACTTGGCCGCTGCCCATGTTGATTAGTTCTACTTTACTGAATGCAAAGCTAAGAGCTAAGGTTTGCTTAATCTTTCCAAAATAATCCCCAGTATTTTTTAATTCTATGTCAATAATCTGTTAGATATTGTTAGTAGTATTATTTTAAAAAGTTAATATAGGTGTACACTTCGTTGTATAGATTGTGTGAAACAAACTCCACAAAACAAACCATTGTACAGATAATCTACTCTTGTTAGGTTTTAGGGCCTTATAAGTGTCCTTAATTCTAGAAAAGCAAGATAAACTTTGAAAAACAAATCCCAAACAATAAAACAGAATATGATGCCAGAACAGATAGTCACAGAATCCTCTGTGATCCTCTTTTATATCTCTCTGGTTTTAGTTAATTTCAGCTTTCTGATGCCTACACCTTACACAACTATTCTGCCTTACTACAAGCACTGCTTCCTTTTTTTTGCAATAATATAAACAAACACAGTAAGAGAACAAGACCCCCAATGTAAGGATTTCTTTATTCTCTACTTTTATACACTAATGCTACTACGTTAATGTACCAAGCGGTGATGGTTCCTTGCAATATTAAATAATGGGCCAAATCCTGCAATTGTTACTCAGTCAAAACCTCCACTGAATTTAATGAAATGGGAGGTGGAGATGGTTGCCTGAATAGACTATAGGGTTTGATCTATTGTGACGTAATCTTAGCCATTCTTTTTTAAAGAATGCTGGATTTTTTTCCCCTCAATACACTGGACAAATGAAAACAAACATACAACCTAATAATAATAATAATAATAAAGAAAGAAAGCTTGTTAAGAAGTATTTATTATTATAAATAAGTCTTGCATCAATAATCAGAATGGTACAATGGGTACAGTTATACTCAAAAGAAATAATTCTGATAACATTAAAATTAAAGATGGGCTGTTTTTGCAGAAGCTTTTTAAAAGATTCAGTTGAAAACAAGCAATGGTTAGTTTCTAATGCACAATGTTTAAAATTGCCTTATTGATTAATATGAGTTTCAATGTAGTTAAAAGTGGAGGCAGCAGTAAATGTAATCATCTGTAGAAAAGGACTTTGACATACATTAAAAGAGCTTACAAATATTGTTTTAAAATTCTACTTACCATTAAAATGAATAGAACCGCAGTTGTTCTGAAGGGGAGCCAATCCATTGCATCTGATTACTCTTAGATACAAGTCCAAGTGAGTTGTGGTTACCCTGCTGTTCCCTTTCCCCCCCTCACTTTGGTGTCCGTGTAAAAAGACACTCACTAGATGTTCTTACACCCTTGCTCTGGAGGCGTTCTGCTTCCCTCTGAAGGAAGCACTGAAGATGGTGTATAACAGAGTCTGTTTCCCCACCCAAAAATCCTGGGTTGGTCTCAACTGAAATGCTTGACAACATCATTATTGCTCCCAGGTAAAAGCTTAGAGACACACCTTAATTCTTATTGCAACAAAACCCTTTGCTGGATACCAAAGAGACCATTTGAAAGAGAGAAGACAAGCTTTACTGGGAAGATACCGAGTGCATTAAAAGTTACAGCATGATAAATAATTAAAATGTTAAATGATCACTTCAAATGCAGTTAGAAGACTTCTCCTTACTGCCAGTAGACTAAAGGCACATAATTAAATTTAGGAATATTATTGTAAAGAGAATGAACTTTAACAACTGACTAGTGCATCTGAAAATACATATCCATTTCCTATAGAAGAGTAAAACCAGTATCTGTCTTCTGGGCCAGACGTAGCCCAGGCCCATCTACACTATATGTGCAATTAGGAAGAATAAACTAACTTGTCACAAGCAAGATCATACAATATTTTGATAAAAAAGCTTTATTTATTGGGTTATAAAAACATCAGAAGTATCTAGGATAAGAAACCAAGCCCTTGTGATCCTATTAACTGCTGTGCTTTGACACTATCTTTTTTGCAGAGATGCTGCAGAGTACATCCTCTGAAACAGGAATCCTACTGACCATGGTTAGCTCTCTCATGGCAGGCCAAGGAGATGTGGTGTGGAACTCAGTTGGGGCCGGACTCTGAGTAGCCCTTGCACAAGTGTATGAGGGAAGAAGGCCTCAAGGAGCTTTCCTCTCTTTACACCCAACTGAGGGTGGGCCAAAATTGCACTTGAGAATACAGAGAATGAAGAGACTTCACCCCCAGGTGCACAAGCCACCCCACAATGGACAGGAAGAAGGTGGGGTAATAGCCCCACCTTCTCCCCAAACCAGCCAGTCTTCTAAGGAAGGTGCAATGGGTGTGCCCCTGTGCACTTGGGGAATTCTGGGAGCAGTCTGCCTCCCTGAGGCACAATGGGCCTGATTTGCAATGTGCTAAGAATCTCTTGAGATGAGTTCAATGGGAGCTGAGAGTGCTCAGCACTCAGGAATTGCTCAACACCAGTAGAAGTCACTCCCAGTGCCACTGAATGATCTTGCTTGTAGCCCATAGGGCTAGCTTGCCTTTATTATATTCACTGTCTTGCTTTCATTATAGTCTCTCTCTATTATATTCAGCAGTAATGCAAGGAACCTACAGGCCTGTACTCTATAAGACATTAGCTTCAGCAGCTAGCATCAGGCTTGAAGCCTGTGAACTCTGGCACAGATAAACAGCCCAATAGAAACTTTCAAGTTTTGGGGAACTGAGAATAGAGGATGTAAGGGGGATTTTTGTTGGAATTTACCATAATGACACCAGCCAACCCCAGGAACATGAGCTAACATCTGCAGATAGCTGATCACAAGAGTGCCATGGCAACGAATTGATGTATATGATAATAAGTTGAGAATTCATATACCAACCTATAGGAAAAGGGCAACCCAACATTATTAGGGTGAGGAAATACAAATAAGGAAGGGGGGGAGAAACCTCTACTGAATATGCATTATACATAGCAGCATCAGTGTAACATTATTAAAGTTGTATCCCAGCCTGGCTGTGAGAGTAGAGAGATGTAGCCCCCGGCAGGTGCTAGAATGATGGCCACTGTTGATGAGGAGGAAGGTGATGGTGAAGAGGAAGACAGTGGCTACCATTTCAGGTTTCAGTGGCTAACTTTTGCATGTGAGTATATAGATATTAGGATGTACATTCTGTATTATCTCTACCTACCTTACTGAGTAAGAGTGTTTGTGACTTTGCTAAATGTAGGAATAAACTATCATAATATAGAAGGGTTCCTATAGTGTGAGTGTTGCAACTGTGCACATAATACTGGGCCTAATCTTGGGACAAGAACCTATCAACACTCAAAGTGATAACTGGGAATTCTTAAGTAATCAATATAATTACTACATAATCTATATCTTGGACTATATGCTTGCTCTGCAGCTCCACACCGCCCCCTACATAGGCCCAGGGCCGGCTCCAGACCCCAGCGCGCCAAGCACGCGCTTGGGGCGGCGTCCCGCGGGAGGGCGGCAGGCGGCTCCGGTGGACCTCCCGCAGGCATGCCTGCGGAGGGTCTGTTGGTCCCGCGGCTCCGGTGGACCTCCCGCAGACGTGCCTGCAGAGGGTCCGCTGGTCCCGTGGCTTCGGTGGACCTCCCGCAGACGTGCCTGCGGGAGGTCCACCAGAGCCGTGGGACCAGCGGACCCTCCGCAGGCACGTCTGCGGGAGGTCCACCGGAGCCGCGGGACCGGCGACCGCCAGAGCGCCCCCCCGCGGCGTGCCGCCCTGCTTGGGGCGGCGCAAATCCTAGAGCCACCCCTGCCTAGGCCGTATCTAAAAGGGTCAATCTGTGTCCCTTTGTCCTGAGCAACTTAAATTACATCGACTTAAGTGGTAATGTAAACAAGCCCCGAGAGCGAAAGCAAATTATGCTCCTACTTGCTGGCAACCAGCATTTGCTATTGACTGCAGCATATCTGCTATCCACTCAGGGATAGGGGCTGGGATAGACATACCGCTAATTCACTGACCAGTACCCCCTGGGGACATGTTGCACAGGCTGATGTACTTAGTCAGGCTCATCTCTTAGTGCTCTTGTTTATGCTATAGAGCAGTGGTGGGCTACCTGGGACCTGCAGGCTGATTCCCACAGCTCCCATTGGCCTGAAACGGTAAACTGAGGCCACTGGCAGCTGCGGGCAGCCATGCCTGTGGATGGCCAATGTAAACACTGACTCGTGGACTGCCAGCAGATTACCCTGATGTGCCATGTGCAGCCCGCAGGGCCCAGATTTTCTTCAGATTGCCCACCACTGCTATAAAGGAATTTAATCCTGTTCAGGGCATAGGGAATAAAGGTTTCATATGCTTCCTGCCTCAGTCCTTTGTGCACCAGCAGAGGAATGACCCCAAAATAATGCTATACAAATACTTTTGTATAAACTAACTTGCTGTAAAAAAAAATAATTAAAAAAAAAGTCCCTCCTTTCTCTTTGTGGAGTGTTTTCACTGAAGGCAAACTTGCATGGGGTTCCTTGTTAGGTTTACAGTAACTCCTCACTTAACATTGTAGTTATGTTCCTGAAAAATGTGACTTTAAGTGAAATGATATTAAGTAAATGCAATTTCCCCATAAGAATTAATGTAAATAGAGGGGTTAAGTTCCAGGGAAAATTTTTTCACCAAACAAAAAATATATATATTATATAGATATACACACAGTATACATTTTAAACAAACAATTTAATACTGTTCACAGCTATGATGATTGTGAAGCTTGGTTGAGGTGGTGAAGTTAGAGGGTGGAAGAGGGAGGGATATTTCCCAGGGAATGCCTTACTGCTAAATGATGAACTAGCACTCGGCTGAGCCCTTAAGGGTTAACACATTTTCGTTAATGTAGCCTCTCACACAAGGCAGCACGAACACGGGGGAGGGGAGACAGCATAGCAGACAGAGACAGACACACACCTTGTGTATGGGAAAGAGAGAGAGAGGGGCACACTGCCCCTTTAAGTAAGCTGACCCACTCTTAAGTGCATTGTCTTTTAAAGTGGATCAGGAAGTTGAGACAGCAGCTGCTGCCCCAAGCTCTCTTCTGTCTCTTTCTGTCCGTGTCCTCTCCCTGCTCTAGATGGAGAAGGGGTAAGTGGGGTGCAGGAGCAGGGGGTAGGGGGACACCCTGACATTAGTCCCCCCCTTTCCCTCCCTCCACAGCAAGCAGGAGTCTCTGGAAGCAGCTCCAAGGTAGAGGGCGGGAGCAGCACATGGCAGTGCGGGGAGGGACAGCTGAACTGCCCAGCAATTGATAGCCTGCTGGGCAACTGCAGCACAGGGAACTTAGGGGAGCGGGGAGCTGATAGGGGGAGCAGATGGGGGGCTGCAGGTCCACCCTCATTACAAGCCCCCATCAGCTAGCTGCAACGGGCTGCTCTTCCTGCAAGCAGACAAAGCAGGTGGCTGCCAAATGACGTTAGAAGGGAGCATTGCACAACTTTAAACAAGCATGTTCCCGAATTGATCAGCAATGTAACAACGAAACAACGTTAAGCTGGATGACTTTAAGTGAGGAGTTACTGTATTTCTAATTGAAGAAAACAGTAATCAGTCCATTGTTTTACTAGCCATATATATATTTTATACCAATAGCAACTCAGAATATTTGCTGATGAGTGAATTATACTCATTGGGTCAAATTTCAGTAGTGTTTTAGAAGCCTAATTCTCATTTTTAAAAGTGACTTAGGGCCAGATTTACAAAGATATTCAGGTGTCTCACGATGCAGATAGGCACCTAGTGAGCTTTACAAGGAAGTACTGAGGGATCTGGAGGTCATAGTGGATCAGAAGCTAAATATGAGTCAACAGTGTAACACTGTTGCAAAAAAAAAGCAGATGTATTAGTAGGAGTGTTGTAAGCAAGACACGAGAAATAATTCTTCCGCTGTACTCCACATTGCTTAGGCCTCAGCTGGAGTATTGTGTCCAGTTCTGGACATCACATTTCAGGAAAGATGTGGACAAATTGAAGAAAGTCCAGAGAAGAACAACAAAAATGATTAAAGGTTGAGAAAACATGACCTCTGAGGATAGAACAAGAAGCAATAGTCTTAAATTACAGCAAGGGCAGTTTAGGTTGGACGTTAGGAAAAAATTTCCTAACTGTCAGGTTGGTTAAGCAGTACAATAAATTGCCTAAGGAGGCTGTGGAATCTGCATCATTGGAGATTTTTAAGAACAGGTTAGACAAACGCCTGGTCAGGGATGGTCTAGATAATACTTATTCCTGCCATGAGTGCAGGGGACTGGACTAGACAACCTCTCGAGGTCCCATCCAGTACTACGATTCCATATTCTATGCAGCCTAAGTCCTATTGATTTCAAGGAGAGTTTGATGCCTAACCTGCTCAGATGCCTTTGAAAGTCCAAAGAGGCCTCTTAATCTGGCCTAAGTCACTTTTGAAAATTAAATTTAGGGTTCTAAGCCACTTAAGTGCTTTTGAAATTTTTACCTATTATGCTCACTTTAAAGATCACAACTGATTTCATACAGCCAGAAGATGGGAGAAGTACCAAATGTCTTGAACAACTAACTTATCTCTAGTAGTGGCTAGTTTTCACAGTTCAGCAATCTTTAAAAAAAAGAGAAAAAAAGGACTCGTTTCAACTAAGAGACATTTTAGTGCTTACTAAATTCTTTTTTGGCATTAAAGGAGCCAGTTCTGTAGTCGGAAAAGGAAATTAACTCATAGATTTTCTTTCAAATCCAAACATGATTTATTATAATACTTAAAGACATAGGAGTATATATTCTTTTTCAGATCTCTGTTATATACCAGTGTATAGTACCATACTTGTCGGACAACAAAGTACTACAAAGGGACCCAGAAATGCTAGAAATATGAGCAAGGAATAGTAAAATTAGATTACATTCAACATGGAAAAGTTAGTGAATACATTTCAATATTGGGGAAAACATTGAAATATTGGGTCAATACAGCCCTGGTCTAAGGAGGTACAACTCTACTCAAGCAGAATCTATGGCACAGAAATGCAGTGACAGGGAGAACTTGGAAAGCATTAATGCTGAAAGACACATATGACTGATAATAATACTATAATAAAACGTTGCACTTATGTGGCTCTTTTCAACCCATGTTCTGAAAGCACTTTATAGGTGGGTAAGTCTAATTTTCCACATCTCACATGGAAGGGAAAAGGAGATGCAGATTAAGGGGCCAGTTGTGGGGAAGGACTGGTCTTCCTGTTTGTGGCATCCACAAAATTTGTGCCTTCATATTTGTGGCAGCACATTGCAGGCAGAAGTCTGAGTGCTTGAGCTTCTCACTACCCAGTTTGTACCATCAATCATGTAATTAGAGGCACAGGTACTTAGATTTGTCTCTTCATGTCAATAGCAGGGGCAAAAATTCAGGCAAAATGTTGTGGCCAATTGCACCTGCAAAATAGAGGTTGGCCCTTTGAAAATGCAATCCTAACCAAATTAACCCAAATCACAAGGGTACTTTGTGACAGAAATGTGATAAGCCTGTCCTTCTCCTTACAGATTGGACAGCAAACTCAAAAATTACCCAGTAATGGGATATATGACTTAAAGAAAAAGCAGAAGTATGATTTTTGTTCAAACACACAGTGGCATCACAACACAGACCAGAAAAACAGTCACTGTTTGGAGAGAGCTGACTGAATAGTATTAGACTATTGCCACTAGCAATCCTATCCTAGCATCGATTGTTTTGCTTAGGAGGCTGATGAGTACAGGGAGCTCCTGCTGCTGCAAAAGGAATAAGCAGGTTCCAAGGTCTCCCTCAACCAAGGCTAATTGACTGGGCAGGGAAGAAACAGAAAGCCAAGTGGGAGCCAGGAGTAGAGGGCCAAGATGAGGTGGAAGAAAGATGCTAAATTTCCATTTCAAAGCAGGAAACTCCTGCTTCTGCCCAGGAGTGAGGATAAGCAGATGACAGCTCTTTTCAAGTCACACCTTCATCTGTCTGCCTCCTGAGCCCCATGTTTCAGTAGCATCCAGATGTGAGAGATGTGGGGAGAAAGCCACCTGCTCAGCAAGGACAGTAGTGGGCAGCGGCTGCCTCGTTTGTCAGCCACCATCTGATGCAGCAACTCGGGGACTCAGTAATGGTGTTTGTGCTTGTGGGTTTACCCAAATATTCTTGTGCCCCGAAATACAGTTGTGGTCAGACTTGTTTAAGAGGAGAAATTAAAGGAACTAAATATGAATAAAGGATGAAGATGGGGCTGCCAGGAGGTAAAGGAATTGTGTAAGGTATTCCAAGAGGGACAGGATAACCAGAAGTAATGGGCTGAACTTAGGAACAGGAAGATGTGTGCTGAATATCAGGAGACAATTCCTAATCATGAGGACTATTAAAAACTGTAGTGAGGCTCCAAGGGAGGTAATGGAAGTCCCAACGCTAGAGAAATTTAACACTAGACTGGAAAAAGCACTAGAGAACAAAATGTAGGGAAGCCCAGTTGAGGTTGGCAGACTGGGTAACCTGCTACTGTGGTTCAGTGAATCTCTATCTGTTTAGTTGTTGTGCAGAGCATGTACTAAGGAAAGGCTGGACAGTTCTCAGGGAGCACCTCTCTTCCAAACCCCACCTCGAATCTCAAAATATTTATTTCTGTTTATCACCAGAAAGGGCTCTGCAGACCACTGGTGGTTTATGGCCCATGCTTTGAGAGCCAGTGCTGTAGATCTTTCCCATCACTAAGGTTAATGTTTCAATGTTCCTAAGTCATGTTGACTTCCAATAGGATTTTAAGCTCCTAAATTATTTAGGCTTGGACTACATTTTAAAATTATAAATGGCATAGCTACGTCGATCAAGGGTGTGAAAGAACCCAGCCCTCAGATTGACATAGCCATGCCACGCTCAACCCCCACTGCAGACAGAAGAGTGCTTCTGCTGCCATAGCTGGCACCAGTTGGGAAGGTGGTGTTCCTATCCTATCAGAAAATCTCCGGCTGTCTCTACACTAAGGAGTTATGCCAGGATAGGCTCTGTAGTGTAGACATAAAATTTTTGAAAGCACCAAAGGCTATCTGCTAGCACAATATAAATCAGCATTATATAATCTGTTTAATATAATTGGATTTTAGAATGAGATCCAATTCACAGCCTTCTAAAACTAAATATTCTGAATATTTGTACTTAAAGAGACAGATTTGCAGTCTGGATTCAGCCTGGCACAATTTTGCACTCACGATTCTTTGCATCCACAATTTAGGCTCTTTAGAAATCTAAATACCAGATTTGTGGGTACAATGAAAACTTAGACATGAGACATCTAAATGATCTAACTCACTCTGAAAATGTTAGGTGGGGAAAAATGAGTTCAGTGTTTGAAAAACTAGCCCAGTATACCACCATATTACTTTCAGGCTTTATTTTTGGTTAGTATTTTGTATTGCTATCAGGGATAAATATGGTCTCACCTTTAATTATTCTAGTAGGCAATAGATGTAGTGAACTCTGTGACTCCCTGCAGTGGTGACTTATTCCTCTGGCCAGCTGGACATACTATGAATTCTTCAGCCTTATGGCTATCACTTGCAATACGTTTTTGAGTGACTGTGATTAAAGCAGCAGACTTATTGTGATTGCAATGCAGAATCATGGTTTCTCCATGGACTTTGGTCTCCAGATTGGCAATTCTATAATCTGTGTAACACATCCAAATTGCCCCAATGTGTCTCTAGGAAGCTTATATGGGATGGATGAAGAGGGGCGTCTGTACCTCAATGCAAAATGAATACATTATAAGGTCTCCAAATTTGTAAAAATGACTCCCAGGTCTTATCGAAAACAAATTCTTCACATTTAGAGAGCTCAGGGGATGTAGACACACGAGGAAGTTGATTGACCATATCTACAGCCTGCTCATGTATTGTTCTATAATTGCAAAGGTCAAACCAACAGTACTGATGAAGAATTTCAAACAAACAGATTGTGGGTCCTCCCTGGAGGACATGTCTTATATGACACCATAAAATCAGGCTTTCCATTTGTGAAAGATGTATACCAGCTCTCATGTCTCATTCTAGATAACAGGAAATGTCTCATACCAGCACTTAGGGCCTGGTTTTCCTCTCACTCAAGTCAATGGGAAAGCACAGTGGTGCAAGATCCCACCCTTAGAAATTCCTAAAGCATCACCTTTCAGCAGGGAGGCACCCAGAAACACAGATGAAAGTAACTTAATCACTGCTTGATGAGAGTGCCTCAGAGGGAAGTGTCTGTTACCCATGGTGAATGCCATATCTGAGGGAACCCTACATATGGTAAATGACAAACACCATAACTATATGACGGTTTAATAATAACACTAATGCCACCTAGCTCTTATATAGCACTTTTCATCAGTAGTTCTCAAAGCACTTTACAAAGATCAGCACCTGTATCCCCACTTTGCAGATGGGGAAACTGAGGCACAGCGAACTGAAGTGACTTGCTTAAGGGCACCAAGAAAACCAGTGGCAGAGCCAGGGAATAGAACCCAGGCTCTTGAATCCCAATCCCATGCTCTAACTACTAGGCCACACCACCTCACTGTAGTTTTCTTTTGCATTTAAAGATATAGCAAGTATCACATCTGCCATTAAAGTGGCCTCTAGTACACATTATTTTACATCTCTGGAGTTACAGGTCTCTTCAGTATTATTTAACCATTATGGCACATGAAAAGTTTGCAGTACTTGTGGTGCATGGTTCATGGTATGTTTTGCCTTGTTGTTGTGAATCTCACTAATTGTTTCAATAAAGTCGTGCTGTGCCCAATAATCTCTCTTGGGTGAACAGTTAGCCCAACTGACAATAGTTCAGCTGTCAAGTGCCCATTTCATTGTCAGTCTTTTCAACCTTAGCACAATTTACTGCCCACCAAAACAGCTTCAAGCAAAGGAAGGTTTTTTCTTCATATCCCTTGGGGTTAAAAACACCCTATATCCTACTATTGATGGAGTTTTTCAAGACTGGACCATCACACAGGCAGTTTTTCAATTTCTAGACATTCTTTGCAGGCCTCATTCCATTCCAGCTGATTATAATTATTATTAATAATAATTTTTCAGCTCCTAAAGGTGCGTTAGGCGTTTCTGAGTAGACAATGAAAGGCACAGTCCCCGCCCCAAAGAGCTTGCAGAAATCAAACATGACATAATGTGTGGGAGGTGATGAACAAAAGGGAGGGGTGAGGCATTAGAAGGGTTACAGCAATATGATCGCACAGTTACTCACTTTAGGACGCCTACTTCATTATCAGATCTCTGAAGTAAGCAGTGATGGAGGAAAAATAAGGAAGATATGTTTGATATCAGCCCACAAGTCCCTAGGAAGCTATGGCCTGCTACTTCTTCCTCTGGGACAGTATCTCCTGAATGTCCTTGACCTTTTCCACACGCATTATAACTTTCCCTTTCCCTATTATATATAGATAAGGTACTTTACCCTTTGGTGAAGTCTCACTTGCGAACTCAAGGCTTTACCATCTAGCCAGCTGTTCAGATTTTCTCCCACATAGTGTACAGATATATTAGATGCTCCTGCCATGACTCACTGTAGATAATGCCCAGGCATGAAATCCTGGCCCCACTGAAGTCACTGACAAAGCTCTCATTAACTTCAATAGCCAGGAGTTCACCCATATCCATAGCTACAAAACAGCTGCTGCTGACACATGAGGGCAAGCCCCTTGGAACTCCCCCACGGTGGCAGCAGCAGAGAAGTGGCATCAGAAGGCAGATCAATTGCTGAATGTTCAAGTTCTGCAAAGAGAGGCAAGATCTGTAGCAGAGAGACAGCTGGAGCTCCAAATTCTAACAGCAGGTGAAGCTGGGATTTGAACCAAGATCTCCATAACAAGAGATGGACATAGAAAGAGTGGTTGCATCCCCCTTAAATCCAACAGCACAGATAACTGTCCAGAGGTCGGTCAGTTTATGAGGCATAGGGGTGAGGAAACTAGGCAGATCTGCAGGCACTGTCATTATCTATTAAACCAGGCATCTGAACTCAGATCTCCTCAGTTCAGAATGGCCTGTTTCCACTCTGGTTGGTTGGTATCCAGGAATGTTATAGGTGACATTCCTGACTCACAACCACTCGTAAGAACTTAGAGTTTGGGAATATTAATCCTGGGCATCCCCAGCTATCTGGGAGCTATTGGTATTTGTCTGCACTCCTCTTTGATCCTATTGCTTCTGCCGCGGGTGAAAGAACTTTTGTCTTTAGCAGGTGAACTGTCTTTTGTTACTGGTCCACTGTTCCAACCAGGAGAGAGCTGCAGGGGGACTCATTCTCATACATTACAAACAGGGGTGAGAGTTCTTAGTGAAACCAGGAGGAAGAGGAGGCAGGTAACAGCAGTGAGTATTTTGTGAATTACCAGGGCTACCGACTATTGCATTATATCACTGGAAAGCTGGAATTCTCAGTGATGGCAGCCAGATCCACATTAGTCAACAGATTCACGAGGTCTGGTCTGCCAGTAGTGATTTTGGGGATGCCATTTTAGGAGGGCCAGATAGGTGTGGAAGCAACAGCTGTAGCATCAAAGAGCCAGAGAGTCAGGGAATAGCTGGCAGAACTAGTGTGTTTACTAGTGAGTGCAGAGCGAAGAAGTGGATGTGGGGTAGATGAGAGTTGAGCCAGTGGGAGGAGCTACAGAGGCAGGCTAAGAGAGCCAGCTTTATGAAAACATGCCTTTTGAAGTATGCCTTTGATCTCTAGAATGGCGCTTTGCATCTAAAAAGTTAACTATGTAAGAGTGGGACGCACACACAATTTAGGGCACAAAGGAGCTCTTGGAATGATCTGCCCTGGATACAACTTTAATTTCTATCCCTAATGGATCCCAATTCCAATTGGCCTTTACAATTGTTACTTGTCCAGGATTAAATATAGCAAAACCCAGTGCACAGTTTCTGTTTCATTCCATGCTGTTACAGATCTAGGCTGCTGCACATGAGAGGAAAATAACTGGTTTTTGTGGTTTTCCTTTCTATTAAAAAAAAAAAAAAGAGTAGCTGTTCTGATGGAATCTGAAAACAGACATGGTACATTTAGACTAGTGGACGGAGGACATATGAGTGCAAAATAAATGCAGGTTTTTTTCATAGTTTTGCAGTGTATACCCTGGTTATTCAGATAATATATGTTAGGCCAGCTACACCTATTCCAATATTATGATGAAGGATCAAGACATTTGATAAACTGTCATAGCTTACCTGACCGGCTCTGGGGTGTGATGAGGTAGGTATATTGTACTATCTCCACAGCAGTCTCTGTCAGTACTTTGAAATCTTCTGGAGGTGATCCAGCCAGGGCTACTACTCTCATATATAGCCAGAGACAATCCCTGGCATAAACCCCTCAAAAGACAGAGTCATATCAGGTATGCAGTTGAGCCATTGTATTGCATACTAGTGAGTAGGTTTGTGGTTGAAGGACCTCTCCCATTTGTCTAACTTCAACAGGAGTTGAGAAAACTCAGCTTCTCATAGGATTAGACCTTACAATTTGAGAAAAGATGAAAAGGAGTTTATGTGAAAATAAAGATAATGGTATTAGAATACTGTCATCCTTGACAGTATTAGATCAACAACTGCTTTTAGCAGAAGCTTTCAGAGAGTTAGTCTTTGTAATGTTTATGCCCAAAATATAAGAGCTAAGGTGCAAATTAATAATGTCAGGATTACAGAGGCAAAATTGTTAGTAGGAGCATCAGGAGCTCTGAAAGCTGCCTTGTAATAAATACTTCTACTGTTTTAGTATTATAACAAATAAATGCTATTATTCTTTTAATATTATAATGAGCATCAAAAGCAAATTGAGGTTATTATTATTCATACACATTTATGTTGAAATAGCACCTGGAGGCCACCATCAGAATCAGGCCCCATTATGCTAAGTGCTGTAAAACCATGTATTAACAAACAGTCCCTGCCCTGAGGAGTTTACAATGGAGAAAAGGAATTTGCAGTTTTAGACAGGCTTTTACAATCTAAAGTCAACATTTTTTCCATTGAAAATAAAGCCAAAGAAACAAAAACAAACAAACAAACAAAACCAGAGAGTTTCCAAACATGTCTTCCCTTTTTGCTCCCACTATTTGTGGACACACTTTAGGTCATCTGTATATCTCTGGATAGTACTGCTATTTGCCTAGAAATCAGGTACACAGATATATTAATAATCTAAACAGCAAAGAGTCCTATGGCACCTTATAGACTAACAGACGTATTGAAGCATGAGCTTTCGTGGGTGAATACCCACTTCGTCAGATGCATTACCATTACATGCATCCGACGAAGTGGGTATTCACCCACGAAAGCTCATGCTCCAATACATCTGTTTGTCTATAAGGTGCCACAGGACTCTTTGCTGCTTTTATAGATCCAGACTAACATGGCTACCCCTCTGATACTTAATAATCTAAACCATATCCACAATTACTTGGTCAAGATTATAGTTGTGGAATCTCCAGCAGTGGAGATTTTTAAGATCAGGTTAGGCAAATACCTGTCAGGGATGATCTAGATCAGTGCTTCTCAAAGCTGGTCTGCCGCTTGTTCAGGGAAAGCCCCTGGCGGTCCGGGCCGGTTTGTTTACCTGCCGCGTCCACAGGTTAGGTGGATCACGGCTCCCACCGGCTGCAGTTCACCACTCTAGGCCAATGGAGGCTGCGGGAAGTGCAGCCAGCACATCCCTCAGCCCGTGCCACTTCCTGCAGCTCCCATTGTCCTGGGATGGCAAACCGCAGCCAGTGAGGGCCGCGATCGGCCGAACCTGCGGATGCAGCAGGTAAACAAACCGGCCCGGACCGCCAGGGACTTTCCCTGAACAAGTGGCGGCCTGACTTTGAGAAGCACTGACCTAAATAATACTTAGTGTCCTGCCATGAGTGCAGGGGACTGGACAAGATGACCTCTCGAGGTCCCTTCCAGTCCTACAATTCTATGATTATGTCCCAGGGATTTAGTCCATACTTAGGGGCAGTGTAGGGTAGGAACTGTGTCTCATGGAGCCATAACTCTTTTCCTGCTACCCCACTGCTGCAGGGTGATAATATATTACCCAAAGCTTTTAAAAGTGATTTGACCTGTCTCTAAAATGAAGTTCCTTCCACTAGCACATAGAAGAGAAACACACACACACACACACACACACACACGCCAGTATATTACACTGTCTAGGCAGAACAATGTCCTAACACGGGGGACAATGGTCAATCCCTCTCCATGAGCAGGAACCCCAGCTATGTGCAAAGCTATCCAGCTATCCAGTTCCCTTCTATTTCTGGACTACTGCCTCCCTCAACTCACTCTCTAAGCTTTGCAAATGGAGAAGAGAACTCTTTCTAGGCTTCAGGAAAGAGATCACTGCCTTTCTGTTTTCTTCAGACTTTTGCGGCAGCTGTAGAAGCTTTGGAGCTCTGTTTAAAATGTAAATAATAATAAAAAATTCAACAAAAAAAACCAAAAGCTTCAAGCCTACAAGGCTTAGGGCAACAACAGAAACCTCTGTGGACCAAAGAGTATATATTTTCCTTCCAACAGCAATTATAACTTAAATTCACTATACTGGCTCAAGCCAAGTTCTACCTCTTTCAGTGGTAATGTATGATTATCTTAAGGTTTTGCTACTTCACACACCCCTCTGGAGTTCTGCCACGATGGGCAGAGGACAAGCAGACACACATACTGCCCTAGGTCTATACATGTAAGCAGCAAGATCTAAGGCAGGATCCATCTTGCAGATCTGAACATTCATAACTTTATGAGACTAGCAGGATATTGTTGGATCACTTCTTTTACATGGGAGCCCATAATAAACCTCAAATGTTTAACTTGCTGGACTTTCCACAAATCTTAAAGGGAAAATGTGGCCATCAAATGCATGTCTAAACTCACAGAAGTTTAAGGGAACAACTTCACCCTATTTGCATGACTATAGATTTTTAATTGATAAGATTGCAGTGCCTAAACATATAGGTGATCACAGTTGTTAGTCAGACTTATTAAATTCAGTGTAAAAATGTATATAAGCATTTGGAGCATGGCACTCAAATCCCCATTTATTTAAAAACATTTTCTGCTCCTTTTGAAAAGAATGCAGTTAAAAGCCCTTAGAGAGCTGGTTGACCTGTACTCTGTGAACAAGGATGGGTGGATGGGCCGGTGTTCAGTGCAGGAATGGTAATCAGCCGCATTGGCAGAAGGCATCTGATCTGAGAAGGGTTGCACCCTACATGTGGCACTGATGCCAGGCAGCCAGGATGGCTGACTTACTCCATGCTTTGGATGATAACTGAGGGAAGAAGGCATCTCTCTTTATGTTCATGATTTAAAGAAGCAAGGCACTTTTGCAATTAGGTTCTGTTTAAACACCCTGTGCCCATTAGCACATATGTATTGTATCAGTAATGAGTGTCAGTGTTACCGTGGTACTTCATACATGTGCACTGAGCCATTTGTGAGATTACCAGTAAACATTTAGCAAGGCTGGCTTCCATGACATGTCCCCTCCTCCACCTTTCTGTACATCTGTTTTGGAGGGACTGCCTAGCCCCTTCTCTGAGCCTGACTGGCTCTCTGGCCTCCCACCTCTCGCTGCTTATCTTGTGAGAGAGGGGCACACCTTCTTCCTAGCTGTCTCTGTGGGATTCGGCAGAACTCTAACTACAGGTTTAGTCCAGAAGAGGACATGTGTCCACAAATGCCTCCTGAGTTGGTGGGGAAGGTCCCTAGTCTCCTAACTGCCTCTCTTGTTTTGGGGAGAAAGAAAGAAAGAAAGAAAGATTCACCCAGCTCATTCCATTTGATTCCACTGTACTGCAGCACTAAGATGGCTCCAATGGTTCAATCTATGTCATTGCTTGGAGGGGGTTAGGGAAACCCCTACACTGGCCTTGAATAGCAATGACCAAATGTATTAGAGCACTAGTGCAACAGTTATGTTAGTCTGTTATCCTCATTGAGGCTCAGTGAGCATGAGTAGAGTATCATGGCGGCAGCAATGAGTCCTGATGTCCATGTACTACTGGGAATATAATCCCTTCTGGTATGGATGGCTACTGTGCATCTCTTTTGTCCAAGACTCCACCTTCCTCTGGAAGGACAGTTCCATGATTGATAAATATGGAGTACTACTATAGGCAGAGATTACTGCTGCTTCATAGGATATCTGACCTTTTCCCATTCCCTCAGGGTCCAATTGGCCTTCCTTCAGTCCCTTGGGTCTGAGTACTTTTTCTAGTCTACCCTCCTAGGCTTTCTCAGATCTACCTGAACATCCTGCCAGTATCCTAGCAGGAGTCATCCTCTCAGAGACTTCCAGACTTCCTGTTGCAGCTGAAGTTCTTTTGTCTGAATAATTGACTGTGGGGATTTCTCACACTCCAGGCCAATATTGGTCACTTAAGCATGGGCTGAAGTAGGGGTTAGAGTGGTCTTTTGGAATGATGCACCCTGTCCTCCCTTCTGTGGGTCAGTATGATGATGAGATGGGGCTGAAGCCTCACCTCTTCCCTGCTCTGCTCCATTCCACTTGGTGCATGGTGCACTGTTGTGATGCCCTTCGGAAGCAGACTGTAAGTTCCCACGTGTGCATGGACTGCAAATGTGACAGGTCCTTGCATTGGTCACACAGGGGAGGAGGCTCACCGTGTGTTACCCCAGTGCACCTGTGTAAGCATCTGTCACCGTCTGGCCCAGAGACATCAGAGACAAGCTCTTGGAGAATACTTGGATTGGGTTGGGTGCTTATTTCAAGCTTATTTAGTAGGAAGCAATTACTGGGCTTACATATGGAAACCAAGAATTTGTGCAAGCAAATGGCAATTAGGTATTTAATTACACTTCTATAAACATACAATTTGTACTTACATTAATTGTGCACACACCATTATGCACATAATTGTGTTCACATTATTTGTGTATGATCCTAACCTTTTGAAAATCAGGCCATTTGTGTTTGTGTCTTTGTACTTTGAATTTTCAAGATTCTAATAATCTTCTAATTGCACTTGATTGTGGTGGAGAGAAACTTATCTTCCCCCTACAAAGTTTCTATATCTATTACTATTTATTTTATTTATTTATTTGCTTCTGCCATCTGTCTTAAAATCTTTGTTCCTTGCTATGTATATTAAAATATATTTATATTTTATAGGGACTTAAGTTCTTTTCATCATTACATCTGGATCAAAGTCGGTTGGACATCTTCAAAGGTCTTGAGATAAGACAATTTTTATTGACAAGAGACCCGGGAGCTTTTTGGAATAAAGACCTTAGTGACATTACCTGATGTCAATTTACAAAGACTGTTGATTATTCACAAAATGGTTGTCACTATTCCTTTCAAATAAAAATATTTGATATTTAATTATATAATTTATTAATTAATTGAAAAATGACCTGTCCTTAAAATAAGAGATAACCATGTGTATTCTCTCTTGCCGCCTTTTTTCCATCCCAGGAGTCGAATATATTTACTAGCATAGTGGAGACACTTCAACATAACAGTTTGATTAATGGATCTTTTTCTGCTATGGGTTGTCAAATACATTTGTCCCATGTAACACTGAATCACAGAAGAAAGATGGAGATAGAAAAGACACATTATGGCATCCAGCCCATCCCCTACCAGAACAGGCTGGTTCTAAATGCTGTGGCAAGATCCTCAGCAAGTGTAAAATGTCATAGCTCTACAGAAGTCAATGGAACTACAAAAGTATATGCCAGATGTGTGGCTTGTCCTGTATATTTTAATCAAGAAAAAGTGTTCTAAAAACAATGTACTGCATTTAATGTACATTATGGATTATACTATTTCTGTAATTTATTCGCATGACATATGACAAGTATAAAATCTAAAATAATTTTCACTTTATTCAAAGTATATATTATTCCATTTATTATGCTCTCACTTAAAGTTCTTTTTCTTGATGTATTTTAAGTAAGGAAACTGCCTTTGGGAAAATGCTTACTTAAACCAGTAGTCTTGTATTATTTTCTTTATGTTTGTATGATATTTTGGACAAAATAATTTCACTCCTCAGCCAGAAGAAAGCTAAAAGTGACCCCTTCCCTGTCACCTATGTGCCTTTAATATACTGGACAAAGTAGGGGCAACACAAAGTGAGAAGGAGCCAGCGGAAGCTTAGGAAGGCAGAATTGCTCCCCAGGTACCATCGGCATGTCTCCCCTCTCATTTGGTGCAATGTGTGTCTCACAAACCCACACTCTTACAAGCTATTGTTATACTACACCACAAGCAGTTACCCACCTCTTGACTGAATTTACATCATATTTGAGCCTGGCAGAATTTAATTATTTTTTTATAATTTTGAAAGATAATATCAATGTGTATTTTTAACCTTTTTTCTATTTTTATCTATTAAAATTGTTATAGGAAATTATGAGGGGATTAGACAATAACAACTTAATGACAGACATTCAGATTAAAAAATTTAAAGCTTTATAACCATTAACGTACAAAATGTTAACATCAAAAGTCAAAATATACAAAGTAAATATTCCAAAATCCAACTCTAAAGTTATCAAACAGCCATTTAAAAAAACAACAACTCTGCCTATCTATAAATTTCAATTATTATTGATGGAAATATTTTAGTCTGTTTGTGTTTGTATTGTGAAATCGACATTTACCCATAAAAATCTAATTCTTTCCAGCCTAATTATATTCATCTCTCTCTCTCTCTCTCATGCCTCGCAACTCCCATTGCTGTCAAAAATTGAAATTGGATTTTGAGAATGAGTTGGTTGCTTTTCTTCTCATAATAAACAGAAAAACTGGCACCACCCCAAATTTTCATCTTCCAATGTGTGTGAAACAAACCCAAACATTTTGAAAGGTCAAGATAAGTTCAGACAGAGATATGAGAGAAAAAACCCACAGGGGATAAATGCCCAAATTTCATTATCAAAATTTTACTGGTAATTTAGAAAACCCTCAGCTAGACTCCCTTTGACTCAGTGACTATAATGTACACAATAAAGCTGTACAAAAACTAAGACTAGAAAACACAAGAAGTCCTTTTTATTGTTAAATATAAATGGATGAATCAAGAGAAAGAACTGTCACTGCCTTAGTTACCAGCTGCCAATTTCTCAAGGATATGATAGCGTGCATATAATTATTCTGTGAACAGCATAAATGAATAAAAGCAATGAGAACTCAGAGACATAGCTTTACAGTACACTGAGTATTGAGTCACGCCCAAGAAAACATGCAGCCACCTAGGAAACCGATAAACAGTTTCTGTACTTCACACACACAAAGTGATAAGCAGAAACCCAGGCTAGCCGCCAGGACGCTTCTCTGACTGTTGCAGTAGCATGCATGGAAACCGAAAACCTGACAAAGTGATTTCAAAATTACCTTGTACAAACCACAAGAACATTTCTGTCAAGCACTGAGATTTGTTTGGTTGTTCAGTAAAGTTACACATCTAGTTAGTAAGCCATCCTCATTGGCTCCCCAGGCAGTCCCCTATGAAGTCTAAGAATACACAGATCAATAATTGTTTTATCCTAACGCCTCTGAACTGTTGTTCTGTGTGTAATATTGTGCTTATCTTTCATTAGTCAGTCGAACGCTGTTTGGTCATTATCTAGGCTTCATAGATTCGAAGGCCAGAAGGAATCATCTACTCTGACCTCTTGCATAATACAGGCCATAGAACTTCCCTCAACTAATTCCTGCTTGACATTCTTGAGAAACATCTCATTTTGATTTAAAAATTGCAGTGGAAGAGAATCCTGCCTTTGATGCTCAAATTTCCTAGGTGATAGCACTCACTTGGTACCAGTTGACTGCTCAGAACATAGATTGTGAAGCATTGTGTAAATTTACCATGACATAAGTATTTTGTAAGAATAATGACAAACAGGGGAAGCATTTAAAAAGGTTTCCCAGAAAAGAATACATCTGTTTTCTTCAAGTGATACACTTTTCTGCCATAAAATTAATGCAGGTGCAACTGGCAAAAATTGAGGTTGAATTGGTCTGATGGTCAAGAAGTGTTCAAATCAAAAATAAAGAAGACTAAATGAGATGCTGAATATAGTTAGGGGTCAAGCCTGGGAATTAGGGTGTTTTGAAATAAGATTAAAAGACAGATGTGAACTACCATTGCTGGTAATATTATTGGTTCTTTGTGTAGAACAGAAGGCCTTATACTGGGGTGTGTGGAATGTCTTGGGTGGGGGGGAAGGAGAAGCAGTCGCCCAGCTCTGAAGGCAGAGTGGAGAGTGGCAATTACTGGCCAGGTGCCCAGCTTTAAAGGCAGTGCTGTCACCAGCAGCAGCCTAGAAGTAAGAGTGGCATGGTATGGTATAGCCACTGTTACTTCTGCATTGCTGGTGATGATGGTACTGTTTTCAGAGCTGTGCACCTGGCCAGCAGCTGCTGTTCTCCAGCCACCCAGCTCTGAAGGCAAAGTGGTATACATATCAGTATATGTACTTGGGTGGCAGAGTGAGAGGCAGGGCCGGCTCCAGCGTTTTTGCCGCCCCAAGCGGGGGAAAAAAAAAATTAAAAAGCAATTGGTGGCAGGTCTTCATTCTTCATCAGCAATTCGGTGGCAGGTCCTTCCCCCTCCTGAGAGGAACTGAGGGACTCGCCGCCAAATTGCCACCGAAGAGCTGGACATGCCCGGGGCCGGTGCAAGGAAGTTTCGCGCCCTAGGCGAAACTTCCACCTTGCGCCACCCCCCTCAAGCTAACCCTACCCGCTGCTGCCCCCCCCAGTGGCAGCTAACCATGTCCACCCACCCCTCCCACCAGAAGATCCCCACCCCCACGGCAGCTAAACCCGCCCGCCACGGCAGCTAACCCAGCTGGCCACCCCCCGACCCAGGGAGCCCCCACCGCAGCAGATACCCCCCCTGCAGCTAACCCCATCCGGGGAGGCCCCCCCACTCTGCAGCAGCTAATCCTGCCCAGGGAGCCCTCCCCAGCTCACCTCCGCTCCGCCTCATCCGCTGAGCACACAGCCCCTGCTCCAAGTCTCCTCCCCTCCCAGGCTTGCGGCGCCGATTGGAGGAGAATTAGAGTGGGGGAATCAGCGCCGCAAACCTGGGAGGGGAGGAGACTTAGAGCGGGGGCTGTGTACTCAGCAGAGGAGGCAGAGTGGAGGTGATCTGGGGCAGGGAGCGGTTCCCCTGTGCGCCACCCCGTTACTGCAGGTGGCCCTCCCCGCGCCTCAGCTCACCTCCACTCCACCTCCTCGCCTGAGTGGGCTTTTAGGCGCCCTCAACCACTAGGTGCCCTAGGCGGCTGCCTAGTTTGCCTAATGGTTGCACCGGCCCTGGACGTGCCACCCCTTTCCGTTGGCCACCCCAAGCACCTACTTGCTGCGTTGTGCCTGGAGCCGGCCCTGGTGAGAGGGGGTGTGAACTACTACATATTCAAAGAAGCGGGAGTGCGATCAAATAAGTTTGAGAACCACTGGTAGATAAAACATAATCAAATCTCCCTTTTCTAAACAGCTGCCAGAAAAGCTGAAGAAAGATAGTGTCTCAAACTGACACTACTGGTATAACAGGATTTAGGAAACAGCTGAGGGAGAAAGTGACATATCTATATGGTAATAGGTAGCATGGTTCTCCTCCCTGTATGGAGAGTGTTAAGAAAGCAAAAGGAAGCCAGTCAACTTTTCAAATGCCTACATTTGCAATCAGATTTCTCTCAGCTGTATTAAGCATATTCCAAGCACATGGATTTATAGTTGAAGTAGCTCTTCTATTCGTCCTCATCAGCTGGGAAGATGAATATATCATGCACAAAAGATCAGTTTCCTTTTTTAAAAAAGCACCCAAAAGAGGAAACCATTTCCATCCCATCCCACTGAATACAAAGGAATGGAGGGCTCGTGGCCTAGTCTCTAGAAATGATGGAGGCACATCCTACCCTCATAAATGCAAGTGCTTATAGGGCAATTTTGAAAGCTTTCTGCAGTTTGGAAGGGGAGGAGGAAAGAGTTTGGGGCAGAGGAACAGGAAGAACTAAAAACCATCCAAACAACCAAAAAAAGAAAAGAAAATCAATCAGCAGCAACCAGGAGATGGATAGCTGCAGAGCAGCAACAGTGATGTGTCCAGCCACCAGCATGAATGGTTTTTGAAGTGCGGTATGTGCTTGGCCATTCAGCTGTGTGCTTGGAACTGTGCCAGGCAGCGAGAAGGGGGATGAATGATCAGTTCAAGCAGATGCATACTGCTAGCCAAAGGGCAGGTGGCACCCAAAAGTATACACTGTTGCAGAGAGGGCATCTTGGGTTACCAGAGAATGGCAACACAAAGTGAAGGGTTGAGGGGTCACAGTAGAATGTAGATGGAGTGGAGGAGGACCTGTATCCTGCCTTTGTTGTCAACATCTCCCATGTGACAGCAGTCACTTGGCACTAATAGATTACTCAGACCATAAGGGAGCAGGAATTTGAGCACAGAGGGAAGGTAACTGAGGAGGACATATGGGTGTTGCTGGTGTAGAAACAAATGCTGGACGTGGGCCAGAATGTGCTGTGACACCATTGGGACACCATGCAGGAGGACACTGCAATGGCTGTGGTGAGGATATGCTGATCCTGCAACCTTCTTTTGCAATTGTTGCTTTCCTGGATTCTACTAGTGCTGTTGCCTCAGCACAGGCATATCAGGTAAATTACACAGGGTTGATCAGTGGTATCCTGAAAAATTCTCTCAAACCCATGATTTCATCCTTGCCTTCTATTTACCAAGTGCTCTACCCTGGTCTTCCACTGTTTGTGGCTGTTTGCATGCACCAGTACTGGCAGCAATATGGATATGTCCAGTATTCGTATTAGTCACTGCATCCTTTCATTAATCTAGTAATACCAATTTCTTCCCCTCAATCCGCATTTTTTTACGATGCTCTGGGAGTCTGATGTCAGCAGCATACTACAGTAAACTCCTCCTCTCTGCCCACTGCCACCACTGCCCTAGGTTGCTATACAGGATTCATAGATTTTAAAGCCACAAGGGACCATTATAATCATTTAGTCTGACCTTCTGTATAAAACAGGCCATAGCTCCTGTTTCAGCTACAGTTTATCTTTTAGCAAGACATTCAGTTTTGATGTAAAAGACTTCAAGTGATGGAGAGTCCAACATATCCTCTGGTCAGTTGTTTAATATTAATTACCCTCCCTGTTAAAAATTTGCCTCATGTTTCCCATTTGAATTTGTCTGGCTTCAACTTCCAACCATTGCCTCTTGTTATGTCTTCATCTGGTAGAATGATTAAAGGGCCTGTAGTAACAAATACTTTCTATTTGTGTAAGTACTTACAGGCTATGAAAAATACTTAGGCTCTCCTGCTCCTCAGGAACAACTTCTCACCAGGGCAACACCACCACTAATCAATCATCAAGATTTCTCTCAGAAGGAGAAAACCCCAGCCACAAATCCTCTGCAAATGAACCTTTCTTTGGTAATAACAACCTTCATAGTCTAGTGAACATACAAGAGTGGTCACCATCCCCTATAATCAAAAGAGCCCCCGCTAAGTAACAATGTTTATTCTTTTCACACAAACTGTATGCTAGACTGAAATTTCTGCTTAGCAGATCACTATGTTCGGTTAGTAGCAGGAGTGAAAGACAGTTCAATGATTAACTGTGCTGGTGGCACTCATGTTAGAAGTGTTCCTGTTCCCCTAGTATCATCTGGGGCAGGGCCGCCCAGAGGATTCAGGGGGCTGGGGTCTTTGGTGGCGGGGGGTCCCCGCTTCGGTGGTAATTCGGCAGTGGGGGGGGTCCTTCTGCTCTGGGACCCGCTGCCGAAGTGCCCTGAAGAACCGCGGCGGGGGCCCCCCGCCGCCGAATTACCACCAAAGACCCAGCACTTTGGCGGCGGGTCCCGCTTTGGCGGCGGGGAGTCCTTCTGCCCCAGGGCGGAAAGACCCCCCGCCGCCAAAGACCCGGAGCGGAAGAAGCTCCGGGGGCCCAGGCCCCACGAGAGTTTTCCAGGGCCTCCGGAGCAAGTGAAGGACCCTGCTCCAGGGGTCCCGAAAAACTCTCGTGACTTGCTGGTAAATGCTAACCTCTGTAAAGCTCCACTTCCTGTGACTACGTTGGCTATTTACTATGTGTGCTGCTGATACTCAGAGACTGATTAATGTTAGCATGGCAACGGGAATGTGTTAATCCAACAGTGTTAATCAAAGAGGATACAATGATAGGTGCCCACAAGTACCTGTAACTACAATTACTTTTTGTGACCATGACATGAAAAAGGGAGGGCCAGATTGTGAGAGGTCCTAAGAGGACAAGAGGGGGCCAGAAGCCATGCAAAACACCCTTATTCCACAAAAGTGGTAGTTGGGAGTGCTCGCTCTTATTCCCCTTAAAAGGAAGTAACCAAAAAGGGAGCAAGGACATGTGGGGAGGAGGTGGGGCCATGACCCCTCCTCCCCTGTGTACTGGTGCATGGAGTGGGGCTGGCACCCTGGGAAGAGCAATCTGTTCTGGTTATCTATGCACTGAGCAGCATCAGGAGACATACCACCTACTGAGGCACAATCTCTCTGGTGTTTCTCATGGGGCAGTGTGGTTGTGCACCAGCCCCTATGCAGGGCAGATGACAAATCTGGTGTCAAATCATGGCCTCATTGAAATGAATGGCAAAACTCCCATTGACTTCAATGGAGCCAGGATTTCATCCGTAGTTCATAACGGTCTCTCTTCCTCTGATTCAGGAAGCAACTCAGGTATTTTAAATACAGGGCCCTACACACAGCCCAATACAGCCTACTTTCTAGGGGAAAAGAAGAAAATATTCTAAAATTTCCTTGACATAGTTATCCCTTGAACCTTCAGCCCTGAATTGCTCCTCACCATCTCCCTGAGGGAATCAAAGTTCCAATGATTTTTTTTTTAAGCTGTGCTTCCCATTTGTAAAAGTTATAATCAGAGACCAGAAACAATGCCCTGTGACTCAGACCCAAAGGCCACACCACTCCAAAACTGCCTGAATGAGGCTGCAAGCAATCCATAGGCTGAAATCTATTCCCAGGGAATGTTTGTCAAACAGTTAGGCATAGTGAAGAAAACCTAAATCATAGCTCCAAAATAATCTGTGAACACAAACAAGTTTTAAATTCACCAAAACAAATGATTCGCTGCAAATGGCTCACTCAGGTCTCCTTTCCCAGTCGTTTTAAAACATAGCTACAGCTGATTCCTAAAAAGAGAGGAAGGATGGTCTGGTGGCTTGAGGAGGGCGGGGTTCAATTGCCTACTCTGAAACTGACTTACTGTGTGATATCGGGCACACCCAGATCCTCAAACTCCCATTTGGCGTAGAGTGACCAGATGTCCCGATTTTATCGGGACAGTCCCAATTTTTGGGTCTTTTTCGTATATAGGCTCCTATTACCCCCCACCCCATCCCGATTTTTCAATTTGCTGTCTGGCAGAAGTGAAAGTAAGCCGGTACGCCCTGGTACGGCGTCCTGGCTTCCCTTGGCAGCAATTTAAAGGGCCTGGGGCTCCCAGCAGTGGCTGGAGCCCCAAGCCCTTTAAATTGCTGCCAGAGCCCTGCTGCTGGAGCCCAGGGGAAGTGGTGGCAGGGCTCAGGCGGCGATTTAGAGGGCCAGGGAACCCTGGCTGCCACTACTGCAGCGGAGCCCTGAGCCCTTTAAAGCTTTAAATCACCCTCCAATGATGATTTAAAGTGCCCAGGGCTCCACAGTGGTAGCAGCAGCTGGAGCCCCAGGCCCTTTAAATCACCCCTGGGGCTCCCAACTGCAATAGCTCCAGGGATCATTTAAAGGACCCGGGGCTCCCAGTTGCTATCACAGCCCGAGCCCCAGGCCCTTTAAATCCTGATTTAAAGTGCCTGGGGATTTAAAGGCCCCACCTCTTCTGGTAGAGGCCATGCCTCTTCCGGTTGAGGCCCCACCCCCTCCTAAGGACTCCAGAGTACCGGTAAATCCTTTAAGTTACTTTCACCCCTGCTGTCTGGTCACCCTAATTGGGTGTGTGGTACCAAAATATCATTAAGGATCTGAGCCTTAGCCTCTGAATCAGTTATTCATCTGTAAAATGGGGATACTTCCCTACCTCAAATGGACACTGTGAAGGTAAATACATTAAAGAATGTAAGGTGCTCAGATATTATGGTAGTAGAGGCCATTTCAGTACTGAAGATATGCAGGACAAATTGTTCATGAAGTCACCCTCACTGTGAATATTGTCTCTACTGAATTATTGCTAAGGCTAATGAGAACTCAGTTTATCTGGTACATTTATAAATTCACATAAATTACTTATTTGCAAAGTCTCTTAGACCCAGATCCACAAAGTATTTAGGTTCCTTACTTCTTTTCTGCTTCTTTCATCCTCATATTGGACTCCACTGTAACATGCATGTGTCAAAAAGCACATATAAACTTCCAGATGTCTGAATACCACACATTCCATCATGACCTTGTTACACAATATTTTCAGTAAGAAGAAAATGGCATTTTTCGAGACTTGACACCCTGGTGGAGTAAAATCCTCAAGCTGAACCCTGCACTTAAATATGCTCCCAGCCCACTCTTGTGCAGCTTGTAAAACCAGCTAAGGTGCCTTTGCTTCCACTGATTTTATGAGAAAACCCACGCAGAGATATGTGATAGCAAAGCAAAGAGCAGGATCTAGTCAATAATTTGTAAATTATGAATTCAGCCAACCAAGAGATATTCCTGCTTATCAAACTTGGAAATTAATTGCACAACACCCTCTCCCCCGACACCAACGCCACCCTCACCCAGTTTTAACCTGTGTTAGCACAGACAGGCCTTTCAAGCATATCTGCTTCTTCTGATAAAATTCATTGGTTTTGTACATACATGGAGAAAAAGGGGAGCTTTGGGTGAATTAAATTACGGGAGTTTGCATGGGGGGGTTGAAATTGCACCTACCTATGCCAGCGAAAGACACCATATCCACAAGGGGAAAGCAGCTTTATATTTTATCAAGCCAGGAGAGGCTCTGGGGGACATCCCCAGCCACAATGGTAATGCCATTTTGGGGGGTTGGGATGTCTGTCTGCAGATACCCTGGTGGAGGAGAGAGTTGCAGGGATTGTGTGCCACTGCAGTCTTCCTCTAGGCTAGGGTGACCAGACGTCCCAATATTCAGGCTTGGTCTTATATAGGCACCTACTACCCCTCTCCCCCCTCAACTTACAGATTTTTCAACCTTTCTATCCGGTCACCCTAATCTAGGCAGAATTACCATTTCTGGGGGCCAGCAGACACAGCAAAATTACTGCATCTATCTTGTATTTTAGTCCTTTGTTTAGTTTTCAAGAGTTCAGAACAAGTTCCTCTGCAAGACTAAATCTTGTTCATCCTTCTCGCATGAGCAGCCCCATTGAATTCAAGGAAGATGAGGGGCTGCAGATTAAGTTGTAGACAAACTGTGGACTAAATTCTATCCTGTGTTACATCAACGTGAAACTGGAGTAACTACTTGACTTTAATGGATATTCCAAATTTACACAGGTGCATGCGTGAACATGATTTGTCTCTATGCCTTTTCTTATTCATTTAAGAATATAGACAGCACCGTGTTCTTCTATTATACCTGCACAGGGTGAAGATAAATATGATTTATTTTGTAACCATTCATCCTTGCTTGAAACCAAGCAAGTACACACAGATAGGAATTTCTGGCCACACCTCTATATGAATATATGGATCATTCTCACACTGAGCTACAGCGATGACTAATTCTAAAACTTTCTGTTCACAAGCCTGAGGAGGCGTACAAAGATTTTCCTTTATTGATGGTTATGCTCCAGGAGTATTTTATAGAAAGCAGCAGAAATTGTATCTCCAAGAGAGAGATGCTGCACATTCCAATGCAAAGAAATACAAAAGCACACTTACAAGATATATCAATGTGGAACAGAAATAAGAACACAAGAATGGTCATACTGGATCAGACCAAAGGTCCATCAAGCCCAGTATCCTGTCCTCTGAGAGTGGCCAATGGCAGGTGCCCCAAAGGGACTGAACAGGCAGGTTATCATCAAGTGATCCATCCCCTGTCACTCAATCCCAGCTTCTGGCAAACAGAGGCTAGGGACACCATTCCTACCCATCCTGGCTAATAGCCATTGATGGACCTATCCTCCATGAATCTATCTAGCTCCCTTTTGAACCCCGTTACAGTCTTGGTCTTCACAACACCCTCCGGCAAGGAGTTCCAGAGGTTGACAGTGCGTTGCATGAAAAAATACTTTCTTGTGTTTGCTTTAAACCTGCTACCTATTAATTTCATTTGGTGGCCCCTTGTTCTTGTATTATGAGAAGGAGTAAATAACACTTCCTTATTTACTTTCTCTATACCACTCATGATTTATAGACCTCTATCATATCCCCCCTTAGTCGCCTCTTTTCCAAGCTGAAAAGTCCCAGTATTATTAACCTCTCCTGATATGGAAGCTGTTCAAAACCCCTAATCATTTTTATTGCCCTTTTCTGAACCTTTTCCAATTCCAATATATCTTTTTTCAGATGGGGTGACTACATATGCCCGCAATATTCAAGGTGTGGACATACCATGGATTTATATAGAGGCAATATAATAATTTCTGTTTCATTATCTATCCCTTTCTTGATGATTCCCAACATTCTGTTCGCTTTTTTGACTGCCACTGCACATTGAGTGGATGATTTCAGAGAACTATCCATAATGACTCCAAGATCTCTTTCTTGAGTGGTAACAGCTAATTTAGACCACATCATTGTATATGTATAGTTGGGATTATGTTTTCCAATGTGCATTGCTTCGCATTTATCAACATTAAATTTAATCTGCCATTTTGTTGCCCAGCCTCAGTTTTGTGAGATCCTTTTGTAGCTCTTTGCAGGCTGCCTGGGACTTAACTATCAAATACACAGTGAACGTATCTCTCTGAGGAAAAAACAGAGCAAGGTGTTTTAGAAAAAATTCTGAAATAAATATTTATAAAAAATATTTAATAGAGACACATACATAAAAATAGCCATTTTAGATAGAAGAGAGTTGCATATTTAAAAGTAATAGTACTTGCAGAAATAAAATCATGCTTTGCCCTGCCATAATTTCTAAGTATCTGGAAGAGCTTGTTATCTTCCACAAAGAACAAAGCTAAAATTGCTAACGCAATGATTCTGTTCACCAAGTGACTAATACCTACAGCCTGTTTCTAACTGGGTGTGGAACTGTAATTTGCTCCTTTAGCTCTCTCTCGGCTTGGACAGCAGCCAAAGTGAACTCCCATCTCAAGTCAACATAATTTAAAAAACGTTTTTCAGAACTCTCGGTTCCCATGAACGAACTTCCATCCATAAAGTGCTTTGAAACTCAGATGGAATTGAGCATTAATTAAAATATAGAAGTGTGTGGAGTGAAATCTTCAGGAGTGAAATCCACAGAAAGAAAAAGAAAAATCAAAAGTGTTCTAGAATTTGAGAGTCATTAAGCAACATGGATTATTTTTCTGATGATTAACTAAATGTTTAAAAGTGGGAGATGTACAGACACAATGTGTTGTAATCACAAGCACAGACATGCTGTGCATTAAAAGGATTTTGAATTTTAAAAAGCTATATTATAGCTCTTATTTTCTTTTAGATTGCAAGAAGATATCACCGGAAGTGGTCTTCTTGTGCAAGACTTGATTATATTTTTAAGTGGAAAAAATCCCTGTGTCACGAATTCCAGCTGTTTTCATGTTACAGAATCTGACAAAGGTTATGAATATTTTCAGAAGTTCACCATCCAGTCATATGAGCAAACATTTCTCCATAGCTAACAATTCTTGTGTTTCTGTTTCGTTTAATTTTAAACACCACCACCTTTGGACATCTCTAGCCTATGAAACTTTGGGAATGTTCCAAAGATTTCAACATGCAGTTGCCTTTAATGTGCATTGACTTCTTGTTCTTATGAGTAACAGCTCCATTCCCAACTATCATTATAGTTAAGCATACTTCCACTCAGGCATGTAAAAAAGGTACCACACAAGAACTGCAACCTAAGCTGTTCAATACATAAATTCAGTCATTGGGAAAACTTTCAGTGCAGTAAGCAGAGGAATAAGGTAAACAACTCCTATTATTGAGCTAGATTGTTGTTGAGTTTAGCACAGTAGGGGAGTAAGATCCATTCCCACACCTGTGCATGGACATATTAAACTGGCCTGGTCTGAGGGTGGAAATTGGGAGAAGAGGAATTGCATGTTACTCCCCCTTGTGAGCAAGAGGGCAGGGAGTGGCCAAGGAGGGGCAAAAAGCCTTGACACCACCCTCTCCATGTGTTGGCCCCCAGAGATGATTGAATATGAGAGGTGAGGAGTGAGGAGCACCAAAGAAGATGTGTTTCAGAGGGGTGTCTCTGAGGCACAGTGCCTCATGCCTGGAATGGTACAGTTTATACCCTGTCCCTGACTCAGGGCTCTTACCAAGGGCACAATCTAGCCCAATAACAGTTATGGTCACAAGTCTAATTCCCCACCCACAATGCTGAAAGGCTAATGCCCGTATGTCTATGACATTTTTTCCTTTTCTGTCATTTTGATTGTTTTTTCTGACATACATAATTTTGATCACTTGTGACTAAGTTTTAATATTTAACACTCAGCCATTTCAGCTTCATTGCAAGTTTGTCTTTTTTTTAAATGGGAAAAAGTGGTGTTTTCTGCTCACCTAAGTCAAATATGGCTGAGTGGATTTTCATTTATTTTTTGAAAATTCGAGCACATCAAGTGTGTGATATTTCAGCACGTTTCTGAAACACTGTTAAGAAAATTTAAGACTCATTCAAAACAGATTAGAATGGCTTGGCCTTCTCAAGTTAAACTATAGCATTGCTCTCTGCAGTGTTATAATAAAAGAGTTTGAGAAATGGCTAGAACATTTTATATTGCAGTCCTGTAGTTAGCTGACAGTTACAGTTGGTAACTGCTCCCAGCTGTGGCCCCTGCCTCAGTCCCCTTACCTCGTCCGTGACCCCCCTCCTGGAGCTGCGGCCCTGCTCCTGGCTCTGGGGGGCAGGAATAAGGGGTGATGTGAGGTAAAAAGTTTGGGATCACTGGTATATATTAAGGGTTGGAGCAAAGATGCCATGTCCCAAGGAGAGCACTGGGAGGCATTTGTGCCTGTTACTACACCCATGTGTGGGATGCTGCTTACTTCATCATGCACGGCTAAGTAGCACCACTGGTTTGGGGGGGGGGGGGGATGAAGGGAGATGCTATCCAAGGGAATAAGAATGGAGCAGCCTCTACAGTTTCAGAATCTGGCCCTAAATAAGGGGCCATCCCATTCTCATTGAATGTAATGGGCCCTTTTCCTCCGACTTCAGTGTGAGCCGAAGCGGACCCTAATTTTGTACAAATGTGAGGCCAGCTTTTTTACTTTGCTTGTGCAGAGCTCCAGAGAGCTCGAGGAGGGTCCAGGCCTCAGATGTGGCCTGCTGCTTCTATGCATGGTTGTGTGCCTGTGGAGTCACAAGGTATGTGAACCAGTAGCCCTGCCCATTATCCCCTTTCTGCCGAACAGCCAGATAAATGCAGCTGGAAGTCATAATAAATAAACAAACATATCCAAGTAAGTGGGGACAAAAATAGGGATCATCTACATTTTGGGGTCACAAGAGGGCTGAATTCTCATTTATATTAAGGCCCCTTTACTTTGGAAAGAGGCCTTAAAGTGAGCATAAATTACAGTTACATTCACTTTAAGGCCCCTTTACACTGCCAGCGTGGTGTAAAGGGGTCTTTGTGAAAATACAAATCAGGAGCAGTATGTGTCAATTTTACCAAAATGTTGCAGTATGCAACATTAATACAGCTAATGTTTACTCTGATTCATAATAGTTACTGGTGTGGAACATTAAAAGGAATCTAAGGTGAAGGACTTTTAAAGCTGTTTTACAACTGTTCAACAAAGCATTACACATTCTCATTAAAGATGTAAATAGTTCTGCCTAACTAAAAATGTGTTGCGGTGCTAAGCTGCGTTTTTAATATTATAGTATTCAAATGCTAATGTTAAAAATATGCACCTAATTTGTTTTTAAAAATGGTGAAATACTCAATGAAGCAAGATATTTACATATGTACAGTACTTAGTGTGACTTTTCCATATTTTATATACTACCAACAAACCTCTAAGCAAACATAATGTTAACACAAGCCGTACTCTTGGATATGCTGTATTCATACTTCATATAGGTCTCTGTTGTAAAGTAAGTGTATATAATTATGTGGTAATATTCTGGGTTGTTGTTTTTTTTTTTAAAACATGTGTTGAAGGTTATGTATGATTTGCTTATAATGCTGCCACCTTCAGGAATTACACTCCATGTAACAGTCACTGTAGTTTGTTTCTAAATTGCAATTTTAGGGATCACAGGGTGAAATTCAGATGTGAGTTTAAATAACTCTAGAGGCAATCTAAACTGGTGTAACTTACCATGCATGTTAACCCAACTTAGACTCACACCTGATTCCCAGTGCACCTCACTAATCATCTATGAATTTAGAATACATAATCTGAGGCTAAGAAACCCTAAGGCAGTCTGCCAGAAGATGGTTTAACTAATGTGCCAAGGGACTAGAAAACAGGAATGCACCATGTAAGGCAACTAACAGAAAGTTATACAAATGTAGGTCACCATGTACATGTTCTTCCAGCTGCTCTGTGAATACATTCTACCAGCTTGGTGCAATAGAGTTTATGGGCTCAACTGTGCCTTATAGGCACAGCCCATAACAATGAGATATGTGGAGCTGGGTCTCCCCAGGTGTTTTCTGCAACATCTGTTTATAGAATGAAGTCTGCTTCCCCAATATAGTTGGCCAGCTCCATTGCTGGTGCATGGGCAGGGGGGCATAACCATAGCCCTACCTCCTTCACCTCCAGGGGAGTAGGGAGACAGCAGTCTGCACCCATCTGAGGTCAGGGACTCTAATTCTCCGTCATCGTTTCACAAGCCGTCTATGAGGAAGTCTGGGGGATGAGGTTCTTTGTACTTTCTACCACACTGTGCATCTGTATAAGGGTCAGGCAGAATCTGGCATTAACATCTTGATTCTGCAAGTTGCTGAGCACTTTAGCCCTGATACAGCAAGGAACTTAAGCACATGCTTCACTTTAACTGCTATAGTGGAGTAGGGCCAGAACACTTAGCACCTTGCAGAATCAAGCCTTGAGTTACTATAAAGGAGTCTATTTTACACTGCTTTACAATTTATTTCTGCATTTGGCCAACAGTGTCCATTGGCAGGTGCACAAAACTTCTATTAATTTCAGTGGGAAACGTGGGGGGGGAGGTAGATGGAGAGTAGAATATGCTCTGATACATTTTCAAAAACCATTTTTCCTACAGAATACATATGACAAGCTCTTTAGTTTTCCTTACATAGTAAAACATACGGTGTAAATTAAAAACATTTTCTTTTTGGATTGGATGGAGACTGGATTCTTTTTAAAAAAAAAACAAACAAAGTACAAGTATTTAGTGAAGAAGTTCTGTCTCATCAGTGCACCAAAACCATAGCAATGGAACTAACAGCTGCATGATACAAATCCTTAAATTAAATAGCATAATAAAAGTCATCATCATCACTACTATTCTCTGTTGAAGTGCATCCAATATATCAGTGTGCATAAATCTATGCACCAAATGTATTGTATTCATATAATGTATTCAGTTGGAAGGTAATTCTTTGACAGGAATAAAACTGCCTGCCATTCTCCCCAGTATATGAAGCCACTTTACTTCAGTATCTCCAACTGCCTCGATTATATCAATAGTTGTCTTGTCTTCACCAGCAGCTTTACTATGCTCCATCTTAGATGAAGCTGTTCCACTGTGTGTAAATACTTAAATATGCATTTATGCCAGTAAAAGAGTGAGACAGACTCTAACACAGTGATTAGCGCACGCTTATGGGAGCAGGGAGACCCAAGTTCAAGACCCTTCTCCATATCAGGTTAAGGGAAGAATTGAACAAGCTTTGGCACAACCTGTCTGGACTTTAGTTACTCCACCTCCATGCTACCTTGCAATATAGCAACATTCCCGGTTAATATTAGTTTTGGATTGTTATTCTTTTATGATGAGCTTCATGCATCTCAAGCCAACGTGATATTTTGGCGCTCTCTCTCTCTCGCTCATATAGATATAGATTATGACACTGAGATGATACTCAAATGTTACTAGTGAATAAAGATATTATAGGCACAAACCCGAAACCTAACAGACAGTACCAACTGATGTTTGTGGTGTGCATAGTACGTACCACAGACCCCTTTTGGGGAATACAGCCAGAGAAGCCATGGATCTGATCAGGGTGCAGCATCAGAAAGTTACAGCTGAAGTGCAAGAAGCAAAAGGAGTCCCATGGACAATGGAGACAATTTGGGAAACATATGGGGATTTTTCAAAGGCAATGGATGTGTCGAAGGAAAGCTGTCACTGGAAGTAGACCCTCTGGTAGAACCTGTGCGCTTACCACAAAGGAAAATTCCAGTGGCACTATGTAATCCAGTGTAAAAGCTTGAAAGCAGAGCAGGGGTATCATAGAACCTGTAGAGGCCACTACAGCCTGGGTAAGCAGCCTGGTGGTGGTAAGGAACCATCAAGCAAATTATGGATTAACCCAAAGTCATTGAAAAGATGCCACTCTGCACTGCCCACAGCTGATGAGATCTTGCCAGAACTCTCCAAAGCCAGAATCTTTATGGTCCTTGATGTGAGGAATGGGCTTGGGCACATAAGCCTGGATAAAGAGTCCAGCATCTGGTAACTTTTGCAACACTATTTGGTAAATACAGATGGCTGCACATGCTGAAGTTCATAATCCCAGCACCAAAGGTATTCCAGAGAAGGTTCACCAAGCACTGGAAGGACTTCCTGGGATGAAAAATAATTGCAGATGAAATCTTCATTGTATGTGAAGGGAACAATGATACAAGAAGAAAGTCAGTGATCTGCAAACAGAAGGCCCACTTTGTGAAGCACAGCATTCTGGATACTGTATTCACTGACAATGGTCCTCAATTTGTCTTGGAAGTATTCAAAGAATTTGCACACACATGGGAGTTTGTCTACCACAGTCCCTTCCCAGCATATGCATAGAGTAATGGGAAGGTGGAATCATGTGTGAAAACAGTTAAGAGACTGTTGCACATGGCTGTATTTTCTGTTTCAGACCCCTTGTTAGCATTTTCAGCACACAGGAATACCTTATCGGATTGGTGCCAAAACAGTCCAGAGCAGGCACTCATGGGATGAAGGACCAAAGCCTTTCTACCAATGAGGTTAGACTTGTTGAAGCCAAGATAGACACACTGCCAAGAGGAGGTTGCCAACAATCAGATATAGTGGTCAGAGTACAACAGGTCAGCCAAGGACCTACTGGCCTGAGAGACAGGCACTTTCCTGTGAGGATTCAACCCTTAACGAGATTCCAAAAGAGTACGCTAAAGGAGTTGTGAGGGGTGCAGTGTCACTCAGGTCATAGGAGAGGATTACACAAGAGGGACAAGTTATCTAAAGGAACAGGAGACACTTGTGAGTCAGCAGACAACAGCCAGAGATATTCTGCAGAAATATAAAGGTCATCACAGAACAGAGAGGCAGTGAACCATCTGGAGACCAACCCCACAGAGGGGAGACTCCTGAAAGAGATAGTTGCTGGACTCACAAACAGGTGACATGGGACAGAGATAAGTCATGCCCCGTGTGGTACCTATTGATGAGACCAAACTATCTCAAAGACTATGTAACCATCTGAGTCTGTGGTAAAGACAAGATTCGAACTCAGCTATGTGCTAGCAACCTCTGGCCAAAGGGACAGGGGGTGGGCATCTGGGAGTAAATTAGTTGCTTTTAATTGTTAGATTACAATGTTTTTAAAACAGGGAAGGCATATCTTGATCAGTAGAACTGGAGAGGCCCCCGTTCCCTGGAGGGACTGTTACTGACAGAACACCAGGAAAATAGAAATTGTGGGAAGTTAAGCTGTCTGTAACCGCATGGACAAAACAATCCACAGAATTTAATAAAGTTCCACTTGCTCAGTTTAACACTAAGAATGGCTACCTGATCAGGCCCCACAGATGAACTAGGCTTTCCCTTGCCTACCTGCAGAATCCTGCTGAGGGCTAGGCACCTAGGCTGAGGCAGCTGTGCACATACTCATTGGCAGATTTGTAGATGCCTAAGGAACTTTACTAGCAGATATATAGGCACATTGGGACTTTAGTTGCCTACAGAGTTATGCAGCAGCTGAGCAGAGAGCTTGAGGATCTAAACATTGGATTTAGGCACCTAAAGTGGCAGTTAAGCATCTAAATCTTTTTGTGGATCTGGCCCTAAGGGTCCAGCCAGGCCTTCAGGCTTTCTGATCACTTAACTCCCACTGAGTTCAGAGGCAGTTTTACATACAGAGGGACTTTTGCATACAGAGGGCTTGCAGGAATGGAATCTCATATTTCCTAAAGCTCTCCATGAAGTTGCTTACCAGCTAGATTCAGGTGGCGAAATGCCAAGTGTCAAAAACCATGGATTTGCTTTAAAAAAAAATAAATCCACCATGAAGACCGTGGAGTCTATGGACAAAACAATAACCTGAATGAAATTAGATGGTAATAAAATCAATATCTATTTTTTTTCCATTTAAATTATAAGAATCAGGTGGTGATACATTCTTTAAAAACTGGCTTTTAGTCAGAAATGGGTGAACATGCTATAAGCACTAATTAACCATTAAAGCCAATAATTTTACTTTAAATGCCTGAAACACCATAATTAAATAGTCGTATTAAAAAAATTCTGAAAGACAAAGCAGGAAAGCTGTAATTGAGCCAGTCTGCTTGCTATACTTGTTTCATTAATCATACACTAATAAAATCAGTGGCTACAAAGCAGTCCTCTGGCAAACTGGGAGGCATTTACTCTCCAACACTGATGTTGTTCTGTGTAGAACAGAGTATTACCTGGACAAAGATTTCACTCACCTTTGAATAAATTATACATTAAGGGCTATTTGGAGCTATAGTGCATCTTTTTAGATATAGGCATATTTCTTCCCTTCTAGTCACAGTTAGTCTCTGTGAAAGTAGAAATAATAGTTTCCAGTGATAAATAAAAAGATGAAATTGAAGAACACCGAATAGATAGGCTAGAGGAGAATTTGTTTATATAGTGTTACAAATATAAAGGGCTAGATGCTTAGCTGGTGCAAATCAACAATGAAATTAGCTTCAACAGAGCTGCTTCAATTTACACCAGCTGTAGATCTGGGCCAAACAGTTTATGCTTTTCCATTATACAAAAGAGAGAGAGAGAGAATGAGTCTGATCCAATATTAATTGAAGTGAAGGGAGATCTTTTCATTAACTTCAATGGGCTTTGGATGAGGTCCTATATTCACAATTAAAAGTTATCGCTTGTGTTTTGTTTACATTTGGGATGCTATTCAGATTTTTATTAATCAACACATTTCAGCAGACAACTCAAGCTTCCTATGCCTTTGCTTTTCAGCTACAGTACAGTACATAGACTTCAAAAGCATTTCAGAAAATTACATGAAAAAATGTTCAGGGCTATTTACATACTTTAGCAAGCAGACCTTGGAGGATAAGCCAAAGTTAAATATAACAGTCACATAACTGAAAAGATGCATCAAGCTTGTGGAAATTGAAACAGTGTGGGTTAACTTTAGTTAAACATTAAATTCAGTCTGTGAACCATATGTCTGATAACAGAGGAGTGCAGGTTTGCCTTGGATTCTGGAAACATAAGGGAGAGAGGAGTTTGCAAAATAAAAGTGAAATTTTGTCAACTCATCAATAGGGGCAAAGTAATTTATTTCTAACAGGTCATTCAAATATAGTCGGAAACAAAGAGGAATGGGCAAACTGAACTGAATCAAAATTTAAAATACATTTTAAAAAAATGTTTTGTTTTAAACTAATCTTAGATTGACTTTCTAATTTAGAAAAATAAAAGTGAACACAGAGTTTTACTCTATTAAATAATGAAAATGCTGTTTTGCTTTTCCCCCCAGTTACAATTCATTAGAGAGACATGTTTGAACGATTGGAGCACAGCACCAGGAGCCAGGAATTCCTGCATTTTAATGTTCCATTTTAAACTGATTTTCTCTGTGGCTTTGGGCAAATCATTTAAAACGTGTGTCATCCAAAAAGTGCACATACTTTACTTACATTAAAGGGTTATTGCGAGGGTTATTTAGCTAATGTTTGAAAAATGATTTGAAGATGAAGAGAGCTACATAAGTACTTGGTGTTATTAGCATCTCTTTAATAAGTAATATTGCAAACCTTTCATGATCTCTTGCAAAATATATAATTTACAAAGACAATACAATATACAAAAGCATTAGACCCAATGAAACACATACAAATTACAGTGCTCTGTGAATACTTGAGTACTTTAATATTTGCCAGTTAAGTTCTCCAGACCTCTCTCTTAAGTAAAGATGATTAAAAGCTGTATATGAAATTATATGAAACTAAGTGGGCACATCAATGGCAATCTTGCAGTCAGGTTAGTACAACTGCAGTATGAACATATAAACTAAGATGGGGCAGCTTCTTGAAAGAATGAAGTTAAATAATTAATATAGTGTGTTGCTTTAAAGCACTGTACTCCATGGTTGAGATTTTCAAAGCAAGTCTGGGGATTTAGAGATTCATTAACTTAATCCTACAGACTTCTTTGAAAATTTAAGCCCATTTATTTATATAATGAACTGACCAACAGTCAGCTCTTCTACCCTTTGTTTTGTCAGAAAATTCCCAGCTAGCTCTAAGTAAGGGTAGCTTGTTAAAAAACTGATCTGAGTTTTCAGTTCATAAACTGTTGCAGAGTGCTCTTTTCTCTGGTTCATACACTTTTCCCTTCAGCTCCACCCTGGACTCCTCTCCTCCCCCTGCATTCCATTATCTCTGAACTCACTATTGTTATCTTCTTTTATTTTCTCCTGGTCTGTTCTCTCTCTCTCCTTTGCTACTCTGAAGGCTATCTTTCCCTTATTAAATCCAGACTGGGCATGCTGTTAGAAGCATTTCAATAAACACACAATAATATTTTTTCAGCTGTTCATCACGGGCCCACTCATTCATTAACTCCACAGGAATGGGTCCCTAAAAATGGGTGTGTATATTATTACTTCAGGCATATTTTGTGTGTTATTTACCAAGGTGAAGAACATTAAAATGGCCACTAGGGATGGTACTAGGGAATAATGATATCACAAAATGGTACTCGGGAATAATGATCTTTTAAAGATATTGGTGGATCTGATTTTCCTGTTGCCTACACCAATTTATTGATTTACAAGTAAACAGGAGGAGAATTAGGTCCTTCATGGACATTGTATTCCTCCCCATATCTTTCTTGCTCTGTTATCTTTCTCCCTCCTTTGCTGTCCTGTGTTCTGCTATTTGCTCCTATCTGTTGCTCACTCTTGTGAGTATATTGTCTTCCCACCCCCAATCTCTATTTCCTTTCCATAAACTTTCTTTTCCTAACTTACCTTCTTTATCTTTCTGAGACCCAGATTGTACTTTGCAGGTTCCAATGGACTCTCTATGGCAGGAGCGGGCAAATTTTTTGGCCTGAAGGCCGCATCAGGTTTCGGAAATTGTATGGAGGGCCAGTTAGGAGAGGCTGTGCCTCCCCAAACAACCAGACGTGGCCTGGCTCCCACCCCCTATTCCCCTGCTGCTTCTTGCCCCCTGATGGCCTCCCCAGGACTCCTGCCCCATCCAACACCCCTTGTTCCCTGATGCCCCCCCCGGACTCCTGGCCCATCCACCCCCCCACTCCCTGTCCCCTGATCACCCCTGCAACCCCCACTCCTGACTGCCCCCCACCGCCCCATCCAACCCCCCATCTCATTCCTGAATGCTCCCCCTAGGACCCCTGCCCCATCTACCCACCCCTTCTCCCTGACTGCCCCAGGAACCCTTGCCCCTGACTGCCCCCACTGCCCCATCCAACCCCCCCTCCCTCCTGACTGGCCCCCGGGGCCCCTGCACCCATTCAACCCCCCGTTCCACGCCCTCTGACCGCCCTGACCCCTATCCACACCCCCGCCCCCTGACCATCCCCCCAAAGTCCCCCGCCCTCTATCCAACCCCCCCTGCTCCCTGCCCCCTTACTGTGCTGCCTGGAGCACCAGTGGCTGGCGGCACGGCTGTGGCTGGAGCCAGCCACGCCACCACATAGCACAAATCACAGGGTCAGGCTGTGGCTCTGCAGCTGTACTGCCTGGCCACCTAGAGCATTGCACTGGCGATGCGGCGTGCTGAGCCTGCGGGGAAGTGGCATAGCAGGGCAGGGGCCGGGGTCTAGCCTCCTGGGCCAGGAGCTCAGGGACTGGGCAGGATGGTCCCACGGGCTGGATGTGGCCCGCGGGCCATAGTTTGCCCACCTCTGCTCTATGGAATGTACCTACATCCTTCTTGGCTTAGTAATACCAGCTTGAATGTTGTACCCAATGCAGATGGCAGGGTAGATGTCTCTCTGATCAACAACTAGCAGTGGACTAAAGGGTCTGTCTTTGATAATAATGTTAGATTTATAAGCAGCCCTCTACATCTAACTGTATGACAAAGCTGTGGATCCTGGCAGATGTAGAGTTGGGATGCATGAGAGAAGAGGAGTGGTTAAGCTCATAATGCAAAGTATGTTTCAAAAGGTGGTCATGGGCAGGGGTGGCGCCAAGCACCAGCACACCAAGCGCGTGCCTGGGGCGGCAAGCCATGGGGGGCACTCTGCCGGTCACCGCGAGGGCGGCAGGCAGGTTGCCTTCGGCAGCATGCCTGCGTAGGATCCGCTGGTCCCGCGGCTTCGGCGGACCTCCCGCAGGTGTGCCACCGAATCCGCGGGACCGGGGACCTCCCGCAGGCAAGCCGCCAAAGCTGCTTGCAGTGCTTGGGGTGACAAAATACCTAGAGCCGCCCCTGGTCATGGGTGCTTGCCAGAGGTGAAAGTAAACTGGTACGCCCCGGTATGGTGTACTGGCAAGAGCTGGTACGCCAGACCGGAGCGGCTTCCCCAGGTGGCAATTTAAAGGGCTTGGTCCTCCAAGCAGCTGCTGGAGCCCTGGGCCCTTTAAATTGCTGCCAGAGCCCCACTGCAAGAGCCCCTGGGTAGCGGAGGTGGCCAGGACCCCCGGGGCTCTGGCAGCGATTTAAAGGGCCCAGGGCTCCGCTGCAGTAGCAGTGGCTGGGAGCCCCTGGCCCTTTAAATCACCACAGGAGCCCTGCCATCGCTACTAGGGCTCTGGCAGCGGGGCTCAGGTGGCAATTTAAAGGGCCCAGGGCTCCAGCTGCTGCTTGGAGACCCAGGCCCTTTAAATTGCCACCTGGGGAAGCCGGTCTGGTCTGGTCCTGTCCGGTAGGGCTCCGGCAGTGGGGCTCAGGCAGTGATTTAAAGGGTCCATGGCAGTAGCGGTGGCCGGAGCCTTGGGCCCTTTAAATTGCCGCCCGAGCCCTACTCCCTGAGCCCTGGGGTAGCAGCAGCAGGGCTCTGGCAGCAATTTAAAGGGCTTGGGGCTCTGGCCGCCACTACTGCCCCAGGCCCTTTAAATCTCTGCCGGCTCCGGCAGCGGGGCTTGGGTAGCGATTTAAAGGGCCGGGGGCTCCGACCACCATTATCATCTTGGGCCCTTTAAATTGCAACCAGAGCCCCACTGCCATCAGCAATTTAAAGGGCCCAGGGTGCTAATGGCCCCGCCTCTTCCTGTTGAGGCCACACCCCCTGCTCAGGACTCTGGAGTACCAGTAAATCCTTTAAGTTACTTTCACTCCTGGTGCTTGCTCATTGTCCAAGACTCTCACTTTCAAATTATTGCATAGTACAATGCTGTTTCCTTTTGCTCAGGGAATGCATGCTTTCCTAGTATTTACTAAATGATAATATACAGGGATGTAGGTTGAGATATTGTTAGGATGCTGGCTGAGATATCTCCACTATGCCCTCTTTACTTTTGATCCATTGTTAACTTGTATCCTTTTCTTTTTTATGCTAATATTGCTACCGTCATCCATCCCTTTGTCACCTACAAGATAGAGTATTGCAATTTGCTCCTAATTGGGTTTCTCTGGAAAGCAGTGATTGAGGTGGAGAGTTGGAGTGTAGTTAGTATACCATACCTCCAAGCCTCACAGCTCTGAAAATCAGAACAGCTGTTCAAAAGGTGAGATGGGGAGAAAAGCACTGAGAAAAAAATTGGAACATACCACCATCCTTTTTGAGAGTGAAGGTATATCATCATTTCCTCCTCTTCTGCCACCAAGTCTGTTCTAGAGGCTGCCGCAGTTACAGAATTTGTCTGCCCAATTTTCTCCTCGTATTTCTAGTCCTGTTGTCAGTTTGGTTTATAAAGCTATCCTGGACTTTGGTTATTATGAATGACTATTTATTATTTATTATTATTTGGGGATCTGTTTCTAATGAAACTGAGTATCCCAGTACCAGGTGAACCTTGTCTGGTTTGTGGTTTTGGTACAAACCTGACACTTCATGACAAGTTTCACCGAATCTTTAATTAACTTGATTAGCATTTCAGGTGAACTTTCCCGGGGTGAGTTTTGGGCAAAGCGCAAGTATTATCGGACTGATCCTTTGCTAAGGTAAATAGTTATAGCTCTGCTGACTTTAATGGAGCTACAACCATTTATACTAGGAGAGGATCTGAACCATCAAACCTAAGCAGCGTCTCATTTTTTCCTCTTTTTTTTTTAACTAAAAACAAACACTAAACTCCCCAAAAACCACACACTCTGGCGAGTGTGAAGAACAATAATCAAAGATACTTTGAACTACTGTGACCTGAAACCACCACACTTAATGCAGGTACAATTAAAAGGCTTCCAAGAGTTGACTAGTCTTACCTGTCTTAAGAACTAGGAGTCTGTTTTTGTACTGCACATTGAAATGGTTTTAAACACAATGTGTTTTTGACACAATATTAATTCTCACAGGTTAAATCATTTTTAGACCTTTAAAGGCAACAAACTTTGAAATAATCTTAAAGCTGACCTTGTTGTCTACTCATCAAACTTAATGTAATCTAGATCCATAGATACAACTTTTCCAGAATGAAAAAAAAATATGTATATTGTGTGGTTTGTATGTGTGGTGGTAGTGGGGTGGACAGGAAGTAGTATAAGAGTACAGGATAGCCATACTATTAAGTCACTACTAGAATTTGTATAGGCTATCACTGTGCATGCTCCACTAAGGATTTCTTAGCATTTCAACCTTAAAGTCATAAACATCCCTTAGTCTTTTCAGTACTTGATGGTGCCTTGATTAGTGGAACACATCTATATATCTACAAAAACAAAACTCGCAAGGAGACGTTGGGTCTCTGCAATATTGTAGTAGTGGATTACACCTGCCATTCCCTTGTTTGACGTTTTGTTTTCAGATATCTTCTCATAAAAAGGAGAAAAGAATTACTGTAAAAAGCAAAGATGGGCAAAACTGGAGGTGGTCTTGGTTTGCTAAACTTTTCCCATTGGGTTTTGATTGTGCTGTACAAAAGAGAAACAGGTGGTTCAGATTTGGGTTATGTGAACTTCCAGGGACTGCGTGTTTGGAAAGTTATTCTGGTTTTGGCTAATCTCTACTAATTCCTAACACGGGATACTAGTCAAATCCTGAAAGCCTTTCAATTATGCCTGCATGGAAACATAACACTAACAAAGAGTAGGTATCCTCACCAGTTCTAATGTATATTTTAGGAGATGCAGATATGGTAAATGATTAATCAGGGGACCAGCAAGTCCTGACAAAGAAAGGGACGCATATGACCCTCAGGCTTAGAACTAACAATGTGGAACAAGATTCTGCCTGTTTGATGTAAGCCTTGACTAAATACTCCAGTCCAAGAAAATAATATCTGAAGACAGTCATAACATTATAGAACTGGAATCCAATCCAAAATGTTTCAGCATGTACATTAATGTTTATTTCTGGGGTGCAGACAGCAGACCGCCTTCTCATTTGACTTACATTGGTATAAATGAGGAGTACATTACCTGAAAGAGATACATAGGCATAAAAATGGTGCAAGTGATTGGGGAATCAGGCCCAATGTGCTTACCGCTGCTCAATACATAGATGAAAACATGGTGTATTAAGACAGAAAGAGCACTGATTCTTCACTACATTGTACCTTCCATAATCATTTACACCAATGCAAAGTGTGTATAACTATTATATATTATAAATATAACTGCTTGTAACACACTTTTGACAGGTGTAAATAAATATACAAATACAAGGCAGTTGAGAATCAAGGCCAAAGCTCTTACTTGGCCATAGCTCCTATTGACTTTAATAGTTTTCACTGAGTAAGGACCATAGAATTTGGCCTGTAGTCAAAACATTTATGAGCTAAATTGCTATGGACGTCTTCATTTTTTTTCATTTTCAAAGCATTTCCTCATGGAAAGATTAACAGCAATGACTTACATTATGACCAAGCTCATAAACAGGGTGTGGATGACAGTGTTCTTTGTTGCATAATTTCTCAGCATACACTCAAACAGCCTAACTCTTATCCTCACTTTAAGGCAAGCTACTAAAGTTATTAGTTCAGCAAAAAAATAGATTTCTTACAGCAGAGTCAGACTCATCCACTGAAGAATGTTAAAGTTATTAGATTTCTTGGGTAACAGGATTGACCAATGAGTCACTGATACGACAGAACCATCTATTTGAAAAAGCTACTGCAGGTGAAAAAGGAGGAATAGATATTCCAAACCATAAAAAGAAAAAAAACACCATACCAGATACATAGGGAACAGCAAAACAGCTATATAATAGACCTCAAATTAATCTGGTGTAACTCAGTGTCACCACTTTAGTACCAGAATCAGTAAGATTATATTTTGTGTATGGCATTTTTATTGCTGACAGAGTTTGATGGCGTTTGTTAGGAAGAATGCTGGTTGCTCAGTTAAGAGAAAAGTACACTCCCATGCATAGTCCAAATAGCTATAAACCTTCATGGTACTATTCTTGATATTTGTAGAAAGATCAAGATTTCATATACTGGTTAAAGGAACAGATCCATGTTGTTATACACTGTACCATTATAGCTTTTCTAAAAACAATTGTTTAAATATTAGGTAATTAAGCAGCCAAGAATAAAAGTTAACATATCATGATGAGTACACGGACCAGCATAAAAACAATGTATTTTATTGATGTTGCTGCCTATTTTAGGATTAATTTGCTTCATGGCTGCAGAAATAACGGATCTCTTCCTTTTCTTTTTTTTTTTTTTAAATGTGAGTTTTAATTGTTGCCAAAGTTGCGGCATTGAAGACAGAAGCCTACCAGTTTTCCATATTACACACACACACACACACACACACACACACGATGCACCAAAAATTCCCTTTGTCTTATTGGCCATTCAACTTTAACCTTTCTACTGCCACTGCCGCGAGGGTACTAGTTAGTGCCAGGTTATGATATGGAGAGCTCCTCACACTGGCTTCCTAGTTTAAATACTAGATATCAGCCAATCAGTGGGCTGTGAGGGACCACCACTCAGGCTGTGCTGGATGGTACTTCCTGCCAAGCATAACTTCACAGGATCCTCATGTAGCAATTCAGAAGTCTCAGCAGCCCAGACACCCTATGGCAGGGGTTCTCAAACTGGGGGTCTGCACCCCTCAGGGGGTCATGAGGTTCTTACATGGGGGGTCACGAGCTCTGAGCCTCCACTCCAAACTCTGCTTTGCCTCCAGCATTTATAATGGTGTTAAATATATTTAAAAGTGTTTTTAATTTAGAAGGGGGGGTCGCAATCAGAGGCTTGCTATGTGAAAGGGGTCACCAGTACTAAAGTTTGAGAACCACTGCCCTATGGTCCCAGGTTCTAGCCCTTCAGGGTGGTACTGGTCCAGAGTTGGCTTGGGTCCAGGGCATGGACATGGGATACAAGCTCCAAGTGTGCTATTTGGGGTAGTCTTCCCAGTCCACCAGATGGTACAGACAGCCAGGTGTCCGTTGAGAAGCAAGGACTGCATGCACTTTGTATTCCTCATGACCCTGGATTTCAGCTGGTGGAGGCAACGGTATAGATTGGTCAGGGAAGGGGTTCTAAGTGTGAGCTTCAGAAGGGAAACAGGAAAAACTGGCTGTATTTTGAGAGACTGGGGAGGCTGTAGTCTGAAGGTAGCGGGGTTAATCTGCTGTCATATCTGCAAGAAATCGAAGAATCATAGTCCCCAAATAAATACTTGACTACTGGCTAATCAAACACAAAAGTGGGAACATTTTTAGTGATATCAGTCACAGCAGAATCACTTCTCAATTTGCCACAACCTTCTGTGTACCTTTCTAGTAGTCAGTAACAAGAAGTTATAAGAAAAATACATTAAAAATCAATCTTGCTACATAGGATGGAGATATTCACAAATTTCCAAACAAAACGTAAGGACATTCCTAAAAAAAGAACAGGAGTACTTGTGGCACCTAAAATAAACTATCATACTAAAAGTGATACTAGGATCCACAGAAAAATAGTAGCATGTATTGGTCCTGATTCTTCTCTCATTTTCACTATTATAAATTAGCTGCATGAAGCGCTACACTGTAAATGAGAGAAGATTCAGACCCATAATCTTCCAAGCAATATACAAACATTAACCAATAAATCTTATATTATTATTATTCTCATTGTACATATGGGGAAATTGGAAGACAGAGAAGTTAAGTGACTTGCCCAAGGCTACAAACAGAGTCAGCAGCACAGCCAGGATTAGAAATCAGGTGATATAGATTACTACTTATTTCACACTTCTGCCCAAGTATTCAGCAATGAACATTTACTTGCAACCATGTCACATACACAAATATAATATGTACAAGAGGCTATGTCTCCCTTTCCCTTCTTTAATAAAATTTCTGCCTTAAAGAAGGATTTTTTTATCCTAAAAATGTACACTAACATAAAATAATTATATACATCTTATAAATCATAAAAAAATAATTTTGTTTGATTTTACTCCAAACAACTTTAAATAAGTACACCTATTAAATAGGGCACATGAAGATTCTGTATTGTCAGCAAACTGATTATTATACATACTGTCAGCATAACTGATTTTATTAGGGAAGTAGGTGTCAGAATTCCAGCTTTTCAAGGTGGGTTTTTTTTAAAAAAGAAGAGACAAAATCATGAAAAAAATAGCAAAGCATTAAAAAGACTAAACCACATTCAAATAAAATATGAACAAACAGTATGTTTTCAACATAATTCAACTGTGAACTGCAACATCCAGAGATAAATTAAAGAAATAAATATTTTGCTGTAGTATGTAAGCAATGGCAAAGATTTTATCATGTACAAGATCAGTATAAAGCATACAGGCCATAATGTGATTCCAGCTATAGGATGACAGATCAAAGATTCAAGTCAGGTGTGGCTCTGGAGTTTCATTGCTCAAGGCTAATTATTCACAAAACACCCTACCCAAGAAAGTAGTTTATCAGGTTTTTCTGTTTGCTTGTAGACACTTTTAAAGAGAGCTATTTTACATGGCACTCTACAGTCTTCAGAACAATTCTGCACCTTTTAAGGGGAAGTCAAATAAGCCTTTTATATACGTGGACGTAGGTTTGTTGTTTTCTGCTAGGAAATGGAGAAAAACAAACCCAGTCATACCATGCAACGAGCACAGAAACACATGGGAACCCCATGAATTTCAGGTTTGGTTGAACTCCAACTAAAAACTGTTTCAGTAAGCAGGCACAAGGCAAAACCAGTCAACTGAAACGATCACCTTCTTAAAGAACAAGCCGCTAGCCTAAGCAATGACAAAGCATTAAAAAGACTAATGCCATTATTCACCTATCACCTATGCCATTATTAATCCTGGGCACATGTTTAGCAGTGAAACAGATGCTGTAAGTTAAACACCATGGGAGTCATGCCCTCATCAACCTCCTAACCTTGGGCGATCTGGGGGACTAGCTATTGATAATGTGTATCACCTCCAAGCTGTCACTCGAGAATCACTCTCTTTGGTTCACAAACTCCTGCTTCCAACTAGCCACTGCAACCGACATGGGAAAGAATTCTAGAAATGTTACTTTACTATCTCTTTTGGTAGACAGTCATTGGGCCACATCTGTCCCGATTAAAAAAATAAAAAAGAAATTCCATCATTCCCCTCTCTCCTCGCTACCCCCAACCCCCGCATGTCCTCTCTTCCCCCTCCCATGATGCATGTATTAGGTGCTCCTGCCATTGCTCACTGTAGATGGGTGAAATCCTGGCCACACTGAAGTCAATGGCAAAGGTTTCATTAAGGTAAATGGCCAGGATTTAACCCCAGATACACAGTAGGGTGACCAGACAGCAAATGTGAAAAATCGGGACAGTGGGTGGGGGGGGGTAATAGGAACCTATTAAGAAAAAGACCCCAAAATCGGGACTGTCCCTATAAAATTGGGACATCTGGTCACCCTAATACACAGCCACAAAGCAGCTGCTGCTGACACAAGAGGGGAAGCCCCTGGAAACTCCTCTGTGGTGACAGCAGCATGAGACTGGGGTCAAAAGGCAGATTAATTGCTGAAGGCAGAGGAGGGTGGGCCTACCTATGATCTGGCCTACTCCTGAAGACCAAGTACTTCAGTACCTGGTGTTACTGGTACACCATGGCCTGGTGTCATCAACCATCTCTTGTTACTTAACAGGCATCACAGTTTGTAGCAAAATAAAAGATTATCCAGATCTTTGTGGTGTGTTTTAGTTAGGGGATTGTTAGTGGAATCTTGTTGTTGAGCCAAAGGCCAGAGGCAAGATCCCGGCCAACCTGTCACTATGCAGATTCTAAGAGATCTGATGCAAGTTCTTCACCAGATGTGACAATGCAGTTGTTCCAGACGACAGTCTTGTAGCATTTTTTCGAGCATTAATCAGTGAACTTGTGCCTGAATTGGCAAGGTTTGGGACTTTCAATGGGGTGAATGATTGGTCAACATGACCCTGAGGATGTCGAAAACAGATCCAGGAGGGCAAGCTGAGTCCATAGTGCTACAAGAAAATGGTGATCTAGTTGGGACTTTAAGAACTTAGGTAACATGGAGGCTGGTTGGGGATGAACCTTTCTTTCTTCATGGTAACAGAAAGCACCTCACAAAATACCAGTTTGTGGGAGTTTTTTAAAAAAGGATCTTACAATGTCAGGTAATTCAGGTCCCACTCATTCAAGATTGGGGCAGCAACAACTGTGGCCCAACTGGGGAAGGTATCGGGGGTACAGTCAATTGGGCGTTAGCATTCGAATGCATACTGGATGTCCATGAGGCCTCTGATTGAGAATCAGAGTCCAATAATGTAAAGGGCTAATTTTACTATATATCCAGTTTCAGGAAGAAGTGCACAGGTCAGGCGTGTGGCTCTGTGAACACAAGATTGTGCACTGGGCGCACAGGCAAGTGGCTACATCCCCTGGAGGTTCACAGCTGGGCCTCAGTGGAGACAAGATTCTGAGTTGGTATGGAAGGAGAGCCGAGGGACCTCCTACATTCTTTGGCAGCCAGGGGGCCACCAGATTCTGGAGCTGCTGTTGTCCATGGGTTGACAAGGCCAGATGGTACATGAATCAAGAAGTGGCAAAATCTGTACATCAGTGGGAAGGGTCAATAATTACCCATCAAAAATACCATAATGGGTACTCGAGTCATACAGGGATTATGGAGTAAACTTCTCCATCTGGGGAACAAACATATTTTTGGCTGGTGTTAGGGAGGGAATTGTTAACTATCTGGGATCCTGGATTGGGTTGAGACTAGAGAGGGGGCTGGGCAGCCAAGCTAATTGCTGGTGCTTCCTGATGGCAGGTGTCCAGGTCAGGTACTAGTTATTCCATAGGGGGTCTGATTCCCTGATAAACTGGAGTTGGAACTGGAAGTGCACTTAGAAAGTTGGGGAATGGAATTAGGGCTCCTACTGTCTGGTACAGCAAGGAGACAACCTTATTTCCCCAGTCCCTTAACCCTCATACTAGATCCTCGTAATGGGCTGGGACCAGATTTGGGGCAGGGGAGAGCACTGATGGCAGCTCTCAAATATGTTGGAATGATTAAGGGACATGAATGATCTGCAATGTTAAATAGTTCCCAGGTGAGTTAACAAGGTTGTGACCTAATTCAGCTACATCCCTTGTCTTTCATCCTGCATGGCTGGGACAATGCAACAGAGTACATTGATACAGTCATCTTCTTAAAGAACAAGCCTATTCAGCAACATATTTTCTGGGCATCAAGCCAAAATATATGAACAACTATATTCCTTACTGCAAGAAAAATATCATTACTTCAGAAATACATTAACCATCCACAACACTTTTGAACAGAAAATTCCTACAGAGCTGTTTATTAAAGAAAAATGATGCCTTTATGCTGGGCAATAACTCATTAGCTACATTCATGAATGCTTCAGTTTATCTCATTTCTTTTTAAACACATAGAGGGAAAACATCCATCGTTGCCACAGCTACCACACAAAGGATTAACAAATGAAATAATCATATTGTTAGTCTCATAGAGACAAAACCCTGTGTCCTGAGCAGCACATTAGATCTCAGCTCCTCCAATGTATGCTGCGGGTACCCTGGATTTATTCACTACCCCTCCCAAACCCATCCCTATTCCTCATGAAGATCAGCTGGTAACTTCTGGCTTTGTTTTTTCCCAATTTCAATATTTTAGTAGTGGACATTTGGATATTTTTTAATCTCATTTTCTCTTTTGTGTGAGCAAGTGATTGGCAGTGATAAACTTATTTCTTAGAAATAAGGTCACAATGATCATTCGAGCTTTTAATAATTTCAGAAGATTGATTCTTTTTCCTGGCAGTAGAAAAACTGTGGCTATTGTTTCCTGCCTCTGTTCACTTATATTTATTTTTTCTCCACTGATCTCCCTACATTTGCCCATTGAAAAGTCTTCCTGGTGTAGAACAATTCTAGATTTTGTAAGGTCTAAAGTCTTCAAGAGGCAGATGAACCCCAGTCTCACAATTTTTGTGACTGTTTGAAGTCCACCTTTGAATTTAACAATAAGACATGAAATCCTGAAGTTCTTACTCAGACAACATTCTCCTTGAAGTCTGACTGAGAAATGAGTAAGGGCTTCATGATTTGCCTCAATAATAAATACGTACAACTTTTCATCTTCAAAGCAAACATTAACCAACTACATTAACCAATTAATGCAACATCCCTGTGAGGCAGGCATTATTGTCCCAATTTGCAGGTGTAGCTGCTCAGTTAGAGAAAATAAGTGGTATGCCCAAAACCATGAGGGAGTCATTGTCAGGGACATGATTAGGGCTCATGGAATTTAATCCTGTGCTCAGGCCATTAGAATTACAAGTCTCTCATGAAATACTGTATCCAGTCATAAAAAAATATTATCCCACAGAATTAGGTTGTCTGGGTCACAGGGAAGGATGCTATGCTACAAACAAAGGCTGCTCCAGACATACTTGCTCTCTAGGTCAGGCAGACAATTATCCTTGCCCTAATATTTCACCCACTTAATTTCTTTGGCCAGTGGCAGCTCCTATGCATATGAAAAAAGTAGCTGATGTAAGCAGCTGCATAGGACCTCCTGACTTTTTTTGGGAGAGCGAGTTCCAACTGATATTTAAATATCAATTTCTTTAAGATTTGTGAAACTACTGAGAAAGCTACTTCTACTTCATTAATATTTGTTAGGGAATATCATGAAAAAACTATTTAATGAATAAAATGAAACCGACTCAGGTCATTCTAATTACAATCTTGCTTTTCCCTCGCCTCAATTCCAGCATGATTTTTAGCAGCCTGTGGTCTGCAGGTCAGATAAATAAAACATAATGGCCCCCTTCTGTCCATACATCAATGTTTTCCTAGACTTCTAGAGTCAGAGATTAATGTTTTGTGCAGTTTGAAAAATTGTATTACTAGATTTTGGGTGCTCTCCTTTTATAAATATTTTGTGAAATGTCTAATTTGTCTTTGTCCCCCTCTTACAGCTCAGTGAAATCACACTGCATCACAAAATTCAAAGCAAAAGTAGTCACTTTCAATACTTCACCACCTTAGGGTTGTATTTTGAATCAATGCACAATGCTGATAGTGCTTTAAAATACCAATAGATTACTTAGATTTTGACACTGGCTCATGCAACATGCAGGGCTATGGATATTGATTTCCAGCCATAATTAGTTTGACCAACTCCATTCACGCCTTCGGTGTAATAATCTGATAAACAGTTCATCCCATGTATTTTATGTAGAATGTAAGAACTGTATCTTCATTTACCTATAGAAAGACCTCCTCAGCTCTTTTCCAACCCTAATAGTCTATGATGCTATGATTCTATGAACATCAATACCATCAAAACTGCCTTGGGAAAGATTTAAACCAAAACATTTCTTTAAAAAAAATGTTGTAAAGTGACAACTTTGTGGTTACCTAGGATCATAAAAATAGGAACTTGGGAGCTGTCAAACCATATCAGATCAGAGGGTTCATCTAGTCCAGCATCCTGATTATGACCACATATGTAACATTATTCCAGGAAAAGCAATTATAAGAGCAATAGAAAAAACCTAATAATTGATAAAGATATTAACCAATATTTCCCACACTACAATATCTCTTAAAAGAAACAATTGAGATATCAAAAAAAGTTTATTTTAAAAATCTATTGATCTGAATTAAGGTTATTGTGTTGTGGTAGAATATCAATTTCTTGTAATTATTAACAATAAAGTTTATTCTTAATAGGTGGAAAGTCTAAGATTTAGTATGAGCGAGATGAGGTGGGTGAGGTAATATCTTTTATTGGACACCATGTCTCTCTCATATCCTGGGACCAACTTGGCTAACACTGAAAACAAAATCTATTATGTCATTTAACTTGTTTTTATGTGACCCAGGGACTTCTTGATGCCAACTGGCAGCGAGCACAAGGTGTGCATAGGATTTTACAGGGCTCCCCTGGGTCAGATATATGCATGTGGCATGTGAGGTATCAATCTAGCCCAGTAGCCCAATGATTACATAGTCACTGCGAAATGTATGTAAAGATAATATGTAAGGAGTTATGTATCTGTACAGAAAATTATGTTCTTAAGGCAGGTAACCAGAAGGTGACATGTCTCAGACAGGTTCCTTTCAAGCAGGGGATAACAGATGCTTATCTTCCTTTCTGGTCATTGTGTAGTGTGTGCCTCAAAATGTATGCCTATTTGCATACTGAGCCAGATGCTGATTAAGAGATTGTAAAATTTACAAGAAAGTAGTATATCGGAAAAATCAACCAGCAGTGGAGTGTCCTGTTTATGGGTAAGGGCAATGGATTGTTCTGTTGTTAGATATGGGGGTGAAAACAGACACCCTGGATCTTTTCACTGAGGAGACAAGCTGAGAGTGTGACTTGTCTCATAAATGGAAGGTCCCAGCCAAGCCTGGCTGTAAAACGCTGGAAGGACTTTGGGTGAGCATTGCTCTGTGTGACATGAAAGTATCTACTTAATAAGTCCAGGTTCTAGAATGCATCTTATGATTTTGATTTGATACGTAACCATTTGTTTCCACACTTCTTGCTATTACTTTGAAGCTCTATGCTTTGTTAAATAAACCTATTCGTGATTTCACTATAAACGTATGCAAGTGCTGCGCACTAAGCGGAGAAGTGATCTGAGGTGTAGCTGGTAAACTGGGGTGTACTGCTTCGTCAGGAGCAGCAAATCTGTGGATACTGCAAGTGTCTAGTAGAACAGGGGCTGGACACTCCAAGGAGAAGCTCAGAGGGCTCAGGGGTTACAATATGCCTATGGCTAACCTGTAGAGAGAGAATAGAGCCTGAATAGGTCCAGTGGGGTGTGCTTATATTGCCCATGGTCGGTGGAGTTGGGGAGCTGACTCCCAGCACGAACAGACAAATCTTCCTCATGCTAAGGGCAGATGGTAGAGAGGTGCCTCACAACCCTGAGTACCCCTGAGAAATGTCACATTTCAACTTCTTTGATTTTGTAAGATATATGTGATTGTGTTTTCAACGGGTTGTGAAAGGTAGCCAAATTCATATATGAAACTGAAAGTAAATTGTGCTTCATGCTACATGCTGTTTGGGTTCGTGTCTCTTTCATCTCTGTGCGCACATACTTGGATAGAGGAAAGGCCTTAAAAATAAGTATTCTGGCATTCCATTGTGAGCTACCCAACCTTGGATGTGAGTGCATAGGGGATATTAGAAACTGCATGCCCTTCTCACTGGAACTACTGGGCAGAGAGCAAGTAGTGTGTTGGCTCTGTTCTGCCCTCCCAATGCTAAGCCATTATAATAGTTGTCATTATTTGCTGCTGGTATAGGCTGGCAAAAAATTAGAATTCGCTCGAAGAAAGGGAAAAGCAGGGATGGAATTGTAATTCAGAGGGATACATCAAGGGCCCAATGCCTTCCCAGCCTACTCCTGGTAAGGTGCAGTTTATTCAGTCCTGCTTAGGGGTGTGGCCCAAAATATGTGCCAAGACACAGTTAGTATGGAAATCCTTATAAAGTACCACACTGGACTGATATATTTATGCAAACGTGTTTATGTTCACCCCCGATATGTGGAGTACCAAAAAAATAAAAATAAAAAGGAGAGGCAGAGAGGCGCAGAACGAGAGACATTTTTAAAATGTTGTGATACTGTGGATTACAATTTGATTTTTTGCTTTCTCAGTGGCTAGATAGGTTTAGCTTTCTTCTAACACTACATACTTGGAGTGGGGGAGGAGGTACTGTAAATGGAGAAGTTGTGTGCTATAAATACTCCTAAAGAATAAGTATTTTTAGCAACTGGTGTTTTTCAGGAATTTTGCAAATAGTTAAAAAGTGGAAGATGGTAAATAAGAACCAAGCAGATTAACTTTTCATGATTTATTGCAATTGATACTCCCTATTTTAACTGGCTATTAAACTAATCATGAACTACAAAGATAATTCCTTCCTTGGCTAAATGACAAAGGAATTCTTATTTCCATGATATGTACTGCTGAACCCCTAAGGCACTCTGCAAGCTAAGGCTAACACTTTGTGTATAATAGAGACCTTCTGATTAGTAGTTCTCAAGTTTATTTTGGACATGGTATGATAAATCAGGGAGTGGCATCCTTGGTACAAACCCTGACATTACACTTTGTTTGCACTTAAAATAATCTGCACTTCTAACATACATTCTCAAGAAAATGAAATTAAGTTAGGATTGATGTGCCTTTGACATTCCAGATGTTTGATAATTTCTCTAACCTGATTCTGTTCAATTCAGAATCTTATATTGCGCCCATTGCTGTGATAGCTGACAGCTTTCCAAAACTGCATTACACAGCGTGACTAGATTAGCTCGTGTGTGGTTCCTTCTCTATTATTCTCCCCAGCAGGCAAACTGCATGTGAGATTGTTTTTGCTTTCAGTGTGCTTTGTGCTTTTATTTGTAAAGGCGAGGTCAAAGAAGCGTGCACTCGGAAAGGAAAATTTTTGAGCTTGTGGTTTCATATTGGCGTACCCATATCACTTTGTTCTCACTAAAGTGAGCAAAAACAAAACATGTAAAAATCCTGTCAAAATAAAAAAGTGAGCAAAATAAAACATGTAAAATGCTGTCTAAAAGACGGCGGACTGTTATTTACAGATAATATATTGATTTGGTCACAGAGCTCCGTTGTGGCTTTGCCTTGAGACCAAAGAAAGAAGCATTGTTGTACTGCCCCAGGAGCAGCCTAGGAAGGGGATTATGATTCTGAAACTAGATTCACAAATTCCAATCTCCCCTCCAGTTTCTGCACTGCTCTCCAGGGAAGGAGTATACTTCCCTGGGTCTATGTCCAGGCTAGCGTAAGATGCCTGGCCCTTTCCCACTCTGCAGCTGTATGGAGCCTGCTTCCCCACCCTTGGTGAGAGCAGGCGTAGGAGCACTATGCAAGGCGGTAACAAGGTGCTTCATGTTTCTTTATTCCCTTGTGCTGGTGCATAGGATGGGCCACAGTCCTGCCCTGAATGTCCTTATTGCAGCATTATTTAGACACAAACGACCACATTCTCAAAGATAATGTGCAAAAATGCGTGCGTGCACAAAATACAGAGATGCAATACACACCCCAAATGTCTATGCTTGCAGCAAAAGGGTTTATAAACACTGAAGTAGAATAAAACAGAAGCTAGTTATCCTCATCTGGGTCATTCTGGCAGCTTCATTACTGAGTATAGTTATGAGCCAAGATTTAGTCAGTTGTCAAAAGGAAAGAATGGTGTGTTCAATCACAGCGTCATTCACATTTAGCTGAAAGACGAATATAACTGATATTCTACTCTGTGCATGATGTTTGTGGGTCACACAAGGGGAGTCCACAGGCCTGGTCCCACCCTCCCCACCCAAAGGTTGACACCATCTATAGAAGATGAAGCTCATAAAACCTGGAGCAAATGATTATTAAGGGCTAGATTAACAAGCAGGATTTAGCTACCTAAATGCCTCTTTCAGCATCTAAATCCAGTGTTTAGACACCACTGACATGCACAACATCTCACTCAGTTGTTGCCTAACACTGTAGGCCTATAAATTTCCTATATGCCTAAATTTCTGCTGCTGGGCATGTGCAAAGCCACCTCAGTCCTGACACCGCCAGCAATTGGGTGCCTAAGTCATGCCTGAGTCCCAGTGGGATTCAAAATTAGGCGTTTCCCTACATATCTCACCTTCGGCTTCCAATGTGGTTGGCCTAACCCCAACAAAAGACAGGCATGGCAGCCAGGAGGTGGTTCCCCCATGGTATGCAGGTCTTCTACCTCCCAGATGAAAGCCCTAACTAGTGAACTATCAGAGGGCATTCTGGGGGTGGGGTATCTTTCTCAAACTCTCCTCTTGAAACTATTCCACTTTGCATGAAATACTTAAATAGTCATTAGGCCAAAGTGAAAATGACTCTAATCCAGTGGTTAGGGAAATCTGGTTTCAGGTTCCTGCTCTGAATCAGGCAGGGTGGAGATTCGAGTGCTGGTCTCCTACATCTCAGGTGAGTGCTCTAACTATTGGGAGATGGTGGTAGCACCTCTTGTGTGTTTTTGGTGAAGACAGCTGACTGGGTTAGGTGCCCAACTCCCTACGAAGGCTCACAGTTATGAATCCTGAGCACACATAGGTGCCTAACTCTCTTTGAGAGGCAGGGCTTAGCTCCCACCCCCATCAGAATTACCTGCTGGATAGCTTTAGATGGCTTCTCGCCCAGCATGTTGGTTTCAGTGGGTTCCTTTTTTAGGCACTTAACTCTCCCCATGCAGTGTGTGGGGAGCCTGGGCACCTAACTCAGGATTGTAAATTCCACGAGCTGGCAGGGCACCTAGGTCCTCCTGTGAATCTAGCCCAAAGTATCCTACTATCATTGGCCTATTATAAAAAATACTGAATACAGGCTGAAATTGGTGTTACTATTTTGAGGAATATTCTAGAAAAATCTATCTATCTAAATTACACTGTCTCGTGATCACTGTCACTTGCCTTGAAGGGCTTTTCAGCCTTGGTGCTCAATGAAATGATGTTGTATCAAAGCCATGTCAACTTCAACTTCATTAAAAAAAAAACCCAAACAATCTTAATGTAAGTGCTGCTCAAGAAAAAGCCAGGGAAGAGAATGTGCCCAAGTCCCAAATACTAAATATTTAACCTAGCAAATTACCTCTCCTTTCTGTCCTTTAACTGTATCCTCTGCTAGCAGTTACTTAATTTATACCAGTGAAATGTGTTCCTCCTCATTCTGCTTCAATGCAAGTCATGTCTTCTTAACGGCTGCAATCGTTTTAGGGACAGAGATTAGAGGTGCAGGTGGGAGGGTAGTAACATATTAACATTTGGAGAGAGGATATGATAAACATAAGTATTGTCTGTCAGTGCTTCTAGTTAAGTGTTCTTAGGCTTCAAAATACTATCTAGCTGCTGCAATTACACTTGATTAGCATAAAAATATTTTTAAACAACCCCAAATGATGTTGCTGATTCCCAAAGGCAGGAAACCATAGAAAGATTATTCACCAGGCTGGCATTTTCTAAGAGCTGATCATCCCAGTCTACAAAGGGCAGCCCTCTACCCCTCTCAAAGAAAGTCTTAGGGGCAGAGGATTTAGGAAAAAGATCTTGGAACTCCCCTTGAAACTCACTACTCCCTATTCCAATCCCGTTCTCCTCCTCCATGTTAGGGCCAGACAGGGAAGGGAAACCACTGCAGATCTTCTGTGGTTCAAGTGTGAGTGGGGAAAGCAAGGAGAAGAGAGATTAATGAAGCTGAAGGGATATGATCATTTTTTTTTGTTTCAAAATAAACACATACCTTGCCTAGTATAAAAGAAAAATACTTTGCAAGTCTCTAGCACCTTTTATCCAAAGATCTCCAAGCACTTTACAAATATGTTTTTAAGTGAATAAACCTCACAGCATAATCTGAGAGAGGTAAATGTTCTTATTCCTGTTTTACAGATGTAGGAATTAGGGCACAGCAAGGTCAAGGCTAAAAGTGTCAAATTATCCCCTATAGTACTATCCTTTCCATAAGGAACCAAATAATTCTGTTTTCTCTTCCCAGTAGCAATCACACTCTGCTGTTCATCTTCTCCTCAAGTGACTGAGTTAGAAGGGTCCAGGCCCATCATCCACAACCAGTGAGAGATGAGGAATGGTCTTGTGGTTAAAGCAAAGGAACGTGAGGTAGAAAACCCTTGGGTTTACTCCCAGCTCGGGCACTGACTCACCGCATGACTTTGGACAAGACACCCCAGTCAGGTTTTTGTTAAAGCATCTATTAATTTTGGGTGCCTCCATTTCAGGGTGCCCACCTTGAGATACCCCAAATTACTGCTGAATAATACAGTACGTGATATGTACACATTAGTTTTCAAATCTAAGCTACTCCTACTATATACAATTATCTCTCAGGTGCAGTATAATTATTTAATACTTAATTGCAGTGACTACTTACTCCTTGATTTTGTTTACCATAATTTCACATTCAGTAAGTTCAGTACATTAATGCTGTATATATTAAGGGTACAATTTTCAAAAAAGGGCCGAAGTATTTATGCAGCTGAATCACATTGGCACTTTTGAAAATTGTACCCTTAATGTATATATATTTAAACTAATAATACCTCTCTCTACATAGTGCTTTTCATTAGCAGCTCTCAAAGAGCTGTACAAAGGAGGTAAGCATCAGTGTGATGGGGAAACTGAGGCACAGAGCGGGGACATGGCTTGCTCTAGCAGTCCCCTAGCAGCCAGCGCCAGAGTTGAGAGTAGAACTTGGGTCTTCTGAGCCCCAGTCCAGTTCTGGTTTATAATATGGCTCTGCCTGAAGAATTTGGAATATTTATGAAATAAATATATAGGCCGCAAGGCTGCAACTTGATCCATAAGAAGCAGGGGCCTGCCCAAGAAGGATCAAAGCTATATTGTGATGAAGGACTGGTCCATAGATTGTACTATATTTCAACCTATATTTCACTATGAGCACAAGAGATGGCCTAACTGACTCCATTATTCTGTAGCTCATCAAAATTATGTCCATAATGAAACACAAAAGAGTAAGGAAAAAATAATTTTTCACCAAATAGTTTGTAAAATAATTATTTATTTTAATTAGATCTACTAGTAACAGATATTTTAAATGGCTATTTCTATTCCGAATATGAGAAAATAAGACATCAAAACTCTAGAAACAAGATGGGACAAATGTCCTAAGTATTGTACTAGTCCAATATAACAAACAACTGGTTCAGGTGCATCTTTATTCCAAAAATACTCCTTTATTTGTAAAAAAAAAAAATTTATAGATTTTTTTTAATGAAGAAAGAAATGAATATTTCACATTTCTTGAGCAATTTGAGACCAGCTCTGGTTTGGACTACAGATGGTAAAAAAGGTAATCAGTGACCAATATATATGATACACAATTAACCTTTATGAAGAGGCTCCAAATGTTTTTTTAAATGTAGCTAACCATTAACTACTCATAAAAGCTAAACTACACATAAAAGCTGAAAGCCCTTCCCCTTATGCTGTGGTTAGATACATTTACAATTACTGCACACTGCCAAAGGCAATGATTGTTCTTCATTAAGGTCCCTAGGGGTAAAGACATCCAAAAGGAGCCAGGGAGAAGTAGAAGCCATTGCTTGCTGCGCTCCTCCCTTCACAACAGAGATTCATAAACTGCCTACAAATTTTGCTATTCAAAATTATTCATGAATTCCATCAGCAAACTTGCAGTGATGGTTGTTAGTCATGCAACAGGAAAGTCTAAATGTTTTGATGCACACAAGGATTTCAGGAAGTCCATATTACTATCCTTCTTTGGCTCAAAATGTTATTGAGTTGGTATTCTGATCTCCAAGGCCTGGCTCCATGATTCAAACCAAGAAATCAGGTTACGTACCTAAGAACACAGTAATGTAATGCTGCCACTAAGCAAATCCCCAGAAAAGCCTACAGGTGGGCTTCTTTCTAGAGCTGTCATGTAGCCTATCCCCCCGCCTCCCATTTTAAAAATAGGTTCAAATGCTGTTTGGGATATAAGTGAAAATAAATGTACTTGTTTCTATCTAATCTCAAACTTTAAGAGAAACAGTTTGGTCTAGTGGAGAAGGCCAGACTAGGAATGAGGTGACCAGATTCGGTTTCTGAGAGCCCCTGATCGCCTCTGTGTCCTTGAAAAAGTCACTTCACTTCTCTGTGCTTCTATCTGTAAAATGGGGATATAGATATTTACCATCCTTTGTAAAATGCTTCAAGATCTGAGAAGAAATGTGCTATATACACATAATGAGTATACAAAGAATAGCCTCTGCTCAGGACAGAAATGAGTACTCATGATCAAGAGTCAGAAATATTCATGTAGCTGGGTGAAGAAGATTCAGTAATGCCTGGCTCTAATTAGTTAGTGCTTGTACTCTACTTTTACTAACAAGAAATTAATCCAGCATTTTAAACAAAAAATGAACGTTTTTGTGAATAACAGTTACTCTCTTTGTTTTATCAACTCGTGCAAAACAAAACAAAAAGTGATCCTGTAATAAGGTACTTCAGAGTTGTGTACAGTCCAGGGTCTTGAGTACACTGGAAAGGGTTTGCTGCTGAAGCTTTACTGGTGCAGACATATTGGTCAACCCTCCTAGTGGAGAGACAGCCTATAGCAGCAAAAAAAAAGAAAAAAAAAGTTCTTTTGCTGATGTAGTTTTTACCAGCTCACCAAACTGGTATAACTGTCTACACAAGGGCCTTTGCTTGCATCGCTATGTCTGTTAGGAGTATGAAAACAAAACAAAACACCACCACTTGTTGCAGACATAGCTGTGCCAGCAAACGTGCTAAGTGTACAGCAGACCAAAGTGAAAAGCATGCAACATTTTTTGACGTTTAGCAGACTTAGCTTCCAGCTCCTGCCAAACAAAGCAGCTGTGGTGTGCGTATATCTCACTATCCCAGAATACCATTTCATGTGCTTGTGTTATTTTTATTCCTATCTGCCACTCCTTCATATGCATTTACTATATAAATAGCCATGCTTTGTTAACATTTCTGTGATCTGCCCAGGAGCTTTCACAGTAAATCACAAGCACAAAAATGAAAAGAGCCAGTTTTGCAAAAACATAATCTTACTTTTCAATTCTCACAAATGTTAGTGCAGCAAAACCCAGAAAATATTTACCATCAAGTATTCTGTATAGTATTTTATTTTTTTAACTTACTGTTTTCTATTGCTTATTAATACATATAGAAAAAGATAGATATTTGTGTACATATCAAATATCTTTTTTTAAACACTTTATAGTTGCAATAGTTACCCTTTCTCTCTATCTCTCTAAAGAAATATTATTAAGGAGTAAGCTACCATTTTCCAAATTTAATTTTAACTCACAAATGTATTTATTTTGGCAAAGAATCTATTTTTCAACATGACTGATTCTGTTTTTAAAAGAAAACTCTAGTGTTTTTCTATGGATGTCTTATAGCTAGACAAATATTTCTGAAAAAAATTAAGTGCACCTACATGCTTAAAAATGACAAATAATAAAAATAAGTGCAAAAGATTCAGGGTTTCCATGAATGACACATAGTGCCAAAGGGGCTGCTGTTTGTGCAAAATGTGGGCTAGGAGGATGGGGAGAAACTCATTTTGTAAAGAAATGAATGGAAAAAGCAGGCAGTGCTGAATGTTATTTTGGGGGAAGTTTCAATGCTTGATTACAAAACTGGACCTAGAGGGGGTAAACATACAGTGTACATACCTTAAATCAACATGTTTGGATTTATTTTATAGGGAAATTTGGGTGAGAGCTAGATGAAGAAGATAATCTATATCCTTCGCCTCATCCCCAAGAATTGATGCTCTTCTGATCTCCTTTCCGCTTCCCCATATTCTCCAGCTAATTTCTCCATCCTGCCTATGGCTCCAATTCAGAGAATCACCCTGAATAGGGACCTATGTATCTCATGCCACTCTCCCACCATACAGTTATGCTTCCATCAAACCCTGATGAAGATAGTTAAACTCTTCTTTCTGCATTTAATATTTCTTTTAAAACATTTTCAAATCAATGTATTAATAACAATTATTTATCAATTATTTGTTATTTTCATTAACTAACTTCCCAAATATGCAATTTACACTGTATGTTACTGTTGCCCTAAACAGCATTAGCTTCTCCTCCATACACTTGGACTGAGGTTGAGATGGAAATAGGAGACAGACTTGTTGAAAGTCTCAGGGTAAGGATAAAAGGGGTAAAAAACAAGGGTGATGTCATAGTAGAGGTCTACTACAGACCACCTAACCAGGAAGAAGAGGTGGAGGAGGCTTTTTTTAAAGAACAAAATAATCCAAAGTACAGGACTTGGTGGTGATGGGGGACTTCAACTACTCAGGCATCTGTTGGGAAAATAACACAGCAAGGCACAGATTATCCGACAAGTTATTGGAATGTATTGGAGACAATTTTTTATTTCAGAAGGTGGAGAAAGCTACTAGGGGAGAGACTGTTCTAGATTTGATTTTGACAAATAGGGAGGAACTGGTTGAGAATTTGAAAGTGGAAGGTATCTTGGGTGAAAGTAATCATGAAATGATAGAGTTCATGATTCTAAGGAATTGCAGGAGGGAGAACAGCAAAATAAAGACAATGGATTTCAAGAAGGCAGACTTTAGCAAACTCAGGGAGTTAGTAGATAAGATCCCATGGGAAGCAAGTCTAAGGGAAAAAACAATTGAAGACAGTTGGCAGTTTTTCAGAGACATTATTAAGGCCCAAGAACAAACTATCTCACTGCGAAGGAAAGATAGGAAGTATGGCACGAGACCACTGTGGCTTAACCAGGAGATGTTCAATGATCTAGAAATAAAAAAAAAAGTCCTACAAAAAGTGGAAACTAGGTCAAATTACAAAGGATGAGTATAAACAAATAACACAAGTATGTAGGGACAAAATTAAAAGGCCAAAGCACAAAATGAGATCAAACTAGCTAGAGACATAATGGGTAACAAGAAAACATTCTACAAATACATTAAAAGCAAGAGGAAGACCAAGGACAGGGTAGGCCCATTTTCACAATGGGGGAGGGGGGCATAATAACAGAAAATGTGGAAATGGCAGAGGTGCTAAATGACTTCTTTGTTTCGGTTTTCACCAAAATGGTGGTGGTGATTGGATGTCTATCATAGTGAATGTCAGTGAAAATGAGGTAGGATCAGAGGCTAAAATAGGAAAAGAACAAGTTAAAAATTACTTAGACAAGTTAGATGTCTTCAAGTCACCAGGGCCTGATGAAATGCATCCTAGAATACTCAAGGAGCTGACTGAGGAGATATCTGAGCCATTAGCGATTATCTTTGAAAAGTCATGGAAGGCGAGAGATTCCAGATTACTGGAAAAGGGCAAATATAGTGCCAATCTATAAAAAGCGAAATAAGGACAACCTGGAGAATTACAGACCAGTCAGCTTAATTTCTGTACCCGGAAAGATAATGGAGCAAATAATTAAGCAATCAATTTGCAAACATCTAGATGATAATAAGGTGATAAGTGACAGTCAGCATGCATTTGTCAAGAACAAATCATGTCAAACCAATCTGACAGCTTTCTTTGACAGAATAACAAGCCTTGTGGATGGGAGGAAGCAGTAGACGTGGTGTATCTTGACTTTAGTAAAGCTTTTGATACTGTCTCGCATGACCTTCTCATAAACAAACTAGGGAAATACAACCTAGATAGAGCTACTATAAGGTGGGTGCATAACTGGTTGGAAAACCATTCCCAGAGAGTAGTTATCAAAGGTTCACAGTCATGCTGAAAAGACATATTGAGTGGGGTTTCACAGGGATCACTTCTGGGTCCGGTTCTGTTCAATATCTTCATCAATGATTCAGATAATGGCATAGCGAGTACACTTATAAAGTTTGTGGATGATGCCATGCTTGGAGGGGTTGCAAGTGCTTCAGAGGATAGGATTAAAATTCAAAATGATCAGGACAAAATGGAGAAATGGTCTGAAGTAAATAGGACAATAAGGACAAATGCAAAGTACTTCATTTAGGAAGGATCTATCAGTTGCACACATACAAAATGGGGAATGACTGCCTAGGAAGGAATACTGTGGAAAGGGATCATGGAGTCATAGTGGACTACAAGCTAAATATGAGTCAGCAGTATAACACTGTTGCAAAACCCAAACATCATTCTAGGATATATTAGCAGGAGTGTTGTAAGCAAGACACAAGAAGCAGGGGCGGCTCTAGCGATTTCGCCGCCCGAAGCACAGTGGCACATCGCGGGGGGCACTCTGCTGGTTGCCGGTCCCCCGGCTCCGGTGGACCTCCTGCAGACGTGCCTGCGGAGGGTCCACTGGTTTCGCGGTTCCGGTGGACCTCCCGCAGGCACGCCTGCGGATGCTCCACCGAAGCCGCGAGACCAGTGGACCCTCTGCAGGCACATCTGGGGGAGGCCCGCCGGAGCTGCCTGCTGCCCTCCCGGGGACCGGCAAAGCGCCCCCCGTGGCATGCCGCCCCAAGCACGCGCTTGGCGTGCTGGGGCCTGGAGCCGCCCCTGACAAGTAGTAATTCTTCTGCTCTACTCCGTGCTGATTAGGCCTCATCTGGAGTATTGTGTCCAGTTCTGGGCGCTACATTTTAGGAAAGATGTGGACAAATTGGAGAATGTCCAGAGAAGAGCAACAAAAATGATTAAAGGTCTAGAAAACATGACCTATGAGGGAAGTGGAAAAAAATGGGTTTGTTTAGTCTGGAGAAGAGAAGTCTGAGAGGGGATGTGATAACAGTTTTCAAGTACATAAAATTTTGTTACAAGGAGGAGGGAGAAAAATTGTTTTTCTTAACCTCTGAGGATAGGACAAGAAGCAATGGGCTTAAATTGCAGCAAAGGAGGTTTAGGTTGGACATTAGGAAAAACTTCCTAACTGTCAGGATGGTTAAACACTGGAATAAATTGCCTAGGGAGGTTATGAAATCTCCATCATTGGAGATTTAAGAGCAGGGTTAGACCTGTCAGGAATGGTTCAGATAATACTTATTCCTGCCATGAGTGCAGGGGACTGGACTAGATGACCTCTCGAGGTCCCTTCCAGTCCTATGATTCTATGATTACTCTTTGGAGGGAAATCGGGGAGACAGTTGATAAGATGTCAGCTACTGACAGCATGATGGAGCAGATTGCTATTTATCTGGTGCTCTGGGATGTCAGCATCAGGGCTCTCTTGTACTAAGTACTGCACAAACTCACAGGTAAACACAGTCCCAGTCTCAAGGAGCTTACTATGTAATTTGAAATAGGACACAACAAGGGAGTGTGACAAACAAAAGAAGAGAAGGGGAGGAAAGATTAGGGTAACAAAAATAAGATCACATAAGGATCATATAAGGAACGGCGAAGCACGTCCACTGGGAGCAACAGGTGGCCGTACAAATGCAAACAGTCTGGCGACCCGCCCGCAGATTACCCTGATGGGCCGCAGGTTGCCCACCACTGGCTTAGGTTCCCCACTCAATATGCTGGCTTCTGTGAATCCCTTTTTAGCTGCCTCACTCTCCCCAGGCATTGTATAAGGCACCTAAAAGTTAGGTATTCCAACACGTAAGTCCCCCTGGTGAATCAAGCTCGTATTATTTTACATCATTTTTTAGTGAGAAAGAGTTGAGCTGTTCTAGGCAGTTTATACTTCTGACTCACTATAATCTAAGCAAATTAATCTTTACAATGTCTGGTTTCAGCATAGCCAAATTCAGGTAACAAGCATGAAGTTGCCTGAAGCAGTATCACTTAAAAACAAACCTGCATTTGCTACATCAAAAGTTGTATTCAACAGGCAAAGCTTGAGTTTCAAATGCCACATCCCAACTGGAAATGTGCAGTGTCACAGGTTGCTGGCCAGCCTACCTGTGACAGGCTCCCACAAGGAGAACAAGCAAACCCAGAGCCACCTGTGAGTAGTTCATTGCATAAATAGCTGAGTGGTGGTTCATTAGCTAAGGAACATCTGGGCTAATAAAGGGCTATGAGGGCCCAGTAGCAGAACTGAGGAAGATCCTGAAGAATGGGACTTCTCAGGGAAATTGGTGAGGGTGCTTACCAGGAAAGAGAATGTAGGGAAGGTACCCCTAGAAAGAAGAGGTTCTGAAAGAAGTGCTACAAATTCCAAGCCCTAGGAAGAACTGGTCCTAGTGAAGAGACTTTACTACACAGTGGCAGGCAGTCCAGATCGCAGAGGAGCTATATGCTGTTCCAGAGAAGAGTTGCAATGGTTTGACCCCTGTGGGGACCCTGAGTCCAGAGAAGGAATCCTTCTTCAGGTGATGGCAAGAGGCTTGAATCCAAAGAGAGGCCCTGGGTTGAAAGGGCCTTAGCAGTAAGGAGTCTGGGTGGAGGAAATAGATGGATTCAGGTGGGACAAACAGACTAAGATTAACTCAGCCCCCAGGTAGGATTCTGGGGTGAAGTCTTGCTTGTGTACCATGTTTGGCCTTTGGTTAAAGAAATTAGACCCCTGAAGGGGCATTGTTTACTACATGAAAGCCTCATTGAAGTCACTGGAAGCCTATTGGGGAAAATGAAGCAGGGATATACCTGTGATTCTGCACAGAGCCACTAGGGGGTGACATGTCAGGCTTTATACTAGTGGGTACTCCATGAGTTAGTGCCCACCATTACATGGAGAAAGAACTAAACATTATTTCTAAAGTCATTTCTCAACTCAGAGATATCTGAATTTGATCCTGTCTTGTCCTGAACTGCTAATTAATCACAAATATATGTAATCCACCATCATCATAGTATTTGTGCCTTCAAAGTTAGCTCCCAAAGAACACATTACAGTCGTTTAGACAAGTACCAAGAAGAGAATGAATGTCCATGGTGAGGTCTGCATCTGATATGAAAAATGCTCAATATTTTGATCAAAATTAGAGCTGGGCAAAGTCTTTCGGCAGATAGTAAATGTGCTGACAAATGCAGTTTCAGGGCAGCCAAACCTATTCATGAAATTGAGACAAATGCAAATAGTTTCGAACGAAAAAAGAGAGGGGAAAATTCAAGAAAGTCAAAATGGTTTGACATTTTTAAAATTAACTGTTTCAACATCTCATTTTGAAACATTTTTAAACAAAAATCTTGTTTGACATTTGAAAAGTTTTGTTTGACCAAAGTGATTTTTTTTCCCATTTTTTTTATTCTGACAAGAAGTATAGAAAAAAAATAAGTTTTCGTTTGAAATTAACAGAATTTTTTTTTCAGTTTTGTCACTGAACAAAAAAATCAACAACAGCATAGGTCAAGTTTTGCCATGGATGCCTATTAAGTTTATAATATAAACTTTACTTTTATGATATAATATAATCCATTTAACTAATGATTTACTCCGATCATCGAAACTAAATCAATTAAACAGAAATTAAAAATATATTTTATTGTGATTGTTAATGTTATAGCAATAAGTGTAGCTACTTCATTATTTAAACCAGAAGAAAAATGCATAAGGAATAAAATTGAGAACAGGAAAGTAGGCCATTATGAACTGATTAGTCTCACTAGCGTTCTAAGTAAAATATTGTTAATTTTTATATAATCTATTTTAGGGCACTCATTTCATTAGAAAATGTGGTGAAATATATCCTGAAGATAAGAAGTGTAAAACACAACAGTTAAACGCCAACATGTCTTTATGAAGAATTGACTGCCAGCTAGATAGATATTTTATCCAATTTGTCAAACTAGGATATCTTCCTTCAATAAGTTCTAGTGATTTGCATTGGTTACAAATATCACAACAGGAAAGGAAGTGTGCAAGGATAAATTAGAACTATAATAATGGAATAGGAGTTATCATAGCCACATCCTGTCAGTGAACAAATACAGAGAGCTTCCATGTATTTTACATGGCAACTTAGAAATACGAGACACAGAAAATATCTAAACAGAAAATGTCTTGAGTAACACACTAGAAGACATCACCATTCAAAAGATTCTTATGATATTTCAATTAAGTTAGATTAAGTTCTGAGGCGCCTGCTCTCCCATCTGACAAGCCAAAATATTTCACCCAGCCCAGACAGCCAGTTGGAGTAGAGGCTGTGTGAGGACAAAGCACCTCATAACCATACTCAAGCACCACCAAAATGATTGTTTTTTAAATCTTTCTCAGTCCTGTGTCTCCAACCTGTAGTTGCCATCATCTCTGTGGGGCTTGCTCGGTGAGATAGGGGACAGAATACATAGAAGACTGCTCAATGGACAGGGAGCTCATTTATGTGAGCTCCGCACCTCTGTGGGTGCTGATTGTGAAGCAAATATAAAGTATCTTCATGGACTTCAGTATCTTCATGGATCCATCCCAAACCTAGAGATCAGTCAGGCTAGTGATGACATCACATAAGTAGATGCAAGGGGCATATCCGATGTCTTACTCGTCTGCAAAAGAGGGAAATATTTCCCCCCATAATAAAAGACTAAAATTCAATAAAAAAGTGAATGCAGATTTATACAATGCTAATGGAAAAATTAGGTCATGGGGAAAATATTTTAATGATGTCAGCTGAATTTTCATGTTCTATATGACCAGTGAAGTTTCCCTTCTTGTCACTCATCACAAGCCTTCACCTCCCCAAAATGGCATGTCAGGGGAGTCTGACTACTAATCGGTGATCCCCATTGCTATATCAGACAACAAGGGGGGAAGAGTTACAGAGTCAGCCAACAAACAGCCTTCATTTCTAGGAGGCAATGTAACCACTGTTTAGTATGGAGTTCCTCCTTCAGGATCCCTTTATTCCCCTATAGTTCATCAATGCTCTGTGGCTGCAGAAGAAGCACAGGCTATGATATGGCTCACTTAAGATAGAACTCAAGGGAACAATTAAAAAGAGAAGAAAGAAGTGGCAAAGAAGCTTCTGAGTCTCTCCATTTTGAAGAGAGCAACATTTTGGGTTGAATGCTAAGCTTTGGCTTGTTTCAACTTGTACATAGACTTGTGCCCAAATACCTACTAAGTTAGCATAAAAATACAAAACCACAGCAATGAATCACCGAGAGAAAGGATTCAGAGTAGCAGTCGTGTTAGTCTGTAAAAAATGTGTTAGTCTCTAAGGTGCCCCAAGTATGCCTGTTCTTTTTGAGAGAAAGGAGGATCCACTGAAAACAGTTTTTTATAGACCTAATATAGTAACTGAAAAGCAATCAGACACGGAGTGGTGGAAGAAAAAAAAATAGTGCTGTAGTGGTGACATCGACTGAGTTATTTACTCAGTTATCTGGAGATAACACCATGTTTTTATTATGAGTGAATCAGTTTCCAGGACTCAGTGTGCTGTGCAGTAGCAGAATATAGCCTTTGTTCTGACCTCAGCAATGCTATTGAAACACTGAACATTGTGACTCAAAGCCCTGCTTAATTTGATGGTGGTCTTCCACTGTCTGTGACAAAGAAGCTTTCCAACACAAAATTAAATCAACCCCCCTTACCCCCCTTTCTATTAATTAAAATATTTTACATTTATGTGGAAGAATTTGAGGACGGCAGTAATCAACTGGAACATTGGACTCTCATGGAGGAATCTGAAGGAAGAGAGAGGAAGCTTGGTAGAAAAGAGTAGAGGAAACCTTTCCAAGCACAGAGGTGAAGAGGAAATGAGGTTACTCAGGTGAGAGATAACTGGGAGTATAGTAGTTAGATGGGAGATGAGGGAAAATGGAATTAGAAATGTAAATTGGATAAGGTTATGTCAGGCCCTGGAGGTGAGGATGTGTTTAATGGTGTTATGGCCAGGAAGATGGTATAGGGATTCAAGTCTGGGGAAGGGAGGAAGGCTGACAGGGACAGTGTAGCAGGAGAGATGGATGATCTTAGCTCAAGCATTTTGGATAGAATGGACTGGAGAAAGGAGAGACATAAGAAGTCTAAAAAGGAGAAGATAATAGGAATCAAAAGAGATGACCAAGACATGGGTGAGAGTTTTGGGGAAAAGGATAAATAAGAAAAGGTATACATTGATATTGGAAAGGAAGAAACAACCATAGTTAAAGATTGAATGAGGAGCAAAAGAAAAGGAAGAAGTCAAAGCTGACATTGACTTGAAGAAAGGATGGTTAGTGGAATTGCTGTTGTAGAAGGAAAACTGGGAGAGCACTGAGTCATGGAAGCTAAGAGAGGGGCACATAGAAAAGGATATAGTTGAAGGCAACAGACAGTTTAAGATAGATAAGAACGGAGGATTGTCCCTCAGACTGAGGTAGGAGCAGGTCCTTAATTGACTAGTTAGCTATGTTTCATTGGAATGAAGCAGGGAGAAGTCAGATTGCAGGTGATAAAAGGAGAAAATTAGAGGCCAGAAATCTCTGGCAGGTGACCACTCATTCAATTTAGGGTCTCTTTCAGTAGCTGCCTAGAATTAGTTATTGCCCCTCTCCTTTGAAAAGGGCTTCTGGGACAAAAGAGGGGCATGCTGGTTTAGTAATATCTAGGGAGATGAGATGGTTGGTAACCTGTACTCTGGTGTGTAGAGAACCTCCCAGTTGGAGAGGACCAACCATTCCATATTCCTCCAAGTCCCAGGAATGTAGGGAGAAGACTTGGGTTGGAAACCTGGGTCTACTGAAGTCGATGACAGAAGTCTAGGACTTCATCAGAGCCAGGATTTCACACTTGGTGTTAAGATAAGGATGGCTGTGGCCAGGCAGGCAAGAGGTTCTCTGTGAATACCTCAAACAACGAAGTTATCTTCCTGGTGCATCTTGGTCACGTGCTGTCTGAGGCATGTTGCACATATGCTAAGATGACTTTGGTCCCCTAATGTCATGTAAAAGGCCCAAAGCAACATACAGGAGCCCTGAAAGCCCTGCATCCAGCTGGGGGAGAATTTCCCCAGTGTGGGTATTATGGACGACAAACTAGAAGGCTGCCTCCCGAGGATGCACTCAATAGCCTATAGGTGCGAGGGGCATGCCAAGGCAAGCCTGCAGCATGCAGCATTGTGGGATTGCAGGCACTGCTGCTGTCCATAGAGGAGCTCCAGTATATTATAACTTAGGCCTGTAGGGTTGCCTAAGTTACACCAGCAGCCATTCTGCCCATAGAACAATCCAGGATCAAGAGGCTGCCTCTCAAAAATGCAGCATAGAATCTCACTCCTAGAGGGAGATTTTCAAAGTCCAAATGAGAGTTCTCTACTCTAATCCAATTGACTTTAAATAGGAGCTGGTTGCCTAACTGTTCTTTGTGCCTTTGAAAATGTTCTCAGTATAGTCTAGAATTTTCACCAGCAAATAACTGTGGTTGCAAAAAGATGCAGTTGCAGGGGGGGGGTTTATGTTCCCCTCCCAAATTAGATGTAACTGTCCCCCTTGAAATTGCGATCCTGCAGGTCAAATTTAGTCCACCACTGCAACCACACAACTCCCATTTTAATCAATTAGATCTCTTTCTTAAGACCTGTTCATATAGATAAACTGTTCTTTCCCCCACAACTTGGTCTTGTATGGCTTCTATGTAAACACTAGTAAAGACTAGATCTGGCTTTTTCATTTTTAATTAAAATAATTTATGTGGATTGTACATCAATTTATCTTGAGGTTAATTCCCTTTCATGTAGAAATTAAAAAGATCTGATGACTATATCCTTGTATAATGTCTTTTGAAACAAAAGCTAACTGTTATAATGATTGTTTTGTTTCTGATAATTACATGGCAAGGATTTGTAAACTTGTTCAAGCTTCCTAAATAAATAGTTAAATAAAGAATTAAAACTTTAAACGTTTTCTAAGAAATCTTCTGCACCAAGGATTTAATGACTCTTTTTGTTGGGGGCTGGAAGCTAGATACAGTAACTTTTGTACTTTATACTGGGTTCTGCTCTAACATCCGATTATGTAAAAGCAGAACCTTCTTACTTAAGATATGTGCCCAGTGTGTATTCAGTCATATCTGCATATGTTAGGGACTAAACAAAAGCCCATCAAAGTCCATGAAAAGGCTCCCAGTGACTTCACTGAGCTTTACATCAGGCCTTCAAGGACAAAAATAAGTTGTCACAGTTCCAGGGTCAGCTGTCCCCTTTGTGGTCTCTGAGTGCACACACTCAGGTGTCAGGCCTCACCCCTTTACTTCTCCCAGGGTGGAATTTTGCAATTTCCCCACTCCTAGAGTAGGCCTTGGGCTACAGTACCCTCTGTAGCAACCATGCTTACCCTGCAGGTCTGACTGAGTTCAAGTACCTGCAGTAGTGTATGGTACATAGTGACCAGAAAGCCTTCTTAAGTGACTCTATGGGCTATTCTGCACTACCTCTTAAGTCGATCTAACTTACGTCACTGAGGGGTTTGAAAACTACAGCCCCCTAAGTGACATAAGTTTCATCAACTTAAAGCGGTGACCACACTGCGCTATGTCGGCAGGAGATGCTTTCCCGCTGACATAGCTTCCGCCTCTTGTGGAGGTGGAGCAATTATGCTGACAGGAGAGTGCTCTCCCATCGGCATAGCATGTCTTCACCAGACGTGCTACAGTGATGCAGCTGCGTCAGTGCAACTGTGCCGATATAGCACAGTGGTGTAGACTTGCCCAGTGTCTTTTTGTCTAAACAACATTGTCTCGCTGTTTCTTTGTACTCCCCTACTTCTCTGTATCCATCTGTTGTCTCTTGTCTTATGTTTAGATTGTAAGCTTCTTTGGGCAGGGACCATCTTTTTATTGTGTTTGTACAATGCCTAGCAGGATTCTGGTCCATGGGTGGGACTCCTAGATGCTATAATACAATTTATTATTGTAACAGTAGGAACAAAGCATTTCAAGAAAAGGGATTTTAAAACAATAAACTGTCTACATGCACAGGTTAATGCCTAAAGGCTTACCATCCTGCTGGTAACCTAGGCAGGCTTAACTTTTTCAGACAGCCAACAGTTGCTGTGGCTTAACCATAGTTCCACTCACCCCAACCCAAGAGTGTTCCTTTTTCAACATGATACCGTTCTTCTGATCTCATGTTTGCGTGGTCTTTTCCTGTCCTGGTATCATCTCTTAACAGCCCTCAAGTGTTCGCAGAGAAGTGGCTTATCTTGAACCAGACCTTTTCTTTCTGTGTTTTTCCTCACAGTTCCTTCCTGCACTAAACCAATATCTTCATATTATACAGAAGACATCCCAATAACCAGGTCAAAACACAGTATTCATAAATTATTACAGAGCAGCTCCAAGTCTATCACATTAAGTTTTTACTGCTTTTATTGTGGTAAGCATAACAAAGGAAAGGGAACTGGATTCTATACTCTATTACGCATACTCAACACAAAGACTTACTACATTCCAAGGATTTGCATCTGTACAAACCCAATTAAAGCAAACAGTTTCCACAAGTGGCACCGAGGTTATAATTTGAAGACAATGGGTTACTCAGATGTCACTGAGGGCATAGACTGCCCTGAAGAGCCTTAATTACAGGAAGGAGAAAATGCAGCTTGAATTTCACAGCCCAGATTGAGTGTAACCAGAAAAAGAACATCTATTTTTACTTACAAACATATATTTATTACAGATCAATCATAGATTCATAGAATATCAGGGCTGGAAGGGACCTCAGGAGGTCACCTAGTCCAACCCCCTGCTCAAAGCAGGATCAATCTAAATCATCCCAGCCAGGGCTTTGTCAAGTCTGACCTTATAAACCTCTAAGGAAGGAGATTCCACCACCTCCGTAGGTAACCCATTCTAGTGCTTCACCACCATCCTAGTGAAAAAGTTTTTCCTAATATCCAACCTAAACCTCCCACACGGCAACTTGAGACCATTACTCCTTGTTCTGTCATCTGCTACCACTGAGAACAGTCTAGATCCATCCTCTTTGGAACCCCCTTTCAGGTAGTTGAAAGCAGCTATCAAATCCCCCCTCATTCTTCTCTCTGCAGACTGAACAACCTCAGTTCCCTCAGCCTCCCCTCATAAGTCATGTGCTCCTGTCCCCTAATCATTTTTGTTGTCCTTCACTGGACTCTTGCCAATTTTTCCACATCCTTCTTGTAGTGTGGGGCCCAAAACTGGACACAGTACTCCAGATGAGGCCTCACCAATGCCAAATAGAGGGGAATGATCACGTCCCTCAATCTGATGGCAATGCCCCTACTTATACAGCCCAAAATGCTGTTAGCCTTCTTGGCAACAAGGGCACACTGTTGACTCATATCCAGCTTCTTGTCCACTGTAACCCCTAGGTCCTTTTCTACAGAACTGCTGCCTAGCCATTTGGTCCCTAGTATGTAGAAGTGCATGGGATTCTTCCATCATATGTGCCGGACTCTGCACTTGTTCTTGTTGAACCTCATCAGATAACAGTGAAAGTCAAACATGGAATCTAACAATCCCATTTTATAGTAACTTCTTAGAGAAGATTCACAATTTTATGTCTCTTTAGCTGGTGTACATAGCACAGAGTTAATTAATACGAAGTTACATATAAGGATTTTTAAATACCACTAGCATATAGTAATAAGGAGGTAGGGAGTAAGAACAAAAGGTTTACTTGGGCTTATCATTTGAAAAGATTTAGAATACAAAACAGGTGTTGGCTGTATGTAAAGTCCCTAATACATTATTCTTAAAAAGAAGAATCAATAGCTTTTTATCACAATTTAAAAAAAATGCTAAATTAGACATTAGCTGTAATAGACAAAACATTGTCTATTGTCTGAATGTGTGTTATGTATTAAAATGCAGACTGAAACTTCATGACAGTATTTCATGATATTTGAAATTTTTAGACAGTTTGTACTTGAAGGTAATCAAAAGTTAATTTTGCCCTTAACTTTATTACTATGTGTGTGTGAGAGCTTTTTTTCCTCTAACCTTTGAACACACCACTGAACCACATGTGATGCTTTTCTTTTACTAACATTACAGGTAGAGAGTCAAAGATCCCAAGTGTTTAGAAAATGAAGATCTTTAAGATGAGTTGTGGTGCAAGAGACAATCTATCAATGATCTTTACCTTACAACTATTTGTCAACTTATTTATATCAGCTAAAGAAGAACTCATTGCTATCTAGTTTCTTCACTGAGGGATTGCCTTTTTTAAACATCTGGAATCTCACAAGCTTCCCTGTATTCTGATTAAAAAAAATCATAGATCCTAACTCTATGCACCACAACTAGTAATACAAGACTAGGTTCTAAGAAAGCAACTGTGGTTCAAACTTAACGTGTTACAAACACATCAAACCAATATAGTAAAGAATATGAAGAGAAAAATGTTTTCAGTTGCTTCTATATCAATATTAGGAGTCTGGGTAACAAGCAATAGGAATATGAAATTCTCAGTGATCAAAATAAAATTGATATAATTGGTATTACTGAAATCTGGTGGGATGATTTGCATGATTGAAATGTTAAAATCGCTTGTTATAACCTAATGAGGAAGGATAGAGAGGGTAAAAAGGTGGGTGGAGGTGACACTCTACATTAAAGACTCAGTAGTTGTTTTAGAATTATTGATAACTCACAACTACAGGATCTTGAATGCACATGGATCAATATGCTAACTAACAAAGCCAAGATGGAGACTTGAAAACAGGATAACTTACTCCATTAGCATCTGTCTGTAATATGTGGAAAGACAAATTGTGTTGTTATGTGGGACTTCAATTTAGGAGACATATGGTGAAGGACCTATGCAGTCAGTAGTTTTCTAAAAGATTTTCTAAAAATTATACATGATAGTTTTGTAACTCAAAAAGTATTGCGCCCAATATGAGGTAACTATTTTGGGCCTTGCTATTTGCATAAAGATGAATTAATCACTGGACTGGAAGAGGGTTGTTGACTAGGGACCAGTGACTTGATTACATTCAATATGGGCAAACAGAGGAAAGTTCCAACCAGCAATATGAGAGCTAATTTCCCAAAACTGAGAAAAAATATAAGTGAAATTAACTACGAGGAAAAATTTAGAGAGACAAATGTGAATGAAAATTGAGATTCTTTAAAAACAGTTTATTAGATGGCCAACCTCTGTGGTGAAATGAAGACAGCAATTAGAATATACATATAAAAATGGAAGGTGAAACAAGAACCAATGGCTAGAAGTGAAGCCAGACAAATTCACATTAGAAATAAGGCACACATTTTTAACTGTGAGGGCAATTAACCATTGGAACAAACTACCAAGGGAGGTTGTGACTTTTCCTCTCTTGATGTCTACAAATTAAGACAATGTCTTTCTGGAAGATATGTTTTAGTTAAACATGAGTTATGCTTTAATCAGACCCAAGTTAATAGGCTCAATTTAGAGATAACTGGCTAAAATGTAATGGCCTGTCATATACAGGTCAGACTAAAGGATCTAATGGTTCCTTCTGGCCTTAAACCTTATGCATCTATTAATTCCATTTTGAGATGCCCTTTTCCCACTAAGTTTCATTTCCAGGCTCACTTAAGCAATTTTTCAGGACAAAAGTTAGATGCCAAGTTCATACTAACTTAAATCCTAAGATCCAGTCAAGAGTGCAACATTAGGTACTAAGAAGAGCCTCTTTAGTGAGGCTATAGGGTTTCAGCTAATGTAGAATGGTTGGTAAGAGTTCATCATGTTTAAGCTTTTCTAGTTTAAGTTGTAAAACCTGATCCAGTGGGGAAGTGTCCATAGCCCAGATTGAGACATGATTACAAATCACTAAAAAGGCACTTATTATGTGATCTTACAAAGGAATAAAATATGTAAGACACTGCAGCCCCAGGAGGTATCATTCAATATATTCCAGCTCTCCTGACTGACTTCAGTCAACAGGTATGTCTCTGACCCCTGGACTGAAACAGATACAGAAAAGAAGCCTGGGCAAATATCGACAAGGAGAAGTTCCGTATTGTGTGCAAGGCTGGTATATGTATCGTTCTAAAATAGCCTAGCTGAGTGTCAGTATGTTTGTAAAACCTAGATATCCCAGGATATACAGGGCCAAGTGTTTACCTGGTATAAATCAGCACAACTCCATTAACTACACTGAAGTTACCCCTATGTGCACCAATTCAAGATCTGGCACTTCGGTAGCTGACATTCTCAATCATCATATTACTGATGAAATGCAGTCTGTAATTAAAATTTACATGGAAGTGTTTTGTCTTAACCTGCAGACATACTTGATCTGAGATGCTCTTTAGTATAATTGGAGGCATATCACATGAATCATATACTTTTTCATTTTTGTTTTAACAGATTCTAATCCAGTGATTTCCTGTTGTTCAGTGTCGCATTTTATTTGCTGCTCAATGCTCTCCATCTCTTTCTATTGAGTTGATGAGATCAAGTTCTTCAAAAAGGACATATGCAGCAAATCTGTGCAGGACATGCAAGATAGATATGTTTTTAAAGAGACAAACTATTTCCAGCGGACAGGTGAAGGAGTGTAATTTAAGGGTACATAATATGGTGGCTTTGTCTCCTCAGCAGCTTGATTCATAACAATCAGGTTGACCAAAGATAAGTCTATAAATACAAAGAGCGGGGACAAGAACATTGGCTGGAATGGTGCCCACTCAGATTTTCAAAAGTCGCTAGGTGGCTACTTCCATGGGAGTTAGGTACCTGGGTATTTTTGAAAATCTCACTAGGTGCCTATGTGCATCTTTAAAAATGTAGCCCATAATCTTCAAGGAATCCAAGTATCATTATTACTATTATTTATTTGCATTCCAGGAGAGCCATCAATGTGGTAGGTGCTGTACAGCAGGAAGAAACATGGTCCTTGTTTTGAATCGCTTACATCCCAAGCAAGTTTTGCTTACCATATAAACATAAGATTCAATGGGAATCAGACAGAGTTAAACAGAAGGCTATGGCAACTGAAACTTAGTGAAGGCAGCTGCTTTGGAATCCGGTGTGCATTACTTCCATGTTGTAGGTATTTTTTATGTTTCTGATGCAGTTAGAGAGATGCTGACAGAAGAAATGCATATGAAAAATATTTACACCCAACTTCTGGCCCCAGAGGATTTTCTACCTTTTATTACATGATGCTTCAAGAAGGAAAATGTAAATGAGGCAGGTCTCAGCTTGTACAGAGCATAAAATCCTAAGAGTTATCACACAGAAATGGGAGGTGTTGACAAGCAATAGCTGCACTGATGTCAGTAGAAGTAGACTGGCCTGGTTTGAACAGTGGGTGGAACAGATAATTTCCAAAATTACTAATCAAACTAAATCAGATTATTACTAATGAACAAAAGCAATTGTTGTAATTGTTTGAAATAACAAAGCTGCTGTTTTCTGATTATCCAAAAGAAGGGTTGGTGTTTATTATTCTGTGGGGAAGAGGTAAATCAATATGTCAGAATATCTCATATGTATATGTATGTGTATACACATACACACACAAACCAGACTGAGAAGGTGTACACAATGAGGAAATGAAATGACGTACACAATTGCAAACACCTAAGTTGCACTCACAATTATCACAATTGCATGTATAAGCTGAGTAATGGCACATGAAAACAGATAATTAGATGATTTACATATGCAACTACAACTTTACTTTCACAATTGAAGTTCTTAGGGACAGAAGACTAGAACAGACCTCTTAGATAAATGTGTCTAAAACACCATGTATACTTCCTTAAGTTCTGGAGTTGTTAATTAAAAAAAAAATACAGTTTTCCCATTAGAATAGAAACAACAAATAAATCACACCCCAAGCTCCAGAAAATTTATCTTATTTAAATTTAAACTGAATAAATGAAATTAATATTTCTGAAACTACTGTACTTGACAAACCTTGTCAGAATAAGGCAGTAATACAGAGAGAGCTAAAGAAATTCTGTGTAAGCTTAAAAGTTTGCCTCTTTCACCAACAGATGTTGGTCCAATAAAAGCTATTACGTCACCCACCTTGTGTCTCTGAAAACATATAGACAGAAACACAAATTAAGACACATCCTTCCTTTCCCTGAACAAAAGTCAAGTTTCTATCCATACACTGATTCTTTTATCTCAACATGTGCTTATGAGAAAATAGCAGGGAATCAAATGTATGCTTCAGCTGAGAGCATGCCAGCTAATCAGTGAGTCATGGCGTCTTACCTAAAGCAGGTGTATATCTAATACAAAATAAGAGTTTGCTCCACCCTGCCTGGAAGCGATTCTCTACCCAAGCTAGGAGTTTCTAAGTTAACTTCTAGAGTTAGTACCAAGCCCATTTTTAATTGGGAAGTTAATCGTGTGAAAATGCTGACCGAATGTTATTCATAAGTACTAGCCTTTTAAAGAAGCAGAGTTGTGGGTGTGGCATATATGAACATAAAAAAAATAAATATAATTTTCGTACAGCCTTAGGACTATCTGAAAACTACACTCTGGAATTCACAGTGTCCTTTAGTTAACGCCCACAGTAGAAGTTCCTGAAAACTAAAGATTCAAGCCCAAACTCTGCTGGTGCAAATCAATAAAATCCCATTCCAGCAGAGAATTTGGCCTGCCAGCCATTTGTATGCATATGCTAAAGCAAAATTTGTCTTTCCCCATCAAAATGTGTACTTTACCAGCTCTCTTCTATTCAAATCTAAATACAGGATACAATTCATGAGCTAAATTCTGAAGTAATTTCCATGTAAAATCTCATTGAAATTAATGGGCTTGATTCTCCCTTTTCTCACATTTATGTAAATAACAGATATCATTGAAGTCAGTGGAGTTACACTAGTCTAAAATAATGTAACTGGCCTAATTTTCATCTAACAAGATGAATTTATACTGGTGACACCATTAATTTCAATGGAATCACTGATTTCCACCAGTATAAGTAAGCACATAATCGAACCCAATGGGCATGTTGCTCTAGAAAAGACCGATAAAACTAAAATAGGGTGTTCAGACTTCTGCCCACTGTAATTACTCTGACAAAAATTGATTACTATAGAAGTGAAAGAAGTCGTTATTAAACAAAAATGGCATTGCCTTAAATTGTAAGTATTTGACCTGAGTCTCCTCAGACTTTAAATGCTTTAAACTGACCATCATATGTGTGGTCAAGAAGGTGTTTTCCCCCAGTGGTAGAGAACCATTATAAGTGAAAGCAAAATTAGGCCCATTTTTTTTTGCTAGAAACAGGCCCAAACCAAAACCTTTGATCTAAAACTCCCCCAAACACTGGGGAACATTTGAATCCTGATCTAAAACTTAGTGGCTTAGTTATACCATAATATTCTCTTATTTTTTTGCAGGGAGCTATATAATTTGAGGCAGGTAGGTGTTTAAAGGGAATAACAGTGAGTGCTTCTGAAAGATTAACATTCATTATAGTGAAACCCACTTCCAAGTACTATGGATAAATTAATATATTGTTTAAATATTCTTTATGTTCAAAATCATTTTCTTCTCAGTAATAACGGCAACCCTCAAAAGACTTCTTGTTAAATTAATATAGTTGTTTTAAGTATCTCATTATTCTTTTAGCAGTTTAATTATTATTTACTACGTGTCCAGTGCCACACAAGTACAAAGTTAAAAGGGTCTCAGCCTTGAGGAATTTCCAGTCTCTCTGGGACTATGTTAATACTAACAATTTAAGGGTCAGACATAAGAGTGGGTGCAAAGAGGTAGAAAAGGTCAGTGATAAAAGGTTAACTGAAATAAATGGGATTCAAGGAGAGAGTTGAAGGCGAGGAAGGTCATGGGATGCATAGGTCTACAGGAAAAAAAGAAGTTGTTACAAGCAGTTTCATTTATAAAATTTCTTCAAACCCTTCCCCAAAATAATTATTGATCTTGAGCATTTATTTGGAAGTTTTGTAATGATCAGAAAATGACCTTTACAAAAGCGGGAAGAAGGTGGTGGGAGTAGTGGTATGTGCTGGAAGAGTGGAATTTCCATGTAATTATTAATTTCCTATGCTTTATAATGCTCTGTTTAGTTTGCAATAATTTTTAGAAAATTAATTCCTGATCCTGCAGCTTTTACTCATGACAGCATGGATGACTAGGGTCTCAATTTGTTCTAACCTTTGTGTTTCAAAATGTGGTTCAAATTCTGACAAGTGCAGGGAAAGCCCACTAATCTCTCCCCTTTCTCCCTAAAATATACACAGCTGTACACAGCAAAAGAGTTGAGGGATATATGAAATAAAATATATAGATTGCTAGAATTTACAACACATGACCGCATTTTTAAATCTTGTATCTGGAAGCACATCATATTCATTTAACAGGTGAATCTAATTATCCAACTTTTCCCCAGTGTTTTGAAAGCAGAGGAAGACACAAAAGGAAGGAAAGCTGCAGTTAAGACCCACATAGTGTGTGTTTCAGTACAAATAAATATGTTACATTCAATCTCCTATAAACCTCCTTGGGTGGGTGCATAACAGAATTGAAGGCATTTAAGAATAGACAATCTATATTATGCACACATAACTCTCATTAAAGATAATGGGAGTCACATTTGCACCTTCAATGGGGAGTAGATAGTATGTTATAATATATTGGTTCATAAAGTATACTTGCAAATGTTTTGTTCTGAATTTCAAAGTTTTACTCATCTTAGACTCTGTAAATGAGAAACTATGAAATAACATAATGGGAAATCATATCTGAACATGATTAAACCATGTGAAGAGCAGTGGTGATTAGGTTGTACTCAGTATCTTGAAAGCTCATTGGTATCAGGCAAGTAAAAACTTTTTCATTATGCATCTTGGCACTGCTATCTCCAAAAGAGCTCACTACCAACAAAGGTATACAAAATGATTTGAAGAGGATGCTTTAAACCTTGTGAGAAATAAAAAAAAAACAAATAGAAAACTGTAAAAGGAGAATTTATAAGCTATGCTACCTTTGTGCCATTGGTATCATAGCTGAAAAGCTGCAATAATTAATATGCCATCTAGTAATTAGAGAGGATTATTGTTCTTATAGCTTGGCATTTAGGGGGAAAACTACTTAGAATGAAAAACGCTGCATCACACAGTACATATGCTTCATAGAGCATAGAGACATTTATTAATTGTGTTGTGAAGACATTGCACAACAATCAGTGGAAGGAAAAAAATCTAATATGGTAATTTGCTGCATTTCCCACATTTTAGAAAGATGTGTTTGAGCAACAGAAGTTGTTGGCATTATTTGCAGATCTTTTTAAGGAACTGTTTTCGTATCCTCAAATGAGATTTAAAAAAAAGATAAAAAACAAAAAGAAGAAAGGCCAGAAAGATTATGATCCGTTTAATGGAAATGAAGAAGAAAGCAAGTAGTACCCATGCTGCCAAACTACAAGTACAGTCTTCTCCTCCAAGCGCATTGCAGCAAGAGTCAGTACAAGTGAAGACAGCAACCAAGCATAATCCTGAAAGCTGTGTACCTGGCAGAGGTGGTGCGTCAAACCCAATACTAGGAGGAGCTGGCTCAGCTGCAGCATACGCCCAGTTATGACAAAGCAACTTCAAATACCATTAGTATGTCCTGGCCAGGCCTGGGTCTGTCCCTTTGACACCAGAGTAGCTTTCTACAAGTCTGTAATAGAAGGGCAGCAGCTAAAACTAATAAATCACTCTGACATTGGCAAAGGAACAGTAAAAGCAGCAGCTCAAGTACCTCCTGTATTTATTTCTACCACTTTAGTTGCTCGTTTTCCATTAATGAAATTAATAAAAATCAGAGACATCACCAGTGAAGGAAGCGTTAACTTAGACACTAACCTCAGCGCACTTGCCTTTCCCTGCAAACATTATACTATTCCAGTGCACACATTCAATTCTTCACAATCACACAGTGTGATCTCTAGCCTCAGACGTTCTTATGTACAAATATGTTCTAGAAAAAACATGTAGTGGAGTCTAGAATATCTTAATCTTGCTAAGGTTGGAATTAAGGTTGTGGGTTAGAGTGTGACTCTGAAGAATTGAGACATTGTAAGTCTCCAGAGTAGGAGTCCCTTCTAACAGATTTTAGTGAGACTAAGGTGGGTGAAGTAATCTCTTTTCTTGAACCAATTTCTGTTGGTGAGCGAAACAAACTTTTGAGCCACACAGAGCTCTTCTTATGACCTGATTCATTCTTCAGGCCTGAAGACCTCTGTGTGGCCTGAAAGCTTGTCTCTCACCAACAACAGTTGGTCCAAGAAAAGATATTACCTCACATACCTTGTCTCTCTAATATTCTGGGATTGAGATGGCTGCAATTACACTGCTATGATCTTTCAGTCTGGGCTCCTCTTCGGAGAAGGTTCACCAGAGTGAGAAACTGCGTCTGTGGTCAAGCTACTAAATCCACTCTTGGGATACCTTTTGTTACACCTCTACCATTCTCCTTGCTTTTTTCCACCATCTTCTAGCCCCTAAGAACGGGGCAGAGAGATAGAAAATTGCTCTAAAAGTGGCCTGAGGAACAGAGCTAGCAGCTCTGTTATGGAAGCAGCTTCTCTTTTTGGCAAATCTCCTGTGGCTCACTAGTGAGGCTCCTGATTCCAGTCAAAATGGGAATCCCACTGATGATGTGTAGAACATTTCAGACGAGCTGGTGGGAACAGGACATAGGTGTGGGGACACCATGGATGATGGAGCACAGAAGCATCTAGGATGTGAGGTTGACAAGAGCAGTATCCAGGGACCAGGGAGGGAGTCAGGGCAGAAGGACTAGATGTCTGTGGATATGCCTGTCCTAAAATATCCAAATGTAGTATCAGTTCAATGTTCTTGAGGTTTTCTGGTATAAACTTCATCCTTAAACAGTTCCCCAACACTCAGGGTGACTGTCCGGGCCATTTATCTGTGCCAAAGTTCACCAGCCTCAAAGTCTTATGCTAACTGCTTAAGCCAATGTTTTAGAGGATACAGACCTGTAGTCTCATTGCTTTACTGTTTTAACTTATGCCTATGCCTTACCTAGAAAATACCTATAGGTTACAGTGTACATAAAGTCTGGTATGCTGTGTGACAGGTGCATGAAGCCATGTGATGCAGGAGTCTGAGGTATGCCTTTGCAGAAATTTCTGGTTAATAATTCCACTATGGTATGGAACCTATTCTGTGGTAGATAAGCTCTTGCTGACGCTGAATCTAACACAGCTCCTAGGATCAGCCAGTTGTCCAGGTGTGGGTATTCCTGAGTGCCCTGACTTCTTAAGTGAGTTGCAATGACCACTAGGCACTTGCTTAATACTCTCAATGACATGAAAAGACAAAAGGGCAAAATCCTGTGTTGGTAGTGAGTCCTCCTCAATTCTGAATCCGAGCTATTTTCTAGTGTGCGGCACTTATGGACAGAGGGAAATAAGGGTCATGGAGGTCAAGAACCATGAACCATTCTTAAGGATCTAATGAGGAAATAATTGAGGCCAGGGTTACCACCCTGAACTTGAAACAACAGATTAATCTGTTGCAATGTCTCAAATCCTTTGGGATTAACAAATAACGGTAGTAGAACTCCTTGCCTTTGAAATCCAGGGGCACCTCTTCCACTGTTCCAAGTTGCAGAAGGTAATCTCTCCAGTATTAAAAGTATATCAGAAGAAGTGGGACCCCAAAAAAGGATGGGGAAATAGGATGTAAGGCTCTCAAACTGGATAGGACACCTCCTGTTTATAATTTCTAGTACCCACTGGTCAGAACTGATTCATGTCCAGGCCTCCTGAAAATTAAAAAGGAGAATGCCACATGGGAGCATGATGAAAGGGGTTTAAACCGTGAGATTATTCTGATTAGTCTTGATGATGGTATCAAAACTGCTGCTGTGAGGTAGGTGCAGAGTGTGCTGCAGAGAAGGAAGAAGCAGAGGACCTTCTATGATGGGCTCTCTACTGCTTCCTCAGTGGGTCTCATGTTTTCTTTGGTTATAGCAATAAGAAGTAGAGTGCTTCTGTCTGGTGAAGCTTTGGGAACTGGCCTGCTATCTTCTTGGAGCCCAATGAGCAGAGAGTGACTGTTGAATCCTTTAAAGAATGAAGGGTTTAATTGGTTCATGCATAAAATAGTTCATAATCTTTGAACGGGAGGTCCCTGATGGTCATTTGAACCTCCTTGGGTATTTCAGAAGATTGGAACCATGAAGCCCTGCACATCACAATGCAAGGGACCATTGAACTTGCTGCTGTATTAGAGGTGTCTGAAACAGCCAGAAGAGATTACTGCTAATTACTCTTCAGACACAAGGAATTTTAGCTCCTCCCTGTGTTCTTGTGGAATCTTCTGTATGAATTGTGACACCTTATCTAATTCAAATAGTCATATTTTGACAGACATGCCTTAAAATTAGACACACACATCTGAAGACTAGCAGGAGAGGAGGTCTTTCTGACAAACAAGTCAAGTTTTTTAATGTCCTTCTTCTCCCTTGGTGTCAGCTTTGGAAGCCCTTGCTGTTTTGATCTTTCATGCACTCCAGCCACCACCAGTGAGTCCAGTAATAGATGGGTGTCAAAATACTCAACTCCCTTAGAGGGAACTTGATAATGTCCATTGGCTTTTTTGGACATGGGTGCCTCAGATGGTGAGGTCTGCCACACATCTCTATCCAGTTCCAACAACCCCTTGTTGGAGACATGATGAGCCTACCAGGCATGGAGGAGTGAAGAATATCCAGTAATTTGTGGGATTTTTCTTCCACCACCTCCATCAGAATCTCCAAAGTGCCATGTGTTACAAGAAGTCTGGCTATGAGTAGAAGGGATGATTGCCTCATAGAATGATGCTCACTCCTATCCCTTTTGTAGACTAAGTGAAGAAGATTTGACTGCTCTGCTGGGCTCCATAGTCAAGGGGTTTAATTTCTTTGATGAATTACAAGCCCTGGAGCCCAGTGTAGACTTGTGACTCACAGGAACACTAGCTGATTGTGGCTGTTCTGGCTCAACAGAATCTTTCCCGTCAAGCTCGGAAGAGGCCCTCATTGAGAATTCCAGTAGAAAAAGCTTGAGGCAGGTCTCCCTTACTTTCTGTGTCCTCTTGAAAGAGCAATAGACAGAGCACTTGTCAGGAGTGTGTCCTTCATTCAGGCAAAAGAGGGCCTGTCTTTGGGTGGGATAGCAGACTCTCAAGAGGGGCAAGTTTTAAATTCTAGGGATTTTGTTTCAGCAATAGCAGCTACAATCCCAGTACCAGGACCTATAGAGTCCCCTGATCTGTAATAAAATGGTTGTTCTGTTTTGTTGCCAATGGGTGTTTAAAAAAAGCTAGTAACTATACTAAGTACACTATTTCTAACTGGCCTAACAAGAGATCACACAGTGCGCAGAGAAGAGGCCAGACACTGGAGGAGTTCTGTCTCATTGCCACAGGCAGTAAGAAGGAAGTGAGGGGTGGTTCAGCTTTATGTCCTCAGGTAAGGGGCAGTGAGGGTATCCAGGGCACAGGCTCAGCCCCAATAGTAATTGCTAGCCCAAAAGAATCTGATCTCATGAGCCTGGGGTGCATGCGTTCCAGAAGTGGAATCCCGGTGAACACTCGAAGAACTAGACTTTATTTCCTGGCCCCAGTCATGTGATCTGGGTCAGATGATAAAGGTCAATAGTGGTCACATGTCAAGGGTTGGTATTGTTTGACTCTACTAGTTGTTACCACTGGAAATGTATATCTTAAACTGATGACCAAAAACTGGACCATGTTAACAAGAGAGAAGATGATTTGCAAGGCACTACACAGTATTTTGATTCTCTTTTGACCCATATTCTCCTCATTTACAGGAGACTGAATGTTGTGGATTTGGAGACTGAAGTCATGATTAGGCCAGTGAAATCATGTGCTGTATAGAACATCAACTGACTTACCCAGGCTAGAAGGATGGATGTGATTTTTAGAACAAGACAAGGCTTCTGAATCTGAAAATGCTGCACTTCCTAGTATCAGGAAATGATGAAGATCTTGGCGGGGGTGGGGGGTAGAGGGGGAAAACATAATCTTATATTTACATATGTATTTTTCAGATTTGGATAACGTTATGAATATTTACCGAAACCTACCTAACCCTTCAACCCTTCTGTAGCTTTTTTTTGTCTTTAGAACAGACATGTCTTACAGAATATTCAAAATGATACAGCAATGTTCTGAGCTGCTGGCAAACTACTTATATTGAAACTTGATAGGGCAAAAATATGTAACTGATGAAATTAACTTAAATAACATAACATCACGCGAGAGAGTATTAAAGAGAGAACTTTAAAAACTGAGTACCACAAATGATATTTCCATGTTTTCATCAGGTATTTCTGGCTCATGTTTTTTGCATTCATATATAAATACTACCATTTCAAATTCTGGTCTTGCAGAAGAGAGAAACCATATAAGCTTTTGTAGGGAGACTACTCCCTATCATGAATAATTTTCAGTTGCAAGAACACGTGAGTCACATTAGGATTTCGCTTGGATGCATGCTGTCTGGGATATAGGAGGGGACTGTAGGAGACGCACAGTTGCAAAGGAAAGGGAGTGGTTCAGTACCTGTTTATTTTTTGCAAAGTAAAACATTTAATGTGGTTTAATCTAATTAATTAATGAGTGTTGTTATAACTACACCATACGTACGGAACAAGTTTAACTTTCATCTTTGAATCACAATAGCATTAATAACAGCTCACTGGAGCTATAATTAATATAGTTAAAACATATTACTCAGGAAGATTATTCTCTCACTCTGCTGGTAGGGGACGGGAGGGCTATAGAGATGGCATTTTTAGTTCCCAGTGAAGGGAGGCATCAAATCTTATGTCACTCAAAAGAAACACCTGGGTCCTGCTCCCATGGAAGAGGACTCCAAAACTCTCATTGACTTCAAAGAGAATACTAATTAACTTAAATGAGAGCAGGACTGGCCCCCTGCCAACCTGTAAGGGTATCTCTGCAGCTGGGAGTGAGCCTCACAGCCTGAGTAACCAAACACGCACTAGTGGGCTCGAGCTAGCACATAGCAGTGTGGCCATTCCCGTTCGGGCTCTCAAGCCTCAGGGGCCAAGTGGGCTCGAGAGACAAAGCTGCAACATCCAGAGTGCTAGCTTGAGCCTGCTAACATGAGTCTATCTACCCACGCTGGTAGGGGAGCATAGTTCAGCACTCCTGGATTAAGAACTCAGTCATATAGATAGAAGTCCTCTACACAGAGAAAGAGGGTTATCCAATGGAGAATTCTTATAGGGATAAACTGTTTGCCAAAAATATTTTAACCTTAAAAATCTTATTCTTATATCAGCTTCCCATAAATGTCAGCTTTAATTAAAAGAAAATACTGGAAACATTCAGTACCACCCAGGATAGGACCCTTGGGGCTACATTCTACAGACCAACTAAAAACCTCACACGAGGAAGTAAGGGGGCTGTGCCACCTCAGGAGGAGCGCTGGGAAGGATGTGTGTGTTAGAAGGCTAATCCCTGCCCCCTGCCCTCACATTCACGAGTGTTATAGGAAACCCACAAATAGCCATTATGCACACTGCACTGTTCCCTTGATCTTGCCTCCCCTCTGTTTCTCTCTCTCTGCTTTGGTGTGACTTGCACCCTGGAAACCTTAGAAAGGAGTATTTCCTGTGCTCCTTGATTTTAGAAATCAATGGCCCTGGCCCTTGTGTGTGGAGTGAGGAGCAGAAGGAGTAGGCTCTTTGCACCCTTTCTCTGTGCAAGTGTGGCAGAACCAGGCAGAATTTGGCCCTAAGTTAGAAAGAGATCCTTCACAATGTAAATAAGTGAACCGCTATTCCCTAGCATAGTCAAAAATTCTCTCCACCTGACCTTAGTACAAAATTAATGATGTCATCCTTCACCTATGCCATTCATCCTAGTGAGGTGTTAACTTCAAAGTCTAACTCCTCTTTCAAAAAAATTCCCACTGTTCCTAACATTGACGCAGGGTTGGCAACACTCATACATAACCTGCTAGCTGCTGACACCACTGACACAAAGGTATAGGTTTAATTTCAGTTCAGATAGATGAAAATGGTGTCCATAGACATAGTCTTGTCAGGACTCCTGATGCTGCTAACATTGGTTCAGATGAACTTATAGCAATTTTGGGAACATTTTCAAAAATTATCCCTGGGCTAGATAAGGCCTATTTAGTGTTATTTAAATATTATTAAATGGGAAATGTGAGGAAGATACTTATCTGGAATTGAAGTATGATTTTTTTTTAAAGTTATTATATACCATCACACTTTTTTACCCAGAATAGATGGTGGGTCTTTGAGAGAAAACAGTGGAGGAATTGTAGCATTTCAAACAATAGACTAAATAAGTTATGGGTTTAAAAAAAATCTTTCATCCATTTTATTCATTTAACAAACTTTCCGTATTTTCAGTTAGAATAAGTGAAAACTGTATAAAAAGTTTGGGGGGCATTTATTCTTATCAATGTTTTATTCTTTTATTATTAAATCTTATAAATGGACTTCAGTTGCAAAACAAAACAAACTTTGATGAAGGCACAGGCAGAGATGGAATGCCTGCTATTCTATTCCTGAATTTATGACATAATCACATTTACTCCTGGGATGATCCCAGATTCAAAGGGGGGAGTAGAACATAGCCAAATAGCTAACTCTTTAGCACGGGATGGGGGTGGGGTGGGGGAACCTACACATTAAAAAAGCAGCAGTGCAAATAGGGGCCAAACCATGAAGTTGTAAGTCAGCCCTTATAGGCAATACACTCATGGAAGAATTGCAAGATTGGGCCCAAAGAACAAGAAAGGGGGGGGGGGAAACAAAAACATTGAGATTCCTTCTGAAACAATCGGAGGGAATTATCATATAGGTGCCACATACAGATATATACAAGTGAGTTGTAGTTTACCTTTATTAGGGTGAAATGTAATGGGGAGGTAGATTTTATATAGCATCTTAAAAGATCACAATACGCTTTACAATCATATCCAACTGCTATACAAACTATACACAGAGATGACTTCATCCACCTCTGAAAGGGATTAATCTATGCAGTGAGATATAGAATTGTTTAACACATTATACTACAGAACAGTTTAAGACAGGAAATGATGAATACCTGGATTCAACATAAAACTGCAGGTAGAATGTAATTATCTGCATTGTACTAGTCCTGGATACTGAGGGCAAATCTTCCAGTGTGATCAGAATGCACAGCGCTCAAGAAAAGGAAGTGCAAAGCCCTCTTTTATACTCCCTTGATCCTGGTGCTAATCCTATCCATTTCTCACTTAGGTCATGCTGTGATAGTCATTAAGGGCCAAAAAGACAGCCCCGGATTTGGGAGTTTTAGGGGCATCGTTCCATTTCTCCTGCCATGCTGTTTTTTCCCTGTTATGTTGAGAATTGGGTACATATGTGACATAAGAGTCTCTGTATTGACTCTGTGCCACTGGAGAATCACCTTTATACTAAGCTCATCCTCTTTGGGCGAGTTTGGATGGCTTTATGGCCAAATTATGCTGGTAGTGCAGCCAATGGAAGATCTGGCTGGCAGGGAGGATGGGGTTAACACCCGTAATCCTGTGAAAATTGCCATTAGATCTTTAATCTTAAAATGAGTACCAGCAGCTTTCATCAACATCAAGGGCAGGTACAGGTGCCTGAAGTTAGTTAGGTTTCTAATTTGATGCATCTAAGTGTGGAAAATTTGACCACGGTACTTAAATGTATTTCTCAAGAGCTTTACGGTCTACCCTATATGTACGCTTTACTTTTGCATTTATCTCACCCTTTTACAAAAGGGCCACAGTTCATTTTCCATGTAGTAATGAAATAATTGATTAGTGCCTTGCAGCACACAACAGTCATGTAAAGAGAGTCAAGGCGGGTAAGGTGAAATTAGTAAGAAAGCAGCAAAGTGACAAGGTTGCCTTTGATGCTGAATCATCAACACTGTAATCAAGTACAACATCAAGGATTTGGATTATTAATTGTAGAAACAGATTATTTCCCCCTTTTACTACAAAAAGAAAATAGGAGCACATGTTATGTGTCTAGTTGCTCTACTTCTGTTGGATAAATGTTTCACCATGCTTCATTTATCTGGGCCATATCCACACTGCCTTATTATTCAATAAAGGTTCTATGTATAGCTCTGTATGTGAAACCTCCAAGCATCTGTTCACAGGAAAAACATCTGCACTGTTTACAGCATCTCACAGGAGAGGACAGTAAATCAAGGGGACTGTGAGAAAGTTCTTATTTATCCATCAAGAAAGTAGATTATTAATTATATACCCCTCTTATCATTATAACACTGCAAGTGTAATCTGTCTTCAGTTTTTTAAAATTAAAACTGTTAAGGCTAGCCACTTTTTTCATGTGCCAACTAATTTAAAAGTGGCTTTAGAAGGAAAAGACCCATAGTCTTCCTCACATACACTCACAGTAGATATCAGCCATAATAATAAATAAACCAATCCAAAGAAAGATAGAGCTACAGAACTGGGCTCTAATTTCAATGGTAGTTCTCTTTTTGGGATACTGAAACAGGACATTCAGCATGTGACTTTTTCCCTCTACTGCATTCCTAGGTCTGTTTCAGTGTCACTGCATTCCAGGACATAGTGCCTGCATTCCAGAACATTCTGTGTTTCTAAATGTATGACCTTGCATTTGGTTGTATTAAAACACATGTTGTTCAAGTGAACTCATCCAGGTCAATCTGTATAGATGACTTGTCTCAATCATTATTTATGACTCCATTAATTTATGTGTTATCTGTAAATTTTACCAGCAACAATTTTATATTTTTCATTGATACAAATTTTGAGCATTGAAACAAGAACAAATTCCTGCAGAACCCCCAATAGAAACACTTCCACTGGTTGACAGTTCTTGACTTTTTGAGATCTATCAGTTAACTGGTTTTGATCCATATAATATGGACATTGATTTTATATAGTGCATTTTTAAAAACCAGAATGTTACACAAGACTAAGTAAAATATGTTATAGAAATCTATTATATCAACACAGTTACCTTTATTTACCAAACTTATGATCTCATTTAAAATGATTGTTTGGCATAACCTATTGTCCATAAAAACATTCATTGGCATTCATTTTGCTATACCCTTTAATTTTTTACTGACTGCCTCCCATATCAGTATTTCTATGATTTTGCCCGGGATCAATGTCAGGCTTACCAGCTCAGTTACCTGGATCATCCATTTAAACATTTTTAAATACTGGCATGACATTAGCTTTTTTTTCAGTCTGTGAGAACAGTGGCTCTCAAAGCTGGTCCGCCGCTTGTTCAGGGAAAGCCCCTGGTGGGCCAGGCCGGTTTGTTTACCTGCCACGTCCACAGGTTTGGCCAATCGCGGCTCCCACTGGCCGCTGTTCGCTACTCCAGGCCAATGGGGACTGAGGGAAGTGCCGCAGGCCGAGGGATGTGCTGACCACCCTTTCCGCAGCCCTCATTGGCCTGGAGCAGTGAACTGTGGCCAGTGAGATCCGCGATCAGCCAAGCCTGGAGATGTGGCAGGTATACAAACTGGCCTGGCCCTCCAGGGGCTTTCCCTGAACAAGTGGCGGACCGGCTTTGAGAACCACTGCTTTAGAACTTCCCCAGTGTTCTATGTCATGTTAAAAAAAATCTGCATAAATGGTTCAGAGAGCTCCTCACCCAACCCTTTTTAATACTGAGAACAAGTTATCCAGTTCTGTAGATTTAGAGACATTTAACTAATAGTTAACGTAGTAAGGCAATTTGAAAAATGGGACTTAGATGCTTTGGAAAATTTTAGCCATAGTCAACAGCATGAGCTGTGTTATGAGAGTTTCGAATAGATGCCCTCATGCAATGGTTCTCAGCCTGTCGCCCGCTTGTGGCCCAATGAGCAGTCAGCTGTGGCCTATGTGACATCTTCAGGGCCTTACAGGTAGTATATGTATATTATATAATATATATTGTGTGGCTGCAGCCCACATAACACACAGAGACCTGCATATGTGGCCTAATTGTACAAATTCACCATTTTGTTTTGAAAGAAGGTCAGATATAAAGAACTCAGATTGTCCATCTGTATGGCCATATTGTTCATTACATTATGCATAGAATGCCTTAACAAGGGAGATCCATAAAGCTACAGCCCTTTACTCCTACAAATTCCCTTCAGGACACAGCTCTGCTATGACATCTACAATCCATGGAGAGCCTGAGGGGCAGCTGTGGCAGGCACATGTGGGGTAATTGGAGAAAGTAAATATTTATTTACATCATTACACATCTATCTGTATTTAAAACATATATTTAAAACTATACATTTCCTAATCTTCCTCTCACTCATCTTTCTAATATTGCTCTTCTACTTATATTTTAAGCTCCTAGCACAGGGACTTCTGTATTTTGTACAGAATTTAGCACAATGGGATCTATCAAAACACAAATATTTAATCAAATATTTTATACATTTTATATTCAAATAATAAATAATGATAATAATAATAATAGACAGATTCCTCTCCTGCCTTTGTTTTTGAAGTAAAGGTTATGCAGCTATTGCAGTAAATTACATATATTCCTGCAAAATGATTTTTTGCCATATATACAATATCCATATGATATTTTAATAACAGCAAGCTTGTTTTAAATAGTCAGTTTCTTCCTATTTGTATGTGCAGCTGTACTTTTTTTGAAGATTATGAGGAAGAAGAGTTGAAAAGTTAAGAAGAACATTAAAAAGTGCTGGAATGGTAATGGGTGCTAGTGGTATCTGACATCCGTTGTGAACATAAACCAGGGGTAGGCAACCTATGGCACGGGTGCCAAAGGTGGCACGTGAGCTGATTTTCAGTGGCACTCACACTGCCCGGGTCCTGGCCATCAGTCCGGGGAGCTCTGCATTTTAATTTAATTTTAAATGAAGCTTCTTAAACATTTTAAAAGCCTTATTTACTTTACATATAACAATAGTTTAGTTACATATTATACACTTATAGAAACAGACCTTCTAAAAACGTTAAAATGTATTACTGGCACATGAAACCTTAAATTAGAGTGAATAAATGAAGATTCGGCACACCACTTCTGAAAGGTTGCCGATCCCTGGCATAAACAAATGGTCTTACTTTATTTCCCAATATTGTCATTGATTTTAAGTATTCCTCTTTCTATATTTAACTTTAACTATGGATTGATCTTAAGATCAGTGGAAGAGAAAACTGGATTCCTTCTCAATGGAGTAGATACCCATAGTATCTATGGAAAAATAGAGAATCTACCCACAGATACAGCATACCTTAATTTCACACTTATTAGTGTGAAGTGGTATTGCTAACCCCCAGCATTCTAAAATTATGAAATTATTTTAAAATCATTTTTTCAAAATAATAAATGTTGAGGTTTTCTATTTGTCTTCTGGTTTTTGAGCTTTAGGGTTCACATTTTCATGCTTTTCTCTGCAGCCATGAGGGATAGGAATAGCTATGTTTTAAAAATGAAAGCTGTGATTCTCACATAATCACTTGACTCCAAGAGTTGGGGCTTTAAGAAAAAACACAAAATATCATGAGAATTGTGATACAGACATTAGAGTTGACAACACTAGTGTAGTGCACTGTTCAACAGAATCATATAGCAGCTTTGAAATGTAGCTTGAGTGTCTGGCAAATCCATGGAGAGACAAGGTGGGTGAGGTTACATTTTTTATTGAACCAACTTCTGTCAGTGACAGGCTTTGTATAAGCTTGAAAGCTTGCCTCTCTCACTAACAGAAGTTGGTCCAATAAAAGGACCAACCTTGTGTCGCTAATATCCTGTGACCAACATGGCTATAATAACACTGCATACAGCAAATACATAGTCATAGTCAGGCCATTAGAGTTTTGTTGAATATCTCTGATTATTTCTTATCACAAACATGATGAGTTCATTTGTTCTTTTGAAGGGCATTGCTAAAATTTTTAGATAGAAGTATCAGGATGTACTTGAATCTTGGACTGTTGACATGGGAAAAGGCATGAAGATAAGGACACTGGCCCTAATCCAAACCCCATATAAATCAAGAATGCTTTTCATTAAATTATAAGGGTTTTGGATCAAGTCCATTGTGGACATGTTCCAGTTCTTGCCCCCCTTTGAAGTTGAAACCAAGCTACTCAAAGTCATAAATTATTTGCTTTTCATATGCTAGACTATGGATTGTTGCTTCAGCAATGAAGAACACATTGCTAGTGTCAGGAACTTCCTACGGGTGATTCAAATTGCAGCTAGGAGATAGGAGTTAATTGATAGTGGTAGGTAATTGTGTAATATCACTAAAGGATTCGAAATGTAGCAGCCATCAAATGTGTGTCCAAACTATGTTGTTCAGTGTATACATGAAGTCTTTTAGGGAGGTCATTTGTAAGTACTGTGCAGAGTATCATCAATATGCCTATCAGTAGTGCCAAGTCAGATATTTCTTGAGGGTGGTAAATTTTTTAGATCAGAATTTAAATACACAATAAAAACAGGATGGACATGTTTTGATTTATTTCTACACAGTAGTTCAAACTAGCTAGCTTACATACAATATTTCTATCAAACAAGCCGGCTACAAATGTCACTGAGAACTACATTTCTGTCCTTGGGCAAGCTTACACTTTTCTTTTCTTACACTATATTGCATTGAAGAGTGTGAGATATTTTTCAATTGAGATTTCAGTAATACACATATAGATGGAACACATAAGCATACATAGCGGTGGTTTGAGTACCTATTAACTTTTAAGAATTTGAGAGATAAAAACCACACAAAGTTAGAAATCCAGGGAAGGAGGAGTCCCTGCCTTTCCCCCCCATGAGTCCCTATATCCACCCCTCTCCAGGAGTCTCAGCCTTTGAGGGATCCCTGTTATTGTCCCCTCCAACAAGGCCATGCCTCTCCCCATCCTGCTCTTTACCCCTCTCTTCTAGCTCAAGGCTTCTTTGAGGAAGGGATTTTAGGCCAGCCCTGCTCCCCTCTAACACCCATCCCAGGAAGGACTTGCCATCATAGCCTGGAATGGGCAGGAGCACATAGACTGGGTATCTCTGCCCCAGCAGCAGTGGCAGCACAGGTTCCCCGCACCCCAGCTCCCTGCCTCCCCCAACCCACTCCTCACCCCTCCTTGCTGGGTCTAGGCTTCCCACAACACCAAGAGTAGCTGTTGTGGGTTCCTGGCAGGAAATTGGGACCTGCATGCCTGCCACAATCTCTCTCAGGAGCCCCTGCCTCCTCTCATCCTGCTCTTTACCGCTTCTCCTTACTGGCTCACTGGCGGCTTCCAGCCAGTCCCCAGCAGCAAGAGGAAATGCCATGAGTTCCTGCCAGGTTGAGGACCCAGGTGCTAGCCATGTTCCCAGCCACTTGAGATGCATGGTAGGTACCCTGCACGGCCAGGCATATGCACAGCTTAGCAAATGCAAAAATCAGGCCCTCCTAATTGGCACTTCTGATGTGGATGATATGGAGATATACTCAGGGCTGCCCAGAGGGGGAGGGGCAAAGGGGGCAATTTGCCCCGGGCCCCGGGCTCCGCAGGGGCCCCCAAGAGAAGAGCGGAGGCTCCCACCTCCGCCCCTCTCCTGGAGCCTCAGCGCATCAAGCGCCGAGTCTCCGGCCGAGCCCCTGAGCCCCGCCCCGATCCGAGCCGCGTGGGGAGGGGGCGGGGCTGGGAGCTCCAACGGGGCCTGAGCCCCGCCCCGCTCAGAGCGGCGTGGGGAGGGGGCGGGGCAGCTGCCTCCACTCGGCGTGGAGCTCACAGCCCCGCCCCCTCACCACGCAGCTCTGAGCGGGACGGAGCTCAGGCCCCGCCGGAGACGCGCTCGGGTAAGAGGCTGAGGCTGGGGCGGGGGGGGGAAGCGGGACCCGCCGCCGCCGCCGCCGCCGCCGAAGAAGCGCAGCCCGGTCTTCGGCGGCGGGGGGCCCCTTCTGTTCTGGGACCCGCCGCCGAAGTGCCCCGAAGGCCCGCGGCGGGGACCCCCCCCCGCCGAATTACCGCCAAAGACTGGGCTGCGCTTCGGCGGCAGGTCCCGCTTCGGCGGTAATTCGGCGGCGGGGGGCTCCCGCCACGGGTCTTCGGGGCACTTTGGCGGCGGGTCCCAGAACGGAAGGGCCCCCCGCCGCCGAAGACCCTGGGCCCCCGGAATCCTCTGGGCGGCCCTGGATATACTGTATATTTCTTGCCTGGCCAACCCTGGATGTTTGGTCTTTCTCCTGGAGAAGTGCTTCAATGTATTACCAGATGACTTAATCAGAATTGCCTTTCTTCAGCCTTGGGAAAACAGAAGTCTTGCTTCTGTGTGTGGAAGCCAATTAATAATTAACAAGGATTTGAGTTTTTCTTCGACATGTGTATAGGCCATTTAAGGGCCTGAACCAAAGCACATCGAAGGCAATGGAAAGTTGCAAAGTACTTTGGACTGCAGAGTGCCATTGACTGCAGATTGCTCTGGATCAGCCCACTGATGGAAAGGGCTTGCCTTCCTCTCATTTCCCTACAAGCTGAGGGATTCATTTGTAGGCAGTGAGTCAGTCTGAGAATCCTGTCACCACTTCTGACCATGCCCTACATATGAACAGCCATGTGTTGGACACTATAAAAGTCTGTGCACATTGCACAGCTGGGAAAAACACTATGTCCCTATTTATCCTGTAATTACTTCACAGTGGTACCACAAACTCTCATGAACACATGAGGCTGGATTACTAGCATTCCTTCTTCTTAGGGTTTAGAACAGGGCTTCTTCATTGTTTGCAGCTTATTCTTAATACCACATCCCATTTCCTCACTGATCTGAGGAATCATGAGTTTACACTGGCTCTATGTTCCTTATACTGCATACCTAGAAGTGTGGCAGATTCATTTTTAAGTTCTTAATAAATTTTATATTCCAGTGGGATATCTTTGAAGCAGGAAGTGTAGTTGCTGCACTGCATTTGAGGAGGAGATATAATCTTTTATCAACTGGACCTCTTTGCCCTTTCTAGAGAGGCTAATGCCAGTTTTTCCATGGTTTTCCCACACTTTCTTAAGAGAGGCCATAGCTAAGCAAGTTATCCCCTGTCTTCTTCCGATGTCTTTGGAACAGGTTCCTTGGCTGGATATATATGACCTCAGATAATTAAATTTATCTACTGCCTCTACAGTGAGCATGGTTGACATAGCCAGGTTCTTCCCATTTGTATGTTCCGCTCATGTCTGTTCATTGTGATGTGCACTTGCATCTTCCCTTTGTTCTGCCATAATAGTTCTCATGGGTGAAAGTACAAAGGGTGGTTTCCTGTTGCCTTCCCTCTGGTTTGAGGCTGCTGTCAGGGGCGGCTCTAGCAATTGCGCCGCACCAAGCACAGCGGCACGCTGTAGGGGCCGCTCTGGCAGTCGCCGGTCCCGCGGCTCTGGTGGACCTCCTGCAGACGTGCAACTGGTGAAAAGCCTAATTTTTCCTATATGAATTTATGGATGTGAATCGTGGGAAATTAATGCCACTGACAAGATGAAAATTGAAGCTTTTGAAATGTGGTGCTGGTGAAGATTTTTGTGTATCTCCTGGATGGAAAAAAAGACAAATGCCTATGTTAGAAATATTATTGGAGAGAAGCAGACTCGGATGTTGGAAATCAACAGATGCAAACTTCTGTACTTTGGTCATATTAGGTGTAGTGAGGGAAGTAATCTTGAGAAAGTTGTTATGGAAGGAATGGTGAATGGTCATCCTAGTGCAGGATGACCAGCAAGGAGATGGATGGATGGAAGGTCAGCTGCAGTGTGCTTCAAGTTAGTGATGGATTGTGAAGGTTTCTGAAAAATTTTCTATGTTGTCATCAATGGTCAGACGAATAAATGGATTTACTCACTTACAGAATGCCAGTAGAAATTTGAACCTTCAGTGCATGTGCAGCCTTTATCCCCCCATGCACACCCGTTTAAGGACTGGGCACAATGTCCCTATTTAAATAATTAACAATGTAATAATCACTCTTTAAAACAACATCACTTAGGCTTTTCTTCAGCTAACCCAAATATTTTGCTGTTTCAGCTAAAATTGTTGCTTACGTTCAAACATAATTGTTTTGAATACTTTGAGTTTTCAATGAGAAACCACACCACTTTCTCACCAAAGTGTCATGACCCAGCTTGCTGTGCTGAACTCATATAAACTGTACACCTGAGTGCAACATTCTTACAGCTGGTGTACTAGATCTTTACACCAGTGGGATATTTGCATCCCGAATATACAGACATTTACAAGGTAACATAAGCATATCTAATTTTTTCAAGGAATTAGATATTTAAAAAAGAAACATTTAGTTTTAGCACTTCTAGACTACATCTACATTGGAAGCCACTGGTGGTGGCATGTAGGGTATGTGTAGTGACATGCCGCAGTGAAAAGCAGACTGCATTCCCACTGTGTTGTGTATCTATATGGTTCCAGAAGTGAGGAGGCAGTGGGACACTACATTGCTAAAAATAGCAGTGTAGACAGGGGAGGCACTGCATGGGTGTGTAGAGAGCCATGTAGGGTTCACAATTTAAGGGTTCAGACATGTCTTTACTCTCCTCACTTAAGCAGTGCCTCACAGTCTACACTGCTATTTATACCTGTGCTGGGGATGTGTGCAGTGTATGTACTTTACATGCCACTGTAAGGTGTGTGCAGTGTAGACATATGTTTAGTTTTAACAATAGTGGAGTTGTGTGACCCACCATTATAGCTTTGCACAATCCATCAGATTCACCAGGGTCCATATCCCTTAGGTTCATTGAGGTTTGGGGCTCTCATGCACCTGAAAATCTATGTGAACCTCAAGCAACGTTATCAGAAAATCTTCATTTTTAAAACGTAGTTTGCAAGTTAGTTTTTCCAGTCTGACTCCACAAAAAGTTCTGCGCACACCAGATCTAGGGCACACACACTTTGATTTGTCTTCTGTGGGAAAAGCCAGCAAACCTCCCTGAGAGACTCCCAGCTCTGCAGCTACTGAGGCCCAATTGAATTAGGAGAGGGACTGCTGAATTTGTCTTATGGGGTTGCTGAATAATGCTTTTGTGGTACTTTAACTCTGCCTGCTACCCAAATGTGGAATCCACAGGCCAGATCCTCCTGTCACTTATATTTGTGTAGAACTGGAGCAGCTCCATTGAACTCAATAGATTGGCACCTGTGTAAAACCAGTGTAAGTGAGAAGAGAATCAAGCCTTGTGACTCCATCTGAGGTTTGTTAGGCAGGCCCTGAGGAAGATATTAAAAGTGTTTTCAGCAAAGTCAGAAATAACTCTGACTTCCTTTTTTTCTTTTCTATCTGGGATAGGAAAGAAACACCCTTTCCATTCCATAAAGATGTCCTCCTTGTAGCTTTATAAGCACCCACCCACCCTCCATCCTCAAGATGCCATTTTGATGTCAGAACCCTTCCAAAGAAGATGGACTGGATAGCCTCTCTTTAGTGACTGTTAATACCACTCCTTAACTGGCAGGAGATGTTAGCTATTGGATTAAGTGGGGCACTCCCTTCTCCCCCAGGGCTGAGCACTCAGTCCAAACACTCCCAGCTGAGGTAACAACACATCCTGAATAGGCATAGAACAGCACAAACACTGAGCAGGCCCAGCCTGCTCTTCTACCCTCCATTTTACCTTTCATCTTCACTTTAAATCTCTTTTCCAGTTTTCCTATGGGAAATGCTATCCTTGCAAGGCCCACAAGCGTATTTTGATTCACTATGTTCATAGATTCACAGAGTTGAAGGCCAGAAGGGACCAGTATAACCATTTAGTCAAAAAAATTCCTAGAGCATTTCTTTTAGGAAAAACATCCAATCTTGATTTTAAAATAATCAGTTAGGAGAATCCACCACGATCCTTGGTAAATTGTTCCATTGGCTAATTACTGTCACTGTTAAAAATGTATGCCTTATTTCCAGTGTGTATTTGTCTAACTTCAGATTCCAGCTGTTGGAACGTGTTATAGCTTTGTGTGCTAGAGTGAAGAGCCTATTATTAAATATTTGTTCCCCATGTAGGTATTTATAGATTAGTCAAGTCAAACCTTAATCTTCTCTTTGTTAAACTAAATAGATTGAGCTCCAATCTATCACTATAAGGCATGTTTTCTAATTCTTGTGGCATTCTCCAACCCTCAGCAATTTATCAGCATCCTTCTTGAATTGTGGACACTAGAAATGGACACAGCATTCCAGCAGTAATCACACCGGCGCCAAAACCACAGGTAAAATACCCTCTATACTCCTACTTGAGAGTCTCCTGTTTAAGCATTCCAGGATCTCATTAGCCATTTTGGCCATACCGCTACACTGGCAGGTCATTTTCCACTGATTATGCATGATTATCCCAAAATCTTTTTCAGAGTCACTGCTTTCCAGAACAATGTTCCCCATTGTGTAAGTATGACCTATATTCTTTGTTCCTAGATGTATACATTTACATTTAGCCCTGTTAAGACACAATTTGTTTGCTGTTATGCCCAGTTCAAACGATCCAGATTACTCTGTATCAGTGACTTGTCCTCCTAATTAATTAGCACTCTACCAATTCTTGTGTCACCTGCAAACTTGATTATTGATGGCTCGATGTGTACCATCTATCTATGCAAGGCTTGATGGAATGGTGCTTCTCTAAATGCTGTAAACATGGCAGAGGACCTTCCTAAAGCCATTGGATGAAGCACATGGGAGGAGGACAGAAAACGTGAGGAGCATACATGTGAAGATACTGCTAGATATGGGTGAGCAATGTGAGGAGCATGAATTGACATCAACAATCAAATAAAGTTGATAATATTTAAACCTAGACCATCCCTAACTGTTGTTTGTCCAACCTGTTCTTAAAAGCCTCTGATTATGGGAATTCCACATCCTCCTTTGGAAACCTATCCCAGATCTTAACTATCCCAATATTAGTTACAAAGTTTTTCCTAATATCTAACCTATATCTCCTTTGCTACACATTAAGCTCATTATTTCAGAGGACATGGAGAACAACTGATCACAGTCTTCTTTTAAAAAGCCCTTAATATATATGTGAAAACTTCTATTAGGTTTTCCCTCAATCTTCTTTTCTCAAGACTACACATGGCCATTTTTTAAACTTTTCCTTATAAGTTAGGTTTTTAAACTTGTTATCATTATTGTTGCTCTCACATGGACTCACTCCAATTTGTTTATATCTTTCCTAAAATATGACATTCAGAATTGGACACAGTACTCCAGATGAGGCCTCACCAGTGCTGAGTAGAGCAGGACAATTACCTCCTATGTCTTACATACACCCCAGAATGATATCACATTGTTGACTCATGGTCAATTTGTGATCCACTATAACCCCCAGATCCTTTTCAGCAGTACTAATACCCAGCCAGTTATCTCCCATTTTGTATTTGGACATTTTATTCTTTTCTCCCGAAGTGTAGTCTCTCATCCTTATTGAATTTAATCTTGTTGATTTTAGACCAGTACTCCAATCTGTCAAGGTCATTTTGACTTCTAATCCTAACCTCCAAAGTACTTGCAATCCCTTCCAGCTTGGAATCATCCACAAATTTTATAAGCATACTCTCAGTCCATTTCCCAAGTTATTAATGAAAATACTGAATAGTACCAGATATAGGACTGACCCTGGTGGAAACTAGATACATTCATGGAGGATAGGTCCATCAATGGCTATTAGCCAGGATGGGCAGGGATGGTGTCCCTAGCCTCAATTTGCCAGAAACTGGGAATGAGAGACAGGGAATGGACCACTTGATGATTACCTGTTCTGCTCATTCCCTCTGGGGCACCTGGCAATTGGCCACTGTCAGAAGACAGGATACTGGGCTAGAATGACCTTTGGTCTGACCCAGTATGGGCATTCTTATGACCTCACAAGATACATCCTCTCAGTTTGACAGTAAACCATTTGAGTATGGTCTTTCAACCCGTTGCACAACTATCTTATAGTAATTTAATCTAGACCACCTTTCCCTTGTTTGCTTATGAGACTCTTGTGAAACCATGCTAAAAGTCTTACTAAAATCAATATAAAAATATTTGGCCAGATCCTCACCTGGTGTAAATTGGTCTAACCCCATTGTTTCATTTTCATAGCATTTGACTAGATTATCATTACAAACTCTACAAAGAATGCAAGTTTAAAAATATCTAATGACATTTTCAAATATTCATGAATTAATTTGACTGAGATGCTAGCAAGAATTACTTCTCCTTTTATGGGTATTAGCAACTATGTTTCAATTTCTATTCTATACATCTGTCTCCATGGATTTTATTGAACCGACTTGAATGCTACATTGAAATAAAAGCTCACATCAATAAAGTAAAATAGTCAGTTAGGTTACCTACAGTTCAATCAATGCCACAGTAATTTTGCCCTCTCAGTTCAAACAAGCTTAATTGACAAGGGAAGATCTTCCATTTAACTGCATAATTTAGAAACTCCCCACTCCAGAGAGTTAAAACACATTGTGGGAGGGAAGGTGATGAAACATACCTGAGCTGTACAATACACTAGTACTAGCCCTGCTGCTACACCTTTGTATTTCAGGAACCTCTAATTACAGACTTGTAAGTCACAAACTGTGCCAATATTGTAAAATGTTTTCCTAATGTGTATTTTAATGTTTCTCTTTGTTTTCCTGTTATGATAAAGAAATGGTTTCAGGTAGCCAACTACAGTCTATTCAATAGATTGGCTATGTAGTCAAAGCTAACTTCCTTTGTATTTCTGATTGCCCTGTCATTAGCACATTGTCACAGTGGTCTCTCATGTTCAACTGGAAAGCCAGGATGCCCTCCTCTAAGTTCCATTCCTGATGCTGCTTCATTTAGTAATTCACCTGCTGTTGCTTTCAAAGCTGTTTGGATAGCAACTTCCACCTAAGGGACTATGAAGGGGTGGCCAAAAGTACTGACCCTCTGAGACACATATGATAAACTTCAGAAGTTAGAGAGCTGGGTGCACCTGCCGGGGCTCAGGGCTTCAGCTTTGTGGCAGAGTGATGGATCTAGGGGCTTCTGTCCTGTGGGGAGGGGGTTTTGGGGCTTCAGCTCCATGAGAGGCTTTGGCCCTGAGCCTTGGCAGGTGTGCCCCATGGGGCTGAAGTGCCAAGTCCGGGCAGGTGCCTGCTACGGGGCTGAAGGCCCAAGCCTTGGCATGCACCTCCTGTGGGGCTGAAGCAGGGGTACATGCACTCAGACATCTGAGATGGGAAGGAATCCTAAGAAGGCTCAGTGAATATAATCTGGCCACGGACAATGGAGCCCATCTGCATACACAACACGCAATGGCTACCCTCACCGTGCAAGGTGTGAGATTAGTGGGTCTGCTTAGGCCCATAATGCATCTTACATTACAATCAGAAGGGTATATTCTTATGCTTATGTATTGGGCATTCAATATTATGTATTGGGCATTCAAATGTGTTATATCTGTACATAATTTGCTAAAGTTTAAGCACTATTTTAATGAGGTGGTAATTTTGGTAATTTTTTCAACATTGTGCAAGACCATAATCATGTAGAAAGATAAATATTTTTTTAATATCATCCACTTTAAAACACTACAATAGAGTATGAAATCAACACCCGTTTGTTATAATTTTAAAATAACATTAGCCAAAAGAGAGATACACGAAGAAGAGCTGTTTATGAAAAAGGGTATAGTTTCACTAGACTAAAAAGTATTTCAGCAATACAAACGTCTTCCATGATAATCTCAGAAAACATCTAAATAATAATCTAAAAGTTAAAGATGTGCCGAAACTAATGTACATGCATGAACATGTCTTTGCTTATGAACTGAATAAACTTAACGAACATGGCAAGGGAGTTAGTTATAAAATGAATACACAACCACACCTATCTCTAAAAGGCATGTAAAGGTAAATGACAAGAAAGAAATCCATTAGACCAGGAAATGGGATATCTATGACTATAAACGATTTGCAATGACATTAATAAAAGGGTGGACCACCTTTTCTTATAAAACTGGTATCTGACCAATGAAGTGATTAAACATACAAATATTTCTTAATTTGTTAATTGCTGTTTGTCACTCATGACATCTTTAAATTTCTCCTGGCTGTTGCAGATGTCCTGCCTCTGAATAACACCTGTAAATAAAGACTTTTTCAGTCTTGCAAGACCAGTGGAATTTTGAGAGCCCAGGATTTTATGCTTGTGTGATGGAATGAGCAACACAACCAAGTCTGTATTTCTGTGATAATGACTTGTTTTTTACGAGTCCTTATTCAGACAAATTCTCATGAGCTTCAATGGAAGTTGAAGCTGATGTCCATAGGAACTGTGGGTCCTTAACACCTGAGAAAAAATCAGATCCCTTATATAAGTGCCTAAATATGGATTTATATTCCCAATTTTAGGCAGCTGAGTTTGAATATTTTGCCTTAATGGTCAAACAACTCACAAAAAAGTCTTAGAATAGTACATCTAAAGTTACCTTTATCAGCCAAACTCATAATCTCAAAGAATTAAATCAGGTTCATTTGACAACATCTACATTCCATAAAACCAAATTGACTGGCATTATCTTCATATTCTTTATCAATTAATTACTGTATCACCTTTTCCACTATTTGTTTGGGCTTGATGTCATGCTAACTAGCTTACAGTTATCTTGGTCATGCCACTTGCCCATTTTGAATATTGTTATAACATTAGTACTCTTCCAGTCTTCTGGAATTGAAGACAAGATGCAACATATGAAGAAAAGGAGGAGGGCAGAAAAGGGAAATATTAAGAATATGAATTCAGTGGCCAGCTATGTGCACAGCTAGATGGTTCATATACATTTATTTTTCAAAAAAAAATCATCATCAGGTATTAGTTAAGAAAAGACAATCAAAAGTCTTTAGTAGGCATCTGCCTAGCTATTAGGGCAGGGGTGCGCAATAATTTTCGCTGGGGGGGGGCACTCCACGAATTTTGGTAAGTCGTCACAGGCTGCACATTTCTACTATATTAATGGAGAGGTGCAGGGTCTGGGAGGGAGTTTGGGTGCAGGAGAGAGTTCTGACCTGGGGCAGGGGGTTAGAGTGCGGGAAGGAGTGCGAGGTGCAGGCTCTGGCTGGGAGGCGCTTACCACAGGCAGCTCCCGGCTGGCGGCGCAGCAGGGCTCAGGCAGGCTGCTGGCATGCCGTGACCCCATGCCACTCCCGGAAGCAGCTGGCTGCTGCTGTTACGTCTCAGTGCACCCCTTGGAGGGAAGAAGGCAGCAGGTTTCTGGGCGCTGCCCGTGCCCGCAAGCACTGCCCCCGCAGCCAATGGGAGCTGTAAGAACAGTGCTGGGGGTGGGGGCAGCATTCAGAGCTGCCTCCCCACCCTGCCAGTGACCCGCAGAGACATGCCAGCAGCAGCCGTCTGCTTCCGGAAGTGGCATGGGGACATGGCAAGCAAGCAGCCTGCTTGAGCACCCTGCTGCACCGCGGGACTTTTAGTGGCCTACAGATCACGAGAGGGCAGCCAAAGAGCATGGTGGGCCAGACAGAAATGTTAGATGGGCCGGATCCAGCCTGTGGGCTGTATTTTGCCCACCCCTGTATTAGGGGATTGCAATCTCCCACAGGAATCATAACAGAAACAGCTCATAATGGACATTCTTAACCCTAGAGATGGAACCACTTTTTTTTTTAAACAGTCTGTTGCACTACTAAAGCCAAAATTTCTTTTCCACTATGTAACCAATATGGGTAACAGATAGAGACATCTTACATAGCAACTAAGGTCAAATTCAGTCCTCAATGACACCCATTCAATCTTATTGAAAGGATAGGATTGCACAGGTGTCAGTGAGGACATACTATGGCCTCAAATGTAAACTATATGTAAACTTACCTGGTACTGATCCAGATCACAGCTGGCCCTGGTGAGTACTGCAGCATGGTTGGACTGGTACTCCAGCTGTTGCATTTGGCATTTGGAGGGGCAAAGGTTTAGATTCACAGACTCCATCCCTATGAGGAATAATCATTGGCCATCAGTGTAAACACAATGCAGCCACCGATGTGTGGGAGGAAAACCCCAGATACTAGTGTTGGGAGCCATGTAAGTAGCTAGATAGATACACACTGAAAGGACCTTAACATTTCATGTTAACTCCTGGCTCTGAAGCTGAGTGGTCATGAGATCTCAATAGTAGAGAGGTGCTTTGAGCCAGGATTAGGTGCTTAAAAGAGGATACATCAACTGAGTGTTTTTCTTAAACCAACCAAGATCAGTTCCTTCTGTTTAAAATGAAACAAGTCCTCTAACATTTTAATCCTTTTTTCTCTTCACTGATCAGAGTGAATTGAGATGAATCCAAATATAAATAATATTCTAAAGAGAAGCCTAAAAGGACTTAGTTTGGAACTAGCTCTTGTACATTTCTTTATAGCTACCACGCAGAAAACATTAATTCTCCATAAATCAGAGAGAACCAGGTCACTTTCAAAATATTTCTTTCAGATCAAAACACAGTATTTTGACCAAGACGGCTGCATTTCGTCAAATTAAATCTGCTCTAAAATAGAAGATTTTAAAAATATAACTCTCTCAACCCCTTCCTCCAAAACTTATTACTTTAGAAAGATGATGTTACTATTTTGGTATATTGTGGACTCTCCGTTATCTTTCCTCCTTGTGGTTGGGTATGGCATAGCAACTCTTTCCTCTCTTGCATCCACCAGCCAACGGTTGCTCTAGTGCTTCAGTGATTTGCCTCTTCTTAAGACTCAGCACTATGGCCAGGTAATGTTTAATCTCACCCCTTCCGGGGTTATGGGAAGTTCCAACAGAAAAAATCCAATAGCCTTATAAAAGGTCTTCAGCCATGACTCTGGTCCCCATGGTCTCCACACCCTTTCTTTATAGTCACCATGCAGCTCCTTCCCCAGCTTGACTTCCTCTGGGCTTCTGCATCAGGTGCAGCCAGTTTAGTTAATTGGCCTCTCGGGCCAGATAAGAGTCAGGATGGGGAATAGTCCCCATGTCATGGACCCACCATCAACATGTTTTTCAACATGATATGATCATCATCTTGATTGATCGGTCCATCAGCCCTCAGAGAGAGAGTACTGATCACAACACATCATTCATGTTGTTCGAAGCAGTCCTTCAGCCACCCACTGGGTAGGCAGTCAGTGGCACTGGACAGCTGATCGGCATAGCATACTACAGCCCAGAACCCGAGTGATCTGCCAACCTCAGCCTTCCAAGTAGCTAGGATTACAGGCACGCGATACTGTTCCCACTTCCTGATTTGTTACCCAGATTAATAAAATAACCAATTTGAATTTTAGTGTTTGAAATTAAATCCTTTATTAACTTTACACTTCTATGCCAGCATGTCAATGTCATAATTTCTTCTATCTACCACTCCTTATATTATTGTCCTATGTTAGTTACTATCCTATACTTGGTATAACCAAAGTAAAATCATTCTAACAGAACTTTGTCATGAGATGAATGTTTTCTGCTTGAAAATATATGACCTGACATTTACTATACTTGTATGAATAAGATGGAAGTTATTATCCTAGGAAAGTGTCCTGTACTACAAACATTATCTCTTTATTATATATTCAACTTCCTATTAATTGTTCCAAGTACATATTGCTCAACTTCAATGGGTTTAAAGATATATAGATAGACAGATAGATAGATATAAAGTTTCACCCATAAATGCATTCCCAACTTAATTTTTGCATTACAGAACTCAGAACATAAAAATGCCCTACTGGGTCAGACCGATGGTCCATCTAGCCCAGTATCCTGTCTTCCTTCAGTGGCCAGTGCCAGGTCTGTGTAGACGAGCGGACTCACCCCTGCGGCGCCTCCTGCTGGTGTCTTCCAGGAATTAGCTCAATTCAGCTCCAGAGCACCCTCTGCAGGCCAGTGATCCACCTGTCCTCTGGCTCCCGTGTCCCTCCCTGGACCCAGTGCCCTTTTACATGGGGTGCTGCCCCCTGGCAGTAATCCCTTTCTCTCAGGGTCTCCCCTCCCTGGGGAACCCCCACCCTCTATCCCACCTTGCCTCAGTATATGGCTACTGCCAGTCATTGTCTAGCCCCACACCCTGGGGCAAACTGCAGTATCAGCCTACTCATCACTGGCAAGGAGGGTTTGGACCTGCTGCCTTGGCCTATCCCTGGGCTGCCCTCTGCAACCCCCCAGTACCTGTTAGTCCAGTGCTAGGCCACAGCCTGGGGCTTTCCAGGCTGGAGCTCCCCAACTCCTCTGCCTTTCCCCAGCCCTGCTTCACTCAGGTACCCTGCAGCCAGGCCCATCTCCCTCTATAGCTAGAGAGATGCATCTGGCTCCCAGCCTCATTATACAGGCCAGCTGTGGCCTGATTGGGGCATGGCCACAGCTGAGCCTACTTTCCCTAATCAGCCCAGGCTTAGTAGCTCCCAGCCACAACCTTCTCCTGGGCTGTTTTAAGCCCTACAGGGCAGGAGCAGGGGACCACCCTGCTACAGTCCCCCAGAGGGAATGAGCAGAACAGGTAATCCATCCCTTGTTGCTCATTCCCAGCTTCTGGCAAATAGAAGCTAGGGACACCATTCCTGCCCATCATGGCTAATAGCCAATATCCTCCATGAATTTATCTAGTTCTTTTTTGAACCCTGTTATGGTCTTGGCCTTCACAACGTCCTCTGGCAAAGAGGTCCACTTGTTTACTGTGCATTGTGTGAAGACATACTTCTTTTTATTTGTTTTATTTGCTGCCTATTAATTTCATTTGGTGACCCCCTAGTTCTTGTGTTGTGAGAAGCAGTAAAGACCACTTCCTTATCTACTTTCTCTACACCAGTCATGATTTTATAGACCTCAATCGTATCTCCCCTTAGCTGTCTCTTTTCCAAGCTGAAAAGTCCCAGTCTTATTAATCTCTCCTCATATGGAAGCCGTTCCATACTCCTAATAATTTTTGTTGCCCTTTTCTGAACCTTTTCCAATTCCAATATATTTTTTTGAGATTGGGCAACTACATCTCAAAGAAAACTCAAGGCCCGATTCTCCTCTTAATTACATGAGTTGTGCACTGGTATAAATTCAGGGGAATAACTCCTGCTTTATATTAGGTTAAGTGAGCGGAGACTCAGTGGTTTGGTCCTCTAATATGTTAAAGATGTAAATGTGGAACAGAACAAAACATGTAGTGGTATAACCACAAGACTCTAAAAAAAAATGCTTACAAAAATGTCAACAGTCCCTAGCTGATTCCAGCTCATGTGTTAATTAGACACACACACAGAAACACATCATCCATCAGTGAATCAGAGAGAATATGAAAGTAAACATGGAATGGAGGGAAAGAGAAGAAAGGAAAGAACAGAAAGAAGAGTGAGAGTCAGATAACAGGAATTATTTGTTGTCAATGAAATTAACAGATTTACTACACAAACAGTACAGAAAAATTTGTTATTTGATCACAGTAATAGCATTGCATTCATGCTACTCAGCACTGACTAACTGTCAGGCCCATTAAGTTTACTAACTTGGCTACAAAGCCCCTCTTTTCAGCTGAATTACTCCTGCCTAGGGTTTTAAATCTCCTGATTTCAGGAGCTTAGGAGACCGTCTAGCTCTGTAGTCAGGGCTTCTTTAGGGAGGATACCTATGGTTAGAATTCTGGGATGAAATCTTGATATTTTGTCACTGACTTCAATGGGGCTAGGTTTTTGCACCTGGAGTCATCCAGCATTCTAACCACAGAGCCCCAGCTAATGAGGACTATAACTACAGAGTTTCAGTTTACAGCATGATCTTCACTCCACTCCATGTGTGGTCACCAGCTTGGAACTGTATCTAGAGCAACACTGGCTGGTGCTCCAGCCATCTCTCTGGCCACATGGGCCTGAATGCATTAACTGGGAAGCAACAAACAGGGCCAGAACATCCCCAGCCAGGGAGCAAGCGACAAGCTAGGCACCCAGATAAGGGGCAGAAGTTCCGCCACAACAGGAAGCAGCCAAATACTCGTACTATCCCAGGTAAATAGCAGCCAGCACCAAGGACTAGCCACCCAACCACTGCTCTGCACACAGTCCAGGACAAGAAGCAACCATGGGCAGAGACTCAAGGAGCTGCAAGAGTAACCTGAACACCAACCCAGGGATATATCGGAGCCAACCAGGAATATAGCAATTCCTATGTTTCTAAGTCCTTTTCCACTCTGTAGTCTTGTCAAGCTTAAATTCTGGTGAGCAGAAGATATGCTAACATTTATGAAAATAAATTAATGCATAATAAGCAAATATGCAAACCAGGGCATTAATTCTACTGTGTAACATCTCCAAATTGCTGGAACTGCATCCTTCACTAGTATATATTTTTATCACTTGATCAGGCAGGGAGACCCACAGAGTAAAAGGGGGAAAATATCTATAACATTTTAAATTAATAAAATATTGCATTCATCAAATGACACACATAATCACTGTTCAAATATTTGTCAAACCAGTCAAAACTGTAGTGAAGTATCACTTGAGGGTCAAAAGCAGAGAAGTGTATTGTGACTCAGACTTCCATCTGCTTCTACTTGTATATCTTTTCAAAACATTATTTATCTGTCCAATCATGAGCTAATAAAGAAAGAAACACATACTGGTGAAATCCTTCATCCACAACTGCTGTAGTTAAGGCTGCAAGATGGTTTCCCTTCTGTCCCTTATAATATACTATTTTCACAGTGTTTTCACTGTTTTCATAATAACTTTTAGAAACATTCCCAAGGAGGCTGACATTTGCTGTTTCTTCTCTGCCCAAAGGTGATAGTTATTTTGTTTTAAGTGTTGGAGTAAAATCCTTTCAATCCTTATTCAGTTATTGGAGAGGGGAATTGTAAACAAAATGTAACCACACATTTTTAGACACGGTCACAGCAAAAATGGCTAGCCTTTGAAACTTTGCAGATACATAGAGCGAAATCCTACTCCCATTAAAGTCAATGGGAATTAAGATATTGAGTTCTACAGGAGCAGGTTTGAGACCATCGCCCTCACCAAGAAATATGCTTTTTTCTTAGGTTAAAAAATTATTTTGATTTAACAAAGTGAGGAGTATTGGAAAACTGCATACTGAGCATTAGGAATAATATTGGTATGTACTAATATTATTAATATTATAATATCTAGAGGTGAAAACTTAAAGTGTAGACACAGTTAAACAAGCAAGTCTGTAACAATATTCCTTATTAAACAACAGATCCACTCCCATGTGTGTTCTGAATCACAGCTGTTTACTTGAGTGATAACAAAAAGGTTTTAGTAATTTTTTCTCCTGTTGGGACTACAAAGCCAATGCAATACAGAGTAGAAACTGACAGCTCTTCACTGCACACTCGCTTGCTGTCAATAGTTCTAGTAACAACATTAATTGTCACCTTAAGGACTGTTACCTCCCCACCAACCTGACTAGAAGAAAAATGCTGCATAATTCCATACAGTAGAAGAGGAATTTTAAAAGGGATAACAGAAAGTGTTTCGTTATGAAGGACTATTGGTTCTTTAAGGGGGTGCAACAGCTCTCTCTCACACACATCTAAAAATGGTGTTTGTGTAAGGATTTGACTAGGTCAGAAATATTTAAAATGCAGGAAAACATTTTTGTATGATGTCTTTTTAAAAAGACATGGGGAAAGAATATTAGACCAAAAGGTTCTAGAAGGCTGAACAGAAACAGTAGCACGGCTTAAAGTGAAGTGCTTATTCTTGAGCCCTATACCTTGGGAGCAGCTAATACAAGGAAAACAGCCCTTTGATATTCTGGGAATAAGAATTTGTGATAGAGCAAGGAGGAGTGATATCTCAGGAACTGCAAGAGAAACAAGGCCCTGTGAGCAGATGAGAAACTCAATGCTCATACCTAGAGAGAAGAAATGTCTGACGGGGTAAGCCCTACTCAGTGACTGAAAAAAGGGACACAAAATTAACAAGTCTGGGTCAAATTATAATTATTTTGGTATAATCTTCAGTAAATTGATATGACTATAATGAAAGTCAGTGATGTTCATGGGATTTACAAGACTGTAAATTAGAACAGAATTTGTTAATTTATATTTGAGATAGAATTAGTTTGGGGAATAGTATTTTACTGACATACATATTAAATTGTTATAAGGACTAGAGATAGTTATGTACAGTTAATCTACTGTGTGTATTTTAAAACAGGAACTACAATAAAAATACTGGTCCAGCTCACCCTCTACAATGTATATACTACAAGGAAGAAAACTCTGTGAATTTTCTTTTCCAGGTTACCGCCACATTTTCCTGCTAATAGAGTGGGGTTTCCAGCCACACACATATATAGGGCAGAAGCAACTCACAGTTGAGTCACTCATTTCTTTCATGAGTATCCACAGTAACAGACTGCCCTTCCTACCCTCTATCTAATCTGACAAAATATTATGTGCAAGAGAAACAAGGTAGAGTTTCAGTGTTGATGTGATGTGAATAAAGAGGAGTCTTAAGAATAATAAATGCAGCAGACGAAAGAAATGTTTAGTGAATAATTCTGTAACAATTGCCATCACACGAGTCTTTCCCATGTAATTTTAATATGCATCGTCATTTAAATGCCAAAATGTATGCAAAATAAAAATTCTACCATTATGAAGTCTGTAACAGAGTCTTTTAGATGAAGTTATAATTTAATTCTGCTGTTTTATTCCTTTCTAAAAAATAATTATCTTTTAACAATAATTTTCTCAGAATACGAGTAAAAAAATACATAAGAATCATATCACAGCACTAAATCCAGACTTACATGTACGATTCATTCAGCACAAAAAAGTTTAAATCTCCAGACTCGTAATACATACAATACAGTAATAACTGAAGATTTGGTTCTTGTTAATACCATTAATTATCATAGCCATCTTTTGTCCTTGCCTACCCATGCAGTGGCTCCTCAATTATTCTCCTCTTACACCGTCTTATGGGTGCACAGATGGCATGCAAAAAAATGAAGCATGGGGAGGAGACTAGAACACCAGAGGCAGAAATTTGCACAGAGTCTGATATCTTATGTCAAGAAGTTCTTTTGAAATCTTATACGGTAGCTGCAGTGAAAGCAAAGCACTCTTCTTCTCATTCACTAGAATGTCCATGTAATCTTGACCAGAGAACTTGTTCCAAGTGGTAGTGTCAGGGTGATAACTTTTCTGGGATGACTGTGTTAGGCCCAGGCTCAAAAATACATGTTTTTACAATAAAAGAACAGGAGTACTTGTGGCACCTTAGAGACTAACAAAGTCTCTAAGGTGCCACAAGTACTCCTGTTCTTTTTGTGGATACAGAGTAACACGGCTGCTACTCTGAAACATGTTTTTACGATGTTATTTAATCACTTATCACCATGTATTTAATCCTCCTGTTCTTTGAATCAGGTTAGTGACATAATTGTGATGAGGCAGATTTAATATAATTTGAAGTCATAAAAATTCCCTTTCATTCTGGCTTTTGGCCTGAGCATGGCAGAGAGATTCATCTAGTTTTGTTGGTGATGATTTCCTTCTAACAATGGACTCAATCTGGAAGAATAAGAAGATACATCTACATACTCAAATGATGTTAAACAATGCTATTGTCTTTCTGACACTAGTGTATGCCTTGGAAATGTGGCTGATGGTGGATGTAATCAACAGGAAATGAAAACATTTCACCAGCTTTATTTAATAAGAATCTTGGGAATCTACTGGGGAGATCATCTAACCAATAAGAAAGTGCTGCACCAATGAGTTAGCAGACTGCAGACTCAATAATTAGATAGTGACGATTATGGTGGTGTGGTCATGTCATCAGGCTACCCTGTGGAAGAAGCACAAGGTATGTCTTAGATTAGATTCCCACTGTGAAGAGGGAAAGAGAAGGGACTTACCATAGGACGAACTAAAAGAATACTGCCATCATGGAGATGAAGAAAGATGGAGTTAGACAGCAATGGAAAAATTGGGTTCCCTCATATGTCACTAGGCACAGGAGATTCTAAATCTAAGTAAGTCATATCCAGTTGCTGATTCTTTTAAATGTACAGCTCAGCTCATATGCTTGCTACAAGATGAAGGTGATGCAAATGGCTAGAGGAAGTATCAAGGAGTTATGGTGGGAATGGAATCTGTTCCAATTTATAAGGGGTCCACTCACCCTTTATCCAAAAGACTCATAATTAGGGGTGTTTTCGGATCCCTGATTGTTTGGATTCTCAGGTGGCATTAGCAGCCAAAAACAATACCCAGTAAAGCAATTCCAATCATTTATTTCTGACAAAGGCCAATCTGCAGCTACCCATGCCATTTTAGCCTCCAGATTGGATTATAGCAATGTCCTGTACATAGGCTACCTTTGACAACTGCTCAGAGGCTACAGCTAGTACAAAATAAAGTTCTGACCTGTTTGATGAGAGAGCTATAGCAAATTAATTTCTGGATGGAACTGACTTTCTGTTTACTTCCAGGTCACATACATCTGTAAAGCCCTAAATAGTGAGGTGCTGACTACCTGAAAAATTGTGTCTCTACTGTATCTGCCACAAGTCAGCCTGGGAACTTCTGCTTTCTAGGAATGGGGACAGAGATTCTCAGAAGAGGGTCCTTCACTCTGGTATTCACTTCTCCCACTAGTCTAGTAGATTCCAAGTCATAGAATCATAGAATCTCAGGGTTGGAAGGGACCTCAGGAGGTCATCTAGTCCAACCCCCTGCTCAAAGCAGGACCAAACCCAAGTCAGCTGGCTTTGAAAGCACGGTTTAAGATCCATCCATCTTTTTTCTCAGGTCTTGCGTGAAAGGAGCATTTTTGAAGGTAGTATATTGTTCAGTAATGAATAAGGTTCTTCCAGGGTTGAAACTGTTGAACAATTTCCACACTGTATGTTATATTCTTCAAGCAATTCAAATACTGTACAGAATCCAGATTCATGTTATAAAAAATAGTTTTCAGATACTGGAAATAAAATAATTTTGATAATATTCCTTTAAAATACATCTTCTTCAGTTGTTTTAAGTTCAGAAACTATGTATTTTAAATTGTATTGGTAAAAAGACTCATAGACTTTAAGGCCAGAAGGGACAATCATGATAATTTAATTTGACATCCGGCACATTGCAGGCCATAGAATCTCACCCTGTAACAGACCCATAACCTCTGGCTAAGTTACTGAAGTCCTCAAATCATGATTTAGACTACAAGTTACAGAGAAGCCATCATTTACACTCATTTAAACCTGCAAATGACATTATCTATTATTTCAATGACTAGGCACAATGAAGCATGTATCTGTAATGATCTCATAATTCAAAGAGGTTTGGGTGAAAATCAGGTTTTGCTGTGGCAAAAGGTATATTCATACCTGACATAATACACCTTTTGTCTTGGCAAATGGTGATTTTCATATGAAAATCTTGAGATAAATCACTAGGTAAAAACAAGAAAAGCTAGCTAAAGTATGCTTGGGTGTATCATTTTATTTAGGGAAAAGACTGATAAAACTTCGAAAAAAATGTTAAACAAAAACTTTTCAATGAGAATAATTTTAAAATTAGACATTTTATTCAGACATTGTGGATATTTTAGGTGGTTTCTTATGACAAAAAGAAAACATACTGTAAAAGCATGGGGCCATATACTGCAGTCTTACTCAGTCCAAATGTCAATTGGAAATGAGTAAAATCTGAAGGATTTAAACCTTTTTTTAATAATTATTCTCACAATTAAAGACAAGCTGCATATCACCCCCTCTGATGGATTAATAAAGGCAGAGTTTGAAGAATTATTAGTTTCTTCAGGCCAATCTCATTTATTAATTATATACCCTTCATAACTGAGTGCATGATATAAATTAACATTCGCCAAGTTCAACTCCCTTCAACATACAGAACAGTTCATAGTCTAATGCTTGGCAAAAGTATGTCTCTTGATCCATATTTTAAAGTACACTAAATATGGCCTCTGGTGGACACCCAGGGAGTGAGTTTCAGAGCAAGTAATGCTGCACTGAAAACATCCTGATCTAGGTTCTTGGCTACTGCAATCAAGGCGCACACAGTGCCACTCTGAAGGGAAGATGCAAAGGTGGTCTCCAGCCCCCCACTCCAATCCTTGGCTTGTGGTATGTTGCTCTGATATTCCTAAATAACTTCAACCAGTCAGAACACTTGGAATTAGATTATATTCCAAGGGGCCCATGGACCAATTAGTAATCAGTGAAGCAAATACCACATCCCTTTTCCCAAGACCATATGTCTATGCCACCAGGAGGAAGGAGGTGGTATTGGAGTTGCAACACTGGTTTTATACCACTGGAGGATCCACCTTGCCCTAAAGCAAGTGTCGGCAGCCTTTCAGCAGTGCTGTGCTGAGTCTTCATTTATTCACTCTGATGTAAGGTTCCGCGTGCCAGTCATACATGTCAACGTTTTTAGAAGGTCTCTTTCTAGAAGTCTATAATATATAACTAAACTATTGTTGTATGTAAAGTAAATAATGTTTTTTAAAATGTTTAAGAAGCTTAATTAAAAATTAAATTAAAATGCAGAGCCCCCCAGTCCGGTGGCCAGGACCTGGGCAGTGTGAGTGCCACTGAAAATCAGCTTGCGTGCCGCCTTTGCCACATGTGCCATAGGTTGCCTACCTCTGCCCTAAAGTGATCCTCTTGGGGCCATTTGAAGGGGCTCCATGCTCAGAATAGTGTGGTACAAAGTGCCAAACTTTACCCCAAGTTACGGGCCCCTGCCACTAGGCCTCAAAAATACACATCTAGTGACTTTCAACATAAGTGTACTAATTGATTGAAGCCACTGCAATGACACACAGGAAGAGAGACAGTAACTATACTAGCCAGATCATAAATTATATAGGGCTTTATTGGTTAAAAACCAACACCCTGAAGTGCACTCAGAAGCTGACGGAAAGCTCATGTAGCGAATGGGACATTTTCAACTAGCTGAGGCTTCATCAGTAGCCGCATTGTGGTATTTCTTTCTGTAGCTGAAAAAGACATGAATGATTGTGGGAAGTCCTGCCGGAACAGAGAAAGGAAGATGTTCAGAATTTTCCTATTCCTCTGCAGTTGGAATTGTCATTGATGTTAATGGAAGTTCTGCAAAACCCTACAGTGACTCTAAGTGAACTTTCTATTGCCATAATTTTTAGTAACATGCTTTTGCTTACAGTTTGCAAGACAAGAAATATCTTAAAATGGTATTAAAACTGTAGTTAATGAAATTTTATTCTAAACTATTGCCCAAACTTAGTGTTTTTAGTTTATTTTAATACAAGTGCTATATTTGAATTTTTGTTTTGTTGAGAAAGTAAACACATACCAGAACAATTCCGCTTTTGGACTACTTACTGCAGTGACTAGTAAAGGATATTTGAGGAAGTTGTTTGTCTTTCTTCTATTTTTCTTTAAAAACATAATGAAAATATACATTAATCCATATATACATTCAAACAAATTCTATAAATCTATTATTGAATCTATACTAAAGGGTACACCTTAAACAACTGTTTTGTTTTCAGGATACTGTTGCTATAGGGTACACATGGTATAAAATTTTTCTTGCTTTCTTTCTATTCAGACATCAATATTTTCAGTGAAGGGATGAATCAGAACCTTTTTAAAGGTTTTGTAGAAACTGGAATGGTCAGATTTTTGGCAGGGGGGGAGGAAGAGGAGGAGAAAACGCAATAACATGTGGTAAGAGAAGCAGACTCCACTTTAGAGGAAAGACATAGGGGACAGTCTGCAAGCAGAAGTTTAAGATGTGTGAGAAGAACCATGGATGAATTAAAGAGAAGTGAAAGTGACCAGAAGAAATAAAAATAAAAGAAAATAAGAAATCATTAGAGCCAGGAATAAATTGAGAAAAAAAAGAAGCTGGCTGAGCAAGAAAACAGACTGAAAGATCCACCTGTAGATATAAATGAGCTCCTAGTTACCTCATGTAGTGCTGAGCAGATGCAGGGCCTGGTTTACCTGTTTGTGAAATATGAAAATACAAACTATTTTTCTCCGCTAACCCCAATGGAATTTTCTGTTTAAAATTTTTATCTGAGTCCAGTTGGCAAACAGATTTTGGAAAAAATGGAACAGGCCTATTTGCTGGCTCTCAGGGTTACTGGTCTGCCAGGAGAAACCAACCAACAGAAGCCAATAATGATCTGTAGAAATGGAGACCAGTAGAAGAATTACAATAAAGTATACTGAGATTTCGATTAGGGGAGTATATTCTTATCTTAAAGACAGTACTTGTTAGCTTTGGTGAAGGGTAAATACATTCAGAATATAAAATATATTCAAGATGGAAATATTTATGTAAAGGTGATATGAGGGTTCAGGTTTTTAGCCACTCCTTCAGAATAAGGAGTTTGAATCACCCAGCTCTTGCTAAGTACACTGCTATGGATTTCTCCAGGCAAATATGCTGACACATAACTAAGGATTCAAAACTGCAAATACTTATTGTGGAGCATAATGCTTACTAATATGATTCACTTGGAGCATTACATTTGGAAATGTGTCATAATTAGGTCCAAATTGTAGCCATATCCTGGCATTTTACCATGTCTGCAATTCTTTTGAAATGAATGAAAGTTGTGTAATTTTGATGGTAGGCTATGACCCATTAATATTTTGAAGGTTAGAATCATATTGTAACTCATTCTAACATAATTACCACGGGACAATTGTGATTTTTGCCACAAGCCCTACGTATGGGGCAACACATAGCTATGCTGCCCCAGGAGCTGTCACAATCTGTTTCCCTGCTCCAGGGGGTATGTAACCTGTGGCAGCCCTATACCTGGTGCAGTACATATTCCCTGGTGCAGTGGAATGGAGTATTCCCTGTTCCTTGACATCCACTTTCCACCCAAAATAACATATAAGGAATGAAGTGGTCCTGATGAAGTTTCACATCTCTCCATGCTGTCATTCACAGTATAAATAGATGGCACAGAGTAGTAAAAAGAGCTTGATGCCTCCATGGAAATGCAGAATGGGTCACGCTTTGGCCCTATATTTGTCTTAAAGATAGAAGGAATTGGCAGGATATGTTTATTAAACAAAAAGGGGGAAAGCTCCCAGTTCCTAAATGTTAGCTCCCAAATTCCAGTTTCCCAGCACACATATTCGACAGAAAAATATGTCATTAGCAATATTATTAAATACAGAAAAATCAGTAATGAAAATGCATGGTACAGATGACATGACCTGTCAGTAGGTCATTTCTTTTCTGCTTATTTCACTTAGGGGCAGATTCTACAAGCCTGTGCAGAAATCCCATACATCAGACCTATAATGTATAAGGTAAGGGATAATCAGGGCTTTAACTGAAAGGACAAACTGGAAGCAAAGTAGACTGAAAGATGGTTAGGCTTGGTCTACACAAGGCACTTACGTTGACATCACTACATCACTCGGGGTGTGGAAAATCCACACCCTTGAGCGACATAGTTATAGCAGCCTAACCCCTGGTGTAGATAGTGGTACATCAACAGGAGAAATTCTCCTGTAGGCGTAGGTAGCGTCTTCACCAAGCACCACAGCAGTGCAGTAAATGTATACAAGCCCCTAGATTCAACAGGACACTATCATGTTAAAGAAGTTTGTGAACTTTTTTCAATTAACTTATAATACCTCGTAGCTCTTTAGAAGATAAACTGAATATATTTAAAAATAATTTACTTTTCACTATTTAAGTAGTTTGTTTACTTATTGTACCTCACTCAGTTTAGACAACAAAACACAAAACCCATCTTCGCCTTTGTTTCTGGTCAGTTTCATTTTGTTTAACATTGCAATATTCAGTTGGGGGGAGGGGTTAAAATCACTGTTCATTTGACTATTTAAAACCATCACAGAAATACTCAGCATTGCCAGCTGTTGCTTTTTCTTCACACCCCAGGCTCTGGAATAATGTAATTAAGTGAGAATCTCAAGTTTTCTCTTAAAAAAAACCAGAAAGAAATCTAGACAGCTCGGTTGCTTGAAAATGTGAACTCTACATGAAATAAAAATCAGAAACCCAATAAAAAAGAAACCCAAACATTTTAAAAAAACCCAAACAACTCATCATTTCAAAGCTCGTCTTGTGACTTGCGAGGCTTGACTCACACGCCCTCCGCTGCGGGAGATCTGGGGCTGAAAACAGCGGCTCATGCGCTGATCTATGAACGCTCCCAGGCTTTTGTCAACTTCCCCAAGCTCACCTGCAAAGCCGCCGCCGCCGCCTCCTCCCTCCCCCCCCAACCCCACGCAAGGCAGCCTAAGCCCCGGGCCCCCGCGTCTCGGCTCCGGCTGCCCACCGGGGCTGCGCCTTTGCCTGCTCCCCCGCGTGCCTGGGGGCGGATTTCACTCGCTCTCTGGGGCAATGAATCCGAGCTCCTAGGGCGGCCCCCACCCCCGGGGACAGCCAGGGCCCCCCAGCTGGGCGGGGGCAGGGCGCTGCCGCCGAGCCCGCCCGCCCGCAGCCAGGGTGGGGAAGCCGGTCCAGGCAAGCGGGGCTCAGGTGCGCCTGGCGCCTCCCTCTCCGTGCGCCGCTACGCCCAGCGCTGGGGCAGGGCAGTGGGCGGAGGAGGGGAAGCGGCGCCTGGCCCGACCTGGCCGGCGGAGGAAGGGGGCTGGCCGAGAAGGGAGTTGCCTGGCCCGGGCGAGGAGCAGAGCAAACATCTCAAGTCCCTGCGAGGAGCCGCACGGCGCGTCTGCCGCTGCGCCCCGCCCGCCCCAGCGAAGAGAGGGAAAGTCGCCGCCGCCGCCTTCCCGCTCGCCACCGCACCGGCAGCAGCCGCCTTGCCCCCCGCTCCTCCGCGGGCGCACTCAGCCAGCAGCCTCCGCCGCGCCCAGCCACCCGCGATGGCCCCCGCCGCAGCCCGCCACGGGGGCTCGCTCTGCAGAACCGCCTGTCGCCAGCTCCTCTTCGGCCTCTTGGTGAGTGTGGCCGGCGCCCCCAGCGGGCGCGGAGCGGCGCAGCGCCTCTTCCCTGCCCGCGGCGCTCTGCGGGCTGCTCCCCGCTGGGCAGAGCTCGGGGCCACCCGCGCAGGGTACGGGCCGCAGTCGTTACCCGCAAGTAGCGGCGCGGGGAAAGGTGGGGTTTGCACCCGGGCTAGGGCGGTGGTAGCTGTGGGGGTCTGGGGTAGTTTCCCCCCAGAGATGCGTTGATTTGGTTTGTCTGCATCAGTCAGAGCTGCCTCGTTTTTCTCTTTAGAAGAAACCAAAGGTAGTGGGCGGCAGTGAGAGGTTCACAGAGTGTGCGCCTGCTGGTTATTGAATTAACTGCACTGAAAAAAGGTGAAACTTTGGTTTAGAGGCAAAGTCTAGATTCAGAGAAAACCACTTCCCTCCCTTAACAACCCCGCCCTCCCCCCCAAAAAAACTTTTCTGAATTCATTTGAACCTTTTTGGGTCCTAGTTGTCAGTGAAGGCTTGTTGAAGTTCATTCCTGGCTCCTTCCCCCCCCCTAAAAATTAGTTATTTATATTTGCCCCTTTTACATTAAAATTAAAGTGTCCGAAGGTACCATTGTATGTCCTGGAAGGAATATCATGTTGTATGGTGAAGAGGATATGTGCTTTTCTGGTAGGAAATCCTTATTTACTTGAACTTCAGAAAAGGAAGACTAGATGAGTCAGAAAAATTAAATTGACTTTGGTGCTTTGTCACCTACATGGATAGATCTGTTTAGCCCAACTGCCCAAAATGGTGCTTGTGGTTTTTATTTTTTGGTTTTTTGAAGTGGTGTTTCTTGATTAGGGCTGGCAGACAAGGCATGCTTTGAGCAGGGGATTGGACTAAATGACCTCCTGAGGTCTCTTCTAACCCTAATATTCTGTGATTCTACTGGTTATTACAGCAGAAAAGGATTATCATTAATAAAGATATTTATTATTCATCAATAAATAGGTATGAAAAGGAAAGAGTCTTTATGTTGTATTTAAAAAAGTCAAATTCAGTTATTCATCTGAAGCCAAATCCTGCTCACCGTGCTCACACAAGTACTCCTATTTCCTTCAGCGGGTCCATGCATTGGAGGGTGAACAGCTTTTGGCCCATTTCAATGCAGGGTAACAAATCTATTTTTACCCATATATAATTATCAGCCCTGACCAATTCTATTTGCCTTCAGAAAAACAGCTCTTTTTAATGGGTGAGTAAAGTAACAGCTTGGCCGCCCCCCATTATCATAATCAGAGTAAAGAATAGGTGAGTAGATTGTCCCTGTGTAAGTAAATTTTCAACACTATTGCCAGGCGAAATTGATTATTTTTATATATAATGCACTCAGTCTTGGAAAATTCTCACGAAAATTTACCTGCCCAGACACAATCCATTTACTTACCCTTACTGTAGTTTCGATGAATGGAGTGGGAAAAGCCATGCTAATTGTACTTTATTCACTAATCCAATTAAAGAAAGCAAAATTCCCCTGCCCCCCCCAATAAACAAACAAACAAACAAAACTCAACATAACAAATACTCCTTATATAATGCAAGTGTAGGCATCTGTGTCATATGTACACTCGGAGCATATTGAACCCTTTTATATTTACCCACAGGTCTATTCCTGTTGTTCTCTGTATATAGTACTTCCATAACTCTTCATGTTAGTATCAGACTAAACTCATTGGTTAATGTTTTGAAATAACATTTTATTGGCCTAGAAAAACTCCTAAATTATGTCTGATTATATTGTGTGTTATTTTTAATTTAAAAAACAAAAAAGTTGCTTCCCCTCCCCTCCCCCCAGGAGAGATGGGGAAGTTTTGTAAGGATTAATTACTATTACAAATAGCCCAAATGTTAGCTGGGAAACGAATAGTGATTTCAGCTATATGGTTGAGATTCATGAAAGGATGTGAACAACAGAAATAATTTAAATAGGAAAAGCAGCTTTTACTGATGTATATACAATATTTTAATTATCTTAAATGCTGCGGTTATCCAGAGTGTTTCAAAATTAATCAGTTTTAAAATCATGATTGGTTAGAATTTCAAAGACTGCTTGCTTTTTAAACTAGGAACGAGGAACCACTATGCCTCCATTTCATTTTATAAAATGTGGTTGTTATTTACCAGTTACAGATGGGCGTTTTGAAATTTGAAGCCCCAATTCTGTAATGCAACATACCGTATGTAAGTTGACAGACCTCTGCGCATATTTGAAGCTGTATTTAAATCAGATGCAATTGAAGGATCTGGGGCTTAAGTAGTTTTAGTAAAGTACTTTTGAAGATACAAATTGATATGTATGTGCCAGGTATTATATGACATTAATAAAATATTTACTCCTTTAAACATATCATTACAAATCAATACAACCCAATAGAAATAAACTTCATGACTTGCTGAGTCTTAATTCTTAGTACACTTCATCCATGGAGTCCAAAGTGCTCTTTAAGGGAAGATACATTTTTATCTTCCCACTTCAAAATGTGGTAAAGTGGGAGGCCGAGTGTAATCCTGACCCTGTTGAAGTCAATAGGAGTTCTGCCATTGACGTCAATGGGCCCAGCATTTCAATCACAGGTTAAATGTCTTTGCCGAAGTCACACAAATCATGGTGAGAGTCAAGACTAGACCCTGCATCTTCTGAGTTCTAACCCTGTACATTATGCCACAGTGCTTTCCTGTCATTTGTAATAAATTATACTTTCTAGGTTGTTTCGCTGGACTGTTTAAAAAACAAAACAAAAAACCTCCCTGTATGTCTCAGTAGTACTCGTGTAACTTGAAATCAGTCACCAAAATATGTAATACATGTTTCAACTCTACATGTTGGTGTTCTTTAACATGACTAAAAATCTAGCTACTTTATACTTTTTATGCTATGATTTCAAACAATGTTTAAAAATACTTTCACAACAAGGGTGACTATTCTTTTTCGTTTTCTTTCCTTTTCAGGTATTGAGTTTGTTGTGTGAAGCTTGCAAGAAAGTCACTTTTAATGTTCCTTCTAAATTAGAGGCTGGAACATTAGTTGGCAGAGGTGAGAAGCTTCTAGAAACTTCAAGAGTCCTTCAAAACTCTACATCATCATTTCACCATTTCTGTAGCTGCTTTTACAGTGAAGGGGAGATACTGATTTATTTTGTAATACTATTTATTGCAGTTGGGACAACACCCAGTTAGTTAAATTCAACTGCATATTGGATTAGCCTTTTACTGAAGGATTTGCTGTGTTTTGTTATACATTTTAATGCTGCTCACCAGCAGCATATGCACATTTGATTCTTTTTATAACAAATTACTAGCAGATTTTTTTTTTTTTTTGGATTCAAGGCAGAAGTTTAGCCAACATTTTTGAACTTGGATGCCTAAAGATACGTATCTAAAAAAAAAAAAAATCTAAATATGTGGTCTAATCCTCCCAAGTGCTAAATGCTCACAGTTTACATAGAAGGGATATACTTTCTATAGTTAAGGCCCTACCAAATTCACGGCCATGAAAAACATGTCACAGACTGTGAAATCTGGTCTTTTGTGTGCTTTTACCCTATACTGTACAGATTTCATGGAGGAGACCAGCGTTTCTCAAATTGGGGTCCTGACCTAAAAGGGAGTTGCAGGAGGATCATAATATTGCCTCCCTTACTTCTGCGCCATCTTCAGAGCTGGGCAGCCGGAGAGAGGCGGCTGCTGACCGAGGACCCAGATCTGCAGGCAGCAGCGCAGAAGTAAGGGTTGAAATACCATACTATGCCATCCTTTCTTCTGCACTCCTACTGGCGGTGGCTCTGCCTTCAGAGCTGGGCTCCTTGATCAGCAGCCACCACTCTCCAGCTGCCCAGCTCTGCAGGTGGTGCCGCCGCCAGCAGCAATTCAGAAGTAAAGGTAGCAGTACTGGAACCCCCACCCCCTACAATAACCTTGAGCTCCGCTCCCTCCCCCACACACCTTTTTGGGTCAGGACCCCTACAACACCATGAAATTTCAGATTTCAATAGGTGAAATCATGAAAATTTATGATTTTAAAAATCCTACAACTGTGAAATTGACCAAAATGGACCGTGAATTTGGTAGAGCCCCATAGTATTTAACTTGGATTGTTTGTTTTTAAAAAAAAACACAACAGCTTTGCTTGTGTCACTGACATATGAACACATATGAAATCACATATGGCCAAATCCTCAGCTGTGGCTATGAAGTATTTAGTGCAGTATTCAGGAGAGAAGTTCTATAATCCTCGGGCTGTTCTGTACTGGGTTGAGCAGCCCAAGTTTAAGAAATATGACAGGGATTAGGGAAGCTCCGACAACACCCTCTTTTTCCAGATTAGTCTCCTGTGGCAGCATCTGGGAAGGGTGTGACGTAGGAGTTGCTACAGAGGCTCTGTGCCACCTGAGGATCTTCCTACACAATGGAGATCCTCTGAGAGCTGAATCTGAGGCTGTCTTATACCAGTATTGGCACAGTTTTGGAGCATGGGCCAGGGTAGTGGCCCTAGTCTCTACTGAAGGAACTGTAGATTTTTATACCATCACAGTCTGTTGAGTGTTTATTAATCAAGACTACCTTTAAAATGAGGGTGAATAAAAAGGACATGCAATGGAGAAGCTAACCTTCATGTCAGTTGTTTATAATGAAAATCTGTGCAACTGATTATTATGTATTTTGTATGAGGGAGGTGGGTATGTACCTTATTTTAACTTGAATGAATATGAAAGTAATTCATTTAATTTCACTTTATTCAAAAAGTTTTAACCATAAAAGACTACTAAATGGAAGAATTTTATACAATGCATCTGTTTGTTTGTCTGCAAACATTTATCCATGCCGTTGTAGCCTGAATGCTGTTCCTTAACATTTTATTGAGAAAGGATGCTGTTTTTGTTGTAATGCAACTGGTGTCTCATAGCACAATAGTAAAATAAGCAAGGATTTTTCCCACAATTGCTAAGTTCTGTATGATTTTAATATCCTACAGGATATAACAATAGAGGAGCTGTTCAGTACTAGGAGTAACGCTGACTTACCTTGCCACAGAGGCAGAATTCATATTCAAGTGCTCACTTATGGGAAAGCAGTGCCATTAGCAAAGGAAGGAAAATTCCATGGTGTCTTGAATGCTGACCAATAAGGGGTATTATTTGCTGAAATGCTCGGTAATAATGTTTGAACATTCAATGGTAAGGCAGGCTGTTTTTAAGAAGAGAAAGGAACACTGTCAAATTACCCCCTCAGTGGTTATACTTAGGAAACACTGAGATGGAATCTGTTTTTATGAATAAGTTTGTCTGCTCATACTGGAAAAAATCCTGGTCCCATTGAAGTGTGTTGGAATCTTGCCAGTGACTTCAATGGAGAAAAGATTTCACCCACTGTCTTGTAGCAGAATTATGTGTGTACATAGATGATGGCACTATTTTAGGAAAGGTAAGCATTTTGGGGGGGCAAAAAATACACAAGAAGAATTATGAGACTTCGGGAAACATTAGTGACCACAATTAAACCTATTCTCCTCGCCCCCCCCGATAATGTCTTTGTAAAGTATTCACCGTGGCCAAGTATCCTTTGGCAAGTGGCCTAATGTGCTTATAAATATATGCTTTCTAAATATAAACCAAACTTTAGGCATGTATGTTTGAAAACAGTTGTCTTGTTGTGACTTGAGAGAATCTTTGAAATTTCTTTCTTACAGTAAATCTGAAAGAGTGCCTTAAGTCCGCAGAACATATCAGTTCAAGTGATCCTGACTTTAGAATTCTAGAAGATGGTTCTGTGTATACAACAAATATCATTTCTTTACCTTCTGAAGAAAAGACTTTTACCATATTACTCAAGGACGTTCAAAGACATGAAGAAAAGAAGATACATGTCAATTTGGTAGCTCATCAAAAAAAGGTAGGCTCACAATTGCTACAGACATTTTATTTTTTATTTTTTAGAAACTGTCTTTTTATAGTCTGGCTTCTCATTGTGTAAAAGTTGTTGTTTATAACTCTTAAAATGATCAGGCATAGCTATTGTATTGTGTACTTTTAATTTAGCAATATCTAATAAGTGCATAGGTTTTAAATTTTCAGGACTCCTTGATGTGGCAAAGGCTGGAAATTATTATCTTCATCAGGGCATTAAGATTTTAGAAAAGCAAATTTTAAGCAATTTAAAAACTTCATGAGCACTGTATATTGGTAGGAAGTATTAAAATGATGAGTATTGCACAGGGCTGAAGAATTCTCAAGACACTAGGATTAAATGGAATGGTGAAAAAATGTAAAAGAGCAAAAACTGGTCCTTAATATTTGGAGGGAGTTCTGAAAAATCTGTGAGGGAGAAAATGAGGGGAAGCAAACAAGAATATAAACCTTAACAATTTATGGGTTGATCTTTATTTAATGATTTCTTTTGGCCTTCTAAATCCAGACACATAAGACAAGACATACTAGAGATACAGTCCTCAGGCGAACCAAAAGAAGGTGGGCTCCTATCCCATCCTCTATGATGGAGAACTCTCTTGGACCTTTTCCAATGCAAATTCAACAGGTACATTTTATACACCAGCTATTTTTATAATGTGAGTTACAGTATTTTGTACTGGTCAGATAGGAAAGTAAGCCACTGCCTTTGGATTCAGATGGCAGTTTAGCAAAAAAGTGAAGAAAACCAACTAAATTATTGTTTTAGAAAAGCAACAGTGAATCCATAGTAACTGGTTTTCAGGAAAAAAATCATAAGATTAATTCAGCCCCTCTGTGTATATGCATCGATAGTCTTATCAAATACACATAGGAAATCTGAGGCAGAGGGAAGTCTAGAACACAACTCCTGAATCCCAGTCCTATTGCTCAGAACTTTTTGTCTTATTCTTTGTCTATACTGGGAACAAATCATATGATCATGTCATTGAAGACTGTAGCATGCATATACATAAAGGGGCTAAATTAAGGGTGCACAGGCAGTTACCCAGTCTGTAAAGGAGAGAGAATGATACTTGCATGCCTAGTAAAGTAGAAGTGTGAGGTTTCACTCAAGAATAAAGGCTGTGAACTGTGCAAAGTTATTAACATCAGCCTTGCCCAGCACTACTTCACTGAGACGAAAGAGGAGAGCTGCTGCTGCTGTGTTTGTTCTGTCTGGAGCACTAGCTCTCTGCTTACTTTGTAGGAGACCGGGTGGGCCCTGAAAACATGTCCATTGCAGTTGCCATGGAGATCTGTGGGTCTGGAGCATGCTTATTGCACTTCTGGAGATTTTAGCAGCATTCCTCTTAAAAAGTTCTACTTGTGTAAATACTACTATTTAGAGGCTTATAATGGGGTGAAATCTGGGTGGATTTTTATGAGGACAAGAAAAAAGGCATCTCACTGACCCCAGTGCTATCCCCTTGCCAAATATCAAGTCCCTGCTCCAAAGAAAGAAGGTTCTAGATTTCTTGAAAGAAACTTTTTAGTAAGAACTAACAGTGGCAAAAAACCCCACAAACCACTTCCAGTCATAAATGGCTGAACCAGTTTTGCCTAAAAAGTCAATCTCAGACATAGAAAATGTTAACCAGAATGGTTATGAGTGATTGAAAATAGGGGTTTCTAATGAAAAGCATTAGGCAACCTTAGTTACATCTGGCACCTCTGTATATAATGATGCTGAGACTAAATATATTTTACTCACATCTTCCCTTCCCCATTCACTCTACTCCAAGCTGGATTTTCTTCCTGTGGTATTTGTGAAGGAATAGCAACCTTTCTCACAAGTGCATTTACTATAAGGGTAGTTAAGATTGGCACAAAGCAAACCATTTTCCTGTTCTGTGTAAAAGTTTGAACTGCTGTAGTACCTGAACCTAAGACTTGGATTTTATAGATCCTTTCTGAAGTGCGGCACTGTTTTCTATCCCACACTTACATTAATTCAGAAAACACAGAAATAGGAAGGTGTTTAATGATTAATTATTTTGTCTGTGTTTAACAAATTACTCTTTATAGGTCCAGTCTGACACAGCCCAAAACTACACCATTTATTACTCTGCAACTGGTCCTGGAATTGATAGAGATCCAAAGGGTTTGTTTTATGTAGAGAGAGAAACTGGGAATGTTTTTGCTACTGGCCCAGTAGACCGTGAACAATATCCAGAATTTAAGGTAAGGGCCTAAATTGTATACACAATTAAATGTATTAGTACTTTCATTCTGTTGCTAAACTACTTCACTGGTGTGTTCTAACAGGAATGGGAGGAAAATGCATCTGTGCTCAGACAACTATCCCAAATAGTATTCCTGATATTTACAGGGCAGAAATTGGTGGTGAGAGTGAAGGAAGGTCTAGTTTTACAAGACTTCTTTTCTGGTGGAAGAATTGAAAAAAATCCACGTAAAGTTAAAATGAGACAAAAAGATAATCAAGATAGCTTTATTAGTTCCTCAGCATTTGCTTGTTCTGTTCAGTTTTAATGTTTATTAAATGGGTAAACTGCTCTCTCTGCTGGCTGAGAGGTGTAAAGAGGTGGCAGAAGTGGATAGCTCTGCTTCCAATGGACTGTTGGGAACATTAATATTCCATTGTTTTCCTACACAATAGGGAAATAATAAAAATAAGACAGTCTAATAATTCCACTGCACATTAGATTTGTTTGTTCATTCTGGTTCCCTCTGGCTTATTGCTCGGTGAATATGCTTCCTCCTTTCTCTTAGGCAGTTGGTTAGCCAGGCTCATACCTTAATTGAAAAGAAAGCAAATAAGAAACACATAGTCAATTATGTCAACTGCTGTTGCTTCGACACTTTCTGCACCTCAAACACACATAATTAGAAGAGTATCAGAGATTCTTGCTATGTTTGGACACCATTTGACTATGCATTACTGAAAACATGTTGTTTTTACTTGCCTGACTGTTGTCTCAGGTAGAAACAAGCAAAACTATACAAAGTGTTGGCTCTGTTGTTTTTGGCAGCACTAAAGTGTGGCACACCACAAGTGTGGCATGCTAATGTCAGCCAATGTTCCTCTGTAGGGTGATGAAGGAGGTATGCCAGAAGATAAACTTATGGAATTAATAAGTTTAATGTCTCTCTGCCACAGGAATTTGTAGAACTGCCAAGTGTGTCTGACTTTGACAGCAAGGCGGAAAGTGTCAGACAAGGCAGCTTCAGATTTGCCCACCAAGGAGAATATAGAAATAACATTAAGTGTGGGAAGTCTACAAAAAGTGCTGCCACTACCCCCAGAGGCAGAGGGAATGGACTTTTCAGTAAACCTGAAGCAGTCATTCTGTAGCGTGGTGTTCTTGCGTCTACATAGTCCCCACATACAAAATTGCTGGTATTGCACTGGTTGCTCACTCCTCTGTTTCCACTTTTGCTGAAAGCTGCACTCTGCTTAAGTGAGCACCGCTGAGTGTGACACTTGGATACAAGATGGGTTGGTTAAGGATGGTCTCTTTGTGACTGATAATGGGTCAAATGTAAGTTCTTACTCAGTGTATTCAGATCCCAGGATGGAAATCTTTCACATGTAACTGTGGAAAATAATGCAAATAGTTGTCATGGGGGCTGGGAAGCAGTTAAATGCATTACTTCTACCACTGCCAGCCTGTAACATCAATCATCTCCTCTTGCATCTGACTGAAGACAAATTTGTTACCGAAATTGGGTCTAGCATGTTATCCTGAAGCAGAAACCATTAATAACAAAAGGAAAAGAAACTCCATGCACCAGTGGCTAGAAAGAACTCAGCTTTGTCCTCCATGGTCAACAAGGAAAGATTAGTATATGCAAATAGCTGCAAAATACCGGTATCTATTGACGACATAAGCCATTTACTTCTATCATGTTTTGTCTGCTTATGAAAAGGGTATATTTGACATATTGTGCTTTGCAGAAATTATTCTGTAGATCCTGTTATCCACTGGGCTGAAAAGGAATATTTCACCCTGCTGTAGAACAGTGGACAACTAAGGTTTTTTTTTTCTCTTTTATAGATAATTTTCTTTGCAACCACTGCAGATGGATATTCACCAGAGATACCACTGCCGCATACAATCAGAATAGAGGATGATAATGATAACGCCCCATGCTTTACACAGGACTTTTTTACGTTTGTTGTTCCTGAACATTGCAAACCTGGTAAGCATAATTTTATGATTTTTTTTTAAAGCACTGTATGATTTTTGACCAATAAATATCTAAAATGCTATCAACTTCCAACAGTGACATACCACAATGATGAGTGTGTATAATTCTCATGTTTGATCAGTTTTTCAGTAGGAATAACTAATCAATATTTTTATATTGAAGGCTACATTTCCAAAGTACTTCCAATTTATTTCAAATTTGCACATGCTTCAATTTGCGTGCAATATCCACACCTATGCATGCCATATACACATGGACAAATTACGTGCACACTCAAATCAGCAGGCCTTTAGAAAAACTGGCTTTACTGAGGGCTAGTCCACACTTACCGTCCGGGTCGACGCGGTGAGTTCGACTTCTCGGAGTTCGAACTATCGCGTCTGAACTCCGGAAGCGCCGCGGTCGACTCCGGTACTCCACCACTGCAAACGGCGGTGGTGGAGTCGACGGGGGAGCCGCGGAGTTCGACCCCGCCGCGTCTGGACAGATGAGTAGTTCGAATTAGGGTACTTCGAATTCAGCTACGCTATTCTCGTAGCTGAATTTGCATACCCTAATTCGAACCCCCTTTTTAGTGTGGACCAGGCCTGAGTGTGCTATGGTACTGTAGTTCATGAAGGGAGGATTTTCAGATAATGCTCTTATAAACCGTCAAGGCTACTAGAAGTTAAAATAGAGCATAGTCTTGAAAAAGAGATTCTGTGCACTCAGTACAAAAAGTATATCTAACGTGATACTGGTTCAGACCAGTGTCCCATTTTGCTTTATATCCAGTCATCTGACAGTGGCCATTGCCAGCTGCTTTAGAGGGAATGAACAGAATAGGGAAATTATCAAGTGATCCATCCCCACCTCAATGTGGGACAGCTTCTCGTATTTGTTACTTAAAAAGAATGGCTCATGTTCTTTGAATGGCTCATGAAGACCAATGGAATGAATTCTCTGCAATGGCCTTGTCTTTCTAGAGTGTATCTTTAGCGCCTCAATCACCTAGTGGCCCCATTGATTGGTTGGCAGGCTTCCTGCTTCTTATGTACTTGAATGTTTTTACTGTTAATTTTTGGTATCTTTTGCTAGTTGTTGAAGTTCTTTTCTTTTCTTTTTTTTTTTTTTTTGCCTACCTCTTACACTTGACTTGCCAAAGTTTATGGCCTTTTCTATTTTCCTCAGTAGGATTTAACTTCCAATTTTTAAAGGATGTCTTTTGTTGTTGTTGTTGTCTGTAACAGCTTCTCTTACTCTGTTTAGCCCTGGTGGCATATTTTTGGTCCTCTTAGAGTTTTGTTCTTTATTTGTAGTACACCTTTAGTTTGAGCCTCTGTTGTAGTGGTTTGAGCCACTCTTGTGATTGTTCCTTTTAATTTCTGCTTAACTAGCTTCCTCATTTTTGTGTAGCTCCACTTTTTGAAGTTGAAAGCTACTGTGGTGGGTTTCTTTGGTATTTTCTGGCCTATGAGGATATTAAATTTAATTACATTATGGTCGCTATTACTAAGCGGTTCAATGATATTCACTTCTTGGACCAGATCCTGTGCACCACTTAGGACTAAATCAAGAGTTGCCTCTTCTTGTGGGTCCCTGGGCTAGCTGTTCCAAGAAGCAAAATGGTGTCTAGAAACTTCATCTCTGCATCCTGTCTTGAGGTGGCATGTACTCAGTCAATAATGAGGGTAGTTTAAGCCTCCATTATTATTGAGGGTGTTTTTTTTTGGTAGCCTCTCTAATGTCCCTGAGCACTTCAGTCATTGTAACCATTCTGGTCAGATGGGTGGTAGTATATTCCTACTGCTAGAGTTGTCTTGTTCAGGCATGGAATTTCTATCCATGGAGATTCTATGGTACATCGTTATATCAATATCCTCACTTAATACCAGACACTCAAGTTCACCTATCTTAGTATTTAGACTTCTAGCATTTGTGTACAAGCTCTTATAAAATTTGTCAGTATTCAGTTGTCTGCCTTCATGTGATGTAATTGAATGGGACTTTTATTGTTTGTTTGTTTGTTTCTCTTCTACCTGTATTTTATCAACTTCTGTCCTGTGTTCTTTACCAGGATATAGATCATTCCCTTTAATAAATCCCTCCCCAAGAGACATCTGTCTGAATCATGTGCTCCTCTGCACACTCAGCTTTCCCCCAGCCCTTAGCTTAAAAACTCTGCATGTATTTTATGTAAATGGGGGCAGTTTAGCCATAAAGTACAAAGATAATTACTCAAACTCAAATAAAGAATTGTGAAATACCACCTTTGTTCCTATCACAGGGTCAATGTTTGGAATTGATAATGCAGGTTTACTTTGAAAGCCACAAGTATAAACTTTTGGCCTTGTATTAAAAATTCATTTTGTGGTATTTCAAACTCTTATAGAGACCATTCAATTCATTGTGTGTGTGTGTGTGGGGGGGGAATGATCATTTTAAGCAGAAATGCAGAACTGACATCCCTATACTTGATCCAAAAATCTGAGTCCTGGATACTGCAAACGCTTAGGAACATGGTTTACTTTAAGCATGGGAATAGTCACATTGACTTCACTGTGACTAATCTTTAGCGAACATATAAAAAGACAATACTCAGATTCTTCACCCACAATTCATTTTGAGCATGCAAAGTAAGAGTTGTAAACTTTATAGCATTTTTTCCCCTTCATATTGCAGCTATGAAAAGAGTGCAATAGTCCAAGTATTATTTGTCCACATTATATATCTGGTTTAGAAGTGGGTTTTAAAGTCACTTCTGGGCTGAATACCTAGAATGAAGTGCAACGTATATACCAAAATATTTAAATATAGAATGAACACACACAGGAGTACAATAGGTATACATTAAATACTGACAATATTTGCCAGAATAATAGATATAGGGCCCCTTTTTGCCCTGGGCTGTATTCTCTCATCCTAAAAAACAAAGCAAAATACATTCTGCATTATGCTGCCCTTATAGCACAAGATCTATTGATATTTCTTACCTGTCCTCCTTTTGAAGGGGCAAAATTTTACCCTTCATTACTGTTAGGTGTGTTCTTTCTTTCAGAAGTAAGATAAAGGCCATGCATCCGCAGGGCATGTTCCTTCTCCCACCAAAATCCATAGGAACACTTTGGTTGCCTTCAGTGGGAGGAAATTGGAGCCAAAGACAAAGGACAATATTCACTGTTAGTGGAACTTCAGTGGAAGTTACTCTGGGGGTGAATTTGGCCCAGGCACTAGTGTATAAATTGCTGTTTTCTTGAACAGCAAAATAAGGGTCAGATTCTGCCATCTGTGTTCACAATTTAGTATCTCACTGTGTTAGATTATTTAAGACTAGTTGCCTACTACAGTCTACTTCAAGCAAATGGACAAGGAATGGAAAGAGTCCTGGCTCTGCCGCCTCTCCTTCTCCTTATTGGCCAGAAGCACAGCGTAGGGGTGTAAATTGCTTCACAAAAAAGGGAATGAATTAATTTACTCTCTGTCCAGAATAATACTGGGGAAGGGGTGGAGTTGTCACTGAGTCATGTTTTGTTCTCCATTCTGCTCCCGAGGAAGTGCAGCTTCCTCTATTCTTACACCAGGCAGATTATGGGGTTGCAGTCTAGACCTTTGAATATGAGTGGGACTATGCGTGGAGAACAGTGCTACTTATTGTATCAGAATTTTAATCCTCAGTAAATGGATAAATCAGGTTACTCCATGGAAGAAATAATTTGGATATGTTTAAAGCTTTCCAGGAATGTCGCTATGTTTGGGCTGTTCCTATACAAATCATTCACTGAAATCTGATCTTCTGGTAAAGACCCTATTTACCTATTTTGTGTGTTTTTATTAATCTGTCTGACGGCAGCCATAAATGGAGATTTAAAAATAATCAGAAATAGAAAATACGAATTTACTAGGTTTTCAGTAATATTCTGGTCTTGGTTTTTATAGTAAACTTGTTACAGAGCTGGTCAAGCTCCCCCTACTGGATGCTTGCCAGACTGCTGGGAGGGTATCCAAATGTTGAATCTCATGTGCCCCTACTGTGCTGGTTCTGGGGAGAGCTTAGGTATCATCCTGGGCTTTGAACCTCCCGGCATGCACTCCCAGGTATAGACCTTTGTGTCTGATATCTCTCTTGGCAGTGGGGACTTCTCAGTCCAATTGCTTAGGCCTGAAACTAGTGCTGTCTCTTTCAACTGTCACTAGCAGCTCAGGCACATTTCCCAGAATTCCACCAAAGGTGTGAGCCTTGTGGTTTACAGTTTACAGCTTCAGGGGTATATGATAGTCAAAACAGACTGACAGCCTTTGCACAGGTTTCTAAACATTATTAGTCTTTTTATATAGCTTGGGAGATGCACAGATCTAGACAAAATACAGCAGAACTCCATTTAACTGAGCATCCGTTATCTGGTTCTCCTTATTAAACAAGCCACCCAGGGCTGTCATCTGCCCCAAGCTGCTGGTGCTGTTGTTCACCCTAGGATGACAGCAAAAGCCCCAACCATCTGTTCTCCAGTTTATCTGGATTTTTGGTTATCCGATCTGGCCCCAGTCCCAGTTAGATTGGATAATTGGGGTTCCATTATTTAAAAAAAAAAAAATTGTATGCATTTTTCCTTGCCTCAGTTTCCTTACCACTCTGGTGAGTGCTTTGGCTTTGGGCAGAATATTCTAGGGAGTCAAGGATCCTTCCTCTGCCCTCTCCCTCCCCTTCACTTTCCTGCACATGGCTTCTCATCCAGAGTATGGAGTCTCTGGTCTCTTCTCCTTTGTCCCCCCTCTCCCTTTGATAGGTGACTCCCTGGTCAGCCTCAGATTACCACAGACTTGATTAAAGCAGTTGTCCTGGGTAGGAACTAGCCTATTGTCTAGAGGGCTTCCTTTTGATTAGTGGACCATCCAGACTTAATGTCGCTCTACTGTTTTAGCCCCATCCCACTACCCCTTTGGAATTCCAGACCAACATGGAGGTAAAAGAACAAAAGAGAAGGCAAACAAGCAGCACATTCACAATGAAGTCTGTAGCTGGATAAAGAGGCGCAAACACGCACGTGCACACACAATCAGAAATAGTACACAGATTCCCCCAACTTGTCACGTCGTGTAAAGAAGCAGCATTTGTGTGTTTCTATCTTACGTACAAATAAGTACCAAATAATCAGTTTGAAACTGTTACTTGGGGGATTTTTGGAATTTAAAATTTATAATGTTGTGTATATTCAGGTACAGTAGTTGGAAAAGTCATTGCAGAAGACAGAGATGAACTTTATACTCTGCACACTGCCCTGAGATATCGAATTGTATCAGAACAACCGCCATTACCCAAAATGTTTGCTGTTCACCATGAATCAGGTGTAATTACCACACTAACATCACAACTGGATAGAGAGGTAACTTTTATCTACAGCATTATATTTAACTTCACTTCACAACTCTGTATATATCTGCTCACAGAAAACTATGCAAGATTTTAATGAGACTAGAGAGGCACCATATATGGTTTCAATTTGTCTCTAATGATTTAGAAGCAAGACTCTTCCATAGCTTGGGGAAAACTCAGATGAAATGTATCAGAGGGGTAGCCGTGTTAGTCTGGTTCTGTAGAAGCAGCAAAGAATCCTGTGGCACCTTATAGACTAACAGACGTTTTGCAGCATGAGCTTTCGTGGGTGAATACCCACTTCTTCGGATGCAAGTCATCCAAAGAAGTGGGTATTCACCCATGAAAGCTCATGCTGCAAAACGTCTGTTAGTCTATAAGGTGCCACAGGATTCTTTGCTGCTTCTTCAGATGAAATGGAGTCTGAACTTTTTTCTACTTCCCTCACCCAATGTGAGAGTGTCAATTTTGCATTGCTGCTCCAATCTCTGAAGTACCTTGTCAGCATCACTTGACTGTGCCACTTGCAAAAGGAGCTGTGGGTTCCTAGGCAAGCAACAAAGAGTGAAGAAACAGAGCAGTGGGGCTTAGGAGTGGACTATATTAAAGAAGGCCGCAATGTCCATACAGAGGGATATTGTGAAATAGCTGTGCTCATCAATTTTCCCTGTGTACACAAAGCCTTAGAAAAAGAATAATGTTGAGATTGTGGGTACTGTGAATGAGAAATATTGGGGTGATGGCCGTGGAAAGTGAATCTTGAGAGGGAGAGTACCTTCCTACAGATGAATTTGAAGAGTTTATGAAGCAAAATTATCCCTTCTTCCTAACAAACCAAATTTAGCCCAAGAAATCTAGGGAGCCCTAATCTACTAGAGCCACTCTCTCTCAGGTGTTAGGCATCTTACTGCTGTGACTCAAATTATTGTCCAGTTAAATGCTTTTTTCCCCTCCCCTCAATGATCCTATCTGGATGTGTTGTCAGACCTTGCTGACAAGCATGCCTTATCATATCAAGACTTATCACAGGAGCATTTCCACTCTTTTACTCAAGGTGTAGCATGAGAGAGGTCAGCACAAGATTATGGAACTAAAAGATACACTGTTTTGCTCCATCCATGAGTAGTGGGAGAAGACAGTGGAAATCCCCTTCTCCAGAAGGGTGAGAGAAAAGAGCAGCAACCAGTGAGTGAAGCTCTTCAGCATCAGAAGACCCAGGAAGAGACAGCATAGTATATAGGAAACTTTCCCACTGCCACCAGACAATAGTGTATCAGACTATGTAGAACTCCTTGCTGTTTTTCCCAGAAGGGGTGGGTGTGTGTGTGTGTGTGTGTGAGTGAGAGAGAGAGAGAGAGAGTGATGGGGAAGACCTGGCTGACGTGTGTGTTAGGGAAGAGGAGACAATTGTGGGTGTAGGACATTATATAGAGATCCTTCTCTGGTATTCAGCATGATTGAAAGGTTTCTAGTAAAACTTTCTGAGCTCTGGTATTGCTTAGCCACTGAAAAATATTTTACTTGTGTTTTTTCTATTCATAAAGCTGTTGGTTTCTTTTATCTTAGAAAATAATTACATGTTTAACATATCTTTAGAAAGAAGGGGAGGGAAGTAAAGCATTTAATTCTACAATAAAAGTGACAGACCATTACATGAATGTGAAAGTTTTATCTGTAACCATATTTTTATGTTCGTTTTCAGATAGTAGGCCAACATCGGTTGCTACTTGAAGTACGCGATATGGCAGGTCAGCCTTTTGGTTTGTGCAATACGGGAACAGTTACTGTTACCGTTGGAGATATAAATGACAATGCCCCATATTGTAGCCATTCATCTGTAAGTATGTTTGTTGTTATGCCTCTGTCACAATTGTGGGGTTGATTGCACCTCTGTGCCTTTCTGGATTCTGAGTGCACCCCTTGAGGTGTTAGGCCTCGTGCCCTTACCTGTCTTGGAGTGGAATCTTGCAGTTTTCCCACACTTGCAGCAGAATCTGGTTCAATACCCTGTCCATGCTAACAGGCCCGATGAGAGTTCAGGCACCTGCTTGATCCTCTCTTCAGACAGCCTTCTGATCAGTGATGTACATTGACCAACAGTTTTTTTACAAGAAGTATATTTATTAACAAATTGAACAAAGCATTAGGTAAAACTGTTTCAAAATAATAAATAGTATACATGCATATTTACTCTCCTCTAATCTTAAGCTTCATTACAAACTAAATTTAGATGGGTTTTCCTATGGAATTACAGGAAAAGAAGAGACCCAATATACATTTTTTTCCAAGGAACTCTTGGGATCCAGTCGGGACCCTGTTTGCTTCTCCGAGACTGACTCTCCTGGACTGTTTATCCCTTTCCCTGTGTCCCTGGTCTCCAAATACCATATTTCTCAACTATCTTTATTACAGAGCCTAGATGGGAAGTCGTGTGGTGTGTGTGTTTTTTTTTTTTTAAATCATCTCGACTGGATTCTCCCAGTCATCCAACCAGACCATCTAAGGGGTTGCCAACATAGGAAGTTATACTGGTATAAGGAAAAGAGTGAATTTAAGGGCTTGGCTACACTTGAGAGTTGCAGCGCTGGTGGAGACTTTCCAGCGCTGCAACTTTAGTAACTGTCCACACCTGCAAGGCACATCCAGCGCTGCAACTCCCTGGCTGCAGCGCTGGCTGAACACCTGGTCTGGTTGGGGTGTAACGAGTGCAGCGCTGGTGATGCAGCGCTGCTCGTCAGGTGTGGCCACACACCAGCGCTGTTATTGGCCTCCAGGGTATTAGGAGATATCCCAGAATGCTTTTAACTAAATTACTCTTTGTTTTGTTATGCTGCCTCTCTTTGTTTTGTTGTGAATCCGGGGCTCCGGGAGCTGCTTATCTAAAAAACAAACACAGCTCCTGTTTGCTGTGATCAATCTGTAACTGACTGTGAACAATCAAATGAGATAACCCCTGTGAATGAGGCAGGCAGGGGGATGAGTGTTTGCTTGACGAGAGAAACAGCTGCTTATCTGGTCTGCAGGCTGTTTGCAGTTAAGAGTAAGGGGTCGGGAAAAATTTCTGATTTTGCAAGGCAGGGAGCTGATACACAGTGTCGGCTCCAAAAATCCCCTCTCTCTTCCCCCCCCCCCCGCTCCCTGTCACACTACACTCCACCCCCCTCTTTTGAAAAGCACGTTGCTGCCACTTGAACGCTGGGACAGCTGCCCATAATGCATCACTCCCAACAGCGCTGCAAATGCTGCAGATGTGGCCACACTGCAGCGCTGGTAGCTGTGAGTGTGGCCACACACCAGCGCTTTCCCTACACAGCTGTACGACCAGCGCTGTAACCCCCAGCGCTGCAACTCTCAAGTGTAGCCAAGCCCTTAGCCACTATAGTTATACTGGTATAACTCCTCACAAAGGATACTCTTATTCTGGTACAAGATTGCCCGTTTCTGGTTTAGCTCATGTCACTTTGGTATCAGTTTAAACTATAAAGCTGCTGTAGTGAGGTTTTATGTTTTTGTTTATTCTCTAAGCAATGCATTAAGTATTCCTTTTGGCAAAGGCAAAATTCTCCGGATGAAATCCTGACCCAAGTGAAGTCAATGGAACTAAGATTTCAGCCAGTGAATTTTGCCTACAATCACAGAAAGGGATGCTTAACATTTCACGTAGAGAAAAAAATAAACAAGCCCAAAAACCAAAACCTCCATTACCAAAGCTTTACTCTGGCCATTGGATTTAAGGCCTTGCATTTAAACACAATATAACTTTAATTCCTAAACTAAGCAATTGATACTGTAATTCATATTTATTTAATTTAAACAATAGATAATATTTATTTCAGTATGAAACAAAAGTTCTGGAAAACCGAGTGAATGTGGAAATACTGAGAATTCCTTGTTTGGACAAGGATGAGCCTAACTCACCTGCCTGGAACTGTAGATTCAGCATTGTAAAAGGAAATGAAGATAATCATTTTGCTATTACAACAGATGGAAGAACAAATGAAGGGATATTATGTGTTGTTAAGGTAAGCAAAGATGAAAACATCAGCCAAAAGTCTGGTTTTAAAAAAGCAAAACAAAAACCCACATCTAGTTTTCACTTTTTGTTGTTGTTGTAGCTCTAAATTCTGATTAGTTAATAACACATAATTGAATTTTGGATTTTGTCTGTTGGATTTTGGCTCTTCCTCCTCCCAAAATGGAACAAACAAATTCACCTGATATTTCTCTCAGGGTGGAATTTTTCTGTGTACACTATCTGTGTAATTTGGAGTGTGTAGGTAAATGATTCTTGCCTTTCTGCCTATCTGTGGCTGTATACACCTTAGTTCTTGTATATGCTCAGGTCTGTTAGATTTCTTCTGTAGGTATTATTTTGCAGACAGGCAATATGAGACAAAGGGAGGATCACAATTTCTCCCAGGCAAGATCCTTAAACTCTCTCTCCATTTCACCATCTGCCCCTTTTTTTTTTTCTTCCCCCCCGCTTAAACAATCATAAGTACCTCCCACGGTGCACAGAAAGTTAATATGTACTTGGAAACTGTAAATCTGTTTCTGTGCAGATAAGCATGGGTATGGCTTAAAATGACTTTTTTTTTTAAACACACAACACCCCGCTATGACCAAAATGTACCAACTCACTTGAAATTGCTTGTCGTAATAGACTAATAGCATCCACTTGCTGGCCCACACAGGGTAACATTTCTAACAATTCTGCTACAGCTAGTTTGGATTCTGTTTTAGCTTAAGAATTAACACTATGCTTTCCCCATAATGTCCATACTTGCTGTATGGAACATGGCTTCATCATATTTGTCTTCTTAAAGAGAAGAATTTTATATTGGAAAGTATGAGGTAATCAAAGCATTTCAAGAATGTGGGGGGGAGTTGTGTGTGGCTTTTTTTTTTATCAGTGTTTATCAGTATTTCTGAATGTGTAAAAGCAACCTAATATCTCTATTAGTGTTTATAAATGGGAGGCTTACAAGGTGAGAAATCCGCTATTAAGGACAGCCTAGATCCCATGTGCTACAAGTTCAGAAGCCCTTACCGTTGTTGAATTCTCACTAAGCACACACATGCATTTCGAATAGGAAAGAATTCTTGACTTGTGGCAACAGATAGGAAAGGCAGCAAGTATTCTAGGAAGAAAGTCAGGGCATGTCTACGCTTCAGTGGCACAGCTGTGGCACCATAGCGTGGACGCTTTGTACATCAATGAAAGGAGTTTTTCTACCAGCAGGGCCGGCTCCAGGCACCAGCATTCCAAGCTGGTGCTTGGGGCGGCATTCTGCAAGGGGCGGCAGTCCCCCTTGTTTTGCCCCCAAGCAGCGCGCCGAATTGCCGCTGCAGGCGGAGAGGGGGCAGTCCGTGTGCCCTTACGGCAGCAGGCGCGTTTCCACGGCGGCGGCAATTCGGCGGCAGCTTCTATGTTTAGCTGTCCGGGGCGGCTTCAGCTAAACATAGAAGCTGCCGCCGAATTGCTGCCGCTGCGGAAACGCGCCTGCCGCCCTAAGGGCACACGGACTGCCCCCTCCCCCAGGGCAGCAATTCGGTGCGCTGCTTGGGGCGGCGAAAACTGTAGAGCCGGCCCTGTCTACCAGTATAGGTAATCCACCACTTCAAGAGGCTAGGTCGATGGAAGAATTCTTAGGGGGTTAGGTCAACCTATACAGAGTACTCAGGGTGCAAAATTGTTCACAGCCCTGAATGGTATAGCTAGGGCAATCTAATTAAGTGTAGACTGACCAGGCCTCAGTTACAGAAATAAACATACTTAGTTTTTAACATAGCCCTTGGGGTGGAGAGCAGCCCAATAGAGAGTTACAAATATAACCATGTTTTGTGGTGCTTCTTATGCCATTCTAGGGATGCCTCTTCTTTTTCTTAAATAAGCTGGTACTTAGCACTTCCTGAAAATCAGGCCCTTTTAAGGTTTCTTAGGTGGGACACCCAAAATAATTAGTCCTTTTCTAAAATCATGACCATGTTTGACATTGTCTCTCTTTACTATTAAAAACTGTGATGAGAAAATTTATAGGAGGTTTTGGTGAATTTAATAGACCTAAATTTATTTTACAGGGATTGGACTATGAAACCACCAATCTGAGGATACTTGAGATTGCTGCATCTAATGAGATACCTTATGTAGTAATACCATATTCAAGTGCACTTGCCCAGAGCACCTGTACTGTTAGAGTTATTGTACTAGATGATGATGAGGGACCAGTGTTCAAACCGTGTTTGTTACCTATAACGATTGATGGATGCGCGGCAGTTGGAACAGTGGTAGGCAAATACCTAGCAGTGGATCCAGAAACAGGAAATAGTGAAGGCATACGGTATAAATAATTTTATTATACTGGTTTATTAAATGTACAACATTTGGGGGGACATGGGGAGATAAGCATTATACAATTATTTTTTAAACATTTTTATTTTTACCAGCTATCGGATAGCACCTGGCCAAAGCAACTGGATCACCATTGATGAAAACTCAGGCGAGCTCAGAATTGCTAAACTTTTTGACAAAGATATGACAGGCAGACAGTGCAATATTACAGTCCTTGCAGTAGACCAAAGTGAGTACAAATGTTTGAATATGTATACCCTATTTGGTCTATAAATGAATCACGCATGCTCGTGTACGCACACAAATATTCATGGAACTGTGTCACATTAAACTATTTTCCTCTTAACCTGCAGTTAATCGTAATGGAGACAGGCTTTTTACCTTTGCATTTTTTTGGGAGTGGTAATTCCCTTCCCCCAATAGGAGGAAAAGAATAACAATCGTTCACAGGGACTGGGAGTAGCTGTTTTAGTTTGAGCAACTGCATACAGCATTCAGGGCCAGATTTTCAAAAGTATCCATCACTCACAATTGAGGCCAGACTTCCACAAGAGCTTAGTTCTCATGTAAAATCTTTGATATATATTTTGAAATATATTAAATCTGATCCTTTCATTGGTGAACACTTTACTCTTTTCGTTTGTTTCCTTCCCTATTCCCAAATAACCTTCCTCCCCGCCAGTCCCCTTGATGGTACCACAGACAGCCATGAGGTTGGCTGGTGGGAGTGGGTGGAATCAGGATGTCATTCTGTAAATACAAAATCCCTGTAAAGCTTATTTTTAATCTTCTGTTTGATCCCCTGCAGTCTAACTGGGAAGCATATAAGTTAAGAGCACTTTTAAGAGTAACTTTATTGTTTTTTGGGTTCCCCCCCCCCTGTATTTGTTCTCTCTTCTCCAGTACTCTGCTTAAGGCTAGATTCTGCAATAAGTTATACTTACTCAGATTAGTAGTCCCTATTTTATCTGGGGTTACTCAGTCAGGGTAAGCACTACTCATCATGCTTAAGGGTTGCAGAATCAGGTTCTCACTCTAAAACTGATTTTGGAGTTGAAAATTAACATTAAACTAAAAGATTACATGTTCTCTATTTTTTATTCTAGGAAAAGACATCATTGAGATACACTAATGAAGTACCCTTTTTGTTTCCTAAATGCTTAGTGTAGCTAATAGATTCTCAAGGCAAATTTAGTGATTGCAGCCCAAAGACTTAAATATTTTGGTGTGACAGTGTGAGTACTATTAGAGGTATTACAAATATGTATTTCATATTGAAAGCAAAAATGCATTGGACCCAGTGGCAGGATCTAGCCCTTATCTATTAAAACCTGAACGGGAATAAATTTAAAGTTCTTCAAATTACTTTGTAAGCAGAACCTGTACTTAAAAAGTTTGACTAATTTTGATGTTATTAGATTACTCAAAATTTACAATTTAAGATGCTAAATGTAAATGCAGTATATATCAGTGAACAGATAGATCTATAAAAGGAAGCATTAAGAAATAATTTGACTTCAGCATTCTGCATATGTAAGTCCTAGTCATTTCTGTAGAAATTACTAGATAACTTCAGGTGTTGACAGTGGGTCAGTTCAGCTAAGAGGAGGATTTTACTTGCATTGGTGGCTGTTGTCACAGGTCTGTTATATGGTGATGTGGCATTGCTGCATCCCATCACTGCAAGACGATGCAAGGGAAAGAGTAGGGACAATAGAAGAATTGTATGTGAAAGGAATTCACATTCCCAAGCAGGACCATAGCCAGCCAAATAAAGTGTGAGTACGTCAGCATGTGGAACTGTTGACCCCTGAATCCTGGTGCACCACTCTCCCACTTCCGTAAACACCATCATTTAGGTTTGATTAGGATGGAGAATCTGTAATGATGTAAAAACAGATATTGGAGGCTAGGCAGGATTCTTGCCTACATGATTTTGAAATACCCTGTGGAATAGCATCTATTTGTAAAGATCTTATGACCATTTGAGACAGAGATTTATCATACAATCTATTATGAATTATTCATAGAATATCAGGGTCGGCAGGGACCTCAGGAGGTCATCTAGTCCAACCCCCTGCTCAAAGGGGGACCAATCCCCAACCAGATTTTTACCCAAGGTCTCTAAATGGCCCCCTCAAGGATTGAACTCACGACTTTGGGTTTAGTAGGCTAATGCTCAAACCACTGAGCTATCTCTCCCCCTGATTCATCTTTCTTCCCCAAAAGGGAGATAAAGCTCCCAGTTGCAGGTCTCCCTACTCCTTGCAGCTTTTGTTTTTGGAAAGGTTGGGGGTGGGGGCAGCAAGAGGCAGATTTTTCTTTAGAGGTGCTGAGATGAGTAAGAGAATACCAATTGGAACATCTTTTTGCGCTCTTATCAAATTCTGTTAAACCTGCTCCAAGAAATGCTGGGTTCCCCTTCTCCCCCCCCCCCCCCCCAAAAAAAAAGGCTACTGAGCAAGGCATCCATTCCTGATTTCATTTCACAGTCTTCTGTCTACTGAGCCCTCACATCAGACGCCAAGGGGAAATCAGTATTCCTATAAGCTAGGGGAAAAGTTGGAAAACTCCCCCTCTGCTTTTACTTTTAAATCCTGGGTTAGCTTGGATTAGATGAAACCACAGAGTTTTAAAACTTGGAGAGCATTAAAAGTTAAACAGCACTGAAATTATTATTTCTGTCTCCTAGGTGGTAAAACAGGTACTGGAACAGTGTTGGCTACTGTAGCTGCTTGCGACAGATATTACCCCAGCGTGACTCCAACAGACTTTATAATGTGCAGAGACCGAAAACCAGTTTATATTACTGCAGTCACTCCTAATGAGTCTCCCTATTCTGCACCTTTCAGATTTGATATTTCTGACAGGAGTATGAATTCAGGATGGCAAACAGTACAACAAGATGGTATGCAATATTGTGCACTCTTTTTTTTAAAAACAAGAATATTAATAGTATTGCCAGATTTATTGTATCTTTTCAGTAAGCAGACTTGTGCCACTTTTTTGTATTTTTGACATACTTACAATAAGTATTTGGAGATGAATCATACCATACCAGAGTCACAGAAAGCATGCAAACCCTCAAACAGGAAATAGCAAAGCAAGATAGAAACCAGCATGATCAAATAGAAAGGTAGTTTATTTTAACCTAAGATATCCTTCAGAAAATGGAAGTCCAAGGAATAAAAAGGAACAATGCAGGCAAAAAGTCTCTAAGTTAGAGGACTAAAACCAGTTTTGAAGGGCAAATAGCCAAATATCTGAAAACAAATAGGAAGATTTTTAAATAGAAGCAAGAAAATTGTAAGAGGTGGGTCTGTTGAATTACAATGGAGTAAAGGGGACACTTAAGAGAGAATAAGGACATGGCAGAAATGCTACATTTCTTGGCATCGCTCTTCACCAAATGAGGAAGTTAGGGAACCACCTACTCCAAACTAGGACCAAATTCAAGTTTCCTTTGTAACCCCCTAAACAGAACTCTCTATACAGTCCAGCATTGCCCCTGACCTGTAGCCCAATGCTGTCCTCCTGCAGATCCAGCTGACGGTACCTCGAACAGAAAAGAGATGGAGAGGAGCTCCAGAGAGCTCTCTGCTCCAGCTATTCTGGCTTTGGAGTAGCCCTTTTGGAACAGTGGGGAAACTCCTGTAAGTTACAGCAGATACAGGGGCTGCTCTAACTACTCTGAGAGCCATGCTGGCACCTTGATCAACCCAGAAATAGGAAGGTGCAGAGGTGGATGGTGTCTTCTGAGAGGCACAGCACAGAATCTGAATCCCACTCATTTCAGATAAAGATGAGATTAAAGTGTCAAAAGAGGGAGGTGATGGAATAAACTGAAAAACACTAACAAAAGTCACCAGAAACTGATGGTTTTTAAGAATGATATGGCCAAGCTGCTAACACAAATATATGATATCTCTTAAAAATGAACAGTTATGCTGGAGGATTAGAAGGTACAACATGTTATACTTGAACTAGTCAAAAACAGTTGGAAAAAATGTGTTTTGCCCTGATTATTTCCTGTATCTCAACATCTATAAGATCCAGCCTTTTTCTCTCTCTCTCCCCCTCCCCCCCCCCACCGACCTCTATAATTCCTGTTCAGGCTCTCACCACATTCTTAACTACTACAACCTCCTCCTCTCTAGCCTTAACAAATGTAACATTGCATTCAAAATGCTGTCTCAGTGATCATTTTCCTAGTTTGTCATTTCAACCATTCCTCCTTCTTCCCCTTTTCTCATCTCCCTCCTTCTCCAGTGAGTCAGACACAAAAATTACTTGTCTTCACTTAAGACCCTTTACTTTAGCCCCTTTCTGGTCTATCTCACCCTACCTATAAATCTTATTCATTTATTGAGATGTCTATTTCTGCCTCCATTCTCCCAATAAGGAAGGGTTGCCCATTTTGTCAGACTGTCCAACAAGCACATTTGTTCTTTCTCACGTATCTACAAGGAGCTCCCTGTAAACATTCTCAAAGCCATTTCACGCTTCCTCCTTCAAACTCTCCTGTACCATGATAACTACAAAAATTTGACTGTGGTTAGACACTCCTTTTCATGCTGTTCCTAATCATCACATTGTTACCTTGAGGGGCATCAAATTTAAAACTAACAAGTTTGTATTGTGTATCTATTTCCTTTTAACATGTGAAACTCACTGCCACAAGGTATTAATGAGGCCAAGAGTTTGGAGGAATTAAAAAGTGATTAAAAATATCCAATATAAATTACTAGAGTTTCATTAGACAAACTGAAATATTTTAGAAGGGATATACATTTTCATGTCTCAAGGTAAAGCCAACCAGTAACTGGTGGGAGTTAGGAAGAAACTTCTCTAGTGGGCATCTTACTCATTGTTATCCAATATTGGTTTCTTGTATCATAGAATATCAGGGTTGGAAGGGACCAGGAAGTCATCTAGTCCAACCCCCTGCTCAAAGCAGGACCTACTCCAACTAAATCATCCCAGCCAGGGCTTTGTCAGGCCTGACCTTAAAAATCTCTAAGGAAGGAGATTTCACCACCTGCCTAGGTAACCCATTCCAGGGCTTCACCACCCTCCTAGTGAAAACATTTTTCCTAATATCCAACCTAAACCTCCTCCACTGCAACTTGAGATCATTACTCCTTGTTCTGTCATCTTCTACCACTGAGAACAGTCTAGATCCATCCTCTTTGGAACCCCCTTTCAGGTTGTTGGAAGCAGCTATCAAATCCCCCCTCATTCGTCTCTTCTGCAGACTAAATAATCCCAGTTCCCTCAGCCTCTCCTCATAAGTCACGTGCTCCAGCCCCCTATTCAGTTTTGTTGCCCTTCACTGGACTACATTAGCCATTTTTCAGGCATCCGGGATCTCACCCGATCGCCAGGCGTTTTCAAAGATAATGGCCGATGGCTCTGCAATCACATCCGCCAACTCCTTTAGCACCCTTGGATACAGTGCATCCGGCCCCATCTATTTGTGCTCATCCAGCTTTTCTAAATAGTCCTGAACCACTTCTTTCTCCACAGAGGGCTGGTCACCTCCTCCCCATACTGTACTGCCCAGTGTAGTAGTCTGGAAGCTGACCTTGTTTGTGAAGACGGGCAAAAAAAGTGTTGAGTACATTAGCTTTTTCCACATTCTGTCACTAGGTTGCCTCCCTCATTCAATAAGGGGCCCACACTTTCCCTGATCATCATCTTGTTGCTAACATACCTGTAGAAACCCTTCTTGTTACTCTTAACATCCCTTGCTAGCTGCAACTCCAATTGTGATTTGGCCTTCCTGATTTCACCCCTGCATGCCTGAGCAATATCTTTATACCCCTCCCATGTCATTTATCCAAGCTTCCACTTCTTGTAAGCTTCATTGTAAGCAAGGATTTCACTGGTTTCAGAATAGCAGCCATGTTAGTCTGTATCCACAAAAAGAACAGGAGTACTTGTGGCACCTTAGAGACTAACAAATTTATTTCAGCATAAGCTTTTGTGAGCTACAGCTCACTTCTTCGGATGCATAGAATGGAACACACAGACAGGAGATATTTATACATACAGAGAACATGAAAAGGTGGAAGTACGCATACCAACAGGAAGAGTCTAATCAATTGAGATGAGCTATCATCAGCAGGAGGAAAAAAAACTTTTGAAGTGATAATTGAGATGACCCATAGAAGGTGTGAGGAGAACTTAACATAGGGAAATAGATTCAGTTAGTGTAATGACCCAACCATCCCCAGTCTCTGTTTAAACCTAAGTTAATTGTATCTAATTTGCATATTAATTCGAGTTCAGCAGTCTCTCTTTGGAGTCTGTTTTTGAAGTTTTTTTGTTGCAAAATTGCCACCTTCAAGTCTGTCACTGAGTGGTTAGAGAGGTTGAAGTGTTCTCCCACTGGTTTTTGAATGTTATGATTCCTGATGTCAGATTTGTGTCCATTTATTCTTTTGCGTAGAGACTGTCCGGTTTGGCCAGGATTTCACTGTTAAGCCAAGCTGGTTGCCTGCCATATTTACTTTTCTTTCTGCACATCGAGATGGTTTGTTCCTGCAACCTCAATAAGGATTCTTTAAAATACAGCCAGCTCTCCTGGACTCCTTTCTCCCCCCCCCCCCGCCCCCAATGTTATTCTCCCAGGGGATCGTGCCCATCAGTTCCCTGAGGGAGTCGGTCTGTTTTTCTGAAGTCCAAGGTCCGTATTCTGCTGCTCTCCTTTCTTCCTTTTGTCAGGATCCTGAACTTGACCATCTCATGGTCACTGCCTCCCAGGTTCCCATCCACTTTTGTTTCCCCTACTAATTCTTCCGTTTGTGAGCAGCAGGTCAAGAAAAGCTCTGCCCGTAGTGGGTTCCTCCAGCACTTGCACCAGGAAATTGTCCTCTACACTTTCCAAAAACTTTCTGGATTGTCTGTGCACCACTGTATTGCTCTCCCAGCAGATATTGGGGTGATTGAAGTTCCCCCATGAGAACCAAGGTCTGTGATTTAGTAACTTCTGTTAGTTGCCTGAAGAAAGCCTCGTCCACCTCATCTCCCTGGTCTGATGGTCTATAACAGACTCCCACCACTACATCACCCTTGTTGCTCACACTTCTAAACTTAATTCAGAGATGCTCAGGTATTTCTGAAGTTTCATACTAGAGCTCTGAGCAGTCATATTGCTCTCTTACATACAATGCAACTCCCCCACCTTTTCTGCCCTGCCTGTCCTTCCTGAACAGTTTATATCTATCCATGACAGTATTCCAGTCATGTGAGTTATCCCACCAAGTGTTATTCCTATCATATAATTCTGTGACTGTGGCAGGACTTCCAGTTCTCCCTGCTTGTTCCCAGGCTTCTTGCATTTGTGTATAGGCACTTAAGATACAGGCAAGTCGCATCTTAGGCGCATTTAACATGCGCGAATTCAGCTTTGTGCGGTCAGCAAAAACGGGGGAAAAAAAGAAAAACAATAATATAAAAACTGCATCTGTAGTGCGGGCGATTCCGCCCACCATTCAGCTCAATGAGTGTTTCACTATACGCTGTTTTCGCTTTACGTGCTAACTGCAGAACGGAACCCCTGCGTAAGATGAGACTTGCCTGTAACTCGCTGATCATCCTGCTTTCTCAGTCCTCCCCTATTGCGCTCTCCTGCTCATGCTTCCTCGTGGTATCTGACTTCCCCACTTACCTCAGGGCTTTGGTCTCCTCCTGGGATTTTGCTGTAAGACATCTTGCTGTAAGGCCACTCACCACCAGAAAAAAGATACCAAACCAAGACTGCTCCTCTGAGTATGGCAGTTCCCATGTTAGGGAATGGAGGAAGATTTAATTAGCTTCTGTTTCTTTAATAGAAAAAAAAAGACAACAGAAGGTCCCTTCATCAGGAGCATGGGCTGGCATATTCACTGTGAAAACAAATATCATTTTAAATCAATAAAACTGAAAACAAACAATAACAAACCCTATCAAAGTTTCTTACTAGTGACCTTCAGAAGAGGACTATGCAGCTCTTTCGTTTCATTTCCTGTTCTTAATCATCAACAAAGTATACTTAGAGAAGGGGTGTAAATCTTAGAAATATTTTTTGTTGTCCATGTCAGTGATAAAACTTAACTGTATGGTACCACGCAGAATAACTGCTTTCCTATCCAGTAAATGAAAGCTAGAGAATTAAGCTCCAATCCTGCAAAGAGGTCTCTTACCCCTGTACAGTGTCTCATTGACTTCATTTAATACACCAGTGGCTTCAGCGGGACTTTATATATTTAGGTGATATAGTCCACCCACGTGGATTCCTTTGTAGGGCTGAAGCCTTAGAAATTTCCTTTGCATCACTTGCAAAGAAAAGGTAACAATTGTTTAACATTCAACGTTGGATTTGTTTTATCTTTTTTGCAGATAAATCTATATTACTTTCACCAAGGACTGATATTCCATATGGAATATATAAAATTCCTGTCAACGTGAGGGATAATAAAGGAAGACAAGGAACAAGTGTGGTTACAGTTAACTATTGTGATTGTACTACTCCAAGTGATTGTGGTACTCTCCGACAAGATGACCCAGCTGTTACTCTTGGTGTATGGGCCATCCTTGCAATGATTCTGGGATCACTATTACTGCTATGTAAGTATGTTGATACTTTTATGTGAAATGCAAAATGTTCTCTTTTTTTAAAATCAGATACTAGATTGTGTTTCAAAATTGACACTGCCTCTTCTTTTAAGATTCTTACATAGCCTGCATCATCACAGTATTTGAGCAACTTCTAGAAGTGTGTTTAAATGTGATTAATATCTGTCACTTGTGGTTCTTTTCTTCTCTCTTCCTCCCTCAGGGGAGAGTTGATGTCGGGATTTTGTAAAGTAATTTTTTAGGGCTGTCAAGCAATTAAAAAAATTAATCATGATTAATTGTGCTGTTAATAATAGAGTACCATTTATTTAAACATTTTCAAATATATTGATTTCAATTACAAAACAGGACACAGTGTACAGTGCTCACTTTTGATTTTTTTAGTACAGATATTTGTAATAAAAATATAAAGAAATAGTATTTTTCAATTCTCTCATTACAAGTATTATAGTGCACTCTCTTTATCATGAAAGTTGAACTTGTGGGAGATAATGCTGCTTGTTTCTTGTTTACAGTGTCATGTGAAAGTCAGAAAAGGCATTTGCATGGGACGGTTTTAGCCAGCATCGCAAGATATTCATATGTCTCTTCTTGCTTCAACCACCATTCTGAGGACATGTGTCCATGCTGATCACAGGTTCTGCCTGATAACGATCCAAAGCAGTGTGGACCGATGCATGTTCATTTTCATCATCTGAGTCAGATGCCAGCAGATAGTTGATTTTTCTTTTTTAGGTGGTTTGGGTTCTGTAGTTTCCACATCAGAGTGTTGGTCTTTTAAGACTTCTGATACCATGCTCCACACCTTGTCCCTCTCAGATTTTGGAAGGCACTTAAGATTCTTAAACCTTGGGTCGAGTGCTTTATCTATCTTTAGAAATTTCACATTGGTAACTTCTTTGCGGGTTTTAAGTATTCTTAAAATGAACATGTGCTGGGTCATCATCCAAGACTGCTATAATATGAAATATATGGCAGAATGTGGGTAAAAAAAAAGCAGGAGATGTACAGTTCTCCCCCCAGGAGTTCAGTCACAAATTTAGTTAATGCATTACTTTTTTAACTAGTGTCATCAGGATGGAAGCATGTCCTCTGGAATGGTGGCGGAAGCATGAAGGGGCATGCAAATGTTTAGCATATCTGGCACGTAAATACCTTGCAGTGCTGGCTACAAAAGTGTCATGCAAACGTCTGTTCTCACTTTCAAGTGGCATTGTAAATAAGAAGCGGGCAGCGTTATCTCCTATAAATGTAAACAAACTTGTTTGTCTTAGCCATTGGCTGAACAAGAAGTAGGACTGAGTGGACTTGTAGGCGCTAAAATTTTACATTGTTTTGTTTTTGAGTGCAGTTATGCAACAAAAAAATCTACATTTTCATGATAAAGAGAATGCACTACAGGACTTAAGAGGTGAACTGAAAAATACTATTTCTTTTAGCATTTTTACAGTTCAAACATTTGTAATAAAAATAATATAAAGTGAGAACTGTACACTCTGTATTCTATGTTGTAATTGAAATCAACATATCTGAAAATGTAGAAAAACATTCACAAATATTTAATAAATTTCAATTGGTATTCTATTTAACAGTGCGATTAATCGGGATTAATTTTTTTGAGTTAATCGTGTGAATTAACTGTGATTAACTGATTGCTAGTGCCGCCCCTGGCAAAAACTAGAGCTATTTCGCCTCCCCAAGCAGGGCGGCACGGTGCGGGGGGTGCTCTGGCGGTCGCCGGTCCCGTGGCTCTGGTAGACCTCCCGCAGACGTGCCTGCGGAGAGTCCGCTGGTCCCGCGGCTCCGGTGGACCTCCCGCAGGCACGCCTGCGGATGCTCCACCGGAGCCGCGGGACCAGCGGACCCTCCGCAGGCACGTCTGCGGGAGGTCCACCGGAGCTGCCTGCTGCCCTCCCGCGGGACGCTGCCCCAAGCGCGCGCTTGCTGCGCTGGGGTCTGGAGCCGGCCCTGGTTTTTGCACACCAGAGTATTCAGAGGCTTCAAATTTGCCAGTCACTAATCACACTTCATATTTTATCTCCAGACACAAATCCAAGTACTTTATCAATACTGGAATATGCACATATTCCTCTCAGAGATGCATAAAAATCCAGTACCTTATACTCAAGATGCTCTTTCATTTTATTTTCCCTTGTGTAGTAATCCTGATTACACTTTGTGGCTGTTATGGCACGGGGGCAGTGAGTAAACATGTGCCTGATGATTTAGCTAATCAGAACTTAATTATATCAAACACAGAAGCACCAGGAGAAGAGGTGATGGTGAGTTGTGTTTTTATTTATTTAACTGTAGGAACATGTAACGAAGATATTGTAGTTACCACAGTATGACATGGAGACCCTTTGCAAATTTGTGAATCAGTGAGTAAGTGAAACAGTAAAAAGCTAGGATAATGCATTTGTAAATGTATTGTTCATTTGAAAAGCATGGTTTAATTTTTAAATAGAGAGATGGGTTAAATAGGAAAAGGAGCAGGGTGCTCAAATCTTGAGGTCAGGGTTTAGTAGAGGAAGACCCGGACAGGCTGTGGGGACCTGGACAGAAGAGTCTCATAACTAGGACACACTCTCCTCCATAACCTGGAATTAAATCCAGAAATCCTGAGTCTTTACACATTCCTCTGCTGTAAGCAAGTATATGAGAAACCCACTGGCAAATTCTCTTTCTCTCCCACTTCTAATGGCTGGTCCATACAGGGGATAACAGCATGTAACTGTTATCAGTTACTCTGTTAGCTCAAGTGGTTAAAAGAACATTTGAAGTTGCAAAATCAAGCACTCAAGTTTGGAAATGACAGAATTGCAAGGGGAACATTCATTCTGCAAAATGGCAAAGTCACTAAACACCTGAAGCTTCTAAGGCTGGGCTCATGCTGCTGTAGCAGCACTGCTACCACCATGGGAACACCTAGGAGCTGCCAGAGCAGCTTTACCTTTGGGATAGGAAAAAGAGCCAGGTCTCATCCCTGACCTGACACAGTTTCAGTAACCTGTGACCCCCCTCTCGGGGCAAGACCCCTACCTCCCAGGGTCAGGGGGGTGGGAAGGAAGGAGAAGAAAAACCTGACCAGGCTCCCCTTTTTCCCCTCCAACTCCCCTCCCCCCCCATCCAAACTGCCATGGCCCGGCCTAGTTCCCCTTCTTGGGACACTATGCAGGGAAGGAGCTCCCCAAACTAAGTGTGTGAGTGGAGGGATGAGGTGAAAGGGAGGTGAGAACTGAGCCAGGGCTCTCCACACCCAGCCACCCTCAAGACTCCGTCTATTTCCCCCCTGTGGAATAACAGCCTTCTGCTGCTACCTAATGTTGCTCAGGTAATATCAGTCCATGCTGAAGCCTCTGGATTCAAATCATAATCAAGCATTATTTTGGGGTAAAGGGAGGTGTTACAGTTGCACACAGTAGCAGTTTTTTCCTATTAAAAAGTTAATCACATTTAAAATGTTCCTTAGGTTTCAAAAAGTTAGGAAATGTCCGATTTATGATGGCCTATTTAAGGTTACACAGGCATCCTTGTGTCTAGGCATTGTGAAAGTCTTTAATTATGTGATCATATACAATTTTTTCTACAGGACTCCAGCTTCATTCAGTGCAAAGACTGAAATGCCCAAGGGAACAGAATGAAGGTTGCATAAGCAACTATAAATTTGGCTTTGCAACTTTTTGGTGCTTGACTTTGCAACCTAAATAATGTTATTTTATTTATGTAACTCTATAGCATACTAGCAAATGATCTGTAATATGAAAGTATCTGAGTGCTTTTTGCTTCCCAAAGTGGTCCTTTGTAGGAGGCTCTCTAAATTATATGCATCTAAAGGCCATCAGCTGCCCATAATTTATGCACAAATGTCTTTAGACATCAGTGAGTGCTCAGTGGTTTCAGTACAATACTGTATGCACACAAAATAAGACATTTCAGTTTAAGCACTGACCATTTCCAAGTCCTGTATCCTTTTGAAGTGATATGTCCAAAACCAAAGGTGATAAAGAAAAGGAAATATTTTTGTTAGAAAAATTTACATCTGAAGTATTTTGGTAAGATTTTTCCCCCCTCCCCCACTATTATCTTTGCTTTTAGGATCCAAATATAATTCCTCTACAAGCTGCAACTGTAAATTCTTGTGATCAAGGGGTTGGCATGGGCACAATAGGACATGAAGTAAAAACTGGGGGACAGAGTTTTGAAATGTCCAAAGGAGGACATCAGACCCTGGAATCAGTCAGGGGATATGGACAGTCCACGATGGAACAAGGCAGATACTCATACTCAGAATGGCAGAATTTCATGCATTCTCGTCTAGGTGAAGTAAGTATTTTGATATTTGTCTCAGGTATCATACTGTTTGAATTTATGACAGTTCTCTTCCCCCCGCCACCCCTTTGATGATTGTTAGACCACTCTTTGAGCAAAACGAAGACAATCATTTAACTATCTCCAATTACCCCCAAAGAGAAACACACCAAAATAGTTTTTAAGCAGAACTGTTATTTTCCATTTAGAATGTGACTGCTGTGTGTGTGTGCATAGATGTACTTGCTTTTGGTCTAACTGTCCATTGTACTGATTTTTATCTAAATGCTTCCAAAAGATAAAATGTAATGCCTGATGCACATGCTGGATGTGGTGCACATATTGCTGTGCAACATTAGAAAACGTATGTGCACCATGCACCAAAAACCAAGTTTTATGTATAGGGCCCTGCCAGTTTCCTGTCTGTGAAAAACATGTGTCAGACCGTGAAATAAGCCCTTCCCTGTGAAATCTGATCTTCCCATGCTACTGGGAGCGCCCCAGCCTGGGGAGGGACAGGACTTGTCCATCCCCTGCACGGCTGCTCAGGGAGGGGGAAAATGAGATCAGACCCACCTCCTGGGTACCTTTTGGGTTGGGACCTCCATGATTACAACACCATGAAATTTCAGATGTCTGAAAATGTGAAATTGACGAATTTTAAAACTCTCTGGCTGTGAAATTGATCAAAATGGACTGGTGGTAGGGCTGTATTTGTGTAAATCAATGGAATTTGGTAGGGCTGTATTTGTATAAATCATGCTTTTAATCTTGTTTTCAAATGGATTTAATTGTTTAACAGGTTAACCAGTTTCTTCACATATTATTATGTGTGTGATCAGTAGAAAATGATTTTTGTTAAATACTTCTTTTATAGTGTGAATGATATAGACCAATCATGTGCATTTTTTGTATGTAGGAACCCATTAGAGGACACACTCTGATTAAAAATTAAACAATGAAAGGTAAATCAAAAATTATTTTTATGCCATACGTTTAGGATAACAGTTAAAGAAAACTAATAGTATATTTTTCTTTTTATGCAGAAGGTGTATATGTGCAGACAGAATGAAGAAAATAAGCATTCTGAAGATTACGTCCTCCCATATAACTATGAAGGAAGAGGATCGTTGGCTGGTTCTGTAGGCTGCTGCAGTGATCATCAAGAAGAGGAGGTGCTTGACTTTTTAGATCAGTTGGAACCCAAGTTTAGGACATTAGCAGAAACATGTGTAAAGAGATAAGTGTACCTATCAGAGTACTGAAATCTGTAAATAAATGGTATTTTCGTGCTTCTCAGAGGATAGATATTTTTAAACTTGAAGGTATTCTGTATTTTTTTTTCTTACTAAGGGAAGTGGTTTACAAAATATATTTAGGGTTGTTATAAGGATGTAAATCCTACATTAATTCTGCAGTACATAATAATTTTTGACCTGTACTCATTACCTATGCTTTAAAGTTCATATCTTAGGTGTTTCTTTTAAAATGATGTGAATACAATAATGTTGCATTCTACTTAACATTATATTTTCTATTGTGTTTACTTTTAATACAAGACTTAGTGTATTCCTTATTTTAAGTATTCACCTTCAAAGTTTTCTTTTATTTGGCTTGAGAGGTGGAAAGCTCTATTTCATTTTTTTTCTTCATAGGAAAAAATAGTGTATATCAAAATAACTTGTTTTAATGTCTTACCTGTACAAATTGAGATCCAAGACTTTTTTTTTAATTTTACAAGTAAAATTTCAGATTAAGATACTAGAGGATTACATTGGAAGAAACTTTGTTGGATGGAAAACAAAAAGAAAAACAAACTAGTATGTTCTGTATATATGTAACAATGTTCAAAAGTATATTTCCTCCTATTGGACTAGTGCCCACCAAACGTACTATCCCAAGGGATGTAGATAGGTATTGTATGTAAGCACTTTAAGTAATACGCTTGGAGAACATGAGTTCAGGATATAGGGATAACTATTGTAATGCAAGTGCAGTACAAGAGACCCCATATCTTGAACTCGTGACTGCCAGGAATATTACTTATTGTGTTCTAGATAAAATTTGTACCTCAGCTGTTTGTGAGCTTCAGTATCACCACATCAGAGATGGTGAATACTGCCTAAAGTTTTAAACAATATAGCTACTCATGCCTACTGTAAAATTCAGGTTAGGTATGTGTCACTGGAGGGGAAAAAAAAGGACCAAGGCAAAGGAGGCAGTGACAACTTTATTTATAATCATATTATAGAATCAGTCATTTCTTTCTGTGAGCAGAAGTGACACAAAAGATAGCATAAAACTGGACACAGACAGCATTGATGAATTTTTTTCAAGAATAATTTAAGTGTGAAGCCCACTGTTATGGACAGTAAATATCCTACTATTTATTAATATGAGGAGTTGTTACTTACTCACAGGTACAAATATAGACAGATCCCTGACGAAAGTTAACAAATGTATTGCCCAAGCACAATTCAAGTTTTAAAATACTTTGACACTGTACTGTATATAAGATTGTGACCTCATGATTGTGATAGTAAGATATAAACCACCAATTCCTGAAATCAATAAGTCTTCAGCTGGTTAATATTTGCTATCCTGGGTAAATTATTCATCTTTGCTGTGCTCTCAAGATTCTTTTGTGCATTAAATAAATTTCCCTTGTATTATAAAAAAAAGAGAAACTTAAGTTTTTTTTTTTTTGTTTTTTTGTTTTTTTTTTTAAATGTTGCTTTTAGGAGTTGCTCTGTAAACACATGCCTTAGGATGGAAATTGTTTTTAACCTGTATTATATGATTTTTTTAAAACAAGTTATCCATGACAATAAAGGGTCATGTTGCTCTGAGTCTGTATGGAGAACTGCCATTTGATGACAATGAGAATTCCACACACGGTTACAAGTCAGAGCAAAACCCTAATTGTCTAAAGAACTGCAAAAGGTAGATACAAAGCTTTACACTTTAAGTAACATTTTATCTATCAGACTGTAAGTAGACTTCAGAATATTTCTAATAAGATCTAATTGTGATAAATAGTCTTCACGAGGATGAAAATGTTAGAAGTATTCTAGATGATCAGTAGTCTGTTTGGCAGTGGAGCTGAATTTACCCTGAGCAATGTCCGCTGCCAACACTAAAGGCAAGACCGTCACTGAGATCAAAGATTTTAATAAGATCCAAGGTATTCTGAACTAATCTTGTTACAATAAAAGTAAATCCTGATGGCATTTGCTACTCACCCACCCCAGTGAGTTTCTTTGTATATTAAGGGCCAGGACCTCAGCCAGTGTAAATTGGCACATCTCCATTGATGCAAATGGAGCTATGCTGTCCTCACACCAACTGAAGATGAGGCCCTAAGGAAATTATTAGTTTATCTGTTTTCATATACAGTATCGTCAATGTTAGGTGTAGATATTTTAAGATGACTTGATTTCCTCTTCCCTTTAGAATCTTTTTTTTCAGCTATAAGAAAGACTTTTTGACTTATGAAGGTCCATGGTAAATGTAACCACAAACAAAAAAAACACACTGAATATAAAAAGTAAAATTCCAGGACTGTTTTCATTATTCAAGAAGACACCAGAGTAGTGGTACTCTGTTTAAAAATTAGGGCCAAAAAAATTCATCCTTGGTGTGACTTAATTGAATGTATTGGAGCGAAAAGCATGTTACCAATCTAATTTACATTCGTCATTTATTCTGTTTGATTATTTTGTTCATTTTACTCAGCTTGGACAATTCAATTAAAATGAGTCAGTTTCACTTGTACATTGCTGCATGCATTGCTTGAATAGCAAACCATTTTCCTTTGACATTACTATTCATTTTTGTAAAGTATTTTTGTTACTACCAAGCCTAAATGTGGTGCCATAGCTACCTGGTAGTGTTCCTGTTAAATTTGGTAACCTTATGCTAAAGAAGGTAATAGCCTACACTAGGAAAATAATTTTAAAATAGATTGTCTAATCTAATTTGAGAATTTGTATAAACCATAAAATTTATAAATCTTAAAACAAAACCTTAGCTATAAAAAAAATGCTCTAAGCACACAGTATTTGAAAATGTATACTTCACTGATTGTTACTGTCTTGAATGACTTGTTCTCTCCAACTAGGTAATTTCAAAAACTGTCTAGTTGTGTAAACATGATCTTGTTTAATGTCATCATTTTAAAAAAAATATTTTGTACAACAGTGAGTAATAAAATGGATTTTTGGAAAATAAAAGGACTGCAAAAGTAGTTCATTCCTTGTATGCTAGAAAAAGAATAGATGTAGACCTGAATCTATGCAATATCAATTAAAATATGTACTGTTACAAGTTAGCCAGGGAGGTTACCTGATCTAATTAGGGGAACTACTGTAGTTAAATACTTTTCCAATATGTAGAACAACTAAATGGAAAACTACTTACCTACCACACCTGAGCCAAACAGGCCACTGATTTTTATGCAGAACTCCTCTTTGTAACCAATGGAGAATTCAGGTGCAGGAACAGTGAACCATGGCCACTTGGAGCTGTAGGGGATCATGCCTGCGGACAGCAATGTAAACAAAATGTCTCGCGGCCTGCCAGCGGATTACCCTGGTGGGCTGCATGCTGAAGGTTGCTGACCCCTCTAGTCAGTAAGGTCCAAATTGATATTCTTGTTTTTAAAAAGAGAGTCCTATTCAGATACTGAAATAAGTTTGTCTTCAGCTGATGTGTGGTAGGTTGAACTTTACAAACTCCATGCAGTCAGACAATTTTCTAATGATTACAAATAGATTAAGTTACTTATTCCAGCTATGTACGGCATTACCTTTGTGTCGGCAACACTTTACCAAATAGCTGCCTGAGAAGGAAACGAGAAAAGATGAGTGGGGCAAATGGAATGAAATAAGATTCTACAGAGCCTTACACAAGTATGTCACACTGCAGTCAGATTACTCCCATGCAAAAGACCACTCATGTAAGTTATGGTTTGCCCTCACTTCAAGCTAATTCCTTGTTTCTGTCACAGGCACTTCTAGTAAGTGAAGAGATGATTTTCAGTCAAAAGACTATTTTCCCAGAGGCAAAAATGCTGGTGATTGGGGTAGCTACATTTCCAATGGAGATGGGTTTCAAAATATCTAACTACACTATAAGTCAAGCCTTGTCTTTGCCTTACCCCTCTTTCCAGTTCAGTTCTGCTAACGTGGTATGTTAACAAATATTGCTGCCTCCACCCCAATGTTTGCTCCATATCATCCCTGAAGTATTTAGATTCAACCACAAAACCTTTGGGAATTTCAGTTATAACAAAGTGAATTGGATCCTCTCCACACCTCACAACATAGGCTATGGCTCAATAAGCCTTTATGTAACCTCAAGACCTACAAAAATTATTAAAATAATATTAAGGTTACAACTCAAGTACTTAGAAGTTATTAAATGCCAGACTTCAGCTTGTAGTGTCCAACTGCTTCACAAACATATCTTCACAACTGAAAGAGGCAGGTAATTAGATTGTATTGTAGTAAATATACACAAGGGGTCAAATTGAGGCTGCACAGGCAACCTTTAATTCTGACATTTCGTAACTTTTGAGTGTGACTTTGCAACCTTAATCTTTTAATTATGGATGCTACTCCATGAGCAAACTGAAAAAAGCTATTCCAGTGTGTGGAATCACATTGACACCCACCTGGCGTCAGCAGTGTTGGAACCTTTAGACCCACTGCACAGATCTCTGCCTCTTGAACTAATGGAGTAACTGGTCTGCAATTAACTACTGCTGCCAGTCACTAAAGGCGGACAAGGCACACACTTTTACAGTCCAGCTTGAGCAAATTTCAGCCTGAAAATTTGACCAAGATCTAAGCAAATGCAAATAGTGTTACAGTGGGGAGACTTGGGCAATCTTAATTATAGGTGGTGCTACCAGCTCCATCTATAATTCTTCTACCCCAAATTATGGCATTCAATCCATCACAACCATATCACATGAATGTCTTAACAGCTGAGCTAGGCCATGGTGCCATTATCACCCCTCTCTACCCACTTTGGGAAGATTAACACCACCAGATCAGACGGTGTGTGTGGACTGGAATTATGGCTAGCTTCTGCACAGATATGAGGTGGGAAGTGCTTTGCACCATTTACATGCTACCCCATCAAAATGTCTTTAGAGTAGGGGTTCTCAAACGGGGGGGTTGGAACCCCTCAGGGGGTCACAAGGTTATTACATGGGGGTTCGCAAGCTGTCAGCCTCCCACCCAAACCCCGCTTTGCCTCCAGCATTTATAATAGTATTAAATATATTTAAAAGTGTTTTTAATTCATAAGGGGTCGCACTCATAGGCTTGCTATGTGAAATGGGTCACCAGTACAAAAGTTTGAGAATCACTGCTTTAGCTCCAGTCACAATTTGGCCATTAGTCTGTTTTAATTCTAGTCAACACTATATCACCTGACAAAATTAATACAAAAAAGATAAAGTTAAGAACACAACAGCTAGATGAAGGAGGTGACAAACATTCAGGTAATAATCAAAAGCTACATCCTTCCTTCAATCCATTCATAAGCTCTCGGGTATCCAAAGGATCTGTGCATATTGAATGAGGGCACAATAGACAGGTTTTTAAAACCTTCCACAAAACTTTGGAATAGCTAAACTGCCACTAAAGCTTTTTGTTCGAGGGGCAGCAGCACTTCTATTACTTTATAGCATATTCTTTAGTCAGCAGCTAGTGATCTTGCTTCACACATTTCTACAGTAGTTCCTTAACAACTTGCATAATTAAAATTTACTAATGCAATAAAAATATTGACCTGAGATGAAAGCCATCAAAATGAAAGACCACGCTACTGTATGTATAGCAATACCCCTTCCTATTTGTTCACAAATATCCATGGGTTTTAGAACGTTATTATCTTAGTAATATGAACAGGACATTAATATTATGCGGAAAAGAAGTTGCTATGGATTTTAAGCCTTGTCCACACTCTAAATTAAGGACAGTGTTGCTAGAACCTTTTCCGTAACCACTGTGTCCAAGTGATATTTTTCCTGCTGAGATCTGCTCTAGTCAAACAATGCTATTTACTACTCCCCAGGATATTCTGTGCTAGATGTTTTTCTTTTTTATAATTGTGACAGATATAAAAAGAAATTGATATTTATCAATTTAAATTTTCACAGTTGTGGGAAACTATATAATGACAGTAGATGTTGAGATTCAAAAAGTTAAAGCTTTGTAACTGTTCAAACACAAATTGTCAACATCATGTAAACATATACACAGTAAACAGACAAAGGTCTCACGCAACATTTTTCTTAATTCAGTGAATTTTGATGATTATTAATGGAAATATTTTTTCGTCAGTTGGCATGTGTATGGGGAAATTGACGTTTACTGATAAAAATCTAATCCTTCCAAGCATCTATGGCATAGCTTGCACTAGCCTGTAACATGGTTATGTGGAGGGGCAGGAAGGAAACTCAGTTCACACTTGTAAGGGAAGTGGAGATAGCAGCATGCCAGCAGCAACCGTTTTTAAACATGGTGGTGGTTAGTACTACACTCCAAGGCCGTACACATTTATACAGTAGGTGACTTCATATGTGAACAGGATATTGATTGCCGAAAGTATCAGATGGTAACACCTGATCATCCAGAAGCATTCTCACCAAAATCATTTAATTTCATTTTTCTTCCTTTCATTTTTTTCCACATATCCTTTGAGAATATCTCTTTGCACTTACCTAGTTTAATCAGAATATATTATATAAAACAAAAAAATTAAAGGTCACAATATGACTCGGAGCCCCTGTTTTGGGAAGAGGCCACTGCTCTAACGGCAGTGGAAGGATATGTTACAGTTATGTCTATGTAAGGCATAATGCCCCTAGGGATATTTTTAAGTAAATGTGGCCTGCCCTACTCCCAGTACTCACCTTCTAGTACTTATCTCTACAGAGGTGGGGAGTGATAAGGTCCTGGCCACACTACCCCGCTATTCATGTATGCCCTCTCGAGAGCGGTGATTACTGCTGGAAGCACTAGCTGGCCCATTCCGAGCACTCCTGATTGGAGCACACACATTATGGCACGGTTATGCTGGGTGGAGGGGACTCTTCACATCTTCTCTTGCACCTGCACAAAGCCAGATATAATTTGGCTTTAAATTTACAATTTGGGTCATATGCCATTCATCTGGGGGAACTGAGCAGTGGCAACACTACAGCCTGGACTGGACAGAAAAAACTGCACAAGGAGCTTGTAATTCATATTCTAGAATTGTAACATAGCTAGATATTTTGCCTGAAACATAACTCATTTTAAAAGGGGAGGAGGAACATGTGAAGAGAGAAAGAAGAACTGATTTGATTTGAATAGGGAATTGCAAGCCATTGACTACAGTCTGATAGTTCAAAGGAAGTTGTTTTTGCTAGAAAAATAAGAGAGAATTTAATTTGTCAACAAAGCCAGAGTAGGCTTTGTAGTAAAATGAACTATGGTTCGATGACGTGTTGCTGTTGTTGCAAAGTTCACTTTGATTTGCTTTTGGAGGGAGATATTTTCAGTCCAATACTTTGTTATAGCTCTGCAGTTGCAAACATAGCTGCTGCTACCAGAACCAGACAGTTTAACTCACACACAGGAAGCATTTAAAACATATTTTTATATAAACTATACAGACAGACTTGGTTGACTTAAAAAATCCATTCGAAAAATGCCTTGAGCACAAACATCCTGTTGCTTTTTCTAGGTTTTTTTTTTTTAAAGCAGGGTCTTACAAAGGCATACAGAAGCTAGCTTTCTTACTCCAGATCCACTGTCAGGTCTGGAGCTGAGCTAGAAGTGGTAAACATCAAGCCTGAGCAGGCTGAGAACCTGTGTACTCTTTGCTGACACAGTAGATTTAGAATCTAGGGCAGCTGATAGCATCACTCTGGGAAGAAAGAGTTCCCATTAAGAGTTGTGGGGATGAAGACAGAGTGCTTGTATCAGAACTGGGCGGCCCAAATTTAGATAACACAGTAATGAGCATGTGTTGTTCAAAGCAGTGTGAAGTCAGCTTTAGACAAAACATGTTGTGCACTTCACTAGCTACAGCTCTGAGCTTGAGAGTCTCATAAAAAGTCTTTTAAAATATCCAAATGTATTTTTAAAATGTTTTCAAATTTGATTATCTAAACCAAAAAAGACAATGGCAACTTTGCTGACATCTCTGAAAAGGCATTGTCCATCTCCCAATTAAGTCTTTCTTCTTCCTTTGACTTAAATGGGACTTGGATCAATCCCCTGTGCCAGACAAACAGAAATAGGGTAAAGCTACAAGACCAGAACTGGGACTGAGCAGACTGTGCCTCTATCATAATCTTTATGTGCTAATATGTGTAGCACCTCCAGAGGTAAAGGAAGCACTCAGAAAGTGCAACATTGAGTGAGGAAGGGGAATCTCAGAAGATGGCTTTCTGCCTATAAGTTCGCCAGTGAATGCACAGAAATCAGATTTATATCTGCTTTTTTCTCAGTCTTCATTTCAGAATCATGCAACCTGTTTCAAGAAGTGATTTGAGATTCCATCATCAGTACATGATGTTTTCTGCTTGATGAGATTCAACACTTGTCCTGAACATTGTTTTGCTGCTACAGGGCAGCCGCCTCTTGCTGTCCAAACATGTTTTACAAACATGATTTAACTGGCTCTAATCAGAATGATTCTACTACTAACATTTCTAAGGAACAGCGATTGCAACATTTCTTTCAACATGACTAATTCAGGAACAAGATAGAACATAAATGTAATAGAACAAACTAGGGATCCATTGTGCAACTGATGTAGAGTATTGTCATGTGAGAGATACCTTATAAGGCTAATTTTATTTCCTTGCTAACGGCTGTGAGACCCTCTAGCTGTCTTCCTCATGGAAACATAGAAATTGCAATACCGAATCAGACCAGTGGCCCTAACAACCTAGCTCAAAGATACCACATAACAACAAAGCTCAAAATACCTTAATGCACCTAGCCAACTGCACAAGGCTGTCCATAGTTCTTCTTGATCTATAAATATGATCAACATATGCCTTGAAGCCTTGAAAGCCAATGTGCATGGCCTTATGTTAGCTTGCTTAGCTACAAATGTTATCATTAACTCCTTATCTTGCTTCCAAAGCCTTTTCACTTTGCTGCTGCCTTTTTTTTTTCACACTCTAGGTTGTGGCACATGCATAAGCATCCCCCGCACTAAATTGGAGTGATCATGAGATTTTCTACTTGTGCATGGAATCTGGCCTTTATGCTACATTTCCAGTTTGATCATTGGACATACAAGCAGAAATCTATTCTGTATCCAACGGCTGATTGTGTCTTTGTAGCCATAATCTGGTCTATAATGGACACGCCAATATACTACAGTTAAAGCCAAATCGTGAAATCCTTCCCTGACACAGATTAATACCATCCATCTTGTGGTGTCACAATCTAGCCCTGATTTTGTATACTGCATTACATATAAACTGGATCCCCAAATGCTTTAGAGGTTTAATTAATTTAAAGTAATTACAACGGTGGTTAGCCAAGACAGAGAAGAATAAAGAGGGAGAGATTAGATAGTTTGAGATGAAACATGCCAACCAAGAAATACCCAGGAAAGCTGAACTAGCCTGAACACACCGTGGTGAAGGCTTCCTCACACAAGCACTGAGTAAGAGGCAAATTGAAAGTGTTTCCTGTGTTGAGACGATAGGAGGGACTGAATTATTCAATGCCACTCTCTCCGTCAATTCACTTAAAAGCTCTCTCTCTCTTTGATTAAATAAACTTGTTTTATCTTTTATTCTAAATCAATCCACTACTGTGTTTGACTTGAAGTGATTATTAATGCCAGTTAAAGCAAGAAGTTGTACTTTTGTCTCTTTACAAGACCTTAATACTCTTCCGAATGTTCTAGGAGAGGGTTGGGCATTTCAGGGAAGATGGTTTTGGGGAAATTCAGGACTGGGGATGCGTTGGGGTCACTTGGCTAGTAGTAACCAAGGCTGGTGGAGATGAGAGTGTTACTATGGCTTCTGGTATCAGAGCTGCTGCACTATGGCTGCTCAACACACAATCATTGAGTGCATGCTTGTATGTTGGGTGGGAGCATCCAGACAGGGAGCTACAGCAGCAGAGCAGCATAAGGCACTCAAAGTTACAGGACAAGTAGAGACACAACCTCTCAATTGCACCCTGGCATGTAACCGTATCAGTCCAGTTCCTAAAAGAAAATAGCCACCCAATAAAACCCCACTGCAGGTAGCTTTGTTGACAGGTCCAGCCCAGAACCCAAGCACTGAAGCTACATAGAGACTGAATTACCTTCACACTCTAAAAGTAGTTCTTCCAGATTGGGGCTGAACCACATTTGTGGGACAAGATAGCATGGCTTATCTTGCCCTGACACTGCCTGAGCTGGACCTGTTCTGTGGAGAAATATAGATTAATTTCATCTTCAGGGCTGTCAATCAACACCTTTACATAAGCCCATACAAATATAAAAGAATGAAAACATGGAGCAATAGAGTGTCAGTATATAGTTGCCTTTTACACTGTTCCTGATTTGTTATCTATTCATTCACTTTAAGTAAGAATAAACCTGTAGCTCATGGCTGATACAATTCCCATATTCAAAACAAGAGATATTTTTACATTACTGTTGTAGTATAAGAACATACGAATGGCCATACTGGGTTAAACCAATGGTCGATCTAGCCTAGTATCCTCTCGTCCGAAAGTGGCCAATGCCAGGTGCTTCAGAGGAAATCATCAAGTGATCCATCCCCTGTCACCCATTCCCAGCTGCTGGCAAACAGAGGCTAGGGACACCATCTCTGCCCAACCTGACTAATAGCCATTGATAGACCTATCCTCCATGTTCTATCTACAGGGCCGCCCAGAGGGGGGGGCAAAGGGGGCAATTTGCCCCGGGCTCCGCAGGGGCCCCCAAGAGAACAGCTGAGGCTCCCGCCTCCGCCCCTCTCCTGGAGCCCTAGCACATCAAGCGGCGTCCTCAGACAGCGCCGCAGCATGTCTCCGCCGAGGCCCCTGAGCCCCGCTCCACTCCGACCCGCGTGGGGAGGGGGCGGGGCTGGGAGCTCCGGGCTGAGCTCAGCTGCCTCCACTCGGCATGGAGCTCGCAGCCCCGCCCCCTCCCCACACGGCTCTGAGCGGGACGGAGCTCAGGCCCTGCTGGAGCTCCCAGCCCCGCCCCCTCACCACGCGGCTCAGGCCCCGCCAGAGACATGCTGCGGCTGTCGGGCGAGGCGCTGAGACTCCGGGTGAGGAGGGAGCCGGGGGTAAGAGGCTGGGGCCGGGGGGGTTGGCTAAGGGGCAGGGAGTCCTGGGGACAGTCAGGGCACAGGGAGGGGGCAGAGGTTGGGGGAGCGGTCAGGGGGCAGGGAATGGGGGGTTTGGATTGTGGGTGTTCTGGGGGGGGTGGATAGGGTCAGGGCCGCCCAGAGGGGGCAGGGCAAGAGGGCGCAGGAGCTTCTTCGCTCCCGGTCTTCGCCGGCGGGAGCGGAAGGACCCCCCAGTGGCGAATTACCGCCGAAGCGGAACCCGCCGCCGACGTGCAGCCCGGTCTTCGGCGGTAATTCGGCGGCGGGGGGCCCTTCCGTTCCGGGACCTGCTGCCGAAGTGCCCTGAAGACCCGCGGCAGGGACCCCCCCCGCCGCCGCCGAATTACCACCGAAGACCGGGCTGCACTTCGGCGGCGGGTCCCGCTTTGGCGGTAATTCAGCGGCGGGGGACTCCCGCCGCGGGTCTTCGGGGCACTTCGGCGGCGGGTCCCGGAACGGAAGGGCCCCCCCGCCGCCGAAGACCCCGGGCCCCCGGAAGCCTCTGGGCGGCCCTGCTTATCTAGTTTGTTTTTGTAACCCTGTTATAGTCTTGGCTTCACAACATCCTTTGTCAAAGAGTTGCACAGATTGACTGTGTGTTGTGGGAAGACATAGTTCCTTTTGTTTGCTTTTGATGCTTAAAACAAGGCTTGATTATATACAAACGTATGGCTATGCAGTTATTTTTTTATTATTATTTCCCTCAAGGAAAGACCTAACATTTCTTGTAGGGTTTTAAAAAAAGGAAGACAGAAAAGATGAAAAGAGAAAAGGGGAAAAAGGGGAGAAAGAAAAGCAGCAAAGAGAAAAGGAAAGAAAAAGAGAAGCGAGAAAAGAGAGATGAAATGGGTAGTCTAAAACTCTTCTTTGAGAGCTTGTTTCCGCCTCTGAAAACTTGTTGCCTACTTTGAAATTGTTTCAAGTAGTTCAGGACAGATTTATATTAAAGACAATCAAAACTGGGATTTCTTAAAAAGCTTTTAAAAATATTACCATAGATCAAAACTCACTCCATATAACTTTACCTGCAATTTTCCTGAAAACAGGTTGTCCAGTTTCAGGCACCTTGAAAGTGAGCATTGCAGAAAAATAATACACATATATACATACAGAAGCCAACCCCCCCATAAGAGTTATTCCCCACTTAAAAAAACAAAAAACACTACTAAAGCTGAGGAGTTCAGCAAAGCTATTGTTTGTTCTACAATTTGGGCAAGATTGAGACCTTGAGCTAGTCCACAAGGAGACTCTGTGTGCAGCACACCAAGGTGTGAATGTACAGCACACTAACCTGCTGCATACAGCTGTCATGCAGACCCTGCTTCTGCACACTAAAAGCTCAGTAGTGCACTTTGCTATACTCTCATTTCAAACAGCAGGAGGTCAAAGCACACTACAGAACTTTTAGTGCACAGTAGCATAGCAGGGTCCAGTTAGAATGGAACAAGCTGGTGTGTGGCAGATTTACACCTCAGCTTTCCATGCACTAACTGACCCTGTAGACACGCCCATTATATCTCACTCTGCATAAGGGTAGCTCAGCTGTGCATGGCCACACATGCAGCTGTTGGAAAATCATAGTGCTAATGAAGCCTTTTTGTATTAGGCCTGAGTAAACCAAAGTTATGTTATGCTTGTCCAAACTGTGTTGGAAAGCTTACAGAACTCATTAGACTGAAGGCCGTGTATCTACCTAAGTCAGCTATTTCGCTTATCAGTTTTGTTTGGCTCCCCAAGTATATGTTGGCTCCCCAAGTGTATGCAGCTGCGTTCACATGTATGCATCCAAAGTATCTAGTACAAAGGGTCAACGGATGTATCTTGTGTCCCCTTCAGAATGACAAATGTATCCTCAACAGCTGTATGTCTCTTGTAACCCCCACAAAATGATATATGTATCCTGCGTACCCAATTATCCCCTAATAGATACATGTACAGGGTCTATAGGTCAACCAAATGACGTAGACAAACGTAGGCTAAGTTGTTTGTTTCGGGGTATAAAGGTAGGCCCATCTGGCCATGTAAGGTGTGTCTCTTTCTCTGGCACTAGCCGAGAGGAACACCCGCTCAGCTGACCGATCAATAAAGGGTGTGGTACTTGTCTTCCTGTCTCCGTGCCTCCTTGGTGTAATTAGGTAAGCTCCGGGGAGAACGAGCCCTTTTGGCTAACAAATGGCGACTCCACGCCGGGACTTCTCTCCCTGTTGGGGGCGCTGACCGGCAGCCGAGGACGGCTCAGGAGAGTGGCCACCTTGAGCTATTGGTTTGCTCGAGCTCCGGGTCGCCGCAATCGGCCGGGACGGCTACGCCCCCTCCATAGAGAACTCCAACCGACACGGAGGCAAGACGGTACCAGAAGAGGGGAGTCCACCTGCCAGACGTGGCCACTCCGGGCGTGGTAAGTGCGTTACCTCCTGGGTTTGAGGATTAACGCCCCCGAAGAGTGAGGGTTGGGACATTGGGCCCCTAATGGTAAAAGAACCCACAAATAGGAAGGTGTGTGGGTAAAAGCTTTCTGGTTAAGGTACCTAGGTTCAGACACGGCTAATGAATAATTCCATTAACTCCACGAGTCCGTGGGCCGTGCTGAACAATTACTGGGACTTAGAGCAGCCCCAGGGCTGGCTTTTCTTTTTGGTAGGGGTACTTTTGTTTCTTGTTCTATTGGTATGCTGGAAGCCAAAACTGTAATCGGGTCTAGGAGCGTGTGAACCCATCTTCTCTTCCCCCCCCTTCTTTTCCGTGTGGGTAAGGGACAGTCTAAACATTCCACCTCACCCCCTAAGGGTACCCCAGCATATTATATGTACGTACATTATGGTTCTAAAACCTGCAGGTATTTAGAGAATTGGAATCTTTATACGCGTGAAGATCCATCTAAACAATGCCCATTAAAAGGTACCTTTAATCTAGATAAGATCATATATCTCAGAGGAGCTTTTAATCACCAAAGAAAAGCCTCTGACACAGTGTGAGCAATTTGTCTAGGAATGGGTTAATTTGAAATTCAGCTTGGCAGAAAGATGAAGAAAAAGTTGTTTTATGCTCAAGGTCAAAAATCAGCATAAACTATGTTAAGTACAAAAAAAAAAAAAACTGCTTTCAGCCCCAGCTGGCTGTGGAAAAATAGAGACAGGCAAACTAAAGGCAGTACAAGTTACAGAACTGAGATTACATTTGCAAAGCTTAACTGTTTGGTGAGATCCAACAGTCTGACTTTGTGACGGATGCCGGTGTTGGTGTGGCTTGGTGACACTGGAGAAGCCACAGGTAGCTGACCTGGACTGGAATCTCTGAAAGAGACACCGCAGGAGATTCCAGGGTGTAAAAGAACAGCCCTCCCAAGAGCGGAAGCATGTTGGAAATTCTGAACAAGCTGTATACAGGATAATCTCCCGTCCACCTATTCCCCTTTTCTGAATGTTATATACAGACGTGGCCAGTCTGGATATGTGTAAGTATGGGGCATTTATATTTTTCTTGAGTGATGTAGGAGCATTCCCAACACTCTCCATTGTTGTTTTATTATTTTTAATGAAGCTTTAAAATTTGGTTATATGGTGTGCTTTCTCTATCCACCCCCCCCCACCGTCCTGCAGTGTCAGTTTGATCACCTGACATGAGGGATAATTGGTAACAGAAATTTGTCACAGTTTGGTGAGCAATAGAGAATGGGGGAACCCTGTAGAATTTACACCATCTATTTGTTTTACCCTTGTTGTTTTATGCTTGTTTTATTTGGTTCTGTTGGTGTTATATGTTGAGGATTGCATAATTAAAGGTGTGCCCATTCTCAGCTGCAGTAAGTCTGAGAACTGGAGAAGGGTTTAGCATTCCTCTCTCCACCCTGGTTGACCGGGAAGGGTGGCAAGTGAATCTACCCCCAGTCGTAGCAGGACTGGGCAATAGAGTAGTTGGAGAAAAGGAAAAAAATGTGTATTTGATAACTAGAATTAAGCAATTAAGAGCATAGATCATGAACCAGGCAGCAACTCAAACCTGCGCCAGGCCAAGTTGCAGGCCTTGAGACAGGACTTCCAGTTATAAAAGGAAGCCCTGGCTAAGCAAGTACCAGTCCTTCAGGGACTTGTTAAAATGTAACCATTCGTGCTCAGCATATGCCGTAACAGCAGTGTGTTTGCTACAAGAGGCAATTAAATAGTTAACGCCAGTGGGCCATGCGTTTTGCCCAGGTGGCAAGCCTCACGAGGGAGGACTCGGGTCGTCTTGTGAATAAAATGTTTTAGGAAAAAAAACAGAAGGGTGGGGGCAGAAGCCCATGAAAGAAACGGTTCAGCGCAAAAAAAAAAAAAAAAAAAAAAAAGGATCGGGCCCAGGCGGGCAGGCAACAGACAGAGAGCTTGGAGAACAGGTTGGAAACTTTTGAGGGTCTCGTGGAAGGAAGAAGTAAGTGAGTGTAAGCATGGGGATTTCAAATACTCAGGAGGATATTTGGAATGGCGATTTGAATTGGTAAGTGGCTGTTGGGAGCCAAGCAAGTGATATAAGGAAAGAGCAAGTGATTTGAAGGAGAGTGAAGAGTTAACTCTGTAGTTGCTGGAGGGAGTAGTAGTTGAACTTTGTAAAAATGCTAAAGAGAAAAGTTCTTGGTGTTTTTTTTTAAATGTTTGTAAATAAATTCAGGCAAAGAAATTATTAGATTGCAATCATTTGGCTATGAACAATTTTGTTGAATTAGCTAAAGAATGTATACAGTGCTGTGTAAATGAAAATTTATTAGGCTCTAAGGCACTATCAGTGGTGATGTTTTCTTTCAGTGTTTAAAAGCAGGAGTTAAAAGTAAAAAGCAAGCCAGAAAGCATCTGTATTAATGCAAATTATCTAACTGATAAGGTAAAAGCCACTGAAACCTGGGCTGCCTATAAAACATATACAAAAAATATGGGGTAATTCCCCTGTTTTGCCTAAAATCAACAAGGGTATTTGTATATTTTAAGCAATAATTGACTGCCCAGAAGGGGTAGACCTTTGTTTTTGTCTTTCAGATAATCAAAGAAAACTAATGCCAGCTAAACAGCATACAACATACCATGATTTACTGGCAGAGTAAAAATTATGTTTTGTGTTCTATGTTCTGTCTTGTGGTGTCTGTCTCAAGTGGCCAAAATTGTTGTGATTAATATTTTCATGGGATGGTCTGGTTTGAAATAAAGCAGAAGGCTTGAATTGAAATGCAGATATTTGTTTTGTTCAACTTAAAATACAAAGTGTTTGGATACATCAGAAAAATGTGATCTATTAAAGTCTAATATATTTTCTTAAGTAAGAGAAAGAAACTACATTGGCCAAATCTTTTAATTGAAAATTGTTGTTAAAATTTGCATACTAACAGTCTTTGGAAGCGAGGACATGAAAAGTTAACCCACTCCCCATATTGTGCATGGCATCCTTCTGGCTACCTCAAACTTCTAGCCAGAGGGCTGGGGATGGTGGGAAGCTATTGAACTAGAGGTTGTATTAAATAAACTCATCAAAGTGGGTGTGCTTGTCCTGGCTTGTTGTTCCAAAGCTCTGTAATAAGGTTATTTTAGTAGAAGGGTATATGTGGCATACATTAAATAATAAGACTAATGTACTGTATAACAGCAATGTGTATGTGTTCATTGTTAACAAAAGGTGTATAAGTAAAAAGTAAAAGTTTCCTTTGTAGGTTAAAAAAGGAAGCCAAAAAGGGGAAAAGGAAAAAGAACGAGTTAAATGAGAAAAACTTTAACTAGCAAGCTCGGTCCAAAAAAAAAAAAAAAAAAAGATACACACTGACTTCGTTCAAGGACACTTGGCTAACAACCAGAAAAGGGGGGCTGTACAATCTGCAAAGACACTAATGCAATGTGTTAGGTTTCCTTTTTACACAGGTAAAGACGCACTACCCGAAGACCCTAGCAGCCCTGCCACTCCATGGAACCTGGAGACCGGATCAATGTACAGGTCCACCAACAAAAGACTGCTTTGGCTCCACGCTGGAAAGGCCCTTATTGAGTCCTGCTGATTACCAACACCGCTGTGAAATGCCAAAGACTGACTGCCTGGACCCATGATTCTCACTGCAAAAAGACCCGTCCACATCAGGAGAACTCTCCTATATGATTAGCCTATTCTTTCTTCTAGTTCAACTGTGCTTCTGGACAGCAGGGAAAAAGGACAAGGTGACGTGCTAGCTAACCTCTCCCTTGTCCGCTGACAGACCTACTGTGCCTTTGAACTTTTCTAGAAGAATCAAAAACCATTACAGGCTGGTGTATTCCTAATCCCTCCCCTGTAGAATGCTGAACTACAACTGTTTGGGGAAAGAAGAAAAAAAACACTCACTCCACTGACATTGCCAAAGTCCAGGAATTCCTGACTAAAAAGGACATTGAGAACTGACCCTGGTGAAGAAACCCGAGGAATTATACACTGGCAGAAAAAAAACTTGTGGGACCCATGTTTGGGAATGTGGAATTACTTGGATTTTGGGGTTTATTCTACAGGCTGCGCCCTGTGTTTTGGATAAATCCTTTAGTATGTATTGCCCTTCCTAATTGGATTTTAAATGACATTGTCTTTATCCAGTTTTCAGATCACTTTTACATACCCAGATTGCTCACAAGGGGCTGCCATTAGCTTAGCACAACAAAGAGCCTGGGTTATTTCCTCTGGAGAAAGGGGAATTGACCAGATCCCTGTGGGCTGGGGCCAATAGTGTTGCAGTCATCTGAATTATTTTTCAAAGCCAAGAATATGCTAAGAAATTGGGCCAACTAGAAAAGGCCACTAGCCTTATTTTTGAAGCTCAGCTATCTTAAGTATAGGCTGGAGTTGGTAAGTTACATGTCATTTCCACCCTTAGTTCTATAACCCAGAAGTTACTGACAGAGATGGTATTGAATATCACTGAGGCTGGGAAGGCATTGCAGTGGGATCTAGTATGTTTAGAAATCCAGGATTTCCTGAATGCCCAGCTGATGGCCATTTGGAGTAATCTTGAGCACCAGACTTGGCCCACTGCCCTTACAGACACGTCAGGAGTACCATCTGATCTGTGGTCAGGGAAACATACTTGGACACTTTCTGGATGGAAGTGTGGACATTAACAGTGCTCCTTCCAAGCATATGGACCGGTTAGGGTGGGTGTGGCTACCACATACCGAATCCTGCCGGGTCCATGGGGAGGATGCATATGGGACTAAATTATTCACCGAGGCATCTGGGAAATTAAACCATTGAGTATGCCTACCTGAGTTATAGTCAGTGCCCCGATCCCTTAGTTGTTAAATGAACAAGGTTCTACTCTTTTGTCCATGCATTCATTCCTGGGTTGGGGGTGACTAAGCTTAAAAGAGCAGTTGCAAATATTTCTGCAGAGCTTCATTGCTTTTTGGCCTCAAAGTGTGAGAAAACTCAGCCAAAAGGTTTGGTGAGTATTCTCAAAGGGGGGAGTTGTTGGAAAATCATAGTGCTAATGAAGCCTTTTTGTATTAGGCCTGAGTAAACCAAAGTTATGTTATGCTTGTCCAAACTGTGTTGGAAAGCTTACAGAACTCATTAGACTGAAGGCCGTGTATCTACCTAAGTCAGCTATTTCGCTTATCAGTTTTGTTTGGCTCCCCAAGTATATGTTGGCTCCCCAAGTGTATGCAGCTGCGTTCACATGTATGCATCCAAAGTATCTAGTACAAAGGGTCAACGGATGTATCTTGTGTCCCCTTCAGAATGACAAATGTATCCTCAACAGCTGTATGTCTCTTGTAACCCCCACAAAATGATATATGTATCCTGCGTACCCAATTATCCCCTAATAGATACATGTACAGGGTCTATAGGTCAACCAAATGACGTAGACAAACGTAGGCTAAGTTGTTTGTTTCGGGGTATAAAGGTAGGCCCATCTGGCCATGTAAGGTGTGTCTCTTTCTCTGGCACTAGCCGAGAGGAACACCCGCTCAGCTGACCGATCAATAAAGGGTGTGGTACTTGTCTTCCTGTCTCCGTGCCTCCTTGGTGTAATTAGGTAAGCTCCGGGGAGAACGAGCCCTTTTGGCTAACACAGCCCAGAAGAGGAACTGTGTGTTGTGGGGTGAGGTGGGATCATCTATTGGCCCACAACATCAATGGATGACTTCCTCCTCTTAGCCAGGGCATCACATTCTCTTCCTTCCTCCCCTTCTCCAGGCACAGACTGGCAATATGGGGAGGTAACACAGGGAAAGCCTTATTTCCCTTTTCTCCCCTGCATGGCAGCACAGAAAAAGTCATAATCTTGCCCATGGACTCTCCCCCTATGTAGGGTAACATATTCTTGAACCAGCCAAAATAATAAAATATAGGCAGTGCCACTAACTCTGGTGATGTTTCATGTTTTTCTTAAAGCCCAAGCTCTTGGAGTTATGTGATCATATTAACTCTCATTTAATAAAAATTAGTGTGTGAACCCTAAAGGCTCAAACCAGAAGGTAAATAAAAATTAGTTTTAAAAATCTCATTTTTTCGGGGGTGGGGAGGTCTGACTCCTGATTTCTGAACACTTAGAGTATGGCAATATGGTATATGGTTTGAAAACTGGCAAAAGGATTGTGACTACAGTGCCAGACATATATGTTCCTGTTGATGGGGTAGATTATTTAGTAGTATATACCAATATACCAATATTGTGTTAAGGCCCATCTCATTTAATAATGTAGTCTGATCAATTATTGCAAGTGTGTGTAGTAAAGTTATAATTATTTTAAACACAGCTCCTTTCCCCTGAGGTGGCTACTTAGAATTCTTGATTGGGACAGATTGATTGACTGATTGGGGTTGATGAGACCGATGACAGAAATAAGTACAAGCTTTACTTAACATTCAAATAAGCCCACTCATGAATATAACTAAGCAAATTAAAGCTACAAATAGAGAGATAGCTCTTAGGATTATAGGCATACTTACATACTCCTAAGGCTTATGGAAAACAAAGATAGAAGCATGCGGTCAGTGGATTGCATCGGAGGGCAGGTCCCAAACTAGTTAATATCATTTCAGGACCCTGACAATCCCAAATTTAGGGACCTGGGTTAGAACTTTTATACTCTTTGTTTATATAGCTAATTGGACATCTAACTATATTTGCCCATGTTTTGTGACCATAATAAGGCTCATACCTGCCCATTTTCCATATGTGTCCATCATTTTACTTCTGATCACTAACCATTTGCATCAATCAATTTTTTAATAAATCATATACGTGGATGTGGTGTAACTGCCTAATTACTATATTGCAAAAGCCCCCCCGATTGTGCCCCTATTTCAAGATAACTTTTGCAAGCTTGTGTTGTAACTGCCCTTCTGGTCACTTGTTTGCTTCACAGAATGAGAAGGCATAATTCACAGCCAGGGTTATGTCCTTGGGCCTTGTTTGGTTCACTTAAATTCTTAACATGAATTTATCACACTAGGCCTCACGCTAGTAAAACATGCCTTTATATCATAACAAAGCCTAACAACCCAATTATTTGTCATCCTACTTGCCCCTGGCATGTTTCAAGCTAATAGACATTCAAATCTATCAGTATTATACCCCACAAGTTTTTTACAGAGGTATCACAGGGCCTTAGGTCAACAATAACTCCCCTAAGGATCTGGATGAGGAGGTCAATGAAACCTACAGCTTATAGACCGGATCTAAGTCCCACTGAAGACAAACAGGTGTTTCAGGAGTTGCTTTTAAAAGAGTGTGAGTAGTTTAAAGTTTTACGGAACAGGGAGGAAGACTCACAGAGGCCCAAATCCACAAAGACATTTCACTGGAAGTTAGGGGCCTAAATATCTTTGTGACTCCACACTTCTATATCTTGCACAGTGCTGTGCTGTGAGAGGGCAGTGAGATTTGCACTATGTCCAAAGACAGGTATTATGCATTTTAAATGGTCTAATCTACATTGATCAGATCCTCAGCTACTATAAATCAACACAGTCCCAATTACTTCAATGGCGCTACCCCCGTTTATACCAGCTGAGGTCTAACTCTCATTTATGTACATTTTAGGCCACTGCTATTCTTTAAATAGGAATGGGGATGGGTGGGAATGGGGGTACTTATCTTGATGAATTGAAGAGTTCTCTTTGAGGAAATAGTTACAATAAGACTATGAAATGTAATTTTTCAGAGCCATGAGAAATTAATCAGCAAAAAAGGAATTAATTGCTGAATCACTATTATAACAGAAAGGGGACAACTCTGTAGGTGCCTAAATTCACTCATTTGGGACCTACATTTTTCAGAGTAAAAGTTCCCTAGGCACCTATTTTCCTGCCGCTGAGCAGGGTCACTGCTGCCTACCAGCCACCTAAGCCCCAGAATGATTTGGGGGTAGTGGTAGGGATAGGGATAGCTCAGTGGTTTGAGCATTGGTCTACTAAACCTAGGGGTTCTGAGTTCAATCTTTGAGGGAGGCATTTAGGGCAAAAATCTGCCTGGAGATTGGTCTTGCTTTAAGCAGCAGGTTGGGCTAGATGATCTCCTGAGGTCCCTTCTAACTCTGACATTCTATGATACAAACTAGGAGAAGACTGGTATTCAGCCTCCTAAGTCATGTATGGGGCCCTCATGGGCTGCAGGGCTAAAGGTAGCAGTGCTGATAATTGGACTAGGGCTAGACCCAGCAAAGGAAGGGGCAGGTCTTGGAGCCTGGGCTCCAGCCTGAGCCTGAACATCCATGCTGCTACTTTTAGCCCTGCAATTCAAGCCTCACAAACCAAAGTAAATTGACCTGGGCTCTGAGACTCAGTGCCATAAGTTTTCTTTGCAGTATAAACATCCCCTTAGGAACCTTATTTCTATCTATATATATATACACATACATACACACACCCACACCCCACTCATTATGAGCAACATATCAGTGCCCTTTTGCTGTGTTGCTCCTAAGAGCTGCTGCGGTTACAGGGAGTGTTGTCTGATCAAAGGTATATGAAGCATTTAAGGGCATTTCAGAAGGGGTGGGGCAGGGGAGTTGGAGGGAACCCAAGCTTGGGGGGAATGGGGAACCCTGAGTTTGGCAGGGGAGCCCGCAGTCTGCAAAATGCCTGAGCAAGCCCAGCTGCCAGGGACAGGCTGAAGATGCTCCTGCTGGCTGCTTCATGCTCCACTCTGACAAGGGATGGATGGCTGGGGAGGGCACCATGCACAGCCTGCAATGGAGGGGTCAGGGGTGGCTCCAGGCCCCAGCACGCCAAGCACGTGCTTGGGGCGGCAAGCCGTGGGGGGTGCTCTGCCGGCGCCGCGAGGGTGGCAGGCAGGCTGCCTTCCGCGGCTTTCCTGCAGAGGGTCCGCTGGTCCCGTGGTTTCGGTGGACCTCCCACAGGCGGGCCTGCGGAGGGTCCGCTGGTCCTGCGGCTTCGGAGGACCTCCTGCAGGCGTGCCTGCGGGAGGTCCGCCGAAGCCGCGGGACCAGCGGACCCTCTGCAGGCAAACTGCCGGAGGCAGCCTGCCTGCTGTGCTTGGGGCGGCAAAATCCATAGAGCCACCCCTGGGAGGGGGACGGTGGCTCCTAGCCCACAGACAGTGGAGACAGGAATGGGGAAGGGGACAGGTCAATGCCCTGAGGAGGGGGGGTCCCTCGACCTCACTCCCTCAGTGAAAAACAGCTCATCCACACCCCACCGCTGGCAACCAAGATGAAGGGGACAGCTTAGTGCATGGGGGGAGTCCCTGATACTCCCCACTGCAAAATAGCAACCCCCTACCCCCACTGCCTGCAAGTCAGACACTGACGAAGGGAGGAGGAAACCTTCCAGCTGCATCTCTGCTGCTCCCCCTACCCCAGCTTTCCCACCCCAGAAAAATCTCTCTTCCAGACCCTCCCCCCAAAACTCTCCCTACACATGGTCTCTCCCTACACATGGTCTCCATGCCTTGTCAGGCAGGGAAAATGGATGGGGCTGTGCCCTGGAGCTGTACTGGAGGGCCAGGGTCAGGAAGGGAGTGGAAAGATGCCTTTGTGGAGGGCAACACCCCTCCATGCCCCACTCCAATATCCACCTCTGACTGTGACGTCACAACGTCACAAATGTTGCTCATATGCGGCAGCTATGTTGCTGTTACTGAGTGGACAATTCGTGGTAGGGAACGTGTTCCCAGAGGAAATGTTGCTTGTAAGCAGTGATTGCTCTTATGAGGTGTTGCTGAAAACAAGTATCTACTGTGCTTAAGAGTATCATTATGTATAAAGGGGGTAAACAGTGAGGTGGCAAAATTTGAAGACAATACAAAATTGCTCAAGCTAGTTAAGTCCAAAGCTGACAGCAAAGAGTTACAAAGGGACCTCACAAGACTGAGTGACTGGCCAACAATATGGCAACAATAAGGCAGATGAAATTCAATGTTGATTAATGCAAAGTCATGCATATTGGAAAACATAATCCCAACTCCACATACAGAATGATGGGATCTAAATTAGCTGTTGCCACTCAGGAAAGAGATCTTGGAGTCATTGTGGATAGTTCTCTGAAAACATCTACTCAGTGTGCAGCAGCAGCCAAAAAAGCTAACAATGTTAGGAACCATTAGGAAAGGGATAGATAATAAGACAGAAAATATCACAATGCCACTATATAAATCTATGGTACACCAACAACTTGAACACTGGATGCAGTTCTGGTCACCCCATCTCAAAAAAGATATATAAGAAATGGAAAAGGTTCAGAAAAGTTCAACAAAAATTATTAAGGGAGTGGAACAGCTTCTATATAAGGAGAGATTAGAAAGACTAGGACTTTCAGCTTGGAAAAGAGATGACTAAGAGAGGATATGATAAAGGTAAAGAAAATTGTGACCGATGTGGAGAAAGTGAATCAGAAGTTTTATTTAGACATTCCCATTGTGATGTTATTGACATGAACTGTGACCATATGGATCATTGTTGTAACCAGGGTCCTATGGTTGCACCAGGTCTTGTACAGAGGAGGTAAAGTGGGGTATCTATGGAAAGGTTGTAGTTTGTTGGTTACGATTATGCTGTCGGTATGTATGTATCATTTTTGTATTTGAAGTTATGAATATTGGCTATGTACTTGTATCTCAATGTGTTTGATTCTAAGTAGCCTCAGGGAAGCATTTGTTCAGCTTCTTGAGAAAGGACTATTCTCAGTAAGTGCCCACTCAAGGAACACTTAACTGACAATGGACTTTGGGAGATTCCCATCCACATCTGAGCTTTCCTGGGAATGTTCAAACTAACATGAAAAACAATGGCGTTGGTCTGCAAAAAGCTGAACATGGACATGTGACTTGCCCAGCTGGCTACAAACTCCATCTTGTTGCTGTGATTTTGCACAGAAGAACGAAGGTGTTTCTGCCCACAAGAGAGAGAATATAAAGGCCTTGGAAACCTTTCCAATTTGTCTTCAGCTGGCTCAAGAGATGGCTTCTCCACCCCCAAGAGATGGCTGAAATAAACTGAAACAAAGGACAGTAACTACGAGGGTGTGAGTGATTGCTGGACCCAGACTAGGAAGGAGTCCAATCTCTGAAAGAAGATTATTGGAACATCTCTGTAATCAGTTTCTTAATGTATTAGGCTTAGACTTGTGTGTTTTGTTTTATTTTGCTTGGTAACTTATTTTGTTCTGTCTGTTATTACTTGGAACCACTTAAATCCTACTTTTATATTTAATAAAATCACTTTTGCTTATTAATTAACCCAGAGTAAGTATTTAATACCTGGGGGAGCAAACAGCTGTGCATATCTCTCTATCAGTGTTATAGAGGGCGGACAATTTATGAGTTTACCCTGTATAAGCTTTATACAGAGTAAAACGGATTTATTTGGGGTTTGGATCCCATTGGGAGCTGGATGTCTGGGTGCTGGAGACAGGAGCACTTCTTAAGCTGTTTTCAGTTAAGTCTGCAGCTTTGGGGCATGTGGTTCAGACCCTGGGTCTGTGTTGGAGCAGACTGGTGTGTCTGGCTCAACAAGGCAGGGTTCTGGAGGCCCAAACTGGCAGAGAAAATGGGCTCAGAGGTAGTCTCAGCACATCAGGTGACAGTCCCAAGGACATCTCTGTGACTGAACCCGTCACACCCATAACACAAGAAACAGGGATCACCCAATTATTGTAATAGGCAGCAGGTTTAAAACAAACAAAAAGAAGTACATCTTCACACAATGCACAGTCAGTCAACCTGTGGAACTCGTTGGCAGTGGATGTTGTGAAGGCCAAAACTATAATGGGGTTCAAAAAAGAACTAGATAAGATCATCCATCAATGGCTACTAGCCAAGATGGACAGGTATGCAACCCCATACTCTGACTGTCCTTAGCTTCTGATTTCCAGAAACTGGGAATGAGCAACAGGGGATGGGTGATAATTATCTGTTCTGTTCATTCCCTCTGGGGCACCTGGCATTGGCCACTGTCGGAAGGCAGGATACTGGGCTAAATGGAGCATTGGTCTGACCCAGTATGGGCGTTCTTACTTATGTTCTTACCCATCTCTCCCCATATACTGTACAGGGAGCCTAGGCACCTAGCTCAGCTTTGTGGATCACAGTGTTGTTCCTTTGATTTTCTATGCACCTCAAAGTTAGGTGCCATGATGCTCAGTGTTGCAATGCCTAAGTACCTTCATGGATCCCCCCTTTCTGCCTTTACCTGGTATACTCATAGAGGGACAATCTTATCCTTAATTTGTATTCAACTTACAAGTTAAACACACATGCTGGGTTTTCATAAATGATAATTACATACATATCCAGTTATTGCAAAAAGGCTTAAATCAATATTGACAAACTGCATGGTTCTTATTTTCTTTCATGTTATTTTTTCCCAAAGGCAAGGATTTTCCTTTTCTCCACATCAGTTAGATTCATTTATACTTTTTTCCTTTTCTAATATTTATATATGATAACTCTGAGACTTCATGGTATTAATTTTCATAATTATGTGGCTTTCAAACAACTCCATTAATGTTTTAATTAATAAATGTTCTCACAAGTCAATTGCAAAGTTGATTTTTTCCCCCAAATTCACTTCTCAATTAACTGAGTGAAAAATATTTTATGTGCAGCAACTGAACCAACTCAATTTGTTTTAAAGAAGAAAAACATCCTTTATTAAGAATAAAAAAAATTCTACTACCATAGAGACAACATAGTAATCATAATACATAACCAGGGGAACATCAAAGGCTCATATCAATTTATGCTTGAGAAGGAGCTAGTATCTCCAGAAGCAACATCCCTTGGACCTACATGAGAAACTCCTGTCGAAGACTAGACGAATTCCACATGTGGAGAGCTTAAAAGATCATAACCACTTCCTTTATTTATATTTATGCAAGTGCTAAACCTGGTGTCTGTCTATACACTCTAGGCATCCTTGATGTAGTTTAAAATATATCACAAACTCTGAGTGCAGCAGTACAATTTAATATAACCCACCACTAATAAGTCACACAACCAAGGACCTCAAATCTCCTTCCCCTTCAACAATTCCCCACTCACACAATCCTCACCACTCTATTCTAAATTTTCAAATTTTGGGGGAAGAAGTATGATTATCTTAATATGCCTTGACGATCCCCAGATTCAGGCAATTTCAGACCAGTGAGGAAGGCGGTATTCTAACCCTAAAGAGAGTCCCTCATAGAGAATCCACAAATAGCAAATGCTGCATAGTTGTTTTGTGTCCTCCATCTTTCACAGTCTCCACCATATTGGGGTAGATATTGCTAGATCAGTGGTTTTCAACTTTTTTTTCATTTCAGGACCTCTAAAAATTTCAAATGGAGGTGTGGTCCCCTTTAGAAATCTTAGATATAGTCTGTGGACGCCCAGGGATCCACAGACCACAGGTTGAAAACCACTGTTCTATGGTTACAACAACCTTTCGTGAACCCCTTTAGACATAGTTTGAGGACCCCCAAGGGTCCATGGACAACAGGTTGAAAAATACTGTGCTAGAACATCTTTGCTATGGATCTCTTTAGTAGCAGCGGAGGGAAAATTAGCACAACCACTAGCCCAGGGATTATAGCTAGTCAATGCAATTTGCTTTTCAAATCTCAAATCAACCTCTACCCCCTTCCAATTCCTAAAATCCATTTTTCATCTGAAATGCAAGTTTCTTTTCAAAGAGCAGCTTCAGGCCACCTATTACAGGGGCAGCAGCTTGAGTTGAAGCTCAGGACTCCTGGTTGTCACCTTAAAATTAAAAAAAGACTGGCTGTTGAAATGAGTAGCTAGGCAGATTTCCATGAAGAAGAAATGCCATACAGATGGTGTTGCCTGATCTTTTGATTGTGTATAAATTATATTAATTACTTAAGAATTCCTGGTTAATACTCTAAGGTTTGACAGGTTCATGTTCCACAATTAGGCCCATTATTATTAGAATTGCTGTTCAATTGGGAACCCCAACGTGCATGGTTGCAACACTCACACTTAGGACAAACCTTCTGTATTTGTAATAGTTTTACGAATATAGTTAGCAAAGTGACAAACACTCCAACCCAGCAAGGTAGATAGAGAATGTGCATATGGGTATCCGTGTACTTACACAATCCCTTGCATAACAACCTGAAGTGTTAGCCATTACCATAGTTATCATCCTCGTCTTCATAACCCTGGCTTTTCCCAAGAGCTACATCTCCCAAGGCACATATGCTAGGATACAACTTTTATAATGGGTTATGTCCATGCCATTATGCCTACTGCATGTTCAGTGGGGAGTTTCAGCCCCTTTTCCTTATTTGTAGTTCCTCATCCTATTAATGTTGGTATGCCCTTCTCCCACAGGCTACTAGTCCTTTTATCTCAAGTTCATTAGCATATGTGTCTATTAGCTACCATAGTATCCTGGTGGCTGGACATCTGCTGATGTTCCTAACTTTAAAATATCTCAGGCTGGTATAAACTGGTATCTTGTGATTATAGGTCAGCAGTTTAGTCATAACAGCATTTTATGACATCTTATGATCTAGGGTTACTCCTGGTACACTGCTTATGCTAAGGCTTTTTGGGACTTACACCTCAGTTAGCTAAGGCTTGTAGGCTCATTGCATTACTTCATATGACTTACCTATAAGCTAAAAAGGGAGTAGGCTGTAGCTGAAACCCACGGAGGGGAGGTGGGAGAAGACTAGGATTGTGTGCAGCCTAGTGGGGTACAGTACCTGCAAAAGATTCATATCATTTGATTTCGTATCTACGCTTTTGAATGTTTATCTATGTTAAAATGAAGCTGAGCCTTTCTTGTTTTGCTCTGCCTCTGTCTCCTTATTGTACTACTATGTTTTGAATGTTCTCCTTTATCATATGGCGTGATGCATTGCTAAATTTAATTACAGCCAGTCATTTGCAGATTCAAAACAGCTGACCCGGAGATGGAGGCATATTATGCCATTCTGGAGATAACTGGGCAATATTTGGTAATTGTGGTTTGTATTATATGATCACCACTTACAGGCAATCTAAAATTCATAAACTTGGTATTCAAGGAAAAGACAGTGTTTAATGGTATCTTAGAGACTCAGGTACTTGTAGTCAATGAGCGGATAATGTAGAGACTATACTTCAACCATAAAAATAGCAATTAGCATAGTTTCAAAACTAAAATACAATAGACGTTTGAGAGCTCGCTAAAAATGACAGTTGATTTACCTGCTAACAACAAATTAGCTTGATCCCATGCCGAAATTGTAGTATTTTAACAGGCGTGAGTGATGATCTATTTCACAATGCAATTACAATATGACACATTCATTCAGCAAAGGCAGTACAACACAGTTTGCCATCAATCTGTACTATCACAATGTATGCAGCACGGATTGGCCACAGGATGGCAGTACACAACGTAAAACTGAAAGTTTCCAATTTCTTGCCCAAATTAAATTAAACTCAGATCCTAGAGTGCAGTCTCAAACCTTGCAGAAAGATGGAACCTATATGAAGCAATGTGATGATTTGTGAATTGCAAGTCTGAAATTCTTTTACAAATCGCTGATGGGCTGAGTAAAACTGAAAAAAGGCATGTACAATATCTAGACAGGCTGATTGGTCAGTGCCTATTTAAACTGTAACTTCAGATTTACAATGGTACGGTTTTAGTAGACCTGCTGCCTAATATATACGCCTGCTGCTCACTCAGCCACAGATTGGAGGAAAGAGAGATGAGCAGTGGGCCGGAAGAGATACCAGGGCAGAGAGCTAGAAAAGATGCAGGGATTAAAAACCGGGGCACAGAGAAAGATAGGCAAAGAGAGAGGGGTGCGAAGGGACAAGGATGAAGACTAGGGCAGAGACAAAGGCACATGGGTTTCTCTGGTCAAGCTTTCATCACCACCTCTTTCCTCATGTGATTCTCCATGCCTATCCCTGCTTTCCAGGGCAGCTGCTCTTCCAGCTGGGCTGGATGTGTCCTGACCATTTCCCCCCTATGCCCACACTGACTGTTCCTTCTGCTGGCATTTCTTAAGATGCTCTCCCACTCTCTGCAGCTGTGTCTGTCACATCAGGATCTGTGACCAGGGTCCCCACTTCCTTTTCAACACATTCTCTGCTTCATTGACCTGGCTTCCGCCAGACCCCAGCGAGTGGCATTCCCTCTTCTGCCACTTTCAGAGATAGCAGGCCCATGAAGAGAATGATCTGGCCTGAGAAGGAGAATAGGTGTGACTTGTGCTGAGAAACCTCATGCTGCCTATTGCAAAGAAAGTCTGCCAAAGGGAGCCTAGCAGCAGAGAGCAGGAAGCAGGCATCCAGAGAAGACTACCTCGGGTCAGAGTGAGAGTTGGGAATGAACGGCGCTGCTATGAAAATAGTCCCATTACTTGGAGGTGGGGAATCTCTCTGGGAAAAGGGCTTCCCTTCTCCCCATTATTGTGTTTTGGAGGAAGTTTCTCTCTGCATTTAGCAGAAGAGGAGGAGGAACTCTGATGCCCTGCACTCCCTTCTGCTTTAACCCCTGGTCAGATATGTGATCAAACCATTCGACCCCCCCAGATTTGTCTGCCAGGCAGAAAATTTGAAATCAATTTGTCTTGTTTACAAAGTTTGTCCATATGGCTTGATTAATAGGAGCAGCTCTTTTTCATTTCATAGCTTATGGTGCCATCATGTGGCTATTTCATGAGTTCACTCATTTTGAGCCACAGAAAGTTTTTCAGAGATTTCCCAGTTTCCCCCTCTTTCTATTTACTGTGGGCCAGATAGAACCTGCCCATGAGAAGATGTTCCAGTCATTTGACTTGTCTACATGGCACGTTACTCTGCACCAGCTGGGGTTTATATTCTAGTGCACACAAGTGTGTCATGCACTAACTGGCCCATGCAGACCCTGCTGGAACACACTAAAAGTTCCCTAGTGCATATTGACATTGTACTGGTTCAAACAATGTTCACTAGGGAACTTTTAGTGCACACCTCAGGAGTCCACACAGACCAATTAGTGCAGGACACATTCATGCACGCTAGAATTTACACCCCTCTGGAGCAAACTAACACACAGTGTAGACAAGCCCACTGAGTTTCCTTCAAATTCTTTATTGGGTGGGAAGACAGAATTTGCACATTTTCTGCAGAAGCAGCAGACAATACATCCCCCAAGCCTTGTAAATCCCTAGGATTCTTGTAGGCCTCTGGGAGTCACTGAAGGCACAGAGCCATCTGTGACAGGCAGTAGTCCTATGCCTCCATACCAGTTCTGGAACCACTTGCAGCCCTCTGACACTCCCAGCTTCACTAAAAGGGGGGCTTCTTACTCTAGTTACTAGAGGTTAAAGCAATTAGGAGTGCAGGAAAGATCAAAACTCTCTCCCCCGGCCCCCCAACCAGAGGGAGAGTTTTCCCTTATCTCCCTGGCTTCAGTAAACATACCTCCTCTTCCTCAGTTGATGCAGCAAGAGCTTCCATTTCTGTTTCAATTTTTAACCACTGCTGCTCCATGCCACCAGGATTCAGATCTGAAGATTTCCACTGTGGAGAGGAGAGCCATGGAAAAAGTACCCTAGTTTTGTATTACCTTTTTAGCTGAGTTCTCACTGGGGATTTATGCCCAGATGCAGAGCCATGGACTCAGAGAGCATGCACACCTATGGCTCTGAAGCAGGGATGGGTGGTGCCCCAGAGGCAGCTGACCCACACTTCCAGGTGGAAGTGCAATCATGTGCAGTGTTTCATGTACCACATGCTGGGTTAACATGAGAGGACTGTCTTGTAAATCTAAACTAGCTCTTTATTATTAGAACTATTTACAGAGATGCTCTAACTACAACTAGCATTCTTCCATTCTGCAACTCCTGCTCCTCCTTTCAAGCTCCACACAGATTGCTACATACATACATACAGGGTCTGAGCAAACCATACTGAAAACAATGGAAAGACTCCCATTAACTTAGAAGGCTCTTAGATAATGTCCACAGCGGTCTTTCTCTGCACACAAATATGAGAAATGTATTCCCTCTTTGACAGTCAGATAACAGTAATTGCTGTAATTATTTTCTTAAGCAGAAAATACCAATGGTGATGTAAAGCTTACTGAGTAATCTGTCATCAAATGCCTTGATTGTCCCAAAAGCTTTAAGTGTTCATGATTATTAACGTGCTGAGAAATCAGCAAGAAAAACCTGTCAAAAATGCAAAACAAACAGCAGCCACATGGCAGTGAAAGGTTAAAACACTTGGCAGAAAACTTCATGCATCATTTATTTAGTACAGATGGGATCGACAGAGGTACTTAGGCCCCTAAGTTGCATTTTTGGGCACCACTGCAATCCACAAAACTCCCACTCAGCAGCCGCATAAACCTATAAGCTTAAACTAATGAAGCACCTAAGTTTTGCAGTAGAAGTTCCTTATGTACCTTGTTTCTGTCTCTTAGCATGCACATTGCAACCTCCCTGTAGGCACCTACTGTGCCCCAGAGCAATTCACAAACTGAGGGAGAGAGAGAGATGTTGCACGTCTGCCAGGCATGCTCAGAGGTTACCTAACTCCACAAAGTTTTGCAGCATGAGCTTTCGTGGGTATTCTACGAAGAAGTGGGTATTCACCCACAAAAGCTCATGCTGCAAAACGTCTGTTAGTCTATAAGGTGCCACAGGATTCTTTGCTGCTTCCACAGAACCAGACTAACACGGCTACCCCTCTGATACTTAACTCCACAAAAACATCCAGGAAGGAATAAAGGTTCCCCTTATAACCTTTAACTTAGTGGTTAGGGTATTCAGCCAGGATGTGGGAGACCCTCAGTTCAAGTCCCAACTCTTACTCATAAGGAGAAGGGATTTGAGCGGGAATCTACCACTGCTCATGTGAGTGCCCTTATCATTGGGCTACAAAGTCATCCTCCGATGAAGTGAGCTATAGCCCCCGAAAGCTTATGCTCAAATAAATTTGTTAGTCTCTAAGGTGCCACAAGTACACCTATTCTCTTCCTCTAGTCCTATTACTATCTAATTATTGAATTCAAGTAATACAGTTTCAACAGGAGAGAGTGAGGAAGAATAATCCATAGCCTATTGGCTAGGGCACACTTGAGAGGTGAATTCTGTTCGAATCCCTTCTCTCCCTCTGGAGGAGGGGGGACTTGAATCAGGGGCCTTACATATCCCAGGTGACTATCCTAACCCACTAGGTTCAAAGTTTTAAAGGAGTTTGTCCTATTCCCCCTGTCCCTGTTGTTTTGTGCTGAGTTAGGTGGCCTCTAGCAGGCCTTGCACATGACTTAGGCAGCTGAATGTCTATCTTCCCCTGGTTTGTGAATCACATGCAGCTATAGCCACCTCCTTGAAGCCTGGTCCTCCGCACCAAACACAGAGAGGGAAGGGGCTTAGAACACAATCCCTCTCATTGACATGTCCCATTGGCTAACTTAGGTGGCTCCTTGCCTAGCATGTTGGCATTGTTGATTGCATTCTACAGAACCTCTCTCTCCCCATGCATTGTATAGGGAGCCTAGGTGCCTACCTCAGCTTTGTGGAACATACTGTTGTTCTTGTGATTTCCTAAGTGACTAAAAGTTAGGCATTGTGATACTCAGAGTGGTATCCTGTTGATAATCTCTTTTCCACTGAGGACACGGACACACACACACACACACACACAGAATAGCTTGTTTCATAAGTACACCTAGAAGAGGGATAATTAAAAGGGAAGTGCTTTTGAGGAATTCCCTCTTTGCCCATCATTAGTAGGTAAAGGTATTGTACCCTAAACACCACTTAACCACTTGGTTAAATGTATCCCTATAAGTAGAAATTGTGTTTATACAGCAGTTATCATAATTCACTATAAGGTTAAAATCACTTCCCTATCAGTTATTCCACTGAAGTGAATATTCCCAGTTAAGTGGAGAAGGTGCAACTTAGTTGAGATAATTGATGTCCCATTTCTGCCAGTGGTGAAATTTGTCAGTGAACTTTCACCACATTCTTTCCAGCTTTAATAGCATTTCAGAGACTAAGGGTTTGTCTTCATTATGGGGGTAAGTTGACCTAAGTTACACTACTCCCGCGATCTTGCTTAGGTCAACTTACCCTGGTGTCTTCACTGTGCTGTGTCAATGGGGGACCCTCTCCGGTTGCCTTCCCTTATTTTTCTTGGAGAACTGGAGTACTGGGGTCGACTGGAGAGTGCTCTCGATCCCTGCTGCATTGACTGCAGCAGTGTCAATCTCCCCATAGTGAAGACCAGCCTTAGACAACACTTCTTATCTTTGCAGTAGATGCTGAATTTAGTAAATATCGTGTTAACAGCCTATGTATAAAAATCCAGTCACTCTATCAATTGTAAATATGTAGTTACAATCATTTCAAAGTGTTCTTAATTTCCTTCTGCAAGAGAAATAAGACTATCTGCATAACCAGATCAATGTGAAATGAAAAAGATAAACAACAGCTTGCAAAATAAATATCATGAAGCAATTCCGCAGCAAAGCTTCAGTAACTACTACATGGAGTGGGCTGCCCTTAATACAACAATTAATTAATTTTTCCAAATGAATTATGCAAGCCAATATTTTTCTTCATTAATGTTTTGTTGGAGTCATTAAGTTTCATTAATGAATTACAAAGAAGCAATTGGAATTTTATTCTAGCTGATATGTGTTAATATACTTAACTTGAACTAAATGTGTATCCAGTATGTAATCAAATTTGAATTGATCAAATCAATTTTCCACTCAATGTCCTTTTGGAGTTGCAGCTGTTTTAAATGAATGTCTCTTCTTGGAGAAAATTCAGAGAAAACCCAGAAGACTACATGGCTCTGGAACATACCATTGTAATTAGGAACCAATCTGTGTGATTTTTATTAGGAGATCATCCCACTTCTAGCTACATTGAAAGTAGAACTAGTTAAAGTATTCCCTGTGAATAAGTTAGCTGATGAATTAAGCCCTTGTTTCTGTTTTTGAAAGGTTCATGATCTGTAGCTGAATTTTTTTGAATGTATTTATTATTCACACATATATGTCAGGTAGTTTAAGTGAACAAATTGTAACTTATGGGGTATTCATGACCTATTCACTATGACCCAGATCCACAAGAGGACTTGGGTGTTATGACATTCACAGTGCCTAGAAAAATCACTAGCATCCACCAGGCCTGAGGTGGGAGCCCTGGCTCCCTATACGACTGGGGAGAGAGAGGTGTCCGAATAGTGCGGTCTACAAAAGCCATCACACAAGACAATTGCCTCAGATAGCCAATGGGAGTTACTGACAAAGGAGTGTATCCTAAGTCCCAGCCCTCTCTGAGACTTAGGCACATCCCTCTGCTTGGGACTCACAGCCATGAACCCTTTCCTACAGTTAGGCATGTAAGTCGTTTCTTGCAAGAAATGTTAGAGGAGGAGGAGGAGGAGGAGCTGCCTCCCTTGCAACTTTTAGCCCAGAGGTTCAAGCATTTGTCCAAGTTTCGGAAGACCCAGTCCAGTTTCCCCCTCTGCCTGGTGGAAAGAAATGATTTCAATATTTCTCTAACCACTGGGCTATGGGACATCCTTATAGGAGTCTCAGTCTCTTCTGTTGAAGCTGTTCCACTTTGGATAACTACTTAAATAGTCACTGGGCCAAAGAGAGAGAGTGAGAATGAATTGAGCCTGCTGGTGAGAGCACTCACGTGGGAGGACCAGTCTCACTGCTCTAATAGCTATTTATCCAAAGTGTAACAGCTTCAGAGGAAGAGATGGAGAGAGACTCCTAACAGAATTTCCAATAGCCCAAAGGTCAGTAAACATATCCCAAGCAGTAGAAGACTCCATGTCAAATCCTTTCTCCCTATTAGGGAGGCAGAGGAATTGAACCTGGGTCACCCACGTCCCGGGTGAGTGCTCTAGCCAGTGGACTAAAAGTTAGAAGGGAACTAATGGCACCTCCTTCTCTAGCTGAATTGTGAATGGGTCCTGATCCAGTAGGCATGCTCTGATGACACCTACTGGATCAAGCCCCAGAGGTGAAGGGAAGTCAATCTGCACCTGGTTTTAGAATTGTGTTGGGGCTTAGAGTGAGCCATTGTGTGCATGCCAAGAGGCAGACTTGGGTGCCTAGTGAAAGTTTAGGTGTCAAGAGAGTTTAGGCAGCAGGTGAGCCAGGGTTTTGTGGATTGCAGTGGCACCTAAATCTGGGATTTAATTACCAAAGTCCTTTTCTGGATCAGGGCCTATGATTATCCACTGTTCTTGGTATGGCTTTGCTCATTTATCTTAGTCACATAGGTTTGTGCACATGGAAAACAAACACTTTAATAATTTTCTCATGTAAATATGGCCACTGTAAGAACAGTCAATTCCCAAACAATTGTGAGATTGGGTATGTGTTTAAACAAATTTTCACTCCGAAGCACTACTTATTAATACAAACAAAGTCAAATTGAATAGTCATTCTGAATCCAAACTTTAACTCTGTTTTTGCAGAATTTGGCCTTCTCTTATTATAACACCATATTAGGATGTCTATGAACAAAAGGTGAAAATTGCCCCAGTGTTAAACACTTTCTGTAGAGTGGCAGTATTTCTTCATAGACTGAACATTGACTTCACAACCAGAAACCCCTGAATTCCAATGCCAGCTCTTCTACTGAAAAGAAAACTACAGTATATTGCACCACACGCTTGATTATCTGGCTAGCATGGGGGGCATGGATTTTATTTGGGTAATCGTGAGTTGATAATCAAGAGGGCAGGGACCATTCAGCAGCAGGATGGCCTGCCCCCATGGCCAGGAGCTCAGATTCCTCCTGCTGGTAGTCATGGCCAGAGGTCTCTGCTTAGCCCTGCTCACTCACTCCTGTGACAGCAGAGCTGCAGAGTGCTCCTGTGCTGACACAGGGCTGATGACATCCAATCCCTGCAGGCACAAGGTGCCAGTGGGAGGCCCAGGGCCCCAAAAGAGGCAGCAGTAGCAAACACTTCAGAGCTGTCTATCACTTACTTTCCCAGGCCAGGGCATGGTCAAAATATATCCACTAGAGGTTAGAATGAAGAGTTCCTCAGTCCTAGGGAAAGGCTAATCCCTTCTCTAGGGCCTGAGGTAGCTGCCACTTGCAGACCTTTCCCCTGCAGCCAGGACTGTTGCTGCATTGTTATTCAGGGGATCTCTCAAGATAGGTCTTTTCTCCACTCGTGTTTGCCCCCTTTCTGAGCTGTCTGGCTCTTTTAAGCTCCTTCTTCAGCTGCAGGAGGCTCTGCAAGTGCAGCAGGGCCCAGAACTGCTCCTTATCCCCTTCTAGCCCTGCATGGGGTATATACTCCCCATAAAAGGGTTATACTATGTTGGAGACTTGAATATTGTGTAAATAGTTTTACTTACAGAACTGCAAGATTTTCATTTTGGACAGTGTATGCCTTTTAATGTTAAGGAATTAAGCCAGCAAGAACCATTGTGATAATCTAGTCTTACTCCTCTATAACACAGGCCATAGAATTTCCCCAAAACTTCCAGTCTTGTATTAAAAACTGCCAGTGATGAAGAATGGTATGATGAGACTGCCTACCATGGCATGAAGCCGATCTGTGACTGCTAGTAGCAAATATCTCCAAAGGGCTGGTAATGGGACACTAGATGAGGAGGGTTCTGAGTTACTACAGAGAATTCTTTCCCAGGTGTTAGACTCTGAGCATGTGGACAAGACCCAGCAGCCAAACTGGTCACCATATTTGGGATCAGGAAGGAATTTTTCCCTGGGTCAGAACAGCAGAGACCTTCAGAGTTTTTTGCCTTCCTCTGTAGCATGGGGCACAGATCACTTACAGATTTAAACTTGTGTAAAGGGTGGATTCTCTGTAACTTGCAGTCTTTAAATCATGATTTGAGGACTTCAGTAACTCAGCCAGAGGTTAGGGGTCTATTTCAGGAGTGGGTGGGTGGCCTGCAATATTCAGGTTCAGCTAGATGATCATGATGGTCCCTTCGGGCCTTGAAGTCTCTGATCTTTCTAATTTTTTCCAGTAGTTAATATTCCTCATTGTTAAAAATTCATGCCTTATTTCCAATCTGTATGTGCCTAGCTTCAGCTTCTAGACACTGGATCATGTTAGAACTTTCCCTGCTAGACTGAAGAGCCCATTATCAAACGTTTATTCTCCCTGTAGGTACTTAACAGAGTGTGATGAAATTATCCCTTAACATTCTATTGGTTAAGCTAAATAGATTGAGCTCCTTGAGTTTATCACTATAATGTGTTTTCAAATAGTTTAATCATTCACTGAGCTCTTCTCAGAACCCTCTCCAATTATTCAATATCCTTCTTGAACTGTGGACACCAGAACTGGACACAGTATTCCAGTGGAGGTTGCACCCGTGCCAGATACAGAAGTAAAATAACCTATTTTCTCTTACTTGAGATTCCTCTGTTTAAGCATCCAAAGTTTGTGTTAGCCCTTTTGGCCACAGCATTGTAGTGGGTGCTCATGTTCAGCTGATTATCCACCATGACATGCATATCTTTTTAAATCAATGCTTCCCAGGATAAAGTCCTCCATCCTGTAAGTATGGCCGACAATTATTGTTCCTATATTATTTATACATTTAGCTCTATTAACATATGTTGTTTGCTTGTTCACAGATTACCAAGTGATCCAGATCATTCTGTAGCAGTGACCTGTCCTCATCATTATTTATCATTCCTCAATTTTTATGTCATCTGCAAACTTTGACAATGACAATGATGATTTTATGTTTTCTTTCAGGTCATTGATCAAAATGTTAAATAGTGCAGGGCCAAGGACCAAGCCCTGTGGGACCCTTCTAGAAACACACCTGTTTAATGATCATTCCCCATTTATGATTACATTTTAAGACCTATCAGTTAGCCATCTTTAACCCATTTATTGTGTGCCATGTTAATTTTATATTTTTCTAGTTTAAATCAAAATGTCACATGATACTAAATCAAATGCCTTACAGAAATCTAAGTAAAGTACATGAACACTATTATCTTTACCAACAAACTTGTTATCTCATCAAAAAAGATATCAAGTTAGTTTGTCAGGATCTGTTTTCTATAAACCCATGTTGATTGGCATTAATTATATTACCTTCCTTTAATTCTTTATTAATTGAATCTCCTATGAGCTGCTCCATTATCTCGCCTAGGATCGATGTCAGACTGACAGACCTATAATTACCTGGAACATTCCATTTACCCCTTTAAATATTGACACGATATTAGCTTTCTTCCAGTCTTCCGGAACTTCCTCAGTGTTCAAAACTTATTGAAAATCAACATTAATGGTGCAGAGAGCTTCTGGGTGCTACTGGGGCTCACATGGTATAATTAGATTAAGAAGAGTAATTAGTGAGCAAAGAAAGGCAAAGTAATAGTGGGTTAAACACCCATTAAATTTGCTTCCTAAATTCCTTACTATTCCAAATTGACTGGTGTTCTGTATTTTTTTAAACACAAACTAGCAGTATTTATTTTTAATTAGTGCAAAATTGTACATGTGAATCTAAAATTATTCTTACTTAAATTGGGGAGATGAGGAGCATAGTTTAAGATACTTTGTAGATCGGCATGTCTGGAAAAATGGAAAAATCCAATCTTGGGAGAGAAATGTTCTCTGAGGCCACACAGTACTAAACTAAAACCAACATTATTTGTGTCTACGGTTACCTAAAGTTCTGAAACTATGTTTTAACAATGTACAGTCTTTTTTTTTTTTAAAACAACAATATAAAGATCTAGAAAATGTTTCAATCCACTTTAAGATCCACTAAGAATCATTTTAAAGTATATTAAGGATGTACACTTAGCTTTGACAATTAGTTCACTTTAATTCCAGTAATTATACAGTTACTCCTGTATTGTGTTTACTGTTGTATTAATTTGATTATAAATGCTAGACACTATTGTAATAAAATATGTATTTGTTGATAATGGCACATTTAGTACAAAGTAATTATACCAGAACTTCATAATTTGTTATGATGCTAACAATCATTGCAAAGGAAAACTTGGCATTATAGAAAACATCCTTTGGCATAGAATTGTTAGTGGCTAGGAAAAATTGATTGTAGTATCTTACATCACCATCCAAGAATTAAGATGTGAAATTGACTCTGTCTTGTTGAAAAAGTGACATATAATGGGCATTGATTCGAGGCTAAATTGCCCATTTCTGAAGTTTGGCAGATCAGCAATCAGTGCAAAACTTGAGGAGAATCACTTCCCTGATGTCGTCTGAATCCTGGAGGTGGCCATGGGCTGGGAGAAGTTAGAACACTGGTTTTGAGACCCCTAGATGGAAGATGATGCACTTTTGCCATGTAGTGAATAACCACATCTCTGGTTTGACATGCCAGCCATTCTCGTCCCCAGCCCCCTCCACACAAATAAATTTGTTGCCAAATTCAAAGGAAAAAAAGATGCCAAAACCTATTTTGTCCCTGGCTCAGTCAGTACCCAATTAACCAATTTTCCCTCCCCAATTAAAACAGGTCACTTTGTCTGCTCTCGGGTGGGTAGCACCTCTTTGGGAGATGGCCAAGCTGTCTACATTCCCAGAACGAGTAGAAGGAACCCTCTGCATACAACCAGACAACTTGCAACTCAGCCCTTTTGCTAAAAGGTCATCTCAGGCAGCAGCTGAACTGCTTGCTTCCCACACACAGTCTTAGGTACCTTTTGTGGAAAGTCCTGCTCTTTCACTCACCCTAACCTGATGAGGTGTCAGTGAGTAAAAAGCCTGTTCTGCTGAGTTGCACTGCTGTAGTTTTGCAATGTTAGTGTCAGAGTGCTGAGGATTCCTTAAGTGCAAGTGCTCTCTCAGGCTCAGAACAAACATTAAAAAAAGAACTCCATCGGTGACTCCCAATGCTCCACCATTCTGTTGTTGCTACCAGAGGGAGAGGAATCTTACTTAGAGCCTGGGTAATATGTGAGCTGTGTAACTCCCCGCAAAGTTTCTCTAACAGAGGCAAGTGTGGGTGGTAGCACTCTGCAGCTACTCTTATAACCCCCTTTTAAAGGAGTTCTCAAAAATGGAGAAACCCCACAAGAAAGTTAAGACAGATCCTGGCTGTATTAACTTTGCTGAATAGTAGCTGGTTTGTCATGTGTCTCTTAAGTCACTGTGGGCCTGCAGATGTGGAAAAAAAGCATAGAATCAAAAGAAGTAACCAAACTGTACCATAGAATCTCAATGCTCAAATAATAAGAATATAGCAGTAGGGATATACTACCAACTGCCTAATCAGGATGGTGATAGTGGCTGTGAAATGCTCAGGGAAGTTAGAGAGGCTATATGAATAAAAAAACCTCAATAATAATAATAATAATAGGGGATTTCAACTATCCTCATATAAACTGCATACATGTCACCTGAGGACGGGATGCAGAGATAAACTTTCTTGATACCTTAAATGACTACTTCTTAGAGCAGCTAATCTTAGAACCCACAAGAGGAAAGGCAATTCTTGATTTAGTCCTAAATGAAGTACAGGATCTGGTCCAAGAGGTGAATATAGCTGGAAGCTTGGTAATAGTGACCATAATGTAATTAAATTTAACATCACTGTGGTGGGGAAAACACTACAGCAGCCCAACATGGTAGCATTTAATTAAAAAACATTAATACACAAAAATGAGGAAGTTAGTTAAACAGAAATTAAAAGGTATAGTTCCAAAAGTGAAATCCAAAAGTGAAATCCCTGCAAGCTGCATATAAACTTTTTAAAGACACCATAATAGAGGCTCAACTTAAATGTATTGAAAAATATAGTAAGAGAACCAAAAAAGTGCTACCATGGCTAACCAACAAAGTAAAAGAAGCTGCGAGAGGCAAAAAGACATCCTTTAAAAAGTGGAAGTTAAATCCTAGTGAGGAAAATAAAAAGGAGCATAAACTCTGGCAAGTGAAGTATAAAAATATAATTAGGAAGGCCAAAAAAGAATTTGAAGAACAGCTAGCCAAAGACTCAAAAAGTAATAGCAAATATTTTTAAAAAAAATTAAAAGCAGGAAGCCTGCTAAACAACCAGTGTGGCCACTGGACAATTGAGATACTAAAGGAGCACTCAAGGACAATAAGGCCATTGCAGAGAAACTAAATAAATTCTTTGCATCAGTTTTCACCACTGAGGATGTGAGAGAGATACCTAAACCTGAGCCATTCTTTTTAGGTGACAAATCTGAGGAACTGCCCCAGATTGAGGTGTCATTAGAGGAGTTTTTGGAACAAATTGATAAACTAAACAGTAATAAGTCACCAGGACCAGACAGTATTCACCAAAGAGTTCTGAAGGAACTCAAATGTGAAATTGCAGAATTACTAACTGTGATTTGTAACCTATCATTTAAATCAGCTTCTGTACCAAATGACCGGAGGATAGCTAATGTGACACCAATTTTTAAAAAGGCTCCAGGGGAGATTCTGGCAATTATAGGCCAGTAAGCTGGACTTCAGTCTGGGGCAAACTGGTTGAAAATAGTGATGGACAAAATTGTCAGACACAAAGATGAACATAATTTGTTGAGGGAGAGTCAACATAGTTTTAGTAAAGGGAAAACATGGCTCACTAATCTACTAGAATTCTTTGAGGGTGTCAACAAGCACATGGACAAGGGGGATCCAGTGGATATAGTGCACAGGCGAGTCTCATCTTACGTGGGAGTTCTGTTCCGCGGTTAGCGCATAATGCGAAAACCGCGTATAGTCAAAATTACATTGAGTTGAATGGCGGATGGAATCGCCCGCACTACAAAAACAATATTTAAATTGTTATTTTTCTCTTTTTTTTTTGCTGACCGCAAAAAGCTGAAATCACGCATGTCAAATGCACGTAAGATGCGACAGACCTGTACTTATCTTTTCAGAAAACAAGGTCCCTCACCAAAAGCTCTTAAGCAAAGTAAGCTGTCATGGGATAAGAGGGAAGGTCCTATCATAGATCAGTAACTGGTTAAAAGAAACAAAGAGTAGGAATAAATTATCAGTTTTCAGAATGAAGAGAGGTAAATAGTAGTGTGCCCCAGGGGCCTGTACTGGGACCAGTACTAGTCAACATATTCCTAAATTATCTGGAAAAAGGGGTAAATAGTGGGGTGGCAAAATTTGCAGGTGATACAAAACTACTGATACAAACAAGATAATTAAGTCAAAGCAGACTGCGAAGAGCAAAAAAGGGATCTCTCAACACTGAGTGACTGGGTAACAAAATGGCAGATGAAACTCAATGTTGATAAATCCAAAGTATTGCACATTGGAAAACATAATCCCAACTATATATATAAAATGATGGGGTCTAAATTAGCTGTTACCACTCAAGAGAGAGATCTTGGAGTCATTGTGGATAGTTCTCTGAAACCATCCACTCAATGTGCAGTGGCAGTCAAAAAAGCAAACAGAATGCAGGGAATCATTAAGAAAGGGATAGATAATAAGACAGAAAATATCATATTGCCTCTATATAAATCCATGGTACAACCACATCTTGAATACTGTGTGCAAATATGGTCTCCACATCTCAAAAAAGATACATTAGAATTGAAAAAGGTTCAGAAAAAGGTGAAAAAAAGTTATTAGGAGTATGGAACAGCTTCTGTATGAGGAGAGATTAAAAAGACTGGGACTTTTCAGTTTGGAAAAGAGATGACTAAGAGGGGATATGATAGAGGTCTACAAAATCATGATGAGTGTGGAGAAAGTAAATAAGGAAGTGTTATTTACTCCTTCTCATAACACAGGTACTAGGAGTCACCAAATGAAATTAATAAGCAGCCGGTTTAAAACAAACAAAAGGAAGCATTTCTTCACACAACACACAGTCAAACTGTGGAACTCTTTGCCAGAGGATATTGTGAAGGCCAAGACTATAACAGGGTTGAAAAAAAGAACTAGATAAATTCATGGAGGATATGTCTGTCAATGGCTATTAACCAGGATGGGCAGGGATGGTGTCCCTAGCATCTGTTTGCCAGAAGCTGAGAATGGGCGACAGGGAATGGACCACTTGTTGATTACCTGTTCTGTTCATTCCCTCTGGGGCAGTTGGAATTGGCCATTGTCGAAAGACAAGATACTGGGCTAGATGGACCTTTGGTCTGACCCAGTATGACCATTCTTATGCTCTTAAAGAGACTTTTGCCTTGGAAATGAAGTAATATTCAACACACTAACCTTTCCAGGGTGTACTTTCAGAGTCTAAATGCTAGCTGGAAAGTGAATGAAATGAGTTATAAAGGCTAAATCTGTTTGTGACTGGAAGGTGGGACATTAAAACATCATAAAACAGCCTACCCCCCCCGATGATTTCTATGAAGAATCATTTCCTTCTGCAACATGTAAGTCAACGTCTCAGTCATGTCTGAAGGCATTATATTCGCTTCATAACATAGTGGCCCAGATCCCCTAGAGATACAGATTCCAGGCCCTTTGTGCCATGTGTTGACACAAAGATGGAAAAGACTAGAGACAACTGGCCAACAGAGAATTGCTCTGGGGTAGGGAACTCTGCTGGTGTAGATGTTGGATCTTGATTTGGACTCCGCTACTGCACACAGGTGTGTATGGATGGGGGCAGGTGTATTGGAGTTCCGCTATGCTAATCCACCATTTTTGTATTTTAAAGTAGCCCAGCAGCTGATATAAGTGTCTTCAGGTCAGGGGCCGATGTAGACTGGCCCTCAGGCTCACGGAGCTGTAAAGGAATGCAGAGCTCAAGGCTATACACAACTACTAAAAATCTCAAGTCTGAAGAGTGCCCCAGAGCTCAAGTCTAGTGTATTGCAACGCAATGTGAATGGTGTAACACATGATGTACGTACAACGTAATAGATGTGTGGTCAATCATATCAATTTAGTATTTCACAATGGTTCTCTTTTTAGTGGGCACGACTATCAACTTTGGATCCTGATTCCCAGCATGTGCTCACTTACCTTCTACAGTTTCCTGGTCTAAAACCCATTAAACAAACAAGTGACCACTTGCACTCTTCTGCATCATTTCCAGTCTCAGATCAGAACACTTTTCCTGTAACATTACAGATAATGTCTCAGTTTAGTTTAAGCCAATCTCTATTAAGAATTGTACTTTTTCTTTTAGTTTTATGTTAAAGTTTTCCTACCATACCTTATCTAGACGGGAGCTGTGCATTAATTGATATAAAATCTCCTGGAAAAGTAGATTCCTCCAAGGATTCTCTTTGAACATTCTTGTTTAAAGATGCCCACAGGGAGACAGGCTAGAAACTTTCTCACAGAACCACCCATGATACCAACTGCCTCTGGGAATCTCCCCTGGTCTATATGTAGCCTCATGGTGTGAACAATCATTTAATCTTGCCTCCCAGTACCCTCAGGGTTGCAAACTGTTTCAACAAATTCAGCTGGGACAGCAGACTAATTTATGGAGCTCCTGAAGACTGGGAAATACATTTTCATGTTTCCTAGTGACTAGAGATTTTTCACTGAGGCCTGCCTGAAGCTGCCCACAACTACTAAAAATCTCCTTAAGTCTGAAGATTGCCTTGGAGGAGGGAGCTGCTGGAATGGAAAAAGTGCCTTAGAGAAGATCACTTCTTTTTGAGCTTGGAAATTACATCACAAAAGGAGACTCAAATAACACTTTCCACTCTCTTTTGTCATCCAAATGGGATAGAATGCCTCATGGGGCCCACTTAAAAACAATCCCTTCATGGAGAAAACTTGTCTGCATCCTGTAGACTGCTTAGTGTTTGGTCAAGAAACGTATATATCGCTTCATATTATTTTGTACTACAGTCATTCATGGGATTCATCCGAGACTCTGGATATGTCCAGGGATAGAGGAGGATTGAAGGGGAGGGGACAAAAAATAGGGAGCCATATACTTGGTTATGGATGAGGTGCACACACAAGTCCCCCTAGCTCATCTTTGCATTCGCTCAACCCTGGGTTCACTGTGCCCCAGGCTAACACATCTAAGGGCTTGGCTACACTTACAAATTTGCAGCGCTGCAGCAGGGTGTGAAAACACACCTTTTGCAGCGCTGCAAATTGCGGCGCTACAAAGCGCCAGTGCAGTCAAAGCCCCAGCGCTGGGAGCCGCGCTCCCAGCGCTGTCCGTTATTCCCCACAGGGAAGTGGAGTACGGACAGCGCTGGGAGAGTTTTCTCCCAGCGCTGGCGCTTTGTTTACACTTAGCGCTTCAAAGCGCTGCCGCGGCAGCGCTTTGAAATGCAAGTGTAGCCAAAGCCTCAGGCTCTGAAATGGCAGCTGCAGATGTTATAGCATCAGGTGTTCCTGCTACAACCCTGGGGTTCCAGCCTCACTCCTGCCTGTAGGGTAAGAACCTCCACTCTGACTCTATACCAGAAGGTTTTCCCCTGGCACTGGGGTTATCCTCCTGAGGCCAGATATGACAGCTTTATGGGTAGAATCTATCAGAGGATCTGGCTCAGAGGCGTCTCTTCAAGTTTTGCCATTTGCTAAGGCTCAAAGAATTCTAGGGGGAAGCTCATCAAGCAACCTGTGATTTAGATTCATATCGCTCCTGGTGAGGGAGAAGCAGAAGGGAGGGTGTGGGACCATTGTTTAAGCTCATGGTTAGCACATCCCTTAAGGATGGAAAAATGAGACTATTATTAGATCTTTGCTCAAAAAGCCACACATTTCTTGCACTAACCAATCCAGGAGCTATTGCCATGACTTGAGTCTTCTATTTTTAGTGAAGATTGTTTAAAAGAGAAGGCAGCTTCACCAATACCTGGATGCCTTCAGACTCATTAATAGCAGTGAATTTGGGTTTAAGCTTGAGTGTATTCGAGACTAAGCTGATTGAACACTATAATCCAAGGTCAAATGCCCATGCTGATCCTTTTAGATCTGTCAGTTGATGTCAGTACTGCCATCCATGACATACTAACGATGTGCCTGCAGACTCTTCCATTGTAGATGGAACGTCTGTTAGGGGGGTCTGCTATCTTCTTTGAGAGATTCCATAAGGTGTTATTGGGAAATTGTTCATTGGCCAAAGAGCTCTTTCACACAGGGTTCCACATGATTCTGGTTCCATCACTCTTTTTATTTCACAAATAAGTGGGGGCACTAAGGAAGGTCAGTAAGTAAATATGAACTTTGGTATGCCCACTATATGAATGACACCAGTATCTGAATTTCCATCTCATCCATGGTCCACTTGGTGCAATTGAGTGCCTTATAGAGTTAAGTAAGGATGAGGGCAAATGGGCTGATACTCAATCTCGATAAAACAAAGGATATACTTTTACAGAGTTGCAGTGGGAAGAACTGGCAAAGGTTATTTCAGCTACCTTCACTGGGGTAGCTTGCCTCATTCTGGTCACATACATAGCAACAGTACTCAAGAGCATCGTTTTCCCCATCTACACATGCTTAGAATGTTGCAACCTTCTTCTTAGGTGTAGTCCATTCTACAGTTATCCATACCTTTTCATCTTGACACTGAATTACTGTAATATGTTCCATCTGGTACTTTATCCATAACCCATTCGGATACCAACTAGTGCAGAATGAGGCTTCACCATTGCTTAGAGGAATTTTCCCTATGTTGTAATCTGCACTGGCTGCCACCTTATTTCTAGGGGCAATTTATGGTATTGGTTTAAATTTGTAAAGTGCTAAATAATCTAGGCCCTGCCTCACATCTCTTCATAAAATACCATGAATCACAGAATCATAGAATATTAGGGTTAGAAGAGACCTCAGGAGGTCATCTAGTCCAACCCCCTGCTCAAAGCAGGACCAACACCAACTAAATCATCCCAACTAGGGCTTTGTCAAGCTGGGCCTTAAAAACCTCTAAGGATGGAGATTCCACCACCTCTCTAGGTAACCCATTCCAGTGCTTCACCACCCTCCTAGTGAAATAGTGTTTACTAATATCCAACCTAGACCTCCCGCACTGCAACTTGAGACCATTGCTTCTTGTTCTGTCATCTGCCACCACTGAGAACAGCCTAGCTCCATTCTCTTTGGAAACCCCCTTCAGGTAGTTGAAGGCTGCTATCAAATCCCCCCTCACTCTTCTCTTCTGCAGACTAAATAACCCCAGTTCCCTTAGCCGCTCCTCGTAAGTCATTCGACCCAGCCTGCTAATCATTTTCGTTGCCCTCTGCTGGACTCTCCAATTTGTCCACATCCCTTTTGTAGTGGGGAGACCAAAACTGGATGCAATACTCCAGAGGTGGCCTCACCAGTGCTGATAGAGGGGAATAATCACTTCCCTCTATCTGCTGGCAATGCTCCTGCTAATACAGCCCAATATGCCATTGGCCTTCTTGGCAACAAGGGCACACTGCTGACTCATATCCAGCGTCTTGTCTGCTGTAATCCCCAGCTACTTTTCTGCAGAACTGCTGCTTAGCCAGTCGGTCCCAGCCTGTAGAAGTGCATGGGATTTTTCCTTCATAAGTGCAGGACTCTGTAGTTGTCTTTGTTGAACCTCATCAGATTTCTTTTGGCCCAATCCTTCAATTTGTCTGGGTCACTATCTCTACCCTACAGCGTATCTACCTCTCCCCCGCCCCCAGCTTAGTGTCATCTGCAAATTTGTTTTAAACAAAATCTTTGGGGCCTGTTCCACTCTAGACTTTGTTTTAAATTTTATTTCCTTAAACTTACCATTGTTACCCCCAGGGTGTTTCCCCCCTGGTAATAGTAACAGAGGTAGCACTTGTATAGACTGGCTGCTGCTGGTCCTTTCAATGGCTTCATTGGGACTACTTGTGAGGGAAGGTACCAGTCAGCTGACTAAGGCTATCAGAATCTGGTCCCTTGTCTTATTATTTTAATACTTTCCTTATATTTGCAGTCTCCATCTACTTGCTCTAATTCACATTTTTGGAGAGTGGGGGGGTCCCTCTTACACTTTTTCCCCCCTGAATATGCTGTTCCACTTGAACATGCTGCAAGTTAATCTCTTCTGCTATTTATTTTTTCCATCCACTGGACTGGATGATTCTATAGTGCAGGGATCAGCAACCTTTGTTTACCTGCTGTGGCCGCTGGTTCAGCCGATCACAGCTCCCACTGGCTGCGGGTCGCTGTTCCAGGCCACTGGGGGCTCCGGGAAGTGGTGCTGGCTGACGGATGTGCTGGCCCTGCTATAGTGCAATATAATTTAAGTTTTTTGTGTAGGTAGATAAAATGCATTTAAGCTGAAAGATCATGGACTCAAGTCCCAGACTAAGATTTAGGCTCATACCCAATACATTACACTATTAAAAGTAGTAAAAGGAGATGCAGCACAATTGGAGTTACCCTTTGGAGGTGGCATTAGCTGAAATTCCTTCTCCCTGTCTCATAGACTTTAAGCTCAGAAGGGACCATTATGATCATTTAGTCTGACCTCCTGCACAATGCAGGCCACAGAATCTCGTCCATCCACTTCAATAACAAACCCCTAACCTATGTCTGAGTTACTGAAGTCCTCAAATTGTGATTTGAAGACCTCAAGCTGCAGAGAATCCTCTCTTTTTTACTCTAACTATCTACTCTTATTCTAACTTTATTACTCTTACTTGCCATGATCAACTTTGACACTCTCAATACAGTAGACCCTGATTTCCAGGATTGTGTTTGAGCTATTGTTGAGCACAAAATGATGGTCACATTTGTCCACACAATTACTTGCTAGCATTTCAATAATTTACTCTGTGAAATACTTTCAGATTCATAAAGGATGAACAGCATTATAGTAAACTAAAATCTATAACCCCTTGGAAACTGGAAACTGAAATAAATTTCTTTGCTAATTTTCTTTCCCTTTATCACGCATGTGCAGACATAAACACAGGTATTGCATGTGATGTTGGGTTGCTAATTTGCTGTGCTGCTGGTTGGCATCTTTGTAGAGGGGAGAAAGGGGAAAAATAAATTATACAGATTTTAGGCATGTAAGAAACTTCAAGGCTGTGGGTCTAATTTTTGGCCCAACATCTCTACATGTGTTGTATTTTCAGAAATAATTTGCTATCATTTTTTTCAGTCCATTCATTAAAAAAAATGTATCTTGTCATTTAATTGACATTCATTTTATTTGTACTGAGTATATACTCTCTATGGGTTTATGCCATAAAGTCTGTCGCAGCCTGTAGGAAAATTGAAATTTCAATCTAAGCTGGAGATTGTCTGAAGTTCAGAAAAAGTAGGCTTTTTGGGGAAAAACAGCATCTCATAAAAACGCTCTTACATCCCCCCTGCCTACCACAAGACGCCCTTGTTTTATTTCTAGCTTTCTGAAAGATTGTCTTCCCATCAGCAACAATTTTGAATAATCAGCCTTTTGAATCTGTGTGTATTAAGGTATAGCAAGGTTCTAAAGCCAGCTATGCATTTTATATGCCAGGATCTTACAGCAGCTGGAGATTGACAGAGTGAAATTGTGCTCCAGCCCCAGCTCTATATGCACTTTCTATCCCAATGGCTGTGATTGGGGGAGGAGCGGGCAGATTAGGTGGAGTGGGCTATGCCAGATGTATGCCACCTGTGGAGTTCTCCATGCTAGGGAAATCCTCAGTGGGCCTGAAAAACCAGCTTATAGACCAAAGGTGTTTTGTTGGGACCAAGGATCTGGTCTTAAATGCATTTCACTATACAGAATACCCAGGCAGACATACAATTACAGTAGCAAAGTAAAAACAGTTCCTTGTCGCATGCCATTTATTTTTTTAATCTGAAATTAACTAACGTATAGGTGAAACTATGGGGGGAAAATAGAAGGAATAAACCCATACTGAATATACAGAGTAATAATTTCTTGTCACAATTAATTATACTACTAATTCACAATCTAAGAAAAAGAACCATTCACTTACTAGTTCAAAAGCCATTACTGCAGTACTCATAAAGCAAATATGGCCTTTAATATCCTTGTCTCTCTTGTTTATCAGATGTAGCCTTTTGATAGGCTGTATTGTGTAATTTCCATGATATACATAAAATTTTTACAATTATTTAAGCAGAATAAATAGCAAAGTTGATGATTTGAACATGTATCTGTTTTCTTCTAATTATCAAACTAGATTAATGTTGAACTAAATCAGTTCTTGTCTGAAATGACTAAGGAAAATGTTGGCATGGGACTTGAAATAATAAAATTATTCTTTTATTTACATTTCCAGGCCAAGTAAAGAACCAAACTCCAATATGTACTGTAGGTCCCCAGTAGGCAGACTGAGAGAGACATTCGTTATGTTGTTACCTGAAGTCTTAGGGCCCCATTCTCCCTTACGATGGAATAATCCAACTCACTGAGTTAAATTCTCTGTTGGTAGGTGTGATGCTGTATGATTGGAACATGACCATTTATATCACTAATATTGCCAGCTGGATAATTGCAACAAATCTTGTACAAAGTATGTCATATAAGGTGTCAATGGAAAAGTTATGATTTTCTGAGTATGATTATCCTGTTTATATCCATATATCATCTATGTATCTAAAGTTATGAATATTAACTATGTACCCAGTGCTTCAAATGTGTATGTCCTGGGGTAACAACACCAGGTAATTTACATCCAGTCTGGCCAGCACATTGATTGTGAATGAGCTATTCAAGTTGATGAAGTTAAAGAACACTTAGCTCTCATAATGGGTCATACAAGAAGCTTGTCCGCAACAGCTGAGTCGGCCTGTGGACGCTTTAGCCAGATAAGGACATGTGACTTGCTCATGTGACCATAGACTCCATCTTGTGCCTGTAATTTCCCACATGGGAGAAGGTAGAAAGGACCTAACTGTCTTATTTTTAACCCATAACTCACATTAGGTTCTGCTGGACATTAGAATCTATTTTACAGAATAATTTTGGCCAACAGATCAGGACTTATGATAAGACCAGTGGACCTTTAATTTGTACACAATTTAACCCCTTCTACCTCCCCATGTAGGTGGCTAAGTTATCTGAGGGTATGTCTACACTATGGAGAATATATTGGCATAACTCTTGCAGTGTAGCTATGCTGGCATAACCCTGTAGTGTAGACACAGTTTCTGCCAATGGAAAGGGTTTTTTCCATCAGTGTAGGATCATCACCTCCCTGAACAACAGTAGCGATATCAACTGAAACACTCTTCTGTCAACGTAGCTGTGTCAGTGCTGAGGAGAGATCATCATAGCTCTGTTGGTCAAGGGTATGGGTTTTTCGCACCCTGAACAGTGTCCCTATATCAGCCTCACTTTTAAGTATAGACCAAACCTGAATTTTATAGCTGAAGGATGTTGGTCCTAACAGTAGAGAATCCTCTGAATACTGCATTGTCAACATTGTGAAATAAACTATAATTTTGTAATCTAACCTTTTCCAGATTCCAAGGCTTGCTATGGCACAAAAGCTCATGGGTCTTGCCTGTTTAATTAAACATTAAGTGCTTGCAACACTATGGCTTTTCAGAGCTGCTCAAAATGATGTCTGATTCTACTAAAATCAATTTTTTAAAACTATTCTAGATTTAAACTGATTAAAGTTCAGGTGAACTGATTTAACCACGTAGTTGAGGAGAAAAAACCTACACCTGGAAAGACAATTGTATTTTGCTATATAAGAAGATGGCTATACATTAAAAAAAAAACCATTTTCAGGATAATCTGCCATTAAATTCATCATAAAAAGCATAACACTGACACTGAAAAAATATTCTGCCGAAATGTGGGGAGAATGTTGATTTCAAAACAGCTATTCATGCAATTGAACACTGAAATACTGGAATTGGTAGAAAGTTTGATATCAGTGATTTTTGTGCATTTTTTTTAGACCTTACACGAGGTATTGGACCTGATTTTTCCTTTCCTGGAGAAGAAGAATGGTCCAGTGATTAGTGTGCTATAGAGTAAGTCCTCCAGGAAGTGTAGAGATGCCATATTACCTATATACTATTTATACAGTTGTTGGGGAGGGGTTCCCTGTGAGGCACTGCTTGCTAAGTAATAGAAACAACAAAGTAGCATGGACAGGCTTAGTCACATGCTTCAGATAGATCATAGTAGGACATTTTGTTCTTTTATTTCTGTACATAGCTTCTTTCCTAATAAAGGGTTTATCTTAATATATTGTAGTACCAGAAGTGGAAGGCCCTCAGTGCTGGAAGACCCAGTTAGAGAGAGAACATTATACTGATTACTTGCTGTTGCACAGGCTCTATAGCAATGCCCTTGCCAGCCTTGAGAATCAGGGGAAGCACTGAATGAGCTCGGTAAAGTTCAAAGAGCAATTTGAACTGTATATGAAAGCCACAGGGGCAAATAAACTGAAGGATGAGCAATTTTGCTGTGTTCTTAACAGAGGCAGGCACAGAAGCTGTAGATGTGGACAATACATTCTATACAGATGGCGGAGGGAAAAGAGTTTTCAGAAATAATGAAAACGTTTGAGGCGCATAGTGTCCCTAAGGGAAAAAGTTACCTTATTTTATATATAAAATATATATAGTTGAGTGAGAGGATTAGATTTAGATGCATGCTCAGGATGAGAACACAGAATGAAGGGGAAAGAATAGAGAAGTTTGTCGTAGTCTTAAAACTGGAATATTTAAAGCCACTCTCAATAAAGAGTGACAAAGAGTCCCATTGCAACTTATAGACTAACAGAAGTATTGGAGCTAGCCTATAAGGTGCCACAGGACTCTTTGTCGCTTTTTACAGATCCAGACTAACACAGCTACCCCTCTCATATGCTCAAATTGTCCTGGGGTGTAACAAGTTTAGGCAACTATAGGCTTCGGTGGGAGTTCTGTGAATCCCAATGGAGCCTAAATTTGGGACTTAGGTGACTAAACCCAGATCTTAGGCACCCATGCCTGAGGTGTAACTGCTTAAATACCTTTGTGAATCCCACCAATAGTTTCTCTGTGCTTCAGTTTCCCACTGGTAAATTTGGAATAATAGTAACTTCTACCCTATAGGGATGGTGTGTGGATAAGTACTTTAAAGACAGCGATACTTGGATATTATGGTAATGGGAGCCAAATAAATACCATAGATATATAGATTTCACACTTGTGTAAATCAAGACTAACTCCACTGACTTCAATAGAGTTGAATTGGGCTAAAACCAGTAAGCGAGGGGACGATCAGGCCCATTTATTTTAAATATTCATCACCTTTTACTATTGTGGTGCATAGTAGATTTAACAAGAAGATTTCAGGTAACATTCTCAATTCAGTACCATTTTAAATACCACTAGTTCATACCACCTCATTTATCATCCTGTTTATAGCCTCCAGCACCCATAGAAAAGTAGGAAACAACATGCATGGATTGAACTCTGTATCATACCCTTGCCAAAAAGTAATCTCTGTGCATTTTCTCTGGAGTTTGGGCAATATAATCTAGTAATAAATTACCTGGCCAGTAGAGCAATAATGCTGTATTTTCTGACTCTTTTGTACATTGAATTAGACCGACACTGACCAATACTTTTTATTATACACATAAGGGGGGCTTCTTTATTTTGGTAAAAAGAAGTTGTGAAGTGGATGATTGTCCAAAGTATTTTTTAATTTTGTTTACCCGAGAAAAATAGTGCAGTTTGTTTATTTATTTATATTTTATGTCTTTAATCACACCCTAGGCAAACTTGAAGGTAATTGACTTTTTGTTCCCTTTTTAAATACCTGGAGGAGTAATTTAACCTACATTATAAAACAAATGCTGCTTTTTATTTTCACATCAGGATATTTTTAAAAGGTTTGTGAGGAGTGGCAATAAATATGCAAAGAATTCAACAGCTAAGACAAACATCTCAGTAAATAACTTAATTGAGCTGTGAATATTCAATGATTGAAATCCGATTACTTTGTGACTTAATTTGTGTACTGCCTGACTGCTTTGCAATTGCAGGCAATTTAACAAAGTAGACAGTACATGAAGAGGGAATGTTAAACAGTGACTGAGGTACAAAGTAAAAATGCATTTTTTTTAAAAAATGCAGTACTGGTTAGGCTATTGTCTCTATTCAAAAGCCTTGGACACATATGCAGTGCCTTTGGAAATGTAAAACTAAGGGATTGGATTTTTCCCCATATAATTAAATAATTACATTTTCTCCCTTGTAGAATTTTTGAAATCATTGTGCTCATAAAGATTAATGATGTAGGACTCTGAATCACCTTTACTCCTGCAAGCTGCAGCTTTCTGTCTAATAGCAGACTAGATATCATGCAGTCATTTTTCCTGTGAAATTCTTTCAACATTTTCACCAATACTCTCATTCCCTCCAGAAACAATATGAAGTCTGTGCCTTTCCTGAACAAAAACTTCAGTCTCGCTAAATTGCATAGCATGTAGTGCTTTTGTGATGTGTGGTGGTGCTGCTGCTGCTTGTACCAAAGCAGGGATCACAAAATCCATTTCCTGTAGGACTTTAATCCTTCTCCTTTAGGGCCATATTATGGATAGGTCAGAGCTCTTATCAAACAAGACCCAAAGCATTGTTCTTTTTTCAGGTGAATATTTGCTTCTCGTTTACATCACATATCTCTAACTTCCATTCATTTTAACTGGCATTGTGCTAAATTATATAAAATTGATATGCTACTGTGCATGAAATTATATGCGTCTGAGGGACTTTTCCATTTAAATTAAGAGGGAAGGACTTCTTCAGAGGTGATTGGACACAGATACAAAGAGGCAGGACTTGTTTTCAAAAAGTATACAGTAGATTCTGCAGTAAAAGATGGTGAAAAGAATATATGCAGAAATAACAGAGGTGAATGAATTAAAGATGACACATTGCATATGCTTGTATCATGCAACTGTTATTCCATGAACCTACCAGACATTTACAATAATGTAACTGATAATTTACCAGAAGCTTATATGGGGGTGTGAATACAAGAACTTGCTATTAATTTGCCAATTAACATTACTGCATTATGTTCATGCTGTAAAAATCTGTCTTGAAGATAATGCACAATAATAATCACAGGAACTGATCTGAGCCTCGGCACATGAGGTTAATGGACCATCTCCATCCCTGACAAACTCTACAGAAGTCGGAATTATACCAGGAATAAATCTAGATACTGCTGTTTCTAACTATGGGCTAACAATGGGGAGGAACATGGTAAACTTCAGAGAGAATTACACAGGCATTTCTGAGAATTTATTTTAAAAGATCATAAACAAGGCAGTTATTGTCCTGAAATTCAGGCTAGTGTCACATACACCTTGAAGCATTCCAAGTGGCAAGCCATAGCCCTTCTAGACTAAAGCTAGCAGTCTTGTATGAAGTTTGTGAACTGGGAACTAGTTGGAACATGTTCCTTTATTAGTGTTCATCCTGATACAAAACTAGCCACATACTGTTGAGCTTCAGGATGACTCTATAAACTAAACTGAAAGGCTTCATGCCACTCTGAAGCACTGTACAAACAGATCCCTGGGCCCTGATGCTGCTCTTGGTCATACTAAGGTAAATTGGGAATACCTCTATGAAGTCAGTGGAGACAAATTAGTATTGAGATCAGACTTAGGCTCATGTGCTTTTCCCAGAAAGGTTTACAATTCTCAGCAGACACTGGATCCGTATTTAAAAACTGTTTTATCTATTCTAATTTATAATATGCCCAATCCATTCTGGGCACTCATACAATTATAATGAACAATTATATATAAACAAAAGTACAGTAAGCAGTCCTTGTGCATCACTAAACAATCAGATTAAGTAAAACCTCTCAGTCCTGTACTGTAACATGTCCCACTTCATCTCCGAATGCTAGTGGAAAAAATGCAGCCATCCAAAAACTTGATTATATACATTAAAAATAATAAATCTTACAAACAAATCATTAACATCGTTGAACTGTCCTCAGCCTTTTCACAGTAATAAATGCCATTCACCTCACAGCCTCTAACCTACTCCTTTCTCAAAAATCCTCCACCAACCTTGCAACATGCACAGTTCAAGACATGGTGGACCAAGAACCCTAAAGGTATTTAGGCACCTAATTGCCATTGATTTCAGTGGAAGTTAAGTGCCTAAATATCTTTGGGGATCTGGATCTTGGGTTTTCACAAGGGGAAAAGTGAGTTCCAAAATCAAGAATCTACCACTAAAAAATGTATGGTAAAATTAAAAGTTTGTCAGCTTGAGCACCTCAGCTGTCATAGGGCCAGTCCTGGGGCTGGTTTTGTTCAACATCTTTATCAATGATCTGGGTGATGGGATGAATTGCACCCACATGAACACAAGAAGTTCTGCACAACAGTGTTTACAGGGTATGACCCTACAGATACCAGTATTCACACCCTACACCAGGGGTTCTCAAACTGGGGGTCGTGAGGTTATTACATGGAGGTAAACTGGAGGTCATGAGCTGTCAGCCTCCACTCCAACCCCCTGCTCTGACTCCAGCATTTATAATGGTGTTAAATATATAAAAAGTGTTTTTTTATTTACAAAGGGGGGGGGTCGCACTCAGAGCCTTGCAATGTGAAAGGGGTCACCAGTACAAAAGTTTGAGAACCACTGCCCTACACACTACTGCAATGATATTTTTACAATATATGTTTTGTGAGGTGGTATATGAAAGCTGATAACATTCTGATCATTGTACAATGCATATGTTAACCTTATATGTGAATTCCCTGTGTATGATGTGACTAGAACATGTTTAGGATAAGACAGCCTGGCATAGGTAAAGGTGATAAATAGGTCTCTCCTAGACAAAGAAATGTGGATTTTCCTTAATTTTACATATTAGCATTAAACAAAGCTATCTAGCTATACCAGCAGGGCTTATCCTGTTTTTGAGAGTGAATTAACATGGCTCCTGCACCCCAGAGAGACACAAGAGACTGAATGCCAGGAGACCTTCCTGACTTGTAAGACAAAGACATCCCTTTGAGAGGCACAAGCAGAGACAGAAAGCCAGCCATTTTGCCATCTTTCACCTAGTTAGACAAGGGAAACTAGCACCTTGTACTTCTGTGGAAGGTCCTGACAGAAAGAGTTTGTTATTGCTGGAAAAGAGAAAGATTGGTAAGAAATCAACCTTGAACAAAAGCTGTAAGGCTGTTAAGTTGGGTCTCAACCATTAAAAAAGTTTATTTTTATTTTTATTTGCTTGTTACTATTTGGCTTTATGCCTTGTACTTGAACTCATTTAAAATCTCTGTCTTTGACTGAATAAACTTGTTTTATTTTTCCCTGAACCAACCCAGTGCTGTATTTGAACTGAAGTGATTGTTAACTCCATTTAAAGTAATCAGCTGTACTTTTGTTTCTTTAAAGGAGCTATGAAACAGAATTACTTCTGAGAGTTCCAGGAGAGGGCTGGACACGTCAGGGCAGATGGTTTGGGGGAAATTCAGGACTGGGGTGTGTTGGGTTCACCCTGCAAGTAGTAGCCAAGGCTGGTGGAGTTCAGAGTGGGGCTGTTGTGTTGTAGGCAGGCTGCTGGGGTCAGAGTGCTGAACCAGAGCTGCACAGCACACAGGCATTCAGGGAACTGCATGCTTGTCTGCTGGATGTTGTTGTCTGGGCTGTGAGCCTCAACAGCAGAGCATTTAAGGCACCCAGGATTTGCAGGGCAGGTGTTGACACAACCCCCCTTAGTGCTGGGTGTTGAACCCCAAAACATTACACAGGGTGAAAAAAAACCCACACACAGCAAGGAGAGGTTTAGATAGTGAGGCATGAATCACGAAGTGATTTGGTTTTGATATTTGAAACTTCACCCCTTTGTGTAAAGCTCAGGAAAACAATATTTCTGATGAGACATCCATTATGTTGTCCTCTGAACCAGTTCAAAAATAGCACCAAAATAGATTTGGTCTGTTTTTCTGTTTCTGGGTTATTTTTCTGAAAAAGGTTTATGTGTATATATATTTTTAAAGACCACTTTTTTGTCATAAAACAGCTTTTCAGCTCACTTTGAGATCTGCGTTACTTCTTCTTTCACCAACCATTTCACCAATCTCAATTACAATGCAAGCTTGGTGAATACAGGGTATTATTGTAATTTAGTATGTGCAGGTGGAGCCATTTTGGGACTCTGGGCATATTAGAGTATCTAAGGCATATTGTGCAGTTAATTAACCTCACAGAAAGATGAAAGCAAACTACCCAGCAGCACAAACTTGACTTATGCTTATTTTTGTATTTGTGCGTTCTTTATCACTCAAGTTTCCTTTCCCCTGCCCACTGCCATATGCTACTGGTCTCTGCTGGGAATTTACTGTAATTATCTAACTCATGAAAGAAATGAAGTGAAAAAGAAAAAAATCCCCTTAGCAGATAATGGTTTGGCCTGTTATTTTCTCCTTAACTGACCAAAAACTGTTTCCCTTTTCTTACAGAGGAAAAAATTTCTCTCTACTGCAACAACAGTTTGTGATGCTGTCGTAGACTGTCATTAAAGCAGCCATTTAAGGCCCACTAGAACAAAGTAACTATATGGCTCAAACTCCGTTCTTAAACCTAGTGAAACTAAGGATTTTATTCTTACTTCCAAATTCCTGCTCCTCTTTTCTTTTGCCCTTTAAAAACATACTGAAAAGCCAAGTAAACTGGAAATAATGAAACTGAATTTTGGCTTTAAAGAGAGAGGGACTGTATGCTAGCCTTTGACAATTTATGAGCTAAAGACATATTATGGCTGCAGACTCTTCAGGTCACTATCATTCAAAACTTCTAGTAAAATGTGTAGACTTTCATCTTGGATTTATTTTACTCTTACTTGTTTGGAAGATGTGCCTTAGTGAGTGCACAGACAAAACTTTCATTTTTTTCAAAAATAGAACAATAGATATAAGAGCTATTAGTTCATGTTCCTCTTTATTCCCCTGAAGTAAAAAAGCCCTTCACTTTTCATTTATTTAAATAAATTATCTATAATACATGCTGCTTATAAAACCCCAGTAGTTTGTCTCTATGCTGGTAAATAGAACTTACATTGACTTCAATGGGGTTTTTCTATTAGGCTCAGAATGATCCTACTGGTACAGTTTTTCTACATTCTGAAGTATTCTACCTAACTACAATGTGGTTTAACAACAAGAAAACTGATTCAACTTTGTGTGAATTATCTGCATTTGACAAACAGCTACTGAAAATCATCAGACATTTTAAGGAGTGGTGTTATAATTGGAACCGCACATTGAAAGCCAGGAGAACAGCACTAATTAGTCTCTTCCCAGCTCACTGCAGCATCTGGAGGGAAACAGGGGCACAGTGAGTGGCCCCTTTGGCCCCAGACCAGAGCTAGAAATTTGGTCCAGCCATCCCTCTCATGTCAGAGGGGTGACTGGGCCCAATTTGAGTGGTATTGAAACCCCATGCACGTGCTTGCCTCCTGCCCATCTTTGGGGTCCTTCTGGTGCCCATGGACACCAAGTGCCCTCAGATCCCAGAAGGATGGGAAGATTGGTTCTAGGTTTTTGGTGCTTCCTGAGGAAGTGGAGATGCAGAAGGAGGATGGGGTTTGAACTGCCTGGCCCTTGGTGGGGATGGTGCTTTTCAGCCTGAGCACTGCTCTGGGGAAGAGCCCAGGGCGGGGTGTGGCATGGAAAGACCATGGTGGTGAGTGCAGGGGGGAGAGTTGGAGCTGGATGAAGAAAAATGTGGGGGGGGGGGGAAGCAGAGGGCTGAGTATGGGGCAGCGGGAGGGGAATAGGTGTAGTGTGCCAGTCTGCATGGATGGAGTGGAGGAAAATGTGAGGTTGGTGCAGGACAGGGGAGGGAGAGCTTCCTTAGGAAAATTCTGGTTGTGTCCCTGTGAGAGAGCACATGCAGTGCTCCTTCTCTTCTCCCTAACTCCTAGTGCAGCTGATTAAACAGACAACTTTTTGAAGAAGCCTTCCTCTGGCACACCAGTGAACATTCATTCACACAACCCTCTTCATCAAAGAATGGAGCGAAAACACATTTTTGTTACCGACTCCGACAACACTGCATCTTTATTTGGTATGTTGCTTAGATACCAGATTGATAGGTGCCTTAGAAATCAAATACATCATTCAGTAGATGAGCTCGTCTGCTCGGTCCTCCAGGAGCAGCGCTCACAGCCTATAGGTACAGTCATTGAGGCTCTAGGCAGAGAGAAGACTGGATTGTGCCAGCTGCAATATATAAAAATATTGAAACAAAGCCTCTTATTATACTGTTGACCAATGGCCCTGTTTTATGCTAGGACTATTATTGGGATGCAATATTGACAGCTTTATAAGACTTATTAGATTGATATATATTAGGAGGCAAGTGGAAAAATACAATTAGTTAGGTTGTTAGGTTTTAGGTTCGTTAGAGACCTGTGTTACTAATGTGAGGTCTTGTGTGAGCAGTTAATGCTGAAGCTGAGTTTTTGGCTAAAAGATTGCGGGCCCAAAATATTAACGTCAGATCATGATTCTGCATTCTCAGTTTGAGAGGCAAAGTGACCATGAGAATATGGGTATAAAGCAGAATCACAGAAGTAATTCCCCAATAAGGGTTTCCTGGGGGGCAACATGGTAAGTAGGCAGTTCATATGCATCAATGCATATAAATTGTTAAGAATGATTGGTACAGATAATATTAATGACCAGAAGTGTAATTATGGGCACCGGGAATGTGACATATGGATGATGGGCCGATATTAGTATTGTTATGATCACAGAAAATGATAAAATATGGTTGCATATCCAATGGGTTGCATAAAGACAGGATATAAGATTTGGTCTAGTTTCTAATTTTCAGGTTTCTTGGGCTCCTGAATTGGTGTCAACTCATTTGTCATCATCTTCTGCAGTGCTCTACTGATTATATATTCCTCTGTTTATTTCTTCTAATTGTTGTAAGTATGCTATGATACCTTATGCTTAAAAGTATTTGCTACATACAAGGCTTTTTGCTATTTGGTCATATTGATGAGTGGAATTTTATGTAAGAGAGATATTCAATTATAATCTCACTCACAAATCATGCCAATCTCACAATGAAAAAGAAACACTTGTGGGAGAAACTTCTGTGTAGCCCACTTTGGGAAAGAACTGGTGATTATTAATAAAGAGTATGATTATTAACATACATAAGCGTGGAAAGTTGATAATTTCATTACATGGACAGGTAATAATACATATAAAGAAGAAAACAAGTTGGCCTTTTTCGCTTTAAAAGAACAGAACTCTATCTCACCACATTACTGTACATGCCAGTATCATAATCGCAGGTTGAACATGACACTGCTAATCCTGAGGCAAGAGCTTTTGTCTGTTATAGTAGGTGTCACCAGCTGGTGCTGTTACTCATAGCCTTCTTCTTGATGTGCGAGCAAATGTTCAGACTTGGGAAGATGTGATGTGTGTGTTAGTTTTGGTTATGCAAGGTTTTGAGTAGAGAGAGCTGTGCAAGCAGCAGGAGAGTTTGCGTTTTGCCTTGGTCTCTGAATCCAGTTCTCTGGCAGAGCAATGGTGATCGGCTGAGATTCCGGACACAAAGGATTGCCATCAAGACCCTGGACATTCGCTACACTCAGCAGAGGAACAATATTCCTAATTCATGGTTTACATTTGTTACTCCGTCATTTTAGGTCTCAAGCTGCCCCAGCCTGGAATTCTCATGTGCTATTTACAAGCACTACTGTTAGTTTACTGTTAGTGCAAGATTTAAAATCTTTTAGAGCCACATTTTTTGGTTTGAATAGAGTCAAACTTCTGAATGGGTGGAAATGTACCTATGGACTCACACTTGCAAGGGGAGAGACAACTCTAGATTTAATCCTGAGTGGAGCACAGGAGCTGGTCGAAGAGGTAACTATAGCAGGACCGCTTGGAAATAGTGACCATAATACAATAGCATTCAACATCCATGTGGTGGGAAGAACACCTCAACTGCCCAACACTGTGGCATTTAATTTCAAAAGGGGGAACTACACAAAAAATGAGGGGGTTAGTTAGACAAAAGTTAAAAGGTACAGTGACTAAAGTGAAATCCCTGCAAGTTGCATGGGCCCTTTTTAAAGACACCATAATAGAGGCCCAACTTCAATGTATATCCCAAATTAAGTGCAGTTTAGTGCTTGAGCATTGAAAAAAAGCCTCTGATTGTGGCCCACATGTACTCTATCCTTAAGATATTCTCAGCAAAAGATCATAATAGTATAAAAATAGATTTGTAGTTTGTATGTCTATTTGTTCATCAGCAACCATAGATTAAATATTTTAGATGAAGATTAACAGTTTCAGATGTGCATATTAAAAGAATATAGAAATACCCTTAGTTTTATCTGATGTCTTAAAATTGGATACATTCTACAGGAGACACAGAACTTACCTGCACAGTCCAGATAATTTGTAACATAAAAAATGAATTTTCAAAATGCAACTCCGCCTAACATCTGTTTTTTTGCCACTTGTTCAAAGTTTGTAATATATAATCTGATTGAACCAAAACTAAGCAGCCAACTTTCATCACTTGCATTAGGATAGGCTATGAGGACTAGACATTGGTGGTCCACTCCAAATTTTTACCTGGGAACCATCTACAAACAGGTACAGTTTGAAATTCCAGCTGGTGCTAAACAGTGGCAGGCCTCAGTATTCCTTGAGCAAGAAACACCATAAAACACAATGGCGATCAGCACACTCCACTGCCCTCCATTTGTTACTAGATCCAACTCAAGATTGTGGGCCTAATTCTCAAAGGCTGTGGTGTGTGCAGCCATCTTTCCTTTTGTAATCCTCTGCATTAGCTAAGGATGATGAAAATGACAGTGCCTAAATTTGAAACTCTCAGGAGCAGGGGTGCAGCATTTGTCATCATAGACCTACCAAAGAAGACTGAACCCAACCATTTTCATAGAATATCAGGGTTGGAAGGGACCTCAGAAGGTCATCTAGTCCAAATCCCTGCTCAAAACAGGACCAATCCCCAGACAGATTTTTGCCCTAGATGACCCCCTCAAGGATTAAACTCACAACCCTTGGTTTAGTAGGCCAATGCTCAAACCACTGATCTATGCCTATCCCCAGGAATTAGTACAGAAACCAGCCTCCTTAAAAGTTTTCTTGTAACAAGAGCTAAAGACTAAATTTTTAGTATATATGAACACAACTACATAGAGATTACACAATGGTATAAAAGTGCCAGTGGCATGCACTAGGAATGGATATATTACTCAGGAATGCAAAATCATATGAGAGTTACACAGGTCACCCTGAATAAATACTACTAACCTTTCTGCCATGTCACATCATCATGTATCAGTATTCTGTATATGCAACCTATGCTACAGGAAAAAAATATAGGAATGTTTTCAGGAGTTTTAATTCAATATGCTGGGACTGTTTTTCAGATTCCTGTAAAGTTATGTATTTAACTACTTATGAAATGGAGTTCAGAATCTAAAAAAAAAAAATCATTATGTATGAATCTTGGAGTTGTGAAGAGCAGGCTCATTTATGGACAATTTTTTATCATTCAATACTTTTGTATTGTGCTAATGGAGAGAGAAGCTTAATGTTATCCACACACATTAGGTAACCTTTATTGTTTCTTCTGAAAGACCCCAAAACACAGGAAAACAAAGCAGTAATACAGGAGAAGAAACAGGTTAGTTGACAAAATGTAAAGCTCCATAGGCAATGTGCAACTGATGTTTTTAGAAGCACTGTTTATTTGACAAATATATTTTTTTAAATGTCATTTACACTTTATGCCTAAACATTCTCCTGAATATAAATTTCCCTGGGATGTAATTTTAAGTTAATTACATGGCAAATTAATTAATGCCTTGCATATTTAGGAAACCTCAAGACAGGCTTTTCAGTGATCAATAGATATTTGACGTTCAGTGGCTGCACTTTGTAATCTAATTAGAGAATTATTTGATTTACTTATTGCTGAGGTATCTGGAGTCAAGCACCAATGCTAAGTGATTTCCTATGTACTACAGTATTTCCTAACACCAAGGGCTACAATGATTTCTCAATGAATGGCATCCATCCAGGAGTTAAAACTCGCCTCACTAGAATCAGGAGATAATGGCTCTTGCCATGTGACAGAGTATTAAGGTTTGTAACCTAGACCCATGTCCTAGGCAGTGATTCTCAAACTGTGGGTCAGGACCCCAAAGGGGTTTGCAAATACATTTTAATGGGGTGGCAATGAAGTTTGAAAACCCCTGTCCTAGAGTCAGGAATTCTACCAGCACCTGAGTGTGCCATAGCTTTGTTACATGGTGTTAGAAGAAAATGGAGTAAATAAATAGAGACGCCTGAGAACCAACCAATCTGAGAACCAACCTGAAAAGGAAGGATGGTCCAGTGGCCAGGGTGTTCTCCTAGGATTTGGGAGAACTGGCCCAGTCATAGCACCAACTTTTCCCGGCACCAGTGGGTGCTCGAGCCACTCTGCCCCCGGCCCTGCCTTGACTCCATCTCTGCTGCGCCCCTCCCCTCCTGCCCCCATTCCAACTTCTTCTCCAAAGTCCCTGCCCCTATTGGACCCCTTCTCCAAATCCCCACTTGGGCCCCACCTCTTCCCCAAGTGCGCCACGTTCCCTCTCCTCCTCCCTCCCAGCACTTGCCATGTGAAAAAGGTGTTTCACAGAGCAAGCGCTGGGAGCCAGGGGGAAAAGCAGAGAAGCGGTGTGCTCAGGGGAGGGGGCCGAGGCGGAGTGGAGGCAGAGGTGAGCTGGGGCGGGGAGCTGTCGGTGGGTGCAGAGCACCCACCAATTTTTCCCCATGGGTGCTCCATCCCCGGAGCACCCATGGAGTCAGCACCTATCGGTCAAGTAACCTCTGTACTGTCACTAGCCTGTTATAAGCAGACTCAATCAGAGTTGTATGTGCTTCTAAACCAATTGGGTAGTCAAATCACTGTTAAGTAGCTCTGGGTCTATAGGGCACTCTCCCAGGCTCAGACAACTTATTTGTGCCCTTCTTTGGGACATCAGACTAGTACTGAGAAATTAATTGATTTTTTTGGTCCAATGGTTAAACCAGAATATCTGGAAAAGTGTTTTGTTCAACCCATAACAATTATTTTTTATTTTTTTTTTGTTTCATGAGTTTTCAGGTACAAGCATTTTGTGTGTTTTTAAATATGTCTAGCTAAATTTCAAAACAAAAACATTGTGAAAGAAAATATTATGAAAATATTGAAATGAAAGGCTGAAACTATTTGTCGGATTTGACCCAAATTCGTGAATAGTTTTGGTTGATCCCAAAATACATTTTATGGAAATAAACTATTTAAAAATGTTTGTCCATCTCTTCATGGGACTCTGCAGTCCAGCTGCCCCAGACCCTGAAAGTAGACCCTCAGACCTCCAAGAGACCTCTGTGCCTCTGTTCTTCATCTGTAAAATGGGAACAGTAGCACTTCCCTAACTGATAGGGATGTTGTGAGGATAAATACATTAAAGACTATGGTGATATTGGCCACCTAGGGTACATCTACACAGCCCACGGAAACAAGCCTCTCAGCCCAGGTTGAAGAACACAGGCACTCAGGGATTGCACTGCCATGCTAAAAGTAGCTGTGTAGACAACGTAACTTGGGCTGCAGCTTGGGCTCTGAAACCAGGGAGGAGGGTGCGCTTCAGATATCAAGCTCCAACCTAAGCCACAACTTCAAAGTGCTGGGGTCTACACAGCTATTTTTAGCAAGGTAGCATGAAGCCAAGTCTGTCGACCAAGGCTGGGAGGCTCACTTCTGTGGGTTATGTAACCCTAAGTACCTTAGAGAACTGCATAAGTTAGTTGCAGTTTCCTGTAAGGAAAGCATTGTGCAACAAAATACAAAGCAAAATGCATTCATGACCATACAGGAGGATGACGAAATTCTGATCACAATGATGCCAAAAGAGAGATCTCAGCAGGACCTCTTTCAAAAATTACAAAGCTAGGCTCTATAGCACTGAATATTATTGTCTGAATAATGGGTTGTTCTCCTTTAACTATTCTGTGCATTCCACCGTTTTTAAGTTTTGAGTTTATCTGCTGGTACCTACAGTCTGCTCCAACTTTTAACATTTTCATTGTCTGATCAAGATGAACAACTCAGAGGCTTACAGACACCCCCTACCTCTACCACCTAAAATGTTGATTTACAATAAAGAAATAAGCTAGGTTTGAAAGTTAAATGGCTGTAGTTGTCTCAGAGCAGATAAAACATTTATCCCCCACAACAAACACACCCCAATGTGTGGCCTGGCTGTTGATCTTAGTTGACTGGAGACATAAAATGACTTCCCTATGAAGAAAGGTTTAAGAGTTGATGATTGTGTGTTTTAGAGAGAGGACACAAACAACAAGTTATATGCAATAATGAATGGTTTAGAGAATGTAAAGCAGGAGGACTTGTTCACCCTTTTATTCATAAAACTAGAACAAGGGAAGACCAAGTGAAATGAAAAAAAAAACTGAACATATAAGAGAAATTAAAACTATTTTAGAGAATGCATTATTAATGCTGCTAGAAGATACTCTTCAGGTCAAGAGCTTAGCGGGATTCAGAAAAGGATTAGCCATGTATATCAACATCATCAGTCTCATTAGGAAGGATAAAAGTAGAATATAAACCTGCAATGAGTCAAGGCATATACCAAGTGCTAGATGTTTGGGATTACCAAAAAACTTCCTGTGTTAGCAGGGTATTTATAAATATCTACAATAAGGCTTCATGCATCTTCCTCCAAGGCATCTGATACAGTACTGGCTACTTTCTAAGACAGGATATGGGCTAGATGAATCATTGTTCTTATCCAGCATAGCAATCCTATGTTCCTATCTGGTTCAGGTTGAAATAGAAGGGATGTTGTTAGGAGGGATTGAGATGCACAGTCAACTGGGGCAAGGGGAGCAGGAGATATAATGAGAAGGGGTTTATACACAATATATGCTCATGCTGTGGTTGCCTCTAATCTATGCTGCCATTTCATGGTCAGTAGACTTCCACTAATAGTTAAAGAAATTAACATCCTTTGCTCAAAATTCAAAGATTTGTAGCTTTCTGTATTCATCTAGTAAAGATGCACATGCACTTCAGATATTTATTTAGGTTTTTTTAATAGTGATTTAGAGATATTTAAGATGAGCCTTTGCCTTAAAACTACTAAGAACAGGATAACAACAACAAGACTTCTGAGGCTATGAAAGTTTGCATACCTGTGCCCACTGTGAATTAGAATATTGAGGGTTATACGAGTGATGTAAGTGAAGTGGGAACATTTGGTAAGAAAATCTTTGTAGCACTCTCTCTTCTATTGAAAAGATTGCTCTCATTTGTTTTTAAATTTAATGTAATGAATGGAGGTGGATTTTCAAAGGGTCCTGGGTGAGTTGCACTCCTAAATTACTTGGATGCTTCTGAAATTCCCATCCTAAGTTTGAAAAGCATTTCACAAGAACTACCCGATCCACTAGCAGCAAGTAGTAGAATGCCTTCGGTCTCTGAACTCCCCTCAGATTCTGAAGGAACCACTGTTCAAACAAATGTATTTCACCTTTGGGCTCAGTGCTGAGGTTTAGAAGTACTGAGCATATACCAAGCCAGTCTTCTCCATCTTTTTTTGATTCATTTTCCTTTTTCTCTATTTACAGATGTGCATTGTAAATAACTGGAAATTATTTAAAAAAAAATCAAAACAAACTCCTTGTTTATACACAGGACTTCTTACATTTGGTCATAGTGCAAAAATATTACTTAGTTTTACAGAAGCACCTGGAGGTGCCAACTGAGATCTGGGCCTCCTTGTGTTAGGCACTGTACACATGCATAGTAAAGACTTACAGCCTAAATAGACAAGACAGACAATGGATGGGATGAAGAAAGTCTTATTCCTCAGATGGGGATCTGAAGGCATGGAGAAAATTGATCAGTTCCCTTTACAACAGCCATTCATATATTTGAAGACTGTTATCAAGTCCTGCCTTCTGAAAACTAAACATGGCCAGTTTTTTTAACCTTTCCTCATAGGTCAGGATTTGTAAGTCTTTTATCATTTTTGTTACTGTCCTCTGGACTCTCTCCAGTTTGTCCACATCTTTCCTAAAATCTGATGCTCAAAACTGCACACAGTACTCGAGCTGAGGCCTCACCAATGCCAAGCAGAGCAGGACAATTACCTCTTCCAAATGACACTCCTGCTAACACACCCCAGAATGATATTAGTCTTTTCCACAACTGCATCACATTGACAATTCATATTTATTTTGTGATCCACTATAACTCCCACCTCCTTTTCAGCAGAATTACCACCTTACCCAAAAGAAAGACTTCGAGAGAACTGGATAATGTATCCAGATCTGAATCCCAGTCCTATGCATTAACCTCCTTCCTCAGAAATCTATATAGAATAGAAACAATTTTCCGTTCCACCTGGAGTTTTCTTTACCACTGATACTTTATCTTATCCATCAAAGTGGCTACTTTGGTCTCCCCATCATTATAGTATTTGAGTGCCTGGTCTTCAATACAGAATTGAACAGCTTTTCATAACTTTCAAAATGCAGTGCAAACAATGACCATGTTATGTTTTTAGCTTTCAGTCTAGGAACCTGTACTTGTGTAATAAGGATTTCTTAAGAAATCTTTTCATGTCCTGTAAATGGAGTGCTTGTACTTTTACCATTTTATTTTTAGTGGGTGCCATTTTGGGTTAAGTATCACCCATTCTCTTCAGTTTGATTTGTTTACTGCTCCATATTGAACATTTCAGTTCTAAAATATTAACCTTCAGACAGCAGTGTGAAAGCAAATTGGTTTTTATAAACATGCTGCTGGTCATTCATTTTCTATTGCAACAACAAATTGCTCTCACTTCTGTTCATGAATTTGTTCTTGAAAGCAAAGGCCAACTTTTTCACAAGGCCAACAATGACTTTTAATTTGAACTAGGTTAGCATGAAGATAGCTACATAGAGAAGCACTGCTTGGGTGCCTAAAGTTAGGCTCTTTGTGTAGAATTCTCAAAAGCACCTAAATGCTATTGAAAGTTACTGGGATTTGTGCTCCGAAGTTAGAGAAGTTTTTGAAAATTCAACCCTTTATTTCCATATTTAGGCAATTTAACATCCTAATTGGGTACTGTGGCAGAGCTCCGACCTTGTCCCCATGGGTCCTGCGCTTCCGCACGGTTTATGCTAGCCTCAGAGGCTCACTGCGACCCTCCACGTAGCCCTTCTCTCTCTAGGGCCAGGATACAGTCTACTGAGCCCTTTTCATCATAAGCCAGCAAGGAGACAGAACTCCCACAGTCTCTGTTGTCCCTATGGGCTTATTCAAGACCAGTTGAGTCTCCTGTCTTGACAGGGGCCTGTCTTCCCTTCCCAGGAGGTGTTTCTGTAGTGTCAGGTTGGGGGGACCCGGGCCCACCCTCTCCTCTGGGTTCCGGCCCAGGGACCTTAGTGGCAGCAGCTGTTGGCAGCTGACCTTTCACTGCCAGAGTTGCTACATTTCCCTGGGCCACTTCCCCACAACTCCCCTGCTTCTCTCTCTTAACGCCTGCTTCACACTTACCTTAGAGCTCCCTTTCCAGTGATTTCAGGGTGTTTTCATTACCCAGCCCTTCAGCCGCACTTCCTCTCCTCTGGCTCCCTTTGGCCTGACTGGAGTGAGCCCTTTTACAGTATCAGAGGGGCCTTAATTAGAGTCAGGTGCTTAACAGCCTCACCTGACTATTTGCAGGTTAATTGGAGTCAGGTGTGCTCATTAGCCTGGAGCAGCCCCTGCTCTGGTCACTCAGGGAACAGAAAACTGCTTATCCAGTGGCCAGTATATCTGCCTTCTACTACTTTGCTGTTACCAACTGGCCTGGGACTATCACAGTACCTAAGTATGGATTTATAAGCTCAATATCGGTCTCTACTTCAAAATTGGCTGCAATATAAGGCAAAATACTTTACCTGAATTTTTAGCAGAAAGAAAGGTCATATTATTGGAGTACTATTCCCTTACTAGGATAATGTCTTCCTCCCCAGAAAAAAGGTAGTTCATTCCCCTTGCAGGCCACTACCCCTGTGGAAAAGTAATGCATTTAGGTGATTGTGATTATATGTGAGAGATGAAAATGAATGCAGGATTGACAGAATCCTTAAATCCCATATTTTATGGTAGAGTAACAGTGACATGAACATAGTAGTCGAGAATGTCAAAGTGTAAAGGGAAAGATATGTGACTTAAATGCTCTGCTTCTGGGAAAGACTGACATTTAGCCAATCCTCAGCAACAACATTTACTGCTGAATACAGGCCATCACAATTGCTACAGCTTCAACTAAATAAAAGTATAAATTCAAATGAATTTTACCTATGAAAAAATTACAGCTGCTTAAGCAGTTTGGCTGGCTTGGAAAAGAAAGCTGCTGCTTGGCAGCAGTAGCTCTGTGAAAGGGAGCACTGGTGCAGCATGAGGTAAAATACAGATTTAAAATTTGCCTTTAGGACTAAATGGACATGTGTTCATTTACCAGAAATAAAGCAAAACACAGGAAGGTTTAGTGTGGCATATAAACAATTATCAATCAAGATCAGTACCAAAAGCCAGTGGGCCTTAGGGGAAAAATAAATGACTTGCATTGAATACAATATTTAAACTGAACATCAGAAGAAAACCCTGTCATAATGTTACAAATCATGTTTCAATTTTTTTATTGAAATATCCATAGTTAAGCTACAACTCTCTTAATCCATTAGTGCCAAGCTCTCTAGTCCTTACTTAGTTAAACCTTGCACGGTGATGGAGCAGAAGTAGAATTAGGGGTGGGAGGGTGAGTGGGAGAAGAGTGGAGGGAAATAGAGAAGCTTCAGAATATTCCGCCAAGCTTCAGGCACAAACCTCGAAACATTTTGAGTCTCATCAGTCACTAATGTGCTAACTGACAAGTTATAATAGCTAGACTGGAATAGAGTGTGAGGCAAATATTAGGCTCCCAAATAAGTAGTAAGCCATGCTGGACATCATAAGGTGCAAGTAATGTCTTTCCCAGGGCCGGCTCCAGGGGTTTTGCTGCCCCAAGTAGCCACAAAAAAAAAAAAAAAAAAAAAAAAAGGCCGCGATCGCGATCTGTGGCAATTCAGCAGGAGGTCCTTCGCTCCGAGCGAGAGCGAGGGATCCTCCACCGAATTGCCGCCGAATACCTGGACGTGCCACCCCTCTCCGGAATGGCCGCCCCAAGCACATGCTTGCTAAGCTGGTGCCTGGAGCCAGCCCTGGTCTCTCCATCAAAAACAATCTTCGTGCTTAGCTAGTTCTTTCCTTTGGCTTCTGCTTAGGCACCTATCTTTTCCCATTCATTGCATAGGGAACCTAGGTGCCTAACTCAGGCCCTGTGGATCGCGCTGTTGTTCCACCAGTGATCTTCTAGGTGTCTCAAAGTTAGGCAATGCAACTCTCACCATTGCACTGCCTGATACCTTCCTTACATGTGTGGTGGCACGTAGGGTATGTCACATCACAGTGAAAAGCAGGCTGTGTCCACACTTGTCACTGTGGTGTGTAGCTACACACAGGAAGGAAGGCTGCAGCATGGGGAGGCAGCCAGGAAGCAGCTAGGACACTGGACTACTAAAAAATAGCACTGTAGACATGGGAATTATTGTTTGGGTATGTAGACAGCTGTGTGGGACATACCCATCAAGGGTGTAGGGACTTCTACTTGACTCACCTAAGCCATGCATGACTGTCTATACTGCTGTTTGTACCTGTGCTAGCTGGGTGTGAGGTGTCTGCATCCAGGAGTGTAGAAGTACCTTAAGACCATTTGTGGATCTGGATCTTTGTTTTCTCCATATTTTGAGTATAATTTTCATCTATTTATTTACTGTCAAGCAATTTAGTGCAAGTATGGGACCAAGTTGTTTGTAAAGCTTCTGTTACAGAGTGGAAATTTAAGTTATTTTCTTTTGGACAGGGATCAATAGATGTTTTAAGTGCTTGCCAATGGCCTTTTAAGGAAATTATATTAAACAGCATCTGGACAATGAACCTTGCAGCTTGTAATGGAGTTCAGACACATTCAGAGGTCACTCTTTTCTCTATTAATTCTACCTTGCTGAGAAAAATGCTGAGCGGCACAATGCAGCAAACACCAAATACTCCTCCAATAAATTCTATTTTTCTTTTAAGCTACTGGCACATATTGCTACAGTTAAGCCACCACTGGATGCTAAATTACAATCATGCACTTACATTATTGTAGAAATGAAAGGATTACTTCAAAATAAATGTTATTCAAATACCCTGGCAACCTGAATTGTTTTAGAGATATACTTTAAGACCATTTTAAAGGAATATTTTGTCATACATATCTGTTTTATTGAAGTAGCTATAATATAAAGTTTTGCAAAGGGTCTTTCAGACAGTAATAAAGTTGACTTTGTCAAACTGTACCAAATATCAATATATTTTTAAAATACTTATAACAAAATGTTGCCTTTTTGGATATAGAATCTACAAATTACAAATATATTTAGATAGGAAGGAATGTAGTTTGGTCATTGCTTTATGCCTTCATACAAAGTCCATTTAATTCAATAGAAAGATTCCCATTAATGCCAGACAGCTTTGAATTGGATCTCCAACACTAGCCTTTTCATCTCTGAGGAACTGGGTTCAACATAAGTGAAGATGTGTTTGGGGATCTCTTCTCCTCTTCCCTTCCTCCAAAATACTGCAGTTTAGAACTAAAGGGCTTAATTCACAAAGAGACTTAGGCATTATGATGATGAATGTTGCCATGCCTAACATCTTATGCACCGAGAAAACCACTGGGAATCACAAAGCCTGAGTTAGGCCCTCAGGCTTCCTATACAATGGATGGAGGGAGAGAGGTGCCTAAGAATGGGATTCACAAAAACCAGCATGCTAGGCAGCCCCTCACCTAAACTAGCCAATGGAAAAGGCCAAGGAGAAGAATGTGTCCTAAGCTCTACCCCTCTAAAAATTCAGTTTCTATCTCTGTGTAACCCTTCTGCCAGGCCAAGTTTATAGCAGCAAGGGCCGGGTTCAGTACATAGGGGTCCCCTCACAACAATGTAATGCAAAACCAGCTTGAGCCCCCCACCCAGTGACCTGGGAAAATCTTACACACACCCCTGGGTGCCTCGAAAAGGCAATATTTCCCCTCTCGCAACCACAGAGTCTTGGTGTAGCAGAAAATGTTTAATAACATGAGGTAAATGACATCAGCATTAAATTGGGAAAACACCACAACTAGAGGTCATAGACCAAACCATGAGCAAAGACCCACCCCAGCAAATTGGGCCGTGTCCTTTCCCTTTGGTTCTTGAGTCCAGCAATCCAAAAATCACCCAAAGTCCCCAAAGTCCAACACTCCAAAAGTCTCTTGAGTACACCAACCCAAGAATCACCCAAAGTCCCACAACCCAACAGTCTCTGTCCTTGTTTTGTGTTGAGGTGGATGTGCTCAGATCATGATTCCAAATTGAACCCCACAGGTGAGTTAGGTGAGGAACCCTATCTAGCTCTCGTTCATGAATTCACTGGGCTTTAGGCATCTGGTTGCCTAGAATGATGTTGCAGTGCAAATGCTCAGAGGCAGAAACATATGTGCCAAGTGAGATTAGACACCTACAAAGTTCCCATGGCAGCTGAGTGGTGTTTTTTGTGAATACCTTGGATGCCTGAATTCTGGGATTCAGGCACCTAATGTGCCAATTAGGCACAAACTCCCTTTATGAATCTAGCCTAAAGTTTATTGGCAGAGCTGAAAGAAGCAGCATAGAGACTTATTTTGTATATATCAACTTTTAATCTAAGACACTAGAGCAGTGGTTTTCAACCTTCTATTTTATTTGTCAACCCCCAAAAAAGGTAAAATGGAGGTGCGGACCCCTTTGGAAATCTCAGACACAGTCTGCGGACCCCTAGTGGACCACAGGTTGAAAATCACTCCACTAGAGTATGAAGAACTGACTGCCTCTTCATTTTGGAACAGCATAGTGCCCTTGATCTGGTTAGACTTAACTGTGTGTGGCACCTTTTGGGGCATCTGTTAATGTTGTTTTGGAGGTTACTTCCTCAGATCTCTGTCAGCTAATCTATTTCATAGAATATTTCATAGAATATCAGGGTTGGAAGGGACCACAGGAGGCCATCTAGTCCAACCCCCTGCTCAAAGCAGGACCAATCCCCAGACAGATTTCTACCCCAATTCCCTAATCTCTCTGCTTAGGGTGACCATACATCTCGTTTTGGCCGGGACAGTCCCTTTAAGCCCTGTCCTGGCAAGAGCAAGCAGGACAAATGCCCACTTTTGTCAAAAAGTCAGGTGCAGAGGAACATGCCGGGGGAGGGGGAAACGTTGAGTGGTGGCACCAGCCCCGTGCAGTGTGTGTGTGTGGGGGGGGGGGGGGGAAAGGCAGGGCTTGGGCGGGAGGCAGGCAAGGCTCCAGCAAGCAGTGACATCAGGCCCAGCCTTGCATGTGGGGCAGGCAGGGCTTGGGCAACTGCAATGATGCCAGCCCCAGCCTCACGTGGGGAGGGGGGCTTGGGCAAGTGGCTCTGGCCAGCCCTGTAGGGGGTGGTGGTAGGGCTCAGGAAGGCTCACTCTAGCCCAGCGCAGTGTCTTATTTTCCCTTTGGGAAGTATGGTCACCCAATAATTAACTCTGCTGAAATGTCCCTTTCACATCACGCATGACCTCATCTGACCCTAGGAACAAGAACCTGTATGTTGTTTCCAGATTTTCACTGGACACAGGAATCTTGTGCACATGCCCACAATAAATGAATAAGGGATAAATCCATCTGTAAAATCTGTACTCTTTTCTTAAATATTTAAAGTGACCGCATGCAACGTCTCATTCTCTCAGTCTCATTATCATTGTCCCTTAAGATACATGCTACATTCAATGTTATTGCCCTTGAAGTTAACTGTGATAGATGTCTCCAAGTTTAACACTGAAAGCTTGCTTTGGATTGTCTGTCTGTTTATGCATAAACCTAAATGACTGGAAAAGCCCATTAGAGAATGCAAGCTTCACAAAGCTCATAGTGCTTTAATACTATTGTGGCTCTGGGTTACCTTGCTTCAAAGTGACCCTGAGTTTTCAGAGGTACTGTTAGGAATATCTCGTCACTCTCCATTGCATGAGTGGTCATTTATATTATTAGGGTAATAAGTGGAATGGATTTAACAGGATACAAAACAGTAGATTTGAGTAAGCTTCTGGGAAACCTCTGCAAATTCACAAAGTTAATGGCTTAACCTTACAATTCTCCAATGGAAAATACATTCTAATGATTTTGCATACTCACTCTGCACTTCAAGAAATGAACTCTCCCTAACTCCATACTACTTGACTCCTCTCATCACCTAATCTTAAACAAATAACCCCTTATTTATCTTGTAATAGGATTCATGGAAGTGCCTTGACATGGTTTCCTCCTTCATGACTGAAGAATAGAACATTACTCTCCAGATACTCGGAGCAAAGCCTGTCATAAAGGTTTCAAATTTATAACATTAGAAAGGGTGTTTCAAAGTGGCAGCTCATATGTTTGAGCAGATAACCAAGGAGGAGATGCAATAAATGCATTTGATACTTAGATTACTAAATAGGAGGCTAAGTAAAAAACGTTGTAGGAATATTATTGGATGTGGTGCATGTTTAAAGGCATAGGGGCGGGGATAAGAAGGGTTGGATTTGTCACTGAAATCATTGAAAGTCTGTTTGAACAGAAGTCTTTTTCACAGCTGTAGTAGGTTACAAAAGCCAGAATCAATGGATATGGTCTTAAATAAGCAGTTACCTGCGTTGCAGCCAATAATCTTATATGCCTATGCCAGCCAAAGGAAGGTATTGTTTACAATTCGGGCACCCAGAGCTGCATTGTGTGCAGCCCCGGTTAGTGCAATTAGACAGTTGGTAGGATGAAAAGAAGATTTCATACAAGAGAGTGGATTTTTAACATGCACTTATTCTCTAGAACTTGATATGAGCAGAAACAATACTTGGTTTTTGTTAAAATTCCAAATGGAGCTAAGAGCAGTTGACATACTAGCAAAGCCATTAATTGTGGTAACAAATGCCTCCAAGGTGATTGGGGGATATTCAGATTTTCATGTTCAGTATTTGGTAAAACAAGTCTCTAGTTCATAGCTGCTTAGCTGTGACAAAAGCATTTTCCAACCAATTGGGGTACAGGACATGCTTTGATGGGTTTCTAATCTCTTTTTTCCTCTTGTTCTCTGAACTTGCTGAACAACATGCATTGTATTAGCAAAGCAATGAATATTGATGTTTCCTGGCATTACAGTGAAAAGGGAATACTGATCTTCTTGCTCCCATTATGTATTAGTGTTATCTCCCTTCAATGGATTACTTGCATTTTATACACTTGCCCTAGAGTAATTTGTAATCACCATCTTTAGTTTCCTTGTCAAAAGAGATGCTCAGTAATTTACTTGCATATACTTGCCATGTGTTTGAATCTTACTTATGTTAATTATAAAGGGATAGATTCTGCTACCCCTGCTCATGTCAACCATCAGTGGAATTACTTGTGAGAGAGTTACTGCTCCGTATGAGTAAAAGAGGTGGCATCCGACTCCCAAAACAACAACAACAAATAGCTGTAGAATTGGTTTGGGAGAGACGTTAGATTTTTTGTGAGTGTAATGAGGCCGCTAGCTCAACTCTTTTCCATCACTATAAACAGTCAACCCTGGCTTTACAGACCTTTAAGCCATAACCCAGTCTGGGCATGCAGGTAAAGAGGGGCCATGCATAGAATCCATGAAAACATTATAGCTAACAGAGCTAGAATTTGTCTTCGTGAGCACATGTCTTAGAAGACTTTCTGCCACCCTTTTAAAGAGTCTGTGCTATCCCCTGCATTGGCTAATCTTTGCTTGATGGTACAGAGATCAGGATAGGTCCACCACCCACCCCAACTCTTATCCTGCCTTCTTTGGGGAGCTTATCATCCCTCCCAGTGCTTTACTTGCATCATTCTTGTTCTTCACATTGCATTTGTGGCTGGCCCTGCTAAAGCCACATGGTGATAAAAAAGGCTTTGTGTGCTTTTTCTCCATTGCGCATCCATGTTACAACTTGCCCCTAAGCATCCTATTCCACTCATTATTGTAGGTACTGGGTAAGTCTTCATTACAGGGCCTGATTAGAAATCTTAAAGTTAATAATTGGAAGTCTTTGCAGGGCAGGTCTATGCCCCAACCCACAATGGGTCCTTTGGCATATGACTTTTGGTGAGAACAGGCAATGGAGAGACTCTGAGGCCATGGTTACAAAATATTAACTCAAACAGCAAGAAAACTTTAGTAAACTAATGTGGGCTTGCTACATAGAAGAGATCACTAGGGGCTCATGAAAGATTCACTTTAATGTGTAGACTATAGGCATCCATTTTGGATCATACTTGTTCAGATATGAACTGTGGAAAAAGATAGTTTCTTTCTCTTCCAAGTCATCTTTTGTATGCGTAGCAGGCTGTATGAAAGAAATCTGGTTATTTAGAAATCTCAGGTCATGTTAAAATAATACATTCCAGTCCACGCCCATTAACACCATACTTCAAAGCTAGATTTCAGAAAGCAGGATTGACAATGTGAATAATTAAAATGGGGGTTAATATAAGTAGAGAGCCAAGAAACAATAGTATTGTGAATGTTATTTTAGAAAATTTTATGGAGAGTTAAGTGCAGAGTGTGACATGAAAAAAAGGATAGAAATCATAACATGAACACTAATACTCCAATCCTGAAGGCTAATATTAAACAGCTGTATAGCCACCTCTTCATTTGTTGGTAGAGCTGCCATTAAATGCCATTTAGGCCATGTCTACACTAGCACTTATGTTGGCACTTTTGTTGCTCAGGGGTGTGAAAAAGCACCCCTCCCCCGAGCGACATAAGTTTTGCCGGCGTAAGTGCTTGGGTGCACAGTGCTAGGTCAGTGGAATATGCTTTCCTGCCAACATAGTTTCCACCACTCCTTGAACTGGTTTTATGATGTCAGTGGGAGAGCTCTCTCCCATTGGCATAATGTGGCAACATGAGTGCTTTTACAGCAGCATAGCTGTATTACTACAGCTGTGCTGCTGTAAGCATAGACAAACTAGAGAGAGAGAGTATCAGAGGGGTAGCCGTGTTAGTCTGGTTTTGTAAAAGCAGCAAAGAATCCTGTGGCACCTTATAGACTAACAGACGTTTTGCAGCATGAGCTTTCGTGGGTGAATACCCACTTCTTCGGATGACTTGCATCCGAAGAAGTGGGTATTCACTCACGAAAACTCATGCTGCAAAACGTCTGTTAGTCTATAAGGTGCCACAGGATTCTTTGCTGCTTTTAGAGAGAGAGAGAGAGAGAGACCAGATTATCAGAAAATGGAACATGGTTGAACACATCTATTCTAAAACATGTTCCACAGATACTGACATTGCAACTGCTGTCATGACCCTTGCATTCTTAGGCTTATGCTACTGTTGTGGTGGATTAACAATGCACAATGTTATTGCTGATTTGCAATTAAGCTATTTCTTTGTTTCCCCCTTCCTCTACGCACTGCTTATTATTAAAGCATTACACTTTTCATAGATCCATATTGTGTATAGGTTTATGCAAGTGGGTTGCATCACTTGCATCTCATTTCCTTATTGTACAGATTCCTGTGTACTTAATGGCAATTTAAAGGACACTGTATTTCTCAGTTTTCTTAAGTGCATGAAATTTCTGTAACATTTCATTTGCTACAGCTGAAGCTTAAGAAACATGTAAAAAATAACTCGGAAATGCTTAAAATATAAACCTAGCATACACAGTTTTGTTCAACAGAACTGGGGTCTAGACAGTGACTTCACTAGCTGTCAACTAAGGTGTTTTGTGAGCTCTAACAGTTATCCATTTTCCCTTAAGGTATTGATAAGTATTTTTTAAAATATCTGCTGCTGGGTTCAGACATATATAGCCCTGCATGACTTCACCAGCACATTTGTCTAATTCACACAGTGATTAGGAAATGACATAAAAATAATTCAGTCTACCTAATATTTTCTTTTTTTCCCCAGATATCACATAATTTGCATCATCCATTGGACCACTAACGTTTGGTTGTGGTCCAATGGATAACGTTTAATAAAGGGAAACATCCCCCAGGAACCAGACTGGTCTAACAAAAATCTAAAAATCTGTCTTTACATTTGATAGTCTAGGTTGGATTTTTCAGGAGATGTCTTTCCTGGAATGTAGTTTGTATTACCTAGTGATACAATTTTCTACACCGAGAGGGAGGTTTTGAGAAAATGGAATTTGGGATTTGCATAAAGCCTCTGGAATGAGGCTGTGATAATGCATAGCAAGACAACCTTTCACCGACTGCTTGGTGCTCTGCAGACAGAAGGTGGTGCTGTTGCTTAGTCACAACATATGGTACAATATTTTTCCAACAAAGAGATGATCAATTTGCCATCACTGCAGTCATTCTTTATTGAACTTAAAAGAAGCAGCCATCTGCAACTTAGTCCAGTATTGGACTTCAGTTACTTTACTGCTTAACAGTGACCTACAGATTTCTTTAACCATGTTCTTCTTTTTTTTTTTTAAATGCAAATCAGAGAAAACAGCCTGAGAAAATAAGCAATATAATGTAGCACATAATGTTTCATTACATGCATTAAGGCATAACACGCTTTGCTACAAAAGTATTATTTTGGGAAGCCAGAAAAAGGCTATTCAGTCACTGAGAAAAATACTCAGGAATTTTTCCATCTCGATATTCCTAGACTTTCAAAGACTTAAATGTAGCACATCTTTACTTGGGAAATGTCCTTCTGAGTTCCAATGCCCCTGGGGAGCACCTTGTATGGCAGTGCAGTAAATGCACCACACCTTGTTCAGGGCTCTGTCAAAAAGTCACAAACTATCCTTTAGGATATATGAAGGAAAATGAAGCAGTAATTATTGATAACATTTATTACCTGCACAGAGCTTTACATCATCAAAACTCCATGCATACATTAACTCCCTAAGCTTCACAACATCCCTCTGTGGCAGGAAAATATTTTTATTCTGAATTTACAAATGGAGAAATTGAGATGCAGATACATTACCCAAAGGCACAGAGTATATCAGTGGTTGGGAATAGAATTTACAAGTTGCCAGTCCACTAGAGGACACTGCCTGTCTGTATGCCAAACATCTGACTGTTCTCTGTGTTAGATATTTGTATGTTCCTTCAATACAGATGTTTGTATTTGATTACAGGGTAATCACTTGGAATATAATGGCAAGATATTCAATTTTGCCATTGTAATAACAGTCCTGGTTCTTGGATATGAGTGTATCTATAAGGGAATCTTTGTTTTTTCTTGAACTATCAAGTTCACTTTTTCAGGTGCAAAAGGTATGCAGTTTAGTCCCCGGGGGATCCCCAGCTGCATAGTTGGATACTCCCTAGAGGGATTAGAGATGAAAAATGGTGACATTTTAAGACTCTGTAGCTATCAGAGAGTCTTCACTGCAAATTACCAAAAGTGAGACTGCTCCATCAGGAATCCTCAGAGACTGCTGTTATTTTTCCAAGTGCTTTAAAGTGCTTTCACAAAACAGGCTCACCTAATATTTCTGTATACAACTGCTTCTGCTGTTTTTTCACTCCTTGCCACTTCTTCCTGTAACCTATATCTTTGCTTCTCAAATTGATTTCAGTTTTTTTCTTAGCAAAAATAAAAATTGTATAGCTATTTTTCAAGGTACCCTATTTCTATGAGGTACTTTTAAAATGTACAGCAAAGCTAATACGTTGCCTTATTTTTAAACTTCATAATGTGCTGTCTGAAGTAATATTAGGCGGATAGTCTCACATGATTAAACAGAATCCTCAGTGCATATTGTGCATTAGCTTCTTCTTGCTCCTACACACCCACACACAAAGGCCAAGGCATCCAGAAGAAATGATGGTGTTTATGTCAGCCTCTTTGATTGAAGGAGTGCACAGGTTCATGATTTTCAGTTTATATTAGATCTTGGGCCCTTGCCTGATGCTTAGGTGGCAGATTTGGCCAAGAATGCTTTTTCCTCCAGCTGCACTTGCTGAGAATGATGCACATTTTTCTTCTGGCTGTGGATCTTGCTATAGTTATCCATGCCTTTGTTAGTTCCGGATTAGGCGACTGCACTGTGGGCTACAACTACAGCTACGAATGAAAATGGTAGCTACTCACTTATTAGCCTGGGTGGTAGGTATCATAGGCAGGGGGAGGCTGTGCCAGGCCCCCTTCTGCAGTTCCCAGTGCTCTGCCCTGGCTGGCTGGACTGCCTGCCTCCCACAGGGACTCAGGGAGGCTGGTGCTGGGGCCGTGCTGCCCGCCCGGAGCTTGGACTGTACGACCCGGTGCACTGGGGCTGGGGGTGCTGCGGCCACACCACCCAGCTGTCCAGTGCTGGGGCCGGAGACCACAGTGGGGGTGCTGAAGGCTCCTGTGGGGGAGGGCAGAAGAAGAGGGGCACAAGGGGAGGGGCCAGTGGCTAGCCTCCCCCAACGGCCGGGTCACTGGATGCCCATGCTTATTAGCTATGTACTGTTAGAGAACACTGATGCTCCATAGTCTGCATTCACTTACAATTAGTTATGGGTGGAATTTGTGGTGTTGGGTTTGATCTGTAAATCTCTAGATGATTTGGAACTAGCTGCCTGAGAGACATCCCTTTCTCCTCCTGCAACTGTGATAAGTAGAGGTGCTTGAAATTTGCTTTAAATGGGAAGGAACTGATAATTTTCCATGAAGGGTCCTTGTCTCTGGAATGCAGTTGCCACTAATTCCAAAACAGCCCAGAGTTGATGGCCTTCAGGCCATGCCGCAAGGCTCATCTAATGCCTCTGTTTTTTTCCTGATGGGGATGGATTGAGAGGTTATGTATGGTTGGTGGGGAAAGTTATTTTATGATGTATGGATTATATGGTGACTTATGAGAAGGCTGGACAAGTGCATGTACTACATATTGATATTTTCTTTGTCTTCATTCACATCTTGTACAGTGTTGATCACATTGTAGGTGCTTAACAAATAATTATAATAGTTTCATACCAGTGCTTACAACTTAGAATTGGCATTTTAAATCAGAACGTGTACTGCAAGATCAAAAGGTATTATGGCAGTTAGCATCAGCTGGGATGTTCTTGCTCACAGTTAAGTGCCCGGTGATAAGGCATTCTCAGCAGAGAGTCTCTTGGTATGGAACTTACTTTGCCTCTTGTTTTGGCAAGATCTGTGCTTGACTTTCTGGCTGGTTGCAAGAGACATTCATTGACTTGAACATTTCCTGAATCGGGAGTGTAGTGAGGGGGTATTTGTTTTGTTGGTGGTTAGCAATGTCAAAGGGGAAGATTATTATGGTTAGTTGCCAAGTGTTTGCTAAAAACTCATGTCAGTTTTTGTGAAATGTGCACAGCTGTTATGGTGACAAGAGCAGTAAAACATTTAAAGTAAATAAATAGAAACATTAAGGACCTAGAAGGTTATTTAGTCCATAAAGATCACTTTTGGTTCTTTTTTATTTTTTCTATTAATCAGAAACTCTGTGAATGGCAAGTATTTTATCAGTAGCATATAATATTGTAACAAATCTGTGGTTTTCATACCTGACACTCTGTGGCACACCTAGAACCACCAAGTGGTTATTGGGGCTAGAAAACAGGTCTGCCCGTCCTGTAAACATTGGCCCCTCCCATCCCTGTAAATAAGAATCTAGTATATCACCCGGCACAGCTATTAGCAGTGTTGGCTCTAAGCAGCAGAGGGCAAAAATACAGCGTAGCCAGTTTGTTACTACATACAGTCATTTGAATGTGCTGAAGTTTTAAGGAAGCCTTACTGTTTGTGAAAGTGCTTGAAAGGAAAGTTTTCACCAGATGGACACAGAAATGAAATATTTGGAATGTTTGCCTCACCATTTTTAAGGCTTCCACTAACACGGAGCGCTTAATCTTTCCCATCCAAGTCCTCCGTGCTACCTCCTTTCTCAGTCATTGTGGACAACATCACCATTCTACCTCTGACCTAGGCCCGTAACCTAAGCGCCATCTTCAACTCAGACTTCTCTCTAGGTCCTAAGTCTTGCAGATTCATTCGAGATAACATCTATGTTACAACCTTTCCTATCCATCCACACAGCTAAAACTCACCCTAGCTCTTATTGTCCATGGGGTAGTTGAGCCAGAAAGCACTGGAATGCTATTCCAGTACTATTGAAATAGCTCTGCTCAGGGGCGGCTCCAGGCAAGCCACGGGGGGTGCTCTGCCGGTCTCCGCGAGGTAGGTCCGCCGAAGCCGCGGGACCAGCGGACCCTCCACTGGCATGCCGCCGAAGGCAACCTGCCTGCTGTGCTTGGGGCGGCAAAATGCCTAGAGCCACCCCTGGTCCTGCTTCCCACCCAACTGCACTCCCCACTGCTGCTCCTGTCAGTGTTTCTGCCACCTGGCAGTGGCTTGGATGCTCCCAGGTGCAGGAGACTGCTACATCTAGGCTGGGAGCACTGAACAGTAGCAGCAGAGTCCCAGTCCCCAGTTCTTCAAGCCTCTGGCCAGGAAACTTGGGGATGGCCCAATCTCAGCTCCAAACACAGAGACAGGGATGAAGCAGTTGCTGTGCCAGCCTGGCTGCTCAGAACCCTGGAGGCACAGCTGACACTGGGGGACTCCCCTGCCCTCCAGAAACCTCTTCCCAGCAGGGAGTTTGGGAACCTCCCCCTACTCCCTCAGGCAGGCACCCTAGACATGTGGTATCTGCAGTGCTCATCCAAGCAGTGCCGTGTCACACCTGTCAACAACTGACTTCATTTTTTTTAAAAAAGTCAGTTTATACAGGAAGCTTTCTGCAAAGTGAAAAATTGGGACTTCTCACTCAAGTCTAATCATCAATAGAAATTTTCTCCACATTTAAAAAAAAAAAAAACTGATTTACATCAGCGGACAGTCTGGACCATTGCTATTTTAAAAACTTTCCTTCAGAATTGTTGGGGAAAAAATTAATGCAATTACTAGTTTTGCTTTCAGCTTTTAGAAAGGATTTTTTCTTCAATATACTTCTTTTTGGCAAAAAACTTTCAGCGATCTACTACCGTATCTCTATTTAAGCACACTTCCCTGGTAAATTGCTTTAGGATTTGCTGCTTATGACATAAATAGGAAATGTTTCTAGAGCTTGCATACTTATCTGCTTATTGCCTCTTTTTGAGCAGAAAGAGAGAACCTTCACTGCCAAAGAGTCAATCTGGCTGCAACATTTTCCCCATGATATACATCTCTGCCTTTTCTTCAGCCCTGCAAAGAATGTTTGTCCTTTATTTGCCACTAATGCTTATGATAAAAAATTAAATTACTGTTCATCCTTTCAATAAGCTCCCCTCAGAGACTCTCTGCTAAAGAACAAACATTTTAAAAGGGATGCAGAAGCTTTAGTTTTATACACAGCCTTGCTATATTATTCATTGCAATGCATTTTTAATGTCACAAAAAAAAAGTTAAATATATTTTGATTTCTGGGGCTAGGCAGCCAAGTGATCCAGGGAATCATAAATTCACAAAGGCTGTAGATAAATGCACATTAAAAAAAAAAAAAAGCTTCTTACTCTCTAGTAAATGTAGGGTTTTCATGTGAGATCCGTGAAAGCTCTTATTGGTTGGAATTCTCTAGAGACCGTCGCCATGGTGCACAGACACTAGGAACCTTTGACCTACAAGCATTCAATGTGGCTCAGACACATTCGTTTTTCAGGAGAGAAATAGGTCACCAAGAGTGAGCTAATAAAAATAAATAAATCACAAAACAAAGCTGCAGCTATTAACATAGCTTTGGGGATTACAGTGAGGAAGGTTTTTTCTCCCGCCTCTTTCCCTTTAATTCTTATAAAGAAACCCATCTTTTTTGGTACATTTGTTCATAAACAAACCCATTTTGACTAAATAATTGCAATGATTGAGCATCCTTTTTAGTGTTTGAAACCTGGGTATTATTTTACAAGAACAAAGAGTGAATAATGTTCTTTACTTTGTTTATGAATTGTCAAGGCTAATGGTTTCCTTTGTGTTGTATTCTCTTGGAATTCAGTGATTTATCTTCAATCCACAAGGGTTACAGCATCTAGTGAAGAATCAATTTACAAACCGCCCTGAATATAAGACTGCAGATTAAACCTTATGGACATTGTGTTCTTCAAACATAACACAACTTTTATGCTACAGAATAAGGAAAATGCATCATCTGATATAACAAACAAAAGGTGGTGCAGAATCTTCAGCTTTTGTTCCACAATCCACAACAAAGGAGTCTAATCAATTGTAATGTTCAAGCAGATATTTTGAATGTGTGAGAAATGGGTATGTGTAACAGATATTGTCATATACTAAGAAACAATCTACACAGTAATCTGCTGAGGATCCAGCAGTAAACCATTCAGTTAGTGAAAAAGCACAGGTTGAGAGTTTAGTATGGAAAAGTAGAATAATCAAGAAATCCCACCTTGAAAGGATGGCTACAAGGGCAACCATTTTAAAAGCCTTCTGTTTATTCATAATCTTCCAAAAATTGGTCCCCCATTCTATTTCTTTGGGTGATGGTGTCTTGCTATTCTTGTCTTGATCCCTTGTTACCTTTTAGGGCCTGATTTTAAGAATAAGCAATCACAGATTCCCCTTAGTTTGGGTACAAGTACATAGAACTTCTCAAAACCAGACTCTTATTGTCTTTTCCCCATTTTAGAAATCTGATCGATGTCCGCCTTGGGATAAACACTTTTTGGTCTCAGTGATATAACTGCATTTCCCCCTCCCCTCCACTCAGCATCTCAGTTTAATGTTGGCATGGGCAAGGAGCTTTGATTTTTTTTTTTTTTTAAAAACCCTTATTAATTCAGCCAGTTATTGCCTGATCATCATTCTCTGAATAAAATAACCCAAATTACCTGACCTTTCAGAAATGGGATAGTAAAGCCACCTGCCATAGCCTTTGGCATTTCCTTTCTCTCCGCTTCCCGCTCCCAGATACACATTCTGATATAATTAATGTTGGACCCTATGTAGGAATCCTCACCATCATTTTTTAGTATTTAGTTTGGCTTTCACACAAGCTTTAAGCAGTTTAAAAACAGCACCTCTGCTCTCCCTAAACTGTTTTCATAAATAATTCCACCTTGCTATTAATCTCTGGGTATGCTGGGGAGGAGGTGTGGTTGTCAAATTCTCATTTGCCATTTCTTGTAGAGTGTGCCTTCAGTGTACCAGTCACTGACTTGCTTCAGGCAAGGGCATTGACCGCCCTAAAATCTGAATTGTAGTCCATTGTAATCAAGTACTGCTTTTTCCTTGAAGGTAAATAAGTCCACTCCCACCTTTTCCTATGGTAGGGTGGGCTACTCATGTGTTTGAGTTTCTTTCTGCTGGCAGTTATCACAGGACCAGCAGATGTCAGACCCTTCTATCAAGGAGAGGAGTTGTGTATTCATTCCTGGCCAGTAAACACACTCTTGAGCCTGTCTGAGCTGTCAATGTCCAGGTGTGAAACATGTAACTTTTGCATTGCATCCTGACATAAGGAGGTGGTGGTGTAATAAAGGATCCTACAAATTTACCCTAATTTTATAGCTGAGTTGACAAAGTACATGAAAGTTCATAAGATGCCACAATAACCTACAGTAACAAATATTCACGGGAAAAGGTATGAAAGGGAGACAGACCATTAAAAAGGCCTGTTGATATATATGTGTTAAGATCGTGCCTGGTAAACAAGGAAAGTGTGGAACCAGAAATCAGTGAACCATAATTGGTGTGTCAGAAAGTAGGTCTGATTGGTTGACAAAATAATGAGGGGATGGGTTCCACGCACCATTCCCTTTGTGGGTCCTTATAAAGATACGTTGGTGAGACAAAGTGACTACTGAAGCAAGGTTCACCACCATGGCTTCCACCTCCACAATCTCCTGGGATCACAGGCCTTCATCATCCTGATCCTGAGAGATGTCCTGACCAGGCCAGAGACTGAGACCCAGATAACATCACCACCTCTATCAGTTCCAGCTGAATCCCAAACACCATCTGGGACAAAACAAGACAAAACTTTAACAGCTCCAGCCAATCTCAGCTAACCTCTTCCTCCTCCCCCAAAGGACATTACCATCAAAGAGACTGTCAAACAAGGAAGTTTTCCCTTCTAAAAACCAGTCTCCAGCTAAAGGAAAGGGATGTTGTTAAAATGGAAGTCTTATTTAATACTTTACATTCCAAATGCGTTAGCTGTTTTTACCTTCTTTTCAGTATCTTTAATAGAAGTTAAAAAGGATTTTTAAATGGTGTTTGCCATGGCACTAAGAAGGCTGAGGTCTCAGTATACCAAATCCTGGACCTTGTTTAACACTGTTTAATATGACTGGATTATGTTAGCACCTTTGGCCCATATAGTCCATCTAAATTAAACACAGAAGTGTGGACAACAGCTCTCTGTCCTTGAAATAGGTTTCCATCCTGCACACTACTGGTAAATCGTATAGTCAGTTGGTTGACCACACTTTGGTTTGGTATGAAATATATTCAAGAAACTGATTATAATATTATCTGTCAGGTTTATTGCTAAAAGTCAACAATAGCATAGTACATAAAGAAAGTCTCAATATGATACCAGTTCCAGGAAGCCATCTCATGCAGCATTGTTAATTTTACGTTACGCACAAGGTGTGCTCCCAAAGTTACATGTTTCAGCTGATAGTATTTATAGGATAATTTTATAAATTGCATCACTAAAAGCCATCCCATCAGTTCCTTAACTTGTTCTTTCCCATTCTTACTTTTGTTTTGAATACTAGTATTCTAAGTACTGGTTGGTAAAAGTACCACCCCAGCTTGTACCAGTGGTAGAATATTAATGTATTTTGCCTTTGATAAGTTTCTTATTTTCTAATGCCAATGCTGACTTAAGCTTTGCAAAGTATCATGGGATATTTACTATAAGTGAACAGCATTATAAAAAAAGGACAGGTCAGTGGAGTCCATGTAACTGCTAGATATATCAACCTGACTGCCAGAAGCTGGGACTGGACAGCAGGGGATGATCACTTGATAATTGTCCTGTTCTGAGAATTCCCCGTGAAGCATCTCACACTGGCCACTGTTAGAAGACAGGATACTGGGAGAGCTGGACCATTTGTCTGATCCAGTATTGCCATTCTTATGTTATGTTCTTATGTATACACACACTATATATTGTTAGTGTGCATTTAAAAGCATAATTATATATATATATATATATAGTATCAATAATACATGCTATTTTTAGATATAAAGCCCAGATTGTATTGGTCAACAACGCTCTGCTCATCTTTAATTTCAAAATATGTTTCTGTTCGTACTGGTAATTGGCTTTTCTCTTCTGACGACCCGGCTAGTATCACTTTCTTGACTCCCTGTCATTGGATGTAGTTGGATGACTTTGTCCAATAGCCTTTAATATCCATCAGCTTCATTGTTGACACTGGGACATTGAATCCATTAATGTGCTGCACTATGTCCTGATCCCCATCTCCCCAAACTCACTAATGCTGGACTTAAGTTAGGTATACATGTCCCTCTCAGGAAATCAGCTAATACCAGTAATCCTCCTGGACAGTATCTGATTTGTACCTGGTAGCACTGGAGGCACCTCAACATTTGATGCAATCTCTTTGGAACACGAAGGGGCTTTTCCATAATTGTCTCCAGAAGTTTGTGGCCTGATTCCACTATTACTGGGTGGCCAGATGTGTACTGATAAAGGTAATAGTGTTGGCAAAATATATTTACACTAGTGTAAGTTGTTTTACTTGGTAACACATAGCATTTAGATTTAAAAAATAGAATATACATTTAATACAACACATTAAGTGTATTAAAAACTGGCTAATTGATAGGTCTCAAATGTAATTTAAACAGGGGATCATCATCAAATGGGTGTGTGTCCAGTGGGGTCCATAGGTATTAGTAGCTGTATGTTATTTAACATTTGTCAGTGACCCAGAAGAAGGCATACAACATGAAGTTATCACTGATAAAGTTTTGAGATGACACAAATTGGGGGAAGTGGTAAGCAATGAAGAGGATAGGTCACTGATACAGAGCGATTTGGATCATTTGGTAAACTGGGTGCAAGCAAAAATATGCATTTTACTAAGGCTAAAAGTATACATCTGGGAACAAAGAATGTAAGCCATATGAACAGGATGGAGGCCTCTATCCTGGAAAATAGTGACTCTTACAAAGAGTTGTGGGGCATAATCAGCTGAACATGAGCTTTCAACATGATGTTGTGGCCAAAAAGACCTAAAACGATCCTGGGACGCATAAAACAGAAGACTCTCAAGTAGGAGTCAAGAGGTTATTTTTACCTCTGTATTTGGCACTGGTGAGACAGATGCTGGAATACTGTGTCCAGTTCTGGTGCACACAATTCAAGAAGGAGATTCATAAATTGGAGAGAATTCAGAGAAGAGACACAAGAATAATTAAAAGGATTAGAAAACATGTCTGACAGAGAAACTCAGAGCTCAATCTATCTTACTTAAAAAAGAGAAGGTTAAGTGGTGACCCGATCACAGTCCATAAGTGCCTATATGGAGAACAAATGTTTGAGAATGAAATCTTCAGTCTAGCAGAGAAAAGTATAACATGATCCAATGGCTTGAAGTTGAAGCTATACAAATTCAGATTGGAAATAAGGAACACATTTTTGTCAGTGAGGATCTGACACATGGCTAGAAAGGGTTAAACATCCTGCAAAATAAATAACCCTCACCAGAGCCAGAAGTTCTTTTTCTATTTGGGGATACTCCTGTTTATTTTCTGACAGGGTTCTGATGGCATAAGTGACTGGATGCTCCTGCAGCTCTTTCTCCAGTGCATTACACTGGAGTGTCACTGGCTCGTAGTACTTCAGGACAGGGGCATCCATTATCATTTGTTTCAATATGTCATATGCTTGCTGTTGGGGAGCTGCCTGGTCCCACTCAAGATCTTACCTTCTGACTGACATACGGGTTCTGCTACTGCAGCCCAGTGCTATGAATTGCCGTTCTCCTTTTATATCCAGGGGACATGGCATGTCTGACTGCCTTAATCTTGATCATAGGTGGTGATCCCAAGTACTGCAAGTTATCGTGTACCAAATCAGGGAGTCTGTCAAGTCTCCAAAATCCCATGTAGCAGCCTATTCCCTCCCTTTCAAACTGAACAATAATGAAAAAAAGCTGTCTCACTCCACAGTTCCCTTGTGGTCTGCGGAGCAATAGTTCCCAAGAGATCCTAGGACTGCTGTGAGGCATGGGGTGGTGGTGAGTTTCAAAGTGGTGCAGATCTCTCTGCTTTGTTTCCCTGATAGCTTTCTTTGATAGGATAACGAGTCTTGCGGATAAGGGAGAAGCAGTGGATGTGGTAGACTTTAGTAAGGCATTTGATATGGTCTCGCATGATACTCTTATCAATAAACTAGGCAAATACAACTTAGATGGGGCTGCTATAAGGTAGGTGCATAACTGGCCGGATAACCGTACTCAGAGAGTAGTTATTAATGGTTCCCAATCCTGCTGGAAAGGTATAACAAGTGGGGTTCCGCAGGGGTCTATTTTGGGACTGGTTCTGTTCAATATCTTCATAAGTGACTTAGATATTGGCATAGAAAGTACACTTATTAAGTTTGCAGATGATACCAAACTGGGAGGGATTGCAACTGCTTTGGAGGATAGGGTCATAATTCCAAATGATCTGGACAAATTGGAGAAATGGTCTGAGGTAAACAGGATGAAGTTTAATAAAGAAAAATGCAAAGTGCTCTACTTAGGAAGGAACAATCAATTTCACACATACAGAATGGGAAGAGACTGTCTAAGAAGGAGTACGGCAGAAAGGGATCTAGGGGTTATGGTGGACCACAAGCTAAATATGAGTCAACAATGTGATGCTGTTGCAAAAAAAGCAAACATGATTCTGGGATGCATTAACAGGTGTGTTGTGAGCAAGACACGAGAAGTCATTCTTCCGCTCTACTCTGCGCTGGTTAGGCCTCAACTGGAATATTGTGTCCAGTTCTGGGCACCGCATTTCAGGAAAGATGTGGAGAAATTGGAGAGGGTCCAGAGAAGAGCAACAAGAATGATTAAATGTCTAGAGAACATGCCCTATGAAGGAAGGCTGAAAGAATTGGGTTTGTTTAGTTTGGAAAAGAGAAGACTGAGAGGGGACATGATAGCAGTTTTCAGGTATCTAAAAGGATGTCAGAAGGAGGAGGGAGAAAACTTGTTCATCTTAGCCTCTAAGGATAGAACAAGAAGCAATGGGCTTAAACTGCAGCAAGGGAGGTTTAGGCTGGACATTAGGAAAAAGTTCCTAACTCTCAGGGTGGTTAAACACTGGAATAAATTGCCTAGGGAGGTTGCGGAATCTCCATCTCTGTAGATATTTAAGAGAAGGTTAGATAAATGTCTATCAGGGATGGTCTAGACAGTATTTGGTCCTGCCATGAGGGCAGGGGGCTGGACTTGATGACCTCTTGAGGTCCCTTCCAGCCCTACAATCTATGAATCTAGGAATAAGATAAAGTAGCAGTTTTACTTTCTTGCTGTTGTCATCCTTCTGCATAGCCAGGTTTGTGTACAGCTTAAACTCCTCCTTCAGCCGTGTCCCTTATTGGGGTACATCTGTATCTGCAAAATCCAGGGCTCTGGGGGGTTTCAGACAGAGTTGGATCACTCATACTGCCTGCTACTGTACTCCAGAGAAGTTATAGCTCAGATGCTGCCATCATGTTTCATTCACTAAGAGTGATGCTGAATGCAGGTTATGTTGAACAAGTGGGACTGCTCTGTCCATGCAACTGAGTTACTTCCAATCTTACTCCCAGCGTTTCCTGTTCCACTGACATCCCGGCAATAACAGTCCCACCAGGGAACATTGGCCTTCTGACTCCAGTTCCACGAATCATTAAACACCTGGGACATCAACTGGAAGTGAGGATGTGCCTTGAGCATATAGGGTCCTTACAACTCACTTCTGATTTCAGATTGGTGGGTCTCTAATGGCAGGGTTGACACCTCTTCTAATATAGCATTGTAGATTAAGTCTCATGGACCATGTTACTCAGACATGTGCACATCTTTTATGCTAACAGATAAGCAAGAACCAACATATAAATCATAACTGGCACTAGAACGAAAGCTAGGAAAACTATCTGGAGAAAATGTGTTAAATGAATTTAGTCCTTTTGTCTATTTGAAAGTTCTGTAAATAAACAGATTATTCAAGATTGCTTGATCATGTCTTTGACCAGTCCATATTTGTTATGTGCAGGGTGTGATTGGTCACTTAAGTTAGATAGTGCTGTTTCTGCTCCATAAATGGATGACAAACTTTTATAAACAGGAAGAATGAAATCAGATTTCAAGACACTAGTGTAAACATTTCTGGTGCAAATCTTTCTACAAATGCTTATTCAGGTGACTATTTCCCCTCCTGTGAACATTCTTCTGAAAACAAAAAATGGAAAAATAAGGTTGAGAATATGCCAATCCATAGTTTTAATTAAATGTTTGTGGGTACTTTTTTGTAGACTGCACCTAGGTAAAGCCATTCTATTCTCAGCACACTTTTTGTACTCCATTGGGGTGGCACCCGTTTATGAACAGTTGAAGCTCACCAGACAGAAGCATTCTCTGATTTTCCAAACCATTTATCATTATTACCCAACAGCAGTCTGTCACCTTTCCCCTGTCCAACCCTGCACCTTGTCACGGCGTTGGGTGGAGACAAGGCCCTGTATCCCCAGCTTCCTGCGATTCACCATGACTCTTAGCCAGCCAGTAAAACAGAAGGTATATTTAGATGACAGGAACACAGTCCAAGACAAGTCTTGCAGTTACACACAACAAGACCCGCTTAGGTCCATCTTGGGTGGGGGCAGGGGCAGGGAGGCCAGAAATGTGTCTGGACTCCCCTCCATTTTCCCAGCCAGCTCCAAACTGAAACTTTCCAGCCCCTCCTCTGCCTTTGTCTCTTTCCCGGGCCAGGAGGTCACCTGATCCCTTTGTTCTCCAACACCTTCAGTTGGCACCTTTGCAGAGGAGGGGCCCAGGCCATAAGGAGACAAGGCATCGGCCATTCTCTGTGCAGACAGGATCACACTGGCCCCCTAAGGCTCTGCAACAATCACACACCCCTAGACACTTTAGAAATGCATACGGGAAACTGAGGCACCCACACAGCACTCAAGAGAAAACATTGAGAACATTCCCACTTCGTCACACACCTCTACCAGGTGTGGAAGTTCTAAATGGTGTATCCTGTTAATGGGTTTTAATCACACATTCTCCTAGTTGTATTCTGAATTGTACACTCCTTATATAACAGTCATTAATGTATGTAAAGAAATAATTTCTATAGTGTTTTATAACCTGTGCTTTGTGTATTGATTTACTAGGTAAACTAAATAACCCTAAGACAATCTACATACAAATGTGGAGGGGGAGAAGATCTAAAATGTTTGTCATGTTTTAGCTTGCCTGCCTTCAAAGAGTTCCCACACAACACCAATATGCAAATAAAGCAATTTCTAGATACATGATGAAGTTATTGCTTATTGTCATAGCATGACATTCTATATCATGTCTTCCTCCAGCTTTCAAGTGTGAATTGAAGTGGTTAGTGAGCCTTTGATCCTGCTTGAATACCTCTGGGTAGGTGCTGAGCATTCTTGACTCAGGCAAAAGTCAGTGGGAGTTAAAGAGTCAACATGACGGAATGGATAGGCCAATGGACGGATTCAGAAGGCTACTGAGGACTTCTGTTCAAGCACCTACCTGCTTCTGTGATCCTGGGCAAGTCATTTCACCTCTCTCTTCCTTGCTTTCTACTCTAATCTTTTGTCTGTCAGTAAATAGTAATTATTTCAGAGCAGGGCTATCAGAGGGGATATGGTTGCTCTCCGTAAATACATCAAGGGGTAAACACCAGAGAGGGTGAGGAGCTATTAAAGCTAAGAAAAAATGGGTATAAACTATCCAGGACTAAATTTAGGCTGGATATTAGTAAAAAAGGGTTTCTAACCATCGGAGGAGGGGGATTCTGGAACAGTGTCCCAATAGGAGTAAAGGAGGACAAACAGCCTAACTAGTTCTAAGATGGATCTTTAGGGATTCTATGACCAGGGCCAGTGCAACCCATTAGGCAACCTAGGCAGCGGCCTAGGGCGCTAACATTTTGGGGGCGGCAACTGCGACGTCCGGATCTTCAGCCGCCTCTGTCGGGGGCGCCATTTCGGGGGCGGGACCTTCCGCTGCCCAAGGCGCCAAAAAAGCTGGCGGCGCTCCTATCTATGACAGAGTTGCCTGCAATAGCAGGGGACTGGAATTGATGATAGGAGGTTGCTTCCAGTCATATGTTCATACTATATGTTTGTACAGTGCCTAGCACTATAGAGCCCTGCTTTCATTTTGGGCCTCTAGGTGCTTCTGTATAAAAAATAAATAATAGAAATTAAAGACACTCAGCAACATGCTAAAGTCTTCAGCACCTCACCAGATGACTCACACCCACATGCAGCATGTTCAGGGTCTCACTTGCCAGCATTATCTGGGTGAATCTCACTTTAATCCTTTCTCTGCCATTACAGGGCCCATGGCACAGGTGCACCTCAGTCCCTCCTATTCTCTGTCTGTGGCACATAATAGTCTAGTCTTTTGTGGGCTGTAATACTTTGGTATAATTTCAGTTATGTTTAGATGTGGGTGGTGGCTGGTGTTGGTGGCATGTGCTATACAGAAGTTCAGATGAGATGATTTGGTGGTCATTTCTGACCTTAAACTCTATGACTCTTAATCTTCAGCTGGCATGTTATGTATTTTAAATGAAAGATTTTAAAAAAGAAAACAAAAGTTGAGACTCTTCCTTCTCCACCTGCAAAGATGAGGCAGAGCTACTGTATCTTTCTCCTGTCATACGTGATAAACACTTAACACTCGTCTCTGTTCAAGGGGATTGCAGAAGACATGCAGAATCTTGAATTAGAGCTTTGACAGAAAAAAATCTCTTTTAACTGGGGTTTAAGGGAAGAAATTGCCATAGCATGAGATGACATATGACCTGATAATTCATAGTTTCACACCTAGAATTGATAGAAAATTCATAGATCTTAGGAAAACTATGTATTTCCTGCCACAGCAAATGCAGAGAGTAACTGTTTATAATTACTCTAGGATCTCAGAGGTGGCTAGCTATATACACACTGATCCATACGATGCTGAACTGGTGGGGAGTAAAAACTAGGTTCTGCTTCCAGATCTGCCAGGCCAATCACTCAATCTCGGTGTCTCATTCCCCATCTGGAAAGTGTGGACAAGGATACTTCCCCACCTATGTAAAATGATCTGGGATCTATGGATAAAAATCACTATATGTAGTGCTAAACACTTGTATATTTAAGCTATTCTTGGAGGCAGGGTGACTGCAATTTTGTTAGTGTCCTCACAAGAGCTGGAAACACTGACCTTGTGCCTGTGTTCCTCATATATCCCGATAGATTATTACTTTCCTCACCCCTGGCTCCCCACAAGCAACCTCTTATTCCACCACAGCCCTCCTTCTCCCCATTTCTGAGATACACCGGAAATAAGCTTCTGCCTTCCTCCCTTCCGGGCATGCACACACCTGCTCCCATTGCTCAGGGGAATCTTGCGAGGAAAATCAATTACATGCCACTAGTGAGGAATGTCATACAGGGCTGCATAAAATGTGGCAGCTATGCTGCCGTATTGGAACTTGAATATGTCCATCCGAATTAGCACAGCATAACACCTGGGCTACAATTACTGATTTATTTATAACACTGACTGTGGGGAACAGGGATGGTTGCAAAAAACTGGAAACCAGTACATTCAATAAATGCATCTTTCAAGTACTATATATGAATTATTACTGCACAAAAAACAGCATTGCAAGAAAGGGACTGCATTCCCAGAAGCACAGACCACAGCCCTGGCACAAACAATCAAATTAAGCACTTTATAAAGTTGTAGCTACATCATACATGATTCCAATGGTGAAAAAAAAGCCCTTCATACACACACAATTTCCTTGTTTCAATGTGGTGAAAGAAAATTCACTGTAAATAAGATCCAACTCTTTTTATTTTATTATATTTGTTGTTTCCTGTAGAGATACCTCAGGTAAAACTTGTCTAAACAGGGCCTGAAAAGGCTTTAAATGTTCCCCAAATTCCCTAATCTTGCCGGCCTACCTCCTCCAGACTATGCCCAACCTTTCCACATTCCTTCTCTCTCTAGATATGTATATAGCTAGTGCATGCAGAGTTTAAAAAAGCTTCACTAATGTAAGTCAGGAAATCCTTATGCTTAATGGCATATGCCCATCTCTAACGGAGAGAACTATGAGGAAACTTTTCTTATGATCAGGCTATTCCACAAAAGCTCCCTTCAGAGTTTCTTGCATCTTCCTCTGAAGCACTGGCTTATTGGCTTTACACTTATCCAGAACTGAAACAACACTATATAATTCAGGTGGACATTTACACAGAGATCATAATGAATGGTGAAGACATACAGTGAACACACCTTGTGAATAACCCAGGGCCTGTGTTCACATGAAGGGTATAAGCAATTACAAGTCATGAACAGGATATTCAGATTTCAAAATCTTATCCATTGATTGCACCCTGTCTGACATGCAGATTGTGAGCTTTCTGAGGCAGGGACTGTTTCTCAGTTGTCTGAACAGTGCCTAATATGATGGGGCCCTGATACTTGACTGACACTACTGTCATAATAAAATAAAATAATGAATCTATTTGTGAACACAGAAAAGGCTGAAATTAATTGAGTAGTTTACTGCAAGTAGCTCACCTAACTCCAATAAACTGAATCACTACACTTTTGTCTAGCTTCCTTCTCTGCCTTCTTTTTGCTTTAAACATTGTGATCTTATATTTAATGTTTTACAGTCCTCTTAACCTCAATTTCTATCCCTTTTGGATTTTCAGGAGGAGGAGCATCTGGTTATCAGTTGAGTCCATGAATGTTGACAGCAAGTGCTTTGCAAACTAAATGCCCATGAAAAGTAAACAGGATTTGGTAAATTCCTGAAAACTGCACTTTGGGTATCTGGGATATTTTAGCTTCAAGCAATGTAGATGTTTTATCTCACAACCCTTTGTGCTAACATTACTCAGAGATAAATGCCCTTGATAAACCCTATCATTTTCACACTTCAAGTGTAAAGTGTTGAAATAAAAAGCTGGTGAAGCATTAAGTGTTGAAGTAACATGTTATTTTCAACATTTTATCTGTCATTTACTATTTTTTCAACACTTTATGTAGTACATTAAATGCTCATCTGTCAAGGAATCATTGGAAGGCCTGAGGAGCAGCAGAATGCTAGGGAAGCCTCAGAGCAACAGAAACCATTGGGGCAATGGTGAAGAAGGCTCAGGGGAGGATTGGAGTAGCTAAGTAGTCCAGGCACATTACAGAATGGAAGATTGTAGAAGGGTAACTGAAGATTCAGAAGCATAGCAGAAACATGACAGAGCATTAGTAGATTCTAAAAGCAAAGGAGAGCATTTCAGGAATAACAGGATAGTACTTCAGAGTGGTAGCCATGTTAGTCTGTATCAGCAAAAAGAATGAGGAGTACTTGTGACACCTTAGAGACTAGAAAATTTATTTGAGCATATGCTTTCATGGGCTAAAACCCACTTCATTGGATGCATGCAGTGGAAAATACAGTAGGAAGATATATATACACAGAGAACATGAAAAAATGGGTGTTACTATACCAACTGTAACAAGAGTAATTAATTAAGGTAAACTATAAAGTGAGCTATTCTCAGCAGGAGAAAAAAACTTTTGTAGTGATAATCAGGATGGCCCATTTCCAACAGTTGACAAGAAGGTGTGAGTAACAGTAGGGGGAAAATTAGCATGGGGAAACAGTTTTTACTTTGTATAATGACCCATCCACTCCAGGCTATATTCAAGCCTAATTTAATGGTGTCTGTTCACAAATTAATTCCAATTCTCCAGTTTCTCATTGGAGTCTGTTTTTGAAGTTTTTTTGTTGGAGTATTGCAACATTGAGATCTGTAATTGAATGGCCAGGGAGGTTGAAGTGTTCTCTGACTGGTTTTTGAGTGTTATAATTCTTGATGTCTGATTTGTGTCCATTTATTCTTTTGTGTTGAGACTGTCTGGTTTGGCCAATGTAAATGGCAGAGGGGCATTGCCGGTATATGATGGCATATATCACATTGATAGATGTGCAGGTGAACAAGCCTCTGATAGTGTGGCTGATGTGAGTAGGTCCTATGATGGTGTCCCCTGAATGTGGGCAAAGATATGTGGACAAAGTTGGCACCGGGCTTTGTTGCAAGGATAGTTTCCTGGGTTAGTGTTTTTGTTGGGTGGTGTGTGGTTTCTGGTGAGTATTTGCTTCATGTTGGGGGGCTGTCTAAAAACGAGGACTGGCCTGTCTCCCAAGATCTGTGAGAGTGAAGGATCGTCCTTCAGGATAGGTTGTAGATCCTTGATGATGCGCTGGAGAGATTTTAGTTGGAAGCTGAAGGTGATGGCTAGTGGCATTCTGTTAATTTCTTTGTTGGGCCTGTCCTGTAGTAGATGACTTCTGGGTACTCTTCCGGCTCTGTCAATCTGTTTCTTCACTTCAGCAGGTGGGTATTGTAGTTGTAAGAATGCTTGATAGAGATCTTTTAGGTCTTTGTCTCTGTCTGAGGGGTTGGAACAAATGTGGTTGTATCTTAGAGCTTGGCTGTAGACAACGGATTGTGTGGTGTGGTCTGTATGAAAGCTGGAGGCATGTAGGTAAGTATAGCAGTCAGTAGGTTTTCAGTATAGGATGGTGTTTATGTGACCATCTCTTATTAGCACTGTAGTGTCCAGGAAGTGGATCTCTTGTGTGGACTGGTCCAGGCTGAGGTTGATGATAGGAAGGAAATTATTGAAATCATGGTGGAATTCCTCAAAGGCTTCTTTTCCATGGGTCCAGATGATGAAGATGTCATCAATGTAACACAAATAGAGTAGGGGCGCAAGGGGACGAGAGCTGAGCAAACGTTCTAAGTCAGCCATAAAAATGTTGGCATACTGTGGGGTCATGCGGGTACCCATAGCAGTGCTTGAAGGTACATATTGTCCTCAAATGTGAAATAGTTGTGGGTGAGGACAAAGTCACAAAGTTCAGCCACCAGGTTTGCTGTGACATTATCGGGGATACTGTTCCTGATGGTTTGTAGTCCATCTTTGTGTGGAATGTTGGTGTAGAGGGCTTCTACATCCATAATGGCCAGGATGGTGTTTTCTGGAAGATCACCGATGGATTGTAGTTTCCTTAGGAAGTCAGTGGTGTCTCGAAGATAGCTAGGAGTGCTGGTAGCGTAGGGCCTGAGGAGAGAGTCTACATAGCCAGACAATCCTGCTGTCAGGGTACCAATGCCTGAGATGGGGTGTCCAGGATTTCCAGGTTTATGGATCTTGAGTAGCAGATAGTATACCCTTGGTCGGGGTTCTAGGGGTGTGTCTATGCAGATTTGTTCTTGTGCTTTTTCAGGGAGTTTCTTGAGCAGATGGTGTAGTTTCTTTTGGTAACCCTCAGTGTGATCAAAGGGTAATGGCTTGTAGAATGTGGTGTTAGAGAGCTGCCTAGCAGCCTCTTTTTCATATTCACACCTATTCATGATGACGACAGCACCTCCTTTGTCAGCCTTTTTGATTATGATGTCAGAGTTGTTCCTGAGGCTGTGGATGGTGTTGTGTTCTGCACGGCTGAGGTTATGGTGCAAGTGATGCTGCTTTTCCACAATTTCAGCCCGTGCATGTCGGCGGAAGTCCAGTCTGTTGTTTTGACCTTCAGGAGGAGTCCATGCAGAATCCTTCTTTTTGTAGTGTTGGTAGGAAGGTTTCTGTGGGTTAGTATGCTGTTCAGAGGTGTGTTGGAAATATTCCTTGAGTCAGAGACATTGAAAGTAGGATTCTAGGTCACCACAGAACTGTATCATGTTTGTGGGATGGGGGCGGGCACAAGGAGAGGCCCCAAGATAGGACAGATTCTTCTGCTGGGCTAAGAGTATAACTGGATAGATTAACAATATTGTTGGGTGGGTTAAGGGAACCACTGTTGTGGCCCCTTGTGGCATGTAGTAGTTTAGATAGTTTGGTGTCCTTTTTCCTTTGTAGAGAAGCAAAGTGTGTGTTGTAAATGGCTTGTTGTAGCAACTTTGGAAAGCCCCAGAAAATAGTAGAACATCTTTAATATTCAACTTTTGATTATAACATAGATGAAATGAGAATGTGATTACATATATTACCTGATAAATACCAAACAGTGAATGCACTCATTTGGGGCCAGAGTCTCTCTTTCTCCCTTGTGCATGCACACAACTCTGACTGTTCCTGTGTGGGGCGGGGGGAGAGAAGAGAAAAAGATGGGTCAAGGAGGGACCTGCTCCTAACTATCTTCCTCCCCACCCATAACTTGTTGGGAGTAGTTGGAATATTAGCACCTCATACTGACGAGCAGATGGCCAATGGGTAGGAAAGCATACTGCACCTGTCTAAACAGGGATGTATCATGGACAACCTTCCCACCTGTGTAAACTGGGAACACTGGTAGACAATGCAGGCCTATGCCTTTTGTCATTTTGACCAGATCTAACATCACAATAATTTCAATCAATTGCCCTAGATTTGACTTCTTCTACACAGCTGCTGGGACAAGTCTTGCTGGCCAGGTTGACAGACTTGTGGTAGCAGGGCTCATGCTAGTGCACTAAAAATAGCAATGTGATGTTCCAGCTTAGCTGAAGCTTGGGTTCTGAAGCCTAGGATGGGGGTGAGCAAGAGAGTCCAAGCTCCAGCCCAAATGTCAAGGCAACAATAACACAGCTATTTTAGTGCCCTAGCTTGAGCCCTGTTATTGACCCAGGTTATGACCCTCACTCCTAGCCACTGTGTGGATATCCCATATAGACAAGCCCATGAAGGTATGTTAAGCCAAATGAACTAAAAGTGTCATTTAAAGTGCCTTAGATAAAGTGAATTAAATCCCAGTGTGGATGCTCTCCCTTCTGTGGAAGTGAATTAAGCTAAAGTGACTTAAGGTCACTTTATTTCTGAATGAAAGTACCCACACAAGGATTTAGCACAATTAATTAATCCAGCTTAATTGTCCTGAGTGTCCCTGTTCAGACATGCCCTATGCCTTTGCAGTTTGAAATTTAACACACAGAATGTGATATTTTCTTAATGGCTTTGTGAGTGCATATGCACTCACAAGGAGTTCAGTTGCAGCTAGTGATACTACTTGAGTAAGACCAGCAGATTTTTATTTTATTTTTTTTGCATGTGTCTATTGCATTAATGAAAAATGAGATTAAAACTCCTATGGCCTAAAATTAAGCACACACATATTTTCATGAACTGGAGCCTATACATATACCAACACAGTGTTATTAAAATGGTAAACAATTGACGTAAGGAATGAAAAGGCTAAAGAAGACAGCATATGTCTTAGAAATGCTTCTTTTGCACATTGGAGACTAGTCTTTTCAAATCACTAAGAAATCTCTATATTAGCAAACTGTTAATGAGCTGCCAAACTTCAAAGATTGAGCCAAGTTATGTATGTGTATAAAAAGAGTATCTATCTAGGTTTTGATCCTGCAAATAGGCACATGCTTTATTTTGTCAGTCTGAGCAGCCTCACTGAAGTCCATGTGAGTAAACATTTGCAGGATTGGGGCCCTGACTAAATCCTTACTATTCCAAAGCCAGATCCTTTGCACCTGCTAAATCATCCCCAGAGCTGACTGGATTTGCACATTGTGGTCAAGAAAAGTCAAGGGACTGGCTAATAGGGAGGCCTGAAAAGCTTGTTCAGAGTCTGTTTCTAGTTGGTGCAGTTTGAGCACCAAATTAATTTGCTTTTAAATTATCAAATCAGAGTATAATGAATACAAAATGCCCGTGGTCAATGGATTAGGCATTTGTTGTCGATTCACTCAATAAGGCAAGGCAGTAGCACACTGTACTTAAACATGGCACAAGAGACTACAAATACCTCAGGACTTGATTCTTATGTATTATCAAACTGTTCCTTTGTGTCATATTCTTTGCCCTCTCCCTCCCTGCTCCAATTCCCTTGTGGTACCCCTGATTTTAAGGGACAGGTGATACATATATCAGGTACTTAAACTCAGTGAGAAAACAGTGTTTAAGCAATCTGAATAGCAGAAGACAGATCATGATTTTCATTCAATTCTTCATATGTTAACTTAAAAGCCTAGCAAAGTTTGGAAGACCGAAATCTATAAATAAGTCAGTTTAAAAAAAAATGTTGTTACTTATATTGAGGTACCAAAACAAATGACCTGACTTTCAAGAGTGCCACCCACTCAACAGTTCCCACTGACTGCAGTCAGAACTACTGTTGCTCAGTGCTTTTGAAAATCAGGCCACTTACTGAAGTCCCTAAATATGGATTTAAGAACCTAACTTTAGACAGGCTTTTTTTGGGGGGGGGGTAAGTTGTCTATAAATCATATAAGCCACATTTTCCATACAAGTGTTTAAAGACAGATATAAGCTTTAGAAAATGAAGGTTTAAGTGTCAACACTAATCTGGATAAAATTTAGGAAAAACAAAAACGCTGAATCGCCCTACAATGTGAGTTGTTTTCTGGTAAGAAAAGAGACCAAAAGACCTTAAAGTACTTCAGAGCTTACCCAATTTAGGAATACATGTTTATTTGCATCTGGGAAAGTAGATGCTGTAAAGTATAAGTGTATCTATATTTAATAATGAATTCAGTCTCTTAATATTTGATACACTGCAAAGCATTATGTTGAATTACATCTGGTAACATCGTGTCATGTGACACAGTGTATTCTGAACTGTCCTGACAGACTGTACCACATGCTTTGCATTGTGCAGCACATTTAGACAAACTGGGCCAAATTCATTCTGGGAATTACTCCAGGGATGAATTTCAGCCAGTGGCATTTCTTTTTATGATCAAATACAATAGTGACAGGTTATTTTTCTTGTTGGCATTGTTTCCTGTGAAGTTTTAACAAACACCATGACTTAGCATAATGATGCTAAGTAACCACAGAAGTTAGCTTTCATGAGCACTGACAAAGGTATTAAACATATGTATAGTTTTATAGACCCCTATAAATTCAAACAAAATACCCAAATGAATGCACAGTAAACATCTATTTCTGTGGCAATATCTAAACATTTCAGTCTCTCAACTTCACTGACACTTTTATTATTGTTTAGCTGTAATGATCTTTATAATGTAGCACTCAGCTTCACACCTGCTTTCATGCTGCCTCCTATGTTTAGGACAGTCTCATTCTGTAATGACCCTCTCTCTTTTTCCTGCCTCCTGCTCTTTCAAACCCTGCCTTCAATTGCACTTCTACCAAGCCTTTCAAAGATAGTGAGCATTTACATATTTTGAAAAGGAAGGAAAAAACAATTAGCAGAGCTTCCTAAAACTTGGAAGGTGCAAGCAGGAGATTCCATTATTATGTCCTTTTTGGACAATATGATGAAAATCTAAATTACTTTATTTACTGCCTTGTGAATGAGTAATCTTGAGACAGCCATCTCAAGTGGTGCAGGAGGGGGCTCCAGGGTGAGGCCAAGAGATTTGGAGTGCGGGAGCATGCTCAAGGCGGGGGCAGGAGGTTGGGGTGAGGGAGAAGGTTTGGGTCATGGGATCCGTGAGGGAGTTTGGGTAGAGGAGGGAGCTAAGGCTGTGGCAGGATGTTGTGGTGAAGGTGGGGAAGTGGGCTCTGGGAGAAAATTTGGGTGCGGGAGTAGGTTCTGACCTGCGACAGGGGGTTCAGGGTGCAGGGTCTGGCCAGGCAGCGCTTACCTCAGGCAGCTCCCGGTTGGCAGTGCAACTGGGCTAAGGCAGGCTCCCTGCCTGCCCTAGCTCCACACTGCTCCCAGATGCAGCCAGCATGTCTGGCCCCAGGCAGAGGTGTGGCCAGATGGCTCTGCGTAGTGCACGCTGCCTATGCCCGCAGGTGCCACCCCCACAGGTGCCACCTTCACAGCTCCCATTGGCCACTGTTCCCGGCCAATGGGAGCTGCGGAGCCAGTGCTGAGGGTGGGGGCAGAATGAGGAGCTTTCCTGATTGCCCCTGCACCTAGGGGCCACAGGGACATGCTGGCCTCTTCCAGGAGCTGTGTGGAGCCGACCAGACATTTAATGGCCTGGTAACCCTAGCTTCCCCCTGCAGTGAGGCGAGCCGGTGTTCACAGCTCCAGCCCCGTGGCAGGGCGCTGAGGCTCGGGGCTTCTTGCCCATGGCATGGAGACTTGCCACAGGCTGGATGAAATTAAGCAGTGGGCCCGATCTGGCCCCTGGGCCATAGGTTCCCCACCCCTGCTCTAGAAGGTTTGATTGGAAAGGAAATTTAAACAAGATGAATGCTTTTTTAAAGGGAGAATAAAGAAAAAGTGGAAGAGTCTAGAGGTTGTGTTCATTAGGGACTAGTGAGGGTCTGTTTATCAGATTCTGACAAGCATATGTTAGTAATAAGTATAAAGTTATTTGTTCCCTTTAGCTTTGATCATTCAAGTTCTTGTGAGGTGAGCAGCAAGGTGCCTAAGGTTACTTTTCCAACTGGTGTGATAATAACTAGCCCAAACCAGGAAGGTTATATGCTAGGCATAGTCTTCTTTGGTAAATAAAGAGAAGTCCTAAGCTCTCTTGGCACCACTTCCTCATTCACATGTGCATAAAGTAAACAAATAATAGGGTGTAGGCAGAGAATGGATTTGGCAGATAAGACATAGGCTTCAGCTATAGCCTCATACAATAATATACTTAGGTACACATTCCCTTCGTAGGTATTCCTCATGCCTTTATGTAGCACAAATGTGGCAGCCAAGCTACAAAAGATGTAGGGTCAGTTTTTCCAACATGTATTACCATGCCCATCAGTTTCTAACTTGCATTTTTATGCACAACACTTAGTACCCGTACTCTATAGGATCAAGCACTCAATTAAATCAAATGCACAATAAATTTTAAGTACATATAATGGAATATTTCTTCACATCATATAATTAAACTGTGGAATTAACCACAGAAAGTCATCAGTTCAAATAAAAAAGGTCTGGATATGTTTATGAGCATATGGTATTCTACAGGCTGAGATAAAGACAATCAAATCTTGTGCTGCATGGTGTAAGTTAATGGCCCACAAGGGTTAAGTAAATGGCCCCTTTTTGAAACAGATCATAGAAATGTAGGACTGCAAGGGAACTTGATAGGTCATCTAGTCCAGTCCCCTGCACTGAGACAGAACTAAGTATTATCTAGACCATCGCTGACAGGTTTTTGTCTAACCTAGCAGTTCTCAACCTGCGGGCTGCATGTAGCCCAATTAGCAGACAGCTGCAGCCCAGCTGTGTGCTAAAGGCCATCGGGCCACACAGCGAGGTCCGGCACTGCAGGGTCAGGCTGCCCAGCACAACTCAGCAGGGGTCCAGGGTTGCTGGCCAGCCCCAAGGAGGTCCGGGGATGCCAGCTGGCCCCACAGGGTTCGGCATACGGGGCTGCCAGCCGGCCCCACTTAGCCCTGCATGGTGGGGGTCTGGGGTCCAGGGTTACTGCCTGGCCCCACAGAGGCCAGGGTCGGTGTCGCCGGCCTGCCCTGAGTGGCGGGGGGCAGGACTGCCACACGGCCCTGCATGGTGGGGGTCTGGGGCTGCTGGCTAGCTGCCACCTGGCCCCACACAGCTGGATCCAGCAAGTCGGGGCTGCCTCCTGGCCCCACACAGGTGGGTCTGAGGTTCCTGCTGCACCAGCCCCCGCATGGCCCCCAGGGCTCCAGGTCGAAAAGAGACCCTGGAGGCTCCGGTCAGCACTTCTGACCAGCCATTAAAAGTCTGGTTGGCAGCACTTGCAGGCTCCCTACTAAGCTCTGCACAATGCCCAGGAAGCTGCTGGCATCTCCTTCTGGATCCTAGGCAGAGGGACAGCCATAGGAACTCTGCACACTGTCCCCACCCCCACTGCCAGCTCAGCAGCTCCCATTGGCCAGGAACCACAGCCAGTGGGAGCTGAGGGGGTGATACCTGCAGGTGCAGGCAGCACGCAGAGCCACATGGTCGCACTACACTTACACTTAGGAGCCAGAGGGAGATGTCGCTGCTTCCCGGGAGCCGCCTGAGGTAAGCATTGCCTGGAGCCCGCACTCCAAACCCTCTCCCATGCCTCAACCCTCTGCCCCAGCCCTAAGCCCCCTCCTGCACCCCAAACCCCAGCCCCACTCCAGAGCCCACACCCCCAGCTGGAGCCCTCACCCCTCCATACCCCAACCCTGTGCCCCAGCCCAGTGAAAATGGGCTAGTGAGTGAGGGTGGGGGAGAGCGAGCGATGGAGGGAGGGGGGGCTGGAGTGAGTGGGGGGGTATGGCCTCGAAGAAGGGGTGGGGCAGGGGACGGGGCAAGGGTTTTGGGTTTTCTGCAAATAGAAAGTTGGCAATCCTAGGGTCCGCTCCTGGCCCCACTCTGTGGAGGGGTCTCTGGGTGGGTTGAGAGCCACTTGTCTAACCTGATCTTAAAAACCTCCAGTGTTAGAGATTCTACAACCTCCCTAGGTAATTTGTTCCAGTGCTAAATTACCCTTACAGGTAGAAAGCAACAAAGAGTCTGGTGGCAACTTAAAGACTAACAGACGTATTGGAGCATAAGCTTTCGTAGGTGAATACCCACTTTGTCAGCTTATGCTCCAATACGTCTGTTAGTCTACAAGGTGCCACAGGACTCTGTCACTTTTTACAGATCTAGACTAACACGGCTACCCCTCTGATATCTTACAGGTAGGAAGTTTTTCCTAATGTCTAAACTAAATCTCCCTTGGTGCAATTTAAGCCCATTAGTTCTTGTCCTGTCCTCAGTGGTTAAGGAGAATAATTTATCACCTTCCTCTTTATAACAATCTTTTATGTACTTGAAGATTGTTATCATGTCTCCCCTCAGTCTTTTCTTCTCCCAACTAACAAACCCATTTTTTTTCAATCTTTCCTTATTGGTCATGTTTTCTAGACCTTTAATCACTTTTGTTCCTTTCCTCTGGACTTCTTCCAATTTGTCCATATCTTTCCTGTGTGGTGTTGTGCCCGGAACTGGACACAATACTCCAACTGAAGCTTTATCAGTTCTGAGTAAAGTGAAATAATTACTTCTTGTGTCTTGCTTACAATGCTCCTGCTAATACATCCCAGAATGATGTTCATTCTTTTGTCAACAGTATTACATTGACTCATATTTAGATTGTGATCCACTATAACCCCTACATTTTTTATGCAGTACTCCTTCCTATGCAGTCATTTCCCATTTTGTATTTGTGCAATTGATTATTCCTTCCCAAGTCTAGTACTTTGCATTTGTACTCATTGAATTTCATCCTATTTAATTCTGAGCATTTCTCCAGTTTATTAAGAGAATTTTGAATTCTATTCCTGTCCTCCAACATGCTTGCAACTTCTCCCACCTTGGTATAATCCACAAACTTCATAAGTGTACTCTCTATGCCATTTTCCAAATAGTTTATGAAGATATTGAATAGAACCAGACCTAGGACAGATCCCTGTATCACTTGATATGTCCTTCTAGCTCGATTGTGAACCATTGATAGCTACTCTCTGAGTATGGTTTTCCAGCCAGTACAGTAAGTTTCTCTAGGTTGTAATTCTCTAGTTTGTTTATGAGATGGTCATGTGAGACAGAAACAAAAGCCTTACTAAAGTCGAAACATGACATCTAGTGCTTCCACCCCATCCACAATGCTTATTACCCTGTCAAAGAAGGATATTAGATTGGTTTGACATGATTTGTTCTTGACAAATCCATATGGACTTATTACTTTATTTTCTTCTAGGTGCTTACAAATTGATTGTTTGATTATGTGCTCCATTGTCTTTCTTTGTAGCGAAGTTAAGCTGACTGTCTATAATTCCCTGGGTTGTCCTTATTCCCTTTTTTATATATAGGTACTAGATTTGCCCTTTTGAAGTCCTCTGGTGTCTTTCCCATCCTCCATGAGCTCTTAAAGATAACATCTAATGGATCAAAAATCTCTTCAGCCAGTTTCTTAAGTATTCTAGGATGTATTTAATCAGGACCTACTGACTTGAAGACATCCACATTGTCTAAGTAATTTGTAACTTATTTGTTGCTTATTTTAGCCTGAGATCCTACCCCATTTACACTGATGTTCACTATGTTAGTTGTCCTATCACTGTTAAAAAATGCTGAAGAAATTATTAACAACAAAATATGAGCACAAAAGTCTCCCAAAGATGCAATCAGTTTTGGAGATGCCAGTATCTAATTCTACTACCCCTCTATTAGTGGAGCTAGATGGTGGCCTGGCATGCCACTATCATCTCCACACTGGATTTGTGCTAGGATCTGCACACTAAATGAAATCACTTACAGGAAATCTTTATTTTCTTTTTATGCATGTGGCTGGCCTGCTCAAGAGTAAGATAAAACTTAATATAAGGGTAGAAGGATCCTGGTTTAAAAGTTTCCAGTGTCCCTGGCCACCACAGAAGTGGTGAAATGAAGGAGAAACAAGAGTTGAGAGGACTTAAAAATATCAATTTGTTCATTCAGATACCTCAAAGACCAAACTAATATGTACCAAGAAGTCCCCAAAAGTGAAGTGTACCACTCCATAAGATATACCCCGCAAAATATACCCCGCATGCAGGAAAGGGTTTGCTTTCCCCCGTCCCATGGTTGCTCTGATCCACCAGCTCCTTCCTCTCTTGTCTTCTCTGCTCCCTTCCTTGAAGTGAGGTAGGTATGTATTTGTAGTCCTATGATGGTTCATGGGGTACCCAGGACGCTAAATTACATTGTTCCTCACCTTGTCACCAGTGAGAGGGAGAATTGCTTGCGTTTAAGTGGGTGTCAGTTTCCTGACACTACCTGTCTGTAACCCACCCAAACAATCTCCTCTGGGCTATGTCAGCCCTTATATTGCCTTGCAAATTAACAGTAGATGTACCCTGAGCCCCTTTGAAGCATTCCCCTATAGTGTCCAGTTCCTTATCCACAGAACACTCATAGTTATACTAGGTCTTCTTCCCCAAGGAAACAGTGTTCACACCAGCTTGAATGATTCAACTCAAGATTAACTCCTTTTATAATACCACAGCACAGAGGTATATTTATAGTAAAAACAATGATAATTTTATTTTCAAAGATTCAAAAGAAAGTGAGTAAAGACAATAGAAACACAAGGGTTACATAGAAAACAAAATCATAACATTTTCTAGAGATTTCTAGAGACATGCTAATCTTCTATCTAAAGAAGTTGCTCACCCCAAATGTCCTTGGCAGCATTTCATACAAGCCTGGTAGAGATCCTGTTTTGTTTACCTGAGTCCCACTGTTTCCCTGTTGATTTGAAATCCCCCTGTTGACTTTATATGTAAATGAGACTTCCATTGTGTTGGCTTATAAAGCCTCATTTATATGCCAAGCAAGAGATAGGTGAATAAATATCTTTTTTTCTGGCTGAAAACATGTTTGTCAACTCTGCCTTGATACAGACGTTAGGGACAAATATTCAGCATTACCTACATAACTTATTATACAGTATCTGTGCATACATTTCACAATAATATTAATGACAAGCGTGACCCTGGCTTTCATTTAAGACCTCACTTGACATTATTTGGTGAACCAGAATGTGCATACCAGGACAGGATATTCTCATAAACCCCTGGCCAGTTGGCACAGTGGAATTCATGAGTCACAGGGTCACAGACTCCTTCCTTTTTCCTAATATGCTCAGCAATTTGATATGGTAAAACATAGGTCAGCATTTCACCTCCACAACTCTATCAGAATAGCTCAGGTAAGCCCTAAGGTTTTACTTATCTCATTATCAGAGAACAGGCTAAATATATATTATGACTCACTCTGGTCTATCCTCTCAGAATTTGGAATCCCCTAACTTCTCCTCTCAGAAACTTGATCTCATGCCCCTGCCAAAACACATAGCGGGAGAACAAGATTGTGAACAAACACTGGCTTGTTGTCCTTGAGATTACTTCTTTGGTGCTAGTGACAGCTTATCCTCTCAAAAGGAGTCTTCTCATTTGTAGGTCATAGTGCAAAACTCATCTCCATGCAGTCATTCCCCTCAGTAAGAGAGCTGCCAAAAGGCCAACTATACTGTCTCGGAAGACCACCACCAAATGGCAGGATGTACTCTAGTCATCAGCTAAAGTGGGGTGGAGTGACTGGGGAAGTGTAGAGTTTAGGTGCTTTTTGTACGCAATAGATCTGATTATTATTTATGTATTCACAGTGCTTATGGTAATGGGTGCATTTAGATGACAGCTAGATAAACATGAATTTAAATGCATTCCATGTGAAAGTTACCTTTCCCTGTCAGATAAGTGTTGCAAAGTGATAATAATTGTGTAAAATAGAAATTTTCAACAGTACAAATAGGAATTAGGTGTCCAATTCTCCTTGACTTTCAATGGGATTTAGGTGCCTGACTGCTTTATGCCTTTGAAAATCTCCTTTTAAATTTCCTACCTCATTGCCTTTAGCCACTGGGGCCAAGAGTTCCAAAGAAAGGATTTTAATGTTAGGTTCCTAAATCCATATTAGACACCTAAATAAATGGATTGATCATAAATGCTGAGTACCCAATAAGTCATATTAAAGTCAATGGTTGCTGCTAGATGCTCAGAACTTGTGAAAATCAGGACATTTATTTAGGTGCTTATATATGAATTTAGAGGCCTAACTTTAGGCTTCTACTTGGGAAATCTTGGTCTAGGAGGTTGCTAATATAGAACCCTCTTTCTAAGGGTTTCAGTGTCCTTTACAAACATTGATTCTGTTACAGAGCACCCCTGAAAACTATTCAACATCAAGTATGTGGCATTACCATGAACAAAAAAGAGGTCCAGTTGTTGAGGAGGGACTTTATAGACCTCAGTTTAATTCCCTGTTCCACCACAGGCTTTCTGTGTGACTTTGAGCAAATCACTCAGGCCCAGAATCTCAAAGGGATTCAGGTGCCTGATTTCAATGGTAGTTAGGCACCAAAATACCTGTGTGGATTTGGTCCTTAGGCTCTCTGTGCCTCAGTTCCCCATCTGCAAAATGGGGCTAGACGTACCTCATAGGGGTTTTGTGAGGATAAGTATGTTTAAAGATTTTAAGGTGCTAAAATCCTTTGTGATAAAGGGGGACATATAAGTACCAGAGGTAGAACAAAAAGGTAAGCATATTGCAAGATCTGTATGATAAATTCATTAAAAAAAATTCTTGCTGGAATTTCATTAAATGTTTTCATAGGTTTGCTTTCTTCAGAAAAGCATATAGATACTTGACCTCATATAGATACCAGAATGCTTACAATCCTGTGTCATTAAAAAAAGAAAGCTATACAATTATTACATTTGGAGTTAGTAATTTACCCTCAATATCAGTTTAATAAACCTTTTTACAATACTCTAAATAAATGTAAAGCTATGGGCATTTTAGCACAAGAATGACTGAAAATCATTTAATTATGCAACTCCTCCACAGGATGAACTTCCTGAAATCAGCATAATATAAATGATTTCCTCTGAAATGAACATTCTTAAATTCAGGATAGAGAAATCAGTGGCACGTGCTTGTTATTATAGAAGATATACAACTGAACCTCTTATCCTTCTGCTGTCTTGGGGAATTTGGGGTTGGCTGTGAAAATGATAGATGTTTGTGAAACATAAATAATCCTATGCTTTTGGTTTGTATAGTCCTGCAGACATTTCAGTACAGTAGGTTCTAAGTCATGCTGTCACCTTAACAGTGGTGCTTACTGTAAACACTCTTAGTTCACATACAAATAGAAAATCAGCACCTTTGTTTCTTAGGATGTACTACATGCCTTTCATAGCTCCTAGCTGTTGCCCTTTCCTCTTAATTGTCCCAACTAGGAGCACCTGGACTGGAACAGGAGTGCTGAGCCCAGTTTCATTTCAGTGTAAGATCTTATACGGAAAATACTTTGGAGCAGGAATCAGGCCTTCCTATGTGTTTGCACAGGACCTAGCACAATGGGGCCCCGGTTCTAATTGAAACTTCTGTGCACTACATCAACATAAATATGTAATAACATATTGAGCGTGTATTTGGCATGGCACAATCATAAAAGGAGACAGTCCCTAACCCAGGAGCTTATGGTATAGTTCTGACTTGGAAACAACCTGGGTCCGCTTACGGAAATCCAGTGCCATAGGCACACCATGACATGGGGCCTCTATGGCTCTGTCTGATGGTCCCACCCCTCTACTTTTAATAAAAATACCTGTGACTAAATCGAAGCCTTAATTATAAGCATATAGGAAAATACAATATCCAGTATCTCATCTTTATTAAAAGGAGAGGGAGAATGTCTAATGTCTCAATGCCCACCAGTTCCTAACAGAACTCCTAGGATCATTCACATACAAAGTGAATGCAACTATGTCACTGTTGTAGCTTTCTTTTCTCTGTATTGCACCTTGATATTTCTAATGAGCCTGTTTGTCAGCTGCCATACTATGAGACAGAGTTGATTCTGCATGGTACACAGGAGACACAAAACGTGGTCTCTTACAGAGACTGTGATTTTGTCCTTTCTTGCTTTGTTTCCCTTACGCTAAAAGAAAAGACTTTGCCAGACAAACATGGTTGCTTTCTGTGTATGGTAAAACAAATATTTGAAGAGATGCAATGAAAATGTGATGGATAATGCCCATTTCTGTCTTGCTTGCATTGTAAAAGCTAAAATTCCAAAAAATATAATACTGTAAACTTCTCATGAAATTCTAGTAAATTAGTATTTTTTTAGAAGCCTAAATCACCATCTTGAATGTGTTCCCTCAGTAAAGCATTTCTTTGCATAGTGCATAACTTAGGTAAGACTTCCTTTGTGAAGCTGTTGACAATCCATATCCTTGATATGGATGCAATGCCTTCTAAATATGAATGTTAAAGCAGGTAGGAATGAATTAAAATGTATATTACAATAAGCACTGACAAAGATGAATGATGGTAACTCTTTTATCTATCAGTCCTCTCGCTGGATTATTCATACATTACTTTCACAATGTCTTATGCAGCAAGAATGTTTCAAGCTTTTCATACCATTCTGTCTGTCATCCTGTCACATTTAAATGCCAACACTGTGTTCATTAGGGACATTCTGCCCAGGGGGGTTGTCATTTTTTGTGTTTGTCAGTGAAGAGAGAAATTCCACTATGTCCCTGCGTTTTTTGCATAGCATCACACTGACTTCAAGTTGCTGATTAACTGTGTTGTCATAATAAGCAGTAGACCTTAATAAGCAGTGCTCTTCTGTTGGGAATTACACTTGGTTATTTTCATTGTGTTTAGTCACTTGCCCATTTGTGTTACACTTCTTCAGATGGTACAAACATAGGTCTGCATACAAACAAAAGGTGAACTGAATGAATCCCCCCATCAGAATCATCAGTGACTCAAAATTTCACAACAATACAATCTTTAATTTAAGAACTGGGAGGGGAAATAAAATAAATGAATCAGAGAGCAAATGTAGTGAAGTTGACATGGCAACTGCAACACCTCTAATTAAAATTGAAGGCTAACTTGTATGTACCTCTTATTTAAGACGCATTTAATAATGAATGAAAAAAATGAGAGCCTAACATTCTTTTTATTATGGCCATGATATCATTTACTGAGGGGTAACTTGTTAGTCTGACTTTCTAATGATGCCATTGACTCATGAATTATTTTAATTAACTTTTCTTTCTTAGCATTTGATTTCAGTGAAGATTGTAACATTTTTCACCACATGAAATGCATTTTATGGTTGAAAAATTTCAAAGGACTGGGCAAAGTATCAATCATTCAAGATGTATGTGCATCTGTTGAATCTACAATACTGGTGTTCATGCATACTTATTGGATAATTGCACACTTTCATGTACTTGATTTGAACACATACTTTTTTGCACTTGCAAAGGCAAAATGTTGTCAGTGCGTTTTATGGCATCACTAGCGTTGGTTGAAAATTTTCCACTGAAACAGTTTGTCATGAAAAGGCTTTCTGCAGACAACTTCATGTTTTGTTTTGTTTTTTTGGGGTCAAAACACTTAGATGCCTAAAAACCAAAATATTTAAGTTACAAACAAAATATTTTGGTCAACCCCCCTAAAATATGTTGATTTGGATGTGCTGCAGTGATGCTTCAGAAGTTGCAGTTTGGGTACTTCATGTGTCCATCTCATTTATGTGCCAAGCTCCCCAGCTGGACTTCATCTTCATGATACACCATAGCCAGGTACTCCCATGATGCATCACTTCCCCTCACCAAGAAGGAAGAATGTATACATGGGAAATGTTGTTCAATTAATGAGCTTAGACTATAGAAGAGAATAGGAGTATGAAGCACAAACGGTAATTCCCACAAGTCACTACAGTACCATATCTCATTTGAAATATTCAATATTCAAGTTTTCATGGAAACCCCCCTTTTATAACCACTTCTAAGTACCACCACCCATTTACTGCACTTTGCACAATATAATGAAATTGAATATGCGAAGTATGACAGATATTGCAACCCCATGCAGCATTTTGGGGATCATTGTATTAAATTAACAGATGTTTGATTGTGTTCTACTCCATGGGGGAAGGTTATCACTACTCCAGCAACAAAAGGCAGTGGGGAGTGATTAAGGTAAGTTGTTAAGACTGTAACCTACTCCAGAGAGGTCCTACTCTCTGGGGTGGTTAGAAAATACTTGTTCAAACAGGGGTTTCCATAGACCAAGAGACAAAAAAGAACTAGGGATATATAAAGGCTGAGTTAAACAGACTCAGGGTCTTTCTTTTGATTCAGCAAACAGAAAGGACCTTTCATTCTATGGGGACTCCAATTCCTACTCAAGGGTTGGACGGACATTAGCCTTCCAGTTTCCCCATGTTGAAGATGGGAAATTTCTGGTATGTTTATTAAGCATGTAGGAACTTTTATATGTTTTCTTTGTGATGCATTTATCTTGCTAAGAAAGAGCTGTGTGGTAACTTGTAACCAGTGGCATTACACTATTCATAGACTTCAGAGAAAGCAATGCACAGGCACCAACGGTTAGGAGGACTGGCTTTCTGGGACTATCACAGTGTATGGCAGGGAGCTGTGCAGCCTGAAAGCCCACAGTCAGGAGGGAGAGAGACTCTGGTCTCCATCCAAGAGAGGTTATGGCTGGGAGTCTGAAGCCGGAAGTGGGTGCTCTCGAGGGAACACAGAAAAGGAATATAGGCACAGTTACCCTGCAACTGTCACACAGACAAGCAGTGTTTTAAAAAGAGCAGTCTAACAATTGGTACTATTGCCATCAAGGATTTTTTGTTTTGGTGTATGGAAAAGAATAGATTTTTGATTAACTTAAGGGAAAGGATTTGAAGTTTACAATCACACATTTATCAAAATACCCTCTTTTCTGTTAATTCATGTCTCCTTGTGTTAGCTAAAGAGCTTCCAACAACTCCTTCCCACCTTCATTCAAATAAACAATGGCATACCCATAACGTTCTTAGCAGCAGAGGAAAGCCATTTCTGTAAGACAAGTGCTACTTATCCTACAATACCAAGGCTCAGTCCCGTAAACACCCCAAAACCTGGTTTGGACCCTGATGCAACAAAACCACTTAAGCCTAACTTGAAGTTCAGTGGGATTTAGACCACTGTATATCTGCTTTCCTGAATCAGGGCCATAGAGACCTGAGGTTATGGAAGTATTCATTATAATAGCACCATGCACTACACTGGTTAGTGTTTGCAAAACTGTCCCCTTGTTCTTTAGTAATTGTTCTGGTAATGTGTGTCAAATTGTGTGGTTATAATTCATTAGTAGCCAATATTGTCTAACCTATACTTGTGAGCTTAAGACAGTTTCTTGGTCAAATTTCTTCTTCCACAGAATGTGGTCCTTCCAAAAAAAAAAAAAGGTTTGTCTTTATCTGCAGGCTCTATCAACAGGGTAAAAATGTTTTCTTATTCACCCCAACACAGACAGTCCCAGGCCTAGATTTATTTAGATGGATTTGGCAGACATTTCATACTTTGTGTTTACTTTGACCATGATATATATCCCACATGGAGACCAGTTGGTTTGGGGATTAAGACCCTGATTCTGCAAAGATAAACACATGGGCATGGATCACTATGATGGGGTGGATAAACCCCACATGGGAGAGATAGGGGTGCAGGCACAACTCTAGGCCTGGAATGCCCTGCCTTGGCAGACCTAGTGGGCATGCTCCAGTTGGAGGGCTGGGGGAGGGGAGGGGGGCTTAAAAGGAAGTTTCTTCAACACAGAAGGGTGGCGATTGGAGAGAGAGCGACCTGCACTCGCTGCTATGGAGGGACCATATCCCCAGGGGGAGGACTGCTGCACAGGCCCCTCTTATGCTCCAGGAGTTGTAGCTGTCTTCATGGCTTGGCCATCCTGCTAGGTCACTGTGCATTTTCCTCCTTCCAGGGTATCAAAGTTTTATCAGCCTACCTATCTGGGTATTGTTCTCAGCAGTTTTCTAAGTCAAAGCTATGCCACTTCCACCAGTAAATGGTATGGTAACCCAGGCATGTCCAATACTCCAGATTCCAGCCCAGGGTTCCTACAGTCAGTGACCCAAGCACCATCTCAAACCTTGCTGTCATTTCCCTGAGCCTTTCCCTACTCCACCCTCTATTAAACTTTCATTCACCATCCCTCTGGGTAAACCGTTCCATCACATCTAGGATCCCAGGGCTTTCTACCCTCTCCTTAGTTTCCTCCTTTCCTTTTCTAAGCCCAGAGAAGGACTGAAGCTCCTTTTCTGGCCTTATACCAGTCCATCCTGCTCAGCTGCACTCCATCCTCAATTAGGGATTGCCTATGAAGCCTAGGGCCTTGTCTACACTTACCGGGGGTTCGACACGTGGTGGGTCCTAAATCGACCACCAATCACTCTCCCATCGATTACTGTACTCCACCTGAATGAGAAGCACAAGGGGAATCAACGGGAGAGTGTCTCCAGTCAACATTGTGTAGTGTGGACCCCACAGTAAGTAGATCTAAGTATGTCGACTTCAGCTATGTTATTACGTTATTACGTAGCTGAAGTTGCGTAACTTAGCTCGATCTCTCCTCATAGTGTAGACAAGGCCTAACTCTCCCTCAGTTGTGGCTTATCCAGTTACTTAACCCTTTCCAGGCTATGGTGGGGTGAACACCCCATCACAATAATCTATATTTGGTTTAAAAATTTGCAATGCTTTAAAATATGTAAAACAGCATTTGCCAATGACAATGCTGATTTTCCGCATTTAAAAAATGGAGAAGAAGAATGGAAATTATGAAATGTTCATTGCATGATTAAGGCTGCCAGTTGTAAGTATTCCAAAATCCTAAATTGGCCCCCCAAAATCATGAGACTGGCTTAGAAACCCTAAGAGTTATTTCAAATAAATTTTGAGTTCTTTTCCTTTACTATCTTTTTTTAATCTTTAAAATCCACCTGAATTATATTTTTAAGCTATATTCCTCTACCACAAAGACTAAATTGTACTTTGTTGAAATGGAAGCTGAAATTCTCTCATATCCACATGACTCCAGGTGCTGACGCTTTAAGAAAAAAACCCAAATGTCACACAACTTGGCACAAATGAAACATTTGTCAGTGAAACAAGAAGTTTTGCTCAGCTAGAAAAAATGAGCAATTTTCTTAAGATAATTAAGGAGTGAGTTGAATTGTACCTTTATGAACAGCTGTGTTTATTAGCTCCTGTGTACGCTAATGAGGAAATCAGATTACCCATGTTACTGTAAATAAATCTTGTAATGAAGAATAAGGATTAAGTTAAAGCTGGGAAAGAAACTAGTACTATGTTAGCCTTGAAAAAGCTAATTCTTGGCACCCTAGAGAGAATGGTTAAGTATTAAGAGATTTCATATGAAATAAAATTAAAGAACTGCAAATCACCGACAGGTATAACGGTCAATGGACTGAGTATTGGTGTTTACATTCTGTTGTGTGAAATACTGCTGTCTTTCTAAGCAGATTGCAGGAGTTTCTACAACATGATTCTAGCTAATCAAAATCAAGTGGCTGTAGAACAGGAAAGAATAAGCAATAAAACTGATATATTTGAATTCACCATTAAAATTCAACAATAATCCTTCACTCTGAGTATGCCTCTATTTTAAGTATTTCAATGCCATATAATTAATTTATTAGTAGCAATTAATGTACTGGTAGCAATACCCTTGAGCAAGGACTATAATTCAAGAGATCAGGCTTATTAAAAAAAATCACAGCATAGAATCATAGAATATCAGGGTTGGAAGGGACCTCAGGAGGTCATGTAGTCCAACCCCCTGTTCAAAGCAGGACCAATCCCCAACTAAATCATCCCAGCCAGGGCTTAGTCAAGCCTGACCGTAAAAACCTCTAAGGAAGGAGATTCCACCACTCCCTAGATAACGCATTCCAGTGCTTCACCACCCTCCTAGTGAAAAAGTTTTTCTTAATATCCAACCTAAACCTCCCTCACTGAAACTTGAGACCATTACTCCTTGTACTGTCATCTACTTAGAGTGACCAGATAGCAAGTGTGAAAAATAGGGACAGGTGGTAGGGGGTAATAGGAGCCCATATAAAAAAAAGCCCCAAATATCGGGACTGTCCCTATAAAATTGGAACATCTGGTCACCCTACATGATCTGCTGCCACTGAGAACTGTCTGATCCATCCTCTTTGGAACCCCCTTTCAGGTAGTTGAAAGCAGCTATCAAATCCCCCCTCATTCTTCTCTTCTGCAGACTAAATAATCCCAGTTCCCTCAGTCTCTCATAAATCCAGCCCCCTAATCATTTTTGTTGCCCTTCACTGGACTCTTTCCAATTTTTCCATATCCTTCTTGTAGTGTGGGGCCCAAAACTGGACACAGTACTCCAGATGAGGTCTCACCAACGCTGAATAGAGGGGAATGATCACATCCCTCAATCTGCTGGCAGTGCTCCTACTTATACAGCCCAAAATGCTGGTAGCCTTCTTGGCAACAAGGGCACACTGTTGACTCATATCCAGCTTCTCATCCACTGTAACCCCTAGATCCTTTTCTGCAGAACTGCTGCCTAGCCATTCGTTTCCTCGTCTGTAGCAGTGCATGGGATTCTTCCATCCTAAGTGCAGGACTCTGCACCTGTCCTTGTTGAACATCATCAGATTTCTTTTGGCCCAATCCTCTAATTTGTCTGTATTCTATCCCTACCTTCCACTGTATCTACCTCTGCTCCCAATTTAGTGTCATCTGCAAACTTGCTGAGGGTGCAATCCACACCATTCAGATCGTTAATGAAGATATTGAACAAAACCGGCCCCAGGACTGACTCTTGGGGCACTCTGCTTGATACCGCTGCCAACTAGACTTGGAGCTATTGAGCACTACCTGTTGAGCCCGATGATCTAGCCAGCTTTCTATCCACCTTCTAGTCCCACCAAGTCTCTGTTATTCCAATCACATCATAGTTCCTTGACTGTGCCAGGACTTCCAGTTCTCCCTGCTTGTTTCCCAGGCTTCTTGCATTTGTGTATAGGCATTAAGATAACTCGCTTGCATTTGTGTATAGGCATCACCAGTTCTTTGCAGGAAAGGCCAACCTCATCCCAAATATCTTTAAGCAATAAGAGATGAACATATCCAGCCAGGAGCTAGGATGGGCTTTGCTTTAAGAGCTACAAAGCTACTGTAGCATATGTACTGTAGTGCCTGATGAAACAATTAATTTGGTCCTTTTTGAAACTTCACTTTTCAATGAAGCACTTATATGCATGCACAGTCCTTTTGAATTTTTTGTGACAATTTGACACAGCTTGGGAAAGCAAGCTCTCCATTCATTAGAGAAATGCACCCAGAGGGACCTTTCAAAAAGCTTTGTGCATTCCAGCTGGAAAAGGAGACTGAATGCATTCCATGGCCCTGCACTACAGATCTGTGATACTGTCATTATTAGTATCACAGAAAAAATTACTATTTCTTACTGTGCTGCCTTCTAGACCAATGTCACTGGGGAAATATCATGGGCTGCTTTATGGGCGGCTCTCCTATTTTATATGCAGTACATCATAAAGAACTTTATACCTGACAGGCTTTCTAGGGACACATTACTTTCCACCTAGTAAGATTCTCCTTTTTATTTCCTCTAAATGATAAAGTCTTTCCCCTATTTACCACTTTTGGGTCCATTTATAATTTAACAGTATCCTTGCTCTCTCCCATTTCAGAAAAGAGCCTCGCAGGGACGGCGTCCTTCCCTCCCCCTGCCCCACCCCATTTTCTTCTGCCCTAAAACCTGTGCAATTAACTTCTGTCACCTTAAAAGCCTTTCTCTCAGCACATTGCTCGAGCTGTTGAAGCATATGTAATTACATCCAACAGAACCTGTCCTGGGGCATGCTAGTTTCATACAATTTTTATATCACCTTTTTTCATTATTCAAGCAAAGTGAAAAATTTAGGGCAGCATGATTAGACTGAAATTGGAACTATTCAAGGTAATGTATTGTGTAAAAATGCAGGTTCTTTCCTTCCCCCCAATGAGTTCAAAATATGTTGTTAAAAAAAATTCAATCTGCTTGGCACACATACTGGTCCCATATTCCAGACTATTATCATTATGATTTTTCATGAGGCCACATTAGGGTTCATTAGTACTCTTATGGCTTGGGTTGTAGCTTAATTTGCTGAGAATAGAGTCAATGATTAATATCTCATTATAGGCCTATCTAAAATCTCTTCTGACTTTGCCAGTGAGAATCTGTGAAGACCAATTTGAAAAGTTAAGACTAGTCAGACAATTGTTATGCAAACACTTCCAGTAAGGTGCTTCTTCATTCTTAAGAATCCACAATTGCCAATCCAGCATAGTTGAATCAAACATGTGAATCAATTACCAGAGCTGGCAGTAAAAGGAATTTCCATTTCCTGGGGAATTCCGGGTTGTCAACGTTTCATTTTATTCTGCATCGGAATGAAATGTCAACATTGCTGGATTTCCAGCAAAATGGAACTCTCTCTTTCAGCACCTGCCAAGGAGCTCTCCAGCTTATGCCCTGGTCAGTGCCCTATATCCCTGGTGGATAGGCAGGTGGCTAGCAGGAAAACAGGGAGGTAGGCAGGCCTTGCAGCTAGCCATCCCAATTGCCTGTCTTGTGATGGAATTAACACCTTCATAGGCAACCTGTGAATTCTGTAGAATCAGCATTTTCCGGAAAACTGCCATCAGAAAAATTTCAACCAAAAAAATAAAATGGTCGCTCTTTACATTTTTATCTTATTTCATTGTAATTTAGATATTCTTTCCCTTCCCTCACAAATTTCAATATAACCTTAATGTTCCACCTCTTCTAGGTTTCTAAAGAATGTCCTGTGGCAGGATGATCCCTATTCCAGCTCCTATTCTTTAACAAAAAAAAAAAAAAGCCTCAGGGCTGGTTTTGTTTGTTGAAAGTGAAGCAAGAAATTCCACGGTTAACTTACAGCGACTTTTGGCAATTCCAGATAAAACCTATTGTGTGAGACACAATATGACCTGTACAGTAAAGCCCGTCAATGAAGTTAACACTTAACATTGGTGATTTTATGTTAGTGAATTTTTCAGTGCATGGCTGGTTCAGACAAGTCTGGGGGCCATTTGACTGGTCTCTTAAATTGCAAATACATCTGAGTGTCAAGTGATTACAAGACCTAGGAATCAGAAGGTGAGCTATATCACCAGCTGCCATTCCACACTATCTGGTGGCGTTTTAATTCCAAAATAGATGGAGAATAAGACAATGTGTCTCAAACTCTTGTATTTGTTTGTGGGTGGAGATTTCCTTAAAGAAGGGTGGGGGAACCTGTGTTGTGCATCTATAAAATTGTAAGATATCCCAGGAATCTCAAATCAGGTCAGCATCACTGAATTCAACACTATACCATGTAGGAGCCTGAAAAACAAACATCACAGTAGTAGTTCAGACTGTTCCTGGTTTCAGTTGGGGAGAAAGGGCTGCCATGTTCTGGGAACCCATGCAGCGGCAAATTGACTATATGAGCTTGGCTCTGCAGTGGTGTATCTGAAAGAATGATTGGATAATCTATTTTATACCAAATACATAGGGTCAAAAGTGGGAGTTGGATGGGTGGCAGCGAGGTGGAGGGATAGAAAGCATTCTTATTAGGCTAGAATTCAAACAACAACATGAAAGTAAAAATAGGCAAGAGACTGAATCTAAAAGTGTTAGGGTTAGAAACGGAAGAAGAGAAAACAGGCTGGAATTAAAACAAATGTAAAAATTAAAAGATCAGCAAGGGTTAGAAACTGAAAATAGGAAAATACCATGAAAATAGGCCAGAGGTTAAGGAGAGAAAATAAGCAGCGTTTAAGGAATGAAAAGGGGAAAGTAGATGGAGTTAAAACAAAACAATAGAGACAAAACAGTCAGTGGCCATAAACTATTGGCAGGCGAGTGTGGAGTTCAGTAAATCTTAATGTGAAAATTATCTTGCATTGCACCCTTACTCCCTTTCCTCTTTGTCTGCACCTTGGCTAGTCAAATTGCTAGCTCCTAGGGGGGAAGGAATTGTGTGTGTGGGTAAGATACTCCAGTCCTAGCTAAGGCACTAAAAATACCAGGATGTAGTGATACTACAGCAACCAGCTGCTTCTCTTATGATTACCCCAGCCTGTCTGCTTACTAGTGCAGGTGGCTGGCCCCAAGAAATTTGGCAGAGATGGACAATTGCATTCCTAAGGTGGCCATTTACAACTGCCTGCAGCTGCATTTCCGTCTCTTCTAGTAGGGAAAGGAATCCCAACACCTGTTATGTTTTCTTCTCTTATTCCTCAGGAGACTGGGACACTTTTAGAAGCAATCATTCCTAAGGGAAAGGGGAAGAGCAAAGGGCTGGTTTTTCGGTTGTCATGTGATCGCTGACCCAGTGATGAAAAGTGGCCATAAAGGCAGCAAATGTCCCCTGCCTGGGCATACTTGTAGCATAGGCTCCCCTGGCTGGTTTAGAGCCAGCTCCACCTGTACTGGTGGGGTCAAGGAAGCATTGCTGGAATGTTCTGGCTAGTCTCTGCTGCTGGAATGGCCCCTATGGCTGTTGCAGCTGAAGATAAGTTAAAGCAGCCCATACACTGATCTACATTGTGGGGAGGACAGGACAGCCCCAGGATATGAAGAAACACGTGGGTGGCACAAAGCTATCTTTGCCTCCTACCTGGTTCTTGAGCCTGCTCCACTAGAACAGACAATCAGAGCCAACATATTTGAAGTGTCAACTTATGCTCCATCCTCTTATTATGTTCATCCTCCAGAGGAGAAGACCGTTTCCGGTAAGGTGCTGAAATACTTACAAGAAAAACTACCCTCAATAAGGATGGTAACATGGAGTGTCTCTCTGCTAAACTCACTGCAAGAGAGGGTCAGATCATTCCAATTGTAAAGGTAAAGTAGGTAAAGTTCAGATGAATATTGCAAAAACTAAAAATAAGGAAACTTTCTAGAATTCTAGCAGAGCAGCAACTTGAGTACTGAATGCAGCACAGCAAATACCAGCCCAAAATGTAAGAGAGCAGGGAATGAATGAAGGATCATATAGGACAGGGGTGGGCAAACTATGGCCTGCAGGCCAGATCCGGCCCACGGGACCCTCCTGCCAGGTCCCTGAGCTCCTGGCCCAGGAAGCTAGCCCCGGGCCCCTCCTCTGCTGTTCCCCCACCCCCGCAGCCTCAGCGCGCCGCCCCATTGGCGCAACACTCTGGATGGCTCGGCAGCAGAGTTGCAGAGCTGTGGCCTGAGCTGGTGCTTTGGGCAGCACAGCTGTAGTGCCGCCAGCCGCTGGTGCTCTGTGCTGCATGGTAAGGGGACAGGGAGCGGAGGGGGGAGGTGGATAGAGGGCAGGGGATTTTGGGGGTGGTGGTCAGGGGGCGGGGGTGAGAATAGGGGTCGGGGTGGTCAGAAGGCGGGGAACAAGGGGGTTGGATGGGACAGGGGCCTGGCGGGGGCAGTAAAGAATGAGAGGGGGGGTTGGATGGGCCAGCAGGGGGCAGTCAGGGGTGGTGGATGGGGCAGGAGTACCAGGGGGGCGCTGACAATAAACAGGGGAGAGGGGGGTTGATGGGGCAGAAGTCCCGGGGGGGGGCATCAGGGGACAGGGAACAGGGGGGTTGGATGGGGAAGGAGTCCCGGGGGGGCTGTCAGGGGGCAAGAAGCAGGGGGACCAGATAGGAAGCAGGGATCGGGTCACACCTGGCTGTTTGGGGAGACACAGCCTCTCCTAACCGGCCCTCTATACAATTTTGGAAACCCGATGTGGCCCTCAGGCCAAAACGTTTGCCCGCCCTGATATAGGAGCTCTTGATATAACTTATTCTATGGATATTTAAACCACAGATTACCCTAGCTAGATATACATGCTGATCCAAAATTCCAATCTATGTAGAAAGGTGCACAGAAGTGGTGTCCAAACTTTTCAGATTAAGGGCTGCACATTTCATTTAAAAAAACATCAAAGAAACACAATCAGTACTTTGGGATGGATATTGCACTATTCCACTTTTTGTGCCACTCACACAGTGCAAAGGGAGAAGAGTCACTCACAAGTATCTTGCTGGGGTCCATTGCAGGTGTAAAATCTGCATAGCTAGCTCCTAAATCTCTCTCTCCCTGTAGCCCAGGAACTAGAGGCAAAAGGAGGGGGCAATTATGTATCATTATAGACAAAATAAGTATGCCCCACCTGGCTCATGCCTGAAAGAAACTATTGAAAGGCTTAAGACAAGGCGAGGAGAGGGAGCACACATAAGGGAGAGGTTTCCACTGCACACTACTCACAGGATTTGAGTTCTGCCATTCAGTCAAAAAGAAGTGAATTCACAATGCTTAAGAGTTTACAGCAGAGACACTTATGGCCACAGTACTTTTCAAACAGATTGGGAGTGAAAAAGAAAACTTACAGATTTTAGGACATGGAATCAGGTAACACACTTCTGCGAAAGCTGACCTCAGCCAAACAGATGGCACATCTTGACATTGATGTAGAAGCCAGAGTTTCTGCTTGATTACTGTGATAACCTTGGGAACTTTATTGCAGCTCTTTACTGTTTAAAAAAATTGAATCTGTTTTAATATAATTTTAGTACTTTGAGGCTGGTTGTCATAAGTATCAGCTCAGCCAGATTCCTAAACTGGTGCAGAGAACTGCTGGATATTTTCCCCCTTTTTCTTCATCCTAGAAATACATTGTTCACAGGATTTTTCTTTTATTTGACTAATTGAATGCCCCTATCCTTATAGGCATACTCACTATCTCCTCTCCCCTGGAAGGAAGCACAAATATAAGGCTGCAGATAATACTTTTCTTGATTTTGAGCAATGGTAGAAGTGCTAGAGATTATAACCCTCAGGTAGCATATGATATTGTTCATTTATTGTATTTGAGGAAAACCTAATTATAGCTCTGTTTCATTTACATTGCCCAGTAATATTACACTATCTGACAGATGCACGAGCATCTTGGAAGACAGAATGAACTGCAAAAAGCTTGCTCAGGCTATATTTTAAAAGGTATGTGCGTCTTTTGTTTTGTATTGCTGATAAACTCATTAGGCCAAATTCAGATCTGGTGCAATACCATTGAAACCAATGGTATTCCACCCACATTATCCCAGGTCTGTAAACACCTGCCAAGATATAAAAAAAATATATAATTAAAAAGTTTGCAAAGGAGTCATCAATGGTTAGTGGATAGAGCAACAGAACTATTCCTTACTCTTCTACTGACCTGTGATGTGGCCTTGGGAAAGTCACTTCGCCTCTCTTTGGCTCCATTTCCCCTCTGGCCCTTTGTATGCCTTATATATTTAAACTGTAAACTCTTTGGGGTAGAGAGTTTCTCCCACTATGTCTTTATAGCAGTGGTGGGCAACCTGCAGCCTGCGGGCTGCATGTGGCCCATCAGGGTAATCCGCTGGTGGACTGCGAGACAGTTTGTCTACATTGACCATCCGAAGGCAGGGCTGCCCACAACTCCTAGTGGCCGCGGTTCACCGTTCCTGGCCAATGGGAGCTGTGGGAAGCGGCGGCCAGCACATTTTGTAAAAATCTTCCTATTAGAAATTCAAATGCTTAACTTTAAGCACAAGTAGTCCCAATGAAGTCAAAATACTCAGGTGCTTAAAACTGAGCATGAACTTAAATGTTTTCCTTAATCACTGTCTGATCCAAAGTCCACTGACTCGTTCTGTGAACTTGGACAACTCACTTCAACTCATTGTGCCTCAGTTTATTCATCTGTAAAATTAATAACACCTACCTGTCCTGCCTCAGAGTGTGCTTAAATAATTGAGATTTATAAAAGAAGATCCTTGGATGAAAAGTGCTATTACAATATTTTGCCATAGATTATTATTATTGTATGAACTACATTGCTGCTGAAAGGCCAATCAATCAATTCTAATTTTAAGAGAAGCAATTTTAAAGATTTTGACTGAAATATGATTCTGGAGATGAAAGGAAATTTTACTGTTAGATTTTATGACTTTTTTTCCCCCTACAACTGCTGCAACAAAGGTAAATAGCTATTCCAGATACATTCTATTCAATTGCTTCATATCCTTCTTTCCTGACATAAACTGATTCATTTACATAGGAGATCAACTGGCTAGAGAGAATGAGGGTACGTCTACACTACCCGCCAGATCGACGGGTAGTGATCAATCTATTGGGGATTGATTTATTACGTCTAGTGTAGACACGATAAAATCGATCCCTGATCACTCTGCCGTTGACTCCGGAACTCCACCGTGGCGAGAGGCAGAAGTGGAGTCGATGGGGGAGCGGCAGCAGTCTACTCGCCACCGTCCTCACGACCAGGTAAATCGACCTAAGATACGCCGACTTCAGCTACGCTATTCACATAGGTGAAGCTGCTTATCTTAGGTCAACCCCCCTCCCTAGTGTAGACCTAGCCTGAGTTTGGTCCCATATGTTCTCTTAACTTCTTCTTTATATGGAATCTTTGGATCTAATCCTATAGCCATTACTCACACAAATGGAATGCTCTTGTGAATCAGTTTTTGAAGAGCTGAGCCTTAAGTAAGCATTCAGTATTTTACAGGTGACAGAGGCAATGGTATTGGCACATTTAAAAATGTAAATGCCTCTGAACTGGATAGATTTAAACAAGAATGGTTTTGCCTGAACCCAGTTAAAAGCGCTCTGAATTATGAGCAGACCAGCAAATGGTGAGGCAATCAAAAAAGCTTCTGAATTAATATTGATAATATAACTCTCAGGATTTTGACAAGATAAGGTATCATGGGTAACCCCTCATCAATCTTTATTGTTTGACAAGCACTCCACTGACTTGATTTCTTCTCTGCCACCTGAAATGGACCTATGTAAATATAATCAACAAGGTTTACATTTTTCAGCAAGAAAATTTATTTTGCCAATCATGGCTTCTACCTCTTTTTCCAATGGTTGCCTATACGCTGCTTCAAATAGCTTATTGACTAACCTAGAAAAAAGATCATAAAGGGCCTTTCATCTATTGCTGAATTATGGTCACCCTGGTTCACCATTGCTCCATATTAAACAAACTAAATTAGGTGAGCCTTCATAGGCGATGCCAAAGTTCAAATCAAATGCTTTCCTTTCTGAGAAATGTATTAAAGTATAATGGCTTGATCATATTAAAAGACATATTTCAGTGACAAAAATCAGCATGAGCTAAGTCCTGATTCCTATTTTTTAAAGTGCCTTGGATGAGCCGAAGAAGCAATCTTGTAGTGCTTCAGATATATGAAGGGACAAATTTGGATAAAAGAGAGACACTGCGTCTTAATTTAGAGAAGCATCTGACCATATGTCAAAATAAGGGAAGGCAGGGAGCAGGCAATTGTTAGCTTTCATCCTTTCCATGTTCTGTTTCTATGATGTCTGGAGTTATGGCTCATGTAAATGTCAGCTGAGTGAAGAATTTAGTGGTAACAACAAACAAAATGGGAGTGTTATGACACCAGTGTGTTATTATTTTCCAAAGTTAATTCTTTTTATTACTCAAATCCACCAACCATTGTGATCTTGGTCCTCTCCGTTTTTAGCATCCTTCTCCTAACACTTCTTTTTGTAGGTCACATATAATTCATAATACCTTTGGCTGCTGAGAAAAAGCAGGCCAGATATGCTTCTAGAGAGGATCTCTTATATGGTAGCAGAGAACTATTTCATCTGCTGAGACATTCTGATATACACATATAGAAGTTTCACTTGACTTTCATATTCAACTGAAAACAATGCTATTGTGCGCTATTATTTTGTGCGCCTTTTTCATGTATTTGGATTATTCCTTGCTTTGTGTTTTCTAATATCACCACATTAATAAGACTGTCTTCTTACTATAGGATATTAAAATAAAACATTTTACTAACACGTTTATAATCTTACAGAATAACAATTTAAGAAGAAATTTTGGAATATTGCTTTGAAATTATTATTATACAAATAAAACAGAATGATCAATGTGATAAAAGCAACATCATGCAGTAATATAATAACTGGGTCAGTATCCTGAATGGACTTACTTCAGTTCCCTTAAATTCTATGAAAGGCAGCCACTTCGCTGTGGATGGTTGTTCAACTGCTTTATCTGTTACAGTAAAAAGATGAAATACAAATATGGACTTGAATTTCTCTGAAGGTTTCTGCACAGGGAAACTATAATTTAGGAAGTTAGTTATGTCCATGAAACATCCCTTTCTTCTCTATAGTAGGTACCAGATGTTGCTTTCTACAGCCCCAGTTGGTTGAGGATTATCACTAATTGAAAGATTGACATACAGTTCAAGGAGTCTGCAGTTGTACCCTCCCTCCAGAACTGTAAATTAGGGATTTAGACTGTAGTTCACTATGTGCTAGTGTTTTCATACGGGAAAAATCAATGCAGTCACAACTTCCTAGAAAATGCTACTTAACGGGAAGAAAAAAGTCTTTGAATTTGCTTTATATAGCTCACATATTTAATCTGAATTTGCACAGTTTTGCTTTACCTACACAAGGACCACTTTTACTCTAGATAACTTAAAATTGAGCAAAACAAATACATATAAAACCTTTCAGCAAGAGAAATCAGTTTCTCTCTGTTACCCTAACACCCTCCATCTCTCACACAACCCAAACCCCTGGTTAGAATCCCTGCATGGATCATCTAGAACTTGTAGCGTCACTCTCTCCCCATGTTATTACAGATGCTTCTGGATATCAGAGGGTTTTCATTGTACTAGATTTAAAATGCTGTTGTTTGCTTTCCACATAAAAACAATTGTTTATGAAAGCATGAACAGTTTCTAAAAGAACTGTTTTTAAAGAACAAATCAGAAGCAAGCTAACCAGCATGGGCAGTTATGACCCTAAAGATGATGTGATGCAACAGATGTGATCTTTACTTTTATAGCAGTTGGCCACAAGCTATCCTGATTTATCCTACATGAAACCCCATGGATGTGTATTATTTCATATTTGCTGAAAAGGGTTCAGAGAAACTGACTGCCAAATTTAGAATTAGGAAATAATTTTGCTCCAAACCATGTTGACCTAGGAATTTAATCTTCTATAAGACACCAAACAGAGAGAACTAACTGGGATATGGGACTTTTGACTAGATTTTTTTTTTCAATTCAGAGTAGGGTCTCATCAATATGCTAAAAAAGAGACACAGCTCTGTCAATTGCCTCATATACCCTGCAAGCTTCTGTGCTAGAGGAAAGCTTGAATAATGGTGGGGCTAGCTTATCTTCAACCTGGGAGGCAGGTGCCTTGCTTTTAGATAGAAGGAAGCTAGATTAGAAAGTCTGCTCTTTCTTTGCATCTCCATTTATTGGAGACATTTATCCATTTGGGAGGGAGTCAGATTCAGAACTGTGGCATGGCTTTTCCTTTTGCCCTTCTATTGTAAGTCATACAAAGTATTATTTTGTTTCTAGTCTCTCTTTTATGGGAAGACCTTGCACAGCAATATGTTCCTTGTAGCCAGAAAAGCTATTTTAATTCTCTCTTCACAGCACTCTTAGCTGGGCTGCTGTTGGGCTGCTCTCTTACTTGCTGCCTCTTCAGAAATTAGTAGCAACCATTGGTCACTGGTTCCTAGTGTGCTTGTTGTATACTCTTCATATTTCCTCTCTATACTTTGAAGAGGAAAACTTGCTTTCAGTTCTTTCTCCCTTTTTTTTTGATCACCTAAATTAATAGTGTTGGCCATACCTATATTTGAGACTTATCCCTCGAGGTATCTACATTCACACCCCATGTACATCTCAATACTACCACCATTGTGCTTGAAGTTAGCAGACTACTGAGTTGCAGTCGGTCCTGAAATCCATCTCAGTTGTGTGTCCTTGATTTTTAAAAAGGCATTTAAAGCTTTCCTGCTCTCTCTGTCCCTCAGCATGTTTACTAAATAACCCCTTGTTCCTTATATTTATTACCTTCCCTTTTTAAAAGTGGACCTCATTTGTTTTTATATGTTTGTGTTTTACCAGGGTGATATTTTATTTAGTTAAAGTTGCAACCAGCTTCCATTATAAAGACTTATAAAGCACCATCACTTTGGCTTGGCCTGAAAATTGCCAGATTTATTTTGAAGGAAACGGAGAGTCTCTGCAAAGTTTAAAGACAAGAGAACCTACATTTGACTTGCAGGATATTAGTGAATTACTCTGATTTGAATTTTTGACTTACTATTCTTTGTTTCCCTCTACCGAAAACAGACTGCTTACTATAGCGTCAAACCTTCCATCTGCCTCCTGTCAAATACATTTGAAGAAAATAGTGTGCAGCTATGTGGAGAATGAGAATTGAGTGGATTTTTTTATAGATATCATAAGCAGCTCAGTATACCTGTGTGATAATATCCTTACTGAAGGCATAGAATGAATTCAAAAGCTGTCATAAGAGGTAAACCAACAGGAAATGAAACTATTGCAAGGTTAAGGTTCTATCATAGGGAATCCCAGTGGTCCTTGGGGAAAGAATGAGGAAGTTAATGCCTGGCTTTAGCTAATCTGATAGTATGCTTCCCAAATCTGAATTTAGGATATGTTGCGTGTCAGAGTTAATGATGACTCAAGATAGTCGAATGACAGACTGCTTACTATAGTTTTAGTATATTAGAATATTACTATAGCTTTAGGATATCCGCTTCTGATTATCAATCAGAGATTAGTACTGCACTATACAGAAAGAATAGCTACATTACCACCCTTTGAAGTACAATAAAGAGCTGGCTCTGTGCCTCTTTTTCACTGCAACTGGAGAGATGCTCAGTTTCATTCAGCAACTAAGTTCCAATACCAGTGTCATTATATAGGATTTTCAAACAAAGAGACCCTCTTTGGCAAAAGAAGCATATGTTCTGATGTCATTTCTGTACATTCTCATTACCTGATTTATGTGCGGAGGCATAATTATTTACAGATGAGAGGACTAAGAATTTTTCAAGATAATATCTTCCCCATAGTCATTCTTCCCTATCTGCTGTAACAATTATTCCTTGTCAGTTTTCTGGGTTTATATGTGCTTATGTAAGCATTATATAGCTAGCTAACTAGCTAGAAATAGATATGTAATAATTTTAAGAGGATTGTCATGAGTCTACCCTCACTTGAAACTGGGGGGTTTCAAGGTGAGGACCCGCATGCCACCATGTCAAAGGTCTCACCCCCACTTGGAACTGTTGGGCTCCAATGTGGGGACCTGACTTGGTTTCCCTCTAAACTAAAATCCTAGTTTAGATCTAGTAAGCTGCCACCACTCAATCAGGAAATGTGGATTGAGACACAGTCCTTCCCCAAAATCCTAGGGGATTCCAAGAGCCCCAAATCCATGGAGTTCTTACACCCAGGAGAAACAAACCATTCCCCCTGCTTCCTCCCCCCTCCCTTTTCCTAGGAGAGAGATACCTGATTCAAACTGCTTGAATCAAACCCAGGAGGAACTGTCTCTTCCCTCCTCACCTTCCCCTGAATTTCCACAGAAGAAGGAATTAACCAAGTCCAAAGAAAAGAAAAGAATTTATTAAGAGAACAAAAAGAAAATACAGAATCTCTATGAGCCCAAGCTGGACACTCATAGGGTATAACCTTATCAATCTCTGGAGAGAATCCCCTCTCCCCCTTTCTTTCTCAGTGAAAGCAAAGTAACAGCAAACAGGAATAAAGAATTTCCTTTAGCAAACACACAATTGCAACTATAGAAATCAAATCATAAGACTAATTCGCCTTTCTAATTAATACTCACTATTAATTAGTAGAAACTACTCCAGGAGAACTTGGAGACATGACTGGTCTCTTTTAGATTCAAAAGAGTTCCCTGAGCAAAACAGGGAACACAGACAAAGGCTTCCCTCCACAGAGATTTGAAATTATCTCGTCTCTGATTGGTCCTTCGGTCAGGTGGTCATCAGGTACTGTATGTTAACCCTTTCCAGGGAAAAGAGACCTTAACCCTTAACTATCTGTTTATGACAGGGATGATTCCCAAGAATCTCAAGTTTTATACACATAGACATGCCATGGATTACTAGAAACAGTCTAACACACAGAATTCCTGAATAGGGTTATTTACCAGTCAAGGAGCAGTGTTCTTGCCGTAGAATTCAATGTAGCCTTCGTTACTATCCTGAAGATTCTAATGAATAGTTGATATATAAATGAATCAAATATACAAAAAGAAAAGGACTAAAAGGGTTAATATTTACTAACAGATACTAGCATATGCCCCCTTGTTGCTATGGTTAGTCAATACTTAGCTAATCATTTGTATGAGGCTATAGTTAGTGCATGAATGTGAGATTTATACTGCTTTAATAATACAAGTAATAGACAAAATAAAATCAATACAACAAAACCTAACACTGCTTACAAAATAACTAGGGCTGAAATGTAAGTTCTATTCATGTATGAGAAAAAGGAGATTAAAATCTTCATCATGTACTCGAAGATCTTCTAGAGCAGTAGTGGGCACTTCCACCTTTTCATGTTCTCTATATGTATATATATCTTCTTACTATATTTTCCATTCTGTGCTTCTGATGAAGTGGGCTGTAGCCCATGAAAGCTTATGCTCAAATACATTTTTTAGTCTCTAAGGTTCCACAAGTACTCCGGTTCTTTTTGCAGATACAGACTAACATGGCTGCTACTCTGAAACCAGTCTTGAGAGAGACACTGCAGGGACAAAAACACCCCCAACAGTCTGTTCCACAACCACCTGCTCAACAAGGTTAAGTATGGTAACACACACAACAACAGCCTTGCTCATGTGGGAGGCATACATCACATTTTTAAACCCTATCAACTTCCCTACTGCTAGAACATGCTCCTCCACAGAGGCAGTTGGGAGGTAAAATCCACAATCCATGGCCATAGGTCAAACCCTCAGAACCCACAATAAACTGAGGTCTCTGTCCCCCTGGGGTGGCCAGGCCAGCCCAGAGAGAGACAAAAGCCTGCTAAAACAAAAGAAATCCTGAAATTAAACCCACAACAAACCATAAAACTATACAGACACACACAACCCCACCCCCCAAAATCTCATTTTCCTCACAGAAAGAAACAGAGAACATCAAAGCACACCCTTTCTCAGCCTGACTCCCACAATCCTGAGAGAAGGAGACCGAGAGATGAAACACCTTTATTCACATAAAATCGCGGTAAAAGCTATTAATTATAACATTACAGTATATACACAAAAAGATGAATTAAATAAAGCGAAACTTGTCTTAAGCAAACATTAAACATGGATCACTAAAGCATCATCATCACCAAGTTCACTCAAAATATTGTTAGAACACCAAGTCAACCGAAAAGTGTCCAGGTTGTAAGTCAATTTATAAAAAGTGCAATCAATCTGCAGCTTGACCACAATCAGTGCTCAGAACACCTCTAGAACATTACACTGCTCTACCCTGGCCATACTGTTCTGATGATATTTCAAAATGGCTAGTTTTACATGACTGAGCAAAAAGTTAGTCAGGCAGGAAACTGTCTGAATGCAAGCACTGTATCTCACTTGATACAGGATACAAGCAGGGGCTTGGAGAAAACCAGTCCCAAATGGCTGAAAAGCTGCTGCAAAAAACCACAAAGAGGAATGAAATGGGAGCGATGTAGAGGAAAAATGAAACACTGTGTATGAAGCTGAACAAAAGCGGCACTGCGCAGACACCCCAGGGTCATATAGTGCACAAAATGATTGGTTCCTGCAATCCTGTGCAGGACCCTCCACTGCAAGTCACAGGATTGATTGGGAAGGGTAGGTTTGTACAATGTCACCCAGGCTGGGGACACAGAGTCACCCAGAGGCAGAGGCATCTTCCAGGCTATATCCTGGAGATCCTAAAGGGTGGCTTAATGCCATACCTTGACACACATACCACCATACAGCTACTTCTTGGTCATGGTTTCAAAAGGAACATTCACCAAACCCTTCTAGGACAATCACCTGCCTGGATTCCCCCTTGGAAGAACAAGCCCTGCAAAAACTTTCTGCAAAGTTTCTGAACAGCCTGCTGAGGAAGTGCTGCCTGGAATTCAGAGAAGACCTTATCCAAAATACTCAGAAATCGGATCCTGGTCTGAACAGCAAGAGCTGTCACTGACTTCTAGCTTGGCCATCTAAGAACAATCAGGTGAGACAGCTTGGTCAATCCAGCCTGAGTTAAAGCAGGAAAAGTGGGTTAAAAAACAGCTTCTCTTCCAAGATCCATAAACTAGAAAATGCCTGGACCAGTTGCACACTTCACAGAAGTTGCCAGGCATTAAAAAGACCATTATCAAATGGAGGCAAATCTAGACTCTGTGCCCACAAAAATAGGTGAGAGTCAAAACTCCTCCCCCCACAGCATGATGGAAGAGAGAAGGCAATGAGTTCCCAGGCCATCAGGGAATCAGAGAATGGCAACCACTGAGCAGACCGGAGGTGAAAGGCCACCACTTTGCTGAATAAACCAATGAGCTACAGACCTCTCCATCTAATGGCAAGAACAGCAAAGCAGGGTGCAACCAGCGGTGACTATTAAAAAATGGTTAATATGCCTCTGAATCCGAGGTCCAAAAGGGTGTGTTGGTGGGGGTGTCCAGACACACTAGCCACTGCCACACCTTTGAGGCCATAAGGTTGTTGGTGATTAGAACTTGTCCCTGAAAATGGAGTCCAGGAAGGAGCTAGATGCCACTTCTGCAGGTGGCCTTGCATCTTCGCCTCAGCTCCCTCTCAGTTCCTTGGCATATATTTGTTCAGATCCAAAAAAGACCCTTCCCAATACCACAATCCCAGAGGTGCCCCACTGCAACTGTTGGGGCAACGAAGGTGGGACCACTACACTGCCAGGAGCTCAGTAAGATGGAATTGCTCTTAGCCCAGTTAATGAGGGCAGAGAAGACACCTGCTCATACAAAGTACCTGCACATCACTGTCAGACATGAGAAAAACTGAGATATCATCGGAATCTGCCATCAGACAAACTGGGAAAGCATCCAGCTCTCCTGAAACAGAAAGGCCAGTCTGACAGCTTCTGAGGATGTACAGAAATGGTTCCGAAGTAAGAGCATGCAGCATTCCAGACACAGCACATCCCCGATAAATGCCTCTGCAGACTGGGAAGTGGTGGCTAAGCCCTTCATTAATCTTTAGGCATTAAAAACAGGTAAAACAGAATTCTGTAAAAAGAAACAGCTGCTTTCCAGATCTCAGGAGGGTCAGCTATCAGATGGCCATCCAGCAGCAGTAGGTTAAAAAAAAAATCTGCTGACAGTCCATAGACTCTCTCTCCAACCCAAAAAGGAACTTTGTGGGAATGTCAGTTTCATGCAGCTGAGTAAAATGGGCCCAAACTAGGGCTCTTTGTACCTTCTCTTCCAACAAACATCTCAGGAGCCAGCACTTTTCAGTTAAGGTTTTCTGAGTCTGCACTGGGTTTTTCACAGGATTGCCACAAAGGCCCAAGATGTCTTGTTCCAGGGCACTCATGGCCTGATGCAAAGACCACATGGAAGACCTGGTATACTGCTGGCAGAACAGTTGGATCTCAACCTTTCTGACATCCTACCACCGTCTCAGGGACTCATACCAGGGCTTGTGCTGCCACCAAAACTCCCAAAACACAGGAAATTTCTGGGTGAAATTCAAGTCCTGTAATAATATGGCTTTGAAGTGCCTGTTGGAAGCACAGGCAGAAAGAAGGAGAGATACACTGACAGAAATATAGTAATGATCAGACAAATGAGTGGGAGAAATGGAAGACTGAACAAACATATTCACATAACCCTTCAGGGTATAAAAGTGATCCAATCTAGCCCGAGACCTGGTTGGGAGTAGCTGTCAGACAAGAGTACTGCCTGATGGTGGGGTGAGAGAATCTCCAAATATATACTAGCCCAAAAGTCTGCAGGAGACTATACAGTTCCCTGCCTAACTGAGGGTGTGGATCCTCATGGTTCCTGTCTAAAACATAATCTATAATGCAATTGAAATTCCCTCTTAGGACAATAGTAGTGTCAGGGTAACAGCCAAGACCAGCGTGGACAAGTGTCTGTAGAAAGGAAATGTGATCTCATCCCAGAGTAGGGGCAAACACAGTAAAGAGATTAAAAACAATGTTGCCAATACATATTTCCATCTGGAGGGGCTGGCCCTTCTTCACAGAAAAGATTCTGTACCCCTACATCTAGGGAAAAGAGAACAGCTACACCAGCAATGATGTTGGAGCCATGGCTCAAGAAAGCTTCCCATACTTTCAATTGGTTCCCCAGTCATCAGTGTCTGAGTGTGTCTCTTGCAAAATCAGCCTGTTTTTGTCTGAGAAATTCAGAGTTGTGCTGTTTTATGACCATCTTGGCATCCATTAATACTTAGAGAGCCAAAGTTGAGCAGCACCATAGAGACTAGCAGGAGAAAGCCAAGCAGCAGAGAGTCACAATGAAAAATGGAAGTATTTTGAACAAAATGAGCCAGGGGGAGGCCTATATATCTTGAACATTCCCTGCATGCTGCCTCAACCACTTTTTGAGATAGAAATGTTTCCTACAATCAACCCAGGTATCTCTCAAGACAAGGGCAGCAGAGTGAAGAAAGCACCATAAATCAGGAAATAGTTCCCATTTCCCTTGTGGTGCTATCCAAAAAGTCACTAATCTCCTTCACACTGTACCCACCCTTCCTTTATAGCTGACTGGCTGAGACATCAGGAACCAGTGAGAAGTCAGAGAGCATCATCGTCCCCTTATTCTTCCTCAGACTCCCCAGCTCAGAAGAACATTGAGCCATCATTGCAACATTCTCATCAGTCTTGAAGGAGAGAGATCCAGTGGGAGCAGCTGGCATATTTATTTTCCAAGGAGGGGTAGGCAGTGCAGCCCCAGGCTGGGACCCAGCAACATCACTGCAGCAAGAGCAAGGTTCATCATACAGGAAACATTGCAAGTTTTCAGAGGTAGCAAATACTGTATAATCTGGCCCATCTATGTCGTGCTTTACAACCAAGTTAACGGGATGGTCAGGGTTAGTTAGAACCAAATAAACCTGGTGCTGGAATGACCTAACGTGACTCCCATTCACGTTCTTTCAGCCAAACAGAATCATCCCAACAGAAGAAACTACCTTCCCATAATGGGAGAGCTCAGACACCAGAGTCTCCTTGTGAAGGAAATGGAGACATCGGAAAAAACTACTTCAGCAGAAGAAAGAAACCAAGGAAAAACTTGAACAAAAGACTCCTTGATCCAGAGTCCCTCCTGTACAAATAATTCACAAAGGGTTTTCTTGGCCTATACCAGGGAAACTGGTATAGATTTACTTGTTTGAGAGGCAGAGTTTCTATTAGCAGTCAACAACTTTATTTGTGCTCAGAAGCACATCCTCCACAGTGCAAGAGACAGCAGGTACACACCAAACCCCATGCTTGTGGGTCAAACCATCTGAAGTGGACCCCATGGAGTAACTCCCTCACCACCCTGCATGGAAAAAAAGGGGGAAACAACAACACCCCTAAAACCAAACTATCAGAAACGCAACCAGTGCACACAGCACATGCCAAACACAGCCTCACTCTCAGAAAAGAGTGACCGTATGAGAGAGAGCACACCATGCCAGAATAATAGCCAATAGCCCACTGGTCAGGTCACTTATCTTGCATACAGGAGAGCCAAGTTCACGTCACTGCTTTCACTGATTCAAGGGACTGTTAGCTATTTTGGGGTCTCTCTCTCTCTGACCAGCAATTCCATCCTGGACCTCAAAAACAACATTTTTTTTTTGTTAAAATCAGTACGTTTCCATGGAAAGATTTGGTTTCAACAAATCGGCATGTTCCAACCAAAGTTTCATTACTAACCAGCTCTAATAAATAATACTTTGTTTTGAAGCAGCTGTTTCTGAGTCATTTTAATCTGCCATTGTCATGGGCTCTTGGAAAAGGGCTTTCAGGTGCAAACTCATGAAGGTCTGTCATGTTAACAGCTGGGGAAATGGGGTGTGTGTGGCCCAAAGGGCCTCTCTAGGAGGGGTTGAACCTCATAGTGCCACCCTTGCAAGTGGTGCTGGAGCCAGGCCTGTCACCTGAGGGGGTGCACTTGAGAGGGACAAAAAGGAGTCTCAGGAACAGCTCCCCCAGTGACTGTGACAAGTTATGTAAAGCTAATAATGACTTTTGCTGTGGACAGTTTGGAGCCCAGTTGTCTCTATGGAAGCTTTTTGCCATTGACTTCCTTGGAAGTAGAGCAACTTTGTGTGTGAACATGTTGCCTTCTTTTAGACTGTAATAACTTCAAGTGCTCTCTAAGGAGACATGCAGTAGGAACAATCAAGTCTGAAGACAATTTTATTGGAGTTATTTTATTATGTTTATCATGTCTGAGTCCATCATTTGATACCTTGCAGGGAGGAATGGGGATAACAATCCTTCCTTCCTTGCACCTGTTTACCTGTCCTGTCTATTTAGATTGCAAAGTCTTTGAGTTATGGACCATCTCTTCTTATAGACAGTACCTAGAAAAACGAGGGCCCAGTCTCAGCTGGAGCACCAGGCACCACTGACATACAAATACAAAATTATTTTAAAAAAATGGTATCTAAAACACATGGCCATTGAAAATCAATCTAGTATATTTTTGTTCTGTTTGTTTTTACTGCTAGTGTCTATTGGCAAAATTAAAGCTATATATGTCCATATGTCATACCAAGGTTACATGGCACTGCAAGAGGATAAGAGCATCAAATAGCCACTGTGCATGTATACCTCAGATAAATCAAACCATGATAAATTTAACATGTGATTACTCCACCACAGCGCCCAGCAAAGCTCTATAAATCCAGTATATGGATTCATAAACAGTATTTAATTAAATAATAGCTCAGTGTCTGGAGAAGGCGAGACCTATCTGTTTACTGTGTCTTTTTTCTTCTGGATGACAATGCAAATTCAGCCTACATAGAATACTGCTAATATGTATCCTGTTCTAAATTAAATAAAAACAGTGGTTGATCCATTAAATTCACGGACTTAAACCTTCAAACTACTTTATATTTTGGAAATGTACTTTTACATATTCATATTTCTGTTGGATCTCTCTCAGGAGAAGAACCCTTTCTTTGTGCCCTAGTAACTTGCTACTGGAAAGGCTTAGAGAAATTGGTTATTTTTTTCTGCAGGGTCCTCTAGTTGTGCAATTAAATGAAGACATTGAAATCATACCCTAGGCTTTTATTTCAGGCTCAGAATGCAATATAAACATGCTATTGAATATTGCTGCAATGCAGAGCTACTAATTTAGATTCTACCAAGAACAAAAATTATTGTGTTGTGATTTGCTGCAGCAACGTGATGTAAAAATTAAATAGCTGCCTTTTCTATCATTTACAAAACAAATAAAAAGTTCAGAGTTTGTAGTTTGCTTAGTATATTAACCTATGGACTTCAGTATTGTAAACTGAAAATACGGATCAACTCTGACACTTAATTTTCACAGGACAAATAACATTTGAATTAAATATTTAAGGAATCTGAGGGAAATCGATACTGTTTATAGAACTAGTAAAGCTTAGTTTGGATGGATGCTAAATCTTAAACCTTTTGTTTGTAAATTCTTATGAGGAAAGTCTTTAAGACAAACTCAGCTCTTGAAGTTTTGTTCTTGTCTGCATGACTCCAGTTGAGAAAGGAACAAGAATGGGATTTTTGTTTGTTCATTTTTTTTAAGTGGTGGAACTGAAACCGGCCTAATATGTGTTATAGATTTTCTGTCAACAAATTATTATTACTAGTCCTAGTTGAGGCCATTGCACAAAGATCTCTAAATGTACTTGCAGCTGTTTCCTCAAGATTATTTTTTAAAGAAAGTTAAGCCCTCCAGGTGCTTAAGTACCTCCCAGGAATTGAGACACTTTAAGGAACAATAAATGCAAACATCCAATTGTCTGAACAGAATACATATCTTTACCCTAAAACAATTAAAAATAATCCTGTAAATACACATACACAAATAGACACATACATGCATATGTACAGTGTATTGGAGGGTTGATATAAAGTGATGATTGATATATAAAAATAAATTTAAATAGGACAGAAGAGATTATACTGTGGCATAAATAATAAAACTAGACTTTTTTTGTCTTCACAATGCTGTACAGTTATTTGCTTTTCAAGTCCTTTCGAGGAATCACTAGTTACCTTACTTGGGTGGAAAGAAAAGCATAAAAGTGAGAAACATCTTTATTTGTATGCTTGCTGAATTTTCTTTCTGCATCACATGCTAGTGGTATTGTAATCAGTAGTAAAGGTCACATGCCAAGTCCTGACATCCTATACAAGCGTAATAGGCATCTTAACTCTGTTACCCCCTGTGCTGACTCCACAGCAGTTTAACCAATCCCGAGGATAGCCAATCCAACCCAGAAGCAGGTATGGAGGGGTTCTGGGACTTTGTAAAACCCTGACAGACAGATATGGTCCAGGTGGTCTTAAAGGCGTGACAACGTTTAAAAATACATTTTCCAGCCATAAGACTTATTTCTGCTTCCATTCAAATCAATGGGAGTTTTGGATTGTACCAACAGATTGCCATTCAATCATACTTAATACTAATGTGTCATGTAGCTATGCAATAGCTCTGTAGCTATTGTATCTGACTAGCAACATAAAATGGGCTTTTAAAATAATTTTAATTATCTGTATGTTTGCTTTTGAAACCAATGATGCTAATAATGCCAAGCTTTTTTTCCTGTACTCTGTGAAACCTGTTGGTGAGGCTCAGTTTAATTCATTGTCAATAAGGACAATTCAGTTCAAAGGACAGAAACACAACCATAGTAGGCTCCTATTCATTGCAGGGGGATGTGTGTCAAACACTAAATAGGCAAAGAATCAGAACGACTCATATGCTAAAGCCACATCTGACATCATGGAACATCATGGAACATCTGTCTGGAGAAGTTTGCATTGATATTGCCTTTGATGTTCCTATTTTGTGAACTAACAAGACTTCAGTTGCTAGGGCTGTCATTCCTACACCTTTTGTTCCCACTTAGAGCCATTAAAATATGATTAATAAAACAAATGTTCCATAACTGCAGTAAGATACTGCATGGGTGTACATTGTTTTGCCTAGAACACACTTCTCTGATTTCTATTCGGCACTTAGCCTTTGGCATCATCTTTCACAACATGCCCATCACATAACAGGCTATTATGACAGATTAATGCAGGACATGTTGTCCCTTAATGCAGAAACACTCAACTGATGCCAATTCATAAAGAAAAACTATGGAACATGATGTGTGATGCTACAGAGACACAGTCTGAATTTATTAGAGTACCTTTTGGGAAATAATAGCAGGGTAATGTTGAAATGTTAGTTCATTGACTTGGGAGTAGAACTAATGGATTTTTTTTACATCATTTCACAAATGTGAAAGCAAATAAAATAAAGTAAAAACAACCAACAAATTAAGGCGGATTCCTTTGGTTAGGGAATATTTAAAAAGACATTAAGATGAATGGCAGAATTTTGTGATGTCACACAGCCAATTTTTTCAATTCCCATGGCTTTGTGGGCCAAATTCAGCTGGGATTTCTACTGGCAGAACTCAAGGGACAGAAGCTTTGAGGCAGAAAGTCCACTCCGGAAACTGCAGTTGTGGAACATAGCTGCAACTCAAAGGTGTGTGCTGCTAGCTGGGGTGAGGCATGGCTAAGGTGAAAGATACATTGAATCAGTGTAACCCTTCAGCAATCTCTACTAGTGGGGTCCTCTGGACCTCTCATGAGAACATAAGAATGGCCATACTGGGTCAGACCAATCGTCTGTCTAGCTCAATATCCTGTATTCCAACAGTGCCCACTGGCAGGTGTCCCAGAGGGAATGAACAGAAAAGGTAATCATCAATCACCACCCCCAGTCATTCATTCCCAGCATCTGGCAATCAATACAACAATTGAAGAAATTAAAGCTAACTCTGCATATCCACAGAAATCTTGATGGATACTGGTCCATCATAGCTTACATCTTGGTGTATCCCTGCTGAAAAGGATTATCTAAGGCATGATTGTAAAAGTTGCTCTTATCTGTACCAGCTTGATTCGTAACAGCCCATCCTCTATAGGTAATGGTACAGTAACTCAGAAAGAATTAAAATAGACTTTTACTATAAGAGGAAAAACAGACAGTAAGTGATTTAATAATGCTTTAATAAGACAAAAATCCTAGTTTTCTAGTAGCTTTTGAAAAAGTGGATGCTACTTTGTGTAATGAAAAGGAATCTGGGAAACAGTGGAATAATAATGGGTCCTAGAGGGGAAAGAGGAGCAGAGCCCTTGGAGGATACAACATTCACAGTACCTATGACCTGGTCTCTCACTAGCTCTTTGATAGCAGGCCTTTGTTCAGTGAAAGATAAGAAATGTAGGTATATAGTCCTGGAAGAGATCGAACATTATTAAGTTCACAGAAAATCATCTTTTCAACATGGCTTCAGCACACACTCCATTTCAGGCCTTACATGAAGAAAAAGAGTACTTTCTCCAGGTATTCCTTGTTTTTATATCTGGAGAGTACAGTTTGGAGAGAATCTGTATTTATTTTCTTTCACTCATTATTAATCTATTTTACATAAGTCTCATCTTATCTCTTTGGACCTTTAAATGACTTTATTGGCACAGATGGATATTTGTTCTTACCTGTGCAGTTCCCCAAAGGTCATAGTTCATGGCCAGGAAAAGAAATTGGCACTGTTGCAGTTGTACACTAAACAAAGAGCTATAATAATTTACGTGCCTTTCTGGACAACATCATCCAATCATATCTATCCACTTTATCTTGGCTGTAGTTTTTGTTACATAGCGGCCAATGATATCAATTGATTCCAGAATGAAGAGAGCTCCAGCACTATAAATGCCAGCTATTAGCTGGCAGTGCCAAGGGAAGATGACATTAAATGAAACAAATGGTAGTAAACAATAGAGATGGGGAGAGGGAGGGGAAAAAGGAAAACACATTAGTACCCAGCTGACAGAAAATATAGGAAGGGAAGAAACAAAGATTAAGCATTTGAAAAGGTAGACAACAAGCTATATAATAGTCTACTTTGGAACTATTATGTAACTGCCACTCCTACCATCCACATAACAATTATCTTTTTCAGAAAACAAGGATAGCACTTCAGTATTTGGAGTACACAGATCTGTGGCCCACCCAGTTTGTGGGATGGACACCATTCTTCATTTTTATCACATCATGTCATATGCTTGTTCTTCTATTCCTCCAGAAATCATAATCCCATCCTGTAAAGATTGGAGGAGAAGAAACTGTGTGTGCATCACCATGTTCTACATGCATCAACATGTTCTACTCTCCTGTTGCATAGTCATGGTTTGGATTAGGAAGTAATAGACTGCAGGCAGCCAGGAGTCAGAAACTGAGTAATTGTTTAGAACCTTAAAAATGTAGACAGAGATATAAGAAGCTGTGCACAATTTACAACAATCTATCATCTTCCACCTCCTCACAACCGAGTGCTATAGAATTGGGAATCTGAAGTAGCTGCTTTTAAAAAAAGGCAGAACAGCTGCTTGATATTTATTTTAAAGGATTGCATTTTGTTCCTGTCTAATTTCAAATCATGAAGCAAAAGTATCCAGGTTATTTTAAAAATCTCTTTTTTAATGTGGTTTTCGCCATTTAGCTTTCGACTCAAAGTAACACTTTTTGCAATTTTGAAATATGACATTAATATTATGCCAGAATATTCTAGGGTTTGGCAACTCTTTATGATGAGCCTTAATGCAAATGGTAAATTTAACTAAGCTTCCTAATAACTAGAGATGGGCCTTCAATTGTATAATTATGTCAATTTGAACAATGTAAAAAAAAGATTAGTAGAACATCTCCACATAAATGGAATTTTAGCATATGACTCGTCTCAGCCGTCAGTCTTCTCCCCCACTTTAAAAAAAATCCCTAATAGAATTTTCATGTCCTTTGAATCAGATTTTTTGTTTGTTTGTTTCTTTTGGTAAAGTTATATTTGCTGTTTCAGAATCTCTGCTAGCCCTTAAAGGCTGACATAATTTTGTAATCCTAAAATAAACATTGATGTATCAAAGCCAATGTTAAATAGCAGGCATTAAAAACAAGAGCATTATCTTCAAAGGTGGTTTTTTTTGTTTGTTTGTTTGTTTTGTTTGTAATCAGCCTTAAGTCTATGCCAAGAGTCCCTTGGTTCAGCAATATATAAGAAAGTAAATCAAGAGGATTCTCTTAAATATGAAAATAATTCATCTCAAGGAAATGTCCTGTCAAAACATAAAAAATATTTCGAATGGCCCTTTTTGCTGATTTTTTATCAATAGTTTAGCATATTATTTTTAATCCTAGAAAATGGCTGATGGCATAAATCATTGTCATCACAAGCTTCAACAACATGTTGCCTATTTTTAAGTTATAACACCTGTTCTAATAAAGAGAATGAAGGTGAACTTTCAGAAAGGAAGAATATATTCCTCCTCCATGCATGTTACAATGTGTAGAAAATAAATAAAACTAATGCAATTTAACTACAGGTACATTACTCAAGTTTATTGGCAAGGACAATATTTACAACAGCTCTTTAAGGGCTTTATGGTGCTTTTCATCATAAAAAATATTTTTTTCCGTGGGACTAAATCTACAGAACTGTTATATGTTTCCTTTTTAGAGTCAAGAGACAAAAGGCCTGCTGAGCTACGCACGAGAGGATTGGACTCATAATTTACCCAAAGAGATTACATTGGCTTATCAAGAATATGACCATACACAGTTGCCTGTGAATGTGACAGAATGGCTTGGGCAGTATTTACCTATAGCAGCAGAGTTTTAATAAGTCTGCTATCATAGTTTGTGTCCAGTAGATTTCATGTTGTTGGGTGCTACAAGCAGCTTAGCTGAAATCCATCTATCAGTACAGTCTGCCAAGGGAGCAATTATAAACAATGAATCACCAAATGGTAGCAATAAAAAGGAATGGGAAGCCATACTTTTCACAGATATACAATGGGTTTATCACTGAAATAAATGTCCAATATGAACAGATAGCTTAGGGGACAGGACTTGTTTTGTAAAACAATGCAATGTCTTTTATGGCGTTTAGGGAGTGCCACTGAGTGTAGCACTTAAATGCTGAAGTACACCAAAGAAGCTTATGACTCAAAACCAAAGTGGTCTCTGTTCTCTCTTTCCTAGGTTTTGATAGCTTGGGTTTGGATGTTCCATCCAAGATTTGGTTATTGTGGGTAGGCTTTGGCAAAGACCTGGGGTTTGACCAGAGTCTCTACGTAGTACATATTCTCATAGTATTGACAAAATTGTTCCAGAGTTTATGGCCAAGGATCAAAAAACCTTTGCTTCCCTCTTGCAAAAGCCTCATTATGGTCTCTGAGCTTCAATGTCTCTTATTAGTGAAATGGTTTTGGAAGGTCTTAAATAGAGATCCGAGTGCTGAAGTACTCTGGTCCCAGTCAATTAGGGTTTTCAAGACTAAAGGAACAGGACTTTACAATGAACCTAGGAGCTAATGGGAAGCTTGTGCAGGGTGTTGAACTTTGATGTGGTACAGTGTCCCTGATTAATCCCCTTAAATAAGTGGACTTACTTTATATTGGACAAACTAGTGGATGGCCCTTGATTGATAGTTCCACATAACAGAAGTACAGAGTACTCCAGTCCTTGCTTGATAAACATGGGGATCCTGCTTTCTAGGTTCAGGTCTGAGATGAAATGATGTAGTCTCCCAGCCATACAAAAGAGGAAAAAAATCCCGTTTACTGTCTCTACTTGCTTTTCAAGGAGTAGGGGCCCAGTCTGGTAATACTCTGAGGTTTCAGTCTATTTTGATGATTATTTGGGTGGACACCTTTGATGGAGGTTTCAATTAGTCATGATACATGTCCTTCAAGTCATTTATGTCTTCCTACTGGCAGCAGCAGTTCCTACTGTTAAGCTTCAGTCAACTATTTATCAACCTGGTTTTCATATCTTACAGGTATTGTGAAAGCATTGGTTGCATATATTGACAATGTGACTGTACAGGGGACTTGGAGGGCTGGGTGGCCTATTGGTTGGAACACTTGATTTCTGGCCCTTTGCTTCACTGGTTGGGGTGCCTCAGTCTTTAAGATAATGGGATCGGAGGGGCCTTTGAACTCCACTAGGTCCCAGCCCAGGGACCTGTGTGAGTCAAACCCTGAATAGGGGACATCCCAGTAGGGAGTCTACGTACACTGCCCTGGGCTACTTCCTACCAGTTCCTTCAGTTTGGGGTGTGGCCTCTATAATACAAGTCACTGCGGTGGCTTGTCTCTAGAAGTACCCCCTTGTGGATTTTGGGCAGCATTCTGCGGTGGTCCCAGATTCCTCGGGGCGGGGCAACCAAAAGTTTGATGTGGTTTAAACCCCACAAGGCCTCTGTGCTTTGGTCACCCAGTTATCTCTTAGGCCAGGTGCTCCTAAGTCTTTTCCACAATCTCCATTAGCCCAGGAGATGGTATTTATTTCTGGTGGCTTCCTGGACTGGCAGGCTAATGATCCTTCCCCTGAGGTAGGAAGGCAGCTAGCTCCTGCCTCTCCACTAGTCAGTCCCAAACTGAGTCAGACTCTCTCCTTTTCTCCCTCCGTTTGGGCCTCACATTGGCTGTAGGTATAATGGGGTGAGACTAACTAGGCCCAAAGGCTCTTGCCTCTTTCTTGACAGTGGGCAGTTCCTTCACTTCATCACAGTGATATTAAACTGGCTGTCAGCATACTGGTCACAGAGGGGCCCACACAAAAGATTTTTCCCAAGGGCTTCATCATGGACTTGTAGAAAAGGAAAGGAGACAAAGCTGAACCTTGTAGGACTCCCCATATGACAGCGTTTGAAGATGAAGAACAGCTGCACACCACTAGAAGAGATTTTTTGAGTCAGTTTTAGCTATGCTAATCATACAATCCAGGTCACTTAGGGTGGGTAAGCAGCAGAATGAGTATTCTGGTTTGACTTTGGTTCATTGTTATGATAACATTATCCACAAGCAGTAACGGAGTTATTTTTGTCTTGTAGCCTGGTTTCAGTCCTGATTGTATGAGGTCCAGGATTAAGACCAGGCCAGAAGGTGACGGTTAGATGCTGGTGGAGTGTGGTTGTAGCCATGTTTTTGATACTTTGTCTAGGTACAGGAAGATGGAGACGGTGTGGTAATTTGTTAAATGGTTGGCATCAACTGTCAGTCCGTTGAGAACCAAATGGATCATTCCATGCTTCAGGAAGGAGGATATATGAACTTTACAAATGGAAACTTTAACAGTTTAGATCAGTAATGGCCCCAGTTGCTTCTTGCTGTACTTCACCAGCCACAGTGAAGCAGTGATTACAGCAGTGGTGGCCTGATTGTTGTATTGGGCGTGAAATATTTGTTTGTGTGATGTTTCCATTATAATTAGAATGATGGCATCACCTCTAGGTTGCTATTCAAACAAGGCTAAAACTGGTGTTGGCCTATGTGAAAGATCTCAGTTCATTTCCTAATGAAGACATCTTTTTATACTATAGTTAGGACAGAGTGAGAGCACCATAACAATAGACCAAGAGCAGCAACGTTATAATACTATGTGTGATGTTATTGACATGAACTGTGACCGTATAGATTAAATAATGTTTTTAATGAAGTAAATACTAATGGGAATTGTGTGATCATGGGAGACTTTAACTTCCAAGATATAGACTGGAGGACAAGTGCTAGTAATAATAATAGGGATCAGATTTTCCTGGATGTGATACCTGATGGATTCCTTCACCAACTAGTTGCTGAACCAACAAGAGGGGATGGCATTTTAGATTTGGTTTTGGTAAGTAGTGAGGACCTCATAGAAGAAATGGTTGTAGGGGACAACCTTGGTTCGAGCGATCATGAGCTAAATCAGTTCAAACTAAATGGAAGGATAAACAAAAATAGATCTATGACTAGGGTTTTTTAATTTCAAAAGGGCTAGCTTTAAAAAAATAAGGAAATTAATTAGGGAAGTGGATTGGACTGAAGAACTTGTGGATCTAAAGGCAGAGGAGGCCTGGAATTACTTCATGTCAAAGTTGCAGAAACTATTAGAAGCCTGCATCCTAAGAAAGGGGAAAAAAATCATAGGCAGGAGTTGTAGACCAAGCTGGATGAGCAAGCATCTCAGAGAGGTGATTTAAAAAAGCAGAAAGCCTACAAGGAGTGGAAGATGGGAGGGATCATCAAGGAAAGCTATCTTATTGAGGTCAGCACACATAGGGATAAAGTGAGAAAGGCCAAAAGCCATGTAGAGTTTTCCCTTGCAAAGGGAATTAAAACCAATACTAAAAGGTTCTATAGCCATATAAATAAGAAGAAAACAAAGAAAGAAGAAGTGGGACTGCTAAACTGAGGAGGGAGTGGAGGTTAAGAATAATATAGGCATGGCCCAATATCTAAACAAATATTTTGCCTCAATCTTTAATGAGGCTAATGAGGAGCTTAGGGATAATTGTAGGATGACAAATGGGAATGAGGATATATAGGTAGATATTACCACATCAGAGGTAGAAGCCAAACTCGAACAGTTTAATGGGACTAAATTGGGGGGCCCAGATAATCTTCATCCAAGAATATTAAAGGAACTGGCACATGAAATTGCAAGACCATTAGCAAGAATTTTTAATGAATCTGTAAACTCAGGGGTTGTACCAGATGACTGGAGAATTGCTAACATAGTTCCTATTTTTAAGAAAGGGGGGAAAAGGTGATCTGGGTAACTACAGACCTGTTAGTTTGAAAAAAAATGTTGAAGGAGAAAGTAGTTAAGGACATTGAGGTCAATGGTAATCAGGACAAAATACAACATGGTTTTACAAAAGGTAGATCGTGCCAAACCAACCTGATCTCCTTCTTTGAGACAGTAAGAGATCTTTTAGACAAGGGAAACACAGTGGATCTAATTTACCTCGATTTCAGTAAGACATTTGATACGGTTCCACATGGGGAATTATTAGCTAAATTGGAAAAGATGGGGGTCAATATGAAAATTGAAAGGTGGATAAGGAACTGGTTAAAGAGGAGACTACAATGGGCCATACTGAAAGGTGAACTGTCAGGCTGGAGGGAGGTTACTAGTGAAGTTTCTCAGGGATCGGTTTTGGGACCAATCTTATTTAATCTTTTTATTACTGACGTTGGCACAAAAAGTGGGAATGTGCTAATAAAGTTTGTGGATGACACAAAGCTGGGAGGTATTGCCAATACAGAGAAGGACCGGGATATCATACAGGAAGATCTGGATGACCTTGTAAACTGGAGTAATAGTAATAGGATGAAATTTAATAGTGATAAGTGCCAGGTCATGCATTTAGGGATTAATAACAAGAATTTTTGTAATCAACTGGGGATGCATCATTTGGAAGTAACAGAGGAGGAGAAGGACTCGGAGTATTGGTTGATGACAGAATGACTATGAGCTGCCAATATGATATGGGTGTGAAAAAAGCTAATGCTGTCTTGGGATGCATCAGGTGAGGTATTTCTAGTAGAGATAAGGAGGTGTTAATACCATTATACAAGGCATTGGTGAGACCTCATCTGGCATACTTTGTGCATTTCTGGTCTTCCATGTTTAAGAAGGATGAATTCAAACTGGAACAGGTACAGAGAAGGGCTACTAGGGTGATCCGAGGAACGGAAAGCCTGTCTTATGAAAGGAGACTCAAAAAGCTTGGCTTTTTTAACCTAACCAAAAGAAGGCTGAGGGAGATATGATTGCTCTCTATAAATATATCAGGGGAATAAATACCAGGGAGGGAGAGGAATTATTTATGATCAGTACCAATGTGGACACAAGAACAAATGGATATAAACTGGCCATCAGGAAGTTTAAACTTGAAATTAGATGAAGGTTTCTAACCATCGGAGGAGTGAAGTTCTGGAACAGCCTTCCAAGGGGAGCAGTGGGGGCAAAAGACATATCTGGCTTCAAGACTAAACTTGATAAGTATATGGAGGGGATGGTATGATGGACTAGCCTAATTCTGGCAATTAATTGATCTTTGACTATTAGTGGTAAATATGCCCAATGGCCTGTGATGAGATGTTAGATGGGGTGGGATCTGAGTTACTACAGAGAATTCTTTCCTGGTTACTGGCTGATGAGTCTTGCCCACATGCTCAGGGTTTAGCTGATTGCCACATTTGGGGTCTGGAAGGAATTTTCCTCCAGGGCAGATTGGCAGAGGCCCTGGGGTTTTTCACCTTCCTCTGCTGCGTGGGGCAAGGGTCACTTGCTGGAGGATTCTCTGCACCTTGAAGTCTTTAAACCACAATTTGAGGACTTCATTAGCTCAGACATAGGTTAGGGGTTTGATACAGGAGTGGGTGGGTGAGATTCTGTGGCCTGCGTTATGAAGGAGGTCAAACCAGACAATCATAATGGTCCCTTCTGACCTTAAAGTCTATGATTCTATGATTGTTGCACTCAAAGAGGGAGGGATAGCTCAGTGGTTTGAGCATTAGCCTGCTAAACCCAGGGTTGAGAGTTCAATCCTTGAGGAGGCTACTTAGGGATCTGAGGCAAAAATTGGTCCTGCTAGTGAAGGCAGGGGGCTGGACTCAATGATCTTCCAAGGTCCCTTCCAGTTCTAGGAGATTGGTATATCTCCTATTAGGTCCTATAGTTGCAAGAAATCTTTTACAAAGGAGGACAAGTAAGGTGTCTATAGAAAGGTTGTAATTTGCTGGTTATGATTATGCTGTCTGTATGTGTGTATCATTTTTGTATTTGAAGTTATGAATATTGGTTATGTACTTGTATCGCAATGTGTTTGATTCTAAGTAGCCTCAGTGAAACATTTGGTCAGCTTCTTGAGAAAGAACTATTCTCAGTAAGTGCCCAATCAAGAAACACTTAACTGACAGTGGACTTTGGGAGATGCCAATCCACATCTGAGCTTTCCTGGGAATGTTCAAACTAGCATGTAAACAATGGTATCGGCCTGCAAAAAGCTGACTCATTCGTGGGCATGTGATTTGCCCAGGTGGCTACAAATGGCATCTTGTTGCTGTGACTTTGCACAGAAGAACAAAGGGGTTTCTGCCCACAGAGAAAAATATAAAAGGCCCTTGAAGCCTCTCCATTTTGTCTTCATCTGGCTCAAGAGATGGCCTCTCCACCCCAAAGAGATGTCTGAAAGACACTGGAACAAAGGATTGTAATTACGGGGGTGTGACTGATTGCTGGACTCAGGCCATAAGCCACAACATTGGTCTGAAAAGGATTGGGCCCAGAGTAGGAAGGAATCTAGTCTGTGAAAGAGGCTTATTGGAATATCTCTGAAGGTGAGATTTACCTGTATTCAGTTTCCTACTATATTAGCCTTAGACTTGTGTGTTTTGTTTTATTTTGATTGGTAACTTACTTTGTTCTGTCTGTTATTACTTGGAACCACTTAAATCCTACTTTTTATACTTCATAAAATCACTTTTTTGCTTATTAATTAACCCAGAGTAAGTAATTAATATCTGGGGGAGCAAACAGCTGTGCATATCTCTCTATCAGTGTTATAGAGGACAGACAATTTATGAGTTTATCCTGTGTAAGCTTTATACAGAGTAAAACAGATTTATTTGGGGTTTGGATCCCATTGGGAGCTGGGTATCTGGGTGCTGGAGACAGGACAACATGCTTTTTTGGTAACTCTTGGACTAAATGGTGCATTTCACCAATTTATATTTGTTGATAATTTTTAAATAATGTATAGGACATTATGTGTCCTATACATATTGTGTTTTGGAATAAAGCCACATACATTTTAGAAAAGCTGAGTTATTGAGACAGTATGTCCAGATGGAAATATGAAGGTGATATTCTTTAATCTCTCTATCCATCCATCATTAAGGTAATGTAGTGCTTCACTGTAGACCAGGCCTGCACAACATGCGGCCCGGGGGCTGCATGCAGCCCGCATGGGCTCACTGTGTGGCCCACAGTTGAGTAGGCAAGTGGCGGGTGAGGGAGAAGGGCTGAGGAAGTGGGCGGGCAATGGCGGAGTGGCAGGTGAGCAGGCGGCTGAGGAGGCGAGCGGGCGGGCAGTAGCGGGGGGTGAGTAGGCGAGCTGGGGGGTGGGGGGCTGAGGAGGCGAGTGCGCAGGCAGTGGCGGGGGTGGGGCAGGTGAGCCGGCAGCGGGGGAGAGAGGGCTGAAGAGACGAGCAGGCGGGCAGTGGGGCGGGCAGGTGAGATGGAGGCTGAGGAGGCGAGTGGGCGGGCAGTGGCAGGTGAGCCGGCGGTGGGGAAGGGGAGGCTGAGGAGATGAACAGCGAGTCAGTGGCTGACCTGTTCTACTGATCTGGTCTGGCTCCCAAGGGTTGCAGCTGTCTGGAGGTGCTGCCTTCCACGCCTTCCTCATTCATACCTCATTCATTCATCAGGGCAATTGATTACAAAGTGGGGGGAAGATCTTCTACTTCTAGCAAAAAGACATTTTTCTTTTACCTTAATTATACTACCGTAGGGACCCGCTATAACATATTACCAAGGTTCAATACTGCTGTTTCAGAGCGGGGGGCTGGGGAAGGAGGGTTTGTTTCTGCGGGGCGGGTGGCATTGAGAGGGGAGTGTTTTGGGGGAGGCTGGGTGGTGCTGGGAAGAGGGGGGGGGTTGGCGGGGCCGGGGCGTTTCGGCCCTCAGCTGTTTTCTTTGGAGTAATATGGCCCTCACCGCTTTACAAGTTGTGCAGGCCTGGTGTAGACACTAGAAATGCCGATGGGAGGGGTTCTCCTGTTGGCATAGGTAATCCACCTTTTCGAGAGGCAGTAGTTAGGTTGATGGAAGAATTCTTCTGTTGACCTAGCACTGTCTATACTGGGGCTTTTGTTGGTATAACTATATCTCTCAAGAGTGTGGATTTTTCACACCCCTGAGAGAGATAGGGTGTAGACCAGGCCTCATTAATAAAAATCAAAATGAAAATTGTAAATCTGTGCTATAGATTTCACTAATATAGTAGTGGGATGTTGACTCATTCTTCAAAATTATTCAATGGAAGTATTTAAATATTTGCTACCTATGACTGAAAAGTTTTCACTTAATGCCTTTGAAACTCCCCAAGATCTTATATAGCAGCTATTAAAATATTATCACTGTCATCTGTAATTACTATTTGGAGTTAAATGGTAATATCTCATTTTACAGACCTCTTGAACATTTTTAATACATGCCTTTTAACAAAAGTGAGTTCAAACTTTAAAAGTTAGCTTGCTGAATCTTTTCAATATTAGTGCCTGTTCCTGCAGTCTTCACTCAGGCAAAGCTCCCATTGAAGTAAATTGGAAGCCCTTCCTGATTAAGGAGTACAAAATATAATCTGTATCATCACATCTTGTAGCCTGATCTATAAATTATGAATAAGAATCCCCAGTTATCACTTTAAGGGTTGATGCAGAGGTGAAAGTAAGCCGGTCCGGTCCGATACAACATACTGGCAAGAGCCGGTATGCCGTGCTGGACTGGACTGGCTTCTCTGGCGGTGATTTAAAGGGCCTAGGGCTCCAGCCTCTGTGGGGAGCCCTGGGCCCTTTAAATCACTGCCAGAACTCCAACAACCAGGCTTGGGCAGGGATTTAAAGGTCCCAGAGCTCCTTTAAAGTGCTGCCCAAGCCCTACTGCCAGAGCTCCAGTGGCGCTTTAAAGGGCCTGGGGCTCCCCGCAGTGGCCGGAGCCTCTGGCCCTTTACATCGCTGCCGGAGCCCTGCTACCACTACCCCAGCAGCAGCAGGGCTCCGGAGGCAATTTAAAAGTCCCAGGGCTCCTTGCAGTGGCAAGAGCACCAAGCTCTTTAAATCCCCACCCGAGCCCGGCTGCCAGAGTCCCAGGGCCCTGGCAGCCAGGCTCCGGTGGGGATTTAAAGGGCCCAGGGCTCCTCGTAGTGGCCAGAGCCCCGGGCCCTTTAATTCGCCCCTGAGCCTCGGGGCTCCCAGCTGCCTCTGCAGCTGGTAGCTCCAGGGTGATTTAAAGGCCCTGGGGCTCCCAGCCACAGCCAGAGCCCCAGGGCCTTTAAATCTTGAAAGGCCCCACCTCTTCTAGTTGAGGCCTCACCTCTTCCGGCTGAGGCCACACCCCACTGAGGACTCCAGCATACCAGTAAGTCCTTTAAGTTACTTTCACCCCTGGGTTGATGGTTTCTTGTCCCAAGATCAGGCCCAGTAATATTAAAATTATTATACAGTTGGGAAGCCCAGTGTGAACAGATGCAACAGTCACACTATAGGAACTCTTCTATATTTACAAATAAATAATTTATTAATTCATTTAGCAAAGTCACACACATTCTAACTCAGTAAGGTAGATAGAGATAATACAGAAAATACAGCTGAACATCCATACTCACACCATCCCTTGCAGAACAACCTGAAGTGTTAGCCATTATCTTCCTCATCACCATCACCTTCCTCATCTTCACCAGTGGCCATCATTCTGGCCCTTCCCAAGGGCCACATCTTTCTCTCTCTTAATGCCCACAGTCTGGGATGCCACTTTTATAATGTGTTATACTGACGTTATCATGTCTAATATTCGGAGGGGGTTTCTCCACTCTTCCTTATTTGTATTTCCTCCTCCAATTAATGTTAAGATGTCCTTCTTCTAGAGGTTAGCTATTTATGATTTCAACTCATTATCATATATATCAATTTGTTGCCATGGCACTCTTGCAGTCGAATGTTTTGTCCCAACCTTCTAGAAGCTGGTGTTAGTTTATGTTTCTGTGGTTGGCTGATGTCATTATGTACAAAATTCTCTCTTACATTCTACTTCCAGTTCTCCAACACTTATGGGTTGCCTTACATTTATCTCTGTCAAAGTTCGCAGGCCTCAGGCCTCATGCTAACTGCTGAAGCCAATGTCTTACAGGATACAAGCCTGTAGGTTCCTTGCATTACTGCTGAATATAATAAAGCAGATTATAATGCAAAGCAGTGAATATAATAGAGGTATGCTAGCCCACTGGGCTACATTCTATATATGCTAATCTGACAATGTTTTTTAGCTATCGGTTATATAGAGTCAGGACCTAAGTTTCAAAATTAATATGTGCACCTATATTTGCCAAAATGTGCAACTATTGTGTATCTCATTTGAGCAGGCACTTAACATAAGTGCAGACAAAATTGAATATATTCCCATGTAAATTGCCATTGTTGTCTAATTCTGCATGTTTCATTTTGAAAATCGAGTGCATATATCCAATGTATTCACTATACTTTACATATAAATTAAATACTGACTTGGGTTGACTTGCTAAGAACAGAAAACTCCTGTTAACATATCAGTTATTATTCCCTGCCCTGCAGACCCTTGATGCTAACTTCTAGTGATCCTTGATAGCTCAAGAAGTCAGTTCATTACATTCTCCTACAGTATTCTATCAATTTTAAGAGACAGGCTGCTGAATTCTGCATCAAATGTAGTTTCTGAATAATTTAAGATGAAGCCCATATAAAGCACATTGTCAGCATGTATGACTGATCCAGTGCAAGTGGATCATTCACTTCCATTACCACCAAAATCTCCTCTTCTCCAGTACATGTTCTGCCTCTTAATATGAGCCCATCCTCTAGGACTACAGTTAGGTGCTCATTGCACTGAAGTAAGAGTGCACATCATCCATTGCCAAGGAAGCCTGCTGAAGTAATTGTATATCTGGTTTTGGGTTTAGTATTACATGCAGGATTGTTTCTGTACACATATATCCTGGCTAGTCTGAAAACAGCAGGATCAGCTCCAAAATGGTTTGAGAATTAGCCCGCTAAACCCAGGACTCTGAGTTCAATCCCTCAGGGGGCCATTTAGGGATCTGGGGCAAAAATCTATCTGGGGATTGGTCCTGTTTTGCACAGGGGGTCGGACTAGACGACCTCCTGAGGTCCCTTCCAACCCTAATATTCCATGATTCTATATGAAAATAAGGTACATGCTGTTTTATAGGTGAAAGCTCAAAACATAAGATTCAGTTCTTTAACATCAATTTTCTATACCATTAGTTTTATGATATAGCATTTCTGATGTCAGTAATTTACCATAATAAATAGGGAGTGCAGCAGATTTGTATGGGATGAGTGACATACCTTGTAATTGGATACAGTTGAGTATACAGAACAGATAATCATATGTATTGTACTGAATGTTGAACAGGTGCTGAAGATTCTGTCTATAATCCAATATTTAGGCCACACAATGGAGCAAGGAAATTTTATTATATTTGAGCTTACCCTATCTTGAAGAGTAAGGGAGGTATTCATTTTATTTCTGTTTGGAAGTAGGAAATTAGTCCACTTTGTTCAGACTTTCCTGTGTTTGCCCTCCCCAAACTGAAAGATTATTTTGTTTAGTATGAACAAAAAATATTACCAAAAAATATTAGAGTGAGATAGTTTATGAGTAGCCACACTTTTTGGCATATCACAAAAAATATGTAACAAGTAAATCTGATTAACTCTTTTGAGTTCCGTTCTAATACTTGCTATAACAATAGAAATATATTTCCAAGTTTTCAAGGTCAACTCAGCATCTAACTGTGTACCTACAACTATGCACTTTTGATCACTAACGTCTGCATGTATGAGTAACCTACTGGTATATTTTATGTTCCTTTCTGTGCCCAATCCACAGAGGATATGGGTCTGGGACAACTGTCAGCTAGACAGCTTGGTTCTTTAGTTCAAGCAGTAGAGACTCACTCAGGTTTTTAGCTTTGGAGGTTGCCAGTTCAGTCTCTTGTGTGTTGGCAAAGTTGATGGTCATCACAGATGCATAAGTGATGGCTTGTGCAAGAGTAAATTCACAGCCTTAGCACTAGTGAAGTGGACATGCAAAGTTATAATTGCAAAACAGAGGCCAATTTTGGAAAGTTTGGCACATGAAGAATACTAAACATGTGGCTCATAATTTCATGTAAAATAGTTGTAATTTATTTAATAAACCTACATGGGCTGTGTCCCTGAATTGATACACGGTGTGTATTTGAGAATGATAGGGCAGTATCTGAAACATTAAGAGCTTGTCTGCGTGGGGAGTTTTTCTGGAAAAGCTATTTCTGAATAACTCCATGTATGGATGCCCTTATTCCAGAGTAAGGGTACGTCTTCACTACCGGCCGGATCGGCGGGCAGCAATCGATTTCTCGGGGATCGATATATCGCATCTCATCTAGACGCGATATATCGATCCCCGAACGCGCTCCTGTTGATTCCGGAACTCCACCAACGCGAATAGCGGTAGCGGAGTCAACATGGGGAGCCACGGACGTCGATCCCGCGCCAAGAGGACAGTAAGTAATTTGATCTAAGGTACTTCGATTTCAGCTACGCTATTCATGTAGCTGAAGTTGCGTATCTTAGATCGATCCCCTCCCCCAGTGTAGACCTGTGCCTTATTCTGAATTAGTTTAATCCACTTCCAAAAGAAATCTGCTTTAAATCACATCCTGTCTTATTTTGGATTAACATTTATGTGTAGACAAGCCCTAACTGGTTCATATGCCCAGAAACACTATGTTGTGACATATTTACTGGTAGTTCTTGCATGTATCTTTTAGCCTCAACCTTTTAGCTCCATGTCGCATCTGTTCACATTTCTGATTTCCCTCCTTATCATTGCCTTTCTTCTTTTACACCTCTCTTAACTGTTCCTTTTTGTGCTTCCTACACTCTGTTTGGCACCTTTTTTCATTCCTCTTCTTATGTAGTCTCTGACTTCTTGTTCACAAAACTCCTTCCCCCTTCACAAAGTCCATTTATTTTACCAAGCTCCCAAAGTTTATATCCATACAAATGCTATTTACCCACTTATGTTTGTAATTATTTTGTGATGTATAATGTATTTTAATTATTTCCCCATAGATTGGAAGCGCTTCAGGGCTGTTTTATGTATAAAGCACAGATACAATGGTGTTGTATCTTGGGTCTTATACCAGCACCCATTACTGTGGAATTTGAGTATGTAAGACATCTATTAAAGCAAGCACAGGAAGATAGATTTATCTCTCATTCAGTCAGCAGGGGTTGAACTTTAGGCTTTGATTTTTGAGGCATCATCTCTGAAATGCTAAAAGTAAGTTTTGCATTTTGCCCTATAGGTGCTGAGACTTATGGTACCTTCCACTGGTTAGCTCCAAAGGCCAGAAAACGAGTATATATCTGAGAAAAACATCAGAGTACAATCAATGGAATTTAAGCATGAGAGAGTAAATTGGAAAGAGAAAGGGAAGGGAAGTTAAAAGAGAAAGGTAGAAGGATAAGTATAGGATAAATGCAAAGATATATACATTAAAGATTGTGCGGAACTCAGATATGACAGTAATGAGGGTCAGATAGGTTAGGTAGATAGATGAAAAGAAGAAAAAAGTGGGGAAAGGAAGAGTAGGATTAAAAAACAAAAGGAGAGGTTTAAAATGTAGGGAGGGATATGAAGAGAAGAGAGAATATTAGGGAGATGAAAGAGGAAGTGTGGAGGAGAGAGGTTTTTAAATGGCTGTTTTTGAGCCCTAGTTGCTTTCACTCCCCAAAAGCAAAAACTCTATCCCCCCACCACTAGATGTGAATTGAAAAAATATATAAAACATAGGGAAGCATGAAGACTTGAGAGAGTACCTAAAACTGGTTCATTCATAAAGGTAGGTGAGTTAAAGGCCAGCCAGTATCATCAGTTTTTGCTGCACGCAAGTTTAAATTTTGACCTGAGTGAAAAGGGCAAAGCTAATGTCCATATATATTGGACTCTCCATGTCTGCCTCCAGCCTCAAAGGTGCTCACATTTGCTTTAAACACAAGGCAGCTGGTTAAAGCTGTGTAGTAGTAGGGAGTGTTGGAAGATGTCCAAACAAGGGCAGATATGGGGCAGAGATTTAATTAGTAGGAGGACCATGTGATAAATACAATTTATTAGTTACATATCACCTCCACATATATAGCTATATATCCACTTTAAGGAGCTACATAGAAATCCATTTACTGAAAACTCTACAAGCCAGATCCTCCATTTCACTACTGGTCCTGTGGTGGGGCCAGTAGCCTTTCATGGAGAATTAGGGCCTAATTGGCCATGATGATCCTGTAAACTGCACATGGGAATAGGTAGGTGTTTAATTGTTAGCCAATTAAGCAAGGAAGCACCTGGGACTAATAAAAAGCTCATGGCAGCTCAGTTAGAGAGACTCCAGAAGAGAAAGGAAGCTGTGGAGGAGGGAAGTAACCAGACAGCCAGAGTTAGACAGATTCTGTGATCCTGAGTTAAGCGGAGGATGAGCTCCTAGAAGGAGCTTGAACAGATGCAAATAGCAGACTTGGCTGGGGGCAAACAGACTAGGTCTGACTGAGTTTTCTCAGCTGGGAAACGGAGGGTTTTGTTTGTGCTTTGTGAGCAATCTTCTTGTAAATAAATAAGACTCCCAGGGGAGGGTGATTCTTAAAACCTGGAGTTTGTTTGGACTTGTTTATACCTCTGGGTGAGGGAAATCAAGGTAGGCCTCACCAGATGCACCAAATCTGACTGCAAGGGAGTACAGGCCTGAGCTATAACAGTACCAGTTACCATGGCAAAACTGGGAGAACTGGCCACCAGGTGGTTTTTCTAGCACTAAGTGGAATCCCCAGGTGGCCTGCAGCCATGGAAACTTGTACAATGAATTAATACAAGTCTGCTTAGTACAGTAGGTTTTGTTATCACGCCACATATGAGTGGGGGAAAAATGTGTTTAGTGGCCCCAAATTCCCTTATTGGTAGATGCAGCATTGTGACCAGTGTTGGCACATTAGGTTGTAATGTGAACTGTAGTAATCTTCTCAAACAATCCTTTTTATTTAAATTTCCTGTCTAATTTATTTAAGACAATTGACAATTTCTGTCAATGTTTAAAATGAGAGACAAGGTGACTGAGGTAATATCTTTTATTGGACCAGGAGAGTTGGTCCAGCCTCATCCACCTTGTTTCTCTAATATCCCACGACCAATATGGCAATAACAACACTGCATACAACTTTTAAAATGCACAGTCCCCACATTGTTTTATAGAACTGCCCCACTCATGGTAGCTGTACACTATTTACTTTGATGCAGAAAGTTTGCCAAATCTCCCCAGTATTTCCCTCCAAGTCTCCCCAACATCGTGTTTTTCAAGCTCATTCTCTTTCCCTGGTTATTATCCTTTCAATCCAGAGGTGTACATCAGCCCATTCACCTCTAATAATTGGATTTTGGTTCTTGATTAAAGTGGATATAACAGAATATGAACTGTGATCTTTAATGTCTGTTAGGAGCCATGAACTAGCCATTTAGCAGGTATACACAGAACATTTTGCTATTTCTCTAAAAGAAATCTAGTTTTTTCAGTTAGCTGCTACTATTAAGAGTTACTATAAGTCATGTTTGATTGAACAATTTATAAAGGTTCAATTAATATATGCAGTGGAAGAATAATACAGGGGTGCTGGCATTTAATGTGGACAGTTCTTGTTATGGTTCAGGTTTAAAAATTTTCAGAAAGTAAAAAAAGTTCATAGAACACTACCTTCTAAGTGGACTTAAGAAAAAACAACAACTATTTTAAATTTTGATTGCTCCTAAGACTTGAAGACACTTACAATTATTAGTTAAGTCCCAAACATGCCTGGAAGTTGGCAAGTATTTTACCCATTTTGCAGATGGGTAAATAGAGGGACAGAAAAGTTAAGTTAGTTACCTGAGGCAACATAGTATGTCCACCCGAAAAAAGCACTGTAAGCACTACTCCTACCTATACATATGGGTAACTACGCATATGAGTAATCCCACTGAACTCACGTCTTGTTTGTAAGATCGATGTTTGCAGGTTATACAAAAGATCAAACTTGAAGAACTAAGAATAGTAATTCATTTTGTAGAAATTAAAAAATCTTTCCAAGACTGTCTTAATAATACTCTTTTTCAAGAATATCTAGACTTTCTCTCAATGCTACTCAGCTGAACTCTGCTTAGGTTGCCAAAATCCCTAATGCCACCTCTCCCAACAAAAATGAGCTGAGGGAATTTAACACAATGATGTAACTACTTAAGTCCTTCAGAACTATTTAGACCAAGGAAACTTTGTAATAAATCGCAAAGCATCAAGTAATGTCAGTGGGTGAATAATGAATCAATGATTACACAAAGTATAGGATGAAATATGCGAATAAGATAAACTACAGCAGGTGGAACTAGTGAGAGTTTGAAAGCAAACAGCACTTGAATTTTTTCACATCTGAAGAGATTTTATTACAAGATGTTCTTCTCATAAGAGACTGGACAAGGGATTACTGATCATTCTGCTGAGTTGAAGGAATGGAAATCACAGATTACTTCCTTCTACCTTTTTATTTTAATGTCTTCAGTCTCCTGATTATGAAATATACCAGACTGAGAGCCACAAACACAGGTTTTGATCCACATTTATGGAGAGGAAAGAATCACAAAGAGCCAGGAACTGGAACACCTTTCAATCACCACCATTCTGGGTTGGATTTGAACTAAAAACTTGTATAGGAAATACTATGTAGCCCATTACCCACCATCATTGTCTCCTAATAGCTATTTTGAAAAAGGAAATATAAAAAATGTCTTTCCCTTGGTAGCAACAAAACATCTACTTACAGTGCAAAATGATGAGGATAAGTTAAAGTATGCAAGGGTAAACTTTTCAATGATCATTCTATAGTTAAGCAATACGATATGATAGATTTCTGTCTGATTATAGCATACTTCAGGCAAAAAGAATTATTATTTTAATATCTGGAATAATGCAACAACTTATTTAAAATACCATAGTTGGAGTGTCTTATTCTTGTTTTAAAAATTAAATGATGTATCTGCTTTCCTTACTTTTGTATATTATGTTAATAGACTTTGTAAACAGTAAATATGAGGATTATGAGACCACTGACAGCCAACTGAAAGGTCCACTATGTATAGGGTTCAAAAGGTATTTAATCATTATATACAAATGATATAATGGGGCCGATATAGAGAAAGATGAAGGACAGTGTAGATCCTCTACTTAGCAGGGAAGGAGAGCTAATAACTGATGACATCAAGAATGCTTCAGTCTTTAACACCTAATTTGCTTCAGTTTTCACTAAAAGAAGGTGACCAAATACTCGAAATATTAACAAGGGGGTAAGGAATGCAAGTTAAAATAGGAAAAGAACAAGTTAAAGAATACTTACATAAGTTAGATGTATTGGAGTCAGCAGAGACTGATGAAATTAATCTAGGATATTTAAGGAATTAGCTGAAGTTATCTCAGAACCATTAGCAATTATCTTCAAGAACTCATGTAGGATGATGAGGTCCCAGAGGACTGGAAAAGGGCAAACATAGTACCTATCTTTAAAAAAAGGAACAAATAGGACTAAGGCATTGTAGACTAGTCAGCCTAACTTCAATACCTGAAAAGATACTGGACCAAATCATCAAAAAAATCATTTAAACCTAGAGGAGAATAAGGTTATAAGGAACAGCCAACACGGATTTGTCAAGAACAGATCATGCTAAACCAGCCGTATGTCCTTTGTTAACAGGGTTACAGCCTAGTGGATAGGAGGAAGCAGTAGACATGACATATTTTAATTTTAGTGAGGTTTTTGACACCATCCCACATGACGTTCTCAGAAGGAAACTAGGAAAATACTAGATGAAATTATTATAAGATGGGTGCATAACTGGTTGAAAGACTGTTCTCAAATAATAGTTATCAATGGTTGGTGTAAAATGGGGAGTGCATATCTACTGGGGTATTCTGTGGTCACTCCTGGGTCTGGTATATTCAATATTTTCATTAATGACTTGGATAATGGAGTAGAGAGTCTGTTTATCAAATCTGCATCTGACATCAAGCTGGGAAGGGTTGCAAGCACTCTGGAGGACGAGTAATATTCAAAATGACCTTGAAGAATTAGAGAATAAGTCTGAATTCAACAAGATGAAATTCAATAGAGACAAGTACTACATGTAGGAAGGCAGGGGCGGCTCCAGGCACCAGTGCACCAAGCGTGTGCCTGGGGCGGCAAGCTGCGGGGGGCGGCCTGCTGGTCGCCGTGAGGGCGGCAGTCAGGCTGCCTTCAGCGGCATGCCTGCGGGAGGTCTGCCGGTCCCACGACTTCGGTGGTAATTTGGCGGCGGGTACAATGAAGGTGCAGGACCGGTGGACCTCCCGCAGGCAAGCTGCCGAATCCGCATTACCAGTGGACCTCCCACAGGCATGCCGCCGAAAGCAGCCGGACTGCCGTGCTTGGGGCAGTAAAATACATAGAGCTGCCCCTGAGGAAGGAAAAACCAAATGGGGAGTAACTGAATATGTGATAGTATTGCTGAAAAGGATCTGGGACGTATAGTGGATCACAAGTTGAATATGAATCAACAATGTAATGCAGTTGCAAAAAAAAGCTAATATTCTGGGATGTATTAACAGGAATGTTGTGTGTGACACATGGGAAGTAATTGTCCCACTCTTCTCAGCACTGATGAGGCCACAGCTGGAGTACTGTGTCCAATTCTGGATGCCACACTTTAGGAAAGATGGGGACAAATTGGAGAGAGTCCAGAGGAGAGCAACAAAAATGATGAGAGATTTAGGAAACCTGACCTATGAGGAAAGGTTAAAAAAACTAGGCATGTTTAGTCTTGTGAAAAGAAATTGAGGAGAGACCTAATAACAGTCCTCAAATATGTTAAGGTCTGTTATAAAGAGAACGGGGATCAATTGTTCTGTATGTCCAACAATTGTAATTTGCAGATTCAGGTTAGATATTAGGAAAAACTTTCAAATTAATATATCAGGATAGTTAAGCTCTGGAAAGGGTTGGACATCACTGGAGGTTTTTAAGAATATGTTGGACAAACACTTGTCAGGGATGGTCTAGATTTACTTTATCCTGCCTCAGTGCATGGGGCTGGATTTGATGATCTCTCTGGATCCTTTCCAGCTCTACAGGACTATGATTCTATTATTGCTTTGTTAGGGACAAAGATAACCAATAAATGCACACTTGTTGAGGACTGCATCTTTGCTTTTAATCATACCAGTAGAAATCATCTGATGAGTATATCTAAGATGTTTTCCCTGAAATTACAGTGATCTTGCAATTCCTAAAGGTAATGAACAATGATGGAAATAAATTAGTTTTAACAAATTTTGTTTGAACTTGTCTTATGAGTTACTATGGAATTACCTAGCTCTGTTTTCTATTAGCAAAAGGCTGAACACATTTGAAAATCTCACCCAAAATAATCAAACTTGTTTGTAATGTACACTATAAAGAGGGTAGCAGATTACAAGAACATGAGAGAGATTAATATAATAAATTGTGTTCAGATATTCATGCAACAGAATAGAAAGTTTACATGTGCTTTGTTGAATATTTAATCACTTTGGGTCAGATTCTGGAAGTAGTGTTTCAAACTACCACAACAGTATCATGAATCTTACAGTAGATGAAGTTTTCCTTGAAGCCCAAGCTTCTGAAGTTGCATGAATATATGGAAATATCAGCTTCCATTTAAATAAAAAAGCAAATTCCTTGTCCTCATGGTCGCAGAGAAAAGCTGGAATATGTTATCACAGTGCATCCTGGAAGCTCAGAAATGAGAAGGCAAATAAAGAGAAGTCTAAATTTGTTGTTTTTTTAAAAACAATCTTGCACTATTTAAGTCAATCTCCTGAGTTTTTGGGACTTGACTCATGGTTTTTCCAAGTTTGGGATTGGCGAGTATTCACACTAATGGCCTCCTCTACAGGTAGTTCCATTGTAGTTAAAGATTATTTGTAAAGAAATGTACTACTAAACTGAAGTCAGGGAATCAGAATTTGGTCCCCAGATAATGTATCAAGAAGCAAGGATTGTTCAGAAGGACTCACTTCTGTTTTCTAAATTAAATTATGATTATTTGAAATAAACTAATTCATTAAGGCAAAGAGGCTTGTGAAGCTAACTTTTTTAATGTCAACAAACTGCTGAGATCTTAATCAAATATGTTTACACGTCACAAATTTAGAATGATACAAAGTTGGATTGAAAATGGCAAAATATACAGCACTTGTGTCTCATCGGGTAGAAGCCGTATTTTGTATGGCATTCACTATGATGCATTTGGCTTCATATATATATTGGTCTTGCTACACTGAGAAAAGGTGATTTATTGCAGTAGTTCATTCCTGCATTCAGTATAAGGAAAAAAACATGGCTTCTGCCAACTTGGTGATATGAGCCTACTTTGCTAGTACTGTATTATATCAGAAATGGAGCCCATATTTATTCCATTACACTCCTGCAGGATTTATCTCAACTGAGAAAACAACCCAAAACCAACAACAAAGCTCTACAAAATAAGTGGCTGCCCATATGTGGATTTTATTAACTCTTTAATTACAATATAGCAGGTTTCTAGCAGACATAATTCCTGCATAAAGTTTCTTTATTCCACCATTTCTGCTACACTTTTACAATACACACATCCAAATGTACACCAGATTTGTATACAAGTTATGTTGGTGCAAATCTGGAATGGCTGCACTGAAGTCAATGGAAGCTGAATCCAACCTAATGTCTTTGAATTCTATATACTCATCTTCTATACAACTCACACAAAACTTTAGTCAAAAAGTTAATGAAACTTTTTTTTTACTCTTAGAAAAAAGTTCAGTTGTGGTAACCCAGTTTTGTTTTCATAGGATTCATAGGAGATAGTGATGAGATACCTATTAGACACTATATTATTATTCCCCACAATATAATTATTAATGTTTTGTGCACTCTAGATTTAATTTTAGTCTCAAGTGATGAGCGTCTACCAGTTGTCTTGGGAAGCTATAGCACAGCCTAGTAAGTCTCATTGTCAGGACATTTACAATTTTTCTTTAAATAGTCTCTTAATTTCATCCCATTACTCATCATTCTGCCCTTGTGCAGAATGCTAAATAATACTTTAAATGGTTATAGATTGTTAGCCTACCTTTCCCCCATCTGTGCCCCCTCTGTATTAATTTTCCCTTAGCAAGCTACATGTGTTTAGCTCTTTTAGTCTTTCCTCAACTGATTCCCTCCAGTCCTCTACACATTTTTGTTGCTTTTCTCTGATCTCCCTTCAAATTTGTCAATATCTTTCTGATAGCGTGGAACCCCAAAACCAATGTAATAATATCGGAACCAGTCACAATAGAGACATATAGACAAGGATTATGCAGTGTTATGTGAGGTCTTTAAATCTAATGCTGAAAGTAGGCCTTTTTTACAGCCATATCACATTATGAAATCAGGCTAATATACTGTTCACTATCGCCTCAGAGCCCCAGGTAGCATTACTGCATGTCAAGCGGCTTCCAACTATGTTGTTTCCAGTGTGTCTTTTGGATTATTTCTCTAGATGTTTCTATATGTAATTACTCTTTCTTTGTCGTTTCTTTTCAGACCACATCACAGTGTTACTCTCCAAACTGATTTGAATTAATTTTTCCAATTAAGAGTTTGTAGGACAAGATCAAAAGTTTTACTAAAATCCAAATATAGTGTGATTGCTGAATTCCCTTAGTTTACTAATAATCTTTGCATTCTTTTTAAAAAAGCAATCAAGTTTGTCTGGCAAGATTTGTTCATTAAATAGATGGTTTCATTTTACTGTAGAGTAAAAATTCAGACCTAGTGAAAGCAAATTAAATTCCAGTGACATGAGTGGAACTGACCTGTTTATGCTATGTCTGAATTTGACTCAAATGATTTCTCTCTTAATAACTGTCTCATTTCCAGTTAAAATAAGAACCAAGCCAAGGTTTTTTTTTAAATTTCCCTTAACTTCACCTGTTCTGCATTTCCTATTATTTCAATCTCTAAAAGCCTATTTCTCCATTGTAGGGCCATTCATATCCATTCAATAATTTTAATGCAATTTATTTTATGCAAGTTGCTATATATCCTATTTGAAAGGGTATTATATATTTCTCTTCTATTGTAATTTTTAATCAAAGCATCTTAAGTTTCTGGACATCTCTCTGAAGAGGTACAGGTTGAATTTTAGATTACTGAAATAATGTTATAGATGCAACAATCAGATGGACTCCTTATGAAGCAGTTTTGAGTAAAGGTATTGGTGAGAATAAAAATCTTAACTCAAGACTATTTCAGCCACAGAAGTATTATTGCTATTATATAACATTTAACAAGGACATGGATGCAAAAATTAGTTGATAACTAGACAAATAGCACTGAAGAGAGCCTAACCCTGCAAGTAATTATAAACACTTATATCCCTTTTATTCATTATTTGGCCAATTTGCTTCTTTGACCATGAGCTTTCTATTTGCCTTGAGCATGGTCATTTCTTTCTGGAACACTGTCTGCTTGCCAATTTCAGTAATATTGTTTTTTTTCTAGAGACCTCCAAAAAGCCTTAAATTGTTATTAGAAATCCAGGTCCAAGTTTTGCAACTGTGTCTCATCTACATTTCTGCACATTCTTACTCCTTTTAACCACTGCTGGTTTCTTCTATCAATATTTTAAAATCTGTGCTGTCTCCTATTTTTTAAATTCTGCTTTCAGTGATACGAATAGGGAAGGGTTTTGACTTTGAAGAGTGAAAATTATGGGCAGCAAAACCAAAGAATAGAGGTGAATATATTGAGAACTGGAGCCATAGACTGAACATGCAAGTGTAAACTCTAAAATGAACTTTTAATATATTGTAATATAAGGTCAGTCACTAATACAGCTTAGTTGAAACTAATATACCTATTGCTATTGTTACATTGATGAATTATCATGTTACATCAGCAATGTAAGATCAATAAAGGTTCTTCATCAACAGCAGGTTGATGTTACATTTTTGCTTGTATATGCTGCCTTGAAAGGAAACAAAATTAAACTATACCATCCCCCAGGGCCACAGACTTTGTCAGGTTAATGAGAAATGGGAATATTTACCTCCAGGATTGCTGTAGAAAGGTCCTCTAAACAAATGGGTATTTCACACCAAATAGTTTTGAATCAAATGATAAGTCTTTAATTCTGACTTTCTAAACTATTTTCCTGATCTTTGAAATTGTTTTGACATTTCCTACAAACAAAGAGACAGCCATAGACTAAAAGAGGCTGAGCTCTTGCACTTCCTGTTAAAGTTCATGGGAAAGCAGGTTCCCAGCAACTCTTGGGATTTATCCTGAGACGCTTAACTATGCCATGTTATAAATGCTAAATAATGTGCCTTATCCCAAGTTCATTGACATTTATTTTTCTTGGTCCACACAAGTATATAGAACTAAGGATTGAGTAAAAATTGAGTGAGGACCCCCAAAATGTTGTACAGCAATCGAATATGTAATAAATTATTCAAATATTCAAAGCACTGTACAAATAATACATCCTCACAAGAGTCGTAATCTCTCTCCCTTGCCCTTTACAAATGGGAAATCAGAGTCAGAGAGATGACATTACTTGCCTAAGATTGCTCAGTGAGTCCCTGGCAGAGCTTAATGATTATAAATAGAAAGAAATCAAATTATATACAAAGCACTGAAAAACAGCATATATAAAAAGTGAGCTCAAATTGGGCCTGAGCCAAAGGACATTGAAATCAATCTTGATAATGGATGAGTTGAATGGACTTTGGAGTAGGCCCATAATGGATAACGTACAGTAAATTAATACCTTTGTAAAAAAAATGAGTTATCCATGTTTGTGTAACATGGATCCAATATATGTATAGTCACAATATATACTGTGCATCTACTGTAATATATCTTCACCTTTCAGTTGGTCAACCATCTGTCAGAAATCTTGACCAAATATTAGCTAATCAGTTTATATAATTCTAGATGGCATACATTCTCTCAAATACATTTCCTGGGTTATAAATTTAGAGGTGGGCTCACTGATTTAAAGGGAGCTGCAATATGTACTGCTACACTATCTCCGTAGGGCTTCACAAATGCCCTACCGAAGGACATATGCTGCATACCCAAAGGAGGTAAAGCAGATTTGAGCAGTTACTTTGTTGCATCAGGTTCTGTATCTTGCATCTCATCATATGTCACTATGACGTATTGGAACCCCACATACGTGATATAATGAAATGTGATTTAAATCAAGTATCCAGATCTTTATTTCTAAAGAAGGAAACCAGCTCTCCTAGCTTTGTTGACTGGTTATTCTGTATTCATTTAATTGACTATTTATTATGTTCTCTTTCCAGTTAACGTAACTCACATTTCTCCCAAGGACTGAGGCTCATTGTAAACATAGAATGCTCACACATGGTGTATTTAGCATTTGTCAATATGAAGATGTGTTTGCCTCCATCTTTGAGGGCTCTCGAGGCTTCTATTAAATGTAAAGAAATCTGACACAGGTTGCAGCCTCACAGGTTGCAAACCTTTATTGAGTACTGCCTAGAAAAAACCAAGTAACTGTTGGACAACACAGCATAAGCCTCTTCCCAAAAGACTGAGTTAGTTCTTTTCTTTTAGTGGCACATGAAGCAATTCTTAAAGGCACTAACCAGTTAGACAGGGTTGTCGGCATTCATTCTGCTTGACACTTTCTTCCTATCTTATTTCTTTTTGTACATCTGCAATTTTTAAATGAAATTAACAAAAAAAAAGATTTACAGTTTTACAGATCCAGGATAGATTGGCATACAATGGTGTTATTTGCCTGGCATAGTCCGTGAGTGCATAACTTATTTTGACCTATGCTGTCCACTCTAGCATTTATCTGACTGGGTCAAAGAGAGGTCACAAGAGGAATTCCTGGCTTTAACTGAATGATGGCAGACATCTTTGAAAGATTTGTGCAGAATATTCATTTATTCCTGAACTCTACCCCAGGCCATATACTGCACTCAAATGATGTTTCTGGAAGCCATGTTTTGCAAAGCAACTTTAGGTTTTATCTAAGGAAATTTGATCCCAGTCATGCCTAGCAGGAAGACAAAGGTGGGTAAACAAGGGAGCCTAATTCATTTTGTTCCAGAAAAGTCTATGTAGCAGAAATCTTAGGAAAGTGCCTGCATTTCATCTTGGAATGAAAGTCACTGGGTCAAATTAATTGTGGCGTAAGCAGGTGCAACTGCTGTGCAAATTTCTGGATCGAATTCAGAGGTGAGCTAAATGGTGATGTAATATTCATACATTGGTATAACTTGCATGTAAGTGATAAGGCAGTGGCACATATACTGGTTTGGAATTCAGTGAATATGTAAAATGAAATGGAAACTATATAATACTGGGGAACAGTGTAAGAAAATGAACTAATGGGAAGAAGAAGCGTAAAAAAGCTCATCCCTGTCCCCACCATATCTTCCACTCTCCTATTATCTGCTTTTCCTGTTGCCACTCACTTTCATCCCCACTTATCTTGTTACACTTCTATTGCATACCTAGGGTTTGAATTTCAGAGGTATTGAGCACACACATCATCTGTTGAATGTAATTAATGTCTGGGTGTTCAGTCAGCACTTCTCAAGATTAGGCCAAACCTGTCCACATTAAATTACTTCTCTGCTTGCACCTATTTTCTGACTCACCCCAGACATTTAATTTACACCACTGAATTTTCCCATCTGTTTTCTGTGTAGCAGTGGCACAACAGAAGTTTGTTTGTATTCATGTAGATATTTAAAACCAAACCAAAAGAGCCACATATCTTACACTTTTGACACCACTAAAGATTATTTCCAGAACAGTTATATACATAGAAGAGAGACAGGTGCATCTACACTATGTATAACAGACCTCAAATAAAAGCCAATCCACAGTAAACATCACCCATCAAAAATATCCCTCATTCCCAAAAGATGAGTGTGTCCGTGAACATCAGTGAATGAGGGATATTTTAGATGGGGGAGCATATTCCCTTAATGAAGAGCAACTAATTGAGGACTAATATGATCCTTTGATGTACAAAAAGCGGAATCTTGAGTAAGAGTGGGGAAGTTGTATTACCTCTGTATTTAGCACAGGAGTGACCACGACTAGAATCAAGTGTCCAGTTCTGATATCTACAATTCAAGAAAGAAGCTAATAAATTGGAAAGAGTTCAGAAAAGAGCCACAAGAATGATTGGAAAACATGCCTTATAATGATAGACTCAAGGAGCTCAATGTGTTTAACTTATCAAAGAGAAGGTAAAAGGTGATTTTATCACAGCTGATTAGTAGCTACATGAAGAACAAAAAAACTGATAATCAGCTTTTCAATCTAGCAGAAAAAGGTATAAGATCCAGTGGTTGGAAGTGGAAGATAGACAAATTCAGACAGGAAATAAGGTATGAATTAACAGTGAGAGTAATAAACCATTGGACCAACTTAGTAAAGGTTGTGGTTGTAGGCTTTTTTGACATTTTAGGGCTTGCTTGACATGAGTAAATGGATATGGAAGAGGCCTCATTTCTCGGAATTTTTTGGAGAAAGGATTAAGGAGGTAACTGGATCATCTAGTTAGAGACAAGATGTCTGTGCTATGCTGTACTAGCTGAGATAAGGGGGAACACCCTGGTACCACTTACAGTGGATGAGCCTAACCTGAAATGTAGTGAGACAGAGAGTAGATTAGGTATACATAGTCTAGGAACTGGCACATGTTGTACAAAGATTGGTTAAGTAACCCATTGAATCCTTAAGAAAATGATATAATATGTAGTAATGCAATGTATATGTATGTAATGTATGTATATGTAAATACCTATAAAAGAGGAAGGTTTGCTATATAACATTGGATCTATGGCATGTCCGTTACACACACCTCGCCTTAGAGTCTGATCAAAACTACATAGTCTTTGCTGTATGTCTGTCACAGGGTTCACGCATCACTGGTGGTGCCTTCTCTTGGCCATCCTGGGGATTAGCTCCAGCCAGGCATTGTGGCTTCTTCTGGCATTGTCCCTTCCATCATCCCATGGACTTTCTTGCTCCAGGAACCATAGCTGCCTCTTTGTGATTTGGCCCTCTGGCCAGGTCACCATATGTGTTCTCCACTTCCAAAGTCCTTCTTGATGAATGAGCACAGGCAGTCTTCCTGCTCACTGCCCCACCAGCACTACTTCATCAGTAGCTGGTAGGGGGACCCAGGCCCACCCTCTACTCAGGGTCCCAGCTCAGGGTACCTCTTATTGGCAGGCAAGGTTTGACTTACCCCATACCTTTCCCCCTGCACCTTGCCTAACTCTCTAACTCTCTCCCTTCTCTGGGCTTGCCAAGCCACACTTCCTCCTCCCAGGGAGTAATTGTAGGCTACTTGCCACTAGCCCCAGACACCCTTCTCTTCTCCCAGGGAATGACTGAAGACTCTTTCCCTTCAGCCCCTTCTGTTGTCAGCTTCCTGGCTTATTTGGGCTTCATCTGTTCCTGTCCAGCTGAGCCTGTTCTATTTAAATCCCTGCTCCCTGTCTCCTTCTCCAGGTTCAGTTAATTGGCCCACTTAGCCATCTTAACCCTTCCGGGCCCTGTATGGGGTGAATGCGCCATCACAATGCTCCATCATAAGGATACCAGAGTGATGAAATCCAGAGTCAAACGGGAAAGCCAAGTGGAAAAGGTGTCAGAGGAAATCTCAGCTGTGGTGAATTCTCATTCACTGGCAAGTTTTAAATAAAGATACACTCTAGTTTAATTAGGAATTATTCAAGGAAGTAATTTGTCCTGTGTTATACAGGACGTCAGACTAGATGATCACAGTGGTCCATTCTGGCCTCTTAATCTATGAATCAGCCATCCATGGTAACTGCGACAGTTTCTCCTCAGTTAGTAATGAGGCTTGAGTATGGCCTCTACTCAAACTAATAAGAGTCCTCTCCTTCCAAGGCAGAACAAAAGTCTCCATCTGAGACACAGTGGTCTTATTGACCCTCTCCAGACTCTAAAAAGTTCCTTGGACCTTCTCTGTGTTCAACAGTCATTCCCAGGCTCAACAGTCTTCTTCTAGGCTCTGTCCTAGTCCTTTGTCCTTCCAGAGAATAAACAGTTCAGTATTCCTTTGTCTTCATGCAGAACCCACCATTTTCATGGGTCACAGATGTTTCTATAATGCTCTTCCTCTTGTCAAAAGAAATACAGTACTAAAACTTGTGCCACTGTGGGGATATGCACTTCCTCCACTACTGCTAAACCCAGGGTTGTGAGTTCAATCCTTGAGGGGGCCATTTGGGGATTGGTCCTGCTTTGAGCTGGGGGTTGGACTAGATGATCTCTTGAGGTCTCTTCCAACCCTGATACTCTAAGCACACCACCCTGACCCTCGGAGAGTTTCTCCAACCTGATGTTGGCCTCTCTTCTACCTATTACTCTGCTGTTGCTCTCCCACCACACAATGCTTGTCAGGGAACTACATCTTTCAGAATCCTTTGCTGTAAGGGGGATGAACTTGGAATAAGGCTGGAAGGACCTGGGCAAGCCCTGAAAGGGATAGACTGTTCCGTTACCAACACCACAGACTTAAGTGCAGAAACTGTCTAAGTGAAATCAGATTCTGGCCACTGTATTCTCTTATTTTGGATGAAAGATACATACATGTTAGATTCACAGTGACTAATATAAGTGAGTGTGTTGCCTCTACCACTGTACCATTAAAAAATTTAGTGACAGATTCTGATACCCTTGTGAAGTATTTCAAAATCAATACCACTATTTGAGAAATAAGTTACGACTCAAAATGAGTAAGGGTTCCAGAATCTGTCCCCTCCTATCCAAGTAATATATGAGGTTGAAGTATTGTGACTTTATTTATTATATAGAAGTTAATTAATGTAAGGGATGAACCCACCTCTCTTCTGTAATCTCCTTGATATTAATTTAGATTGCTGCACAAATAAATGGGCTTTAGTTTCACATTATCCTATTTTATCCCATCAGTCTGACACAATTTAAGGAGTAATTCATAATGGCCCAACAATATACATTAAGAAAATACACTTTGGGTCAGACTGTGCGCCTTGTTGTGCACTTGCACTGGAGTTAGAGGGAGTAAGGCAGCATAAAGCAGGCAACAGTGCCGGAAGAAGAGCAACCTCCATAGAATTGACACTCCCCGCTACATGCCGGTGGGTGGGGATTGGGTGGACCCATAGCTCTACCCCTGCAAGCAGGCATAATAGGAGAAGTAATCTCCATCAGCTACAAGAGTGGTGAAGATTATTTCATTCCTCATAGAAGGGGAGTTACAATCTGATTCCTACTCAGCTCCCAGGGCAGCACAATTATGTACTGCTCTTTGTTCAGGGCTTGCAGCAAAGCCACAATTTAGCCCATTAGTTGTTTTAAGTTTCTCTCTTTGCTGTGTTACTTCACTGTACACTGATGCTTCAGATCCTCTATGAAATCTCCCATACAACACCCACTATTAAGGTTTTCTTTGACGTGTCACTGCACTGTGCACTAAAACCTCCATCTCCATTTGGATCTTTTAGGGGAAAAAAATCTCCTATATGACAACCACCATTTTGTGGCAAAAATTGCCATTATTCAAAGGAAAACTTTGTGAAATGAATAAGTTATAATTAGTCATAGATTTGCATTCAGAATTACTCTACCAGTTGCTGGCTTTGTAATGTTTGAATTATGAATTAATAGCAGTGTCTGCAAAATAAGACCAGACTAGACAAAGCTAAAATTAGCACTCACATATGCGAATATACAGACAAAAAATGATGGGCAAAGCATTGGGAAAAAATGAACTGAAAGGGAATGAAGATCTAGCATTAAGAAAAGAAGAGACAGGTGAATTGTTTCAGATAAAATAAGAAAAAAACCTGAGCCTTGTTCGGAAACTTGAAGTGAATGTGTACCAAAGCTTTTGAGGTTTGAAAAAAGTCAGTGTATTTGTTTCCCCTCATTTTTGCAGTTTTGTACTTCCCATTTTTGGAGAAGACTTGAAAAATACCATATGAAAAGCTTTTCTTGTGGTATCTATAACTAGGTCAGACTAAAAGAAGCACTGAAAATCTCCTGCAAAATTTTTTGGATGTGGTCTTCAGTCCGGTTTTTAGACCAAACATATGCAAATTAATATCCAACTATTTTCATGCTTATCCAAATTAATCCTCTGAAGTTTGCTCTGTGCTGATTATGAGTGATATTTCAAAGTAATTTAAGGGGCCAATGCTCTCCTTCCATGGAAAAACTTGTAGGAAGAGAAAAACTATTTCAAAATGTATGTAGTGTGAACCTTGTGCGGTTGGTTCATTTGTTTCCCACAGAGAGGACAGTTTGTGGCTTATTGGATCAGTCAGGTGCACAACCCATATATACTGTGGAAAATGAAGAATTGTGAGGAAATTGGTCCTTATTCGTGTGGATTCTAGGACATTGAAGAAAAGGACATGGCTAGATTCACCAGAGAGATCTAGGGTCTGCAACACCTGACTTTTAAGTGCCCTGCCACCTAGTGGAATTCACAGCTGTGAAACTGTTTCACTTTGTATAAATAATTAAGTAGCCTTTGAACCAGTGAGAATGACTATAACCTAGTGGTTATACTCACCTGGAAGATCCCAGTTCTAGGCCCTGCTCCAATGACTATTTAAGTATTTATAGTGAAAGAGGTTCAACAGGAGAGCTTGATAGTGATCCATCCTAGAAAACCCAATAGCCTAGGAGTTAGGGTACTTACGGGGGACCTGGATTTAAATCTCTTCTCTACATCAGGCAGAATATAGAGCTGAACTCTGGTCTTGCACATTCTGGGTGACTGCTATAACCGCTGGGCTATTGAGTATAAGGGGAACTGAGGGTCAGTGATGGCTCCTTGAAGAGCATGTTAAAAAGAGCTCAGAGGTCAGGATGGGAGAGTTGAACTGGTATGGTGGTGGTGGTGGGGGCAGAAACAAGCCCTTCCCCCATAAGACAGCTGGTAGTTGCACCTGAGATGGAATCACACTGGCTGGTAAGACCCCACCCCTTCACCCCCCCACAGGCAGTGCCAGAGGTGATGGGGAGTTTGGGGGGGTCATGTGCCCCCCAGATTTGCTGCTTGGCTTGTACTGAGAATGCTCACATGGACTGAACATGTTCAGTAACATCATCTCAAGTTGCTGCCCTGACTCTGCCCCCCACTCTTGGCAGGTACAGGCCATCTCTGAGTAGTGCCTTCTCTAGCCACCACCCCTTTTGAAAACCAGCAAGCTCTGTGGGCCTTTGCTTATTTTGGACTTTGTTAAGTTCCTCATAGTTTGGACTGTAGGGGATCATGCCCCAGACTGAAAGAGAGTATAAGTAGGGAATAGACGGGGGTGGCGGACTAGAAGTTTTGGTGGGGAGGACTCTGCAGATATGGCTCCCCCATAGGGCCACTGGCTGGGACATGGGGTATAGGAAGGCCCAGGGTTCCCCCACCACACCTGGTTGAGAGCAAGTCTCCAAAGCGGACTGAGACTGTGATGCCTCCTGCCTAGGGGTAGAAATTAGACAGCTCTTTCTGAGTTTTGCCTGGGAGATGAGAGACTGAAAACCAGGTGTGCTACTCACTAGGCCACCTGGCCCTCTACTACAGGCACCTAAAGGGGCAATTAGTTAGTTCTTAGTGCCTCCATAGTGCTGTAATGACCTTCACCTTTCTAACATAACTCCCTGAGCAGCAGCACACCAGCTCCACTCCTGAGAAAGGTAATATAATCTGTAAAACCAGACAGGGTCAATGTAGATCTGATTAGTTTTTATCTCCCAAGCAGGTCTCACCTCTCAGAAATCCATCGGTTGCCGCATTTAAGGGAACATTTTCCCTATTCTGCCCTTTTCAATCATGAAACATCCCCCAGAATCTGTACAGCCATGATATGTGGTTTTGGTCCCTGTGTTCCCTGTGAGGGGGAGTGTGTCATGGTGCCATCTTAAACACCTCCTGTGAGTTTTGGGCCTTTAATGTCAGTTGTGCATGTTTGCTCCCCTTGACGATGAGCAATGGAGGAAAGGAATCGATGCTTAAGTGATTCACAGATTTTTTTCTTGTTGAATTAGATTAGCATTGGCTAGAATCATATGGTATGAAGGCACATTATTATTTTGGCCTAACACAAATTCTGCCAAATGCTCCTGGTTTTGGTCTATGTCGCTCTTCTGGTTCAGCCTATTGCACTTTACTATCTACTCTTCCAGATAGCTCTGTACAATTAAAGGCATTAGACATTGAATACATTGACCTGCTAAAACAGTGGTCTTGTCTCTAAGGCCTTGTCTACACTACAGGACTATTTCGAATCTACTTAATTCGAATTTGTGGATTCGACCTTATGAAGTCGAATTTGTGTATCCATACTAAATACACTAATTCGAACTTCTGAGTCCACATTCACGGGGCCGGCGTCGACTTTCGAAGCGGTGCACTGTGGGAAGCTATCCCACAGTTCCCGCAGTCCCCACTGCCCATTTGAATTCTGGGATTTCCCCCCAATGCATGCTGGGGGGAAAAATGTGTCGAGGGTGGTTTTGGGTAACTGTCGTCATTGAACCGTCAATCACGCCCTCACTCCCTCCCTCCCTGAAAGCGCCTGCGGGCAATCTGTTCGTGCACTTTTCTGGTCAGTGACAGCGTGGACGCCACAGCACTGCAAGCATGGAGCCCGCTGCGATCCTCGCCGTTTTCTCCTCCTCGCACTTTATCGTCCACCTCTTCCACATTCAGCTGCTGAGAAATTGGGCTACTTTTCAATGGTTCTGCAAGCACTGGGGGACCATAGGGGCCTTTTTACCAACATGAACGTCGTATGGCCGGGCAAGGTTCCTGATGCGTGTGTTCTCAGGAACTGTGGGCTGCTCAGACGCCTGCTGGAAGGTAGTTTCTTCCCGTTCCACGAAATAACTGTTGTGGATGTGCATTTGCCTATAGTGATCCTCGGTGACCCAGCCTGCCCGCTAATGCACTTGCTCATGAAGCCCTATACAGGCGCCTGGGACAGCGACAAGGAACTCTTTAAATACCAGCGAGCAGCGAGCAGCGTGACCTGTGACTGTTCAGTTTCTTTACAGAGAAGCTGAACCTGCCCCTGTTTCTTTACCCAGTTACTGTTGATTCTCCTCTTCGGTTAAATACCCCGTTCTCCCCGTTTCCTCCACTTCCAAGACACGTGTAAAAATTAAATACATGTCACACTGTTACTGAGGAGAGGTTTCTTTATTCATGACTTTTCGTTAAAGGGTCGAAACTGGAACGCAGACTGCGGTGGGTAGGGTGTGCGCTGATGTAAAGACCGCCTCTAAACTCAAGGAATGACAGGCTCCTGCTCCTAGAGCGGTCCGCAGTGCCGGAATGCTTCTTTCAACGGAGCCTGCCATCCCTCCTTTTTGGGATTCTGTGTGCGGGGGGCTATGTGGCCTTGTGGCGGAGGAGGACGGATACAGATTCCTCTGCTGCGTGACTCAGCGGTCCACGACAAGGACCGCTGTATAAGATCTGTACCCGCCCTCCCCCGCTAAAAAGTCACATCCCCACCGCCCACACAGAACCTGGAAACCACCTCCCATACTGACCACGGTGCCTGCTGACTGCACTGTGTGTGTTACCCGCTGCTGATCCGGCCCCCGTGTCTGTACCCTGCGAAAGGTGCCTGTCCTATGCAATTAGCAATGCACTTCCCCACGCACCCCATTCAAACACAGTCTTCAGTGAGGAAACATGACGGAAACAGTACTTAACAGCAAAGTATTTTTATTACTTAAGTACACAGTTATGGGATGGGACTGGGATTGGGACTTGTTTGAGTCCGGAAGGGAAGGACTTATGCAAACGTAGGGTATGAGAGCTTTTGGTTACTTGAGCACTCTGCTGGGGTGCAGTGACAGTATTCACGGCCCAGGGCGGGCATCCTCCTGGTTATTTAGGGTGAGGGGGGTATGTGACTTTGTGGCGGGGGAGGGCGGTTGCAGAGATACTGCCGGGGGCTCTGTCCTGCAGCGGTCCTGCAGAACATACACAAGTCGCCGGAGCGTGTCCGTTTGCTCCCTCAGTAGTACAAGCATTGCTTGACTCGCCTGCTTGTGTTCCTCACGCCACCTCTCCTCCCATTCGCTGTGTGAGCGCTGGTACAGAGAGACTTTCTCCCTCCACTGCCTCTGCTGGTCCGCCTCGGCTAGGTAGCAGCCCACACATTCATCGAAAATCGTGTCCCTTGTCTTTTTCTTTCGCCGCCTAATCTTCGCCAGCCTCTGCGAGGGGGATGCTGTGGAAGGTCTGGAGACAGTGGAAGCTGTGAGATGGGAAACAGTTAGTTAATTCCTTGCAATGATACTTTTTTGCGAACAATTAACTGAGTCTAGGCTGTCTCTGTGAATTTTTTGTTGAGACCCCTGTGCCTGCTGTTGCACAAATCATTTGCGCGGTGGATTCTGGGTAAATGTCACCAGTCATTCCTTCCTCCGGAAAAGCAAGGGCAGACAATCATTTCGATCACGTTTTCCATGAAATGCCCTGGCACACGCCATAGCGTGGCAACAATGGACCCTATTTTGCCTTTTGTGTATGTCACCGTATGTGTACTGTATGCCGCTGACAGAGGCGGACCAGCAGCGCTACACAGCAGCATGCTTATGCTTTTGCATGACAGCAGCGATGGTTACCAGGCATACTGCACCGTCTACCATACCATGAACTGGTAAGAAGACGGTAATAAGATGGTCATGGTTACCTGTCCTTTTGCACTGTGCCATTTGGTGCTGTCATAAGTGCCCCTCGTCGATCAGCCAGGGGCGCAAAAGCAAAATTTGGGAATGACTCCCCGAGTCAATCCCTCCTTTTTGGGTATCTAAAAATAGAATCAGTCCTGCCTAGATTATGGGCAAGTGTACTAGAGAACCACTGTATCATACAACCAGAGACCACAGCTGCTCTCTGTCCAATCCTGCATAAATTTTGAGCTGAACGCTATTCACAGGGTGTGCTCCTGAAACAACCCCAGCTGTTCATTCCATTCTTCCCCCAGCCTTCCTGGGTTCCAATACCATTGTCCCCCCACTTGTGTGATGAAGTAATATAGAATGCATGAATAAGACACAGGTAGTCGTTTGTGAGAAATGAGTGGAAGGAAGCCTCCAGCTGCAATGATAGTCCAGAGATGACATTAAGGGGTGTGGAGGAGGGAGCCACTCATCCCTCTGCTAGTCCAGGGGCAATTGAATCTTTTCTTTACAATGAAGGGTGGGGGCTGATGGATCTCAGCCCCCTGTTGCAATGATGAGGACGGTTACCAGCCATACTGCACCATCTACCATGAAAAATTAGCAACAGGCGGCCTTGACCGACCGGTCCCAAGCAAGTTGGTACGGTTGTCATGGTTACCAGCCCTTTTGCAGTGCCCCATGTGCCAATAGGCTGATGATGAGGATGGATTTCCATCGTTTTGTACCATCAGCCATCCATAGCGTGGGGGGAGCAAGGATGTTGGTGTTGAGTGCTGCACCATCGCGTCTATCTGCAGCATTCAGTACAGATACGGTGACATGTAAAAGAGTCAACAGAGGATTGTTTTCCCTTTAACTTCTGGGGGTCAGGGGGGTGCGTAAATTGCCGAGCTATGCCCCGACCCACCGCGGACACTGTGTTTGACCCTAGAAGCATTTGGAGATCAGCCAAGAATGCAAATGCTTTTCGGAGACAGCAGGAACTGTGGGATACCTTGCGTCCTCGTTCCCCCCTCCCTCCATGAGCGTCCATTTGATTCTTTGGCTTTCCGTTACGCTCGTCACGTAGCTGTGTGCTGAGTCTGTGCTATGCCGTCTGTCCGTTTATTTATTAAAAATACTTTGGACCAGGCGTAACGTAACATTTCTTCCCCTACTTAGATGCAGGAGTCTCCGAGCGAGATCACCGTGAGGACAGGCACTGAAGGAGATAGAGCGCATGCTGCAAATCTAGCACGAACCACGGACCTATGCAGCCGTGCTCTGGGAGGCAGTGCTCCCTGAATACCGCATGAAAGCCTTGCGCGGAAAAGTGTGCTATCACGGAGCACCCAATAAGGCAGCTCTCCCCAGGAACCTCCTGCTGATGCTTATCGATTAACGGCAGGAGAGCTTCGTGGCGTTCTCCCAGGAGGATTTCTGTTCTATCACCATATATACAGAGACCTCCTTTTCACACACTTCAGATTCCTGTTATATTAAGAATAAAAGTTAACATGGTTAAAGCACTTACCGACTGCTCCTACCCCTGATTCAGGATCCGGGTTCCTGGCCGGGGAGGGTTGGTAGGGGATCTCCGTGACGGTGATGAGGAGATCCTGGCTGTCGGGGAAACCAGCGTTGTAAGCGCTATCGCCTGCCTCGTCCTCCACAAACCCTTCCTCATCTTCCCCGTCCGTGAACATCGTCGAGGAACTGTCCGTCGACACTGTCCCATCATCAGAGTCCATGGTCACTGGTGGGGCAGTGGTGGCAGGCTCCGTAGCGTCCGTTGGCCGCTTTGATTTTTTGGTAGCCTTGTCTGGGGTCCTTGATTTTCACGCGGCGCTGCGTTGCATGACGGCTGTATCCTCTGTCTGTATCATGGCTTTGGAGACCTTCTCGTAGGTCTTTGCATTCCGTTTGTTGGAGCGCAGCCCCAAAAGCACAGACTACTCGCCCCCCACACCGATCAGATCGAAGAGTTCCCGGTGTCAGTCTATGCTGGGTCCCTCTTTCTATTCAGAGATTACATGAACTCCTCTGCTGGAGAGCTCTGCATTGCTGCCGGTGCTGCGGAGCTCGCCCCGATGTGCAACCAGAACGTCAGATTCAAACCGCCCAGACAGGGAAATGAATTCAAATTTTCGCGGGTCATTTCCTGTGTGGCTGGGCAGAGAATCCAAGCTCGGGCTGCTGTCCAGAGCGTCAACAGAGTGGTGCAGTGTGGGATAGCTCCCGGAGCTACTAAGTTCGATTTCCATCCACACCTAGCCTAATTCGAACTAGCCATGTCGAATTTAGCGTTACTCCACCTGCCGGGGTGGAGTACCAAATTCGAACTAAAGAGCCCTCTAGTTCGAATTAAATGGCTTCCTGGTGTGGACGGTTGAGTGGTTAGTTCGAATTAACGCTGCTAAATTCGAATTAAAGTCCTAGTGTAGACCAGGCCTAAGTTCTTGAGGATACTATCTGTATTTGCCAAACTAACCACTCTTGGAGCTAAAATATATTTCCAGGAGTCTACATTAGATGGACAATAAAGTATTTTGGTAGTGAGTACTGAGAGTTTACAGTATTGCCATTTGGCTCTGTGTGTTTATTTTACCCCCTTAAAAGATCTTTGAAGATCTCTTGGGAGTAGGGGATGGAGCAGAGGAGGAGTCACAATTTGCCTCCTGTCCTATTTTCTGGCCCAAACTGATGCTTTCAATTGAACTGAAACAAGTTTTTTTTTCAAAAAAATAATCCAAAACACAGTGTACAAGTATTCCTCCACAAGATAGACCTTGTTACTATTGCTTAATAGAACCAGCTTTCTCTTTTCCCAGTGATGTTCCTACTGCTAGAAAGCACAAAGCTTCAAATCACTGGTTCAAAAGTATCTACTGACACAACATTTATTCCTTAGACTGTCTAGATATTTCCTCCTATCTATGGAAAACTGGTCTCTCCAGTAAAATGGGTCCAATTGACAGTATAAAATCATGATTTACTTGCCAGGACAATGCCATTTAAAAATTTTACTCTTATTGATGGTGGAGGATTTTTTACATTCCTCATATATATTTGTCTGCACCTTCATTCTGTGAAGGGACAATATTCACTAATTAGATTGTCATAAAACCTTATTTTCATTGCACAGTAAGTATTTTTTCACTTCCATGACTCCTCAGGTATGGTGAACTGCACTTCTGAATGACCTGAGAGTTAGATAGTGATACAGTATTAATCATTATGAGAGGTAAGCTTGCAAATTCATAAATTCACAAGAGAGGACTGTTTTCAGGACAATTTACTATTCAGATCTCATTCACACTGTGAATGATTGTAATTACACGCTGTGACAATAACACATTCATAATATGGTACAGAAATGAACTCATATTTTTAGTTCATTATTTAGGGCAGCAATTCACAACCATCCATAGAATTAACATCATGTACTGGAAACAATTTTACTATCAAGTGCAAGTTAGCAGGGGAGCAAATGAATTCCATAATGTTCCTGACCCCAGCTCCTGGAAGGAGTCTGTTAGTTTAGTAACAAACCTGCTCAAGAACTCTTCACTGCATTACCACAACTAACACAAAATTGATGCCAATGGAATAGAAATTTCTGGGAAAGAATCTTTGTGCTGCATCGAGCAACATTCGGGGGCTTGTAAACAGCATGACCCTACTCATGCTGGCAGATTTAGAAGTCTTCATCTTTCAAATAGAATGAAGTCTCCGTTTACGGGGAATTGTTGTACAGGTCCAGATTATTGTGAAAACACAAGAGACACTGTACTGTGTGTTATTGTGGTAAATGACATTCATTTTTTATAGTGACAGCTAAACAGATATCAAAACAATTCTTTTAGCTGACATTTACTTTTTTCTAATATATATTATGATTTTGAACTGTGCAATGATTATAGCTGCTATGCCATTGTTCTAAATACTCATGGCTCCTCCACCCACTGCATAAAAGTTGTGAGGGTGAAAATAAAATCCCTGTAATGTTAATTTTTTTTAATTGCAATGTAAATGATTTCTAGAGGAATAATTTTATTACTTTAAGAGACAGTTTATAGAATGCAAACTAGCCTTTAGCTGGGTCAGGCAACTTAAAGATATCTAGGGAGGAAAATTAAGTGTCATTATGCTGGGACCCAATCACCTGGTGATCCAGGTATTTCTGGGAGTATGTAGCACTGCAGATCTTTGGGCTTATTTCAATACAGTTCCAGGAGCATTTAAAACAATAATTCCACATTCCTACGCTGAGGATAGCTAGATACATCTCCTGGTCCAACATGCCTTGCTCCTTGTTGGAAAGAAATGCTGGCTACATTAAAGGGGAGCAGGGTGATGGTGGGGATGATGGTGGAGGGGGGTCTTGGTTTGCAAAGTGAGTATAACAGGTTTGCTAAAGTAATGGGAGACCAGCATGGGGCACAGCAGGTGCCCTGGAGAAAGCAGTAGACAAGTTGAGGTAATGGAGGCTTTCCAAGAGAGGAAGTACATTACGCAGGACCCCTGCCTCCTCTGTCTCTTGTAAGTTATTTGGGTCCTGGACTTGATTCTTGTGTCTTGCACAACTCTGAGAATGTTATTGGTGCTAAGTAATAAATAATGACAATTCCACATAGTGGAAAAATGAACACTTACTGCTGACTGTGCCAGCTTGTTCTTTCCCCAATTTGGGCCTGATTCCAAAGCCCATTAAAGTCAATGGAAATACTCCCAATAACTTCAATGGGCTTTGAATCAGGCCCTCGCTGTGCTGCTTCTGAAGGGAGTATCAAGCAGAAGGGATTTGGTCCTGACCATGCCTCAAAGAGTCATTTTCATTATTAACACAACACCCAGAAGACTATGAGAAACCCACAAGCATTGCATTCCAGCCCCCTAACACAGAGCATTGTAGAGTAATCCTTGTCTGGTATCTGAACCTCTTTTTTTCCACCTGCTCGCTTACTTTCTGATATGCACCATGCACATGTCAGGATTATGAGTCCCTAAGGACCCCTTACATGGTAATATTTTGTGCTACCTATGTTAGACCCATTTCCAGATGATTTTATGTATCCATCCTTTTCATGAGGTATCTCTATAAAGTACTAATAAAGCAGAGGTAGTCCATAGAGCACTGTTAGCCTGTGCAGAGCTGACTGGTCACACAGTGTTGGCTCCCCTTGTTTCCAGCTGCCAAACTGAATTAAAAGACAGCTAAAAATACATTAAATACTTTGCCAATATTTCTTTTCCATATTGAAATTGTTGTCATGGGGATGGATGTTGTTGTGTGACCGTAAATGGGGCGAGGATGTGATCCATGTAACTGTGAATAGGAAAGGAGGTGTCCACAAGACAATCACTCCATTAAGTTGTAGTTCACCTCATGAAAAACTTGAGGGCCCTGTGCTAAGGGAAAAAAGTTACAGAATTGTATTAATGACCGGGTGAAGAAAAAAATATTCCAAGCCAAAGCATGAAGAGAGAAACACTAGAATACATTTGAATAACATGGAGGATAATAGATGGCCCTGGAGTAAACACAAGTCTGTATTTCACTCAAGAACTCAGCTGCAGTCATAAACCATGAGAGGTTTATGAATGTCAGCAGAGCCTCAGGTATTAATTCAGTCTTGTATTCACAGTGAGGCCATATGTCATTGTTTACAAAGCACACTTTATAATTCCTACTTTTTAACAATTTAATATTTGTAATTATAATCTTTTAAAGTCTAAGTTAATGTCTTAATTTTTAATATCAGAGGGGTAGCCGTGTTAGTCTGGATCTGTAAAAATCGACAAAGAGTCTGTGGCACCTTATAGACTAACAGACAGATTGGAGCATAAGCTTTCGTGGGTGAATACCCACTTCGTCAGATGCATGTGACGTCTGTCTGACGAAGTGGGTATTCACCCACAAAAGCGTATGCTCCAATACGTCTGTTAGTCTATAAGGTGCCACAGGACTCTTTGTCGCTTTTTAATTTTTAATGTTCCCATTAAGCAACATCAGTGAAAACATATTTTAACTCTCTCTCACCCTTTCTATATGCCTTTTGCAGGGGTGTGGGGCATATTCTGTAGCATCTTAAACCACAAAGAGCCCCATTCTCTTCAGGAAGACTATTTGTGGACTATCAAACATGAGTAAAAGTAACAGAATCTCATTTTCTGACATCAGCAGGCATCAATGTTCATTGATGTCAGAAGGCTTTTACACTCTGCACTGATTTACAGAGAAATATTATTAAGGATATATATATATATATATATAGTATATCCATAGCTGTTCTATACAGTTGTTAGATATAGATCCTTTTATAGTATTATATATGTTAATTAGAGATAACATATACATGAGGAAAGTCATCTAATTTTTCTACAAAACTACAGAAATTGGAGAACTAACTTTTCTTTGCATCTTAAATTGAGTTACAAAAAATGGGGGGGGGCAAGATTTCAACAATCCCAGCTGGTTTCCCCAGAAAAAAATCCCTGCAGACAATAATTTTCTTGGAAGTAAACCATAACTTTTCCATGCTATGTTAATATCCTTCATCAGGTTAGTTCTTGGCCCCTTCCCATATATGTAGCATTTTGGGTCCCTTTCCAGGCAAAAGAAATCAAGCGTGGGTCAGAGGAAAGCTTTCCTGCTCTCAGAAGCAGCTTGCGGTGTCATGCTGCTTGAGCATAGTTGAAAATCATATTTAACAGCTGTGTGGAGCCAGAACCATCTCAAAGAAATCTACTTGACACATCTTCCCCCATCTATATTTGTCCTGCTTCTTGTTTTTCATTTATTTTTTGTGCCTTTTTTTTTGAGTATTTTTTTCCTCTGTGTGCTTTTAGCCTAGATCATACCAAAAAATGTACACAAAAGAGGCCTTGGTCTGGTAGACATTATGAAAGGGCCTCTTGTTGTTCAGAATGCACTGCGAGTTTCAATGGAACTTTGTAGAAAAGTTATCTATATAGAAAACTATGTTAAACTTGCTGAAGTACCCAGTCTAAATCTTGCACATTACTTTTGTACAGATAGAATGTTTACGTATTTGGTACAGAACATTCTGTACTTTCTCACTGTTCTTGCTGGCTATGTTTCTGTGCTCATTGATATGTAAAGTTCAAAGCAGGGAGAGACGATTAAGCAAAGCATGATTCCCCATTCAAATGTTTCCAAAGTCTAGGCCCAGCTGAGACCTTGGTATCTGAATATACCCATATTTTGGATATTAGGGAAAGCTTCCCATTTTTGAAATTATTTCCTTAGTTACATTTTGCAATATCTATATAATGATGTTCTTTAACTAAGCATGTGGTGACGGGGATTTTCAAAAGTACTTACACAGGTTAGGCACCCAACTTCCACTGAATGTCAATGGGATTGTGTTGCCTAACTCCCTTTGGCTCCTTTGAAAATCTCAGTTTTCATTTAATAGTTCTGATTTATTTACCATTTTATTCGACTAAGAAACAAAGACAGAAAAGTAAAAAATCTCCAGTAAAACTTTTGTAGATTCTTTGTATAATGTGAATATATATGCTCCCATATTTTGTAGACGTCAACCTCATATTTATTTTTGTCTTGGTCATTAAACAAGAATTTCAAGGAAGGAAAATATATCCTGTCTTAGTCTGCATTGACCTTTCAATGAAAAGTGCTCTATATAAAATTCCAATATTATGATTTTCATTATTTGATCTTGTGAAGCCCCTGCTTCACTCATGCATTTATTTTGATCATTTTCACTATCATAACTTTCAGTGTAAAAGGAGAACCCAGAAAGAGGGAACGATTTGCTGCAGTAAAAATTTCAAAACTTGAGAGTGATGTTCACAATTTTCTATTACTAATATTGAATAGTTGTTTCTTCAGATTTCTAGTGATAACTACTTAGCAATTTGGGGTGTATATGAAGAAAGATAAAATCACTCACATTATCTATCAGACTTTCTGTTACAGATCCACTGAACCAAAAGAACTTTACCTGCTCCCTGACTGTCTCTAAGGTTCCAGATCTTCATTCACTCCAGTATTGATTCTGGACAGGTCAATATTGTAAGTAAGGTACAGTGTTTTAGCTATATGACTCTCATTAGAGCTGATGCAAATCACTAAGGGCCCAATTCAAGGCCCACTGAAGCCAATGGGAGTTTTTTTATATTGACTTTAATGGGCTTCAGATCAAGGCCCACAATGAAAATGCCACAGCACTTTGAAAATCTATTCAATAGTTTTATAACCTTTGTCAAATTAATTACAGTGGAATACTTCCTTATTCAATTATTGGTCCTTCTGAAAACATGGGTCTTGTTAGTTTTTCAACATACAAATCAATCCAGAAATCATTTTGGAAAAAGGTGGACTATAAAGTTCAGGTCAGCCACTGTGATTACATTATACAAAAGAACAGCATATGTGACACTACGTAAGCCTTTCTGGCATACAGTAGGCTCAATGGTGGCAGCTGAAACACAACAAATCAATTGATTGAAAACCAAAGTGCAGGTAAATGTACTCTAACAACTTGTGAAGGTCCTTTAGGGTTTTGCAGGTCCCTTAGGGCACAAACAATGCAGTTTAATAGCCCTGGTACAGCTTTATGCTGTTTTTGCAAGCTTTCCCACTGTTCAGAAACTACTACCTTCTAGGCACTTTTCAAAAATAGGAAATAAATATGGTCCCATGAGTGAAGAAGCATTTATACAGAATTGGTATAAGGAGTAGACCCACTTTTTGGTTTGGGAAGATATATATTGCCTACTTACCAATAGGTTTGATAATAGAGGGAAATAAAAACATTTTCAAATGGCTGTGTACAATCAATTACACATGCATATCCTTCATGCACACATGGTGTGTACACACTATGGGATTTGCAAACCAGTATGATAATTTGTGCCTCAGACTCCAGGCAAAATTCTCCTCCTATGTACACTGTTGGATTCTGTACACTATGTACTCTGTTCACTCTGGATTTTTACTCTTGGAGCTGAAAGCAGAATTTAGCTCTCCCACTTCACCAAGTCTATGGGCAACAAAAAGTTGGTATGACATGCAGGAATTTCTAACAGAGGTTTATACCTACAGAAAACTCAATGTATTTTGCATGATTTACTTTCTCAGAACTCTAGGCTGGTATGACTTGATGGATTATATCTGTATCTGTTGTCTGAATTTAGGAACATATAGATTGCCATAGGGATTAAGTTCCAAGATCCATGTAGTCGAATATCCTATCTCTCATAGTGGCCAGTACCAGATGCTTCAGAGGAAGGTGTTAGAAACCCCATGTAACACATGTGGGATAATCTGCCTCTGATTAGGTCTCCTCATGACCTCTAATAGAGATTATTTTAAATCTTGAAGCAAAAGATTTAATATCCCTTCCAAAATTTGTTAATCATTAATGATGATAACTCTGGCTATCTTAATGTCTATGTAAATATTGAATTTGTTAAGTTCTTTGCCTCAGCAACTTCCTGTAGCAATTAATTCTACAGTCTAATTATGCATTGTCTGAAACTATATTTCCTTTTATCAGTTTTGAGTTTCCCACCTTTTAATTTAACTGAATGTCCACTTTTTCTTGTGTTCTGAGACTGGGAGAACAAAAGTCCCCATCTCCCTTCTTTATACTCATTGAACTGTGCTTGTTGTCGAACCTTGCTCTTGCAAGCTTTCTGCTTCCTCATAAATATATACATAAACATGGAATTCACCAGATGACCAAAAAAACAACAAAAACAAAACAAAAAACAACCAACCAACCAAACAAAAAACAGATCAGATCAATCACATCTGCATCAGCTTGAGATATAGGTCATCTATCCAAGACACAAGGGCATATTAAGCAGCAGATGTCAGCAGTGACCACAATATTTGCATTGCCAAACTGAAAATAAAACCAAGAAAGATCAACTTTACACAGAAAGCAGCAAACAAACAAACAAACAAACAAAAAATCAACTGAAAACAAAAGACTACTGCAAGAAGTTCCAACTTGAATCAAGAAACAGATTTTATGCATGGCCAGAGGTAAAGTAAGTTGAGACACTAACTGGGCCTCAAGAAAAATGGGCAGTGCTTAGAGACATTGTGATTCAAGTTGCAGCAGTCACAGTTGGATATCAGCAGAGACAGAGCAGGAACTGGATAAGCAAAGAGATGTGGTGTCTTATTGAGGAAAGGAAAACACTGAAAGGAAAACTTCTGAATGTTAAGCCCCATTAAATATTGGAAAAAGCAAAGGAGGAAAAGAGGAGAGTAAGGGGAGATATGATAGAGGTATATAAAATCATGAGTGATGTGGAGAAAGTGGATAAGGAAAAGTTATTTACTTATTCCCATAATACAAGAATTAGGGGTCACCAAATTAAATTAATAGGCAACAGGTTTAAAACAAATAAAAGGAAGTTCTTCTTCACGCAGCGCACAGTCAACTTGTGGAACTCCTTACCTGAGGAGGTTGTGAAGGCTAGGGCTATAACAGCGTTTAACAAGGAACTGGATAAATTCTTGGTGGTTAAGTCCATAAATGGCTATTAGCCAGAATGGGTAAGGAATGGTGTCCCTAGCCTCTGTTTGTCAGAGGATGGAGCTGGATGGCAGGAGAGAGATCACTTGATCATTACCTGTTAGGTTCACTCCCTCTGGGGCACCTGGCATTGGCCACTGTCGGTAGACAGGATTCTGGGCTAGATGGACCTTTGGTCTGACCCAGTACGGCCGTTCTTATGTTCTTATGTTATGTTCTTATGAGGAGTACAAGAAAACGGATAAAGCAGTGAAAAGCAACATCTCCATTTATCTTTCCTTGTGTTGAAGACCTAGCAGCTGAAGTTGCTGCTGTGAAAGGAAACCAGAGAGGTTAAAGTGACTAAAAACCTGTGTGGAAGCTTCAGAACAGAAAATGGGCCAGTTAAAAAGTAAAGATGGAAAAATGCTTATAACTGAGGTAGAAAAGAATAACAGATGGGCAGAGCATTTCAAAGATGTCCTTAACAAACACAGCCCTACCTCAGCACCTGAGTTTGCTGCAATATGCAAACCTTATCAACTTGATACCAACTCTGTCCAGTGGAGACAGCAGAAATACAAGTTGCAGTCAAGAAGCTGATACACAGCAAAGTGGTGGGAGATGATCAAATTACAGCAGAAATAGCAAAAGCACTCAATGCTACCATACTAACGAAATTGGCAGAGCTGTGCAATGCAGTCTGGGAAAAAGAAGTCCCTCCTGACCCAGGAAATATTTTTCAGTCTTATGAAATTCCAGATAAAGCTGTCAACATCATCAAAGTTATGTAAAGGGATGCAAAGTGCGCTGTAAGGATGAACAACCATACTCCTTCACTGGTGTGAAAGAGAGCTGCATTCTATCTCCACTGTTATTTGGCATTTCCACAGACTAGAGAATGAAGAAATATATTAGAAACACAAACACTTGCATCAGATGGGCAGATTGCAATTTCCTAGAAGATCTAGACCAGTGATGGGCAACCTGCAGCCTGCAGGTGGCCTGTCAGGGCAATCCACTGGTGGGCCACAGGGCCACCCAGAGGATTCAGGGGGCCTGGGGCAAAGCAGGGGAGCTGTGGCGCATGTACTCACCCAGCGGCGGTCCGGGTCTTCGGCTGCATTTCGGCAGAGGGGGGCCCTTCAGTCGCTCCGCGTCTTCGGCAGCACTGAAGGGCACCCTGCCGCCGAAATACCGATGATAACCCAGACCGCAACCAGGCCAGGGCTTGCAGAACCCCTGCGGGGCTCGGGGCCTGGGGCAAATTGCCCCACTTGCCCCCCCGTCTGGGCGGCCCTGACGGGCCATGAGACAGTTTGTTTACACTGACCGTCCACAGGCACGTCTGCCCGCAGCTCCCATTGGCTGGGAACGGGGAACCGCGGCCACTGGGAGCTGCGAGCGGCCGTGTCTGCGAACGGGTCAATGTAAACAAACTGTCTCATGGCCCGCCAGCAGATTACCCTGAGAGGCTGTGTGCGGCCCAAGGGCTGCATGTTGCTCACCACTGATCTAGACTTTGCAGATGATATTGTGAGCGACACCCCTGAAAAGCTACCAACAAAGACAGACACTATGGCAAAAACAGGCCAAGCAGGGCTCAAAATCAGTTATATGAAAACAAACATCTGTGAAAAACAGACATCAAAAAGTAACACCACATTAAAAGGCAAAAGCATCAAGAAAGTAGAACAGTTCATTTACCTAGGCAGCACAATACAAGCCAACAGAGACCTCAAGAAAGAAGTGACATGAAGGACAGTTTTTTATGAAAGATTCTGGGTATTGGATGAAGAAAATTTATCACTCACAAAGATCTGAACAATCACCAACAAGCAGTTTGTTTCCACTAGAATTAGAAGGAAGTGTTGGACACATTTGGGGCATGTGCTCTGGATGCCAATGCACACACTCCCACACAGCGTTGTCAAGTGGAAACCAAGTGGTGTGAGGAAACAAGGAAAACCTTGAAGTAAAACCCATAGCAGGGAGGGCAGAACAGTCGATCTCAACTCTACAGAGCAGATGGCAGAAGCAGCTAATTCCAGGATGGCAAAGACTAGTTTCTGCCCTGCATGCCAACATCAGCACAAGAACGATGTAGTAATAATAAATATTTCCTTCTGCATCCTAACATCTTGTTAGCTTTTTGTCCACAATCTCTGTTGTGCGCAGCTTTTCGTTGGTCTGTCTATAGTGATGCCAACGTCCCTTTCTAGAGTCAATGTAGTTAATTTAGAACTCTGTAAGATGTAAGAATGGCTTAATTTTTTTCCCTCCAATGTGCATTACTTTTGTATTTATTGGCATTTAATTTCATTTGGCATTGTCTTGTCCATTCACCTTAGCTTGTGTAAATTCCTCTGAAGTTCTCTGGTCCTGACTAACTTCATGCCAGCTACAAATATTGCTACTTCTACACTTCTACACTTCTAATGTGGTGTCTACACTACTTCTGGATCATTAATATATATATAAAATAACCTGGGACCTAGTACAGAACTTTGAGGCATCCTGCTGCTAATCTTTTGCCATGATGAAGATAGACTATTTAATTCTGGTTTTGTTTTCTGTTTCCTAGCTAGTTCTTGAGAACCCTGACTTCTGATAAAGAAACACTTGATCCAACAGTCTTCCAATTTTACATAACCTATTAACTAAATTCCTATCAATAAGTATAAAAATGTATCACTAAAAACTACTACTCTTCCACTTGCCATAAGTGGGTTCCTTATTCCCCTTTAAGCTTCTGAGAAGCCAAAGCCACAATCCAGTCCTCAGTTCATATTAGCATTAGCGTAAACATCAGTCCCTATGGCTAACTGAACTTGCAAGGCAATCTTTGTAAAACTGCCATTTTTTTCCCCTTTCCCCATCCCTTGCAGTACGTGCAGAGAGTGAGATTGTTGCAAATGTTCAGCGTGAAACTTGGGGCTCTTGTATCCAGCATGCACAGCTTTAAATGGTGAAACACACTGCTGTTCCGTCCTCATGAATTTCAGCATTTTCACATAAAAATATCACCCTAGTCACAGTGACCATTTTCTGCCAATAAAATCTGACTGAAGTTTTTGTGGTATGAACAATAAAAGTGTTTGTCTAGAACAGTAATACTCAGACTGAGGCTCGTGAGCTTCAAGTGGCTCTTTGCAGAACATAATATTAAAACACTGTGATTTCATTATTAACCCATCAAAATTATTAACCAATCAGAATGGTTTTACTATATTATTAATCAATTAAGTTATTAATTTGCACTGTTATTAATCGATCAGGATACTTTTACTATGATCACATGTCCTTGCTCATAAAGAGTTGTTGAATACACAGTATTATAGTAAATGAAACAATGAATTCACACTACTGTGGCTCTTTTGGGAAATGTTGATCACTAATTTGACTCCTGAACCAATGAGGTCTGAGTATCACTGGTCTATAAGAACCCTAGAAATTGTGGTTATTTCGGCCAGTTTCCGCAGAGTTAAGAATTGTTTTACATATCTCTGCTTACAACAGAGGCCCTCCTCGCCATTACTAGGTTCAAGGCCAGACTGTATACATCTGGGATTTTTTGATGCTGTTTATAATGATGTTTCCAACTGTCTGGTGTTGCATTGACTGGTAATATTTTTCCTTTTCAAAAGGAAAGCATTGTCTGATTTATTTCCTCTCCCTCTTATTGATCTTTGCCTTATTATCACCCCAGGATTAGTGGGCAAGGGTCAGCTAATCATCTACCTACACATAACTCCATCTATGATGGCTTCTGGCAGAAACGAACAAAAGGTATACAAGGCTTACTTAGCAAGAGGGAAAAATTATTATTTTTAAAATTCAAAACAAAATTATATATTAAATGAAACTTCAACATAAATAATTTAAACATGAAAATGTACAGATCACTTAGTTCTGTTCTTGGATGTCTCTACTTGTGCCAGAGAGGCGGTCAAAAAAGCAAACAGGATGTTAGGAATCATTAAAAAGGGGATAGAGAATAAGACTGAGAATATATTATTGACCTTATATAAATCCATGGTACGCCCACATCTCGAATACTGTGTACAGATGTGGTCTCCTCACCTCAAAAAAGATATTCTAGCACTAGAAAAGGTTCAGAAAAGAGCAACTAAAATGATTAGGGGTTTAGAGAGGGTCCCATATGAGGAAAGATTAAAGAGGCTAGGACTCTTCAGTTTGGAAAAGAGAAGACTAAGGGGGGACATGATAGAGGTATATAAAATCATGAGTGATGTTGAGAAAGTGGATAAGGAAAAGTTATTTACTTATTCCCATAATACAAGAACTAGGGGTCACCAAATGAAATTAATAGGCAGCAGGTTTAAAACAAATAAAAGGAAGTTCTTCTTCACGCAGCGCACAGTCAGCTTGTGGAACTCCTTACCTGAGGAGGTTGTGAAGGCTAGGACTATAACAATGTTTAAAAGGGGACTGGATAAATTCATGGTGGCTAAGTCCATAAATGGCTATTAGCCAGGATGGGTAAGAATGGTGTCCCTAGCCTCTGTTCGTCAGAGGATGGAGATGGATGGCAGGAGAGAGATCACTTGATCGTTGCCTTTTAGGTTCACTCCCTCAGGGGCACCTGGCATTGGCCACTGTCGGTAGACAGATACTGGGCTAGATGGACCTTTGGTCTGACCCGGTACGGCCTTTCTTATGTTCTTATGTTCTTATGTTCTTATGTCTTTCTTTCTCTCTAAAAAATAGTTAAAATACTGCATAACCTGTCACTGCAGTTCAATGCACATATACATCCCATATATAGGCACCTTCAAACTTAGTTTTAAATAGCTATTTAAAACTAATAGGCTTTTCTAGAGAGATGGATGTCTAGCAATGAAAGGAATAAAATGTTCCATTGTTGCAATTTTGAAGAACTGGACTGTAAATGCTCATATAAAATATCTTTAATTTATACAAATGGGTAAGTCTGAATGAAAGCAAGCCTACATACCCAAACAAAAGCAAGTCAAATGATCATTGAAGTTATGGTGAGGCATTGGAAAATACAAGCAAAGGGATGACATGGCTCCCTGGAAATCTCTCTTGCTTGTACTGAAGTCAGTAGAAGTGTTGCCATTGAGTTCTACAGGAGCAGGGGCAGGCTGTTAAAGACAGAGTACTGTATGACCCAGCACTCTTAAATGTCCAGGTAATATCCATGCACCTGCCAAGCTGCCATACTGTGGTATGATTCATTCCCTTGGTTACTGGTACTTCCAAGAACAAGGATACAGTGCAAGAAAGAGTATATTTGAAAAGAGAGACACTTGGTATTTGTCTGAATAGGCAAAGATATGAGAGTCAAAATACACACTAACAGTCAGATTTTCAAAGATACTCAGGCCCACAGTTGGGACCAGATTTTCAAGAGAGTTCACTTTCCATATAAACATTCTAGAAATTGGAGCTACTCTTGATTTACATCAGTGTCAGAATCAGGCCCCTTACTTCTTCATGGGGATACTGACAGATTCCATTGTTCAAAGATAATTGAAAATGAAAATATGTATATTAGAAATCAGTACATGGCCCTTTCTCCCTGTTGCAAATTTTGTGCTGAAGATCTGGATTCTCAAGCTCTACTTCATCTTCTGGAAGCAAGCGTGTGATTTTTTTTTTCAAATTAATGTGTCATTATCTAAATTAAAACCCTTCAGCATAATTATAGCAAATGATATTTTCTCCTAAATTCACTTTGTCATCCGTTGTACGACTTTAATAATGTAATGATGAGCTTCAGACATGGCGCATTCATCAGGACTTAGTCCTGTGCACTTTTCTTTTTTTAATCAAAGATGTCTGAAATGAGAAAAATAGATCTTTGGTTGGAAAATGGATGTTTTCATTACAAAGCTAGCATTAGTGCTTAATTAGATTGCACATACACAACTACATATCAGACCCTAGCAATACACATCATAAAATTCAAAAATAATTAGCTGACCTTTTCACAAGCAATTTTCAGTGGCATAACTATGACCTTCTTAGATTGTGTTCTGAACTTTCAGCATGCCATTGATTGCAAAAGCAGTGCATCTAATGAAAGCAAGGCTTAGGATGCCATAAACTGTTTCACCAGGCAGTGATGACAGCATTTGAAATGCGTTGAAAGCTCCAGTGTAAATTATTTAGACTGCTTGCAAGATGCAAGCCTCTCTGCTTGAAGAGACTAATCAGTTCTTTCATTTGATAGGAATTTTAATTGGAGACAACAGCCAGAGGTGCAAATATTGTTCAGCCACCTAATTCCCTTGCCATTCTGCAGTTTTAATTGAGGCTACCTGGATATTTTCATTGTTGCTGAATTTATTAGGCAGGGGAATAGAATCACATTAGGATGATTTAACCAGAGATTCTGCAACAGGAAACCCTTAAACCTTAAACACTATGTCAAAAATATGTACATTATGAGGATAATTATCCAGTCTTGAAACAATATGGTATAATACAAACTCCTATCCATCACTAGTGATGGAACATAACTTTATATGATGTCAGCAGTAACCTAAGCACTTCAAGTTGGAAAAAACAGCTGCACAAGATTTGCTTCATTGGTTTGTCAATTGACTGCTTCCTATTAGTTTCTTAAGCTGATAGTTCAGCAAACAGAAATGTAAATATATCTTTACATGGTGCATTTGTAACTCTTGGAAATGCTGATTTCTCTTACAAAAAGACTTTAAAGATTATCCATTTGAAATACTATAGCTATAAATATACAGCAAGCAGTCTCAGACATACATCACGGTACACTTTTGTTGTTGTTGCTGAACTATAGCCTAAAACAGTTTTGCAAACAGTTAGAAAAAAGGTGTTTAAGATTAATTAGAAAAGTGATGCAGTTATCATTGAAAGTGTGCATAGCCTGAGGTTAATAGATTCAGAAAAAGAAATGTGGGGAAAAAAATTCTTCAGAAAATAAAAAAAGACATGCCATCCCATCAAGGTCAAACATGCCCAGTACAAAATATGGTTTCATGTCATGAAGGCCAGAATCCTGTATTCCTCCGCAGTTTAAGAAATTGGGAGTGGTGATTATTTTAACCTAGCTATTATCTCTAGAAATAATGTTTTCACAGAAGTTAATTTAATGGGGTAAGGCCTGACGGTCTGCTAATTAAAAATCTAAAAATAGAAATAGTGATAAATGTGGTGTCAGAATTTCCTGGCTAGGGAAGAACCCATAATTTAATAGTGATCAATGCACAGTTCTGACTTCATGACACTGTATATTCATTTAATGAACTTTCTCTTTTATCTGTTAATTACTCCAACTCTCTGGATTAAGACTATTACACATTCTTAGGAGGATCTCTGCATTGTCTAGTTCAAGTTTATTTATGAATATTTATTAGTTTGCTAGCATTTTCTTGGTTAGCTGACACATTTACCCTTATCTTGGACTACTAATAGCTTTTGTTTTGACATGAAAAACAGTTGCCTAACATTGGAAGGACCCCTAAGGCTTGGCTTGTATCTCCTACACCTGAAAAGCAAAGTTAGAAATCCAGACACCCACGTGGAATTTTCAAAAAGGCCTAAGGGAGTTACGCTCCCACTCCCCATTGACGTTCAAGGGGAGCTGAATGCATAACAACCTTAGAAAATCCCAGCTTTAATTTTAATATAGGACATAGGGCCAGTAACTTTAAAATGAGTGTTAAATAGACTTTGCAGTTCTGCTGCTGAAAACAATACGTATTCTAAAGTTAACACAGTGAAGTGTCAGGTTTCAGAGTGGTAGCCCAACCTGAAGCAAATACTCACCAGCAACTGCACACCACACAACAAAAACACTAACCAAGGAACAAATCCCTGCAACAAACCCTGTTGCCAACTCTGCCCACATATCTATTCAAGGGACACCATCATAGGACCTAACCACATCAGCCACACCATCAGGGACTTGTTCACCTGCACATCTCCCAATGTGATATATGCCATCATGTGCCAGCAATGCCCTTCTGCCATGTACATTGGCCAAACTGGACAGTCTCTACACAAAAGAATAAATGGACACAAATCAGACATCAAGAATTATAACATTCAAAAACCAGTAGGAGAACACTTCAATCTCCCTGGACACTCAATAATAGACTTAAAACGTGGCCATTCTTCAACAAAAAAACTTCAAAAATAGACTCCAACGAGAAACTGCAGAACTTGAATTAATTTGCAAACTGGACACCATCAAATTAGGCCTGAATAAAGACTGGGAGTGGATGGGTTACTACAAAAAGTAATTTCTCCCTGCTGATGCTCACACCTTCTTGTCAACTGTTTGAAATGGGCCACCTTTATTACATTGGCCTCATTAGCACTACAAAAGTGATTTTTCCTCCCTTGGTATTCACCCCTACTTGTCAACTGTTGAGAATAACCCACTTCCATCTTAATTGAATTGGCTTGTTAGCACTGACCCCCTCCTCACTTGGTAAGGCAACTCCCATCTTTTGGTGTGTATTTATATCTGCCTACTGTGTTTTCCACTCCATGCATCTGATGAAGTGGGTTTTAGCCCACAAAAGCTTATGCCCAAATAAATTTGTAAGTCTCTATGGTGCCACAAGGATTCCTCACAGTGAAGTGTGTAATTATTTGGCTGTGCTGATACTGTATATCAACCTTTTGTTTGGGTCACATTGTGGAAAGAGGCTCATATGGTGTTAGGATATTTCAAAGAGCTATTTTCAACCTAAACTTAATTTTCCTAGATGATGATGTTGTTTAGTTTAGTTTATACAGTGAGGTCTAGGGTCCCCATCACCCATTTTGCTAGGAAATGTGCAAACCACTTACGAAAAACACATTCCCATGCAACCTAGGATTATGGCAAAAAGCAACACGTGGAAGAAACAGACAAAATGATGGGCTGAGAAGGTGTGGAAACAGTAAAATAAGCATAATTTGCATAATAATTGGTAGTTTCAGCTTTTCACCTGACTTATTATTGTCATATAAGAACATAAGTTCTTATGTAAGAATGGCCATACTGGGTCAGACCAAAGGTCCATCTAGCCAAGTATCCTGTCTTCCAACAGCGGCCAATGCCAGGTGCCCCAGAGGGAATGAACAAAACAGATGATCATCAAGTGATCCATCCCCGTTGCCCTTTCGCAGCTTCTGGCAAACAGCGTCAAGGGATACCATCCCTGTACTTCCTGGCTAATAGCCATTGATGGACCTATCCTCCATGAACTTATCTAGTTCTTTTTTTAACCTTGTTTTAATCTTGACCTTCACAACATCCTTTGGCAAGGAGTTCCACAGATTGACTGTGTGTTGTGTGAAAAAAACACTTCCTTTTGTTAGCTTTAAATCTGCTGCCTATTAATTTCATTTGGTGACCCCTAGTTCTTGTGTTACAAGAAGGAGTAAATAACACTTCCTTATTTACTTTTTCTACACAAGTCATGATTTTATATACCGCCCTTAGTCGTCTCTTTTCCAAGCTGAAAATTCCCAGCCTTATTAATCTCTCCTCATATGGAAGCTATTCCATACCCCTAATCATTTTTGTTGCCCTTTTCCAGTTTCCATATATCTTTTTTGAGTTGGGGTGACCCCATCTGCACACAGTATTCAAGATGTGGGCATACCGTGTCTTTATATAGAGGCAATATGATATTTTCTGTCTTATTATCTATCCCTTTCTTAATGATTCCCAACATTCTGTTCGCAGCACATTGAGTGGATGTTTTCAGAGAACTATCCATGACTCCAAGATCTCTTTCTTGAGTGGTAACAGCTAATTTAGACCCCATCATTACTTTGCATTTATCAACATTGAATTTCATTTGCCATTTTGTTGCCCATTCACCCAGTTTTGAGAGATCCTTTTGTTATCTCTTCACGGTCTGCCTGCGACTTAATTATCTTGAGTAGTTTTGTAACATCTGCAAATTTTGCCGCCACACTGTTTACCCCTTTTGCCAGGTCATTTATGAATATGTTGAATAGGACTGGGCCCAGTACAACCCCCTGGGGGAACCACTATTTATCTCTCTCCATTCTGAAAACTGACCATTTATTCCTACCCTTTGTTTCCTATCTTTTAACCAGTTTCCAATCCATAAAAAGACCTTCCCTCTTAAACCATGACAGTTTACTTTGCTTAAGAGCCTTTGGTGAGAGAGGCTTTCTGAAAATTTACGTACACTATAGCCACTGGATTTCCCTTGTCCACATGCTTGTTGACCCCCTCAATGGATTCTAGTAGATTGGTGAGGCATGAATTCCCTTTACAAAAATGATGTTGACTCTTCTCCAACAAATTATATTCATCTATGTGTGTGACAATTTTGTTCTTTACTGTAGTTTCTACCAGTTTGCCTGGTACTGAAGTCAGGCTTACCAGCCTGTAATTGCCAGTATCACCTCTGGAGCCCTTTTTAAAAATAGGTGTCACATTAGCTGTCTTCCAGTCATTTGGTACAGAAGCTGATTTAAATGATAGGTTACAGACTATAGTTAGTAGTTCTGCAATTTCACATTTGAGTTCCTTCAGAACTCTTGGGTGAATACTATCTGGTGCTGGTGACTTATTACTGTTTAGTTTATCAATTTGAGTACTTATAGAGTCAGTTTGTGGGTATTATGGCAGTGGGAAGACTTAAGGAGGGATTTGAAGGTGAGCAAGACAGTGGCTTTATGTATTTTGAAAAGGATTTTTTCCCACACATCAGAAGTAGCATAGAAAAAGGCTCAAAGGCGCTCGGGTGCTAACTAATTGGTGAAAAAGGCTGACATCAGTGGCAGAGTGAAGGTCTGGCTGAAGATCACTCCAGGAATCTGTAAAGTGATGAGTTGCTCCTGTGTTGGGTTCCAGCCAATCTGCAAACCAGGAACTGCTCTGGTGATTCCCAGGGCAGGTGTATAAACCCAACAGGAGAAACAGCAGCTCAATGTCACTCCAGGGCTTGGAACTGTTTCCTGTCTGATGGTGGTAACAGATTCCCCAAGCCTTAGCCGGTTCTACCCTTGCTCTCTCTCTAACCCTGTTCATAGTCCTGCTCCAGCCTTGCTCTCACTCCAGCCTTGCTCCAACCCTGCTCTGGACTCCTGATTCCAGCTCTGGCCCATGGCTCCAACCCCTAGGCATGACTGCTGTGGCTCTGACCACTATGCCTGACCATCCCCATCATAGCTTCTAACAGAATCTAGCTCTGATGGAGTAGGAGCACAAGTAAATGGTGAAGACAGAGGTCATAGTTAAAAATCAAAAACAGATGATACTAACAGCAGCATATTGAATGAACTTGAGAGGGCTGAAGTTGAAAGTGTCAAGGCAAGAGGGGGATTACAGTGTTTGAAGTGTGAGACGCTAACGGTCTCAGCAAGAGCCTTGGCAGTCTGTGTATAGATGAAGATGGCCTACTTCTTCAATGAGATCAGCTCATGAATGAAGAAACATGAGAAACTAAACTGCTGGTGGGCAGAGGAAAGCACTTTGAATAGTTTGCAGTCACGCTGCAGTCTCCTTGGATTGAAAGTCCCACAATTGTTCAATTCAGTCTGTAATTTAGGAGTGCTCCTGGATTCCTTGTTGCTGCTAAGCTCTCACATAGCAGCATTGGTGAGTAATGTTTTCTACCATCTCCAGATGGCTAGGAGACTCTCTTCCTGGTGAACTATGACTTGATCTCAGTTATACAAGCCTCTGTTACCAATTGTCTGGACTACTGCAATGCAATATAGTTGGGCATGAAGCCATCAGCCTTTAGGAATCTCCAACTAGTACAGAAATAGAATGCTATAGCACATCAGACCTGTTCTCCATTCTCTATGGTGGATTCCCATAGAATATTAAGTCAAGTTCAAGGTCTCAATCCTTAACTGGAAAGGATAAATGGCCTGAGCCCAAGATATCTAAAACATTTCCTAAAGCTCTAGAATGAGGATTGCAGTTGACAGTGAAACTTTCTAAGGATAAATCTTGTCTCTGCAGGAGACAGAACTTTCTTGAGGGGTCAGTCCAAGACTGTGGAACAAACTCCCACAGGAATGAAAGACCACGACAAAGCTCACTACCTTCTGTACTAAGTGCAAGGCACACTTCATGACTCTCGCCTTTCCTAATGGAAATACACAGCAGTCTAAACATTAAAAACAAAACAAGCAAACACAAAACCCACTATGCGGGACAGAGTTCTCCCCATGGGGGAGATGATAAGAGAGAGAATGAACCACACATGGCAGATGTTAGTCATGTTGCTTAATTCATTCACAGATTAATAGTTTAAAGCCAGAAGGGACCATTAGCTCACCTAGCGTGACTTCCTGTATATCCCACGCTACTAAATTTCATCCTGTTAACCCTATATTGAGCCCAATAACTTGTTTGACTAAAGCATACAAATTAATGCACTGTTGGAAGATGTTCAGCTACTGTGGTGATGAGGGCAGCATAGGAACCTATGTAGACTAGCATGCTGAACAGAATGTAAGAAAAGGTTGCCTTTTTAGAATGCTGCATAGGAAGAAGCAGCAAAACACAGCCTATGTGTATGGGGCTGAAGAGACACCCTAATTATGAGCCTAAGTCAGGAAAGAATTACAAGGACTGTGAATAAAATAAATAACTTCTAGACATTCTTTATTTATTCAAGATATAAAAGAGAAAAGATACCCAACTAAGAATGGGAAGTGTAAGAACCCAAGAATCAAAGGTCTGGTGACTTCTAAATTAGTTATGGCCAAATACTACAGGGAGAAACCTAGACAAATGTGCAAAGAGAACTTCCAAGTTGTCTCAACAGATTTGCATAGAACAGTTTTAATAACAAATCAGCAATTATTTAATGTATGCTTATTGTTAATGCCTGTCAGGGACATGCTAACAGGCATTTAATTTTCCACTATCTGACTCATCTTGGCTGCAGCATGCTTGTCGTTCTAATTGTATCTTTTCTCTGATTTGACCCTAGAGCAAGATGATTTACCACCTGTGCTCTTACCTTTGACTATATCCATTAAAGATTTAACCAACCATCCACAAAGTCAGTGTCTCAATTTCGCTTTTGCTTTTTTTGTCTGAAATGATATTGCTCACTAGTCAAATAATCAACTGAGATTATGTGCCTTTGTTTGCATTTAGATACTAAGGTGTCTCTGATTTTTATTTCAATGTGTAGACTCCTTTGTGATAGAGATGCTATTGTCATGAGGGCTGTATTCATAACCCATATATTTTTATGACTGTCCCCAGAATGAAATGAAATGCAACCTTTCTATTTTGCATTCACAAACTTTCATAATGATTGTATCTTCCCATTTTGCAGATACTGTTCACTGTTTCTACATATTGTGTCAACTCCACCGTGAGCTTGGTAGGAAAGATGTCTGGCACCAATCTGCATTTTGTGCCACAGGGAAGTAATATTCTTCTGACATTATAAAGGAGTCTATTTAAATAACCTGGAATTTGTAAGCCAACTTTAATTATGGTGTTGAGAACCACTGATTTCCACTGCAGCTCTCACTGATTTGCTACTTGATTTCCAATAATGCACACTTAGTTTCAATGGGGTTTGCACATGAATAAGGGCAGTACCTGGCCCTTGCTAATAGCTTTTCTACAAATTGCTGTACCCCACGCTGATCCAGATGGACTCCTGGGGTAAAATGCTAATTCTACGGATGTCAATGGCAAAACTCCCATTTACTTCACCCTGCTAGAGTTTCTGCCGTCTCTGGGGACTCCAGCAGTTGCAGTACAGAGACAGATAGTGTGACAGGTATGTCAATTTCCTGCAGCATCCTTGAAAACCTTATTGTATGAAATGCAAAGTTTATGTATTATTGTGCACTGGGATTGTATGTAACCTCTCGGGTGTGGGGTTTGGGGGATGTGATGTGAGGCCTGGGAGTTCAAAGGACTATACTGAAATTGGGCCAAACAAGAATGGACTTTTGGAACAATAAGTGTGAAGTGGATTTCCTGGGGAATACCTAAGGAGAGGTTAATGCAAATTTCCCACATTTGGTTATGCAAAAAACAGCCTTTTTGAAGCTATAACTGGAGGAGAGGATAATTGTCTGCTGATTACCTGTTCCTGGGGGTTGGAGATCAAAGGGCTGAGCTGTATAGAAACAAGTGGATCTGCACAATTTGGGTTCTGGATCAGAATCTGAGACAGTCACAAACTTGTAACAATAGGATAAGCCCAGTTGTGGGTTTTGAAGGACTGACACCTACAGGTGCCTGAGGTTGGAATCAGGGTGACCTCTGATAAGCTTTTTTAGCATGTGTAGGTTCTCTTCTTGTTTTTTTAAAGTTGTCTGTACAATGCTTTCACCTTAAGATTAAATTTGCTTGCTTAGAAAGAGCTGTGTGGTAACTTTTAACTGTGGGCAATTAGACTGTTCTTAGTCTTTGGAGAGAAAGCCAAGTGCAGATGCTGCCCTGTGTAGGCAGTTGGCTTGCTGGGAATTTCACAGTGTAAATCCAGGAGCAGTGCCGCCTTAACATCATGATCAGGAAGGCAAGACAAAAGAGGTGACAGCTGAGGAGCCAGGAGCCTAGAGTGAGTGCCCTTGAGGGACCATGAAGTGGGAATATAGATGGAATTGCCCTGAATTGTGACAGATAGTGCTCCATAGACTTTACTGTGGTAGCTAGATAGCCTCATTGGGCTTGGTGTAACAGGAATAAAATTGTCTTCCTGCATCTGAGGATATGGGTGGATGGGTGGGGTTAGCCAGTTAGGTTTCTTATTAGAAATAGGAAATTTCTAATAGGGCTAGGACCATCTGGGTTCAGGGTACACAATGTATTTGCACATCACTAGAGAGCTTTAGCAAAGAAGACAAAGCAAATGTTGCATTAACTTTTAGTTTACCTCTCTGAGAGAATTACTCTCACTTGAGACCATTTCATTCATTTTTACATCAGTGGGAATTTTGGGAGCTCAGTGAGTTCAGGCTTGGGATCTTAACTGCCTCTTGCAGAGAGAGACCTTTTGTAGAGAATGCAGAGACCCAACACACCATGACTGGGATGAATGCAAGACTGACTATATTTCTTATTTATACTGACTCTTATCTCCTTGTTCTATGCCCCCCTAGTGGTCATTGTAAACATTCATAATTAATACCACATCCTCCTTACCTAGGCTTTACACTACATTAAATAACAACATATAACAGGAATAAACTATCAACACAAAACAACATTGTGTTGGGGATTTATTCTACCCTTTTAAGATATTTGTCTGCTAGTCCTTTGACATGCTTGAACTCTCAAGATCTTATGTAATCCTCCAGTCATGCACAAGGCCATCTTTCTCTTGCTGGATACTTCCTGGCAAGAAGATCTGGAGAACATGCTGGCAGTTCTTATGTGAGCAGGAGAGATGTTCTTCTGTCTCAGGGGAGCAATCAGGATATATGGGAGGTTCACCTGATATAATAAGATGACACCTGTTCAGACAGATCATTCCTGCTGGCACCCTAACAAAGTAGGACCAAGATGTCCTGGCACATCCCCGCACTGTCCTCCATTCCTGAGAATTATAGAAATGTAGAGCTGGAAGGGACCTTGAAGTCATTAAGTCCAGCCCCCTGTGCTAGGGCAGGACCAAGTAAACATAGCCTATCCCTGGCAGGTATTTGTTGAACCTGTTCTGAAACTCCAGTGATGGGGATTCCACAACCTTCCTTGGAAGCCTATTCCACAGCTTAACTATCTTGTAGTTAGAAAGATTTTCCAAATATCTAACCTAAATCTCCCTTGCTGCAGATTAAGCCCATTACTTCTTGCCTTACCTTCAGTGGACATGAAGAACAATTGATTACCATTCTCTATGTAATGGCCCTTCATATATTTGAAGACTTATCAGGTTCCCCATCAGTCCTCTTTTCTCAAGACTAAACATGCCCAGTTTTTTTTTTAAAACTTTCCTCATAGGACAGGTTTTCTAAACCTTGTATTATTTTTATTGCTCTCCTCTGGGTTTATTCCAATTTGTCTACATCCCTTCAAAAGCAACTGTGTCTATTTCAAAGTCTATTTTATACTTTCCCAAGGTAACTGTGATGACTGGCCATTTCCGATGACTCCACAGTGTACAATCTCAATGTCTTTTGAGTTGTCTTATTGAAAGACAGTGGCTACCATGTATTCAGACCAGCGAACTGCTGCATAATGTCCCCATTTTTAGACATTTCTTGAATGAGGTGTCCCTTGCTGGATAAAGCCATTTGCTGCGAGGTGGTTAGCTACACTCTGGACATTTTTTCATGCTTTTGATGTATTCCTTTTCTTTACTCCATGTTAGCACAGCCCTCTCTAGATCTTTGTGTTTGTACTGGCCAAGGTGGGTATAGTTTCTAGGCATCCTGAGGTATTTTCCTCCCAACAACTATGTATTCTACAGTGGTTTGCTCCTATCAGTTATTCCGGAGAAGAGTCTGCTTCTTTATGTATTAAATTTGGAGGACTATGTACTTGGTTGTCTCTAGTGTGAAGTTAGGATCATTTTGGAGTCTTGCAGATAGTAGGCTGTCCCTCAGCCCTACAACAAGCCTGTATCTGCTAAAGTCTTGACTCATGTCCCTAGAGCCACAGTGTGAGATTAGGTTGTACAGGGCTGTTATGACATAATTCACTGACTCCCCTTTCTCTTGCTTGCATAAGTGAAATTGTGTCCCCTCAAAAATCACATTGCAGCATGGTTTGAATGACTTGTTGCATTATCAAAAGTGGTGTGCTTTACATTTTTGCCAAGAAAACTCTACAGTGAAAACTATGTGAAAGGTGTATAATCTGAGCCTCCTGGAATATTTATTCATATTAATGTAGGGCATAGTTGCAGAATTGCCTGTGTGTGCATATGAGGGACATAACAAGAAATTAGGGAACTAATTATAAATCATTTATTGGAGCTCTGCGAATCAAAATTGGAAATTTTGTAGGTGTGTAGCAGGGTGGACCCCTGCTACTGCTCCTGCTCTGAGGGGTTTAAAAGCAGCCTGGCAGGGCTTGAAAGCTGCGGCTCTAAAAGCTGGGCTGATTGGGGGAATGGCTGCAGCTGGGCCACACCCCAATCAGGCCACAGCTGGCCCCTATAAAAGGCTGTGAACCAGGAGCCCACTCAGTCTTCCTCTGCCTGAAGAGGGAAAAGGGCCTGGCTGCAGGGAGCTACAGACAAAGTACCTGAGGGGAGCAGGGCTGGGGACAGGCTGAGGAGGTGGGGAGCTCCAGCCTGGAAAGTCCCAGGCTGCGGCCTAGCATTGGGCTAACAGGTACTGGGGGTTGCAGAGGGCAGCCCAGGGGTAGGCCAAGGCAGCAGGTCCAAACCCTCCTTGCCAGTGATGAATAGGCTGATACTGCAGTCTGCCCCAGGACGTGGGGCTAGACAATGACTGGCAGTAGCCATACACTGAGGCAAGGTGGGGATAGAGGGTGGGGGTTCCCTGAGGAGGGGAGACCCTGAGAGAAAGGGGCTACTGCCAGGGGGCAGCACCCCATGTAAAAGTGCACCGGGTCCAGGGAGGGACACGGGGGCCAGAGGACAGGCAGATCACCGGCCTGCAGAGGGCGCTCCAGAGCTAAAATGGAGCTAATTCCCGGAGTCACCAGCAGGAGGCACCGCAGGGGTGAGCCGGTCTCGTCTACAAGGTGTCTGAGGATGTCCAATTTTGCCAGATTGGCTTCCTCTACTGTACAAAGAGTGCTACATAAACAAATAGTCTACACATGCTTGCGAATAATTAAACACATTTAAACAAGGTGGGGGAGGAAGGGCAAAAGACCTGTAATATGCTTATAGGTAATGATCTCTAACTGCATAGTTGTTTTTCAATTAACTACAAATGTGCAACAGGGGGAATAAATAGAACATATGGCCTTTGCCCAGACTACAGCCATCTGCCTCTTTGACTAATAATTTCCTATTAATAAAGGAAATGGCAGGGATTATTTTTATATATTATTTTTAAGCTAGGCAATTACAGGACTAAATCCATACATCAGCAGGCACTACTGCACATCCACAGCAGGGCCACATTAAGGTATTGGCATTATATCCCTTATCTAGGGCCTCAGTGCCAGGAGTCATGTGATTTCATCAGACTCACATCTTACATGTATCTATCCCCCAGGGTTGCTAAGTAAAGCTTGAACACCTGAACCAAGAGTGTCTGATGTGGTGATATCTTCCTGATAGAATAGCTATAAGAGGTGTGAGGCATAAAATACATCTCAATGGGATGCTAACTCTGAGATGTACAGCTCCGGGGACTCTCCTGCCACCATCCCAAAAGGGGACTGTGTGTGGCAGGAGGAGAAGGGTGCAGCAGGCTCAGCCCACACAAGCAGATACACCCTGCTAGCTGTAATAAATATTTGCCCTTTTTTCCCTCCTCACCCCAATGGTCCCAGAATCTCTAAGAGGGGGACAGTGGTCAGATGCCACCTCTGGGGGCAGGTGTGATCATGGGGTAGGGGCAAAGCAATAGAAGATGAGCCACTGAGGTTAGGGCCCCAGATTGCTGTAACATAGCTATAACTCACAGTGCATACAATCTAGTCCATATATTCTTAGTGGTTTGAGAATGTTTCCTATCCCACCTTTAGGGTGATATTACAGCACCCTAAGTTCTTCTATCACTCTAAGCATATAGAAGGACACACAATTTTGAAACTAAATATAGTGCTCATGAAAGAAGGCAGACTTAGCCATTCAAATCCTCTACCAACTGATAGAACATCTACTGCACAGGAAGTGGTAGGACAAGCTTCCCAACAACGACCTGCCAGCATGCCTTAATCTTGACCTGAAGGAAGCACCTGTAGAAACCAAAGGGAATTTTATTCTTTGTACCCCTTCAAGTTGTCCCCTCTGCTGACATGATGAAAGGTTCAGTTTACAGTCACTTAGGAGTTGTTTTTGTGATATGAACAGGAATCCACTAAGAAATATACAAAGATCACCAATTCATTTCTGAGAGGGTGATGAACATCCAATAATAACTTTCATTCTGTCATGTTGTCTAGAGTGGTTCATTACCGTGAATGCTAAGCTCAGGGCAGACTGTTAAAAAGGCGATGCAGAGACCCCCAAACGGATCATATGTTCTCTAATGCGAATTCCTGAAGCACTGTAAGTCTTACCCTTACAGACAGTCCCCTTGGGCATTCCAGTCTATCTTGCCACCCAGGACTTAGTGACAGCTGATTGCTGTACACTGAAGATCACAAAAGACTCAAGTTTCTTCCAGTCCCAACACAACAGTCACTTACTTAGGTCAATTTGTACCTCAGATCTCACACCAAAGACAATGCTTGTAGGCAATCCTACAGTAAATTATCTAAGGATTTATTAGCTAGGGCAGGGGTCAGCAACCTTTGACACACGGCCCATCAGGGGTAATCCACTGGCGGGCCATGAGACATTTTGTTTATGTTGATCGTCCACGGGCACGGCCCCCTGAAGCTCCCAGTGGCCATCGTTCGCCGTTCCCGGCCAATGGGAGCTGTGAGAAGCAGTGGCGCACCAGTGGATTACCATGATGGGCCACATGCTGAAGATTGCTGACCCCTGAACTAGGACAAAGAAATTAGAGAGTTATGTACAGGTTAAAGCAGGCAATATATATATATATACACAAATAAATTGTAGTCTATGGGTGCAAAAGCTATCAGCCTTGTAGCAATCTAGCACTGAATGTCTTTTAGGGCTAACCCAGGTTGACCCTAAGGATCTCTGCTTCTGTTTTGTAGCTCCAGTCCTGTCAGAATCCAAACTGCAAAAGAGAATTAAAATGTTCCTGTCCCCTATCTTTTTTTCATTCTTCCAGAATTGAAGCTGATGGGCCAAGTTCTTTTGCACATAGCCTCTTCATGGGTGTGAATGGGTAATTAACAAAGAGTTTGTATTGTGTTGTCCCACAAGAGCCCATTTAGTTTTGATAGCCTTCTTAATGAGCAGGAGATGATCCCTTCCGACAGGCTGACAGTTTCAAGACAAATATTTTTTACAATTACAAAACAAAAAACTTAAAAATTACCAGATAGCCTGTGATAAAGATATTATAGTAAGATTAATACATGCAACTGACAAGCATTTCATAAAGTCTAAACACATTGGTATAAGTTCAATACCCATCTTACCATACAGGTGAAGCAGACTGGTATCCAGGAATGAATTTTTCAATGTTCAGCTGAGGTAAAAAACCTTGACAAGAGCTGGCACTTGGTTTGTCAGTGTCACATCCCCAATGCAAAACTGGTATAGGAAGAAGTGTCACTGACACTCCTGAATATGCTTCAGGGTCTCCCCATTCTTGATAATGTATCTGCCATTGCATTTCTCCCCCTTTGATATGGACTATTTCCATGTCAAATTCTTATAGAGGTTGGATCCAAGGTAATAGCCTAGAATTGGTCCCCTTAGCTCAGCATGATCATATTAGGGGAATGTGATCTGTTAAAACCTTACATTTTGTATTATACAAATAAGGTTTAAGTTGCTTAACACCCCCAAACAATGGCATAGCATTCCCACTTGATGACAGCATAGTTTTGTTCAGTGGGGGGTCAGTTTTTTACTCAAGAAGGCCTCTCGTCCCCCACCCCACCCTGCATTAGTACTGCACCAAACACAGTATTAGAAGAATCAGTACACAGCACAAAGGGTTTGCTGAAATCAAGGCTGACCGAAACAGGCTCTTTAGACAAAGTCTCTTTTATGTCCTGAAAGCCTTTCTCACAGGCCTCTATCCATACCACCTGATCTGGTTTCCTCTTTTTTGTAAGGCCTGTTAAAGGGGCCACAATGTTACTAAACCCTGGCAATAATTGGCCAGACCAATTAAGGATTGGACCTGCTTCTTGGTTTGTGGGGCAGGCCAACTCTCAATAGCTTCTACTTCTAAAGTGTCAGGGCGAACAGACCCACTTCACACCTTGTGTCTGAGATAAGATACCTCTGCAGCCCCCATCTTGCATTTAGACACCTTGACAATGAGGTCAACTTGTCTAAGCCTTTGTAACACAATTCCCACATGGTTCAAATGGCCTTGCAGCACTTCCTGCGGCTCCCATTGGCCGGGAACGGCAAACCGTGGCCACTGGGAGCTGCGGGTAGCCATGCCTGCGGATGGTCAATGTAAACAAACTGTCTCATAGCCCACCAGTGGATTACTTGATGGGCTGTGTGCAGCCCACGGGCTGCAGGTTGCCCACCACTGATCTAAGGGAATTTGCCAATACCCACAAGGCAAGTCCAGAGTGATTATGAATTTTGCTCACATCTTCAATAGATTCAGTAAGTCCTCTATTCAGACTGTAGAGCATGGGTCAGGTTGGATGATAGCATTTAACCTCCTAAAGTCTACACAAAATTGTTTTATCCCTTTTAGGTATCATCACAATAGGAGATGCTCAGGGGCTTTTTGACTTATTAATTTCCCCCCAATTCCAGCATGCGTTCCACTTTCTCATGAATTTGCTTCTGCATCACGCCTTAAGTATGATATACTTTGCTAGGAGCAGGGCAGGGCCCTGTAATTTCAATGGAATATAAAAATCTCCTGCTTTTGGGTTGGGTTCAAACCCTCCCAAATCTCAATGTTCTCTATAAAATGCTCTTCCTTACTCTCCCCGACCAAATCAATGGAGTGGGCACTAAACATTCCTTCCTCAACACAGCAAATCGTATTCACTGCCATCTCCCTTTCATGGTAAGCTTTTCATCTATTGATATGTACTGTTTGCACAGCTCCCCTGCCATGGGGCTTCCTGACAATGTAAGTGATTTCATTCACTCTATCACCTCAGAAGGTCCTTCCCAACAATGTCGCTGCATGAGATGTAAGAGCGCCAACTCCTGCCCTTACTCAGCTCCCATCAGGGATACTTTCCTTCAATTCCTTTTCCAATCCATTTTATCCAATAACTGTATCCTTCCATACCGAGTATTTGCATGGGACATCTGTTACAAAGAGGTGCCAGCAAAATGCTTGTTTGCCTGCCCCAACCCCACTGGGTTCTCAGGGTATTCATCGATTCCTTCCTTCCTCCCTCTCTTTCTCTCTCTCTCTAGCCTTTTAAAGAAGGCATCTCCGGACTTGAAGGGGTATAAATACCCCTTCATGCTCTACCAATCAGTTGAAAGGGCAGCCCAGTGACATTCTCCTGACCTGGCCCCATCTGCTTCCTGCCCATCCCTGTAAACTTTCCCTCTACTCCCCACCTGTTGTAAGAAGGTGTTATAGGGGCAATGCCCCTTTTCTTCCAGCTAGCCAGACAAAGACCTCCTCTGATGAAGACTGTGGTAGGCACATTATACAGAGTCTGTTAAATGGACTGGTTAGTCAAACATAAGCAAACAGATCCTTCTTATTCAAATTCATGGCAGACTCTTCAGTTCATCTGTACTATAAAGAAAGATCCAGTAAGGCACAGCCCAATAACCTAAACCTTTTGTAACTTTTCTTCCCTTCCAGAGCAAGTTCCCATGTGCTTATCAGATTTTTAGGTATCACTTCAGTTATTACTGCACTGATTTAACTTCCTTTCTCCCAGAGTATTAAGATAAAGACATTTATTTAATGCTCCTGTTCCCAGATTCTTAATACACATTAAAACTAAGTCAGTGAGATATGACTATAGCTACTGACATTTCAAACTAGAGTATTATACAGAAAATGCCATTTAATTTTAATCAAGGGCATCCTGCCTCCCAAAAATTTATATCTTTTACATTTCAAAACAAATTTCAAAAGTATTGCAGTAATGTTTGCTGCTTAAGTACATTTAGATTAAAGTAGATTTTTTAAAATCTTTTTTAATGAAAAATGTTTTCTTTAGCAACATTCGTACTTTTGAATACAACATTCAGTTAGAGAATCCAGTTAAAGAATATTTTCATTATTAATTGTTATTAACTTGTGGCAGGCCTGGCATTTGTTCTTATGACAGTAAGCAGGGAAATAAAGGGGTGGAAGGCCTTTATTTCAGAAGAACAGAAGAATGACCATACTGAGTCAGACCAAAGGTCCATTTTGCCCAGTATCCTGTCTTCCGACAGTGGCCAATGCCAGGTGCCCCAGAGGGAATGAACAGAACAGATAAATCATCAAGTGATCCATCCTCTGTCGCCCATTCCCAGCTTCTGGCAAACAGAGGTTAGGCACACCATCCCTGCCCATCGTGGCTAATAGCCACTGATTAATCTATCCTCCATGAATTTATCAGGTTCTTTTTTGAACCCTGTTATAGGGCTACGCACACAGTGAAAGGGCTACCCACACAGTGGGTCAGAGGGCAGCTTCTGTGCGGTCAAGCAGGTGAGGACCAGGCTGTCAGTAACAGGGAATTTGTCAAGTCTAGGCTCTGTCTCCTCCATGCACTGGTCTATGAAATAATCAGCTCCTGGTATAGACCACAACCAGGTCTGTTATCCCTTGGTGCAAGTGAAAGCCAGGGAATAAATCATTCCCTGATTTCCTCCTGGAACAGTGCAGGTGTGTGCTGCCCCTTACTCAGGGCAGATTATAATTGTTCAGTCTAGCTCTTATGTGTAATTTCAGTTGCATGCCCCCATCCCAGTAAGAGGATGTTGTTATTGTGCAATGAATGACACAGCGGAGATAAGTGTTCTCTCACAATCACACACACACTTGTTAGTCTTGTCACTGAAACAGAGCCCGAGTCGAGTTCAGTGTCCAAATTACATCAATAGGTTTACTTTGTAATGTTCTGCATATATTCATATTTAATTCAAATTGAAACCAAAATGCATTCTAAATACTTAACAACATTGGTTTGACCCCCAATTAGGTGATGCGTGTCCACAAGTAACCATTAGATACAGCATGTTTTCAATGTTTCATTATCGTCTTTTTTTCCAGTCAGCCTTTCCACTACCTGCTCAACAGACAGATGAGTCTCTTATCAGAAGTAGCAGATGGCAGCACCAGTCTGTTTGAATTTTCAGACATGCACTTGGAGAACATTTCCCAGAATTTTGTTACAATGTGTTCTATTACAGAACCATTGGGAATGTAAGAGAGGGATAACAGAACTTCTGTGGAGGAATGTGCTTTTAAGCCTTGCCCACACAGTTCTGTAGCACAAAGTTTTAAGGGGTAACCATACGGCGCCAAATTCTACTTTCACTTGCCCTCTGTGCAATCCCATTGATTCTTGGAGGGGCACTGCAGGGTCTGTAAGCAAAGTCTGAATTTGGCCCATTGAATTTATAGTTGACTTATGAGATTTGGGTGAATCAGCCCATACTTTACATCACTGAATACTGTAGAATTTTAAATTGTAGCGGTACATACATTTTTGGATCCAAAAATCCCACACAGGTTCACAGGTACCTGACTGATCACCAGGTTCTGGATTGCCAAGCACACCCCATGCACAGCAAAGTTAGGGCTACCCAGAACATGGGTCCAGGTCCCATGCAAATCATACTAGTTGTTCTCGAGATGTTCCTCTTCTGGGAACAAGTGGGTAGGATTGAACAGGGTAGGCAGAACCACTGCAGCAAATTACCCCCTCCCCCCTGTAGAGCAAGAGCGGAGCACAGGAGGAACAGTAACTCCTTGGGGCAGTGAAGGTGCATTTGTGCCCATTACTCAGAGCTTGGTGCAAAAGCACATCCTCAATTTCTTCTCCTAATAGAAACCACCTGCAAGACTCTGAAAACTAGCTAACTGCTTCAGTCAAAAGAGTAACAGTAATTCATGAAATAAAAGTGATTAACTAGCAGTAGTATGTATTCCTGGGGCACGCTGGTAAAAGGCTTGATCTTTTAATGGCACATTTCTGTTTCACTGGAGTGTATCAATTGAGTAGCTTCTGCTCTATAAAGGGCCAATTTTTCCCTTCTGATGTAAGTTTATGTTTTGTATCTCCCAGCAGAGTCATTACAGGAGTAGTCAATTATTTTTTGTCAAAGTCCAAATTTCGTGGTCAAGATATAATCTAGGTACAGGCTCCAGAGAAACATTTTTCACATTGTGAGTACCCCTGTTGAACAAACACATACAATGCCCCATGAGTATGAGTAGTATGCCCCATTGCTTATATTTTTAGTGCATTAAATAAAAAATAAAATAAAATCACTGTATAACCTAAAAATAACCTCCAAAAAAGATGATAGCTCAAATTAAGCAAATAAGGAATTAAGGAGAACCAGTCAATCATTACTCCACAGTACAATGTATTGGAAATCACACTAAGGGTACGTCTACACTTACCTGCCGGTTCGACGCGGAGAGTTCGACTTTTTGGAGTTCGAACTATCGCGTCTGATCTAGACGCGATAGTTCGAACTCCGGAAGCGCCGCGGTCGACTCCGGTACTCCACCTCGGCAGAAGGAGTTGGCGGAGTTGACGGGGGAGCCGCGGAGTTCGACCCCGCCGCGTGTGGACGGGTGAGTTGTTCGAATTAGGGTACTTCGAATTCAGCTACGCTATTCACATAGCTGAATTTGCGTACCCTAATTCGAACCCCCTTCTTAGTGTAGACCAGGCCTAAGAGAGAATGCAAGGGTAAAAATAATAATAAAAAAAATCAATAATGATAGTAAGTAAATAAAAAGATGTTGTGGTCCATTCAAAAGTATCTGGCAGTCTAGATTTGGCCCACGGTCTGCCTATTAACTACCCCTCATGTAATACATATCAGAAGGAATAATTTAGCCTTCACTATTGCATACTTGAGATTGTCTCATATCACCACATGTAGATCCAGATATGATAGTATGTATAAATCAGGTATTTGCACATGCACATGGCCAATAATATACTACTTGTACTTTATATAGACCAATGGTGCGCAAACTTTTCCAGTTGTGCCCCCCGCCCTCAATCATTAACGGAATCTGTCTGTGCCCCCTCCCCCTCCAATTACTGCACAGCCAAGGCTTCCTCAGTAGTAGAGATGGGGGTGGAAGTGGTGATGGAGGAGAAACTGGGGCTTGAGGCGGAGATGGCCTGAGGGTGGAAAGGGAATGAGGGCAGAGCTGGGCTGGGGACAGAGCAGGGGGAAGAGTGGATTTGGGATGGGGGACAGATCTGGCCTGGAGGCAGAGCAGGACTAGGGGCTGAAAGGGGCAAAATCAAGCACTGAAAATTTAGGAAATGCTTAGTGAGACCAGAATATTTGGAGATTTTAACTGCAAATTGCTAACATGTATCTATTGAGTATGTTCAAACTGATATTTTCCAAAGGTAAATAACTTGATCAAATTTTAGGTGGATTTTTAAGAGACCAGCAAAAGGCACCTCCTTCTTCCAAAGGCTATCTTCTACCAAATTTAAAGTCCTGTGCCAGAGTATGGAGCGCTGAAGTTTCTCAATGAAATGGTGTTAAGAAATTTTTTTTAACATAGCAAAACAACATAGTTTTCCTTAACTTCATTTTCAGAAATATCTGAACAGTTTTGGGTGAAGTTTTCAAAAATAAAATAAAATAAAATTCAATTAAAATAAAGTTCATGCCTGAGGTATATGACTGGTAGTGAACATTTCAATGCAAACACAAAGTTTGGCAAAGAAAAACAGGGTGTTATAATGCAAAAGGTCAGGCAACCTTAATAATGAGCTGTACTGCCAAGTCCTCCTGTGTTTGCATGAAAAGTTGTTCAAGTATTGTACCCATGACCACAAAATAAGTAACTATTTTAATCTAGATTAGAATCCATATTCCATCTGACAACTGTTAACCATGTGTCTTCCTCTTTAAGAGAAACCTCAAACTCAGTCGACATGGGAAAGGACAGTCTTTACTTCCCATGTGTCCCTTCACATTCAGAAATGATCTTGGGAATACTATCCTCATATTAATGAGGCTTTGTTTTCATTGTCTGCTTTTGGCCTTCTCTGTGTGTTTGTATCTAAATTCTGTAGCATTGCTTCCTTTTCTTATCACCACAGAAAAGATGGAGAGGAAGGGGTTATCTGTGTTGTTTGTGGGTTATTTTATTTTATTTTATTTTATTTTATTTTTTTAGCTGTGTGTTTCAGTGCTGATAAGAAGAGATGCAGTAACTATGATGAAAGTGAAAATACAAGAAATGATGTTTCTAGCTCAAGCATTTTTGAAAAAAAATATTACAGGCTTCAGGGCAAGATTTATAAAGATAATGTTTCATAGTAACCAAAGAACGTGAAAATCTAACAGCTCTTTTTTGGAAATGATGTGCAATCTTCAATTACAAGTTAAAAAAAGTCACTGGGGCTGATATCTGTAACTAAAACAAGGTGTGATCTATATTAGTTAGGTTTAACTCTAACTTGCACCTTGTCTAAGATACACATCAATACAGCAGGTAACACAGTTACTTGGTAGATGATAGACATGATTGAGTATTTGGTGTAAGTGATATTATCACACTAAGAGAGGGCAAAAGTGACAATTTATTAGGTTGCAAAAACTGCAAATGTAAATAATTTGAGAGCCCTCTGTAACCAGGGCCAGCTTTAGGCCAATTCAACCAATTCCCCTGAATTGGGCCCCGCCCCTAAGAGGACCCCGCGCCCAAGCCCCAGCTTCCTCAGGGGGGAATTTAAAGGTCCTGGGGCTCCCAGCAGGGGCTGGAGCCCCAGGCCCTTTAAATTGCTACCAGAGCCCCACTGCTGGAGCCCTGGGGTAGGGCTGCGGGGCTCTGGGGGCTATTTAAAAAGTCTGGAGCTCCCTTTGCTTCTACCGCCTCAGCCCTTTAAATAGCCGCGGGAGCCCCACCGCTTCCCCAGGGTTCCCACGGCTATTTAAAGGGCCAGAGTGGTAGAAGCAGGGGAGCCCCAGGCCCTTTAAATAGCCCCCAGAGCCCTGGGGTAGCAGGGGGGCTCCAGCTGCCTCTGGCGCCCCGGTCCTTTAAATAGCCGCCATTTCCCCAGGGCTCCCTCTGCTATTTACAGGCCGGGGCAGTGGAAGCAGGGGAGCCCCAGGCCCTTTAAATAGCCCCTGAGCCCCAGGCTGCTGCTGCTACCCCGGTGGAGGAGGGGGCATTCACCATACAGGGTGGCCTGCACCCCCTGCCTGCAGCCAGCCCCTGCTGCACCCCCTGCCCTGACTGCACCAGCCCCTGCCTGCAGCCAGCCCTGCACCCCCTGCCCGCAGCCAGCCTGTCTCCAGCCAGGTCCGCACCCCCTACCCACAGCCAGCCCCTGTCTCCAGCCAGCCCCGCACCCCCTGCCCTGTCTCCAGCCATCCTTGCATCCCCCTGCCCGCAGCCAGCCCGTCTCCAGTCAGCCCCTGCCGCACCTCCTGCCCTGCCTGCACCAGCTCCGCACCCTCTGCCCTGTCTCCAGCCAACCCCTGCCACACACCCCTGTGGCCCTCCCTGAAGCCAGCCAGCCACACCCCCTGTCTCCAGCCAGCCCCACAACCTTGCCCTGCCTGCAGCCAGACCCTACCTCCCATCAGCCCCTGCTTTGCCTCCAGCCAGCCCCATGTCCACTGGTGCCCTGCAGTTCCCAGGGCAGTAACCTTGCACACGTGCTTCAATGAGGGGGTCAGGGAGCAGCTGGGACCCACACACATGCACACACCTCCAGGCAGTGGCGGGGACCCACACATGTGAAACGGAGCTCATTTCTAGTTCAGGCCCATCTTTTTTAAAAAGAACTTTAGGTAGGGTTAACATACATCCACATTTTCCCAGACATGTCAGGCTTTTTGGTTCTTAAATCGCCATCCAGGAGGAATTTTTAAAATTTAAAAATTTCTCCTGGGAAAATACAGACGTATGGTAACCCTATTGGTACGAAAAATACATACTGTGGCACAGCCCTTAAATCAGAACTTTTTATAGGGAACCGGTTGCTAAGAAATGAAAGGCTTTTTTTAACGTTTTTTTTTTAGTCATTCCTGCTGGGGCCCCTCCGAAAATGTTCAAATTGAGCCCCGCACTTCCTAAAGCTGGCCCTGTCTGTAACACTATCTAAATACTATATGCTGAATGTCTAATGAGAGATATCACTTTAAAACAGACATTATTAATGTTTCCATCTAAGGTTGCTAAGATTGTATATTCAGATAGTTGGAAAGCTCCTTATCTATTCACAGACTTATCAGGTTCTGCCCAAGCTATCTAAATAGACAGCTTGCTGAAACAAGCTGCAGGAATTCTGTATCCAGTAGATCTTGATCAGAGGACTGAATTTATGGACTCTCCATGCAGCAGTAGCTGTAAGATGAAAAGTGTCAATGACTACTTGATTATCTCAGAAGGACCTCAAAGCTTGTTGGGCATGAAATATTGGGCCTCTTTAAATGAAAGGTATCAGAATATTTAGCACAGTTCATAAAGCGTGACAGTTCTATTATGCAAGCTTGATCAAGAATCACTGACGAGAAAAACCAGAAAAGAAAAGAGCAGGGTGGAAAAATATAACCTGGTGATATCAGTGACCATCAAAAACATATATTGCCAGTCCTGGTTCAGTGCCAGAGGAAGCCTACTACATTAAACGACAAACACCATTCTACTGTGCCACAGAGGGACCAAATACTGTAGTCCTTGCTCAGTGCAAAGTTCTATTTCAAGTCAATTGGAGTTTTGCCTGAATAAAAGGAATCGGGATGACCCAAACAAACCGGCTACTGATCTGTGCTGCTTTTAGGACTGAAGAGGCCAGATTTTTCTTCATTTTACAGCCCCTTTACGGGACACTGGGAGAAATGTAAAGGGCTTTAAAGTCAGCACAAATTAAGAGTTGACAGACTATAAGAGGATTGCTCACCTGCACATCTACCAATGTGATATATGCCATCATGTGCCAACAATGTCCCTCTGCCATGTACATTGGCCAAACCGGACAGTCTCTACACAAAAGAATAAATGGACACAAATCAGATGTCAAGAATTATAACATTCAAAAACCAGTTGGAGAACACTTCAATCTCCCTGGTCGCTCGATTACAGACCTAAAAGTCACAATATTACAACAAAAAAACTTCAAAAACATACTCCAATGAGAGACTGCTGAATTGGAATTAATTTGCAAAATGGACACCATTAAATTAGGTTTAAATAAAAACTGGGAGTGAATGGGTCATTACACAAAGTAAAACTATTTCCCCATGTTTATTTCCCCCGACACACAGACACACTGTTCCTCACAACTTCTTGTCAACTGCTGCAAATGGACCATTTTGATTACCACTACAAAAAGTTTTTTTCTCTCCTGCTGGTAATAGCTCACCTTAACTGATCACTCTTGTTAGAGTGTGTATGGTAACACCCATTGTTTCATGTTCTCTGTGTGTATATATATATATATATATATATATACCGTATATCTTCCTACTGTATTTTCAACTGCATGCATCCGATGAAGTAGGCTGTATCCCACGAAAGCTTATGCTCAGATAAATTTGTTAGTCTCTAAGGTGCCACAAGTATTCCTATAAATCAGACAGTAATTCATTTTCAGATTGCTACCTACTTTCTTCATTGTAATACTGAATACCCACCACAGCAAAATATTATCAAATTGAGTTAGGTTAGCCCTTTATTTCATTGTTGAACTTGCAAACCCAAGAATCCAAAGAACTGAAGAAAATGATTGCTGATTATGAATTATGAATTTCAGTTAGTTTGATTAATTAATTAGCTACATTACCTGGTAACATTTTTGTTAAGGACTTTATTTAGTAATGAACAAAGTTGCAGTGATAGGAATATGGGAAGGTCTGCAGTACTCAGTTTATTTTCAGCTGAAAACTTTGACTTCTCAGAAATCATTTCATGCCTCAAACATCTGAATGCCTGTTCTCTGTAGAAAGGTTGGTGACACACAGATGGAACTCATTACTTGCAGTGCCACATGCTGCTCAAGAGAAAGTTTAATGAGAGTAAGAAAAATGGCTCAGACTTTTACCATTGTCTTCTATCACCAATCATCAAGACAGCTTCAGAAGGTGTGACATCTAGCACTGTTCCTGTGAATGCATTTGCATACAGGGATTATGCTGCAAAGTCCCCCACCCCTCCACCCTACTCCTCCACAAGGCTAAGCTATCAAAGCTAGTTTGCCTGTCACATAAAGTAGATATCCAAACTTTCCAATAGCATTAGCAAACTCTGAGATTAATAAAGCTCTGTGCCTTTATCCTCACACACAACTATTTCAAATTTGATGACAATATATATCTCCAGATCAGAGGCACCGCTATGGGCACACGCATGGCCCCACAATATGCCAACATTTTTATGGCAGACCTGGAACAATGCTTCCTCAGCTCTCGTCCACTCATGCCCCTTCTCTACCTACGCTACATTGATGACATCTTCATCATCTGGACCCATGGGAAGGAGACTCTGGAAAAATTCCACCACGATTTCAACAGCTTCCACCCCACCATCAACCTCAGCCTGGACCAATCTACACGGGAGGTCCACTTCCTAGACACCACAGTGCAAATAAGTGATGGTCACATTAACTCCACCCTATACCAAAAACCTACCGACCTCTATGCCTACCTTCATGCCTCCAGCTTCCATCCCGGGCACACCACACGATCCATTGTCTACAGCCAAGCACTGAGGTACAACCGTATCTGCTCTAACTCCTCAGACAGAGACCAACACCTACAAAATCTCCATCAAGCATTCTCAGAACTACAATACCCACACGAGGAAATAAGGAAACAGATCAACAGAGCCAGACGTGTACCCAGAAGCCTCCTACTGCAAGACAAACCCAAGAAAGAAACCAACAGGACTCCACTGGCCATCACATACAGTCCCCAGCTAAAACCCCTCCAATGCATCATCAGGGATCTACAACCCATCCTGGACAATGATCCCACACTTTCACAGACCTTGGGTGGCAGGCCAGTCCTCGCCCACAGACAACCTGACAACCTGAAGCATATGCTCACCAGTAACTGCACACTGCACCATAGTAACTCTAACTCAGGAACCAATCCATGCAACAAACCTCGATGCCAACTCTGCCCACATATCTACACCAGCGACACCATCACAGGACTTAACCAGATCAGCCACACCATCACCGGTTCTTTCACCTGCACGTCCACCAATGTAATATACGCCATCATATGCCAGCAATGCCCCTCTGCTATGTACATCGGCCAAACTGGACAGTCTCTACGGAAAAGGATAAATGGACACAAATCAGATATTAGGAATGGCAATATACAAAAACCTGTAGGAGAACACTTCAACCTCCCTGGCCACACAATAGCAGATCTTAAGGTGGCCATCCTGCAGCAAAAAAACTTCAGGACCAGACTTCAGAGAGAAACTGCTGAGCTTCAGTTCATCTGCAAATTTGACACCATCAGCTCAGGATTAAACAAAGACTGTGAATGGCTTGCCAACTACAAAACCAGTTTCTCCTCTCTTGGTTTTCACACCTCAGCTGCTAGAAGAGGGCCTCATCCTCCCTGACTGAACTAACCTCGTTATCTCCAGCCTGCTTCTTGCTTGCTTATATATACCTGCCCCTGGAAATTTCCACTACATGCATCCGACGAAGTGGGTATTCACCCACGAAAGCTTCTGCTCCAAAACGTCTGTTAGTCTATAAGGTGCCACAAGACTCTTTGCTGCTTTTACAGATCCAGACTAACACGGCTACCCCTCTGATATCTGAGATTAATGTACCTTCAAAACCTAAGGCATCCAATCTTCTTAAGAATAATTTGTTAGTAAGAATTTTAAATGTATTTAGATGAATTGGTCATCTGAATGTAGATTAAGCATCTACAAATAATTCTAATGCACTCCTTGTTGCCAAAAAAAGTAGCAGCATTTTTTTTTCTAACTGAACAATAGCTACTGCTTTTATTGATGTATTTTGCAAAATTACCTTTACAAATACTAGCAGTACTCAGCTCCACTTCAGAAAAAAGAGTGCCAGTTAAAGAGAACAGGAGTACTTTTGGCATCTTAGAGACTAACAAATGTATTTGAGCATAAGCTTTCGTGAAAGCTCTACCATGCAGCTCGATCAGTGCATTTCAATCTTGCCCTGCCATGCACCTGCTTTCCTAATGTGGGGCTGCTAGGTTAAGGGACCAGAATGAGAACACAATGTATCTGAAATAGTGACTAGGGACAGGAGTGAATGAGGGATCCATGTAGACTTTGTATTGTGTGGGATTTGCAAACAAACCTGAAAGATTGACGGCAGTCCAGTCCACTTTGCACATTTGGCTGGAGATTCTGGTTCAAAAACCCAAAATATCCCAGGAAAAAGCTACCCAATCATGCCAGCCTCAATAGCCCATTTGGTCTATTTATCTTGCAATCTTAATGCCTTTTCCCACACCACTTTGTAGGAGTGTTGTGGTCACTAAATCTCCCACCTCTTCATTCAAATCCCTCTTTAGGCCTCAGTTTGCTTACATGTGACATGATGGGAGAAGTCTGGAAAATAATAGCATTTTGTTCTTGACTTGTTATGAGGATATAATGAAAAAAGTTAAAAAGCAGCAAATCATAAAAGCCAAAGTTGGTCATCACCTGCTCTAGGTCCTGCTTCTCACAGGCTCAGAAACAATTAGATCTATCTACTCCTTGTGCAAACAGAACTCCTGGAACTTTCCTGTACACTGAGAGTTTTAGGGAACAGTCCAACAATGGATGCAGCTTCACAGACACTAGGAAGAGTGAAATTGATAATGCAGAACCGCTGGGTTGCCTAGGTCTTGGTCTATATTTAAAACTTATACCAGCCTCACTAGTTATGCTGACAAAAAACCCAGGGTAGATGCTGCTGTATTGAGATAAGAATGCTCTTGTTGGCATAGCTAACATTTGGGGAGGTGGTGTTCTTTCATCAAAAGAAAAACTCCTTATGTCAGCCTACGCTTCATTTATGCTGGGTGGGCTATGCCAGCATAGGCGCTGGAGTGTAGACTCAGGTGACGGCTACACTACAGCTTAAGTTGACATAAAGTTATGTCACTCAGGGGTGTGAATTAGCCATTCTCTGAGGGTACGTCTTCACTATCTGCCGTATCGGCGGGTAGCAATCGATTTCTCGGGGATCGATATATCGCATCTCATCTAGACGCGATATATCGATCCCCGAACGCGCTCATGTCGACTCTGTAACTCCACCAACGCGAACGGCGGTAGCGGAGTCGACATGGGGAGCCGCGGACGTCGATCCCACACCGTGAGGACGGTAAGTAATTCGATATCAGATACTTCGACTTCAGCTACGTTATTCACGTAGCTGCAGTTGCGTATCTTATATCGATTTTCCCCCATAGTGTAGACCTGCCCTGAGTGAGATAACTAATGTTGACTTAAGCGCCTGTGTGGACAGCGTTATGATGGCGGGAGAGCTCTACCACTGATATAGCTACCACTGCTTATGAGGGCTGGAGTAATTAAGCTTATGGGAGAACTCTCCCTTTGGCTTAGAACGGCAACACTAGATTTACAGTAGCACCCACTGTAAGCTCTCTGGTGTAGCCACAGCCATACTGTAGGCCTACTCTGAGCAAGGTTAGATGAAAGAAGCACTTGCAGCAAGCACTCCCATCATTGCTATCCACCAAGAAGCTACACCAGTGCTATATAACGGTGCCGGGGCAGCTCTGTCTTCAGCAGAAGTTTTTTTCTTGTCTAAAGAATATGGAACATAGCCCTTAGTAGCACATACATACTTTCATTGCTGCTATTTCTGCTTTTTCAGTCATCATTGGGGAATATGAAACAAACGAACACCTGAAGTATGGTGCTGAATGCTAACTTTAGAAAACCAGTAGCACTGTTGAACAGACCCATCAGTACCAACACTGCTTTTTCCTGGCTATCTAAAGACAAGTTGTGGTGCCAAAATGTTATCTGACACTTTTGTAACCTTCAGTTTGCAGAGATGTGGTATTGTTGTAGCTGTGACAGAGCAGTGATCTGTGGCAAGCCTGGCACATAGCCTATTAAATCATCCTTAAAAACTGAGTAGAAGCAGCTCAGCTACTAGCTATGGGTGTGTAGCTCCTGTTGCAGGGATTGGAAAAGCAAAAGCGTTTATTAAACTTAGGATGGATTGGAAGGGAGTCAACTGAAAAGTCCAAAATAAAACCACAGTTTTCTTTACTTCATTTTTTCTCCTCCTCTATTCCTCCAGAAAATGCTACTGCTGCATTAGATACTGATAAAGTTTTTGATTTCTGACATGGTTCAAAATTCTGTTCTTCATTACCTAGCTGTAAATCTGGCATAACCTGATTGGTTTCAGTGGTTTAAGTGAGATCATAATCTGGCTCATGATATTTATGTCAATTTGTTACCAAGTAAAAGAAAAAGTCTTGCTACTTTACTTTGTTTTTCCTTATCCAGTGCAGTGTTTGATGTATGTCCAGAAAACTAACCATGTTTGATGTATGTCCAGAAAACCACCACTCCGTATTGCCTTTTATTCATATGCCAAAAGTTTCACTGATGTTTCCCAGGGCATGATTTGCTCCATCTTCACACTGGTGTAAATAAAACCAGAACTTGCCCATTTTATCCACTGATTGCATCCCGGATGGTGGTCAAGAGACCACTAGACTATGATTCTTTTGGTAAATAGAATTGATTTGAGTATGAGGCTGGAGTTGTGAATAGGAGGGCAGAGTGCCATACTGTGATCGGGGGTGGTTGCTGGGGGCTCCTGCCTAGTGGTCACAGCTCAATGCGCAGCCATCAGGCCAAATGGTGATAGTTCATGGTGCTGGCAGTCCCATCTAGTGGCAATAGTTCACTGGCAGCAATCCCAATGAATTGCAATAGTTCAGTGGCAGCAATCCAGCCAAGTACCAATAGTTAAGTGGTGGCAGTCCCACCCAGTGGCAGCCATCTAGGAGAGATCTGGGGAACCTGGGCCCTCCCTACTCCACCAGGTTTCGACCCAGGGCCCTATGAGGCTGACTCAGCTACTCACTCACCTTCAGGTGGTGTTCAGCTACCTGTCAGCTCCCCTGGGTCACTTCCTACTCCCATCCGCCTCCCGTCTGGCTGTTGTACAGCTCCATAGGATGTCTCTTTGAGTGCCTGGTCTGTGTCTCCGCCGTTGGTTGCTGTGACGTTCTCTGCATACTGACTCAGTGCTAGCTCTGCTCTGATCCTCCCTAGGAGCTCCCAGGATGTATCTTGTTCCCTGGCTTGCCAGCCCTTAACTGAGCTGCCTGCCTGGCTTTTAAACCCTGCCTCTAGTCTGAGCATGCTCGACAAAGGGGGAAGCGCCTCTTTAATCCAGAACTGTTCCTTAACCCTGTGATTGGGAGCGGGTGCAAGGAGCTCCTGCCTAGTAAGGAGTTCATACACCCTGTCATACATATCTTTAACTTCAATGGACTTATGACAATTTACACCAGCTGAGGATCTGTTCCAGTAAGTGGATTGCAGGGAGAGAGCATGTTTAGTGGCTAGATTACGGATTCTCATGAGTTTTCTTAATTCTTTTATTGGGCCAACATTTTCAAGTTGGGTCCTTAAGGTTAGATAATTAAATCCCTATTTAGGCACCTAAATAAATGACCTGATTTTCAGAGGTGCAGAGCACTTGCAACTGCCGGTTAACTTATTTATCTGTCTTAATATTAATTTAGGTTTGAAAGGTTGGTCTTTCTCCCGACCCCCATTATTCCCTTTTGTGCAACTCACTAATATACTTGTCTCTCAATGGTGCTAAATGATTGTTTGGAAAATGCTTTGAGATCCGCATATGAAAACGATCAGTAGTGTGATGTATGCTGCAGTACAGGCATAACATTCCTTTATCAGAATATCATTTGATATTCTTATTTCCATGATTAAGTTGAAATACCTAGAGGAAATGAGGGAAAATTTCAGACATTCTGCCCAATAAAATCAAGCATAAGATGAGTAGCAACAATTGTGCTCTACCCTTGTTTGCTCTGCAGTTAGTGCCTGATACGAAGTCCACTGAAATCAATTAAATGACTCCCAGAGACAGAAACCTTGCCGCCATTCAAGTCTTTTCCATTCCCACGTAATATTGCCTGCCTAAAAATAAACAAATAAATAAATAAAACATTGTCACCAGCCTGCCAGTTTTCTTCTGGTTTAACAGTAAGATTTGATATTGTCGTTAGTTTTGCTCTCTGCATAAAACTGACTGAGTTGTATACACTTACCAAATATTTTGTTATATAATCAGCTTCTTTCTGGGAGAGTTGTCTGGAGTTTTCTGAACCTTGCCATACACAGGCTGTTTTCATGGTCTCTTGCTACGCCTGTGCACTCTCATTATAAACACATTTTATTTTGTTCGATACAGTTTTATAGAGTGCTTTGCAGTGAAAGGCTGAATTATTAAGCCTTGAATGTAATTGTCTTTCATCCACTACAGTATCTTTGTCACAGTCCCATACTTCAAAGCTACTCTTTGATAATGAGCTTTTTCTTTTTCTTGTGTCTACACTTAATATAACTTTTGCTGTTCAAATTGTAGCCCCACGTCTTTATGAAATTATTTTCCAAATCCACATTTTTTAATGTTTGATGTCAACATCTACAGAGAAATCTTTCTTTTCCTCTCACCACCTTTTAAAAAAACTTTTGTAGATATGCATATTTTTTCTTTCATTAGGGCTCCAGCTGTATTATCCCCCCCATGCTATTTTTAATTAGCATCTCTTTTAATTAATAATATTGTTTCAATCTGATTTTAACAGACTGACATCTTGCCTTTGAAACTCTCCTTTCAAGGGTTTTAGGATGGTTTTGAAAGCTCAATTTCAAGACAATGCTGTGGAAGAATTGGACTTTCTGAGTTTTTCTTTTGTTAACATGAGGATCAAGGTTCTCCTAGAACTTGGTTTGACCTTTTCCACTTCTGATGTTTTTTCATATTCCTGAGGTTAGCAGGTTTTATATCTTTGTTTCCATGGGAGCTGAGATCTGTAAGAATTAGCGGGGGATATAGGATATATTTCCCTCCCACTCCCGTTATGATTGTTCTTCTGGATACAGCAGTCCTACTTTTCACCCGACATGTTTTCTGTGTTAAGTCCAGGATTTGTAGTCTGTATTTCATGTTTTTCTGATGTGTCCTCTATGCTACTTGAACTTTTTTCTTTACTTTTTGCACTAAGCAGTTCAATTATTTTGGCTGCACACCCTCATTCTGAGTGGGTCTAGGCCAGTTTACAATTTAGGACCTTGCAATAGTACTCCATTTATCTTTGTGTCATTTTGGCATGATTTTTTTTCTCCTTATGTAAAAACTGAGAGTGACCCAACAACACTTTTCAACCTGCAATTAAACCTTCATCTTAGTTACATATAGTGGTTTTGCTCTCATCCATCACTCTCAGATTCACAGATTCCAAAGCCAGAAGGGACCATCATGATCATCTAGTCTGACCTTTGTATAACACAGGTTAGAGACCTTCCACAAAATAATTCCTAGAGCATATCTTTTAGAAAAACATCCTCTCTTGAATTAAAAATCACCAATGATGGAAAATCCACCACAACCTTTTCTAAATTATTCCAGTGGTTAATTACTCTCAGAATTAAAAAATGATGACTTTTTTTCCAGTAAGAATTTGTCTAGCTTCAACTTCCACCCATTGGATGTGTTATACCTTTCTCTGCTAGATTGAAGAACCCATTACTAAATAATTGTTCCCCATAGAGATACTTATGGACCATAATCAAGTCATCCCTTAACCTTTTTATCATGAAGCAAAATCGATTAAGCTCCTTGAATTTATCAGTATGAGGCATGTTTCCTAACGTTTTAATCATTCTTGTGGCTTTTTCTGAATCCTCTGCAATTTAGCAACATCCTTCTTGAATTGTGGACACCAGACCTGGACACAGCATTCCAGCAGAAGTCGCACCAGTGCAAAATAGAGTGGTAAAATAACCTCTTTACTTCTGCTCAAGATTGCCCCATTTATACATCCAAGGATCACATTAGCCCTTTTGGCCACAGCAACTCACTGGGAGCTGATGTTCAGCTGATTAGCCACTATAACCCCCAAATCTTTTTCAGAGTCACTGCTGATGGACAGAGTCCCCCATCATGAATGTATGGCCTACATTCTTTGTTTCTAGATCTATACATTAATATTTACCCATATTAAAATGCATATTGTTTGCTTGCATCCAGCTTACTAAGAGATCCAGATCGCTCTGAACTGGTGGACCTGTCCTCTTCATTATTTACCGCTCCCAAATATTTCTGTCATCTGCAAACTTTATCAGTGATCATTTTATGTTTTCTTCCAGATCATTAATAAAAATGTTAAATAGCAAACAGCCAAGAACCAATTCCTGCAGGACCATACTAGAAACACACCTCTTCAGTGATGATCCTCTGTTACAGTTACATTTTGAGACATGTTATTCAGCACTTAACCCATTTAATGTGTGCCATGTTAATTTTACATCATTCCCTTTCTCTCAAGCTCTAATTTTTAATTAATATTTTTGCACGTGAAATTGAAGATTTTGCATGTTTTCACAAAGATTACAAATCTGGGGCATGATCTGGCATTCACTGGCTGCCTATTGATTTCACTGGGAAATTTGGGTGTGCAAAGAATTAGAGTAAACTTTTGCTTATTTGTGTGTTTATTTTGTAGCAAATAATAATAATAATAATAATATAAAAAACTTGGAATCAAATATTTTTTCTTACCCTTCTCCAAGATTAAAAGAGTTAGCATTCTCATCAAAGGAATTTAGCTGTTTATACAACTCCCGTCTCCAAATAAGATTTCTCTTTTATGGGAAACATCGAAAAATGTGAGCCAAAACCAAACTATTTCTTACTTTTGCCAGACTGGAGAATATGTGAGCTTTGTGGGGTTTTATCCTGTGGTCAGATGGTTTCACTTTGATGTGTGGTAGGTTGTTCTTTCTTTCTTGGTACATATTTTTATATGAATTTCTTCCCATACATTGATATAAAAAGTACTTAAATGCAAGGCATCCCAGAGTGCAGAATCTGGTTTAGATATGTGTATTGCTCCATGTCAGAAGCTATTCAGAACATGCAAAGTGCCAGAGAATCTTACGAAGATTGTGGATGAAAAAGATCCTTTGGGCTCATGCTCACTTGTGTCATAATCCTACATAATTTGTCAGCCCAGGGGAAGGAATCAGGTAGGGCTTGATCTAGCACCCAGTAATGTTGATTGAAAAACTTCTTATTGACATCAGTGGACTTTGGCTTGGGCCCATTGTGTGGGGCAAAAAAGCTCCTTTTGAGAACATTGAGTACTCCTATTGTCATGCTCCCTGTATAGAAAACAAGAGGGAAATTATCAGCAACTTTCCCTTCTTTAGTTGTTAACTCTGGCAGTGCTAGTCATGGATTTAATGAAGTTTATCCCCATATGTTTTAGGGAATAACTTAGACAAATATCTAATTTTGCAACATGATCAAACTAGCCATAACAAAATGTGCACATCCAAGTGGAGAAGTCTACACAATGCTGGTGTGAGGATTTAACATTGTTGTAGTGACTGCATTTGTAAAGGACATATGGAGTTACCCTGTTTAGTACTGACACCCTGAAACCTCCACAGTTTTCCAAAAACAATCCTTGTTCTTAACCCTTCCAGTTACAAAAACAGCATAAGGGAGAGATTTTCTAAGGCACAAAGGGCAGTGAGGCATTCAGCTCTCACTGATAGTCGAAGAGTGTTGGTCATCTTACTCCCCTTTATCGCTTTGAAGATCTCTCTTGCATATTTCTTTATTACAAGGTCAGGAAGGGGACTAAATATCTCAAGTGGTAGCAATGCCTATAGTTATGGTTGCCCGGCACTTCCCATTATAAGACCCTGTCTTCAGTTACTTATAATTTGACCAAACTTTAAACATTTGGATGAAATTGTCCATATTGGGTGTATGCCTCAGGCTGAATTTGTCTATGATCACTGCCCCAGAGCCACAGACCCTGGAAACCCTGATGTCCCTCACTTAGGGACATTCCTCATGACTGCCAGCTATGGAGTCTCAGACCTCACAAGCACGGGGGCCATGGGACAGTCCATATGGCTGGCTTCTTTGGGGCAATGGACCCTGGAAGCCCAGGGTGCTGGGAGAAGTTTCAGATGGAAGGTTTTGAACCATGCCTGAGTTCCACTGTAATTCAGCAAATTTGTACCTTCTCCACAAAGTGTGCTGATTGTGCCAGATCATGAAATTCTGGTGAAGCATTGGTTCATTGGAATTTTTCCAATAAGCTCTAATATAAATATTATTTTCTTCTGTTAGATTACAAGGTAGTTGAACACACACTTTTGTAGAAAAAGACTATGATGAGAATCTCATAATATAGACTCTTCCTGTTGGTATGCATACTTCCACCTTTTCATGTTCTCTGTATGTATAAATATCTCCTGTCTGTGTGTTCCATTCTATGCATCCGAAGAAGTGAGCTGCAGCTCACGAAAGCTCATGCTAAAATAAATTTGTTAGTCTTTAAGGTGCCACAAGTACTCCTGTTCTCATAACATAGTATTTCGATTAGGAAAATAAGTGCTTAATAATTCTCAGAATAATATAACTGCCATGGAAGGGTCTCAAAAGTTTTTACCAACATTAATCAACCAAAGGTTAGAATAACTCTGGAATAGGGAACTATTATTATTATTATTAGATGGGAAAATGATGGTACAGAGCAGCCAAGTGACTTGCCCAAGATCCCACAAAGTCAGTGGCAGAAGTAGGAGTAGAATGCAAATCTCTCGATTCCAGTACTGTGCTTAAGCCACAAGACCATTCTCCACCTCCTGTTTATTGTTGATAAGGTTGTTTTTCTTTTCCTATATTTGTGTTTTTTTTATTTTAATTCTTTGCAATGATAATTACTCTTGAAAGCATGGCTCATTTTTACTATTTTTATTATTGTAAATACAGTATATAGCAAGAGTTGTGTTAGGCTTGAAAATTATTGTATATAAACTTGTTTTTCCTTTTTTCTTGTGCTTGCACCTGTAACAGAAACTAGGAAAATGAAGAAAATATAAGTCCTGCTTGGTTGCATCTGAAATATGGTCCTACATATCTCAGAAGGATCACCAGAAGACAATTCTCATCTAAATAGCTAATAGGTTTGAACTGCAAGTTGGAATGGGAACTTTTCCCATCTGGGTCACTTATTCAATGTGGACCAAATAGTGATTAAAACTTATTACCATGATCTGGTGGTCTGTGTACAGAAGCCACCATCTAAAGTGGCTCTAGGTAATCTCAACAAAGAGACTACGCGCCCCTGCTCCTTCTCCCCCATCACTAACACTGAGGTTTCTTGTTTCCTCTGTACTTTACTCCCCTCCAGATCATCCTCTCCCAAATGCTGCCCCTTTTAGCTGCTGCCTTCCGTCTGGCCTGTTTCACTCAAAAAACATCAATATTCTACTCTCCCACATACTCAAAAAGCCATCCTTGATTCCAGTTTCTCTCCAACCACCATTCCCATCTCCTTTCTTTGCATTTCTAAAATAATTGAAAGCACTGTTTACACCATTGACTCACATTCCTATCATCCAACCTAGGGATGGGCAACCTTTGGCACGTGACCCATCAGGGAAATTCGCTGGCGGGCCTGGATGGTTTGTTTACCTGCAGCGTCCACAGGTTCAGCCAATCGCGGCTCCCAGTGTCCGCAGTTCACTGTTCCAGGCCAATGGGGACTGCGGGAAGCGGCAGCCAGCACATCCTTCAGCCCGCACTGCTTCCTGCAGCTCCCATTGGCCTGGAACAGTGAACCGCAGCCAGTGGGAGCTGCGATCAGCTGAACCTGCGGACACTGCAGGTAAACAAACCGTCCTGGCCTGCCAAAGGATTTCCTTGATGGGCTATGTGCCAAAGGTTGCCGATCCCTGATTCAACCCCATCCTGAATCCTCTCTCTAGTCTGTCTTCTGCCCTTTCTCTGATCTGACATTGTTCTCACCAAAGTTTCAAATCTTCTTGGCCACATCCCAAGGCCCATATTCCATCCTCACCCTGCTTAACCTCTCCAATGCTTTTGACAATGCCAATCACACCCTCCTTAGCTTTCATGAGTCTGTCTTTTCCTGATTGTATTTCTGTCTCTCTTGATAGTTTCTTGAGCATCTCATTAGGTAGGTCCCCCTCACTCCTCACCCATCAATCATTAAAGTTCCAAAGGGCTCCATCCTTAGCTTCCTATCATGCACTCTCTGTCTGAATGCTCTCATCTGCTTATGTGGCATCAACTGGCATCAGTACACCAAAGACTCACAAATCTATCTTTGCACTCCTTCCTGTCAATCAGAGCCATAACCTGGGAGTCATCTTCAACTTCTCTGTCTGTCATCCTACTCAGCTAGGCTGTCTCAATATCTTGCAGATTTTTCCTCCATAACATGTCTTAGATATAACATCCTTTTCCCATCCAGACATCTTAAACTCCTGTCCAGGCTCTCATCATCTACTGTTTTTATTACTGCAACTTCCTACTCTTTGGTCTGTCTCTCACACACATTGTCCCCCTCCAATCAGAACAAAATACAGTCATGTCTCTCACTCTGACCATATCCTCTGTCTCTTTGAATCCCTCCATTGCTTTCTCCTTTTATCACCAAATCACATACAACCTTCTATTCCTAATCTCCATGACCCTTCACAACACTTCTGTACCTGTCAACACCGATAACTATGATTTTATTTAAAGTAATCAACACACATGAATTCCCTGTGGATTCAGTCCTGAAGGTCTCTGTAATACTTTCCCAGGGTGTCCAGGGCCATAAGAACATAAGAACGGCCATACTGGGTTAGATCAATGGTCCATCTAGCCTAATATCCTGTCTTCTGGCAGTGGCCAATGCCAGGTGCTTCAGAGGAAATGAACACAAGTAATCATCAAGTGATCCATCCCCTGTTTTCCGCTCCCAGCTTCTGGCAGTCAGAGGCTAGGGATACTGAGAGCATGGGGTTGCATCCCTGACCAACTTGGCTAATAGCCATTGATGGAGCTATCCTCCATGAACTCATTTAGTTCATTTTTGAACCCCATTATAGTTTTGGCCTTCACAACATCCCCTGCCAATAAGTTCCATAGAATGACTGTGCGTTGTGTGAAGTACTCTCCTTTTGTTTGTTTTAAATTTGATGCCAATTAATTTAATTGAGTGACCCCTGGTTCTTGTGTTATGTGAAGAAGTAAATAACACTTCCTTATTCACTTTCTCCATACTAGTCATGATTTTACAGACCTCTATCATATTTGCCCTTAGTTGTCTCTTTTACAAGCTGAAAAGTTGCAATCTTTTTAATCTGTACTTATACAGCAGCTGTTCCATCCGCTAAATCATTTTTGTTGCCCTTTTCAGTACCTTTTCCAATTCTAATATATCTTTTTTGAGATGGGGGTGACCAGAACTGCATTCAGTGTATTCAAGAGGAGGAGGGATAACTCAGTTGTTTGAGGATTGGCCTTCTTAACCTAGGGTTGTGAGTTCAATCCTTGAAGGAACTGGGATAAAAATCTGTCTGGGGATTAGCCCTGCTTTGAGCAGGGGGCTGGACTAGATAACCTCCTGAGGTCCCTTCCAATTCTAATATTCATGGATGTAGGTTTCTCTTGTGTTGCCTTACAATGCTTATTTTACATGTGAACCAAGGCAGACAGGGGAATATACATGCTTTGGTTGGGTAAAACTGGCTTGTCAACCCAGCTTTGGTTCTGAGGTAAAACATATGTTCCAGTATATCAACCATATACAACTTACAGCTATTATGATCAGTATGATATAAGCTTCTATTAGATACCTTACTTGACTCTCTTTGTAGAAGAACTATGAAAGCAATGTGTTGGGTGTAGTGTGTTTGTCAGGCCTGTTAGGAGTTACTGTTGCAGAACAGTGAACGCTTTGCCATCTGGCACTAATGGGTCTCTGTGTCACATCCTCCTTCCTAGTCATCTTAATATCGCAGTGAAACTAATTATATTAAAATTACTACTATCTATATTATTATTTATTCACCAAGTACCCAAAGGTGTCCCAGATGCCATCAAGACATGTAAAACAGAGAAGCCTCAAAGAACCAGAGTTAATTCAAGACACACTGAGTGGGAACAAACAAACCAAGGGAAGAGAATAGGAGGAAGGGTGGGAGTGTTACAAAAATTTCAGTCAGTCCTACACGCATCTTGATCGCTTTGGGGGATATTTATATCAACACACTGGGCTAGATTCTCCATCCCACCTGAGCTCCACTTGAACTGATTTGGGAGGAGCAGGGTGGCAAGAAGCAAGTTGCAGCTCCCTAATCCTGTCCCATGCAGTCATGGTTCAAGTTAGAGCTGCCAAGGAACAGCGCTAATTTATGCCACCAGTGTAAGATTCCTCAGTGACTTTGCACCAGCGGAGGATGGGACTAGAGACGCTCTGCCAAGCTATGCTGCTTCCTGCTCCCAACCAGTCCCCTACTGAGGGACTGGAAGGCGCTTGGTATAGGAGGCAGAGTAGCCACCTCCACCAGCTTTCCGCTAGCAGAGAGAAAGTGGTACTTCTCTGCTGGCTATTTCTGGCCAGTTTACAAGCAGTACAAAGTGGAATTACTAGACCTGAGACTCCTGCTCAATTATTTTTAAAATTAACTCATGGGTGCATTTAAAAAAATAGATGACTAAATGGGAGTTTTGCCTGAGCAAAGACTTCAGGATTTATCCCCTTAAAGGCTCAATGCAGCTCCCATTAACATCATTGGAAAGACTCCCCTTAATCTCAGTGGATTTTGGAGCAGGGCCCTAGTGCACATTCCTTTTCTCCTCCCTTGCTCTTGGATTTGAGTGGCTGAACATTAGCATAAGTGAAACAATGTTCTTTGGTTTTTCATTATTCCATAGACTGTGCACCCTGAAATTAAATGATAAAGTTGAATGAATTTCCGTTCATTACCAGAGCTTCATTTGATAATGTGGGACACATATTTTTAATTGATCCCTGAGGGATAGTAAGACAAGCATTTATTTACCTGCAAGCTAGCAATACTGTGACAACTCATAATGTTATTTTTTTTCACAGCTGATGCCACCTACATGTCACCATTTATATTATTTATTGGTTTTGGTGGCTGGCTTACCATGAACAATTATTTCTAATCTCATGGATCATGAATTTCAATTGTTGTTATGCACAGTTTTCATTTCAGAGCATTTGGGGATGTTTGACAAACTTCTTTTCATAGTGGGTGAAATTCACTCCATGCTGGGAACTCACACAAAGCTGCATGCGAGCTTTAACCACACATTAAGGGCATAACTGGAGACTGAGTAAGCAGGGCAGTGTGGTACAGTAGACAATGCACTGGACTGGGAGTCAGGAGATCTGAGTGATAGTCTCATCTCTGCCAGCTACCTGGTGTGGACCTCAACAAGTCACTTGACCTTTTTATGCCTCAGAATGCTCATTGGTAAAATGGGGGTAATGATCCTTCCCTTCCTTTGTACAGCACTTTGAGATCCACGGAGGAACAGCACTATAAGAGAGTTTACTAGTAATAAATGGGGCATCAGAGCTTTATCCAGGCCTTCTGCACTTGATTGTCTCAAAAAAAGAAGAAGAGAGTGTTGTTTTCAGCTAGATTTGAGCTAGCACTTGGATGTTACAGATAGCTACACCATAGAAAACCTATCAATACATAAAAGGGTTCTGTGCATGTATCTGTATCTATAAACATTCACCTTCCCACACACATATATAGAAAGGTGTATTTCATGCACTGTGCATAAGTTGAGAGTTTTGACTTGAAACTTTCACTGAAATCAAGGTGACCAAATGAAGTCTGTAGTTGGTGCCTGCTTCCCAAATACTTCCCACAGGGCAACAACTAACCTTTTGAAGTGAAAAGAAAATTACCTGGTTTTGGAAAGAGGCCATAATTCTTTGTTCTGTCTACCAGCTCAATTCAGAGTTCTTTTACAGAGGCCCTGAGTGCCCCTGGATTGCTTTCTCAAACACTTTCAAACACAGAAACCAGAAAACAAACAGTACATTACCTTGGTTTGTAGTATTGACTCAGTCACCAATCAAGCCCTCAGGAAACAAAAAACAATTTCCTCCTAGAAGGGACACTTGCCACTCTTATATTTTTCTTTTCTGGAAATCTGGTCCAGCTCGCTCCACTTCTTGCCTCCAACAAATGAAGTTTGGACCCACTGGCTCATGCATGGGTTCTCAGTTTCCTTTTGTAAGGTAAATTGGAATATGGAGGCATCTGGGGTCCCAAGGCTCTGTACCATCCATCACGAAATCCCACAGAAAAAGGACTGCAGGATTGGGCCCCAGTGTCTGTCAGTGATTATTAGGAAATATGTTATTTTCTGCAGAGGCTTTGAGAGATAGCATATTTTGGAAATGTCTGAAGCCAGTAGGTTATAGCATTTCAGTACTGACCCTTCTTTACTCATAGCATAGATTCATTAGTGGGGAAGTACTCCATAAACTCTTTAGTTTGTCTGACATTTTCATGCACTGGCTTTACCCAAGTGTTAGTCAAAGCAGAGGGCTTGAAGTAATAATTTCTGAATACTGTATTGTTGAACTGGTTATTGGGATGTTTCCTTCACGAATATATTGGGATGTTTACTGTTTGAATATGTTGGATTAGTTTAATATCAGGCTTTTTGGAAAAACAAATGGGACAATGGCTTGAGACAGCCACCCATCTGCTAAACATTTACGGGACAATTCAGGAGACATTTGTTTTGATACCCTAGAGATCACCAAACTGGTTTTGAGCAGCATAGTTCACTCCTGGAGCAAATGAGGAGAACAAAGACCATGACTAGTTTTAAAAGGACTTTCTGAAGTGTGGGAGAGAGGGATGCAGTGACTGGGAAGCTGTTTGGAGGGAATAGGCTGGCACCCACAAACACCTTCTGGAGTGTTTGAAGAAGGTAGACCTTCCTAGGTGTTTCATTCACTAAGAGTGGATCTACTAAGTGTGATCAGTTCATCCACAGGGTTCTGTAGCTCAGGACCCAGTTTAAAATTGGGAAAAATAACTTGATTCCACCCCAGGACAGGTAAAGGCACAATTCCTGATGTCTAATGCGGGTGCACTCAGAGAGACCAGAGAGGAGTCAAAAGTGCAGCTAGACCTGTACCCAACAATAAGAGGTCTGATTATAAAGATCATGAGCTGTAGCCTCCATTATTCTGGAAGTTACACAAACAAAAATGGATGCAACATTTTTTGACTAAAATAATTTTGGGCAAAAAATGCAGATTTGGGTCAACTGAAAGCTTTCACAAATTCATGTGAATTTTGGCAAATTGTTTCAGTTGAACAAAACCCTAGCTGACCCTCTCTCGCCTCACCCCCCCCCCCATGCCAAGTCAAAATGTTTCATTTGGATACTTTCTGAACAAAACATTTCAACTTTTTGATTAAAAAATGACCTCTCATTTTGAAATTTAAAAAGAAACAAAGCTCAAAATATTTTGTTTAGCCTGACATTATTTTTTTTAACTTTTTGATTCACCAAAAATTTTGAAAAAATTTCAGTTTCATATCACTTAAAACCTTTTTTTGGAATTGCTAGTGAATAGAAAAATCAATGAATTGCACAGATCTTATGACTACATGAATAGCATAGTTTGTGGAAAAGTCTAATCTACAATATGGCTAATAGTTGCAAGGAAAAAATATTGGGACTCTTTAAAAGAATGTGCCAGAAATATTGCACAACCAAAATTCACAACTGAAAATGAAAAACATATAATGCCTGATGGTTTTGGTCACTTTCATGCTGTTGCACCAAAACAGATTTACATGAAAGCACAGATGCTTTCTTCAAAAGTGTGGCATGCCTGCCTTTTTTCACCCTCCACTAACCTTGACAAACTCACTTATGGATAATGCAAACAGAGTCCCACTCTCATTTAAGTCTTTGTTTTTCCAAATTACATTTATAGAGACCCCAAAAGTACTTCCCAGGGTTAAAAGCTTCTACACAGGGCAGAGAGAAGTCCACAATAAGTTACTATTGTTTTTACCAAAACAGAAAAAGCACAGAAAACTCCTGGCATGCCCCAAAGTAGGATGGCCCATCAGTAATATATTCTTCAGTAGGGTAGCAGCCTGACATTTCTGTAGAAGACAGTATGGTAATGGGGGTATGCACAGATAGTCATGATGGAAAGTCAGAAGAAGTTTGAGAACCTGCTCTGTATCAAGCATTCAGTTATTTGGTTCCAAATGGATTTTCAGTGCAGGTGAATGCTGGCCAAATTAGCAATACCAGTGTTAGCAACATTTAGCCAATAACTTATAAGGACTGATCAACCACAGCTTGTGCCCCAGTAAATGCAGTCTATAGATTGGTTCACCAAAGCCAATAAGGGAGACCTCTGGCTCAGTCACCTTGAGGCAAGGATCACATGCTGCTGTTCTTTGCACAACCAGATTTTCTGAGACAGCAGGAGCCTGATAATACAAGGATCACATGTAGATATACTCACTCAATCCCTTTGTTCCATACCCAGGGATGGAAGGGACCTCAGGAGGTCATCTAGTCCACCCCCCTGCTCAAAGCAGGACCAATCCCCAGACAGCTTTTTACCCCAGTTCCTTAAATGGCCCCTGACCCTGCCAGCAGGTAGGGGATCTTGGGGGACAACTACTGCACTGGTGGGGTGCAAAATAAACTTTATTAAGAAAATGCAAAAACAGGGAAAATTCAATAGTGAGGGGTATGTGGGTGTCAAGGTAGACAATTGGGGAGGGGTTTCTTTTAGTAAATAGTATAGGGGGGGTTTAATAGTGGGGTACAATACAGTGGGGTACAATACAGTTGGTAACCAATTAACACTGAAGTATAAATGTAACAGATAGCTAACAATTTCTATGTAAAGGGTGTGTCACAGCAGCACTAACAGTTATGGATAAAATGTGTTAAATAACCAACAACTCTAGGTAAAAATGTGTTACAGTGGTGTAAATGTAAAATGTGAGGTGTGTTAGAGAGAAAAAGGGTAACCAATGGGGTTTTATGCTAGATTGGGGTGGGGGAAGAGGGGCACGTGGTGGAGCAGAGGCCAAAGGCAGAGGCGCTGCGGAGGGAGATTTAAGCTCAGGGAGACACAGAGAACAGACAGGCGGTAAGTTTAAGCAGCAAGTGACTGGGGAAGCCCGGGGGGGGGCGGGAGAACGGGGGAAACACAATTATACAGAGCACAGCAAGGTCTTTATCTATGATCTAACTTAACCAAGACTACACAAATTAGCAAGTAACAAAACACAATACAACAATTCTCTAAGCCTAACTTACAGAGTACAATGCAAACAATTTTTAAACCTAACTTAACCACAGCTATGCAAAATGAAATTACAATTTATCTAGACTAAAGGCTAAACCTAACCTAATGAGTGCACCTTATACTAGGGATAGTTCCAGAGGGCAGAGTGGTGTGTCCCCAGGATACAGCTCCAACGGGGGGGGAGGGGGTTTAAGCTGGTGGCTGCAGCAGTGGGACGACTGCAAGTAGGCTGCCCAGGATAGAGTGCAGGGCACAGACTCTAGCAGTGGCACAGACTTATTTTTAGCAGCAAAGGCGGTGCGGAGCAAGAAACAGATTACAGATACAGACCAAGGAGTTAGCTTGGGTCTGTTTGCTGGGGAAACAAGGCCAGCAGCTAGGACAGGGGGAGTTTGCAAGAGGGAGTTCTTACCAATCCCCAGGACAGCAGCAAGCACAGAGACAGGAACAGCAGTAGCATCGGAGGATGGAGAGAGGACTTGATTCGCTTACAATAATCAGGAGATCTCCAGGCAAAATTTGTTGTTCATGGGAGGGGAGTTTAAAAATGGGGGTATGCTCAAAAACAAACGAGAGCGGGGAGAGGGCCCCCCAAAGACCCCTAGCTGATCAGACCAGGTGGCAAAGCAAGGACCTTCTCCGGGGTCTGATCAGAAAATGTCTGGTTTTAAAGGCAAACTCAGGCAGTTTCCCACCAGTAACTCTGATTGGTTCCCCTTGTTACAGGGGAGGAGAGAAGGCAGGGAAAAACTGCAGGTGAGCATAGGCATGCCTGGGCATGTTCTGAGCCACAGGTATGACTCATATGCTTAATTATTTGGCCACTTTAGGTCTTGCATTCCTGGGCAGAGCACCCTACACCAAGCCGGGTCTGAACAGAGAAGCTGGACAAAGGAGCAAGAAGCCCCCTCCCTGAGCAGAGCAATGGCTCCAGTCAGTCCGCACAAGCCATTCCCATGAGCAGGACCAGGCTGTGACTTTGGTCAGTTCAATGGCTGGGGGGGCGGCCACTTAGCACAAACAGAAAGGAAGGGGGGAAAAGAATCCAGCAGGGGGACAGCTGTAACAGACAGCCCCTTCAAGGATTGAACTCACAATGCTAGATTTAGCAGGCCAATGCTCAAACCACTGAGCTATCCCCCTTTCTATGGTTAGATACCTGATTTCCTCTGACAACTTTTGATGTGTTATTGTTGACGGCTATAATGGCACAATTTCCACATTTCTTTTCTTTCCCAGCATGTTGTGGGAATACAAAGTGTATTTAGAACTCAGTAACACAAGAAATAAAAAATATTTAAATTGATTCTTTATTTTGTTAACTTCACATTACACCATAAGGAGTAGCTATAATATCTCTTTATTTAATTCCCTTATTTATTCCCTGTCGTGTCCTAAATCACACTGACATATACTGATTGAACTACAGTACTTGATATCCATTTAGAATGAGATTTGACATAGTTCCACTCTTAAAAAGGATACAAACTGCAAGCAGAGATCTAACTAGGAAGGGCAATACACACAGTTCACATTTGTATATAAAACTGATGTTAGACTGATCAGGGAAATTAACATTTGAAAGTAACCACTTATATATACATTTATTATATCACAGAGTTCTGACTGCAGCAAATTTTCTGAGTCATATAATCTTTCAGCCTCACAATCTGTCATATTTATGCCTGTTGGGTTTTTTTATGTCCTACTGAGAACTTCAGTTTTCTCTATGTTCTGCAATATTTTTTTCAAGATTACCAGAGTACTTTATCACTAACTAAATCAAATTCAAAGCTGGGTTATCACTTCCGTAAGTTAGTAAGTTGGTTTTCAGCTGTTTAGAGACATTTCATTTATTTCTATCTTCAAGGGGTGCATGGTCCTCAGTTAGTTTCTGGTTGATGATAGATTTGGATTATCGAAAGTCCCCAGGATACAGTCCTTTCTGTGCACGAAATAGAAATTTTAATCAGACACTTTTTTTCTTTAAAGAACTGAGCTCTAGTGCTATGTTTCTTTTCAATACATTGCTTGTATCTTCTGTGCTTTAATTTGACTCTGTGAGAAATCTGTTCATCTTTTATGCAATTATTTGCTATGAACAGCTGATCTTGAACATATTTCTACATTTTAAAGGGACACTGACAAGGAGTCATACACTACAAGACTTGATATTAATAGAAATATTTTTATGGATTAAACTTTAATGGAAACAGCGGGTTGGGGATTTAAACAATCCTCTGAATCATTTATAACCCAAAATACAGCAGAATAATGCAAAAGCATGAGAAGCAAGACATGAAAATGGCTATCTATAGAGAAGTCTAGTTTCACTGTCCAAGCTAAGTGATGTGCAAAGAGTAAACAAAACAGTTTAAATTGATTGTAAAAGTTTTCAGTTTTATAATCTGTAGAACAAAAGAAAAGATTTATGTAAAGAAGTATGATTTAAAGTTTGACAGTATTTCTACAAAAAAATCCACTAATAAACCTTGTTTGGGGAAATTTTGAAGATATAGCTATGAACCACACAAATCATGTAGGGCTCAGTTATGAGCTCTGCTGTGCACCCTTGCAGGTGAGTAAGGCGCCATAAGGAACATCATCTGATTTTGAATCCACATGGACACAATTCTGTAAAATACAAATCTGATGCCCATCTCCCTGAAATTCATGTTCGAGAAGGTCAGCTGTGAGGTTCCACTTTAAGCCTGTCTGTAGAATGATTATGTCAAAATGCAGGACTCTGGACAATATTTTTCATTTACCCTAGCTGAATATGGATTACTGCTGTATCACATGGAAGATGCATCCTGAATTCACCCATATTTCATTTCAGTGATACTTTGGCACTAGCTGCAGTATATTGAGCTTTGGTCCTTGGATGTACTTCAGTGGAACTCTACATGAGCTGCAGGGAATCATAGGAACATGAGACATATTACTGGAAGAGACCTGCTGGGTCATCAAGTCCCATCAGAGAATCCCATTTATAGATTTATCAAGGATAATCTTAAAATTAGTAGGTTGTTTTCCCTCACTACTCCTATTGGAACTCTTTCAGAACTTCACTCCTCTGATGGTCATGCTAGTGGATCTGACTGTAGGATCTAAGATGGCCATTCCCATTCAGATGACATCATCACTACTTTAGTAACTGGTCTCAGAATTTGGGATTAGTTTTTTCATTGTTTACTCTTAGCTCACTTTTTCTACTAGGCTAAAAAAAAACACCCTACAGTTAGAAAACATTAATGTAACACAGTCACATACTTGACATACTTGACCGGTGGAAATAATGTTTTTTGCAACAATAATTATAATTGGAAAAAAGTGTTCATCAAGACTTGCTTTATCAGACGGTAAACAACCATAAGCTGACCACCAGCACCAAAACAAAATGCATCACAGAAAAATGGAGGGGGAGGATGTTACCACAGGTCATTGCAAGGTACCCTTTGTCTCCATGCACTAAATAATGAAGAATTTCTCTTTTGATCTCTAGAAGACTTAACATTGTTGATGACACTATTGATGATGATGGAACAGCTTCCATATGAGGAGAGATTAATAAGACTGGGACTTTTCAGCTTGGAAAAGAGACTAAGGGGGGATATGACAGAGGTCTATAAAATCATGTTTGGTGTGGAGAAAGTAAATAAGGAAGTGTTATTTACTCCTCATAATACAATAGCACAATAAAATTAATAGGCAGCAGGTTTAAAACAAACAAAAGGAAGTATTTCTTCACATAATGCAGTCAACCTGTGGAACTTTTTGCCAGAGGATTTTGTGAAGGCCAAGACTACAACAGGGTTCAAAAAAGAACTAGATACATTCCATCAATGGCTATTAGCCAAGATGGGCAGGGAAGGTGTCTCTAGCCCGTTTGCCAGAACCTGGGAATGGGCGACAGGGGATGGGTCACTTGATGATTACCTGTTCTGTTCATTCCCTCAGGGGCACCTGGCATTGGCCACTGTCAAAGGACAGGATACTGGGCTAGATGGACTTTTGGTCTGACCCAGTATGGCCATTTTTATGTTCTTATGACATTTATTTAATAATTTCCACTGGTGTGAAAGCAGAGAGGGTTTCATCCATATATGCTGTAAAGAATGGATATGGCAACACCCGAGTCATAGCTGATTTCTAATTTGGGCAAAGAAAGGAAGAAATGATCTTCATTGGCTTGAGGACAGAGCTTTGGACTGGGGTGCAGAAGACCTAGGTTCTATTACTGGCTTTGCCACTGGCTTGCTGGGTGACCCTGTGGCTCAGTTTCCTAATCTCTAAAATAGGGCTACTGACACTTATTCCTCCTTTGTCAAGTGCTTTGAGATCTACAGATGAAAAGATATAAGAAGTATTATGATGTATTATAATATTGGGCTAGATCCTGGTGAAAATTATTGACCTCAACAGAAACAATGAAACTATTCCAATTTATATCAGCTGAGGGTTTGGCCCATTATGGGCCAGATTTTGAAAAAAGTTCAGCACCCACAATGAGGCCCAGATTTTGAAGAAAGTTTAGCTCCCATTTAGCTACCAAAGTACTTGGCCCAGTTTTCAAAAGAGTTCTACTCACTGGGCCTGGGCTTCTTTCAAAAGCTGGCCATAAAAGTATCACAAGGGGAGCTTCTGGGTACTCTGCCTCTTTGAAAGGCTGGATCTTACTTAGTCTGAATAGGAGCTAAGCTCTCTTCAAAATCTAGCTCTGTTTTCAAGCTCAGTAAAGTGAAAGTTAAGATGTACCAAAAATAGGATTCGTTCAGTTCACTTGGGCCCCAATCCTATAACACTAAGACAAAATTAAAAGACATGAGTCTAAGATTTAAAAGATACTGTTTCAGTCCATTTTAACCTTTGATTTATTAAGCCCAAACATAATACATTAAGCAGCGAGGATCTCTTTTGCCCTTTTCAGTGAAATGTAGTTGTTTAATGGTTGCAAAATTGGGGCCTTGTTTTGTAAGCAGCAGCCATATTGTTTATTTCTTTCACTATCTTTCTGACACAAGATTTCTCCCTAGTGACATAAATTGCATATCAACCTATCTTGGCCACACTGTTAGATTCATTAAGGATTCAGTATAATGCTATCCAATGTTGTGCCCTTTACCCACCACAAAAGCAAATGCATTGTATGCTGAGGCAACCAAAATCCTTGAGTAGTAAAATGGTATTATTAGCAAGAGTATCATCAAAAGTAATGTCTGCTAGGACAGTGCTCTTGCATAATGCTGGTCAAACTTTGCCCAGATGCAAAATACTGCTGGGGGAAACTATTTTTTTATGGAGACCATTATGATATAAAGCACATTTTGCATTTGAGGATTTTTACTATTAATATGTAGAGTGTAAAGCTAGTCCCCTCAAGTATGCATTCTGTCACACAATAACCAAACAGCCATAGATGCCAATTAATGTTTGTATATCTTGTTTATTAATTAGTGACAGACAGTACCCTTCATCAAGCCATGGTAAGTTTGTTCCAATGTGAAGATCCACACATAAACATAAAATAATTCTGATTAGGTCCATGCCGAGGAGAAGATTGACATGTGGCTGTTTGTATGCATAGATGTATCAGTCATAATAAAAGGCAATGTACTACAGATAACTAGTGTCTGCATCTTAACTGGAAATGGAGTTACTGAGTTTGAAAAACAAAATCCATTAATTATTGACATATGAATATTCCAGACTTTAGGGTTTTCTTAACAGAATTATTTCCTATTCATTAGCATTATACAAAAGTCATTAATTTTAATGTGATTTGGGTGACAGTATTTGAATTGTAAATAATTCTCCAGTCTCCACATTTTGCATATTCATGACACAATTTAGTCACAAGATGCAGCAGGGTATCTTCACATAGTGTAACTCTATGTTACAGTGTCGCTTTAGGCTTCACCTCTTGCACTGAGCACCCAATAATGCGAGAGAGCCTATGCATCAATGTCTCCTGTAATGGAGCTGAACAGGCACCCATCAAAACTGTACAAGAACATATTCAAATAAATGTAGCTCACATATGCTAATATAAATTTTAAGCAAAAAAAAATCATTCACTTATAACCATGAGTGAAAATGTGACCAATATTAATGTACATAAATAGTGGACATTTTAAATGTATGTCTTTGTATTTGGTTTTTAAATGTTCCTCTAGAGTAATAATTTCTTCATGCTGGCCCTCCATGATGGATCAGATGGTACCGTTCTCATCACGGTATAGACAGTAATAACCTGTGAAGGTGAAGGGACATTGCTACCCTTGTGGGCCTTTCTTAAATCAACCATCATCAGAGGGCTAGATCATCACTGCCTAAATATGCCCATGCAAAGGACTAAAGGACACACCCACCTATTCTCTTACAGAGTATACTGATACCACGGGTTGCAATACGGGATAGGGTACATGCACTGACCCCGTATACTTCCTCTCTGTAGCACTGGAGTGACCAGAAGGCTGATTGTGACCCTGAATTGCAATATGCTCCCTGACTCTTCAGGCAACACAGCTACACACTGCCCTTGCTGAGGACTGATTGTAAAATTATGATTTTGCCTAAAAAGAATAAGTCTTTGTTTTGATGATCAGGCATTTGTTAAACTGGTGCCTTTGTCATCAAGGTGGTACAATAGAGGTCTGTGTCTTGATATCTCAAACACATCACAAAATGCAGAAGAAAGAGTACACAGCCAAAAAAAAAAAAGATGTTACAAGCAATGTGTCATGCTGCCTGTGTGTATGCAGGAGTGGATAGACCTCTCAAGGGAAGCAATAATCACAGAGCAGGAAAGCAATCATCCTTGAAAGGAGAAGTTACCAAGGCTAGAAAGTGACAGATTGGCAGGACAAAGGAAACTGAAATCCGCAAGCATATGCGCAGAATAGATAGCAGGAGCCAGCTCAAAAGATGGACAAAATAGCCACTTAGGAAGTGGCTGTGCCCTGAAAAAGAATATACCTCCAGACTTGATCCAGAAGGCCCTGAAACAACACAGTGGACATGATGGTGCATCAGAAACTGTTGTTTGGTAATGTATAGTGCAAAATGTTGGGAACCCAGAGTCAGATCCTCCCATCCAATGGGTATGTCTACACTACAGGAGTAGTTCGATTTAACTTAGGTCGAATTTGTGGATTCGACCTGATGAATTCGAATTTGTGTATCCACACCAAGGACACTAATTCGAATTTGTGAGTCCACACTAATGGGGCAAGCGTCGACATTGGAAGCGGTGCATTCTGGGCAGCTATCCCACAGTTCCCGCAGTCCCCGCTTCCCATTGGAATGCTGGGTAGAGCCCCCCATGCCTTCTGGGGGAAAAATGTGTCGAGGGTGGTTTTGGGTAACTGTCATCATTCAACCATCACTCCCGCCCTCTCTCCTTGAAAGCGCCGGTGGGAACTCTGTTCGCGCACTTTTCTGGTCAGTGACAGCGCGGACGCCACAGCACTGCGAGCATGGAGCCCGCTACGATCATCGCTGCATTTATGGCCGTTGTCAACTCCTCGCACCTTATCGAACACCTCTTCCACAGTCAGCTGCTGAGAAATCGGGCGAGGAGGCTCCGGCAGCGCGGTGAGGACGTGAAGTGTCAGAGTGGCAGAGACCTCTCACAAAGCACGGTACGCCGCGCCATGGAGATCACGTTCATGCTATGGCAATGGGTCACGTTCATGCTATGGGACAGCAATTCTGGGCCTGGGAAACAAGCACGGACTGGTGGGACCGCATAGTGCTGCAGGTCTGGGATGAATCACAGTGGCTGCGAAACTTCAGGATGCGTAAGGGCACTTTCCTTGAACTGTGTGACTTGCTGGCCCCTGCCCTGAAGCGCCAGGACACCCGTATGCGAGCAGCCCTGTGTGTGCAGAAGCGAGTGGCCATAGCCCTCTGGAAACTTGCAACGCCAGACAGCTACCGGTCAGTAGCGAACCACTTTGGCGTGGGCAAATCTACCGTGGGGGTTGCTGTGATGCAAGTAGCCCACGCAATCGTTGACCTACTGCTGTCAAAGGTGGTGACCCTGGGAAACGTCCAGGTCGTCATAGATGGCTTCGCCGCGACGGGATTCCCAAATTGCGGTGGGGCTATAGATGGCACTCACATCCCTATCCTGGGACCGGCCCACCAGGCCAGCCAGTATATTAACCGAAAGGGCTACTTTTCAATGGTGCTGCAAGCACTGGTGGACCATAAGGGACATTTTACCAACATCTACGTCGGGTGGCCGGGCAAGGTTCATGACGCGCGTGTGTTCAGGAACTCTGGTCTGTTTAGACGCCTGCAGGAAGGTAGTTTCTTCCCGGACCACAAAGTAAGTGTTGTGGATGTGGAGATGCCTAAAGTGATCCTCGGGGACCCAGCCTACCCACTAATGCCCTGGCTCATGAAGCCCTATACAGGCGCCCTGGACAGTGACAAGGAGCTCTTCAACTACCGGCTGAGCAAGTGCAGAATGATGGTGGAGTGTGCTTTCGGATGTCTCAAGGGGAGATGGAGGAGCTTACTCACTCGCTCGGATCTCAGCGAAACCAATATCCCCATAGTTATTGCAGCTTGCTCCACAATCTCTGTGAGAGCAAGGGGGAGACCTTTATGGCGGGATGGGAGGTTGAGGCAAATCGCATGACTGCTGATTACGCTCAGCCAGACACCCGTGCGATTAGAAGAGCCCAGCGGGAAGCGCTGTGCATCCAGGAGGCTTTGAAAGCTAGGTTCCTCAGAGAGCAGGGTAACCTATGACTGTCCAGTCTCTTTACAGAGAAGCTGAACCTGCCCCTGTTTCAGTTCCTATTGTCTTTTTTCAGCGGTTACATACCCCGTTCACCAGGTTTCCCCCCTTCCAACAGACGTTTAAAAATAAAGTTATTGGAACATTTTTAATTAACAAAGTTTTCTTTACTAACGTATTCTCGTTCAAGGGTTACAACAGGGACGCAGACTGTGGTGGGTACGGTGTGCAGTGATGTACATACCGCTTCTACACTCGAGGACTGACAGGCTCCTGCTCCTACAGCGGTCTCTGGGGGGAGGACGGTTACAGGAGGGTGTGCAGGAAGGGGTGGGTTTGCAGGAAGGGGTGAGGGGTGTGTGGGAAGGGTGAGTAGGTGTGGGTGGATGATGGCTCTGGCTGGGGCTCAGGGCATCGGAGAGGTTCATGGCTAGGGTGGAAGGGCATGGTAAGGGCAGCCTGCCTTGCCATTTGTGGATGCCAGGCGCTCGGACCCTGGGGCAACATACACCTCCCAGACTGACCTGGGGCAGCAGACACCTCGCACAGTGACCCGGGTGCCTAGTGACTGCACTCTGTGTGTGACCTGCTGTTGATCCTGCCCCCATGTCTGTACCCTGGTAATGGTGGCTGTCCTATGCAATTAACAAACCCCTCCCCCACCCTTCACACAAAGTCTTCTGCAAAGAAACATGACGGAAACAGTAACGAACAGCAAACTATTTTTAATACTCAGCTACACAGTTGGGGGATGAAACTGGGATTTGGGATCGGGTGAGCCAGGAAGGCAAGCAATTCTCATACTTTAGGGAATGAGAGCTGTTTGGTACATGAGCGCTCTGCTGGGGTGGAGTGACAGTTTTCACGACCCCTAGCGCCCCTCCTTCTTGTGATTTTGGGTGAGGGGGGGACAGGACTTTGTGGCGGGGGAGAGCGGTTGCAGATACAGTTCAGGGGGGCTCTCTGCTCCTGCCTGCGGTCCTGCAGAACATCCACAAGGCGCCGGAGCATGTCCGTTTGCTCCCTCATTAGTCCAAGCAGCGTTTGAGTCGCCTGCTGGTCTTCCTGCCGCCACCTATCCTCCCGTTCGCTGTGTGAGCGCTGCTGCTGAGAGAGGGTCTCCCTCCACTGGCTCTGCTGTGCCGCCTCGGCTCTGGAGATGGCCATCAGTTCAGAGAACATCTCGTCCCGAGTCTTTTTCTTTCGCTGCCTAATCTGCGCCAACCTCTGTGAGGGGGATGCCGGGGCAGTTCGGGAAAGAGCCGCAGCTGTGTGATGGGAAAAAGGAAGTGATTTCCTTCCAAAGATACATGTTTGCGAACACTGAACACAGTCTACTCAGTTTCTGTGAACAAGACCATACAGGGCACCTAATCTCATGTGCTCTCAGGACAAGTTCGAATTTTCGGCATTCGCTTTCATTGCCTGGGGTCTTGCACTGGAGATCGGCCAAGCGGGGCAGGACAGCAGAATCCGTGTAGCAGCCAGGCCTGGTAAGCCGGAAACTTTAGGCTGCTTAACAGTTAATGGCTAGCAGGGCCCTCCTGCTGCAGGCAATCTGGAAAGCATAAAGTCTGACACTGTTCCAGCCCCTCGCGGCTGTCCCCGGGAAAGATCCCTGTATGCTTTTCCTCTGCAGCCTACAACACGTGGCTGTTAAACGACGGTCATTGTTATGCAAAGGAAAAGTCAAGCATTCACAATAGTAACATTAAAGTAATTCCCCTAATTAGATGCAGCAGTCGCTGAGCGAGATCACCCTGAGGCGGGTCTCCAGGACAAACAGAGAGCGCATGCTGCGTGAATCCCTGCACATACCAGGGCCCTATGCTGCCATGCTGGTCGAGGCGATGCTCCCATTATATCTCCTGATGGCCTGGCGCGGAAGAGTGTGCTTCCACGGAGCACCCAACAAGGCACCTCTCCCCAGGAACCTCCTAAGGAGGCTTTTTGAGTACCTCTCAGAGAGCTTCGTTGAACTGTCCCAAGAGGATTTTTGTTCGATACCTATATGCATTGACCTTCTTTTTATATAGTTTTTATTCCTGTTTTGTTAAGAAATAAATGTTTACATGTTTATAGCACTTACCGACTGATCCTTCCCCTGATTCGGAGTCCGGGTTAACGGCCGGGGAGGGTTGGTAGGGGATCTCTGTGAGGGTGATGAAGAGATCCTGGCTGTCGGGGAAAGCAGTATTGTAACCGCTGTCGCCTGCCTCGTCCTCCACAAACCCTTCCTCATCTTCCCCATCGGCGAACATCGCCGAGAAACTGCCCCTCGACACTATCCCATCCTCAGAGTCCACGGTCACTGGTGGGGCAGTGGTGGCAGACCCACCGAGAATGGCATGCAGTGCCTCGTAGAAGCGGCATGTCTGGGGCTGGGCTCCGGAGCGTCCGTTTGCCGCTTTGATTTTTTGGTAGCCTTGTCTCAGGTCCTTGATTTTCACGCGGCACTGCGTTGCGTCCCGGCTGTATCCTCTGAGTGCCATGGCTTTGGAGACCTTCTCGTAGGTCTTTGCATTCCGTTTTTTGGAGCGCAGCTCTGAAAGCACAGACTCATCGCCCCACACAGCGATCAGATCCAAGACTTCCCGGTCAGTCCATGCTGGGGCCCTCTTTCTACTCTGAGATTGCATGGACTCCTCTGCTGGAGAGCTCTGCATCGCTGCCAGTGCTGCTGAGCTCGCCACGACGTCCACACAGGAAATGAGATTCAAACTGGCCAGACAGGAAAAGGAATTCAAATTTTCCCAGGGCTTTTCCTGTATGGCTGATCAGAACATCCGAGCTCGGACTGCTGTCCAGAGCGTCAACACAGTGGTGCACTGTTGGATAGCTCCCGGAGCTAGTAAGTTCGATTTGCATCCACACCTAGCCTAATTCGACATAGCCATGTCGAATTTAGCGCTACTCCCCTCGTCGGGGTGGAGTACCGAATTCGAACTAAAGAGCCCTCTAGGTCGAATTAAATGGCTTCCTGGTGTGGACGGGTGCACGGTTAATTCGAATTAACGCTGCTAAATTCGAATTAAAGTCCTAGTGTGGACCAGGCCTAAGACTCTTTGAATAATGGGTAGTAGTACTCCAGTTCTTTCTAATAGGACTGTGGACCCAAAATAGCTGATAGAGGGAAAGCAAGGTAAGAGTGACCTCAGTCTAGCATCCCTTCTTGCATTGGCAGTGCTAGCCAGAGGAGTCATTGCCAGTGTGCCCACTGTTACCTGCATTTTCTAAAGAAGCCAGAGGTGGTTTTAAATTAAGCTGTTCTTGCACTTTCTGAAAATATAACTTACGATTAGGGCAGACAGTACAGTGATAATTCCCGCTGGCCATGCCTTCTTTTCTGTTTCTTGGAGTAACACTTGGTTTGAGTGCAGGTGGTGTGCTGTGGTGCCTGAACTATGTTCTACCACAAGGGAAGGATGATGGTGGTGTTGAGAAGACAAAATGTATAGATGCTTACTTTGGTCTAAAGAACAGGAGTACTTGTGGCACCTTAGAGACTAACAAATTTATTTCAGCATGAGCTTTCGTGAGCTACAGTTCACTTCTTTGGATGCATAGAATGGAGCAGGCCAGTCCTCTCTTATAAACAGCCTCCCAACCTGAAGCAAATACTCACCAGCAACCGCATACCATACAACATAAATACTAACCCAGGAACCTATCCTTGCAACAAAGCCCGAGGCCAGCTCTGTCCACATATCTATTCAAGTGACACCATCATAGGACCTAATCACATCAGCCACGCCATCAGGGGCTCGTACACCTGCACATCTACCAACGTGATATATGCCATCATGCGTCAGCAATGCCCCTCTGCCATGTACATTGGCCAAACCGGACAGTCTCTACACAAAAGAATAAATGGACACAAATCTGACATCAGGAATCGTAACATTCAAAAACCAGTGGGAGAACACTTCAACCTCTCTAACCACTCAGTGACAGACTTGAAGGTGGCAGTTTTGCAACAAAAAAACTTCAAAAACAGATTCCAAAGAGAGACTGCTGAACTCGAATTAATATGCAAATTAGATACAATTAACTCAGGCCTAAACAGAGACTGGGAATGGTTGGGTCATTACACTAATTGAATCTATTTCCCCATGTTAAGTTCTCCTCACACCTTCTATGGGTCATCTTAATTATCACTTCAAAAAAATTTTTCTCCTCCTGATGATAGCTCATCTCAATTGATTAGACTCTTCCTGTTGGTATGCATACTTCCACCTTTTCATGTTCTCGGTATGTATAAATATCTCATGTCTGTGTGTTCCATTCTATGCATCCGAAGAAATGAGCTGTAGCTCACGAAAGCTCATGCTGAAATAAATTTGTTAGTCTCTAAGGTGCCACAAGTACTCCTGTTCTTTTTGCGGATACAGACTAACACGGCTGCTACTCTGAAACTTTGGTCTAAGTTACTCACCTTTCTGAAAATTGGTTCTTTTCCATTTCCTTGTGTGGTGCTCAAAGGATATAATGATCTGGCCCAGGAATATTTTCCTTATTAGTTTAACCACTTTTTGGTTATCAAATGGTTCATAAACCAATCCTGATTTTCTTCAAATGTACTTATTGTTCACATATTCATTGAATATTTTGGAGCAATACTTTTCAGACTATGGGTTGTTCACAAATTGCTCACTTCAGTTTAGAGCTGGTTGGGAATTTTCCACTGGACTGTTTTTCCAATGGAAAATTCAGTGTCTGAAAAATCAAAAGTTTCAGCAGGAAAATATCAGTTTTGCCAATTTTTAATTGAAATGAAATATTTTGGTTTGAGTTGGTTCATCCCAAATCAGAATATTTTGTTTTATTGAACTGACCCAAAATGTTTATGTTCAAATCAACTAAAAACAAATTAAACTGCATTTCCCTAGCACATTGACTTATTGTAGTTGTAGTTTGGACCCACAATGACTTCTATGAGATGGGTTCCCTGAAGGACTACATCTCCAACAATGCAGTGCAGATTCAGCAGAGGTAGGGCAATGCAGTTGATGTTGATATGACTTGAAAAGAAGCCTTTGGGGTAAATTAAACAAAACATTTTTATTTCAAGAATGTCATAATGCATTTCAATCAAAACTATCCAACATGTGGACATTTCTGAATTTCCTGAAATGGGATGAAAACAAAAGTTGAAATGTTAAAATATCCCATGGAACAGAAACTGTGAATTTCACTCAGCTGTTCTTTAGCCATTCATTATTAGTGGTCTGCTATTGGCCATCTACATCAAATAGTTTCTGATCACATCTGAACATTTGTAAACCGGGGAACAGTGAATATTGAATAGTGAATCTCAGACAGGAATTTTAACACAAATAATAACTCAGGCTAAAATTTGCAAAACTCTTGAGATTTGCAGTTATTTCCATGAATAGCCATCTGTTTCCTGAATAATTGTGAACAAATAATATGGGCACACAAGTTGCAGTGAACAGTGTTCTTATTCACAAATCCATTTTTGCATTTAGCTTGACTTTCCCTCTTAATTTTTAGTGTATAAAAAGAGCACTTCACCTAGGAAGAGAGGCTCAAATATTCTAAAGAGGATATAACAAAGAGAATGCTAAATTATTTTTAAAAAGATTAGTTCACAGGACCTTTTTTACTCTGAAAATGAAGCTGTCTTGCTTTTTGTAATGTAATTAATAATGCTTTTGCATACAAATCAGGAAGCAATTAAAATTCTGCTATTTTAACAATGGATGTTTGGAAATAACCAATAAAATAGCAAGCTGCTTCAAAAGAAAGAGGCTAATTTAGTGAGGGAACAGATTTGAGTTTACAGTTTCTAAGGAGTAATTAAAAAGAATAGAGTTGGGCAAATTCTATAAAAATGTCCTTGTGACTATTCACATTTTTGGATGTATTTGCATCCCTTTTGTGTTCACTTTCCCCACATGGTCATGAGATTGAGGTTTACTAGCATGCATGCAAATAGAAAGCAAATTTTTAGTTCACCCACTCAAATACTTGCAGAAAACAATTTTTAAATTCATACTCTGTGAGTATGTATGCCAAAAAGCTGAGTATAATTACTTTAATTGCACCAAGAGACAGAAACAATGCCATGTGTTTCTGTGATCAATCACAACCAAACCGTTTAATTTTGTTATTACATTACAGACCAGAGAATAAGCAACATGTATGGGAAAAAAAATCCACTGAATAATTTGAAATTTCACCAACAGGGAAAAAACGTGAAATATGCCAAATACCATAGATTCATTCAGCTCCATTAACTAGTATTCAGTTAAAAGACAATGAAATACTATTGTTTGTGTATCTATTTCCTGATACCCAAAAGTTACTCTACTGACTTGTACTACTGTAATAGCATCTTCTCTCGGAGGCTAAACGCAAATAATTATGGCATCACATTGTATAAGCAAAGGGGTGAGAATATGTCTGCTATTTTTCATCACACAGTACACTATATTCAACAGGTATAGCTACAGAATGGTGAGTAAAGGGTGAGAGTGATGAAGTACCAGCAACATCTTCAGCTTCACTCTAGTGACGTTTTAACATTTAATTAATCTGCTCCTTTGAGTCTGGTTGGAATGGGTTTGCCTCAGAGGTAAACTTTTAAAGTGTATCTTGAAATCAGCAGAAATGGTCTATTTTTACTCTAGTCTGAACTGTTAGTCTGAAATAACTTTCTGTGCTACATAGATGCCATCATCATATTTTATTCACGTTGAATTAATTAGCAAATAATTTAGAGTTACAGGATTTTCTTTTAGGCAGACAGTTCTTATCTCTAGCTCTTGAGTTTGTTTTCATTCATTTTCTCAGAAATGCAGAGCTTCACACAAAGATCACATCAGACACATAAATGTATAAAGGCACAGAAATAATCCTATTCTATATGTGCACCTGCAGTTCTGCAGTGTAAGGAGTTTTCCTCCTCCAACCCCCATTCAACCCTCATAAGTTATTGTGAAGTAAGCATTTCCTGGTTCTGAAAAAATTATTCACCTCTAACCTTGACATTCAATGCATTCAGAATGGTGCAGACCTTTCAGTGTAATAAAAGCAAAATCTGGATTTAAAAATAAAAGGCTGGAGAACTATATATTAATCCAAAAATGCTGTTATGTACTGTAGAAATTTCCAATCAAAATGTTTTCAGAGCTTGTTTTAATAATGGGCATTAGAGTAAACAGTAGCATACCTCAGACCTTGACGTATATGGAATAATAAAATGTTCTTTCAATACAAAGATCCACTTATATAAAGCATTAATATTACATGTACAGCTCACAGATACAATTTACATCAAAGTACTTCACATCCTGCTAGAAGTCTTAGGAGGAAAGTCTGACTTAAAAATGTAGAAAATTTATCTTAAATAATAATCATTTCAAAGTAATAACCTGCTGAAGAATGACGGCTTTGTGATGCTACATTTGGTATGCAGCAAGCAGTCATCCTGTCACAGCTGCCAATGCTGACTGATAAATGTTCAAAAGAGTTTAGGAGAATATTGACAAACCCTCAACTTGTGTGTGTAATATGGAGATAAGGACATCAAAATTATATTTACTTATACTTCTAGTGCAGCATGAAGCTTCACAAAATGGTAACGCTAGTTTTTCTACCACTGTGTACATTTTGTTTATATACTGCCATGCACTGGCAGTTTCAACTCTTGCTGAATGATCAGGTAAGTGATGGATGAAATGAATAATCTCATCTGAAAAAAACAAAACAAAGTAAAACCCATATCCCATACTATCATCCTCTGGAAAAAATAAAGGATTAGGTGGAAAATGGTAAGAGTTTGTAGCTGTTCTACTGGAATCCCAACAAGAATAAATTGACCAATTATGTATGCTGCAGCTATAGTATTTATCTAGAACATCAGTATAGATTAGCAGGCTTCTTTTCTCTTGATATATGTGGAGAAAATCTAACTAATGATTCCTAATAATAAATTATAGCAGTTTTCATATTAAAGACCACATCCAGCTTTGTAATGAATCTCCCAGAAATTTGATGGACTTTCCATCCTAACATTGCAAATTAGGGGCTTTAGTCTCACCAGGTATATATTCCACAGAAATCTGAATGTTGTGTAATTTGAATGGAAATTACACTGGAGTACTGAACACAGCTCTTTCATCTACTGTATTTTAAAGCTGATATTCTGCCTCCTATATACAGAGACAGGTAGAGTGACCAGATGTCCCGATTAAATAGGGACAGTCCCGATATTTGGGGCTTTTTCTTACATGGGTGCCTATTAGCCCCCACCCTCTGTCCCGATTTTTCACACTTGCTATCTGGTCACCCCAGAGACAGGGAAAGACCAGTTGTGTTAATTTACAGAGGCCAAAGTAACAACAATTTTCACATACAGTAGAAAATTCCCAATTCATACTAATGACTGGTAGATCAATTGCAGAATAAGACTTGATCCAAAGCCCATTAAAGTCAATGGAAGTACTTCCATTAACTTTCGTGGTGTTGGATTGAGTCATTAAGGCCTGCTCCAAAGCCCTTTGAAGTCAATGGAAGTCTTTAATCTGCTTTAGATCTTGCCCTTTGTGATTTAATCAAGCAAACAATAAAAGAAGCAAGGGCACTGCATCACTAAATGTACTTTAGTCTCTTGGCAAGTGTGTGTTGGTTTTAATTAGCACAGAAAATACTTCGTAGTATACATAGCATCCTGCTTAATAAAGTCTTAGTAATTCAAAAATTCAGTACCACACTCTCCAATTAAATCACTGCTGAGAAGTGGAGAAAGAGGCCATTTGTGTGTGCAAGACATGAGGTGTGTGATTTAGCAAAGTGGGAATTATTGCGGGTCTGTTCTACCAACCTTGTGGAGGAGGGGAGAAGCTCTATGTCAGAAATCAGTGATGGAAAATCTTTAGAGTGACCACAAGTCCTGTTTTGGCCAGGACATTCCCTTTTTAAGCCCGGTGCTGGCCATTCTGACTTTTGTTTCCAAAGGGAGGCATTTGTCCTATTGCTCTTGATGACTTGATCAGATGGCTTCTGAGATCTTTTCTCTGATGGGGGATGAACCATTCCTGGGTGTGATTTACAGTAGTGTAACATCTACTATACGGCCACGTCTAGACTACAAATGTTGGTTGACACAAGTTACATTGGTGTAAAGCTGCCACGGTTGATATATCACTTGTGTGTGCATACTTGACTGCTTGAGTTGGCACAGTGCATACTCACCAGTAGTTCTTGTGTTGATGCAAAGTGCAGTGCACCATGCATATGTGTGCCAGGTGCTACCAACCGGCAAAATATCTTTTGTGGGATTTTCACAATGCGCTATGGGGAACATGAATCACGTGGGATGTGGAGGGGGGGTGTGTGGGAGCAAGTGGTGAAGTAATGCATCTTCTTCCATCCCGGGATGCCACTCCTATCCCATAATTTTTGCATCTGTTTTTAAAATCCCACAAAACTGTGCAACACTTGTAGCTGTCTACCATCTCTGACAGAAGTATGGCATCTGCACAGCTCTGCACAGCTCTGCACTATTGTTGTGAACATTGCAAACGTAGGAGAAACTATCCTTTGGTATTTGCAGAGTCACGGGAATACTACAATAATGGTAGACATGGTGATTTCTTTGAGGGTTAGGGTAAAAGGGTAATAATTGGAGATATACCAATCTCCTAGAACTGGAAGGGACCTTGAAAGGTCATTGAGTCCAGCCCCCTGCCTTCACTAGCAAGACCAATTTTTGCCCCAAATCCCTAAATGGCCTCCTCAAGGATTGAACTCACAACTGTGGGTTTAGCAGGCCAATGCGCAAACCACTGAGTTATCCCTGCCCCCTAATGTTCCTGATTGCTAATGTTAGCTGATTGCTAAGGGACATGGCAAAAAAGAACGCAGGGTTGTTGGTGGCAAGGAACAGTTGCAGATGGTGGAACATGACTTCTGGGCCCAAGAAATGAGCACTGCCTGGTGGGATCACATTGTAATACATATTTGGGACAACCAATAGTCGCTGCAGAATATTTGGAGGTGAAGGACCACATTCCTAGATCTATGTGCCAAGCTTGCTCAGCCCTTCAGCACATGGACACCAGAATGAGAGCTGCACTCAGGGCTGGTGCAAGGATATTTTGCTCACTAGGTGAAACTTCCACCTTGCCTCCCCCACTCCCCCCACATACAGTGGATCAAGACTGCTGACACTTTTAAACTAAGAAATGGGGGAAAGCTATTGCTGCAGAGGAGCACATGGATTGGACAAAGACTTCTCTTAGAGGAGAGTCTATTGATAGAGATTCTCTAGGTTCTAGTCAAGAGGGGAGGCTGGAAGAGGATAAAGTATGGGCCAGATCAGAGGAGAAACATTCACATAAAAAAGAATTTGACACATCAGAAAAGGGCAGACAAATAAACAGTGACAAGTTTTTAAAGTGCTTGTACACAAATGCTAGAAGTCTAAATAATAAGATGGGTGAACTAGAGTTCCTCGTGTTAAAGGAGGATATTGATATAGTAGACATCACAGAAACCTGGTGGAGTGAGGACAGTCAATGGGACACAATCATTCCAGAGTACAAAGTATATCGGAAGGACAGAACAAGTCGTGCAGAGGTGGGAGTGCCACTATATGTAAAAGAAAATGTAGAATCAAATGAAGTAAAAATCTTAAATGAATCCACATGTTCCATAGAATCTCTATGGATAGTAATTCCATGCTCTAATAAGAATATAACAGTAGGGATCTATTATCGACCACCTGATCAGAACAGTGATAGTGACTATGAAATGCTAAGGGAGATTAGAGAGGCTATCAAAATAAAGACCTCAATAATAGTGGGGGATTTCAATTATCCCCATATTGACTGGGTACATGTCACTTCAGGACAAAATGCAGAGACAAAATTTCTCAATACTTTAAATGACTGCTTCTTGGAGCAGCTGGTACAGGAACCCACAAGGGGAAAGGCAATTCTCGATTTAGTCCTGAGTGGAGCGCATTATAACAGAACCACTTGGAAATAGTGACCATGATATAATAACATTTAACATTCCTGTGGCGGGAAGAACACCTCAGCAGCCCAACACTGTGGCATTTAATTTCAGAAAGAGGAACTATGCAAAAATGAGGAATTTAGTTAAACAGAAATTAAAAGATACAATGACTAGAGTGAAATCCCTGCAAGCTGCATGGACACTTTTCAAAGACACCATAATAGAGGCCCAACTTAAATGTATACCCCAAATTAAAAAACACAGTAAAAGAACTAAAAAAAGAGTCACCGTGGCTTAACAACCACGGAAAAGAAGCAGTGAGAGATAAAAAGACTTCCTTTAAAAAGTGGAAGTAAAATCCTAGTGAGGTAAATAGAAAGGAGCATAAACACCGCCAAATTAAGTGTAAAAATGTCATAAGAAAAGCCAAAAAGGAGTTTGAAGAACAGCTAGCAAAAAACTCAAAAGGTAATAACAAAATGTTTTCTAAGTACATCAGAACCAGGAAGCCTGCTAAACAATCAGTGATAAAAAAGGAGCACTTAAAGATGATAAAGTCATTGCGGAGAAACTAAATGAATTCTTTGCTTCTGTCTTCACGGCTGAGGATGTTAGGGAGATTCCCAAAACTGAGCTGTCCTTTGTAGGTGACAAATCTGAGGAATTGTCACAGATTGAAGTATCATTAGAGGAGGTTTTGGAATTAATTGATAAACTTAACAGTAACAGGTCACCGGGACCAGATGGCATTCACCCAAGAGTTCTTAAAGAACTCAAATGTGAAATTACAGAACTATTAACTACGGTTTGTAACCTGTCCTTTAAATCAGCTTCTGTACCCAATGACTGGAAGATAGCTAATGAAACGTCAATATTTAAAAAGGGCTCTAGAGGTGATCCCAGCAATTACAGACTGGTAAGTCTAACGTCAGTACTGGGCAAATTAGTGGAAACAATAGTAAAGAATAAAATTGTCAGACACGTTGAAGAATATAAATTCCTGGGCAAAAGTCAACATGGTTTCTGTAAAGGGAAATCGTGTCTTACTAATCTATTAGAGTTCTCTGAAGGGGTCAACAAACACGTGGACAAGGGGGAATCCAGTTGACATAGTGTACTTAGATTTCCAGAAAGCCTTTGACAAGGTCCCTCACCAAAGGCTCTTACATAAATTATGATGTCATGGGATAAGAGAGAAGATACTTTCATGGATTGAGAACTGGTTAAAAGACAGGGAACAAAGGGTAGGAATAAATGGTAAATTTTCAGAATGGAGAGGGGTAACTAGTGGTGTTCCCTAAAGGTCACTCCTAGGACCAATCCTATCCATTATTCATAAATGATGTGGAGAAAAGGGTAAACAGTGAGGTGGCAAAGTTCACAGATGATACTTAACTGCTCAAGATAGTTAAGACCAAAGCAGACTGTGAAGAACTTCAAAAAGATCTCACAAAGCTAAGTGAGCAACAAAGTGGCAAATGAAATTTAATGTGGATAAATGTAAAGTAATGCACATTGGAAAAAATAACCCCAATTATACATACAATATGATGGGGACTAATTTAGCTACAACTAATCAAGAAAGAGATCTTGGAGTCATCGTGATAGTTCTCTGTGCAGTGGCAGTCAAAAAAGCAAACAGGATGTTAGGAATCATTAAAAAGGGATAGAAAATAAGATGGAGAATATCTTATTGCACTTATATAAATCCATAGTATGCCCACATCTTGAATACTGCATACAGATGTGGTATCCTCATCTCAAAAAAGATATATTGGCACTAGAAAAGGTTCAGAGAAGGGCAACTAAAATGATTAGGGGTTTGGAATGGGTCCCATATGAGGAGAGATTTAAAGAGGCTAGGACTTTTCAGCTTGGAAAAGAGGAGACTAAAGGGGGATATGATTGAGGTATCATGAGTGATGTGGAGAAAGTGAATAAGGAAAAGTTATTTACTTGTTCCCATAATATAAGAACTAGGTGCCACCAAATGAAATTAATGGTCAGCGGGTTTAAATGGTTTTTCAGTGCAGGTGAATGCTGGCCAAATTAGCAATACCAGTGTTAGCAACATTTAGCCAATAACTTATAAGGACTGATCAACTACAGCTTGTGCCCCAGTAAATGCAGTTTATAGATTGGTTCACCAAAGCCAATAAGGGAGACCTCTGGCTCAGTCACCTTGAGGCAAGGATCACATGCTGCTGTTCTTTGCACAACCAGATTTTCTGAGACAGCAGGAGCCTGATAATACAAGGATCACATGTAGATATACTCACTCAATCCCTTTGTTCCATACCCAGGGATGGAAGGGACCTCAGGAGGTCATCTAGTCCACCCCCCTGCTCAAAGCAGGACCAATCCCCAGACAACTTTTTACCCCAGTTCCTTAAATGGCCCCTGACCCTGCCAGCAGGTAGGGGATCTTGGGGGACAACTACTGCACTGGTGGGGTGCAAAATAAACTTTATTAAGAAAATGCAAAAACAGGGAAAATTCAATAGTGAGGGGTATGGGGTTTGTCAAGGTAGACAATTGGGGAGGGGTTTCTTTTAGTAAATAGTATAGGGGGTTTCAATAGTGGGGTACAATACAGTGGGGTACAATACAGTTGGTAACCAATTAACACTGAAGTATAAATGTAACAGGTAGCTAACAATTTCTATGTAAAGGATGTGTCACAGCAGCATATAACCAACTAACAGTTATGGATAAAATATGTTAAATAGCAAACAATTTTAAGTAAAAATGTGTCACAGTGGTGTAAATGTAGAATGTGAGGTGTATCAGAGAGAAAAAGGGTAACCAATGGGGTTTTATGCTAGATTGGGATGGGGGAAGAGAAGCACGTGGTGGAGCAGAGAGAGATTTAAACTCAGAGAGACACAGAGCGCAGAGAGACTGCAACAAGTCAGGGAGACACAGAGAACAAACAGGCTGTAAGTGACTGGGGAAGCCCCGGAGGGGCGGTGGGGCTGACAGTGGGAAGACAGACTTAATCACAATTATACAGAACACAGCAAAATCTTATCTATGATCTAACTTAACCAAGACTACACAAATTAGCAAGTAACAAAACACAATGCAACAATTCTCTAAGCCTAACTTACAGAGTACAATGCAAACAATTTTCTAAACCTAACTTAACCACAGCTATGCAAAATGAAATTACAACTTATCTAGACTAAAGGCTAAACCTAACCTAATGAGTGCACCTTATACTAGGGATAGTTCCAGAGGACAGAGTGGTGTGTGCCCAGGGTACAGCCCCAGGGGGGAGAGGTTAACTAGTGGTGGATGCAGCAGAAGGCACAGCTTAGCAGCTGCACAGGCTTATTTCTAGCAGCAAAGGCGCTGCAGAGCTAGAAGCAGATTACAGATACAGACCAAGGAGTTAGCTTGGATCTGCCTGCTGGGGAAACAAGGCCAGCAGCTAGGATAGGGGGAGTTTGCAAGAGGGAGTTCTTACCAATCCCCAGGACATCAGCAAGCACAGAGACAGGAACAGCAGCAGCATCAGAGGACGCAGAGAGGACTCGATTCACTTACAATAATCAGGAGATCTCCAGGCACAAATTCGTTGTTCATGGGAGGGGAGTTTAAAAACGGGGGTACGCTCAAAAACAAACGAGAGCGGGGAGAGGGCCCCCCAAAGACCCCTAACTGATCAGACCAGGTGGCAAAGCAAGGACCTTCTCCGGGGTCTGATCAGAAAATGTCTGGTTTTAAAGGCAAACTCAGGCAGTTTCCCGCCAGTAACTCTGATTGGTTCCCCTTGTTAGAGGGGAGGAGAGGAGACTTCAGGTGAGCACAGACATGCCTGGGCAAGTTTCTGATCCACAGGTTATGTCTCATACACTCAACTATTTGGCCATTTTAGGTCTTGCATTCTGGGCAGCGCCCCCTACACCGAGCCCGGGTCTGAACAAAGGAGCCAAACAAAGAAGCAAGAAGCCCCCTCCCTAGGCAGAGCAATGGCTCCAGTTAGTCTGCACAAGCCATTCCCATGAGCAGGGCCAGGCTGTGACTTTAGTCAGTTCCATGGCCGGGGGGGGCGGCCACTCAGCAAAAACAGAAAGGAAGGAGGGAAAAGGAATCCAGCAGGGGGACAGCTGTAACAGACAAGTTCAACTTTCATGATAAAGAGATTGCACTATAGTACTTGTATTAGGTGAATTAAAAATATTATTTCTTTTGTTTTTTACAGTGCAAATACTTGTAATCAAAAATAAATATAAAGTTAGCACTGTACACTTTGTATTCTGTGTTGTAATTGAAATAAATGTATTTGAAGATGTAGATAATATCCAAAAATATTTAAATAAATGGTATTCTATTATTGTTTAACAGTGCGATTAATCACAATTAATTTTTTTAATCGCTTGACAGCCCTATCATTGACACTTTAGCTTTAGAGCTCCTCTGTAAAGCATTGTTCTCCAGCTGCATCCAGGGGTGAGGGTGGGGCATGGGAGGAAATGAGGATGGAATTATTTGGTTGGATAAAACAGTTTTGGCCCTTATGTCCATGGGTATGTGTACGGTGTGGTGACACTGAGTACTGGCACTCTTTTCCACAGGTGGTAGTGATTTTAGCTGATATCTCACTCCTGATGGTAACAAAGGCACAGAGAGTACAGCAGCTGCTGGCATCCCAAAGTCACCTGGGCCTGTATCCTGCTAGCCTGTTCACTGCAATGGTGCCTGCTGAAGTCATCACTGACTGGCATGGGAAAGTGTCCTATTGTGGAGGAAGAAATAAAGCTGCCATCCCTAGAAATTTCTGGAAAGGATTCAAGAGCACTTCCAGGAAAGTTTAATCAAGATCTCTCAGGAACATACAAGGGACATCCCTATGTACATAAACAAATTGCTCCATATAGCCCCACACTCCCCTTGCCTAACCCTATAGGGTAATGAAAAGCATATGACAACTCTACCTCTAACGTTTCTTGTACCTCTATCTCTTCTTGTATGAGTAAAACAATGAAAAGCAGAAACCTACTAACCTGGAGCTGGGCTGAACACTGTCTTCACAACTAAACATTGTAAGGGAGAATGCATGCACACACTTACCCAAGGTTCCTTCCCCTGCATTGGGCTCATCTGTGCTCAGTTGGCAGGATGGGTTAGACAGGAGTGGAGTTTTGAAAAGATCCTGGCTTGTGGCATAGTAGGATTCCCCACCCCTACCCACCACCACCATGTGCTGTGTGTCCCTCCTTCTCTCCAGTGTTCACAGCAAGGGCCTCAGTCTCTAGGTCCACGAGGTATCATGGAGGACTTCAGGGTGGTGATTGTGTCTCCTCCAAGTATGACATGCTGCTTTCTGTAAAAGTGCCAGGTCTTAGACTTGGCCCCAGATGGACTGTTGGCCTCCCAAGCTTTGTGGTATGCCTGCCACAGTTCCTTCACTTTCATGCAGCACTGCTGCTGATCCCTGTCATGCCATTTTGCCTGTATCTCCTGTGTAATCATTTCTATGCCTGGTCCATAACTGTGCTTGTACAATCTCTTCTTGCAACAGGCCAAGGAGATCCAATACCTCCTGTTTACTCCACACAGGAGCATGTCTAGAGCGTGTAGCTAGCATGGTCAGATAGGCAGTTGCACACAACATGGGAGAGCTGCTAGGTGTACTCACCAAACTGGGCAATCAAGAAAGGGCATTTCAAAAATAGGCAGGGATTTTAAAGGGAGTGGGAGTGTGGCTTCTGGTCTCTATGACCTTTGGGCAGGGGAGTTCACAATTGCTACCAGAAAGGTCATTGTCAGGCATTGTGGAACAGTCACTGGAGCACTGTTAGGGTAAGCATAAGTCACTCAGGGGCTGTACTCATACTGAGTCGACCTCAGTATGTTGACCATGACTCAATGCCATTCTGGGAGGTGGTGTTACTGTATTGCCATAACGGGACTCTTACCTCAGTAGGAGACAAATTTAAGCATAGACACATGTACAAATAGGTCAACATGAGACAACTTACACAGATCTAATTTTGTAGTATAGACCAGGCCTAAATTATGCTGGTTATAGTGATATGCTAGGGCACTCGCTGCTGATCAGGGATTGTCAGAATGCATCACCTTTTCCCGGCTGTTTTCATTCCCAATAGTCCCTGCCTGCTCTGGAATCTACCTATATAGAAGGGGGTGGGGGGAGAGGGATTGAATAGCACTGAGCAAATTATGCTGGCAGAACACTATTTGAGGCTTCCTCCTCCAACAGGAGAATCTCTGGTTGTACTGTTAGGGCAAGTCTCCACTCTCTTTGTACTGAACTGGTTATATTAATAAATATAGTTGGCCAGTACTTTGGTGTTAGCAATGTAAAGCTACATTTAGGTTCCTAAATAAAGGAGTGTAAATTCAGAGGTTCACAGCACCCAATTTATGGAAATCAGGCCCCTTCCTGGTGTCTTCAGAAAAGGAGGCATCAAAAATCACTAGTCATTTTTGATAATCTTCGCCATGCTCTTTCTATTTCCAGTGCCGTCCAGCACTAATAATCACTACATCCCTCTTCCATTATATAAGAGGCTATAACAGGTAAGAGAGTTATCTAAATGGAACAAAACCATAACTCCTCTCACACTGTGATAAGCTTACCTAACTAGGGGCTTGTCTACATGATGCCACAGTGCAAATCAGAGAGGTGTGAACTGTGGACCGCTTTAATGGGTTGTGCTCCAACTGCCCTGGGTAGACTTGCTGGCATAAACTAAACAGTATCTTGTTCAAGTTATCATAGTCCTGTTTGTTTCTTACAAAGGATCTTCTTCCTTACCCTTCTGTCTGAGGCTACGTCTACCCCGGGGTCGGCAACCTTTCAGAAGTGGTGTGCCGAATCTTCATTTATTCACTCTAATTTAAGGTTTCACGTGCCAGTAATACATTTAACATTTTAGAAGGTCTCTTTCTATAAGTCTATAATATATAACTAAGCTATTGTTGTATGTAAAGTAAATAAGGCTTTTAAAATTTTTAAGAAGCTTCGTTTAAAATTAAATTAAAATGCAGAGCCCCCAGACTGGTGGCCAGGACCCGGGCAGTGTGAGTGCCACTGAAAATCAGCTTGCGTGCCGCCTTCAGCACCTGTGCCATAGGTTGCCTACCCCTGGTCTACCCTTAAAATGCTACAGCAGCACAGTTGCAGGCTGCAGTTGTATGGGTTTTAGTGCTTCAGTGTAGACACTTACTACAGCGACGGGAGAGGTTCCCTTGTTGCTGTAGGTAATTCACTTCTCTGAAAAGCAGTAGCTAGGTCAAAAGAAAAATTCTTCCATTGACCTAGTTCTGTCTACAGCAGGGGTTAGGTTGACTCAACTTCCTCTCTCAGAGGTGTGGATTCGTCACACTGCTGAGAGATGTAGCTATGCCAATGTTGCTTTTCAGAGTAGACCAGCCCTGAGTAAACATCCTTTTTTTAAAAAGTATTTCTTAGGCTGTTAATTTCCTTCTTCCCCTTGAGATCTTAGTCAGATCTCCTCCTGAGAGCAAGGTATATTAAGATGTTAATGGTTCCCATCATCCCAGGAACTCTAACTGCTTTTTCATTCTAAATTGTCAGTTAGCATATCTTTTTTAGACAATCTTAAATTGCTATAATTTTAAAAACAAATACAGTTCACATCAAACTGTCAAGGCTTAGACAGTCTCAGTGCTCTGAAATAGCTTTATAATTTTACAAAGTTGCATCCTTCTAATAGGTTAATAACACTGGTCTACAATTTTTGAGAAGTCGTCTGCTTCAGAGATAAAATGTGCTATTTATTATGTATTTTGATGTGCTGAATTCAAATATGACAATTAAAACAACTGATTGGCTACTGTTTCTAAGTAATGTAAGTTTTTACATTTTATGTCTATGTATATTTGCAGATAGTAGAGTTTTAATCATAAATTGTAAACCTAGGTCTTTTCATGTGTTTATGGTTGCTTTACATGATAATATTTCACCTGTCCTGTTCATGTAACACTTTAAAAATCAGCAAAAGGGTTATATAACTAAAATTTATTATGAAACAAAAGGCAAAAAACTATTATGTACATAGTTTAGTCCTATTCAGTGTCTACTCAGCACTTCTTGGCTTGTCTCTTGTATTCATTAAATGGAGCATCTCTTGTCACTGTCCAGCAATAGTCTCCAAGCATTGATGGGCTCCATTTGCCCTGATAGCGTTTCTCCATTGTTGCAATGTCCTGGTGAAATCACTCGCCGTGCTTGTCGCTCACTGCTCCGCAGTTTGGTGGAAAAAAATCTAGATGAGAGTGCAAAAAATGTATCTTTAGTGACATGTTGCAACCAAGGCTTTTGTATGCCTTGAGGAGGTTTTCCACCAACAACCTGTAGTTGTCTGCCTTGTTGTTTCCGAGAAAATTTATTGCTACTAACTGGAAGGCTTTCCATGCCGTCTTTTCCTTGCCAGGCAGTGCATGGTCAAATGCATCATCTCAAAGAAGTTCACGAATCTGAGGACCAACAAAGACACCTTCCTTTATCTTAGCTTCACTTAACCTTGGAAATTTTCCATGGAGGTACTTGAAAGCTGCTTGTGTTTTGTCAATGGCCTTGACAAAGTTCTTCATCAGACCCAGCTTGATGTGTAAGGGTGGTAACAAAACCTTCCTTGATTCAACAAGTGGTGGATGCTGAACACTTTTCCTCCCAGGATCCAATGACTGTCGGAGTGGCCAATCTTTCTTGATGTAGTGGGAATCTCTTGCACGACTATGCCATTCACAGAGAAAACAGCAGTACTTTGTGTATCCAGTCTGCAGACCAAACAAGAGAGCAACAACCTTCAAATCACCACAAAGCTGCCACTGATGTTGGTCATAGTTTATGCACCTCAAAAGTTGTTTCATCTTGTCATAGGTTTCCTTCATATGGACTGCATGACCAACTGGAATTGATGGCAAAACATTGCCATTATGCAGTAAAACAGCTTTAAGACTCGTCTTCGATGAATCAATGAACAGTCTCCACTCATCTGGATCGTGAATGATGTTGAGGACTGCCATCACACCATCGATGTTGTTGCAGGCTACAAGATCACCTTCCATGAAGAAGAATGGGACAAGATCCTTTTGACGGTCACGGAACATGGAAACCCTAACATCACCTGCCAGGAGATTCCACTGCTGTAGTCTGGAGCCCAACAGCTCTGCCTTACTCTTGGGTAGTTCCAAATCCCTGACAAGGTCATTCAGTTCACCTTGTGTTATGAGGTGTGGTTCAGAGGAGGAGGATGGGAGAAAATGTGGGTCCTGTGACATTGATGGTTCAGGACCAGAAGTTTCATCCTCTTCCTCTTCCTCGTCTGACTCAAGTGAGAATGATTCTGGTGCATCAGGAACCGGCAGTCCTTCTCCGTGGGGTACTGGGCGTATAGCTGATGGAATGTTTGAATAATGCACAGTCCACTTTTTCTTCTTTGACACACCTTTCCCAACTGGAGACACCATGCAGAAGTAACAATTTGCTGGTATGATCTGTTGGCTCTCTACAAATCAAAAGGCATAGATTTCCTTTTCCTGTTAAACCACTGGCGAAGATTTGTTGCACAAGTGTTGCAGCATATGTGTGGGGCCCACCTCTTGTCCTGATCTCCAATTTTGCAGCCAAAATAAAGGTGATAGGCTTTCTTAACCATAGTGGTTATACTGCGCTTTTGTGATGCAAAAGTCACTTCACCACAAACATAGCAGAAGTTATCTGCACTGTTCACACAAGTACGAGGCATCTCTGCTCACTTTGGCTAAACAGAAATGTGTCCCTTTGCAAAATCAAACACTGACAAATAAGAGAGCACGACACTGTATGATTTCTAGAGCTGATACAGGGCAATTTGTTCAGCAGAGTGATGTAAGCTTCGTTATGATTGCATCATCCATGACTTCTAGGAATAACATGATGCAATTCATATCATGTATGATGCAATGCCAGCTTCAGATTGCATCATTCATTGTTTTGCCTAAAAAGCAAGTACTGTCCAAACCCAGTCATAGATTTATTCACAGATCCAGTCAAAGATGTATTTTAGTCATTTCTGGTTTAAATTGAGATCCCTTCCCTTTATAACTCACTTATCCGCTATTCCCAAGTCAAGGGTCGTATATACTGACCCAATAGCATATCTTGAAAACTAGAGCCAATCAACAATTTTAAGCATCATTTTCGTTCTCAGTGACCCAAAATTAGTAAAGTTTGACTACATTTATTTCAGAAGCATTTTGCCTGTAGAGCAGTGTAACCTGGGTAGATTTGTGTTGTATCTTTCCAAAAGTGTGAAGGAGACTTGATTACAAATGACAAGTTTTCCTTTGAAAAATGATCTTTGAGGAGCTCCCTGACCAACAATCTCTTCTCAGATATGTACTACACAACAGTACTTGGAAAAGTCAGCAACCTCTGGTTAAGGAACTAGACTGTGACTCACGAGACCTGAATTCAATTTCCAGGTCTGCTACAGATTTCCTATTGTGACCTTGGGCAAATTGCTTAATTTCTCTGTAGCCTGGTCTACACTAAGGGGGGGAGGAATCGATCTAAGATACACAACTTCAGCTACGAGAATAGTGTAGCTGAAGTTGATGTATTTTAGATCAACTTAGAATCACTTGCTTCATGTCCTCGTGGCGCGGGATCGAAGGCCGCTACTCCCCCATTGACTTTGCTTCCGCCTCTCACCGAACTGGAGTTCAGCAGTTGACGGGAGAGCGATCCGGGATCAATTTATCACATCTACACTACATGCGATAAATCAATCCCGATAGATCGATCGCTACCCGCCGATCGGGGGGTAGTGTAAGCGTACCCTGTGCCCCACTACCCCACCTATAAAATAGAATAATAGTTGTTAATTCTTTCACAGGGGTGTTGTGAGAACAAATCCATAAATACTTATGATGCATTCATCTATTACCTTGATGAGGTCCTACTGATACGTCTTAATGGCTTCAGCAAGCAAAAGAAAGGACATGCTCATAATATCTGTAAGGCAGCATTCATGGTATCCTAGATTACTTGTCACATTATATTTTCAATAAGTAATGGGAATAGGAAAATTATAAACATATCAGCTTCACTTTTGACCTTGTCAGAACTCAAGGAGTAAACAGGATTAAGCCTGTACAGTATTTTAACGGGAGAGCTTCAAGGAATTATTTGATAATGCAAAAAGCCATTTTGGTACTCTGATGAGTCAGTATTGTAACAGTGCCCCTGCAAGTGACAGCGGGTGCTGTCTATAGCTGGGCAAATAACAGATTTTTCTGTTTGCTTGCAATTCTGAAAAAAACATTGAAAAAAAAATTGAGTTGAGCCACAAACAATATTTTTGAAAATGTTTGTGAATCAAAATACATACATAAAAATTGCTCAGATTGAATGAAACATTTTGTTTTGACGAAATAGAAATATTTTATTTTAATTTTGATCTTTTGAAATTATTTTGATTAAAAAAGAAAAGGACATTTGGAAGCAAAATGTTGTTTTGAAACCAAAACCAAAAATGTTTCATTCTGAAAATGTCAAAATGAAACATTTAGATTTTTTCCAGATTTTTTTTAACCATAACAATTTGGTGAAATCTGTCTGAATTCGTGAAATGTTTCATTGTCATTGAATCTGCATTTTTGGCCAAAAAAAGTTTTGGTCAAAAATTTTCACCCATCATTAGTACTATGTTGTTAAAAGGGCCATCATTAGGATGGGATGTACAACTATAACTGATGCGTTTTTTTTCAGAGTGATAACATTAAACATGGTGTCTTCACCAAATTTTGGTTTTGGTTATATTATCAACATATTTATTATTAATTATTATTATTTATTTACTCATAAGTCCCTATGTATTTTCCAATAGATGAGTTACAGTTAAAGCTGTGCAGTGGACAGGAATTTTGTTTAACAGGGGATTTTGAAATGTCAACATTTGTGTTAAAAATAAATACATTCTTTTTCACTTTTATTTTATATTATAGTATAATATATTAATATAATGATAACTATAATAAAAATAATTTCTGGAACAAAAAGTCATTTTACAATGACAAATCAAAACACTTCATTCTGAAAATGTCAAAATGGGATGGAAAATGGTTCCATTAAAGTTTTCCTGACTAGCACTACTTACAATAGTCTCCTTCATTTCCTATTGTTCACTGTTGCTGATGTTGTTTTAACAGCTGCTATCTTCCATCTCAGAAGTTGCTGCATTTCTTTGGTGGATAAATCAACCCAAATGAATGTTGAAAAATGCTTGATATCCTTCTAGATCAAAGACACCACTTCACAGCATTTAAATGTAAGATATTAATATTACAACAAAGAGATCTGTCCCACATCATCTGTCTCTGTTTGTAGGCATATTGTTTAATCACTGTGATGAGAATATCTATTTACCCAATGCACTTCCAGGGATGTAACAGGTAAAAGAGATACTTCAATATTATTTCTCAGCCTAGAGTAATGGATTATAAATATAGAAGGTGTCTCAATTACTATGAAGAAAAAGTATCCAAAACCCAGCAATTGTAATCAAGCATAAATCTTACCTTATTGTGTGACCAATTTTTGTGTCTCCAGCCTTCACTGCTCATTAGTCCATCTCTCCCACAAGCACCTCCATACTTTCTTGTATGCCACCTTCTATATGTGGCACAACAACCTCTCAAAAAACTTGTAAATCCACTACCTTACCCTCTTTCAAATTCAAACCTCTCAAAACTTACTCCTGTCACGATGCCTGCAGAACGCTGTCAGTTGATAACACAGCTAGGAAGGTGAGTCCAGCACCAGTCCCAACAACATAAGATAAAAGTGGCTGAAGGATAATTTAAAGTTCAGTAATATTCTTCTCAACTTTAATTATTCTTTACTCATCAGGCAGGCTATCTGCAGGAACCTTTATCCAGTTCATTCATCATGCTAGTCTTATATATATAGAGAGAGATACAATACAGTCAGGTTGCTATGTCATTTACTACCATTTTGCGGGTGGTGAAAATGTCTTAAGCAAACAGACACAGTTAGGGAGGAACTAGCTAACTTTGCCACCTAGCACTATATCAAGGTTCTGATTATGCGCTGCATGTTCCACAGCACTCCTGTCCAGAAAATATTTTCTCTGGTGACACACTCTGAATAGACCGGGGACACAGAACCTCTGCCACCAATTTCTTCACAAACTTAAATGATATGGGAAAGCAGGAAAAGTAGAGCCTAATTCTTCCCTGGTTTGCACCTGTGTAAGGTGGATGTAAAGGCTATCTTTCTGATATAGAGTCACTTTGTATTAATTTTGCACAGCTGAAAACGACTACAAAATGTGCAAGTCTGTAAAGAACAGGCTCAGCCTCATGAAGAACTGTTTCTATATGCATCTACTTTATAAACACTTGCATTATTTTCTCCTATTTACTTGCCAGAATATTTTCAGCAGTTTGACTATATAACTGAAAACCGCATAGTCTCAAAATGCATTAACACATATTTACACCTTCAGGCAGGAGAGTCACAAATCAACAACTGCCGTTTTTATGGTTGTTTTGAGCTTTAATTCCAGTGGAGGTGGTAAAGCTGACTGTGTAGCTGTTCAGTTGACAGACATTCTTCAGAGCATACTACAGTGGATTCAAAATTGTCTAAATTGTTTTCAGGATAATGCAGAAAAGTAAGGACGAGATTTCTTTTCTTTCCACTGAAGTTATTATGGCAAAAGTTGCCTTTGCAACAGAAGAACAGAATTATTAAGGGAGAATTGCTTTTTATTGTTCCCCAAACCTGGCACTTGAGTACATTTTTTCCAAGCAGTCTTCAAGATTATAAAGCCATGTCAGACAACATTAGCCGGAGTGATAAATCCAAAATCACTGTCTCCATCTGTTACCCAAAAAGATCTAATACTAAAGACAGAGTGAGCACACTGACTCACCAAAGCACACATGACTCAGAATAGTAAATTCTACTCTTCTTTCAGCTGTCCGAAGGATCATATCACTGTTGTTCACGAGTGACCTAGGTGGCTGGTGTAGTCATGAGTAAGAGTAATTAAGTTAGAGCATCTGCTTTTTTTTTTTTAATATACTCATGTTGAGACATTGTTTCTTGACTCAGATAAATATGGACCTGATCAATCAATGTAAAGACTCCTACTGACTTCAGTGGGCTTTGTATGAAGCCCTCTAAATATCATGAAAAATTAGGACCAGTTCAGGTAAGCTTAATTTTAAATGTGTGCTTATGTCCTATTGACTTCAATAGAATTTATGAATGTGCTTTATGAATGCTCTTCCTGAATATGCACATGTTCTTGAACCAGAGCTGTAGTTGGTAGAGTAATGATTCTCATTATCCTGAAGACATTAACTAAAGCCCTGATCCTGCAAATATGTACATTTGTACTTAACTTTATGCACGAGGAGTCTCTTTGACTACTAATGTGTAAAGCTAAGCATGTGCATAAGTGTCTGCAAGGACATATATTGTGGTGGAATAACAATAACTTGTAAAACTGATCAGTGACTTTTGTTCATTTTGTACACACAAGATTTAAAATTCTTATAACAAGATGACTTGGACTAGTACGATATTTAAGGGAAAATCAGCGACTAGATTCTGTGCTTCACTAGCTTTGTCTTGTGAATTCTGAGCAGCTCTAAGGGCCACATTGGCCCCCAGAGTTAGTCTAATTTATAGTAACCTCCCAATGTCTACCTATTGGCTGCTCTGCAGCTCAAAATTGCAGGATTGCAGAGCACTCTGCCACTCCTCCTCCCACCCTTAGCCTGCTTCTGTATAAGGGGAATTTCTCCATGGGTCATTGCCACTCCTTTATAGTAACTCCATATAATTTTCCAGGCTGCTCAAATGTATATATTTCCCCTAATATTTTATTAGCTCTTATTCATGATACTGTGTAAAAATTTCTTACAAGGCACAATAATATAAGAACTGTAGGTTTGCAATAACACAAGGATCTACTTTTTTGTAATTATCCCATCACAGTTTCAGGTAACTGCACCTTCATTCCTTCTCCATAGTTCTTTGAGGGCACCACTTAAGGGTTCCAGCTTTGGAAAGAGATCTGTAGCTCTTTCCCTCCTGACCCACATTTTAAGGCTGCATAGCTCCCTGCCTTACACTGTGATATCCCCAGCAAGCCAGTCTGCCTAGAGGCTTTCATTCCAATGGCTATGAAAAGTGTATTGCCAGCAGTTAGGGTATGTCTACACTATGAAATTACTCCGCTTTTACAGAAGTCCATTTTTGGGAACAGATTGTATAAAGTCAAGTGCATGCGTCCACACTAAGCACATTAATTTGGCGGTATGTGTCCATAGTATCGTGGCAGGCATCGACTTTCAGAGCGGTGCACTGTGGTAGCTATCCCACAGTTCCCACAGTCCCTGCTGCCCATTAGAATTCTGGGTTGAGCTCCCGATGACTGATGGGGCAAAAAAATTGTCGCAGGTGGTTATGGGTAAATGTCATCAGTCAACCCACCCTCCGTGAAAGCAACAGCAGACAATCATTTCGTACCCTTTTCCCTGGATTGCCTGAGCAGATGCCATAGCACGGCAAGCATGGAGCCTGTTCGGCCTTTTTTCACTGTCACCATATGTCTACTGGGTGCTGCTGACAGATGCAGTACTCCAGTGCTACACAGCAGCAGCTCCTTGTCTTTGCAAGTTAGCAAAGACAGTTACCAGTCATACTGTACCAGCTGCTGCTTTGCAAGTTGGCAAAGACAGTTACCAGCCATACTGTACCATCTGCTGCTGTCATGTGTGCTCCTGGCCGGCCTTGATGAGGTCAGTCGGGGGCGCTTAGGCAGACATGGGTGCTCCTGGTCAGCCTCCGTGAGGTCAGTCGGGGGCACCTGGACAAAAATGGGAATGAATCCCCAGGTCATTCTCTTCTTTTAAGTTTTGTCTAATGGAGATTCAGTGCTGCCTAGAATATCAGGCAAGCCTACCAAAGAACCAGAGAGGCAAATGGCTGCTTCGTGTCAGAGCCCTAGACATCCCGCAGAAATGATGAGCTGCATGCCATTCTAGGGGGTGCCCATACAACAACCCCACCCATTGCTTCCCTCCTCCCCTACCCCTCTCGGGCTAGGTTGGCAGTTATCCCCCTATTTGTGTGATAAAATAATAAAGAATGCATGAATCTGAAACAACACTGACTTTATTGCCTCTGCAAGCAGAGATCAAAGCGGGGAGAGGAGGGCGGTTGGCTTACAGGGAAGCAGAGTGAACCACAATTCTGCACTTGCTCAGCCTATAGTTGAACTGCTCCTTACTACTGTCCAGGCTTCATGAGCCATCGGAGCAAGGGGGAGGCTAGGGTAGGTGCAACCGCACGGTGCTGCCAACTGGGAGAGCAGCCTGAGGCAGAAGCCTCCAGCTGGCATGATATTGCAGGCAGGACTGAATCTCCATTACACAAAACTTAGAGAGAATGACCTGAAGTCATTCCCTTTTTTTTCCAGGCACCTCCGACCGACCTCACTGAGGCCAGCCAGGAGCACCCACAGGATGATGATGACGGATACCAGTCATACTGCACCATCTGCCGTCCGCAAGGCAAGGCAAGGCAAGGGGATGCTGCTGCTGTGTAGTGCTGCAGTACCGCGTCTGCCAGCAGCATCCAGGAGACATACGATGACAGTGAAAAAAGATGAGAAATGATTTTTCCTGTTGCTTATGCAGAACCAGAAGCTGAAAAACTAGGCGAGAAGGTGACGGCAGCGCGGTAAACAAGAGTGATGAGGATATGGACACAGACTTCTCTCAAAGCATGGGCCTTGGAAATGAGGACATCATGGTGTTAATGGGGCAGGTTCATGCCATGGAACGCCGATTCTGGGCCCAGGAAACAAGCACAGACTGGTGGGACCACATAGTGTTACATGTCTGGGACTATTCCAAGTGGCTCCAAAACTTTTGCATGTGTAAGGGCACTTTCATGGAACTTTGTGACTTGCTTTCCCCTGCCCTGAACCGCAAGAATACTAAGATCAGAGCAGCCCTCACAGTTCACAACACCAGACAGCTACCGGTCAGTCGGGAATCAGTTTGGAGTGGGCAAATCTATTGTGGGGATTGCTGTCATGCAAGTAGCCAACGCAATAACTGAGCTGCTGCTGTCAAAGGTAGTGACTCTGGGTTATGTGCAGGCCATAATAGATGGTTTTGCTGCAATGGGATTCCCTGACTGTGGTGGGGCGATAGACGGAACGCATATCTCTATCTTGGCACCGGACCACCAAGGCAGCCAGTACATAAACCGCAAGGGATACTTTTCAATGGTGCTGCAAGCATTGGTGGATCACAAGGGACGTTTCACCAACATCAACGTGGGATGGCCGGGAAGGGTGCATGACACTCACATCTTCAGGAACTCTGGTCAGTTTAAATGGCTGCAGGAAGGGACTTACTTCCCAGACCAGAAAATAACCATTGGGGATGTTGAAATGCCTATAGTTATCCTAGGGGACCCAGCCTACCCCTTAATGCCATGTCTCATGAACCCATACACAGGCACTCTGGACAGTAGACAGGAGCTGTTCAACTATAGGCTGAGCAAGTGCAGAATGGTGGTAGAATGTGCATTTGGACGTTTGAAGGGTCGCTGGCACAGTTTACTGACTCGCTCAGACCTCAGCGAAACCAATATCCTCATTGTTATTGCTGCTTGCTGTGTGCTCCATAATCTCTGTGAGAGTAAGGGGAAGACATTTATAGTGTGGTGGAAGGTTGAGGCAAATCGCCTGGCGACCGATTACGCACAGCCAGACACAGGGGCAATTAGAAGAGCATATCAGGAAGCGCTGCACATCAGAGAAGCTTTGAAAATCAGTTTCATGACTGGCCAGGGTACCGTGTGACAGTTCTATTTGTTTCTCCTTGATGAAAACCCGCCCCCTTGGTTGACTCTAATTCCCTGTAAGCCAGTCGCCCTCCCTCCTTCGATCACAGCTTGGAAATAAAGTCACTATCATTTAAAAACCATGTATTCTTTATTATTTGATTAAAAAAATAGGTGGCCTGGGTGGGGTGTGGGAGGAGGGGAGGAGGGAAGGAAAAGGCCACTTCAATACTTGTTGAATGACAGCCTTCTGTCCACTGGGGTGGAGTGGTTGGGTGCCTGGAGCCCACCCCTGCACGTTCTTGGGCATCTGGGTGAGGAGGTAGCTATGGAACATGGAGAGGAGGGAGGGCGGTTAAACAGGGGCTGCAGCGGCAGTCTCTCCAGCTGACATTCCTCAACCTCCACCAGACGCTGGATCATGTCCGTTTGTCCCCGCAGTAGCCCCAGCATTGCTTTGTGCATCTTCTGATCTTCCTGCCGCAACCTCTCCGTACGTTCACTGGCCGCTTTCCTGTCCTGTGCTATTGTGTCCCTCCACCCTTTCTGCTGAGCTCTTTCAGTGCGGGACGCCTGCATGAGCACAGAGAACATTTAATCGCGCATCCGTTTTTTTCGCCGCCTTATCTGAGATAGCCTTTGGATCGGAGGAGGGAGGCTTGAAACATTTGCAGCTGCGGGAGGAAAAAGAGGGAGAGAAGTATTTTAAAACATACATTTTACAGAACAGTGAGTATACTCTTCCATGGTGAACAACACTATTCACATTACATAGCACATGTGATTTCAGTACAAGGTCATTTTTTGCATCTTATATTGAGTGCCTGCGGCTTTGGTGTTAGAGATCAAACACGCCAGGCAACAGAATTTGGCTTGCAGATGGCTATGGTAAGCCATAGTCTTTCGGTTTCTGCAACCTTCATAACAGCAGCGCCCTCCTTTCCCATACCAAGCAAAGCCCATTGAGTTGTCCATTTAGGACTGCGGTTTTCATGTTAACGTGCAGCAGCAGACACCAAACTAACCTCCACATCCTTTTCTCTGGGATGGCTGCTTTAACCCTCCCCCCCACCACACCGCGTGGCTGGTATCAGGGAAGATCCCTGCTAGCCAAACGCGAACAGCTCAGCGCCAATGCCCCCCACCCCACTCTTGACTAACTGTGGGGAGGATTTCTTTTCAGCCACAGGCAAACAGCCCAGTAGGAATGACAACCTATGAATGTCCCCTTAATTAAATTCTCATATTTCAACTAGGTTACCATGAACGATATCACACTCCTGAGGATAACACAGAGAGATAAAGAATGGATGTTGCTTGAATTCGAGCAAACACTGGGACCATACGCTGCCAGGCTTTTGTCATGCAATGATACCAGATTACTTGCTACTAGCATGGGGTGGTCAAGTGTCCTACCATGGAGGACGGAATAAGGCTGCTCTCCCCAGAAACCTTCTGCAAAGGCTTTTGGAGTACCTCCAGGAGAGCTTCATGGAGATATCCCTGGAGGATTTCCGGTCCATCCCCAGACACGTTAACAGACTTTTCCAGTAGCTGTACTGGCATGAATGCATCCCAAGTCCTCAGGGCAAATTAATCATTAAAAAATGCTTGCTTTTAAACCATGTTTTATATTTACAAAGGTACACTCACCAGAGGTCCCTTCTATGGCTTCGTGGTCCGGGATACCGCTTTGGGAGGGTTGGGAGGGTATTTCAGTCAGGGTGAGAAAAAGATCCTGGCTGTCAGGGATAACAGTGTGCTATGTGCTCTCCTCAACCTCGTTGTCCTCCTCCTCCTCCTCCTCCTCATCATCATCATCTTTCCCATCTGCAAAATCCTCAGGCATAGTGACTGAGAGTACCCCATCATGAGACAGGGGTGAGGTAGTGGTGGCGGTCCCCCCTAGAATTGCCTGCAGCTAAGTGTAGAAGCGGCATGTCTGCGACTCTCTCCCGGAGTGTCTGTTTGATTCTTTGGCTTTCTGGTACGCTTGTCTCAGCGCCTTAAGTTTCACACGGCACTGTGTTGAGTCCCTGTTGTGGCCTCTGTCCATCATGGCCTTGGAGATTTTTTCAAATGTTTTGGCATTACATCTTTTGGAACGGAGTTCTGATAGCATGGATTCATCTCCCCATACAGCGATCAAATCCAGTACCTCCTGTATGGTCCATGCTGGAGCTCTTTTTCGATTCTGGGACTGCATGGGCACCTGTGCTGATGAGCTCTGCATGATCATCTGTGCTGATCAGCTCTCCATGCTGGGCAAACAGGAAATGAAATTCAAAAGTTTGCAGGGCTTTTCCTGTTTACCTGGCCAGTGCATCTGAGTTCAGAGTGCTATCCAGAGCGGTCACAATGGTGCACTGTGGGATAGCTGCCGGAGGCCAATACCATCGAATTGCATCCACACTAACTCTAATTCAAACCGGCAATGTCGATTTCAGCGCTACTCCCCTCGTCGGGGAAGAGTACAGAAATCGATTTTAAGAGCCCTTTATGTCAACAAAAATGGTTTTGTTGTGTGAACGGGTGCAGGGTTAATTTGATTTAATGCTGTTAAATTCGACCTAAACTCGTAATGTAGACCAGGCCTTAGTTACAAGTTGCCACACAGCTCTTTGTAAGCAATCACATTTATTCTTAAGGTAAAAGCATTACAGAGAACAGAGAAAACATGTAAAAAATATTAAAATTTCCTAAACACGTGCTAAAAGATTTCCAGGGGTTACCCATCAATCTCATGGGGCCCTACTGGGACAGTTTTTCCAACCCTTCTGCAAAGACGAAGACAAAAGATCCTGTCCATTTGCTGGATCAGAAAAAAGATCCTGAGTCAGTTTAAACCAAGCCTTTTTCAGCCAAAATCCATTTCTTTGCCCGTTGTTCTCTGGAAAATCCTGTTTGAATCAGTATATGCAACCTCTTGAGGCGGTGGTACCTCTCTGGAGATGTTTAAAACCTAAGTGATTTACCTTACTCTCTCCTTTCCCTACCATTTTAGTTTCTGCAGGAGCTGTGGTAACCCTCCCCCATGGAGTAGAACACAATCATACATGCAGTCCCTGACCCACAGTGATACATAAATATAATACAACATCTTCCCCCAAAGATACTGCACATGGTTGCAAGATCTATCACAATCCACAGCTGTGCTATACAGTCTATGGCTACCTTTTACAGAGCCCACAAGAAAAAGCAATATTTTAATAATTGATTTTATCAGTCACCAATATATTTTAGCTTCAGTAAAGAGACAAACCATGCTGTAAATATGCAAAGTGGGTGGCAGTAGGAGGGAAAACTAATTTAGAAGCCAACATATCATTCCATTTGCACAAGGTAAGTACATTTTGCCAAGAAAAATACTTATTTACAAGGACAACCCCACAGGGGGCTAAGGACTACATTAGAAACCCCATAATTTTGTTATAAATCTATCAAGCTACAGAAGTTTTATAATATTTAATTTAACCACTTAAAAATCAAAGCAGAAAAATGACTATAACTAATGCTCACTGACCTCCAAAGGGGCACAGGTTGGTTATGGTTCAGTTTTGCATCCAAAAGTATTAGTGATTATTATGAAATTATCTGAATTGTCAAAATGTTTTGCTGGCTCATGCACCTCTTCCTCATTCTTCTCAGAAAGTCTTGAATAGCTGGTTCCTCAACACAAATTCCTTCTCTGAGAAAGGCACCATGAATCTCTCCCGCCCTGCACACATAACTGCAGCTCTCCTCCCTACCTACTGAGACACTTTCTCAAGGTGTCCAGGACTTTGAATTACCTTGTTCCCCCCAACCCCCTCCTTCCTCTAATACAGTGTTTCCCAAACTTGGGACGCCACTTGTGTAGGGAAAACCCCTGGCAGGACGGGCCAGTTTGTTCACCTGCCCTGTCTGCAGGTCCGGCCGATCGCGGCTCCCACTGGCAGCGGTTCACTGCTCCAGGCTAATGGAAGCTGCTGAAAGTGGCGCAGGCCGAGGGACATACTGGCCGCTGCTTCCATACTTTTTTAACTTGATGGCAAGAATGCTGTGGGAGACGATATCAAAAGCTCTGCTAAAGTCAAGATATATCACATCCACCACTTTCCCCATATTTGCAGAGCCAGTTATCTCATCATAGAAGGCAATCAGATTGGTCAGGCATGACTTGCCCTTGGTGAATCCATGTCGACTGTTCCTGATCACCTTCCTCTCCTCCAAGTGCTTCAAAATGGATTCCTCCAGGACCTGCTCCATAATTTTGCCAGGGACTGAAGTGAGGCTGACAGGTCTGTAGTTCCTCGAGTTCTCTTTCTTCCCTTTTTAAAATATGGGCACTATATTTGCTTTTTCCAATTGTCCGGGATCTCCTGCCACGAGTTTTCAAAGATAATGGCCAATGGCTCTGCAATCACATCAGCCATCTCCTTCAGCACCCTCAGATGCATTAGATCTGGACCCATGGACTTGTACATGTCCAGCTTTTCTAAATAGTCTTTCACTACGGAGGGCTGCTCACCTCCTCCCCATACTGTGTTGCTCAGTGCAGCAGTCTGGGAGCTGACCTGTGAAGACCAGCGCAAAAAAAGCATTGAGTACTTCACAGCTTTTTTCACATCATCTGTCACTATGTTGCCTCCCACATTCAGTAAGAGTCCCACACTTTCCTTGACCTTCTTGTTGTTGTTTTTTGTTGTTGAAGCTGTTTCTCTTTGAGTGACCTCCAGCATCCCTCACCCATACAAGAGGTGGCCATCATGAGCCCTGTAACTCTATGCCTTATGAAGAGTGGCTGGCTCATCCTTGCCCTCCCAGTTTTTGCTTATTTATGGACAAAATGAGGGGCAGCTTCTGACTTCTAAGCCCCCCATCCTCCACTCAACACAAGCCAACTTGGAGTAGAGAGAAAATATTGCAAACAATACTTTTTAGTGTGATGTTGACTTCTAGAAAAAGTGCAAACACATATATTTGTATTTATGAGAGTGAGGGTTTCTACCTTCCACAAAACCCTGGATGCTTCGTGGGGCCAAGTCAACTGTTCATAGTGTAATGAGCTTTCTCTCCTCTATTAGCTGTTTTGTAAGTGTGTGTGCTTTGACGCAGAGGGGAATGGGAATTGAAACTGTGAATTTTTGGATTGTTCTACAATGTGATCTTGCTTCATTCCTTTAGGTACCTCAATATTACAATATAGGAGGTCTCCATAATCCGACAAAGTAGCAAATTCCAAATCAACAAGAGACTTTTAAAGCAACATCAATAATATGCAAACATTATCCATGTGTGGTGAATAGAGCTGGGTGGATACAGAGAGAGAGAAACATATATGTTTCTGAATAATACCCAAAGGTTTGCATTCTTTGCATTTCTACCTCTATTTTACACTATTAGGGTGACACCGCCAACCTTGCAGAGGGATAGCACAAGCAGCCTTATGCCTCACTTAAACTCTCGGAATAGGTCTTAAGGGATACTTCAGTAGTGCCTATATGGTAATGTGACCGTATTTTCAAAATTTACAAATAGCTTTGTAATAAACTTTTTAAACTGGAGAAGGTTTGAGTGTTCCAAAATAGTTAGTCTCAGGCAGACTGCCAAGAGCTACAAAAGGATCTCTCAAAACTGTGTGACTGGGCAAAAAAATGGCAGATGAAATTCAGTGTTGATAAATGCAAAGTAATGCACATTGGAAAACATAATCCCAACTATACATATAAAATGATGGGGTCTAAATTAGCTGTTACCACTCAAGAAAGAGACCTTGGAGTCATTGTGGATAGTTCTTTGAAAACATCCACTCAATGTGCCACAACAGTCAAAAAAGCAAACAGAATGTTGGGAATCCTTAAGAAAGAGATAGATAATAAGAAGAAAATATCATGTTGCCTCTATATAAATCGATGGTATGCCAACATCTTGAATACTGTGTGCCGATGTGGTCGGCCCATCTAAAAAAAAACACATATATTGGAATTGGAAAAGATTCAGAAAAGGGCAATAAAAATGATTAGGGTTATGGAACGGCTTCCATATGAAGAGAGATTAATAAGACTGGGACTTTTTCAGCTTGGAAGAGAGGCGACTAAGGAGGGATATGATTGAAATCTATAAAATCATGACTGGTGTGGATAATGTAAATAAGGAATGTTATTTACTCCTTCTCATGTAACACAAGAACTAGGGGTCACCAAATGAAATTAAAAGGCAGCAGGTTTAAAACAAACAAAAGGAAGCATTTTTTCACACAATGCACAGTCAGTCTGTGGAACTCTTTACTAGAGGATGTTGTGAAGGCCAAGACTATAACAGGATTCAAAAAAGAACTAGATCAGTTCATGGAGGGTAGGTCCGTCAATGGCTATTAGCCAGGATGGGCAGGGATGGTGTCCCTAGCCTCTGTTTCCCAGAAGCTGGGAATGGGCGACAGGGGATGGATCACTTGATAATTACCTGTTCTGTTCATTCCCTCTGGGGCACCTGGCATTGGCCACTGTCGGAAGACAGGCTACTGGGCTAGATGGACCTTTGGTTTGACACAATATGGCTGCTCTTATGTTCCACATCCTGTCTGCTTTGATCTGCTTGGCCTGCATCAGAAAAGTTCCACCTGGAGCTGGCGAACAGACCAAAGGAAGGCTGAGGTTGTTGCCTTCCTGTGTTTTTAAATATTTGGTCTTCATGGAGTCACAGTTTCAGGTTTACACATAGTTGCTTCAGCCCTCCTTCCTCAAGGTAGATAGACTGAGTTCCATACAGGGATTATGTTGTAGATGATTCAGGCAAGCTCTTCTGTTCCTGTCTTCCTTCCTTTCTTTGGTTCTGATGACCATAGAGAGGAGGGAAGTGAGGGACAGAGGGATTGCCAAGAAAAAAACCCCTACTTTCCCCCAAAAGGCCACAAGCTGGGGGTTTCCACTGACTAAACTTTGCCCTCAACTCATTGGACTCCTATTGATATGTTGTGGCCTGACAAGTTATAACAAGCTTGGACCCTGAATAATGGTTAGTATGAAAAACAATCATTGTGTGATGAGAATGAAACAGTGGCATACAAAAACATTCTATATTTGGTGTAGCAATACTTCAGCAACAAGCATTTCATAGTTTTGAAAAGCCTGAATGATACGATAAAAGAAATGGTTTATCCAAGCAAACCAACAAAACAAATACACAAAGAACAAAGTTCTTAGAACACAGAGGCATCATCCAAAGTCCCAGGACTGTCCTAGTAAAACCTTTATGTATGATTTGCTTATATCCAGGATTTTTGCTGACTGTAGAGGACTGAATATCACCCTATTCCACTTACATTTGGGTGAGCAAGGTTTTATTCATAAGACTGTCAGACTCTAAAGGATGTAAAACACACTGAATTATAATATTCCTTTAATTGAATGGGGGAGGACAGATATTGTGAGGATTAATTAGTTCATATTTAGACCCTGTTTTGAATACATAAGGTGTTGCCTCTTTATCATCAAGAGGTGCTACAACTGCTCAGAACTTTTTCTTTTAAAATATTGTTTGAGGAAAAATTGAATGCATTATTCAACAAAACTGATCTGATGTGGTTATTTTTCTGTTTTCTGACCAGCTATACAATTTTGTGGGAAAACTTTTGAATTAAAACTAGAAAAAATCTTTCCATTATTAAAAGTTGTGGATTTTTTTAACCTGCTCTATTATGAGCAGATTGGAGCATAAAAATCCATCCCTGTATCCAAGTAGTAGTACCATTTACAGACCCCAGAGTTGGGTGGGATATGCTGTGTCTATATTCTTTAAGAAAAAGTATTAAGAGATTATAGGAAAGGCATTTTCTAGAAAGAGAGAAACAAACAGGAATAAAATGAGAGATAAGGCACAATATACAAGAGCAATTATGCTTTTGGACTCTAGTGGAAGGGTTAGCTTAGTGAACTAAGCATCACGGTTTTTAAATATTTAGTCTCCTTGGAGTCACAGGTTCAGGTTTACACATGGCTGCTTCAACCCTCCTTCCTCAAGGTAGATAGATTGAGTTCCATGCAGGAGTTATGTTGTAGATTATTCAGACAAGATCTTAAAAACTGAAAGTCCTTTCGCTCATGTGGAAAGCCCAGGATATATTTAATAAGAGTAGTGGTTTGCCCTACAAAATTTTCTTTCCTCTCACTATCATGCAAAGACATGCATTGGCTATATGCTGCCATGCACCCTAGGGACTGCTATATGTATGTAATTATCTGGCAATACCAAAAGAAAGACAGGAGACCCTTGATATGGTTTTAATCAGGCCAAAACTTTATTATTAGATGTCTGAGACTAGCCAGCAGATAAAGCGGACAGTGCAGGTAACTCCATGTTCATTCAATAACTACCTGGGTGACTTCTGCCAGTCCCCCCTCTTTTTTCATCCAGGTCCCCAAGTCAACCCATTGCTGGGACCTTACCAAGATAGGAGGGTTAAGGTAGACTATAAGAAAGGGGGGTTATCTGCCTGCCATATCATTCATAGGAGCCCTGAATCCTCCTCCCATTCCATTCCTTTATCTACTGCTCCTCTTTAAGTCCTTTACCAGGCCATTTATGTGGTCACTTTATAGCTTCCCTATGGAGTACCTGCACTAGACATCTGCCCCACACTTACATAATGAGTTGCACATATAGCCTATCTCCCTTCATGCCTCACATCTACAAAGCCCTCCCTGAACTTGCTGTGGGGAAGGGGAAAAGCCACTCCTCCACTTAGGCCAATCTGGTGGTGAGGGAATAATTCCTTCCCAGCCCCTTTTAAAGGGGCGCCCTAGCACAATGCCCACAGCAGGTCCTGACCGAACCTGATATTTTGCCACCTAAAGGGGAGAGAGGATGGGAGCTGCCTTGCTAGCTCCATGGAAAGGGGTTTCTCCCACCCAGGCTTGCTCCTTCTCAATCCTTCTGTTCCCAGGGGATGAGTCAGCATCACTATATTGACCCATTCTCCACTTTTGCAGCAGCTTCTAACCTCTCTGCCCCCCTTTTCCCATGAAGAGCACTCTTCCCTTTCCCTCAGCCAACCAGACAACATCCCCCGTTTAAAGGTGCGGTTCAGTCATTTGTATCAGCATTAAAGGTTTTATGTAAATATATTATTAAAGTATACACTATTTAATTGGGGCATGCTGTGTCAGTACAGCTGCTTTATTCAGCTGTCTCCTGGGAAACTGATTTAGCCTACTGATAGTGAATGGTAATATGGAAATAACCACTGCTTAATCAAGACAGTAATTAGCATAATTTCTGTTTAACTGAACTAAATTTGACTAGTGTCAAGTAGTAAAATACTGATTAACCTCTAAATTCTATTGATGACTGGTTCTCCAAAGACACAGAATAATTATATCAATAAATGACAAATGTTTAGTTCCAAATTTTGTTTGATTGAGCAATTAAAGTACAACATAAATATGGCATATATAGATATATTTCCTATTTTCCTATGCAATATTAAATTGCATATAATATATATGTAACAATGTTTGCTTTTAAATTGCTTGACACAAGTTGACATAGGTGAAGATGTGATTTTAGCAATAGTTTTTACTAGGTGTGGTGTTGTTGCACCATAGTGAAAGGGTATTGAAAGTTAGGATTGTGTCATTCTGGTATTCTCCATTCTTGAATTAATTCAACACTAGGATTAGAAAATTTAGGTTGTGACGATGGCTCACACAATGGTTCCTCTTGCTCCTTTTTATAACATTTAATATTAGCTAGAAAGTAGAAATAGCCCTATTAATAAGTGCTTTGATAAATCATGGAATGCCTATCCATGCAGAAACTTAACTGTATTAGAAATGATGGCAATGCTAAATATCTTAAACTGTTATTCATTTATTAAAAACAGGGAAGACATGAGATATTTATACACTAAATCCTCTTAATTTGTCATCTGATTAGTGTAATTGCCTACCTCTGTCTCTGCATCAGCTTGGACCCCGCAGCAGTCCTTCAGGCACCCTCTCCACTCCCTGGAAATGGGTTTCCACTGGAATCATGGTACCAGGTCTGCCTCTTGATTCCAACTGCCCACTGTTGGTTCACTCTACCACAACAATAATACAGCCCCAAGCTGCCTTGTTTATTTTGGCAAATGCTTATTATGCCAGAAGGGAGATGATGCATACCCTCCCTTATCCTGTCCACTTCTCCTTCTGACTCACTGAGTGCAGACACAGGTTAGGTTAGGCCCATTTGTAAGTCTGTGTAATGCTGCTGACCTTGCTACTGCATGTATTGTACCTTTTGTGAATTAAAAAGAGCCTTGCAATCTCTAGAGCTGTCAATCCAGCATCGTTCACAAATGTTACATTTACTCAATCAATATCAAAAACACTTGATGTGATAGATGTAAGAACTGGAGATATCACTCTGTCTACAAGTGATTGCTATAAACTCCACACAACTGGAAATAGAACATAGAGAAAAAATATGGATGCACTTTGTATTTGTGTGTGCACTCAAAAGCACCATACTGGAATCACATACATAAAATTAAAGGGTAAAAATATGATACTTCAGTCTCCAAACTTTTATTCCCTGCAGGCTTTAAATGAAACACTCCTACAAATAGAAATTTACCCCCTTTTGATTAAGTATGCCCATTTTCATGTGCATTTGAAGAAAAGTGCTGTTGAATACTATAGGTGTGCAAACTTCTCCATGACCTTTTCCATCTACTTTTGCAAAATCTATTTCCTGTATATACCGAGGCCTCAGCCCTGTAAATGTATCATCACAAGTGGACACTTGAAGTATAAGGGCCATAGATATAAAATCTACAGAAACACTACAAAGATTTTACTCCTCTGCATCCATCTGCTAGCAGAAATAACAACTACCCTATCAATGTAGCTGAGGTGAAAATTAGGAATTTCACACATGAATGTATGCCTGCAGATCAAGAGTTTTCATCAAATTTTGTGAACATTTGAAATGTGTCTAATTTGTGTTGCAGAATAAAGTGTTTGCCTATGAAAATTAATGACAATATTTCAACTGAGATTGGAGAGAGAGGTACTTATGAGAAAAGAAAAGAATTTGTGAAGATACCATATCTTCTGGTTTTGATGAACTGTGCAGGGGAAAATGTCAGCTTTGCACTGGTTCCGGTTGTGTAGTCACAGTGTAAAATTTGTATAAAATAGTATTAATTTGATCTGGTAGTGTTTTACATCCATTTTGCACTGGAATAAATGACTATGTAAGGTGCTAGGCACTGGAGAATCAGACCCAATATTTGTAACTGAAAAATAATATTCTGTAGTGAATAATGAAAGGTGTCAATAATTCCAAGATGAAATGTTACTTGATTCTCACGTTCATCTAAAGGAATCCTCAAAAGCTAGAGCTCAGTGTCTCTTAATGGATTACTGAGTAGAAGCTACATTTCCCCCCATGATATTTTGAATTGCCTTTCATGTATGACTAATATATGAATCAACATCCAGGTTTCATCTATTCTCTCTCCCTTTGTGTGCACACTTTAGAGAGTGACCTTTGCAAACAGTGGCTCAGAATATAAATGGGTACTGACTTTCAAAGCTTTCCACAAAGTTAGCACAGTCAGAGAATATGCTGCTATGAAATTAACAGTTCTGCCAGATGGTTTGTCCCTGCAAGCTCTGCAATAATTACAATAACCTCATCCTATTTCTGGGCTTTCATCACCTTGAATATTTTTATTACAGTTGTGAAGACATCTTTAAACATTTCACCTCAAAGAATGAAATTTCCATTGGGGTGAGAAATTCTATCAAAAAATTGCAAATTGAAGAAATGAATCATATCAAATTAATTATATGTTTTAGTTTCCTTGCCACCAGTTAATCCATGCTGGTAGGACTGGAAATATAGTGAATGGCTCAGGAGAAATTTTGACATCCCCAAATTTGGGACTTGCACTGGCTATACAGTACATTACAACTTTTTGAGTCCATTCATGCTGTCATTACACTCAGTGACAAAAGTCCCACTGACTCCAATGGGAGAAGGATCAGAATTCCTGTTTTGTCAGTCATCCTTCGTACAAGCACTATCCCGTAAGTAGGTTGCTGTCAGTCTCGCAATACAATATTTCATTATAATTATCACAGATATGCCCTAAATACATATCCAATGAAGACTGTTTAAAAAGTACTATCAGTGGGATCTCATTTCACGCCCCATCCTTTGGAATAGGTAATACAAGTCATTGTTCATTCAGCTTTTCAATGTCATAAAACAAATATGTGAAGCAGGGATGATGATCATAATGTATCCATGTGATGAAGCACACACAGTATTGTACAAAGGAAGGAAGCCCTAGTGGTTATAGATGTAGCCTCTGATTCTGGAGGCCCAGGTTCTGTCACTGCTGTGTCACAGACCTCCTGTGTAACCCTGAGCAAGTCATTTAGTCTCTCCGTGTCACATCTTCCCCATCTGTAAAATATGGATGATAGCACTTCACTACCTCACAGGCTGTTGTGAATATAAATACATTAAAGACTAGTCACATACTACAGTAAGGGGGACCATACAAGTACCTTAGATAGATGATACAAAAAAGAGAATTAAAGGGACACTACAGACTTGAAATACAGTCATTTAAAAAAAAAGTTATAAGTAATTCCCAGCACCTATTCCTAGATCTGCTTGCTGGGTTTTTAAGTATTCAGAATTACATTTTCCTATTTTTAATTTTTTTGTCTCCCCTGTTGCTTGTGTGAAAATATGCTGTGAAGCTAGAAAAGGGAATTTTCAACTCTTATTGAAATCAATGAGACTTTTTCCATTGACTTCTATGGCAGCTGGCTCAGGCCCTAATTGCTTTTACAGGGAAAAAGGCAGAACTCAAACTGCTGTTAAAGAGCAAAGTACACAAGCACCAAAATTGCAGAAAAATATTTTTTTTCTAATCTCTTTTAGCTGTAGTAATTTTAAGTGTTAATTCTAGCAAAAGCTGGTAAAAAAAATCAGATAACAATAAAATTTTAAGTGAATGATGACCCTCTAAATATCACTATATTACATGCACTCATTCAAAGATTACAGTTTGCCATTTAGCTGCAAAGTAGTTTAAAGCCATACGAACAGCTCATCAATTAACAGATACAATACTGCCTTCTTATATAGAATATTTTGTTTCATTCCCATCTGACTGAGTTCACTGTACATTGGATCATTTCAGCCTAGCTGCAGGTTGCTAGATGGATAAGTAACAACCATCTCATAGATTCAGTTTTATACATCAGCTGAATGTAACCATATGAAGAAAATTCAGGTTCACCCATCAGAAACCTTCAGACAATGTTTTAGGGACTTTTTGGCTTACTAAGCAACATAAACCTACAGCTTTTTTTCTATGAAACAATGTTGCAATGGAATTCTCATCTCCCACTAGCTAGTTTGCAGGATAAACTAGACAAAGAACATCATGGTTAGCTGGTGACCTGGTGGGATGCTGCTGCCAGTGGGAGCCAGTTGAGGTCACTCAATTAGGGTGAACTGCAAACAGAACAGGGCAGACAAACCCCAAAAGCTGGTGGATATTCTAATACTTAGATTTACCAAGCCAGCACAAAACAGCTTCTATAGTCCCTCACTGGTTACTCAGAAGTTCAAACAATGCAGTTCCCTGAAAGTGCCCAGCCTCAGGCTTCCATCCAGACACACATGTCAGATATGATGATTACTGAAAAGCTTATCTCATCATATAAAAGAAAGGTTCTTCCAATCCCAAAGGATCAGCCACATACCCAGGTCCAATTATAACTTAGATCTGACCCAAAATACACGCTTAGAGCCAATTCTTATTGCCTAAGCTAACATTTATTTAAAAAGAAAAGAGAGAGTGATAGTTAAAAGATCAATATACATACAGAATTGAATTCAATTCTTGAGGTTCAGATACATAGCAGAGATATGTTTGTAGTTGCCAAAAGTCCTTTTAGACATAGTCCATAGGTTATAGTCCAATGTCCATATCAGGGTGAGTCCAGTCAGTGACTGGGGATCTCAATCCTTGTGGCTTAAGGTTTCCCCCTCTTGAAACCCAAAGCAGATCTGAGATGAAGAAGGATCGTGTCCCAGGGTTCTTATACATTTCCAGCAGCCTTTTGGCTTGAGAAAACAATAGGCTTAACTCTCCTTCTCCCAAACATCCTGCCAATTAGCACAAGGTAATTTATCCATTAAAAAGTTCAGATACAGGTTACCACACCCTTCAAAGAGACACATAGACAATAATACTATTTCAATCAAGTATCTTCCTAAATGTTAATATTCCCTTTTTGATCTTTGAATCAAAGCTATAGCAATAGATAAGACTTGTTTGCTTACATGACAAGACCTGAGCAAACATCTACCCTTTTGTCTCTAGCAATGCAGACTTGCATTTCAAAGCTCTATTCATTTACATATCTTCCTAACAAGTCTCTAAAGTTCGACCATGGGTTAGGTCAGTCTGTGAGTTAATTAACTCTTTCTGGCCCTATGACACCTTTCAATGAGATATTATATTACACTCGTAAGGTAACACCTGGCCATTGGGGGAAGTTAGCCCTCAGCTCTTCCCCTTGTACCAAGGCCCCACTCCTCCCCTTCTGCCCCCTTTCCCTGCAGGAACCCAGAGCACCCCCACCATGGCTCCTGGCCCCAGCTCTGGGTGGCCGGGGAGAAAGATCCCAGCTCCGGTTCCCCAGGAGGTGCAGCTGCAGCACCCCCAGCCCCAGTGCAGTGGGCAGCACAACACCAGCTGCCCTGAGTCCCTGCAGGAGGCAGGCCAGCCAGCCTGAGCCAGCCAGAGCAGAACGCTGGGAACTGCAGGAGGGGGCCTAGCCTGGGGGCGGACCATGGGCAGGGCCACGCTAAGCTGTTTGGGGAGGCACAGCCTCCCTCGGCCTATGATACCCACTGCCCGTGGAGGACATGAGAGAACAGAAACTGGATGTGTCTGAATAGTCAGTTCTAGTGTAGGCAGGCACGTCTAGGAAGGCTTTGGTTGCATTTCAAAATTTCTTGAATTTCACAGAATCATAGAACTGGAAGGGACTTGACAGGTCATCTAGTCCAGTCCCCTGCGCCCATGGCAGGACTAATTATTATCTAGACCATCCCTAACAGGTCTTTGTGTAACCTGATCTTAAAAGTCTCCAAAGAAGGAGATTCCACAACCTCCCTAGGCAATTTTATTCCAGTGCTTAACCAACTTGACAGGAAGTCTTCCCTAATGTCCAACCTAAACTGCCCTTGCTGCAATTTAGGTCCATTGCTTCTTGTCCTAGCCTCAGAGGCTAAGGAGAACAATTTTTTCCTCTCCTGCTTGTAACAACCTTTTATGAACTCGAAAACTATCATGTCCCCCTGCAACACCCTCCTCTCTGCAGGCATCTCTTCTCCAGACTAAGCAAGCCCAGTTTTTTTCAATATTCCATTAGAGGTCATGTTTTTTAGACCTTTAATAATTTTTGTTGCTTTTCTCTGGACTTTCTCCAATTTGTCCACAATTTAAAGTGATACGGTCTTGCCTCATTAAGTCAGATGTCCTGATACTTCCATGATGTTTTTGTTGCAGGATGGTGCTGAACTAAACTTATTCCAGTGAAGATGAGCAGTGTATATTGAGCAGTTGCCAAATCTATGAACAAAAACAGCTGAGAGAGCAAAGGCTGCATCACAAGTAGGCTGTGAACTGAAGAGGTGTATGAAGAAAATGCTGGAGACCCCCCCAACAACTGAGAGGGCTAAAGAATTAATTGAGAATTGGGATCAGGAAGATCTCACACTGAAGTACTAGGAGAAAGAGGCACTGATATCTAGAAACAAATAGGAAGCCACCAAAACCTGCCAAGTGCTGCTCTATAATGCTGTCTTTTAATATTGTCTATCAGTCTATTTGTCAACCACATACTACACTAGCTGAAGTTCCAAGTGGCCTTTTAACCCCATTTAGAACCCATTTCACGTATCCAGGGATCACAAAGGTATTGAGAACTGTTTTGAAGTCTGAATTTGAAAATGGTATAGACATGTCGTCAGAGTTAGAAGGGAAATTGCACTTTTGATCACTACATATCCAGAGAAACCATGAGGAGGGATCCAAAAGCATTCCAAAATGGAACCTCTCTGATTCTGTCTTAATTGTAGATGTACCTGTGACAAATATTGCAACCCACTGCAGTTTCGTTGGGGTCCATTGTTTAAAAGGAATGGTTTATGTCTGACTGAGTTCTGCTACCACAGGGCTAGTACAGATCTTCTAAGAACTAAAAACAGTGGGTGATGATTAATGCAAATCAGCCAGGCTAACCCCCCAGAGAGGCACTCCTTTCTGAGGAGGCTTAGATATACTAGTTCAGATTAGATTCTCCAGGGATCAACAGACTCAGAAAGGACTTTTGGATAAATAGGCTGAGTTTAAACTGACTCAAGGCGTTCTTTCTGAGCCAGCCAACAGACAGGACCTTCTGTCCAAAAAGGTCCCCAATCCTTGCACGAGGGCCCATAAGGCTGATGGGTATCTTCTGGCAAGCTGTTAGCATGTATGTAGGACTTCTTATTGTTTTAATATGTTTTCTCTGTAATGCTTTCACCTTAAGATTAAATGTTCTTGCTTACAAAGACAATTACACTGTTCACAGCATTCAAAGAGAGAGCAAAGCACAGACACTGGCCTGTTTTGGCAGTCTGATTTGCTGGGGATAGCATAGTGTAGGCAGGGAACCATACAGCCTAGAAAAAAAACGGTCAGGAGGGAGTGAGGAGAGGGTCCTCCCCCATGCCAGTGAGAGAAAATGGCTGGGACCTGCAAACCTAGTAAACCACAGAGGGGGAATACAGGTGTAGCTGCTTGAAGTATGACTGTACAGTTGAACTTCCCTGACAGAGGTCAGTTATACATATTCATCATCAGGCACTGAAAGAAACACAAGTCTGTGTACAAGTGGCAGAACTGCTGAAATTGTGATGGTAATGGGCTAATCAAATTCACTAGTTGTATCTACTCTCTAAAAATGATTTATTTTTAGAACTCATGTCCCAGCATCCCCCAACAATGCAGATATCATTTACATTTTAGCCATTGACAATCTCTTCTAGATGCCATGGAAAACCAATTTATGATCTGTCCTGAGTGTTAATATACATCTGAGCACATTAGTAAAACAAATTTAAGACTCTCATGGTGGAAATACCTTATCCTAAGCAGCTGATGGACATTTGTGATGTACTTGTGACAAACCTGAGTATTAGCATTCATTACTGTTAGAACTTAGGACTTAAAAAAAATATGGGAGCACTTTAGATGCTTGACAGCAGTTTACAGTACTGCAAAATATGAGACCCATAAGTCAAAACTGAGAGATTTTTTTTTCATCAAACCTGGACCTTAACAGATTACTTAACTCTAAATTTAAGTTTTGGGGCAATAAGAATACCTTTTCAGATAATTAAAAGCATCCTAATGAGTGACTTTTCAATACAATAACTTGAATACAGATGTATTTGTTTTAATCTCTGCATTTAAATGAATTCTTAGCAAAAACTGTATATATTATGCTATGTTTCCCATTCTCTTTCTCAGAAGGCCTAGGGTAATGAATATTTTTACACAGTACAAAAATAGTTCCCATAGAAATTCTGAATCCTTTTTAAACCAGGATTTCTACAGTCAGTCACCTTTCTGAATCACTTGATTGCCCGATAGTACATTTTCTATAAATCCTTTCTAATAGGGCATCAGGGACCACAGTTTACTAGAGAGACTGTCTCATAGTTCACTTCTTCTTCAGTCCTTGATTGCATGGATCACATCTTGCCCTAGACACAATTGTATAACATACATGTAGCAAATACGACAAATTCTTAAATAGAAAAGTAAAAGTATAAAATGCATTTTAAGCCATGTTCTAATTAGTTATAACAGCTAGAAATAAGAAGCCAGCTCCATGTGATCAGCCAGCTTTCTACAGTTCACCACCGAGTGCTCTTGTCAGGACCTCAGTATCAAACTTAGAACCCTAGACAGCATCCCTAGCCTTTGTACCACATTAGTAACACTGAAGTACCAGACTTGACCAGCACTACGGGTCTACAGCTTAACAGCAGCTATGCCCCAAGCCCCTGATTGGCTGGATAGACAGCCTCCCCATTGGATACCTGGAACATATAAAGACCCCAACAGCAAGAGGAAGTTGTCTGAGCAACAGGACATTGCCTACTGGTTGCTACCTAGACTGCCTTGTCTTACCACCCTGCTGTCTTTCCTGATCTTATCTTGCCACCTCACCTGGTGTCATCTACTTATCCCACCAAGCTGCCCCCTTAGATTGGATCTTCCAGCTACTGACCCCTGTGAGAACTCCAACCAATGCCCCAGACTGCCTCTAATTGACCTCCTGTCTAGCTTACCTCCTGCACACCACTTGACTACGGCTCTGGACTGCCCCTAGCCCACTTCAGCCACTGGACATTTCAGTTTGCTCAGACTTCTTAGGTCTCCTCCTATGCTTGTTTTACCTCAGAAGAGCATGAAACCCATTCATATGGCATTACAGGCACCTCATGGGACACTGAGCCCTGGCAGCAGATAACTTGCTTAACAGGCAGAAAACCAAGCCTTACAGACTGCAGTGGACCAGCTTTGGGTGGAAAACCATGCCCTTCAGGAACAGCTCACAGAACTGCAAGCAGGAACACATTCCCAGGCCCCACATCTTACGTTACCTTCTAAATCCAAACCCAAACACACAGTACCTTTATCAGAATGCTGTGACAGGACCAGTGGTGAGTTTTGAGGTTTTGTGGAGGCAGCAGTGCTCTATTTCCTGTTAGGCCCAATGCCTACAGGACGGACCAGGCAAATAGAACTAGCCATCAGCCTTTTAACGAGTGTGACCCTGGCCCTGGTACCCCCTCTGCTAGAGCAGGATCATCCCATACTAGTTGGCAGGGACATCTTTGTGATGACCTTTGTGACAATTTTCAATGACCCTCACTGCAAAGGCTGCCTTACAAAGACTTCCCCAGGCCTCAGAGTCAGCTACAATAAATGAACCCCATTTCTGATTCCTGGCAGTGGATATGGCTTGGAGCGAGCCAGCTCAGCTACACCAATTCCATCTTGATCTCAGTGAGGAACTAAAAGATGAACTTGCCCTCATGGAGCCTCCCATGGGACTCATTTATTCAGCTTTGCATCCAAATCAACATCATATTTAGTGAGTGGTGACTTGAGAGAAGAGGGATTCCACCCCACATCTAGGTCCTGCCAGCAACCCCTGCAAAGGTCCCTTTGTGCAAGCCCATGCAGTCCAACTGGAACTTTCCAAATGGGAATGCTGACATCAAGAAAACGTGTGCTTTTAATGTGGTAGCATGGGCCACAGGATGTCTGTCTGTCCTGCCAAGTCCCTGAACCACATGACTCTGGGAAAACAACCGCACCCAGACTCCATAACAGGGTTGAGCCTGGGCAATACTGTGAAACGCCTCCCCCCCATGAGGACCCCCCAGCAACTCATGCCAGGTGCCTGGCCCCACACCTCAAAGTTGTCCCATACCTACAACTCACTGACTCTGGGGCAGGTGATAACTTCATGGATGCCCCCATGGCTCAAGTACTTGGCCTACCCATACACCCCATGGCCTCTTCTGGTTTAGTTGAGATAGACGATGGGTCGCTGCTCACCTCTGGTCCCATCAAGAAAGAAACTATAGTTTTGGAGGTGATGGTTGGGGAGTACCATGAGCTCCTCCAATTCAGCCTGATCTGGTCTCCACATTTCCCTTTGGTACTTGGAATGCCCTGGTTGGCAAAACATGACCCACATATCTCCTGGCAACAACACACCATGACATTTAACTCTGAGTTCTGCTGGGAAAACTGCCTCCTGACTTCCAAACGCAAGCCCTCAGGTCAGAGGCCTTGACCAAGCTCTGGAAACAGAGAGAGATGCTCACGCAACAGCGCAGGCTTCCCTGCTACGAGGATCAGCCATTACTCTTCCCACAAAGTACCAGAGGTATTTAAAAAACAAAACATAGACACATTGGCTCCACACTGGGAATACAACTACCTGATCAACTTAAAACTTGGAACCCAAATTACATGATCTTAAGGACTACAACCATGAAAATATGGAGAAAGGAAAGTGGAACACCAGATAGAACCTAGCTGGGACCCTGTTCTCTTTGTGAAAAGGATAGGCGTCTCTTCGAGACTATGTATGGACTACCATGCCCTAAATAAAATCGCAGTGCAGAATTGATACTTACTACCCTGATCCCAGAGTTCCTAGTTTAGGTAAGAAGAGCCCAGGTGTTCACCAAGTTAAATCTTGGAGGTTCATACAACCTAATCAAAATCTGGTTAGGGGCCAAGTGGAAAATCGCGAAGGATGGGAGGAATGATGTCAAGACCCCAGCATTAAACCCAGGCCCACAAGGTCTCTAGATAGCATCCCTAGCTTCCACACCATGACAGAAACACTGACCTAGTCCACTTGACCAGTGGCCTTAGTGCTAAGGGTCTATACCTCCAAACACACACACTCCAAGAGCCTGATTGGCTGGACAGAGAGCCTTCTCATTAGATACTAGAAGAATATATAAATCCTAACAGGAAGAGAAAGCTATCTGAGCAATATGCTATTGCCAACTGACTGCCCCCTTACCTGACCTCGCTTACCTATCTCGCCAACCTGCCCCCTCGGATTGGATGCACCAGCTACCAACCTCTGTGAGAACTCTGACCATTGCCCCAGACTGCTTCTAATAGTGATTGATTTCCTGGTTATCATACCACTTGCATACCATTTGACCATGGCTCTGCACTGTAGCCTGCTTCAGCCACTGGCCCTGACTGCTCTGTAGACCATCACAAATGGTCCACAGACCATAGTTTAGAGAGCTGTGCCTTGAAGTGTTCATGAAAAAGTAGGCGAGCCCTCCCTCCATATTAAATTATAGGCAGAAATAATCTCTTATCACATTTTCCAAAGAAATAAACCTCTGCATATGTTCAAGTTTCTTTTTGATGGAGTCAATAAAGCAGGGTTCGCTTTTTTCCTCCTGTAAAGTCTTTATACAAACGATCACAAAAACTTTTATAGAAAGAGAGGTAGAATAAAGAGCAAATGCTTTACAGAACTGGGGACAGTGACTGATACAGAAAATTAGGGGGAAATGACATAGTGTATGGAAAGAGTAAAGTACAAAAGAAAATGTGCTGAAATTTAAAAGCACTGAAAATGCAAGTATTTTTCTGCAGACTAAAGTGAGGGTAGAAAGGAAGGGTGCCATACTGAATAGAGAATTGATTCAATTGTAGGCTAAAGTGAGAAAGGAAGGTTATGGGATGAAATATATTGACAGGAACTAACTCAGTGGGAAGAAGACTCATAGAGTAATGGGGCAGCACAAGTGCATGTGTGACCCCCAACTGAGGAGACTCCTAGGGAAAAGAGAGAGAGGAAGCTAAGATCTGGGGCGGGGAGGGGGAGAGGGATACAGTGTGGGAGTTAGGTGGCTATATTCTAATCTCATTTATTCTACTGTAAATCTACTGGATCAGGTTTTAATCTCTCAGCTGTTGTACAGAGGTAACACTTTCATGGAATTATACTTGTGCAAACCAAGAGTAAAGTAAGAGGAGAATTAGGCCCTTTTATGTCAGTGGAGTTACTGTGGATGTATACTGGAATAAGTACTTGATATTCAAAATTTGAAATTTAAGCTGTTTTGATTGGACATGTATCAGTGAATCCTGACTGGATGAATACCAAGTTGATTCAGGTTTCCAGTGCGCGTGACTATAATTTAGAAACTCACTTTCTGAAAGTGAGCTGTTTCTGTAAACTAATTTGCCAGAGTACACCTGGAAAACAAACCCAAAAGGGAATATTTTTGACAGGAAGTACAGTCTAAACAATTCATTAAAATAATTCAAATGAATATGCATGGATGTTGTAGTGTATAAATATATACTGCCCCTCCATGGTTGTTTACAGGATGACTCAATACAAGAGAATTTATTTTCCTGTTATAGATTGTGACGCATGGCCAGAAAGAGTTAAGCATCCTGCAGGATAAATGACTCAAATTCAACCCTTAAAAACATACGGGGAGATAATGTTTATGTTTTTGTGTATTTACATATATATCAGTAGAGGTCAACAATGTAATCAAACAGTCCTTGTCTATGCTGTATTCTGTTAATTCAGAGATCAAAAGAACATCTTAACATTTAAATAAACTGTAAACAAAGGATATCCCTGTATTCATCTCTTTTTGAAATGTACAGCAAATCATCTGTGAATGGTGGAAAAACAGGCAATTGCCTTATGTTAATCTGTGTGAATAATTACCTGCAATGCTTAGCAAATGAGTGTATATTGTACACTAAGGGACTCTGAGCTGTCACAAGAAGACCTGAAACTGTATAAAAAATGGCTTGGGTCCTGATCCTATCATATCAGATCTGCTTGAGGTTTCATGCAGGGGAAGCCTAAGCCATAAGGACAGAGATCCCAGTTTTGACTGTACCACCTTGAATATAAACATTGGAATATAACAAGGGTAGGCAACCTATGGCACACGTGCCAAAGGCGGCACGTGAGCTGATTTTCAGTGGCACTCTCACTGCCCAGGTCATGGCCACCAGACTGGGGGATTCTACATTTTAATTTAATTTTAAATGAAGCTTCTTAAACATTTTAAAAACCTTATTTACTTTACATACAACAATAGTTTAGTTATATATTATAGACTTATAGAAAGAGACCTTCTAAATGTTAAAATGTATTACTGGCATGGGAAACCTTAAATCAGAGTGAATAAATGAAGACCCAGCACACCACTTCTGAAAGGTTGCTGACCCCTGGACTATAATCTATGGACTATTTCTGAAAGAACTCTTTGCATGTACAAAGCTCTCCATCCCTGCTATGAATCTGAATTTTAAGATTGACTCTTGTCTGTATGTACACTGTTCTTTTAACCAATTCGCTCTCTCTCTTTTCTTTTTTTAATAAATTTTAATTTAGTTAATAGTTTTTGGCTATAAGAATGTATTTGGGTAAAATCGGGAATATTCATTAATCTGGGAGATAATGTGTCCAATCCTTCGGGACTGGTAGAACCTTTTTTATATGATGAATAAGATTTGTAGTAATCCTCACCATTTTTGACTTGGGTGTCTAGGTAGAGGTCTGTAGTTGGGTTACATTAAGGGCACTGTGTTGTTGACTTCTGAGTAACCAGTGAGCAGGGCCGGCTCCAGACCCCAGCGCGGCAAGCACGCGCGTGGGGCGGCCCTTTCCCGGGGGGGCGGCAGGCTGGGCCGGCGGACCTGCCGCAGTCATGCCTGCGGGAGGTCCACCGGAGCCCCGGGACGACCGGACCTGCCGCAGGCATGACTGCGGAGGGGGCGCTCGTCCCGCGGCTCGGCTGGACCTCCCGCAGGCATGCCTGCGGCAGCTCAAGCGGAGCCGCCGGACCTGCGAACCGTCCGCAGCTGCGGGAGGTCCAGCCGAGCCGCGCGACCAGCGGACCCTCCGCAGTCATGCCCGCGGGAGGTCCGCTGCTCCCGCGGCTCCGGTGTGCCTCCCACGCATGACTGCTTGGGGCAGCCAAAAAGGTAGAGCCGCCCCTGCCAGTGAGGTATAATAGAAGCAGTTTTGTGCTGGCTTGCTAAATCTAAATAGTGAAATATCTACCAGCTTTGGGGATTGTCTGCACCATTCTTTGCAGTTCACCCTAATTGAGTAACCTCAGTTGGCTCCGCTGGGATTCTGGTCACATAGATTTTGGTCAGTTGGTCATCCTGCTTAAGTGGGGCTACATGACTGGCTTCAATACCTGTGACTGTGGCAAAGAGCCTCAAAATATGAAGCATCTCCTGCAATGCTTGAGTGTGAATGCTCTTCCAGGACGCCGGCAGAGTGCAATAATGGGGCAATTACATGTGCAAGGATGTGGCAGGAAGCTGTATGAGGATACAACGAGATGACAACCCAAGTTATAAAGCTGCTCAGAAATTAAAGGTATGTCAAATTAGCTTTATCAACATTTTGTACATAACCACTTTGCAGCAGCAAATATGTTAGAAATAGCCCCAAACTAACGAGATGTCATGTAAGATTTTGGCCCAGAATTGCATACATTTCTGGGAGCTACTGATCTCATGAGATTTCTGCCATCTTAGACATATAAAAAACACAAGAAAGTTTTTTTTTCTTATGAAATTTACTTGATGTTTACACTAAAATAGACCTTCTTTATTTTTGAATCCAACCAAGGACAACAAGAACAGATGTGGTTCCTGAATTTCTTTCAATTTCAAAAGGGTTTGGATTCAAGATTTTGGTTTTTGCCCATTTCTAAATTATACAATAGTAGCATAACTGACATTAATTAAAATATTTTTGCCCTCAAAATATTTTAATTTAGAATATAAGTATCCTACAATGTAGTTACACTGACTTCAATGGTTACCAGATAGTTAGGTGGAGATTTTCAAGTGTTTGAGGAATATAGGAGCACAAGTCCTTGAAAGCCAGTAGGACTTATGTCCCTCAGTCACTGTGATGCTTTGAAGAATCTCCCTCTTATTTATTATTTCCATTTATTATTTTTGCATAATTGTCACCAGAACTAACTGATTATTTGGTAGCTAAAGTCCCATAAATTACGTTGGATGTAATCATGCGGCTTTTATTCAGGCAGAACTCCCACTAACATCTATCTGTCCAGATTCTTGTATGATCAAGTAGTATCTATGTTGTTTCTTTTTAAATGGATATAGCAACAAATTTCACTCTGTCTTTCCCTTCTCATCCTGTAACAATAATTAGTGTAATTCACTCTGTGTGTGTGAGGGGGAAGGGAGGAGGGAGGACATGAGTTTTAAATTTAGTTCTAAAGGCAGTGAGGCCTGTGGTCATTTTTCCATCTTCTAATAGTGTGTTCCATATTCTAAGGCCAGCTCATAGGTAAGTTCTGCCTGCTGCAGTCATTGTTCCAATGAAATATTGCTGCCATAGAAGTTCATGTTCGCAGAGGAAGAGATGGTATTTCAGGTAACTATGGTAAGTCCCTTGGAGGGTTTTTTGGTGTCAAGGGCAGACACCTTGAACCAGACTTTGTATTCAGTGGGAAGTGTGTATAGAGAACAGATTATTGGGGTGCTGTAACTACATCAATGTGTGTTGCTCAGCAGAGGAGCTGCTGCATTCTGTTCTACATGTAGCTGTTCCAGGTTGTGGGGCTTTATTCCTAGGCATAAGGAGTGGCAATAATGGTACATGCAGGTCATGAAAGGGTGGATTACCATTGCTTGGTCTGAGTCCAAGAGGAAGAGGAGAATTTTGCCTAAGTAAGGACTTCAGTATTTGGCCCTTTGTAATGACACCATATTTTTTTCCCATTACATTAGGCATGCCGTGGTTTTTTGCATTGTAATTAAATGATTACTAGCTAACATGGAAGTGCCAAAAATTCACTTGACATATGAGCCCAGTGAAATACAATATTACCGGTAATGCTAAGCTGACTTTCAGGAATTATATGTCTTTATGGATTTTCCCGAGGTTTTGCTGACAAAATGAAGGTGTATACCGGTACATTCATGCTTACTGAGGGAAAACAATTTCAGTGTAAACATGTAAGCATTGTTCTGAAGTTGACTTTATTCACTGGTATTGGGATACAGTGGTGACATTTCCTGACAGATTATGTAGACAGAAAAAGCTTGTAGGAGTGAGCATTTAAAGACTGTCTTGAACATGCTGAAAAAAGACCCATTAGCTGATGACAACAGCTGGTTTTTTTCAGTATCATGAACGTGGTTTACCAAATACTATTCTGTGACAGATCATTTGGTTTGCTAAGATATGTGGATTTGTATCTCCCTTCAGGTATGCCCCTTTGTCCTTATTTAGATATGCCAGCAATAACCCCATATTACATCTTCAGCAAGAGGTCTGTTTCCTCAACAGTGCAGCTGGTGAAGTTATTTAATTAGATAACTTACAATAATGTAAACCATACTTTTTCCTTGTGAAACATTCATCAAACAATCCAGATTTCTATGGGCCCGACAGTGAACCTGGTATAGCTTGAGAGTTGGGAGTAGTGACTCAGATGAGTTGTCTCACTAAATGTAATGGGGCTACTCATCTGAGTAACTGTTCACCAGTGTGAGCAAGAGGTTCACAGTTTGGCCTCATGAATGTATTTTTTCATCAACTAGTTGACGCAAATGACGCCTATGGATTACAAATCTTTCTGCTTTTGCTACTTGCCATTCACTGTGTGTGTCTGGTCACCTTAATCGCCTCATTTTAAGTAGCTAATAGTATATTTTAATAATTGTGTACGAGAAAGAGAAACTGAACTAGAATCTTTATATAGTGCATAATATGTGCATGAGAAGTAGACATTAATATCTTTCTGCTTTCTTGGATCTCTGTGGAGAAACACTGATAAAGATGATCTGTTACTGTATAATATGGCCCAATATTTTTTTTTCCTTTTATGTACTGTGATAGACCCAGGCCAGTTGGTAACAGCAGAGTAGTAGAAGGCAGATATACCGGCCACTGGATAAGCAGTTTTCTGTTCCCTGAGTGACCAAAGCAGGGGCTGCTCCAGGCTAATGAGAACACCTGACTCCAATTAACCTGCTAAGAGTCAGGTGAGGCTGTTAAGCACCTGACTCTAATTAAGGCCCCTCTGATGCTATAAAAGGGCTCACTCCAGTCAGGCCAAAGGGAGCCAGGAAGAGGAAGTGTGGCTGAAGGGCTGGGTAATGAAGACACCCTGAAATCACTGGAAAGGGAGCCCTAAGGTAAGTGTGAAGAAGGCGTTGAGAGAGAGAAGCCGGGGAGTTGTGGGGAAGTGGCCCAGGGAAATGTAGCGACTCTGGTAGTGAAAGGTTGGCTGCCAACAGCTGCTGCCATTAAGGTCCCTGGGCCAGAACCCAGATGAGAGAGAGGGCCTGGGTTCCCCCCAACCCGCCACTACAGAAACATCTCCTGGGAAGGGAAGACCGGTTCCTTTCAGGACAGGAGACTCAACTGTTCTTGAATAAGCCCATAGTGACAACAAAGACTGTGGGAGTTCTCTCCTTGCTGGTTTATGATGAAAAGGGCTCAGTAGACTGTACCCTGGCCCTAGAGAGAGAAGGGCTACGCGGAGGGTTGCAGTGAACCTCTGAGGCTAGCATAAACCTCTTGGAAGCACAGGACCCATGGGGACAAGGTCGGAGCTCTGCCACAACTGGTGTCGGGAGTGGGATCGTGACTGTTCACAGCGTGGCGGAACAAAGAGGGTTTTTTTAAACAAAAAAAAGCTGCACTGGGGATTTTGGTTTTGGGTTTTTGTTTGTACCACAATGGAGGAGGTGGTGAGAGTGCTGGTGCAAGCCATGGTGGCCCAGCAGGAGGCAACCCGGGCTCAGACAATGGCGTAACAGGAGTCCATGAGATTACAGCAGGAAACTAACCAATTGTTAATGAAACAGGCAACCCAAGATCGAGCCCTCCTGCATGAGGTAGTGGACCAGCTGAGATCCTCACCACCCAGGCCCAGGGAGTCCGATGGGACACGAACCCTGAGGGCCACCAGTTGTCTGCCAAAGATGATGGCAGAGGATGACGTAGAGGCATATCTCCTCTCATTTGAAAGGACTGCTCAGTGTGAGGGGTGTGGCCCCAGGAGCAGTGGGCCAGCATTCTTGCCCCTTTTTTGTGCAGAGAGGACCACGGGCTATGTGGAGGGTCACAGTGTGCCTCTGAGGCTAGCATAAACCACCTGGAAGCACGGAACCCACGGGGACAAGGTCGGAGCTCTGCCACAGTACCCTACTGTACACCTGGAGTAATGCTTTTGACTTCAATGGAGTTACTCCATGTCTTAAGTGGTGTAATTTGAGATTAGAATTTGACCCCATGTGTTCCATTCTTGAACTTCGTAAACACTTCTGTTCATCACATTAATTTCCCAAGCTTGAAGAATAAAGTATTAAAGTTAAACTATTACTTTAAAATATGAAAACTCCTGCAACAATGTTGCAGGTAGCTGAAGCTTCCACTGTGATGCACCCTCGAGCTTTTTAGATCTCCTCAGAGCAGGTTTTGAAGCAGGAAAATATATTGAATAGAGTGATTACAACTGAACATTTTAGGATTTGGTCTAGTCTTCAAAATAATAAGCTCATTTACACTACTGAGGCTGTGATAGAAATTATACCTGTCACTTCAAGCTATGCCCCGTTCTTGCTTTGTTACTTGTTTAAGATGTGTCTATTCTGATAGTATATCGAAACAAAATTATATCAGAAGCAGGTATAATACAAGTGCCAGATCTCAAGGGTATACTGCAACCTGATTATCTCCAATGATTTTTTCCCCCCAAGTACCAAATTCTAGCTTTTAAAATAGGCACAAGGATGAAAATTGTGAAATATCAGCAGGGTAAGAAAAAGCCCCAGTGAATGGAAGGACTAGCTCATGTATTTTATGCAAACCTAGAGTTTCCCCTTTGGAGTTTGAATCACTGGTTAGCCACATACTGGAGCACCCTAAATGATGAAATTCTCCTTTTAATTTAAACACATTTTGTTTCTTAAGGTTTTTTATTGTTGTCAATTCTAAGTTTTTCTAATGGAAGGGGAAACTGTGCTCCATACCAGCATCAGTGGAGATGAACAATTTCCTTAAGAGCTAGATTGGCATACATGACTACCCTGAATACCATCTATGCAACAGTCACACACTAAAGCTAGCAATTTGGCCAAATGACTAAAACTTGGAGGCATTTGGCCAAACAATTGGAAAAAAGACCCTGTGGTAAGGTTGCTTTGTGCTGCTCTGGTGGGCCAAGAATTCTTAAAGCAGCTTAACTGGCTACATGGAGATTCCCCAAATACAGGGGACTCCCCAGATGGTGCAGGGCTAGTCTCACCCCACCATTCCCAGCCCCAGTGCAGGAGGCATGTTGTGGGGAAGATGAATGGACAGAGCACAGTTATAGACAGGCCAACTCTGACGGACTGATTGCGAGAGCCGTGATTTCTGAGTAAAATTAAGCCTCACTCCTGATCTCCCAATAAAGCTCTCAAATGGCAGGATTGATTTAGTTTTCTCAGCCTTAGCACATTCTAATGTGTTTCCAGTCAAACAAGAGTTACCCCACCCTAAACAGAGAAATGTGACTTCTCCACCAGGCAGTTAATTCCAAAGTACTTAGAAAAACCCTGATAATTCATTTACATATCAGATAAACAAAACTATCAAGCTAACACCCCAGCAGGAAAACAACAAATAAGCAACTGAATCAACTGAAAGAGAAAAAAAAAAAGAAAAAATCCTGACATTTGAGGGCTCTGAAAGTGAGGCTTAATTTTACTGTCAGAAATCCTGTCAGTGCCAGGGCTGCTCCCCTGCCAGCCTGGTAAGTGGGAGACAGGACTCCACTGCAGTCACCCCCAAACCTGGAGAGGGTAAAGAACCCTAAGGAGCAGAGGTGAGTCTGGGGGCTGCAGGGGGCTGAATCTGTGGGTGCTCCGGGGCCGGAGCACCCACAGGGAAAAATTGGTGGGTGCTCTGCACCCACCGGCTGCTCCTTGCCTTGCCCTGCCTCAGCTCAACTCTGCCTCTGCTCCTCCTCCTCCCCTGAGTGTGCCGCCATGTCCTGCTTCTTCCCCCTCCCTCCCAGCGCTTGCGCCGCGGATCAGCTGTTTCACGCGGCTAGCCTGGGAGGAAGCAGGAGCAAGGGGAATGCGCTGCACTGGGGGAGGAGGTGGGGCAAGGGTGGGGATTTGGGGAGGGGTCCAATAGGGGCAGGGAGGGGCAGAGGTAGGGCGGGGACTTTGGGGCAGGGGTGGAGTCAGGGCGAGGCCGGGGGGGGAGCACCCACCGGCGCAGAAAAAAGTTGGCGCCAGTGGGCTGAAGTGATGAGGGTGAGGGCTGATGGAGTGGGGTGGGCTTATATTGACAGTGGATTCTGAGCAGACTGGGTGAGTGCTGGAAGGGTAAAATGAGGGTGGTGGGAATTGATGGGGTAGGAGGGGCTGAACTGCTGGGGTGGGGATGATGGAGGCTGGGGACTGAATTGAAGGGGGAGCTGAATTGAGGGGAGTTGGGTGGGGACAGAACTGATGAGGGACTTGGGGACAGGATTAATTGCTGGGCAGGAGGTGGGCAGAATGTGAGGGAAGCAAGGGCCAAAATCACCTTATCCAATACAAGTGGGAGAGAGGGTAACACTAATTGTCACATGCACACACCCTGGGGATGGGCAGGGGGCATTCAAAAATCAAGAGACTGACCTAAAAAACACAATATAATCTTTTGTTAAAATGTCATGATTTTGAGGCCATTCTCATGATTTGGGGGGTCTGACTCATGATTTTTGATCTCTTGAAGTTGGCAATACTGCAGTTATCTGGCTAGTGGGAAAATTTCTATTGAAACTTTTCTTTGATGGAGAATTTTCAGGGTTTGTCTAACAATTTTTAGTTTTCAATAGTTTTTGGCCCAAAAACTTGGCTTTCGGGTTTCTGACAAAGTCATTTTTATTCCATTTTCTGTGGCATAAACCCTAATTTTTTGTCCAGCTCTAGCCTCAACTTTGACCAGAAAGGGCCATCACCAGGGATGAGAGAACCAGTCTTTATCCCTATTCAGTCCTTTGTCTTTTCTAATGGCTAACGAGGGACCTGCTCCAACGCTTATTGAAATCAATGGCAGTCTTTCCTTTGATTTCAATGGGAGCTAGGTGAGCAACCAGGCTACTGATTTAGGCTCTGATCACCACAGGTTCAGCTTTGAGCATATTGAACTCAATGAGACTACTCATAAGCTTCAGTGCTTTGCTGCATTGGTGCTTTAGTGCCAATTGTGAAGGTAGTTTTATTTCTGATGTGGTAGCTTCATCTGATTGAAAACAAAGCTAAGTGGTGCTCAAATTCTCCATGTCAAACACTACCCCATTAATATAGGACTAACTTGTTTGTCCTGTGAAGAACAATTGCTTCACTGTAATATGATTACAACAGACCTGTAGTTTATATTTAATTATTTTTTTGCATTGTCCAAAAGGCTATGCATTATATAAAATATCCCGACAAACATTCTCTTTTAATAAAATCAAAAGCATTCAGCTTACCAGCAGCAGCAGACAATTAGCAGTTCTGAAAAAGGTATATCCAAGGCAGATTTACCTTTGGAATAGAAGGATTTCAGATTAATCAGTGCAAAAGGCACATCAGCAGCCTGGTTACCACTTACAGTCTTCTAGATATGTAGATACACAGTTCAACAAAGCAAGGATTAACCTGGTCTGACTGTATTAGACTTTATTATATTGATTCAGTCTTCTGCTATTAAAATAAGCCATTTACTGATAATGAGAAGTGCCAATCTTTAGCTATATGAACATATCTATTAATCAGAACTTCTTCCCAGACTCTTAAAATGTGTCAGTTTATCAAAGGGAAAAAATCTCATAGATTTGAATGGGCACCTTCCTTTCAAAATATAAAAAAAAAACAATGTTCAGCATCCTTATTTTAACAGGTTTCAACCGTGTTAGTCTGTATCAGCAAAAAGAATGAGGAGTACTTGTGGCACCTTAGAGACTAACAAATTTATTTGAGCATAAGCTTTTGTGGGCTAAAACCCACTTCATCGGATGCACACAGTGGAAAATACAGTAGGAAGATATATATATATATATATATATATACACACACAGAACATGAAACAATGGGTGTTGCCATACCAACTCTAATGAGATTAATCAATTATCAATATATATCAGTCAATCAATATAAATCTTCCTACTGTACCTTCCACTGAATGCATCTGATGAAGTGGGTTTTAGCCCATGAAAGCTTATGCCCAAATAAATTTTGTTAGCCTCTAAGGTTCCACAAGTACTCCTCATTCTTTATCCTTATTTTGTTATTGACATTTTCAAAAGGACAGAGTTTTCTGACATTGAAACAATTGTGGAGAGTGGATCCCATGCTAGCTGGCTTTAAAAAAAGGTCACCACAGCCTTTAAAAAAATTAATATCTTTGCTTTAGGAAAGAACTCTGGTTTTTTAATGTCTTTTCATTGCAGCATCATCTCTTACTACATCAGCCAGTCACATTTGAACAATAGGACATGACATTCCATGTGTTGTAATGAGTCCTTAAGCCATGCTCCCTCAGGTGCATTATCAGGCATGAGGTAAAGTGAAGTGCTCAAAGCACATGACTTGGAGTGTCTTACTATTATGATTAAACATGTTTTATACTGATGGAAATGTTTTCTAAGAGTCAGAATAAAAGATATAAAGACTGTTTCACAGTATGGTGCCCTTCTATGAATATGCAGAAACAGATGGTTCAGGGATGGAGAAGTCCAGGTTCCCTAAAACAATTCCTTCAAAATAGTGCTTTGGCAATATCAGTTAATAATAACTACAATGTAAACAAGCTCTAATGGACACTTCACCTGCATGTGTGACTACTTGTAGATGATGTAGGTCATGGACTATATTTTGCCTTTCTTACATTCTATCCAACTTCAGTGGAGTTACATCAAGTGTAATTGTTTAGATTACTTAGATAAAGATTATAGGGTGGAGAAAGCATAAATAAGAGAAAAGAAATAGCTGCATTTGATGTGAAGGAAAACACAAAGCAATCACAAGTGTGTAGTTATCAGAAAAGGTTTTTTTTTTTAATACTACAGTGTGAGATGAGAGATGTATAAGCAATTTATATAGATAAGCACGGTAATATGTTCTTAGATGCTTGTATTACTTTAGAGCTTTTTCATGTAAACCACTTTTGAATTAATTAATTCAAAGTATTCAAAAATGTATGCTTTATCTCTTAGAGAAAGTTACAAGTATTTACCCATTCTGTTTAACTAGATTTCTATCTTTAAAAAATTCAATTAGATATATCTTTGTGTGTTTTATTTTTAAACATGTCTTTGATGGAGCCTCAAGGTAAGAAAAAATAATTGTCTGTCTTTTAAAAAAAAAATTAGAAACCAAAAATAAGAAACAATTGAAGTCACAGAAATGCTATTAAAACTTGTGGTCAGGCTAATGCAATCACAATGGCAGGGGGAAAGGTCAACTTTGAAGTATTGTAGAGTAAAGACATCAGTGTAGTCACGTCTTTTACTATCACCTTGCCTGCTACACACCATTTTTTTTAAAATTAAGAATGGAACACCTCACAATTTAGTCATTTGAAGACAAAGTGAACATATGAAAGTACCATGGTTGAAAACACACCGCTCAAAAATAATGTGTCAGCTAGCAAAACAACTCCTCACCAGGGGCCAGATCCAAAGCACATTGACATCAATGGGAGTCTTTTTTTATTGATTTCAACAGGTTTTCGATCAGATCCTAGCTGGTTTAGAACAAATTGAAATGTGTGGCTAAATCACTCTGTACAAAGGATGAAGCAATTGGTCAGACAAGCCATGAGATCTTGTACTTTTGGATATACAGAGTTTAAGGATAGTACCTAGGAAATCTGCACAGTAGAGAACAGTAAAATGAGAATGGGACTTTTGCTCGAATAAGAACAGAATTAAAGACCTGCAGGATTTGGCCCCCTTTTAATTGCCTCCACCTGACATAATGTAGGAAGAATACATAACAATATGTTCTGTCGTTGCATATCTAATATATCCTGTTTCCTTTCCCTGAACATAATCAAAGGTTATAGTAGCTCAGGCACAATATTAAAACAGCAACATATTATGTTGTTTGTCATGGGAAATTAATTATGAGAAACATAAAATTAATATTCTTTATTTTATAATAGACTTTAAAATCCAGTGGATAATATTCAGCTAAGTTTTAAACCCATATGCCACTACATCAAACATATAGGGCCAGATCTTCAGTTGGGAGAGATTAAAGTCACTCCACTGATACCAAGCCCTGGTCTACACGACGAGTTTAGGTCAAAGTTAGCAGCATTAGATCGATTTAACCCTGCACCCGTCCACACGACAAAGCCATTTTTGTCAACTTAAAGGGCTCTTAAAATGGATTTCAGTACTCCTCCCCGATGAGGGGATTACGCTGAAATCGATCTTGCCGGGTCAAATTTGGGGTAGTGTGGACGCAATTTGACGGTATTGGCCTCCGGGAGCTATCCCAGAGTGCTCCATTGTGACTGCTCTGGACAGCACTCTCAGCTCAGATGCACTGGCCAGGTAGAGAGGAAAAGCCCCGCGAACTTTTGAATTTCATTTCCTGTTTGGCCAGCGTGGTGAACTCAGAGGTGACCGTGCAGATCTCTACAGCACAGGTGACCATGCAGTCCCAGAATCGCAAAAGAGCTCGAAGAGAGGAATCTATGCTATCTGAACTCCATTCCAAAAGACGAAATGCCGGAATATTTGAAAAAATCTCCAAGGGCATGAAGTACAGAGGTTACAAGAGAGACCACAGCAGTGCCGTGTGAAACTTAAGGAGCCGAGGCAGGCCTACAAAAAAACCAGAGAGGCAAATGGCCGCTCCGGCTCAGAGCCCCAGACATGCCACTTCTATGATGAGCAGCATGGCATTCTAGGAGGTGCCCCTACAACTACTCCAGCCCTGTGCATGGACTCCATCAATGGATTCTCATGCAACAGGGATGTGGATTTTGGGGACGAGGAAGATGATGCTGATGAGGAGGAGGAGGACATTGAAGATGTCGCACAGCATGCAAGAGGAGAAAACATTTTCCCCGACAGCCAGGAACTGTTTATCACCCTGGAGCCAGTACCCTCCCAACCCACCCAATGCGGGCTCATGGACCTTGAAGGCGGAGAAGGGACCTCTGGTGAGTGTACCTTTGTAAATATAAAACATGGTTTAAAAGCAAGCGTGTTTAATGATTAATTTGCACTGAAGACTTGGGATGCATTCACGGCCTGTACAGCTACTGGAAAAGTCTGTTAACGTGTATGGGGATGGAGCATAAATCCTCTAGGGACATCTCAATGAAACTCTCCTGGATGTATTGCCAAAGCCTTTGCAAAAGGTTTCTGGGGAGGGCAGCCTTATTCCGTCCTCCATGGTAGGACACTTTACCACGCCAGGCCAGTAGCACGTAGTCTGGAATCACTGCATAACAAAGCATGGCAGCATATGGTCCTGGTGTTTGCTGGCATTCAAGCAACATCCATTCTTTATCTCTCTGTGTTATCTTCAGGAAAGTGATATCCTTCATGGTCACCTGGTTGAAATAGGGGAATTTTATTAAGGGGACATTTAGAGGTGGCCATTCCTGCTGGGCTGTTTGTTTGTGGCTGAACAGAAATCATCCCCGGTGTATGCCACACAGTGGGGGGAGGGGTAAAGCGATCATCCCAGAGAATAGGTTGTGGGTGTGGGGAGGAGTGGGGGATTAGTTGGGTTTGTGCTGCACGTTAACCCAAAAACCACAGCCCCTCCTTTTAAATGGCCAACCCATTTTAAATGGCCAACCCAACAGGTGCTTGGTATGGGAAATGAGGGCACTGCTGTTTGAAACCATGTAATGTTAACAGCTTGGTTCACTGTGAAAGTCTACCCATTGTTCTCTAAAATGTCTTTTTAAATACTACTCTCCCTTTTTTTCTTCCTGCAGCTGCAAATGTTTCAATGCTCCCTGTATCATCTCCATCCCAGAGGCTAGCGAAGATTAGAAGGTTAAAAAAAACTCACTCATGATGAAATGTTTTCTGAGCTCATGCAGTCCTCCCACACTGAAAGAGCTCAGCAGACTGCGTGGAGCTAGACACTGTCAGAGTGCAGGAAAACACAAAATGAATGCGAGGACAGGAGGGCCGCGTGAGAGGACAGGTGTCAGGATCAAGATGATAGGTGGTGTCAGTGTGATGAAAGGAGGCAGGAAGCAGTGCTCAGGATAGTGGAGGATCAAACTGATTTTCTCCGGCATATTGTTGAGGTGCAGGACAGGCAGCAGGAGCACAGACCACTGCTGCAGCCCCTGTGTAACCAACTGCCCTCCTCCCAAAGTTCCATAGCCTCCTCACCCAGATGCCTCCGGGCACCCAACCACTCCACCCCAGAGGACTGCCCATGCAACAGATGGCTGGCATTCAATAAGTTTCGAAGTGCAGGGTGGCCTTGTCCTTCCCTCATCCCCTCCTCCACTACCCCAGCTGGTGCTTCCCTCCTTCCCCACCCCTCCCAGGCTACCTTGGCAGTTATCCCCCCATTTGTGTGATGAAGTAATAAAGAATGCATGAATGTGAAGCAACAATTACTTTATTGCCTCTGCAAGCAGTGATCAAAGAGGGGAGGGGAGGGCGGTTGGCTTACAGGGAAGTAGAGTGTTCCAAGGGGGTGGGTTTTCATCAAGGAGAAACAAACAGAACTTTCACACTGTAGCCTGGCCAGTCATGAAACTGGTTTTCAAAGCTTCACTGATGCTCAGCATGCCCTGCTGTGCTCTTCTAACTGCCCTGGTGTCTGGCTGTGTGTAATCAGCGGCCAGGTGATTTGCCTCAACCTCCCACCCCACCATAAACGTCTTCCCTTATTCTCACAGATATTGTGGAGTGCACAGCAAGCAGTAATAATGATGGGAATATTGGTTTCGCTGAGGTCTAACTGAGTCAGTAAACTGCACCAGCGCACTTTTAAATGTCCAAAGGCACATTCTACCACCATTCTGCACTTGCTCAGCCTATAGCTGAACAGCTCTTGTCTGCTATCCAGGGTGCCTGTATATGGCTTCATGAGCCATGGCATTAAGGGGTAGGCTAGGTCCCCAAGGATAACTATAGGCATTTCAACATCCCCAATGATTATTTTCTGGTCTGGAAAGTAAGTCCCTTTCTCCAGCAGTTCAAACAGACCAGTGTTCCTGAATATGCGAGTGTCATGTACCTTTCCCGACCATCCCACGTTAATGTTGGTGAAACATCCCCTGTGATCCACCAATGCTTGCAGCACCATTGAAAAGTACTCCTTTCCGTTTATGTACTGTCTGCCTTGGTGGTCCGGTCCCAAGATAGGGATTTGCTTTCCGTCTATCGCCCCACCAGAGTTAGGGAATCCCATTGCAGCAAAGCCATCCACTATGACCTGCACTATCCACTATGACCAGAGTCACTACCCTTGACATCAGCAGCTCAGTGATCGTGTTGGCTACTTCGATCACAGTAGCCCCCACAGTAGATTTGCCCACTCCAAACTGATTCCCAACTGACTGGTTGCTGTCTGACGTTGCAAGCTTCCAGAGGGTTATCACCACTCACTTTTCAACTGTGAGGGCTGCTCTCATCTTGGTATTCTTGTGGTTCAGGGCGGGGAAAGCAAATCACAAAGTTCCATGAAAGTGCCCTTACGCATGCGAAAGTTTCAGAGCCACTGGGAATCATCCCAGACCTGCAACACTATGTGGTCCCACCAGTCTGTGGTTGTTTCCCAGGCCCAGAATCGATGTTCCATGCCATGAGCCTGCCCCATTGCCACCAGGATGGCCAAATTGCTGGGGCCCGTGCTTTGAGAGAAGTCTGTGTCCATGTCCTCATCACTCTCGTCACCACACTGCCATCACCTCCTCGGCTGCTTTTGCAGGTTCTGGTGCTGCATACACTGCAGGATAATGTGCGTGGTGTTTACAGTGCTCATAACTGCCGTGACGATCTCAGCGGGCTCCATGCTTGCCGTGGTATGGCATTTGCATGGAAAAAAGGCGCAAAATGATTCTCAGCCATTGCTCTCACTGAGGGAGAGGCGACTGACAACATGGCTTACAGGGCTGGCTTACGGTACTGTTCCCACAGTCTCGCCCCACTGGAATTCTGTGTTGTGCTCCCAATGCCTGATGGGGCAAAAACATTGTTGCAGGTGGTTCTGGGTACATGTCATCAGGCATCCCTCCCTCCTTCCTTGAAAGCAAGGGCAAAAAATCGTTTCTCGCCTTTTTTCTTGGGTTACCAGTGCAGATGACATACCATGGTAAGCCTGGAGCCCACTCAGCTCACTGTCACCATATGTCTCCTGGGTGTTGCTGGCAGATGTGGTACTGCATTATCACAGCAGCATCCCCTTGCCTTGCCCTGCGGACATCAGATGGTACAATACAACTGCTAACCGTCATCATCGTCCTGTGGGTGCTCCTAGCCGACCTCAGTTAGGTTGGTCAGGGGCGCCTGGGAACACATGGAGTCATTCCCATTTTTATCCAGGCGCCCCCGACTGACCTTATCGAGGCCAGCCAGGAGCACCCATGTATGCCCAGGCGCCCATGACTGACCTCACCAAGGCCGGGCAGGAGGAACCAGGAGACATCAGCAGGTGGTACAATACGGCTGCTAACCATTTTTGCTAACTTGCAAAGGCAAGGAGCTGCTGCTGTGTAGCAATGCAGTACCACGTCTGTCAGCAGCACCCAGGAGACATATGGTGACAGTAAGCTGAGCGGGCTCCATGCTTGCCGTGGTATGTTGTCTGCATGGGTAACCCAGTAAAAAAGGCGAGAAATGATTTTTTGCCGTTGCTTTCAGGGAGGGAGGGGGGCCTGATGACATGTACCCAGAACCACCCATGACAATGTTTTTGCCCCATCAGGCACTGGGAGCACAACCCAGAATTCCAGTGGGTGGTGGAGACTGCATTAACTGTGAGATAGCTACCACAGTGCAATGCTCCAAAAGTCAATGCTAGTCTCGGTACTGTGAACGCACACTTCTGCCTTAATGCGCTTAGTGGGGACACACACAATCAACTGTATCAAATCGATTTCTAAACAATCGACTTCTATTAAAGTGACCTAATTTCATAGTGTAGACATACCCCAAGTTACACCAGCTATACCAATTGATATCATCAGCTGAGATTTTGACCGACAGAGAAACTAACCATAGAGGAGCATAATTTCAGGAGTGTGTAGCCAGAATGACAAAGACCCTTGCATCTTTGGTGAGAATTTATAATGTAACATGTTTTGGGGTTTTTGGTTTTTTTGGCATGGTGAGTCACAGCCAAAACAAACATATATAATGGCACCGTCACTCTTTACAGAGCATGGTGTATGTGCCGAGTTCTTTGATTGCTGTTGAGTCTGATGTGTGAGTGACAGACTCATCCACGGGTAGGGCACACCCACACACTAGCAATGCTCCAGATCTGAGCAGCAGATTCTTTCCTCCTCTGACACCAGCCATCACAAAGCTTGATCCAGTCCTTCTTACAACGCCTCATTCCATCTACAAACTGGCTCCATCAACCAGAACAGCATTCTGCACTCCTTTCCTAATCATCCATAGAAATTCCAAAGGATACCAAGTCATCCTTTCAAGAATCCTGAAATCTGCGCAGTGGTCTGCCTTTCTTTCTAGACCCTTTGTGAGATTAAGAATACAGCACACTCTTCAGGATCCTGAAAACTGGCATTTGCTTCACATGTCCAAGCCACCTGAGTTTTTTCTTACTAATCAACATTCTGATGAATGACATATCAACACAAATTAACACTTCCACATTTGTCACCCTATCTTGCCATCTTATTTGAAGAATTTTACACAAGCAACTGATATGAAAACTGGTTCATCTTTTGGTATGTTTGGTGTAAATCATCCATGTTTCTGAGCCATGTAGAAGAGCGGATAAAACATCTCTCATAAATATGGATTTTCATGTCAGTTGACAATTTGCATTGTATGTAAGAGTTGCATTGTATGTAAGGGAGCAGATCTCCAGTATGAAACTTCAGAAAAACCTGAGAATCTCTGGATTAAGTTTAGAAGTGTGAGCAACAAGGGTGATATTGTAGTGGGAGTCCTCTATAGACCACCAGACCAGGGGGATGAGGTGGACGAGGCTTTCTTCTGGCAACTAACAGAAGTTACTAAATCACAGGCCCTGGTTCTCATGGGGGACTTCAAAGTAAGCTTTGTGAGGCATTTGGTCAGTTTCTTTAGGAAGGAATTCACAAGGTTAAGTACCGGATCAGGAAGCACTTGGGGAACAATGCATCTTGGAATCATAGAATCATAGACATTAAGGTCAGAAGGGACCATTATGATCATCTAGTCTGACCTCCTGCACAATGCAGGCCACAGAATCTCACCCACCCACTCCTGTATCAATCCTGTGTTTGAGCCATTGAAGTCCTCAAATTACAGTTTAAAGACTTCAAGGTGCAGAGAATCTTCCTGTAAGTGACCCATGTGCCACGCTGCAGAGGAAGGCGAAAAACCCCCAGGGCTTCTGCCAATCTGCCCAGGAGGAAAATGCCTTCCTGACCCCAAATATGGTGATGAGCTAAACCCTGAGCATGTGGGCAAGACTCAGCAGCCAGAAACCCAGGAAAGAATTCTCTGTAGTAGCTCAGATCCCACCCCATCTAACATCCCATCACAAGCCATTGGGCATATTTACCACTAGTAGTCAAAGACGAATTAATTGCCCAAATTAGGCTATCCCATTATACCATCCCTTCCATAAACTTATCAAGCTTAGTCTTGAAGCCAGATATGTCTTTTGCCCCCACTACTCCCTTTGAAGGATTGTTCCAGAACTTCACTCCTCTGATGGTAAGAAACCTTCGTCTAATTTCAAGTCTAAATTTCCTGATAGCCAGTTTATATCCATTTGTTCTTGTGTCCACATTGGTACTGAGCTTAAATAATTCCTCTCTCTCCCTGGTATTTATTCCTCTGATATATTTCTAGAGAGCAATCATAGCTCCCCTCAGCTTTCTTTTGGTTAGGCTAAACGAGCCAAGCTCTTTGAGTCTCCTTTCATAATACAGGTTTTCCATTCCTCGGATCATCCTAGTAGCCCTTCTCTGAACCTGTTCCAGTTTGAATTCATCCTTCTTAAACATGGGAAACCAGAACTGCACACAGTATTCCAGATGAGGTCTCACCAGTGCCTTGTATAACGGTACTAACACCTTATCTCTACTGAAAATACCTTGCCTGATGCATTCCAAGACCGCATTAGCTTTTTTCACAGCCATATCACACTGGCAGCTCAAAGTCATCCTGTGATCAACCAATATTCCGAGGTCCTTCTCCTCCTCTATTACTTCCAACTAATGCGTCCCCAGCTTATAACAATAGTTCTTGTTATTAATCCCTAAATGCATGACCTTGCACTTTTCAGTATTACATTTCATCCTATTACTATTACTCCAGTTTACAAGATCATCCAGATCTTCCTGTATGATATCCCAGTCCTTCTCTGTATTGGCAATACCTCCCAGCTTTGTGTCATCTGTAAACTTTATTAGCACATTCCCACTTTTTGTGCCAAGGTCAGTAACAAAAAGATTAACTTAGATTGGTCCCAAAACCGATCCCTGAGGAACTCCACTAGTAACCTCCCTCCAGCCTGACAATTCACCATTCAGAACGACCCATTGTAGTCTCCCCTTTAACCAGTTCCTTATCCACCTTTCAATTTTCATATTGATCCCCATCTTTTCCAATTTAGCTAATAATTCCCCATGAGGAACCGTATCAAATGCCTTACTGAAATTGAGGTAAATTAGATCCACTGCATTTCCTTTGTCTAAAATATCTGTTACCTTCACAAAGATAGAAGGAGGTTAGTTTGGCACAATCTACCTTTTGTAAAATTATGTTGTATTTTGTCCCAATTACCACTGACCTCAATATCCTTGACTACTTTTTCCTTCATTTTTTTCCCCAAGACCTTGCATACTACAGATGTCAAACTGACAGGCCTGTAGTTGCCTGGATCACTTTTCCCCCCCTTTCTTAAAGATAGGAACTATGTTAGCAATTCTCCAGTCATACGGTACAACTCCTGAGTTTACAGATTCATTATAAATTCTTGCTAATGGTCTTGCAATTTCATGTGCCAGTTCCTTTAATATTCTTGGATGAAGATTATCTGGGCCCCCCAATTTAGTCCCATTAAGCTGTTCGAGTTTGGCTTCTACCTCAGATGTGGTAATATCGACATCCATATCCTCATTCCTATTTGTCATCCTACCATTATCCCTAAGCTCCTCATTAGCCTCATTAGAGACTGAGGCAAAGTATTTCTTTAGATATTGGGCCATGCCTAGATTATCCTTAACCTCCACTCCCTCCTCAGTGTTTAGCGGTTCCACTTCTTTCTTTTTTTCTTCTTATTTATATGGCTATAGAACCTTTTACTATTGGTTTTAATTCCCTTTGCAAGAGAAAACTCTACATGGCTTTTGGCCTTTCTAACATTATCCCTACATGTTCTGACCGCAATAAGGAAGCTTTCTTTGCTGATCCCTCCCATCTTCCATTGCTTGTAGGCTTTCTGCCCTTTCTTAATCACCCCTCTGAGATGCTTGCTCATCCAGCCTGGTCTACAATTCCTGCCTATGAATTTTTTCCCTTTTCTTGGGATGCAGGCTTCTGATAGTTTCTGCAACTTTGACATGAAGTAATTCCAGGCTTCCTCCACCTTTAGATCCACAAGTTCTTCAGTCCAATCCACTTCCCTAACTAATTTCCTTAATTCTTTAAAGTTAGCCCTTTTGAAATCAAAAAGCCTAGTCACAGATCTCGTTTCGTTGATCCTTCCATTTAATTTAAACTGAATTAGCTCATGATTGCTCGAAACAAGATTGTCCCCTACAACCATTTCTTCTATGAGGTCTTCACTACTCACCAAAACCAAATCTAAAATGGCATCCCCTTTTGTTGTTTCAGCAACTAGTTGGTGAAGGAATCCATCAGCTATCACATCCAGGAAAATCCGAGCCCTATTATTATTACTAGCACTTGTCCTCCAGTCTATATCTGGGAAGTTAAAGTCTCCCATGATCACACAATCCCCATTAGTATTTACTTCATTAAAAACATTAAAAAGATCTCTATCCATATCCAAATCAGATCCCAGTGGTCTATAGCACACCCCAAGCACTATCTCAGGGGAGGCTCTAGTAGCTTTCTTCCCCAATGTGATTTTTGCCCACACGGACTCTGTCTTATCCATTCCATCACTTCTTATTTCTTTACAGTCTACCTCATCATTGATATACAATGGTACTCCACCACCTTTGCCTTTATTTCTGTCTTTCCTAAACAGCACATACCCTTCAATACCTGTACTCATGTCATGACTACTATTCCACCATGTTTCTCTTATCTCTATAATATCCGGTTTCACTTCCTGCACCAGTAACTCTAGTTCATCCATTTTGTTACCTAGGCTCCTCACATTGGTGTACAAACATCTTAATTCTTGCTGTTTGGCTTCACTCATATTCTTTACCCGATTAGGCCCAGATGTTCTACCACCAGTATCATCTATTAGAATTGTATCTACAGTACCCTTCCTTCTTCTGTCCATTCTCCTAGCCATGAAAGTATCCTTTCTTGCTTAGTTTTCTTCCCTCTCAATGTTAAAATCTGGCGTGGAGATTACCTGGACATCTCCCAACCATCTCCCCCCAATTCCTAGTTTAAAGCTTTCTTAATCAATTGTGCCAGCCTCCATCCTAGAAGTCTATTTCCCTCCCTACTCAGGTGAAGTCCATCCCGAGAAAACAGTCCTCTGTCCATGAATGCCTCAGTGGCCATACATCCCAAAGCCCTCCTTAGAGCACCACTGCCTGAGCCATCTGTTGATCGCCATAATTTTGTCACACCTTTGTTGCCCTTCTCTAGGAACAGGCAGAATCCCACTGAAGATCACTTGAGCCTCGATTTCCTTAAGTGTCTTCCCCAGCCTGGCATAACCTCCCTTGATATGTTCCAGCGAGAATCTAGCCGTATCATTCCTTCCCATATGAAGGACAATCAGTGGATTCTTTCCCGCTCCTGTTAGGATCCTCTTTAGCCTCAGGTCCACATCCCATATCTTAGCACCCGGCAGATACCACACCCTTCTGTTCTCTGGATCAGCTCTGGTTACAGGCCTGTCTATTCTTCTCAGTAAGGAGTCCCCAGTCACATAGACCTGCCTTTTCCTGGTGACGGTGGATTCTCCGGTCTATCTCCTGTTCTCTCTGGCTGCAAGTCCTCTAGATTCTTATTCACCCTTGCAATCCTCTGCAACCCATTCCGTATCCTTCTGGGGCTCATGTTTGGTGTCATCTCCATTGACTCATCCCCTCTCCTGAATGCTACAATCCACATATGAAGTCTTCCTGGAGACATACAAGATACCATGTGGACAATGGCTTCTGCCTGTAAAGACTGTGAGTCATGCATGGACATGTGACTTGCCCAGGTGACTCCAGAACTCCATCTTGGAGCTGGACTTTGCATAGGAGTGAGGAGTGGGTCTCCACTCACAAGAGGAAGTCTATTTAAACCCCTCAGAGACCCCTTTATTTTGTCTTCAGCTGGCTAAAGAGAAAGCATCTCCACCCCCCCAGGATACTTGGAAGAAACTGGAACAAAGGGCAGTGACTGCAAGGGGTGTGAGTGATTGCTGGACCCAGGCTAAAAGGAGATTAGTGTGTAAAAGGGAGCATTCTGGAACTGGTGAGGATTTTATCTGTATTCAGTTTGATTAGACATAGATTTGCGCATTTTATTTTATTTTGCTTGGTGACTTACTTTGTTCTGTTTGTTACTACTTGGAACCACTTAAATCCTACTTTCTGTATTTAATAAAATCACTCTTTACTTATTAATTAACTCAGAGCATGTGTTAATACCTGGGTGGGCAAACAGCTGTTCATATCTCTCTATCAGTGTTATAGAGGGCAAACAATTTATGAGTTTACCCTGTTGTCATAAACAGATAGTTAAGGGTTAATGTCTCTTTTACCTGTAAAGGGTTAAGAAGCTCAGTAAACCTGGCTGACACCTGACCAGACAACCAATAAGAGGACAAGATACTTTCAAATCTTGGTGGAGGGAAGTTTTTTGTTTGTGCTCTTTGTTTGGGGGTTGTTCGTTCTCGGGACTGAGAGGGACCAGACATCAATCCAGGCTCTCCAAATCTTTCTGAATCAGTCTTTCATGTTTCAAACTTGTAAGTAATAGCCAGGCAAGGCGTGTTAGTCTTCTTTTTGTTTTCTCAACTTGTAAATGTTCCTTTTTGCTGAGAGGACTTTACCTCTGTTTGCTGTAACTTTGAACCTAAGGCTGGGGCGGGGGGGTTCCTCTGGGTCATAAGAATCTGATTACCCTGTAAAATATTTTCCATCCTGATTTTACAGAGATGATTTTTACCTTTCTTCTTCTTTAATTAAAAGTTTTCTTTTTAAGAACCTGATTGATTTTTTTTCTTTCTTGTTTTAAGATCCCAGGGAATTGGGTCTGGACTCACCAGGAGTTGGTGGGGGATAGGAGGGGGAATGGTTAATTTCTCCTTGTGTTAAGATCCAAGGGGTTGGATCGGTATCACCAGGGACTTGGTGGAAAAGCCTCAAGGCTTTCCAGGGAGGGGAAAGTTTTGGGGGGACAGGGAGTGTGCCAGACACTGGAATTCTGGCTGGTGGCAGTGTTACCGGATCTAAGTTTGTAATTAAGCTTAGAAGTGTCCATGCAGGTCCCCACATCTGTACCCTAAAGTTCAGAGTGGGGAAGGAACCTTGACACCTGTACAGGGTAAAATGGATTTATTTGGGTTTAGACCCCATTGGGAGTTGGGCATCTGAGTGTTAAAGACAGAAACACTTCTGTCAGCTGCTTTCAGGTAAACTTGCAGCTTTGGGGCAAGTAATTCAGACCCTGGGTCTGTGTTGGAGCAGACAGGAGTGTCTGGCTCAGCAAGACAGGGTGCTGGGGCCCCAAGCTGGCAGGGAAGGCAGGGGTAGAAGTAGTCTTGGCACGTCGGGTGGCAGCTCCCAAGAGGGTTTCTGTGATCCAACCCATCACAAGCACTTTTTCTGTCGGGGTGAGATCCCTTAGCCTTTCTTCAGCAAAGAAGTGTCCACAAGGCAGTGGAGGATGCAGTTTAACATCATGCCCAAGACAAACATACAACCTTTATATTATTATGATGATATATTATGGGCCTGATTCTGCTGGTCCATGCACAAGTTCACAGTATGGAGGGGCTGAGGGGATAACATAAAAAGAATATTCCCCTCCTTGTGCAGCCATCAAAAAGGTCAAGAAGAATTGCAGCCCCTGGAGTCTAGGGAGTGCAAGGACTAATCTGTACCTACTTGACCAAATGGGATGGGATGGAGGTGGGACTGTAAACTTGCTTTCCCTCACTTGGCACTGGCTTGCAGAGCAGGACTGGAATTTAGGACAGGATAGGCACTCTCTAAAGGGGTGTTTAGCAAGTGTATTCCTTTCTATTTCATGAAGCAGAATGCCTCCCTGCAGGTTGTACTGCTCTCCAAACCTCACTATCTAGTACACCTCTACCTCAATATAACGTGACCCGATATAACACGAATTCAGATATAACGTGGTAAAGCAGCGCTCCGGGGGGGGGGGGGGGGCTGCGCACTCCAGTGGATCAAATCAAGTTCAATATAATGTGGTTTCACCTATAACGCGGTAAGATTTTTTGGCTCCCAAGGACAGCGTTATATCGAGGTAGAGGTGTACTATACTGGTAGATGTACCTGAAATATTGGAGTAGTAAAACATACGCATCAAAGCCTAAATTGTGACATTAAGTCACAGGCTACTTTTGGGGCCAGTGCAGAGGAGCAATGCCTCAGCCCCTCTCACCCCCATGCCAACCAGACTCTTTTCCTCTCCAGTCCACCTGCAGTCACATGCTTATGTCACATCCTGGCCTCCCCACATTTCCTGAGGGCTGCTGTCTGGCGCCTCTTTCCTGCCCCTCTGCTATCCCAGCCCCCACAGGGGCATCACACCACTAGCCGGATCATAGTCTAACAGCTTCACCTCTTGGCTCCAAGCTCAAAAGTACTCACACCATGCTTTGTTGCCCAGATGCCAACCCATACACATTCCTCTCCCTCCCTGCCCCGTCTCTGCTAATTGGCTCAATTAGGGGCATGGAGGAAGGTTTTTTTGTGGGGAACAGCACTGCCAATGGCTCAGGCCAGCCCCATGCATCTTGTTTTCAGTTTAGGGAAATAAGGTCACATAACTCTCCGGGCAGGGCAGGCGGAGAGCTGGCAGGCAGTCAGGGAGCTTGGAGGGAGTAATGGGGTGGGGAGAGGAAGGGGGCGGAGGGGAGCTGGGTGTGGGTCTGGACCTTAACTATACCTTGACCAAGAATTTTGGATCTTGACAAAAAATAATTGACTACCGTTGGTGAGAATGTGCTGCCTGTTCTTCCCCACCCCATCCAGGGAGACTAGCACCATTTCCAGCAATAGCCAGCAGTCAGCTATTAAGCTTTATGTTCCAGGGAGTACTACTGTGCTCAGCCTGCATGGGCACACAAGGTTTCCTCTCTCTCCACAACCCTCTTGTTCACCTGCACCGAGCTGACAAAATGAGCCCTGAACAGGTAGTTAAAATTGCCATAGGAATATCAACTCTGAATTTTATGGCTTACTTTTGTTTAAAATCTCTACAATTACTATTGCATTAGCATGGCTTTTATTATTGTTATATGAGCAGATAAAACTGGTTGTGAGGGCGATGATAACAGTTTTGTGCACATTATAGGTTTTTCCCAAGGTGTACTTGTCTGTTGATTATATATTTTGGTATTTTTGTTGCAGTAGTTTTAGAGATATTTAAATCGGTATGCATCTATGCCTGATACCATAAAAGATCAAAGTTAACACAGGGCTAAAATGTGACACAACTAGAGTATTATTTACTAGGCGCAAAAGTGGTAAATATCATAAAGGAGGGATAGTATAAATGGATTTCATGATTATTAAACAGCTGTCTCTCACACTCTCACTCACATACTGTCTATCTACCTCCCTAATGGAAAGATCATATAGCTTCTGACCAGGATGAAAAACAGGATTCTACAGAAATTTAGTATGGTACTATGGAAGTTACTCCAGAAACCTATAGAATTCCAGAAAAAATACTGCATTTCTCTGATTAAATAAATAGAAACACCTATGCAATTGAAGAGAAAATTATATTCCGTCTATAGAATTCTATTAGACAAGCTGGTTTATATAGCCTGTATTGTCTCTTAAATTCAATTTCCGAAAACTATTTTTTAAAAGACTGATACACGTTACAGCAGATACTGGGCAGCTTTAACTTGCATAGCTAGTACGAGTGCATCAACTATCCTAAGATCTCATTGACTTTAGTAGGATTACAGATGTAATCTTTATATAAGGATCAACTTTCCTTGGGTAGAAGCTCTACTATATCAGTACAAACAATCTTTTCTTCAGCTTCAAGCATACATGTTTTCTGTATCCTAGTGATGGCTTGATTTTATAAGTAAAAAATGTGTAAGGAATAGCACATTATATTGCATTTTTGTCAATGACATACATACTGTGGTATTTCTAGAAGTAAACATCTTTTTAATTAGATGGTTAATGTTGTCTGCTAATCTTGACAATAAATATAACCATTTGTATAGACTCAATACAGTGAAATTGACTTAAACCAACAGGTGAGAACAATCTGTTTTCTTCCTGTAAAACATGCAATGGAATCCAAAATGAAAGAATGTTGCATTTAAAATCTCCAGCGTAGCCATGGTGCTCATGAGTTTTGCTGGCACTGGTAAGCTAAGTCATATATTAAATTGTTGTACCAAAGAATAATTTCTTTACCTAAAAGTGATTGAAAACAGAACTTTTACAAGGTGTTGAGGAGCCTTTGTCTTATCAAGCTTGTTTCAGACAGAGAGGAGTCAAGAGTCCATAGTAAATCAGCTTGCATAGTAAATCCTTACAAATGAGTTAATTAAAAAGAAGATGCCATGGGTATTTATAGAGACTTATACTGAAGTAAAGAATGTCTCCAAAAGCACCTTTGACTGAGACAGATAATTATGTCAAGAGTTGGTGAAGGCCAATCAAAAGCTTCATGCATCTTGTGGCATCATAGCAGAAGGTCCCTAATTTGGTTAAAAGGAATTATGTCACTTCAGATACCAGAGAGTTTGATTACCATACAAATTATTTAGACTTCAAGGAGCCTCTGAGCCTGGGAAAATGAAACTTTAATATTTTAAATTAAACCCTAAGCCTTCAAGGCGGGGTGGGAACAAAAACAAATTTTGAAAAATCTTTTAACTAGCTTGGAAAAAAGCTACAAACTATTGAAAAAAAGCTTTTAATAGCTTTGAAGGATATTCTTAATTCTTACTACATAAGCTTCTGAGTGAATTTAAAAACTCAGTCCTAAACCAGGAGTTTTTTAAATCAAGAGAGATGGACCAAAACATTTCAGAAAGTTTTAGTACCACAAAGCATGAAGATAGCTGCATCATTGGAATTATACAAACAGTGATGTACCAGCTGCCTAATGTTAGATCAAGTATTCCAGGCATGCTTTAATCAACAATACGGGAACTCAGCATCAATGAAGTTTGTTAATATCATCAGTGGAGTTTGAGTCTCCTTGGCTTAGAAACTACTGCTTGTGTGTTCTGATCTCCTTTGCCTTCCAAGTACTGTTGTCAGCTGTAATTCACTGAAAGGGTTTTTAAGATGGCCTCTCTGTTTAGATAAGAGTGCCAACTATTGTGCTTTATTGCTGAAAATGTCAGCCCTGTATTTTTTCATTATTATACATCCTGAGGTACCCCAGGCAAACTGAAATATTATACATAATACTATAAACTTAAAACTCATCTATAGGATTATAAATAGATTTTGTATCAATCTCTATATTTTGTTATTAATTCCAATCTTTGAAATTGAAAATATAGATTATGGGGGTATATATTTATCTGCTTAGGTTTTGATACAATATTCCTTACCACGCTATCTTCTTAATGAGAATCCTAAGTGGTTGCAGATTTTGTGAGCACATATGAAGGGCCTGATTCTGATCTTGTTTGCAGTTCTTGTACACTAAGGTAACTCTATTGACTTCAGTGAAGTTACACTTGGTTTGCAAGAGTGTAAAGGAGCAGATAATCAAGGCATAACATCTTGCACTTTTGAATTTCTACCTACTGAAAGGGAAAAAAAACCCACTTCACTATGGCAACATAAAAACTGTTCCAAAGGCATATGCACAACATTGCAAAGCCCTTATTAAACCATTATTGTAGATACTGTGACAGACCCAGACCAGGGGGGTACAGGAGTCTGGTAGAGGGCAAATATACTAGTCACTGGATGAGTAGTTTTCTGTTCTCTGAGTGACCAGAGCAGGGGCTGCACTAGAGTAATCAGGAACCTGCTAGAACCAAGTAAGGCAGACAGGCTGATTAGAACACCTGCAGCCAATCAAGGCAGGCTAATCAAGGCACCTGGGTTTAAAAAGGAGCTCACTCCAGTCAGGCGAGGGGGAGCCAGAGGAGAGGAAGTGTGTGTGAGGAGCTGGGAGGCACAAGGAGCTGAGAGGGAGAGTGTGCGTGCTTCTGGAGGAGTAAGGAGTACAAGCGTTATCAGACACCAGGAGGAAGGTCCTGTGGTGAGGCTAAAGAAGGTGTTTGGAGGAGGCCATGGGGAAGTAGCCCAGGGAGTTGTAGCTGTCATGCAGCTGTTACAGGAGGTACTATAAACAGCTGCAATCCACAGGGCCCTGGGCTGGAACCCGGAGTAGAGGTCAGGCCCGGGTTTCCCCCAAACCTCCCAACTCCTGATCAGACACAGGAGGAGTTGACCCAGACTGTGGGGAAGATCACTGAGGTGAGCAAATCTGCCAATAAGCGCAGGACCCACTAAGGTAGAGGAGGAACTTTGTCACAATACATTTATTTCAGTACTTCCTGTCACACACAATGGTGATTCATAACCCAACACTGTGGTGAACTATCTTGCTTGCTAACTACAGTTGACAGTTAAGAAACAGGTTTTGTGTGTGTGTGTGCGTGTGTGTGTAACAGTAGGAACTGTATCAGAGGGGTAGCCATGTTAGTCTGGATCTGTAAAAGCATCAAAGAGTCCTGTGGCACCTTATAGACTAACAGATGTATTTGAGCATGAGTTTTCATGGGTGAATACCCACTTTGTCGGATGCATGTAGTGGAAATTTCCAGAGGCAGGTATAAATATGCAAGCAAGAATCAGGCTAGAGATAACAAGGTTAGTTCAATCAGGGAGGATGAGGCCTTCTTCTAGCAGTTGAGGTGTGAAAACCAAGGGAGGAGAAACTACTTTTGTAGTTGGCTAGCCATTCACAGTCTTTGTTTAATCCTGAGCTGATAGTGTCAAATTTGCAGATGAACTGAAGCTCAGAAGTTTCTCTTTGAAGTCTGGTCCTGAAGGGTTTTTTTGCTGCAGGATAGCTACCTTTAAATCTCCTATTGTGTGTCCAGGGAGATTGAAGTGTTCTCCTACAGGTTTTGGATATTGCCATTCCTAATATCTGATTTGTGTCCATTTATCCTTTTACGTAGGGACTGTCCAGTTTGGCCAATGGACATAGCAGAAGGGAACTGTTGGCATATGATGGCATATATTACATTGGTGGACGTGCAGGTGAATGAACCGGTGATGGTGTGGCTGATCTGGTTAGGTCCTGTGATGGTGTCGCTGGTGTGGATATGTGAGCAGAGTTGGCATCGAGGTTTGTTGCATGGATTGGTTCCTGAGTTAGAGTTACTATGGTGCGGTGTGCAGTTACTGGTGAGAATATGCCTCAGGTTGGTGGGTTGTCTGTGGGCAAGGACTCGCCTGCCACCCAAAGCCTGTGAAAGTGAGGGATCATTGTCCAGGATGGGTTGTAGATCCCTGATGATGCGTTGGAGGGGTTTTAGCTGGGGACTGTATGTGATGGCCAGTGGAGTTCTGTTGGTTTCTTTCTTGGGCTTGTCTTGCAGTAGAAGGCTTCTGGGTACAAGTCTGGCTCTGTAGGAACTGGTATCAGTACATACTGAGCCCTGTCACATGACTGGGCTATAGCCCTTGTAACCCTGACCTATGTCATGTAAATAGGAACAGAAAACAAACTCCAGTCTCTTACCAGCACTCAGTTGTGTCAGACCTTTATTACAGGGGTCAAATTGCCATTCTGCAATTACACTGGGCCTTATGCAGAAGAATGTCAGGTTCATCTACACAGGGAAATATGGGATATGGAGAGATTGCTCAAGGAAGTACAATGCCTCCTTTCTGACTCTTTCCTGTGAAGACTAACCAGCTGTCCCTACATTCACACTTGGGAAAAATTTTAAAGATGTGGCCATGATTTTGCCCACTGGGTGGCAGAAGTTTATACTAGTGAAATCTTTTATTTTTGGCAGGTTTCAGAAAGGATTTCTGAAATCCAGCTCACCTCCTTGTTTTCTTAAAGTAAGTGAGCCTGGCAGTTCCTGGTTAATTAATGTGTGTCAGTCTTTAAATTCAGTTTAAAGCTCTGGTTTCTTAAAACAGAAAGATAAAATTACTTCTTCCTTATGACATTGTCAATCATGTCATCAGAATATTTCTCTTTTCTCTTTGACAAGAAAAGTGTATACATTCTGTTGTATTACATGTTTTGGAGAGTAACAGCATACCAGACTGACATTTTCACGTATTCCCTGATACCTTTTATACAGGACCATCATTTCAAAGAATAGCTTGGCCAATAAAAAGTATTAAAAAAAGAACTTCCTGCTGCTATCTACTAGCCAAATCCTGTGAGCTGTTGAGTGCCCTCAATAAGAATAGAAAGCACTCAGAAACTTGCAGGGATCAAGCTCAAGGAATATATAACTTAAGCTTTTAGTGCACTTGTTTTCTTCCTCCATTTCATTACAGACTTATTCTATCTTCCCCAGTGCTAAATTATGCACTAGCAATTTTAGCATAATCAAAAGGATTCTGAAGGAAGAAAAGAACCTTCTCCTAAACTGTCATTGTTACTGACAATGGGTTACTTAAATTACAAAAGTTAGATTGAAACACTTTTAAATGATCACATGCCTCTTTTCCAAAAACGCATTACTAAGAGAGATAGGAAGAAGCTGCAAAATGTGAATCTGAAGTTCGAATACCCTGAAGTTTGACAGTTTTCACATGCAGGGTTTTGGTTCAGACTTACGGAGAGAGGAGCTAGCTGTACAGTTCAGATCTGACTTCAAACTTCAACCCCTCCACTTTCCAGGGGTGTTTGGATCCAAAGTTTTGTTTGGGGACCAGTGTAACAAAAATGGAAGGAAAATTTTTTGTTTAAAATGTTTCCTTTTGATAGACACAAATCTAATGTTACACACCCACCATTCATAAGGATGGTGAAGCCATTCTTAAAAGACCAACCAATAGACCAGCAAAAATTGGTCACCTAGTAACGGTGGCCTTTAATTAAAGATTAAATACGATTATACTAGAAAATGAGCAACTTGCATGTGTAGGATAATCTGCCACTGAGAGTTACTAAATGTGCATGTCTATTGCTAGCAAAAGAAAAGAAAATGGGTCTAACCAGTTGACAAGAGTAGAGACTCTAATTGTGTCTCAAAGTCAAAGGGGGAAAGTTGAAGTATTGGCTCAGCCAACTGAAGGAAGATGGAAGAAATATTGATGGAATGATTTGATTCAGAATTACTGTGGCAAGAAGGCAAGAAACAAAATACCAGAGGGAAAGATTGGCTCTGGAGTCACCCTGGGAACATAAAAAAAAATTTAGTTACAGCTTTTATTTTAAGGAATGTCTTCTTCATAACTAGCCATTGATGCCACATAGAGTAATGTCAAAGAATTCTAATCTGGCAGGTATTTTATCATTGATCGAGTGGCAAAAAGGTCACTGAAAAAGAGCTTGCATTGTCAATATACTGAGATAAACAGGAGGAGCTCTAACTAGTCCTGTTCAAAAACCTAAATGATCTGATATATTCCCCTGAGACTGAGAAAAATACTGAGAGACATACAAATGACACCAGCTCAAGTGTGAATATCTCTGGTTCATAGTATTGTAAAACAATGAATCACCAATCTGCCCTGGTTTGAAATAAGTACATTTCAGTGCTCAAATGTGAACTAATATTACCGTTACAAGTAGTTTCTAGCAAATTTTTAACTGCAACACAACAATTTTATGAAGCCAATTGCAAAATAATTATCACAGCATGTGGATGAAACAGCAGCCTCCTGCTGAATTCCTGCTAATTTATGCTTATGCCTGAATTGCAACAGGATCTTTAGATTGGAGGGAATATTTCTATAAGTATACACTGGTGTGCTAGCCTTTTACAGGAATGTATTTAGTTTGCTAGAAATTAATCAATGTGCTTCTCCTTGCAAAAAACAAAAGCTTTGGAAGCTTGTACTGCATGACAGCATGCTGCAAAGACTTTGTACTTCCTCCACTGTTGCGTATAAAACAGCATTTTTTGTAAATGGCATTCAGGATGGTATACTGAAAGCACTATTTGGGAGAATCAGGCCAGAGCTAGGGAAATTTCAGACAGTCTTCAATATACTAAGGGTCATTATAAAGAGGACTGATCTACTAAAGGTAGGACAAGAAGTAATGGGCTTAATCTGCAGCAAGAGAGATTTAGGTTAGATATTAGGAAAAACTTTCTAATTATGAGAGTAGGTAAGCTCTAGAACAGGCTTCCAAGGGATGTTGCGGAATCCCCCTAATTGGAGTTTAAGAACCGATTGAACAGACACCTGTCAGGGATGATCTACGTTTACTTGGTGTTGTCACAGTGCAGTGCTGAACTTGATTACTTTTCAATTTCCCTTCCACCCCTAGATTTCTATGATTCCATGAATTAAGTGATTCCCTTTGATATTCATGCTGTATGAGGATAGGTGAATGGTATGCCTAAACAAAAAGCCTTCAAATATATAGCTACAAGCTGAGTTTCCTGCAAGTGTCCTCTGACTACAGTCAGATTACTCATGTTAAGCACTTCACCCACTTTTAACTATTTGTTTTTAGTTCTTAGTCAATAAAAGATGTTATTTTCTTTGTAGGTAGCACCACATATACCCAGTATCATTGGGAACTATAAACACTTTCATGATCAAGAAAGGCTTATCAGAAATTGGAACATTTGATATTTTGTTGGTTCTTCCAACCATATGCCTGATCACTTACAATGAAGTACTGGATTTCTTATAAGTACTTTCCTATAAACTTGGCAATGAAAACAAAACAGCATACGAGTGGAGAAATATTCTTGAAGAGCCTGTTCCTACATAATCCTGAGTACCAGGTAATATTCATGTGTACTCCTGACTAGACCCAATGGAATTTTGGGGGCAAATAGTTTATTCATCAATAAAAATGCAGTTTCAGGCAATACAAAACTATTTGTGAATTAGCCAATTAAAAAAAAGGGTGCCACATTCACTGAAAAATGGCTTCCTTTCTTTGTTGGTTATTCCTGGTAACCTGATTGTCCTCTACTTGCTTACAAATTCATAGCTGAATAATTTGTTTGAGTATAATTCCCCAGGTCTTCTTTGTTCCCCTTTTGAAGATAAGTACTGTGTTTGCCCTTCTCCAGTCCTGTGGAACTTCATCCATCCTTCATAAATTCTTGAAGATAATTGCTAATGGTTCAGAAATTCCTTCAACTAGTTCCTTAAGTATCCTCCTGTGAAATTCATTGGCCTTGCTGACTTGAATACATCTAACTTACCTAAATATTCTTTAATCTGTTCTTTCCTTATTTTGGCTTTCATTCCTCCCCCCTTGTTAATATTAACTGAGTTGAGTATCTCATCACCAATAACATTTTTACTAAAGAGTGAAGCAGAAGAGGCATTAAAAACCTGATTTGTCTTGATGTGATCTGTTATTAGATCTCCTTCTCCGTTAAGTGGTGGACCTGCACTAATCTTCTTTTTCTGCTAATGTTATAAAGAATCTTTTCTTACTGCCTTATGTCCCTTCCAAAGTATTACAATATGTGCCTTAGCCCTTCTGATTTTGTCTCTACATGGTGGCTCTATTCTTTTGTTCTCTGTAGCAATTTCTCCTGGTTTCCACTTTCTGCATAATTCCTTTTCGATTTTCAGGTAATTAAAGAGCCACTGATGGAGCCATATTGGACTTTTACTATTTTTCCTATCTTTCCTACTCATCTGAGTAATTTGCATGTTTGCTTTTAACAGTGTTTCCTTGAGAAACTGCCAGCTCTTGAACTCCTTTATCCCTTAGATTTTCTTATCATCAGATCTTATCAGTTCTCTGAATTTTATGAAACTTTTCTTTTTTGAAGTCCATTGTCCTGATTCTATTGCTCTCACCCCTTCCTTTCCTTAGAACAATGAAATCATCATTTCATGATCACTTTCATCCAAATTGCCTTTCACCTTTACATTTGCAACCAATTCCTCCCTATTGGCCAGAATCAAGTTTAAAATGGCTGTCCTCTAGTTACTTCCTCTACTTTCTGAAACAAAAACTTGTTCTCAATACATTCCAAGAATTTACTGGAATGTTTTCGTTTGTTTGTTTCACGGTATTACTTTTCCAAGAGAAGTCTGCCCAGGTCTTGTGTTTGAGATATTTCTGCTATTTGTTCTAGAAATGCCTCATCCTCCTTTTTGATTTGGTGATCTTTATAGACCCCTACCATTATGTCACCTCAATATTTCTCCTTTTATCTTTACCCAGAGACTTTCAGCATGTCTGTCTCTCACCTCCCTACGAACCTGAGAACAGAGTACCGTACTATCAATGTATAATACACCACTCTTCTCTTTTCCCCCTATCTTTCATGAACAAGCTATACCCCACTATGCCTATATTCATATTTATCCCACCAAGTCTCTGTGACACTAATTATGTTATAATTTAGCTAATGTACTAATATTTCCAGTTATTGCTGTTTATTTCACATACTCCTTGCATTTGTGTATAGATATCTAAGATATAGAACAGATTCCCCCATTGATTTCCCTCTTGTTGCTCCTACGACCCAATTGTAATTTTCCATGCCCCCACCACCGCTAGCCTTCTGTTAAGATTACCTTTTTATGCTTAGTTGTGGGATTTGTGCTTTTGAGCTTAGTTTAAAAACCTCTTCAGTAGTTTGGTGAGTCTTTGTGGGAAAATGCTCTTCCCCTTCTTGGTCAAGTGACCCTCATCTCATCCCAGAAGATCTCCTTCCTGATATCCCTCCCCCCTCAGCTAGAGGATGGTATAGCTCAGTGGTTTGAGCATTGGCCTGTTAAATCCAGCATTGTGAGTTCAATCCTTGAGGGGGCCATTTAGGGATCATGGCAAAAATCTGTCTGGAGATTGGTCCTGCTTTGGGCAGGGGGTTGGACCAGATGACCTCCTGAGGTCCCTTCCAACCTTGATATTCTAGGAAGATGAAGGCCTCCTGTCAACACCATCTGCAAAGCCATGTATTCATTTCCAAGATGCATGTGTTCCCTCCTCAGCCTTTACCCTCAAACAAGAGTATGGACAAGAACCCAACCCCCTGACTCCTTCACCCTCCCTCCCAGAGCCCCGTGTAGTCAGTGCTGATCTGCTCATCGTCATATCTGGCAGTATCATTGATGCCCACCTAAACAGATAGCCTGGGGTAGTTGTCAGAGGGATGGATGAGCCTCAGTAACGTCTCAGATGTGGGTTCCAGGCAGACAGCACACCTCTGAGGACATCATGTAAGGTTGGCAGATAGATTCCTCCATCCCCCTCAGAATGGACTCCCTGACCACCAGCACTTTATGCCCCCTATACCAGGGTTCAGTGGCTGTGAGCCTCCCAGCCATGGGGGCAGGAGTCTCCTCCTTCTCAGCCATTGGGTCTGCTCCTCACCTACTGTTGCTAGTAGAGGATACCTGTTTTTGACTGCGATGGGCAGAGAAGCTGGGTTGTAAATAGAGCACCATCTACTGCTCGAGGTGGCCAGCAGCCACACTTCTCCCCATAGGGCAACTGGTATTCCTTCCTCTTTTGGTGCTGCTGTCACTGGCTAGCAATCTCTGTCCCAGATGTTTCCATGTCCATACTGTCTCTGAAGTTCTTGTGCTCCCAGATGCTATGCCAACAAGCCACCTCCTTTTGCAGATCTATTACCTGCTTCTCTTACCTGAGGGACTCCACCAACAGAAACCTCTCTCATGTTGAGTGTTTCCCCCTGCCCGGCTTTCATCAGCAGGGACATGCAGGCCATATTCTCAGCAAGTCAAAACCTGGGCCTGGATGGAAGTCTCCAGTGTTAGGATGCTTGTCTGGCTGGGGTACCCACAGGTGCAGTCAGAGGAAGAGCTAGGAATGGCGTTGATGACATGCCATTTTCCTCTCATTGTGGGTGGTTCTTTGTAGAGTACCTGCAAGATAAGGAAAGGGGAAAACAAAACAGACAAACAACCCTACCCCCCCCACACACACACCTCCTGCCTTCCTCCATTGGCAAACTCAGCTGGCTTACTCCTTTAGTCTCCCAGCTGCCTTTACATCACCAGGCATGTGTCTTACCAGCCACAGGGAGCCTGCATGCTTTTTGGATCCTGTGCCCCACACACCTGAAATGATGTGTCAAACGTAGCACTAAATATATAATGTTCTTATAACAAATTCTAATTAAAAAGTGCCATGCTATTTGTTATGGGTTTGTCATACTCTGTTTCAATAAGATTATATTGATGGCATGAATCTTATAATTTATACTTCTAGCCATGTTAACTGTAAGGATAAAGTACATAAAGTTACACACTGTAACTGCTTAGAAATGTTCATGTACAGGCTACTTAGTGATAAAGTAAGTAATAAAGTCAGTATAGTTGTATGTTAATTATAGGGGGATGATTAATTTTAAGTAAACCCTTAGTGGATTGAATGTATTGTGTTCTGATCAAATGATCTTGATATAGTACAAGTCCATAATTACCTACTGGTAAGAAAAGACCCATAAAGAAGTAAATTCCAAGAAGTTTCTTTAGATTTCCATTGATACCTGTTTATTAAAATGAAGAGCCCACCACTGAAAAATGTCCTGCTCAGGGCCCCCACTTTACTGCATCAAGAGACTATGGGCCTGATCCAAAGCCGATTGAAGTTATAGGAAAGATTTGCATTGACTTCAGTAAGATATGGATTAGATGCTATTAGCAGGAATTCCCAGCTAACACCACTGCTTTGGCAGTTTATGCTGGAAATGTGGGGACAGTCAGTCTCTCAGAGAGCCAGGGTGCAAACCATTTAACTGTGTGCCTACTACATTCTGGATAGAAAATGGCATCTATTGTTGTGCAGCCAAAACTCTCTATGGAGCTCTTGTAGTTTCCACAATGAGGAAGCTGGAGTGTCCACAGCTGAGCTCCTGGATAAGTGATTTAGCTATAATTTTCAGTAGAGCTGACAGGAAAAAGTCGACAAGAAGACAATTTCAATGTAAAACAAAATCTTACCAAATATTAATGATATTTGTTTTCTATTTTGTGGCCAGATCTAATTTTCATCCTTTTCTTCAGATATCTTATTATTCACTTTCCCCCCAGTCACTTAAGACTTTCCTGATGTTAAGAGTTGTGCATGAGGTTTCCATGCTCACATGGAAACACACGACTGTAGTTGCCATACCATGTTTAATCATCCAGTTTTGACTCCTCCCTCTAAAGGAAGGTGAATTCTCACAATGCATAGCACTTAATGCATTCTTCTGCAAAGTTTTACATCATTTATGTATGTATAAACATTGTTTCTCAACACCTACAGATAGATCTTACTCTCTGAAATGTGAGACTTAATTATCTCTTATCAGCTTCCTTTGCTTATCCATAAATATTGTTCAAGGTCATAAAGCTATTCAGATGGTTTTTTTTTCTTAATCCAACCAAATTTGTCTCCACCATCTCTTATGGCAGTGAATCCTACAGTCTGACAACGGGCTGCATACGGAAATATATACAAAATCAGGTCACAAAAAGCAATGCTTTTCAATGGATGAAAATCATCAAAACAGTCGGGTTTTTTTCTCTCTGTTTATTCATTTCCAGCCCATTAGCAATAAATTGCAAAGAGTGGTTAACTATTTTTTAAAATACAAGAACGCAGTGTGTTCTAATAAAATCAACTCTGCAAGGTCAAATATCCTTGGCAGTATGTGTGGAGTTTTAAATCCCTAAGAATGTATCTACATTTTTGAACATAGGAATAGATCCAAAATATCTAAACATTAAAATGTGAAGGGAAGCACTCATAAGAGCAGAATTTTACTTCTTGTTGTTGAATCAGAGTGAAACCAGAAAATGTAGGCACATCTCTCACTATGTAACTATTGACTACATGTACACTACATTACTAGAGGCATTCGTGAATAGTTTATATCAGAAGGAAAGTAGAAAGCAAAGATTTTTGTTTAACCAAAGCTATTGCAAAGTTTATGTTCAATAGCATGAAGTCACTTCATGCATAATTAAAACTCTTGAGGGTAGGCTTTGTTAAGTTGATATGAGAAGTCCAATAGGATCAAAGCTTTTCTTTTTCAGTCCTCAAATAATGCTATTCAGCTTACTAAGACATTATTATGAAATGCTTATATTGGAAATTCAAAAATGTAACTAATGCTGACATCATAAGGAGAAAAAAAGACAATTATGGTGCTGACATGGCTCTGTGGCCATCAGTTCTGTTGAATTCTCTAAAGAGGAAAACAACTAAACAGAGCATAATAGAAGATTGACTTCATATAGGACTTTGTTCTAAACAACCTGAAACATTATGCCCCAGATGACTTAATTACGCTATGGTATTTGAACACAAGCTTCCCTGCATGTTGCAGAGCTCCTGTGGAGTTTCTCTGTAACTCCTTTTCTTAGAAGTTCAACTAAATTCCTCAGAAGCTGCTTCACCTCAGCTATGCTTCTAATAGAACCAGCAGCTCCCACTGGCAGCTAGAGCAACTGGGTTTTCTGGCCAGAAGTATTTGCAGTAGAGTGTCTGAGCACATCTACAGTAAGTCTCTTGCACTTCCTTACTACTTAGGGCTATTCTGCATCCTCCTTTCCATCTGCCCTGTGCTGGGGAGAGTTAAGTTGGTCTGAAACTTGGAAAGTTCCTAAGTACTGCAGGGCAGAAGCTAAGATTCTAAGTTTTGAAGGTATGAAACTTCAGAGAAGAGCTTCGCTAAAGCCCTATGGAACATGAGTTCTCCAGGGCTTATGTTCCCAGTTATTCAAACTCCCTGTGCTATTGCTTTTGTACATCAGTTTTCTAAAAATGTTTAACAGTTCACTATTGACCAAATGGTATATGATATATAATGCATGGCCAGGACACCTACGTGGTTTGTATCTATTACACCCATCTTTCAGAAGATCCAGGTCCAGCTGAGCCTTGAAAATTCTCTCTTCTTGGCTGGCAGATGGTAGGGTGCAATTCCAAGGAAACATATCCTTTTCAGAATGAAGAAATTCTCAGCTCTTAAACTTCCATTTGCATAATGTTAAGTCTGAAATCTAGAGCAGAAGGTATTTGTTTGTGTATTAAAATAATTGGACCAAACCATTTCCGGAAAGCTTTACAAAACAAGAAGATACCACCTCTATTATGACTAGAGAAGATATCTAGGTAGCAGCTTTCTATCCTCCCAAGGCCAAGTAGAAATCTATCAATCTGCCCTCCCCAGTTCACTATCATTAGTGGCTATATAGCTAGCCCAATTATTTCAAAGGCACCTGCTCCTCCTTGCTGTCTGATGAAAGATTAAAATACAGTGTTAGGAATAGGTGACAGCAGAGAGAGAGAGAGAGAGATGGGTGAAATCCTTCAGGTCTCCCACCTTAAATCAGTTTATCTAGGAATATATGGGCAGGCTTGGAATAATTCTTATTCCTATGGTCTGATGGGGGGACAGATGCCTAGGGTGACCCACCTCTCCAAACCTGTACATAGCAAACATGTAAAGTAAAAAAGAAAATTCCATCTCTCCTTCCCTTTTCCTTGCACAGCCCTACTTGTAATGTTTTCTTTTCCATATTCCATACTGAGAAGCAAGTTATTACAGAATTGTAAGACTAGAAGGAATCTCAAGAGGTCATGAAGTCCAACTGCCATTGCTGAGGCAGGATTAATTATACCTAAGCCATCCCTGACAAGTGTTTTTACAATCTGTTCTTAAAATCATCCAACAATGGGGATTCCACAACATTCCTTGGTAATTTATTCCAGAACTTAACTATCCTTATAGCTGGAAAGTTTTTCCTAATTTATAACCCAAATCTCCCTTGCTGCAGATTAGCCCCATTACTACTTCTCCTACCTTCAGTGGACACGGAGAACAACTGATCACTACCCTCTTGATAATAGCCCTTAACATATTTGAAAACTGTTATCAAGACCCCCTTCAGACTTCTTTTCTCAATACTAAACATACCCAGATCTTTAAGAAAGATGTGGAAAATTGGAAAGAGTCTAGAGGGCAGTAACAAAAGTTTAAAGCGTGACACCCAAAACTGGACACAATGCTCAGCTGAGAACTCACCAGTGCTGAGTTAACCAGGACAATTACCTCCCATATTTTAAATATGACATTCCTATTAATATAGCCCCCAAATGACATTACCTTTTTCACAACTGCATCCCATTGTTAGTTCATATTCATTTTGTGACCCACTATAACTCCCAGATTTTTTTTCAGCAGTAATGTTGCATAACCATTTATTCCCCATTTTGTATTGTACATTTGATTTTTCCTTCCTAAATGAAATACTTTGCATTTGTCTCCATTATGTTTCATCTTTTTTATTTCAAATCATTACTCCAATTTTTCAAAGTCATTTTGAATTCTAATCCTCTCCTCCAAAGTGCTTGCAACCCCTCCCAGTTTGGTGTTATCTGCAAATTTGATAAGCATAATCTCCACCCCATTATACAAGACATAAATTAAAATTTTGAAAGGTACTGAACCTAGGATAGACCCTTGCACCACTAGACACCACTAGATATATTCTCCCACTTTGATACCATTGATAAATCCTCTTTTGAGTATAGCTTTTCAACCAATTGGGCACCCACCTTATATGAATTTCATCTAGAACATATTTTTCAAGTTTGCTTCTGGAAATGTTATGTGGGATGCTGTCAAAAGTCTTATTAAAATCAAGATATATTATCTACACCTTCCCCCCACCCACTAACCCAATAACCCTGTCAAAGAAGGAAATTAGGTTGATCTGGCTTGATTTGTTCATGACAAATCCATGTTAGCAATTACTTATCACTCTGTTATCCTCCTGATGTTTACAAACTGACTGTTTCATAATTAGTTCAGTATCTTTCCAAATACTGAAGTTAGGCTGACTTTTCTATAATTCCCCAGGTCCTGTTTGTTCCCCCTTTTTAAAGATAGGTACTATATTTCCCCTCATCCAGTCCCCTTCTCTATGTTGGGTACTTTAAAATATGCAATGGACACTTTTACAATTTTGCCGGTGTATATTCAGAGCTTTACTGTGGTATTTTTAATATTCCCTATACTTAGTGTAAGGGATACTTTGGTAAATGATAGTTACTTGCAAAGGCAATTATAAAGAGTTTAGTGGTGATCACCCAATAGGGCAAAATTTAAAAACAACAGTAAGTCAAAAGGGTCACCTATATGAAGTGTTAGTAAACAAAGCAGTGGTCTTGTATGCCACAAGTTCATTGCCTCAGCTTCAGTCACTGCTGAGGTTCAAAATGTCTGGTGGGTCAAGTTTATAAAAGTTGCATCAAAGCAATTAGAGGATTATAAAGGGTTTTAGCACTTTAACTCTCTGACAAATGGTCTTATAACAACAATTGGTCAATTTATCTCCTTTTCTGTCGAGCATTCACCTTCAGCAGAAGCTTTGCATGCATTTTAATTTATCTTAAATTTATGCATAACTAGATTAGCAGTTCCTGGCAATCATTTGTTTTGCTTCTCTGCTTTCAGCCATCTCCTCTTTTTTACCACCTGCTGTATTTGCCTTCTGCTCAAAGTATGCTGTTGACAGTTACTAATAATACAGATTAAATTTACTTACTATGACAGGCAAAACACTATGTTAAAACAAAACAATAGAATCCTACATTCTTTTTCTCTGTTTAAGCAATGGCTTAAAAGCACAAACCAGATTTATAAGAGCATTAATTCATTAACAATACAGGAGTCTTACTGGACTTAAAATATAGACAACATGCAGACCTGATTATAATAGCACAATTTCTCAAGCAGAGCTCTGCTTTTTAATAGGCATAAGCACATGCAGTGTGAAAAAATATCTACAGGTCACTTTCAATTTTTTCAGAGTTCAATAGCATTCACAACTAATCAAATATAAATGTTATTAATAAATGAAAATGTTCATGCTTCAAATAACTCATTTAGGTTAAGTTCAAATTCTTGCCATATATTTCCCTTGTCTCACATACCTCTTCTAGCTTATTGCTCATGATTTAGACCAAAGCTAAAATCAAGTACTTATAGCCTTTAAAATATAGTGATTAAGTCCAGCCAGAGGCTGTATTTATTATACATTTGAGACATGTGGTTAGATAGTGGCAGAAATGATGGATATAGTAAATGACTGTCCTCTGAACCAATGTACTCCTGACCTAGAGTATCCTCCATGAAACAACCTGGCAAACCTCTTGTTTGAATTACAGCAGTCCATGGCTTTTCCATTTATTTGATTTGGAAAACACATGAATCACAAGGATCATGCAGTGTAACTTCTTGTATTCCATGCTGCATTATAATAAGATTGTTCCATAACTGGCATTGCTAATTGTAAATGTTTTTGTCTAAATCTAGGCCAAGACTACATAAGAAAATTAGATATAGTTTATCCCCCAGCTATCAATATGGGAACAATGATGTCATTTGGAAATCAGAATACTTTAGGGCTAAGCTCCAGACAAGAGCAAGAAGGCATTTGGGCATACGAAGCTCAACGTGGAAATAAAATATTATAGAATACGTATATACTAATGAGTGATGGATACTCGGTTATCTAGTGCTCTAAATTAGCTTCATTACCTGCAGTGTTTTTAATTTATACTTTTATCCGGAATTTCTGATCTAATTTCTTTTGTGCATTTTTGTAGTCCATGAGAATTGATTTTAAATATATCTGGGGCTCTTTATAAAGCCATTCAATAGGACCCACAGGCTTCAAGACACAATACTCCATATGCAACCTTGGCAAGCAGTGTACCCTGAACTTCTAATCATAGACTTTAAGGTCAGAAGGAACCATTATTATCACCTAGTCTGAGTTCCTGCACAGCACAGGCCACAGAATCTTATCCACCCACTCCTGTATCAAACCTGTGTCTGAGCCTTTGAAGTCCTCAAATCATGGTTTAAAGACTTCAAGGTGCAGAGAACCTTCCAGCAAGTGACCTGTGCCCCACGCTGCAGAGGAAGGCGAAAAAACCCCAGGGCCTCTGCCAATCTGCCCTGGAGGAAAATTCCTTCCTTTCTTCCAAATATGATGATCAACTAAACCCTGAGCATGTGGGCAAGACTCATCAGCCAGACACCCAGGAAAGAATTCTCTGAAGTAACTCAGATCCCACCCCATCCAACATCCCATCACAGACCATTGGGCATATTTACCGCTAATAGTCAAAGACCAATTAATTGGCAAAATTAGGCTATCCCATCATACCATAGAATCATAGAATCATAGAATCTCAGGGTTGGAAGGGACCTCAGGAGGTCATCTAGTCCAACCCTCTGCTCAAAGCAGGACCAAACCCAACTAAATCATCCCAGCCAGGGCTTTGTCAAGCCTGACCTTAAAAACCTCTAAGGAAGGAGATTCCACCACCTCCCTCGGTAACCCATTCCAGTTCTTCACCACCCTACTAGTGAAAAAGTTTTTCCTAATGTCCAACCTAAACCTCCCCCTCTGCAACTTGAGACCATTACTCCTTGTTCTGTCATCTTCTACCACTGAGAACAGTCTAGATCCATCCTCTTTGGAACCCCCTTTCAGGTAGTTGAAAGCAGCTATCAAATCCCCCCTCATTCTTCTCTTCTGCAGGCTAAACAATCTCAGTTCCCTCAGCCTCTCCTCATAAGTCATGTGCTCCAGCCCCCTAATCATTTTTGTTGCCCTCCGCTGGATTCTCTCCAATTTATCCACATCCTTCTTGTAGTGTGGGGCCCAAAATTGGACACAGTACTCCAAATGAGGCCTCACCAGTGCTGAATAGAGGGGAATGATCACACCCCTCGATCTGCTGGAAATGCCCCTACTTATACATCCATCCCCTCCATAAACTTGTCAAGCTTAGTCTTGAAGCCAGATATGTCTTTTGCTCCCACTGCTCCCCTTGGAAGAACTTCACTCCTCTGATGGTTAGAAACCTTTGTCTAATTTCAATTCTAAACTTCCTGATGGCCAGTTTATATCAATTTTGTGTCCACATTGGTACTGAGCTTAAATAATTCCTCTTCCTCCCTGGTATTTATTCCTCTGATATATTTATAAAGAGCCTTCTTTTGGTTAGGCTAAACAAGCCAAGCTCTTTGAGTCTCCTTGGATCATTCTAGTAGCCCTCCTCTGTAACTGTTCCAGAATTGAACTGCACACAGTAGTCCAGATGAGGTCTCACCAGTGCCTTGTATAATGGTACTAACACCTCCTTATCTCTACTGAAAATACCTCCTCATGCATCCCAAGACCGCATTAGCTTTTTTCACGGCCATATCACATTGGCAGCTCATAGTCATTCTGTGATCAACCAATACTCCAAGGTCCTTCTCCTCCTCTATTACTTCCAACTGATGCGTCCCCAGTTTATAACAAAAAGTCTTGTTATTAATCCCTAAATGTATGACCTTGCACTTTTCACGATTAAATTTCATCCCATTACTATTACTCCAGTTTACAAGGTAATCCAGATCTTCCTGTATGATATCCCAGTCCTTCTCCATATTGGCAATACCTCCCAGCTTTGTGTCATCCGCAAATTTTATTAGCACATTCCCACTTTTTATCCCAAGTTCAGTAATAAAAAGATTAAATAAGATTGGTCCCAAAACCGATCCCTGAGGAACTCCACTAGTAACCTCCCTCCAGCCTGACAGTTCACCTTTCAGTACGACCCGTTGTAGTCTCCCCTTTAACCAGTTCCTTATCCACCTTTCAATTTTCATATTGATCCCCATCTTTTCCAATTTAGCTAATAATTCCCCATGAGGAACTGTATCAATTGCCTTACTGAAATTGAGGTAGATTAGATCCACTGCATATCTTTTGTCTAAAAAATCTGTTACAGTCTCAAAGAAGGAGATCACGTTGGTTTAGCACGATCTACCTTTTGTAAAGCCATGTTGTATTTTGTCCCATTACCATTGACCTCAATGTCCTTAACTACTTTCTCCTTCAAATTTTTTTCCAAGACGTTGCATACTACAGATGTCAAATTAACAGACCTGTGGTTACCCGGATCACCTTTTTTCCCTTTCTTAAAAATAGGAACTATATTAGCAATTCTCCAGTCATACGGTACAACCCCTGAGTTTACAGATTCATTATAAATTCTTGCTAATGGTCTTGCAATTTCATGTGCCAGTTCATTTAATAATTTTGGATGAAGATTATCTGGGCTCCCCGATTTAGTCCCCCTGCACTCAGGCCCCTCCAGCAGGAGTCTGTCTGGGCAAAAATTATGTTGGGGAAGAAAGCTACTAGAGCCTCCCCTGGGATAGTGCTTGGGATGCGCTATAGACCACCAGGATCTGATTTGGATATGGATAGAGACTTCTTCAAGCTTCTGTCACCACAGAACTCTCAACTAACACAACTCTGCTTATTCTCCATATGATGTAGCATTGGAACATGAGCAGTACATATCACCAGGGCCAGCTCCAGGCACCAACACAGCAAGCTGGTGCTTGGGGCGGCCCATTGAAGGGGGCAGCACATCTGGGTCTTCGGTAGCCATTCGGCGGTGGGTCCCTCAGTCCCTCTCGGAGGGAAGGACCAGCCACCAAATTGCTGCCGAAGAATGAAGCGGCGCAATAGAACAGCTGCCAAAGTGCCACCGATTGCGGCTTTTTTTTTTCTCCCTCTTCGCCACTTGGGGCGGCAAAAAAGCAGGAGCCAGCCCTGCATATCACACCTAGATTGCAACTACTCCTTGGTGACATGGTCCCCATGACCCACGGGCCTCCAGAAACTGCGGATTAGGCATATTGTCTGAACTCATCCTGCAATCCATCACTTCACAGTGTGGAGTAATAATACCACAATAGGGCATGAAATGGAATATCAGACGGGGATGACTCATATCACAAAAACTGTTGTGAAATTTCATTTAGATTTTTCATCAGAATTGCATCCAGCTAGCTTTAGTCATGGCATGAGAAATGTGGTTGATTCTTCTTTTTCAAAGAATAAATTGTACACAATCACTTTTTGATACCAAATTTGGACCCTTGTAGTTTTTTATGGAGGGTGACTGAGCATTGCATGGAGGCAATGGTGCCAGAACATTGGTAGAGGACTTGGCTCTGCAGTAAGAGGGACCAACAAGTAGATTTGGACCAAGGTTAAAGAGGTGGGAACCAAGCAGTGGAAGCGAAGAAGGGACTTGAGCATTGGGAAGAAGTTGGAAGGTGATTGCCAGGCAGTGGGAGGGTTGGTGCTTGGGAATGGAGCACTAGGTGTAAACCACAGCAAAATCAAGGGGTTTGGGGACTCAGAAATGAGAGTCAGGTTATGGGAAAGGACTAGCTGGCTTAGGAATCCCTAGTGAGAGGTAAAGTGATTCAGTTTGTGCATAAAATAGCCACTACCACATTGTATAGGTTATTATAAATGTCCAAAGTTTGTAAAATGTGTAGTTGCATTTGTGTCAGTCCCAGGATATTAGAGAGACAAGGTGGGTGAGGGACTATAAAAGATATTTTATACCTTATATCTACACAATTTGTAAACAATTTGTTATTAGAATTTCTATTTTAAAAGATTGGGCAAAATGGTGAGGGGATGATCACATTCATACATGACACAGTATAATAATATGACACCACTCAACAATTATAGTCCTAGATATCATGCTAGAACATACTAGTTATGAAATGTATGTAGCTTTTACAATTCTGTGTATGCTTTTTAAAAACAAATAGCTCCATGTGCTAAGCATGAAGCAATTAAAATGAGAAGAGGGAAGAATGTAGCAAAGGAAACCATCAAGCATGCATGAATATATATGAGAAAAAGAACACCCTAGAGAATATGAAGTATCGCCTGAAAAATAAACAAAGACATCAGGATTTTTTTTTAAATAGACCTGATATATTTAGAGATAACATGTATTTCAAGAGTGCCAAAAAGGTTTCAGAGATAACAGAGCGATGGGATGGAAAGAGGAATAAAAGCATAAAGGAGAAAAACAAAATATGTCCCCTGACAAAATCATATCCACAAAGCTAGGCCTAGGCAACCAAAATAAACCAAACATTAATATGTACTTTACCAGTTAGGTATTGGGGATAGCTGTGTTAGTCTGTATCCACAAAAACAACAAGGAGTGCAGTGGCACCTTAAAGACTAACAGATTTATTTGGGCATGAGCTTTCATGGGTAAAAAACCCCACTTCTTCAGATGCATGGAGTGAAAATTACAGATGCACGCATTATTATACTGGCACATGAAGAGAAGGGAGTTATCTCACAAGCAGAGAAACAGTGTTGTCAGGGCCAATTCAACCAGGATGGATCTAGTCCACTCCCAATAATTGATGAGGAGGTGTCAATTCCAGGAAAGGGAAAGTTGCTTTTGTAGTGAGCCAGCCACTCCCAATCCCTATTCAAGCCCAAATTAATGGTGTTAAATTTGTAAATACATTTTAGTTCTGCAGTTTCTCTTTGAAGTCTGTTTCTGAAGTTTTTTTGTTCAAGTATGTCTACTTTTAAATCTGTTATAAATCTTATAAATCTGTTTAAATATGTCCAGGAGGACTGAAATATTTTCCTACTGGCTTTTCTATGTTACCATTCCTGGTGTCTGAGTTGTGTCCATTTATTCTTTTTACATAGACACTGTCCAATTTGGCTACTGTATACGGCAAAGGGGCATTGCTGGCACATGATGGCATATATCACATTAGTAGATGTGCAGGTTAATGAGTCCCTGATGGTGTGGCTCAGTGGTCCCCAACTCAGTGCCCGCGGGCACCATGGCGCCCACTGGGGCATTTATGTACGCCCGTCTAGTGCCCAGCAGGGGAGAGAAGCCACGGCCCTGCGCCTGCCGGGGACAGAGAACTCCGGGCCCGCAGGCTGTGGGCGTCGGTGTTCTTTGTCCCCGGCAGATGCGGGGCTACGGCTTCTCTCCAGCTTCTCTGGGGCTGTGGGCGCCGGTGTTCTTGGTCCCTGACAGGTGCGGGGCCGTGGCTTAAGCCAAAGAGAAACCGCAGCCCCGCGCCTGCTGGGGACAGAGAACTTTGGGGCTGCAGGCTTCATTCTATGTTAAAATAAGAATAATAAATATATTTGGACCAGCAGTTCAACAATGTTTTACTTTTTTAAAATAAATAAGATGAAAACCGTTTATGATATTTATTTTGTAAAAACTCCTTAATTTTTCTTACAGGTAGATAAAAAAGAGCAAATTCACATGGTAAGGTGAAAGAGTAATTGCAGAATAATTTAATTAATACCTTTTACATGTAAAATTACCCTTTTTATCTTATGGATTCATATTATGTATATTAAATATGATATTTTTCGTATTATTTAATGTACAAATACAAAATAAGCCTTGAAAAATTGTTGGCACCCGCCACACTCTTCTGAAAACATGAATGTGCTACTGGCCACAAAAAGGTTGGGGACCACTGGTGTGGCTGATGTGGTTGGGTCCTCTGATGGTGTCCTAGAGTAGATATGGGGACAGAGAGGCAATGATGTTTGTTACAGGGATTGGTTCCTGGGTTAGTGCTTGAATAGGGACTGGGAGTGGCTTGCTCACTACAAAAGCAACTTTCCCTTTCCTGGAATTGACACCTCCTCATCAATTATTGGGAGTGGACTACATCCACCTTGATTGAATTGGCCCTGTCAACAATGGTTCTCCACTTGTGAGGTAACTCCCTTCTCTTCATGTGTCAGTATAATAAAGCCTGCATCTTTAATTTTCCCTCCATGTATCTGAAGAAGTGGGTGGTTTTTTTACCCACGAAAGCTTATGCCCAAATAAATCTGTTAGTCTTTAAGGTGCCACTATAATCCTTATTATTTTACCAGTTAGAAATATTTGATGATTGATAGCTGCATAGTGTTCTGCTGTGAGGGGTTGTTTTATAATGATCAGGACATTTCGGCATGTTGCAGTTCACTATCGGGACATACTATGTGAACTGGATGGGGAGCAAACTATCAGTTTTCAGATACATTTACCCTTTCTCTTCAGATTTAATTAAAACTTAGTTATGTATTAAACAAGTGTAAAGGACCACTTTTCCATTGTATCATCTGGGGTGTACTTACAGTACCGTAGGGTATTTGTACTCTGCATTACCTCGCACCATCCAACCAAATGCCTCCTTCCTCCCACCAAAACAAAACTAGGAGTATACCAAATGAGCGGCTTTTGAGTTTAAATTCTGGAAGCTTATCCACATTGAAGGACTCAAACAAACAAAGCAGCTTGTGAATGAAACACAAGTGCATCCATCACATGGTGCTGTGTCTTCTCCCTCATCACTCTTGGTTCCCAACAGAAATCTGAGTCACCTTGTCTGACTTAGGCCATGCTTATTCTGGATCATAACTTGGTTTTTTAACCTCTCTCGCCAGCTACAAACTCCCTTTCCCCATTTGTCCCTTCCCAAACAGTTGGGATATAAACATTGTACTTACATTTCAGTGTATAATATATAGAGCAGTATAAACAAGTCATTGTCTGTGTGAAATTTTAGTTTGTACTGACTTTGCTAGTGCTTTTTATGTGGCCTGTTCTAAAACCAAGCAAATATCTTGATGAGTTGATGTACCCCCTGGAAGACCTCTGCGTATCCCTAGGGGTATGTGTACCCCTGGTTGAGGCACTCAACCAAGATATGGGTGAGACTGGTTCAATTCTCCCCGTTGCTTGATGTGGATAAGAGATATGAACTAAGCTTTCCCTTGCTCTTAGCAAACTGCCCTAACCACTGGTATATGGAGTATTCTAGGGCAGAGCTCTCCATCTCTCCTGTTGAAACTGTTCTACTTTTTGTTAAATGTTAATTGGCAAAGGGATTTGAACTTGTGGCTACCCACTCGCAGATGAGTGCCTGAACCACTAGGTTATAGAGGCTATCATAGGGCAAGTCACACTCAATCTCCACTGTTGAAGGTATTCCACTTTGTATAAACAAATAACTAAATATTCTGTAAAATGGTCCCCCCAAAATATGGAGAAATACTAGATCTCACAGACGTGGGATGTTGTTACACAATGTAGCTTGTGGTCTAAGCCACTTTTGAAATATGAGAGTAGTTAGGACATTTTCCAAAAGTCAGCAAGTACATTTGTCAAACTTTTATATCTCCCCAAATCCATGGCCAATTAACTTTAAAAAGCAAAGCATCACACATGAGAAATATTAGCCAGGAATATATATATATTTAATCCAGTTAGCTGGATCTATAAGAGATCTATTAGAAAAAGTTAATTACAACTTTGAGTACAAAGGTGCTCATTACAGAGCTGCAGTGGCATCACAGAAGTGAGAGCAGCATCTACATGACCAAGGAACATTCCTAAAATAATATCTTTGGGCCCACTTGTGTAATATATATAATCCTCAGTTCTGACTATGTGTGACCTATTTACACATGCACTACACCTCTATCATCCTCCCTCTCACCTCCATATTTCACATTATTCACACCACCTCCTCAGGAACAGCCTGCGCAAGCAGATCAACTGTGCAACATATCCTCAAGGATAGCACATTTTGAGTCTGTCTGACCAAGTGAGGGAGACAAATTCCAAAGGTGAGAAAGACCTGCCTCCAACTCTCAAACATACAAAGGAAGGGACATCTGAATCAGTTACATGGACAATTTCAAAATTGTGACGTTGTTCTATTTGGAACTCTCTGTATAGTAAAAAGGGCAGAATCCCTTCTTCTTTCCTCCCTAAAATCCCTGTTGGATTGGGGATTCCCCTATTGTGGCCCAATCACTGGTTGGGAGGTAGTCCAGTTGGCCAACAATAGGTGACAACAAGGGACATTAGGTACTGAGATAAGATGTCCTTGGTCAGATGGATATAGGGAGTTTTCTTTATCCCTTTCCAGGCACTTGCGCCATCCCTGAGTTACATAGGTCCCTCAGCAAGGATCTTTGGATGGAGAGTTTTAGAGCTGATCAGAAAACAGACTTTCTATTCTGCAGGAAATTCCAACATTTTAAAATTTGCTTTTATTCCAAATCAGAACAAAGTCACAATTTTAAAATTGTCTATGTACCAGTTCAGAACAGCTTTGATTTAAAATCATCAAAATGTTTTGTTTTGATAAGGTAAAAACATAATAGATATTGTATATAAAAGATCTTTTTTTCAACCAGCTCTAGAGGTGTCCCTCTTCTATCACACCAACTTCTGAAAAAAAAACAACTGAATGTGCTGCCTCAGGTGACTTATTTTCCATCTTTCAGCCTGGGGAGCAATTTGTGTTTTTATTTTTTTCTCTTGGAACATCAGACTCCAAGCCCAGGACAACCCTTAGTACCTCAAAGAGTTCTGGTGCTAGTGGGGAGAGAAATGGGGAGGGAAGTGATAAGAGAGATCCCACAGGGTTCCCAAGTGGGTAAAGGTTGTTGCGGGGACAAGATATTCCAGAAGACACCATAATGGGGAGCATATTTGGAATCCATACCCAAAACAACATGAAATCAAGAAGGTTTCCTCTGTGTTCCTATGCAAATTAGGACACTGTTGAAAGGTGGGAATGCCCTGCTGGGTAATGGAGCAATGTTGATCCTGTGTTTTGCTTGTTTTTCAATTTTATTTTTCATATAGTCCTACAAGCAGGGAAATAATTTAAGAGTGAGGAAGATTATTTATTATTTATTATTATTATTATTATTATTATAGCAGCATAATTCCACAAACATGCAAGGGCAACTTGCAAAAGTATAAAAATCTATATTCCTAGACCATGCAAATCTAAAACAAAAAGCAAAACCCTGACTGGTTGGGTTGTATCCTTGTACCATTGAGATGTAGTCAGAACGGCCTCTTGAACCCGTCTCCACCTATATGTGAGGCTTAAGAGTTCAGATAATCTTCAGATAAACATCCACTCTCATGTTGCAAATCTGAACAGAACATTTTGAGATTTGCTTCCTCTAATAAAAACACTTATTTCAATTATTTCTTACTGACAAATTCAAAGCAAGCCCATTACTTCCCTGGCTGCATGTCACAGTGTTAACTATGCTAATGTAATGCTTTGGAATCACAACCCCCTACTGATGCAACAAATTTCAAAATGTTAACAAAATATCCTCTGAGCATTATAGAAATGTAAAATAAAAGGTTGTTGTTTTCCAAATATGCTCTTCTTGAAACCAAGCTGTGGAATTCTCAGTGTGTGTATTCTTCTCATATCAACTTATTTCCAAGATAATTATGCAATTTAATAAACTCTGCAGGAATACGATGAATTGCTGTTCCTCCTCTTGTATGGAAACAGTTAGAAGTGGCTTTTGTTTTCTTAAAAACAACTTAGGTTTTCAGAGTCTGTTATACTTAAACCTTTGAACGGTTCATGTTCAAACTGAGAGGGATTCATAGCCATTTTAACACCTATTTCTTTGGAAAATGGAAATACTATTGATGCAAGGCACCAAATAAAGCCAATCCTTCCCATAATGCACATAATTCCTACCTGGGAATCCAATTACATGGAATTACTCTTCATAAAAAAGACCACACATGGTGGCTAAGTCTATAAATGGCTATTAGCCAGGATGGACAAGAATGGTGTCCCTAGTCTCTGTTTGTCAGAGGATGGAGATGGATGGCAGGAGAGAGATCACTTGATCATTGCCTGTTAGGTTCACTCCCTCTGGGGCACCTGGCATTGGCCACTGTTGGTAGACAGATACTGGGCTAGATGGACCTTTGGTCTGACCCGGTACGGCCGTTCTTATGTTCTTATGTTCTAAGTGTGATATACTATATTGAAATTCAATGAAACAGTGTAATTCAGAAACATAGCTCACTCCTTTCAATCCCCTACCCGCAATGGAATAATATATATCTGAATGTAAAAGAAAAAGACAGTCAGCTGAACATCAAAAGATAATTTCAACCCCCTCTAACTGCTTCAGCAATGGATTATCTTTATGTTAAAGAAAAAAAAACCTCTAAAAATGAAGACATGAGTGCTGATGAGCATGTTTTTCCTCTCTTTTTTTTTAAATTGCACAGTTTTAGGAAGCAAAGTGAAAAGTGGTTTTAAGTGACAAGTGCAATGTTTCATTTTCTGTGGCAAATTGTACATTTGTTTTTTTCCTCATCTAATACAGTAAAGGCTTTTAGGGAAGAACTAAACAGATAAATGGAGGTGCAATCCAAAGGGAATTGCAAGAGAAGCAATTTTATTTTGTCTGTATGGTTCTTCTTGCTCTGTGTTGTTTGTTATTGTCTTGATGTTGTTCATTACTTGCACTTTCCTGGCTCTTATCTTCTAATTGATATCAAGACCTCTTTATATTGTTTCTAAAAGCTTTTAAAAATGATAGATCAACAAAAGGGATTTATACACTTGGATTTCACAATGGTAACCTTTCATGATTCACTAATAAAAATTAAAGTAAATTTGTTATTTAATTATGAAATATGTAACCTCATTTTATCTTTCAGTAGCATGAAACCATTGAAGCTGACACTTCAATTGCATCTACTCATGTGTTGATGAGCTCTGAGAATTAAGCACAAGCAACTATTAAAGTGTAGGCATCTTCCCAGGTTCCCCATACCTAATTACTACAAGTAAAAGTTTCCTCCTGAGAGGGACCACTTTCATTCTCTATCTGACAGGTAGAAATTAGTTGCCCAATGGAATGGAATAGTTTTGCAAATTGAAGGAATTAAGTGAGCTTTTTTAATTTAGCCTCTTTCTAAATTTGATTTTAATTTGGATTCAAATGTGAAGAGGTTGATGGTGTGAAGCAGCTTTGTTTGGCCCATTTCCAATAATTTTTTATTGCCCTTTTCCAGATTCCATGTGTCTCTTATTTCCGCTGGCCTTTACGTAGTACTGAAAGCTATCTTGCCTAAATCAAGGAACAATTGTTCAACTAGCTGATTGCATCATTGTGGAATAAGGCTAAAAGTATTCCCTTTTTCCCCACCAAGGAATATTAGAGTCAAAAGAGACATCAGAGATGGAACACAAATAACAGAACAGCTGACATTTTCCCCCTGGTTTTCTAAAGCTATGAGACAGGAACTGAGTGTGTGGACATAAAATCATCTAGAATGTGCACATTTGATTCGGGCATGCAAATAACAGAGTTTATATGTGTGACTGCACATGTTTTAGATGAACAGTTCAATGTCCACTTTGAAAGTTCAAATTTTGAATCTCTCTTGCTCCTTCTGGGCAGCTGTGATTTCCAGAAATCCCTTTGCAGACAGTTTAGTAGCCTGCTGAAAGAGCCACTGAAAGGAACAGGCTGTATATCCTTGTGTTACTCTTGGAAAGCAGGATTCCCTTGAGAGAAGGGACAGGGAAGAAGGAGAAAAACAGAAAAAAATTGTTCTAGTATTTTCAAACACATAATCTGATATGGACTTGATCAAGTCTGATAGATGGTGTATCCTTGAGACAGGGGAAAGAACAATCTTTGACTTTCCAAACAGAGCAAACGAGAGAGGGTTTCTCCTGAATCCTTAAGGAAAAGATAATCAGGAAATTGGAATGTTGTCAGAGTTTGCTATCCAGCAATACCTTTTGTAATTCTGAGGACATGCTTTTAAGTAAGGAACTAAACTACAAATGAAGTGCAACTTCGATGACTTCTGAATCCCAAAAATGTGGAAATAGAACATTTTACCGTGGAGGTTTCTAAAAGAAACAGTACAATTCCATAACACAGGGAGAAAGAGTGTGAGTGTTGGGGGGAGAGACAATCTCACATATAAGGCTAAGACACTTGAGATTAAGCAAAGAAAAGCTGTAAAGTGCCCTGAGGAGGTTTATACTCAAAGAAAAAACACATCCATGAAAGGAGAAAATGAGGTCAGGCAAAAAAGATATTTGATCTCATGGTTCATGATTTAAGGCTCACTGACATAAAAGAACAGACACTAAAGGGACATTGCCGTCAGAAGAAATTTTAATTCCAACTAAGACAAGAGAGACAAAATATTGCAACCTCTCCAGACAACACCGAAATCTGCTAATAAATTATTGTCAGGTCTGTGGCTCACTGTACAGCAACAAATGCCATATATAATCTACTGTGTCAACTGGGGAGGGCCTAAAACAGGTGAGTCATCTGTCTTTTCCCTTTCACCCAGCATGAGAAAAATCCTTCCCCTCATCTCAAATCTTAGAGATATCTAACAACTGGAGGGGGAAAATACAGCTTAAAATAATGATTTTGCTGGGGTATGGGAAAGGGAAAATAGGAGATTGCTTTTGAGGGTACTAGTGAATAATATATTTCTGGTGGGAGGGAAAAAGTTTTTAGGAGCCAAACAGATTTAACTTGTTATAAGAAGGCTGTTAATTTATTAATAACTGTCTCTGGTCACAGCAATAAAACCACAACAGTGACACTTGAAGGCTTTATGAATTCTCCAGAAAACTGAGCTTAGATGACAGCTTTTCAGTGTTCACTTTGCATAGAAGTTATTTCAGTATAAAACTGGAATAATCAAAAAGAAAGAGAGACTTGCTGCTTCAGACCTTCTGCTCCTTCTGCTGGGGAAGCACAGCGAGCCTGTCACAGATATTATGACATCAAAGTATTCTAGAGTAACTGAAATTCTTTTGAAAAATGAAGTGGTTTGTATGTGATTTCTTATATTTTTCAGCAGGGACATTGTGAATGAAATGCATACAAGAGTAAAACTTTGGAGTTTGTAATACTCAAATCTCCCTCTTCCCTATATCTATACATATGCATGCGTGTGTATAATATGGAATGAAAGAGTATAAAGTTTTTGTCAGCACAACAACAAGTGCCAATGTAAACCTTTTGCCACTCCACACATTTTATTACACAAAATGTACCAGTGGAACTTTTAGTATTTTGTTTTGTTTTTTTTTCATTCCTCCACCCATAAAACAATGTTAGTTACCATAAGTCTCTCAGAAGGAACCGTAAAAGACCTCTAAAAATGACTTAAAATAGCTTGTCTATACATAATGTCACACTTTTCAGTTCCAGTATCTTGGGATCTCACAGCAAGTGCAGTGTGGTCCATGGCAAAGGAAAGCTCTTTCCCAGTGATATGAAGCTTTGGTGTCTAGCCTTGCTGGGTCAAATACTGCTGCCACTGATCTACATCTGAATATTGCCTATCCTAGGCCTTCATATAGCAATGGAGTGAGTGGGTGGGACAGAAGAAGTGATTTGGAGAAGCAAGATGGAAATATTTTGGTGACAGGTTGACTTAAGAACAATGGTTTTCAACTTTTTAGGCTGTGTACTCCTTTCCAAATAATGTAGTCTACTGCATACCCCCGTCTGAGATATGGTCATACTATACCTATGAAAACAAAAAGTAGCCCTGTAAGCCCTGTGCCATTGCAGGATTTTTCTTGCATGTCACCTGACGAGAACTCGTGTACCCCTAGGTGTACACATATCCCAGTTTGAAAACCACTGACTTAAAAGAAAGCAGCTGCTATTTGAAGCTGCTTAGAGATTTGGAATATTGGAGTACGTTCCAGTGCAGGTTTATTAGTAGAACTGTGGGGGGACTTTTCATTTTGGTGAGGGTTTCATCATTTTGAAATTTCTTCTGTTTTGGAATTAAATGAAAACAACATCAAAAAGACATTTTCCATGAACCAAAATTCTGAACAAATTGCATTTCAGGTCAGTTGAAATGTTTAGTTTTGACAAAAATTAAAATGGTTAAAGTTTTGATTGTCATGTTATATGTATTTTATAACAAAATACAATTGAAATGGAAAATCAATGTCCAATTCTGAAACAATCAAAATGGATGTTTTTACCTCATCAGAATATTTTTTTTCAATTTTCCCTTTGAAAATAATTTTTATCAGAGGCTATACATTTCGGTGAAACGTTTCACTTTTGACAGATAAGTATTTTCTGACGGAAAAAAATATTTGGTCAGAAAATCTACAACCAGCTCTATTTACACTCTATTCTATTTCACAGAAGTGCTGGAAGGCGCCTGATCAAAAAATGTAGCACATGGCCAAAATTTTCAAATTTGGGTACCTAATGATAGGTTGCTAAATCCATATTTTGGTGCCTTAATTTTTTTAAGTGCCTAAATATAGTTTAAGGAGCCTAATTTTAGGCTTGACATTTATTGCATATATGCACACACATTTCTTTCTGCCTCTAGAAACAAGAACCAGAAACATTTAAAATATATAACTGATTTGTCATCTAACCCGTTCCTTTAGAGAAAGCCTTACATTTCTCCATGAATAATTATTATTTTGTGGATCCATATAATTCTCTATGATCCTGGATTTGGTTTGCTTTCCTTTTCTTTAAAAAAATGTATGAGTTAATAGTGAAATATGATTTTTTTAAAGCGTAAAGAAACTACACAATAACTTTTAACTAAAAGGATATCAGAGTACAGCCCAAAGGACCTAAAGTTATTGGTATGATTATTTCTGAGTTACTTCTTGTGTTTCCATCCCACCATCCATCAAGCTGCTATTGAGCTAATAACTGTCATGAAATTGTATTGAATTTAACCACTGAAACACTTTCTCCTTTTTCTATTTGCTTTTTCAAACAAACACATTCATCCAAAATATACAGAAAGGAGGATTTAGGGTAAAGACTGCTTTATTACAATATTGCAAAATCATGCAAATCCATAAAGCACAGCACAGGAAAAATGTGCATAAAACTATGCATTCTAATTATACTCAATCTATTATTAGAGTTCAGTGTTGTTTATACTAGTGATCCTGCTATTCTGGAACTATTCAAACACCTAAATAAAAATGCCATCAAGAGATAATTTTACTTCATAAGTCACATCATGGGAATGTCTCCATTTCTTTTCTCCACAGAATCCTAACATGCTCAGTGGCTCTATATTTTCTGTTCTTCAAATGGTGACATAATCAGGGTTGGGTGTGGTAGGGGATTCCAGTATACACACAGTGTCTGACGCAGCTGGTTAAATCCATTTCCTCTTCAGAGACTCTTCAGCGAGTGGACGGCAGACCTGTTCTTCCTATTCTGAACAAGGGGTTTGCAAGACAGAGTTGCTTCTCACTAAGTCCCTTTGGGGACAAGAAACCAGTCTATCCTGCCATCCTCTAGCAACGTGCATGGAATGACTCATGTTCCATTTGTTTCTGCTACTCAACTTATCATTTGTCTCTGGGTCTGAGATGCCCAGCGTGCTTTGAGGCCAGAGGAAATTCTCTTTCTCTGACATGAAAATGGGGATTTCCTAAGAGCAAATACCCTTTTCTAATGTGTATTTAACCAAAAATTAAAACTCAAGCTGAGCAGTTGCAATAACAAAGGCAGGAAGCTACCACTCCTAATGTTCCCAGTCAGGGCTCAAGATACCTCATTGCAGAAGACACCCTATGGTAGAGGGGGAAAGATTCAAGACAGGAAGAATAGACCTTCTAGCCAAGAATCAAAAAATGACACGTGCAGTTGCTACTACAGATATTGGAAGAAAAAGACAGAAACTGAAACCCACGTGCTACCTATCCTCAGAGCACTGTATACAGGGGTCAGTGGTCTGGGGAGCCTGTGTGATATAAAAGTCCTGTATTTTGTTGTCAGGAAAGAGAGATTTTAAGAACTTCTTGTGGGTAAACTCCTGCACCTACACAGAGTCCCTCTGAAGTCAAAGAACACAGCTCAGTATAGGATGGAGAGCTAAATGTTTGAGTGCAAGACTGGGTATCATTGTCTTCATTGAGATACTGTAGTATTAAAGTTTGTGACTGATCATAAAATCTCAAAACTACACACTTGGACCCTAACTACAGAATATAATTGTAGGTCTCTCATCTCATGACAATATCAAGTAGTGAGATTTATTTTTTAAGTGAGAATTTAAACGTCTCATTAAAATAATCTTCAAAACCCTTCATTACAAGAGTGAAATACTCGTGTGAAGAGTGAGACGTGTTTTTAAATGCCTCTAAAATGATTGAGTTTCTTGTCTCTGCAGCTGGTCTGGAGGTGGATGAATTACATAATTTGGGGATGGAGAAGATTGTATAGTGCAAAGTAAGATTTTTTTTAATACTATTCTAAAGACATTTATTGAAAGCATTATAAACTTTCAGATATTTACACCTGATGGATAGGTTAGCACCTTAGGTAGCAAGTTTACAATAACAATGGCCTTTTAAAAAAAATCTCCTTACCCCGTTCTCCTAATCAGTTTCACCTATATAGCCTGATACCCATAATATTCTTCTGCAAGATAATGCTATGCATCTCTCTCCTCATGTGCTCCTCCTATGGCAAAACAGTTTTATTTGGGACCAACACCAACTAAATCATCCCAGCCAGGGCTTTGTCAAGCCGGGCCTTAAAAACCTCTGAGGATGGAAATTTCACTACCTTCCTAAGTAACCCATTCAAGTGCTTCACTATCCTCCTAGTGAAATAGTGTTTCCTAATATCCAACCTAGACCTCCCCCACTGCAACTTGAGACCATTGCTTCTTGTTCTGTCATCTGTCACCACTGAGAACAGCCTAGCTCCATCCTCTTTGGAACCCCCTTCAGGTAGTTGAAGGCTGTGATCAAATCCCCCCTCATTCTTCTCTTCTGCAGACTAAATAATCCCAGTTCCCTCAGCCTCTCCTCATAAGTCATGTGCCCCAGCCCCCTAATCATTTCCGTTGCCCTTCACTGGACTTTCTCCAGATGTGGCCTCACCAGTGCCGAATAGAGGGGATAATCATTTCCCTCAATCTGCTGACAATGCTCCTACTACTGCAGCCCAATATGCCATTAGCCTTCTTGGCAATAAGGGCACACTGTTGACTCATATCCAACTTCTCGTCCACTGTAATCCCCAGGTCCTTTTCTGCAGAACTGCTGCTTAGCCAATTGGTTCCCCAGCCTGTAGCAGTGGATGGGATTCTTCCAACCTTGTTGAACCTCATCAGATTTCTTTTGGCTTAATCTTCCAATTTGTCTTGGTCACAGGTCTAGGTCACTCTGGACCCTATCCCAACCCTCCAGCATATCTACCTCTCCCCCCCAGCTTAGTGTCATTCATGTCTTCTAGGTCACCTTCTCCCAAAATAATTGTTATGTTCTCTATATTCCAGTGACAGAGTCTATCATTGGTGAGTATGTAACTTCAAAAGAGCCGAGCTCGATTCTCAGATCTCAGGCTGGGTTTGCATAGATGGCACTTACAAAACACTTTTTCTTCTTTTCTTTTTCTTAATTTACGTCCAAACAGATACATTTTTATCTGGAAGCCACTACAAAAAATTTACCACTGCTTCTACTTAATGCCATTTTTATAGTTATTGAAGAATAAAAGAAGAGGGAAAGATATTTTGTATATTGGGAGAGAGATATTTCTGATCTTTTACTTGTTGATATCATATCCTTCCTTGTAACCTAAATCTTGTAGCCTTTTATGTCCAGTTTTGACCTTTTCTTGGGGAGGGGGCGAGAGGGGGTCAGGGTGTAACCATTCACAGCCTGTTTAACTCTCTTAAATAATCTATTTTTGACAACTTTAAAAAAAGTAATATTTTATACTCCAGGATTTTTTTCTTAAATGCCCATGTATTTGAGCAGTTCTTTAAAAATTATGTTTTGCAGCTGACGTTTTGGGACATCATCGCAGTAATGTTTATGAACTCCACTGTAATTATTAACTGAAGAAGTGTACTATCTGTCGAAAAAATTCTCATGAAAACTCAGAGAATAAACTTACAGAGCACACCATTGAGACGTTTTAAGCTACTCAACTTCAAATGATTTTATTTTTCAAGTACTAAAAGTGATTAGTGAAAAATATTATGGAAAAATTATTTCTACATTTTTTTCCATTGCTAGCACTTTCAGATTAAGAGTTCAAAAGCAAAACTAGTGAACTCCATGTTTTATACATCTTAAAATGGGTAAGGGTATTGCTAACAAAAAATAATTCCTATCTAGAGGCCTGATTTTGTAAACACTTATCCAATTTAGTGCCATTGATTTAAATGTAACTACATACAGATAAGTGATTGCAAGGTTGGCCCTAGATCTAGACTAAGCTTGTCTACAAGGAGAAATTGATTGGCTATTCCAGAATAACTGGAATAATATTCCACTACAGCTATTCTGGAATAACTCCCTGTGTGGACACACACTGTTATTTCAAAATGGATTTTATTCTGGAATAAATTACTCTGCTTTGGAAGTAGTGGACTAATTATTATGGAATAGAACAATTTATTTGGGAATAGAGTGTCCACACAGAGGAGATATTCCAGAAAAGCATTGTGATGGCTACCCAGAAGAATAGGGGCACTGTTAATGCTTTGAAGACAATTTGAAAAGCTCATTGTATTATTCACACTATGGATTCTCCTTTATAAAGTTTAGGGAATCCAAACAGGAAGCAGTAACTGTGCAAATAAAAAAAAGGGTATATCAAATACTCAAAGTAATCACTTCACAAAGATACTACAGGTTGAATTTGTTTGAAGAAAGTGTTCATCCAAAAGTTGCAAATAATCCACAAATTAATAAAAGTCATTACCTCTTTGTTGTGAATTTGCAAAGAGAAAAAAATATTAAATGTAATAAAAATGTCTTGGTTAGGAACAATTTGATCAACTCTCGTCCTGACATTGCTAGCTGAGTTCCTGCCCAGAGTAAAATTTTATGGCCAAGTTAAACACCTGAAAATAAGGGTTTATAAATGGTAGCATTATCAGAGCCTTCACTATAGTAGTGTAAAGAGCTTTGCTATAATACATTTTATGGATTTTAAGTGAAACATGTACTGTATCACATCATGCTATTATATTACCAGATGGCTGTCCATAGAGCTGTACAACTGCAAGCAGATGGTGGCGGGTGGGGGAACAGAATTTTATGTCCAGCCAAAAAAGCTTACCTGCTTACTTAATATTTATATGTATTTTGAATACAAACATTCTTTCTTCTTATATATGATAAACCTGATTCAGATCAAAATTCAATCATATTCAATTAACGCTCAAAATTCTCCAATAATTATGCTGAAGGCAGCACCCACATACAATGATAAAAGAACTGTGGATTAAGCTGTGCATAAATTCACTAATAAGAGAAAAGGTCACGAGCTGATATTACTGTAATTTGATTATACTCAGGATCTATGTGCTAGAAATCAATGTTTTCTTGGCTTTGGCATTTCTGCTCTGGAGTCAGACAATCTCTAGGGGCCCTGCATCTAATCGCAGGATGTACCAGTGTTACATCCTCTCCTGAGCACAAAGACAGCAAGAAATTAGAAAGGATTTACAGGTCAGAACAGATAGGCTTTGCAATTTCTACAGCTGAGTGGCTTGGGAAGCTGAAGAGGAAAAGCTGCAGCTGTGACTGTGAAGCTGAAGTAACTGTCATGTTGGTCAATGCCCAGAGGAAAGGTAACCCCAATGCTGGGGATTTTACGGCTCTTTCATAGCTTCCAAGAGCAATCTAGTCAAACTAGGACGAGTCCACAAAGGGTTCTGCACATAAACATTGCTGCAAAGTTGTTACAAAAATGGGAGTTACAACAGTAATTTAATCCCACAAATAAAAAATAAAAAAGGCCCCCAAAGCAGGATTTAAATATACGCTGTGTCTATAATGTGGAACCTGACAGACAAGGGGAAATAATGAAAGTTTCCTAACTCTCTGTTGATCCATATGTTGTTCTCGGCTTGAACGTTAGGCTGAACTCCTGCTGCATGATCTGGTTTGCCTCTGCATGTTCACCAAGCAATTAAACAGACTGTCAAACATAAAATATTGCAGTAGCAGTTTTTCATGAGGAGGGAGAAGACAAACAACGATTTCTGAAACTAATAAAAATATAGAGAAAAGAAATGTAGGGCCTGATTCTCCTCCCTGACTGGAATAAAACAGGAGTAACTTCACTGACATCAGTAGATTTAGACTGGTGTAAATGAGAGGAGAATCAGGCCCATCGGGCCAAAATAAAAATGATCAGTAACAGAACAATAGCTAACAACAATGTAAATGGTTACCCACAGATCAAGATACCATCTGCCCTAGCTCTGCTGGCCATTAGAAAGGTGGATGGTCTTATTGACTAAATCAAATGGAAGCCCCAAAGCTAAAAGGCTTATAGGGGGGAAAAAACAACAACCAGCCCTCTTCTTCCCTATAGGAAAAACAAAACAACACAAGAGCTAGATCTGCCTGCTTAATTAACATCAGATATAATTCTGCTCCACTTTGTAAAGTGTTTTATGTTGTATTGTTTGGAGTCTGTGCTCTGGATTTGGAAAGGATACTATATGATGCATGTAAATGTATTTAAGAAATGGGGGAGAAACTGAAAAGTTATTATGGGGGAGAGAGAGTGCTGATAGGTAATGGACTCAGGTTGGGTGGAGAGCTCAAACTCAACAAAGGGAAAGGATAGGCTCTCTCCAGATGTCTTGTTTTGTGTTGGGTTTCTTTCACAGAGATTCTGAACCCTGTATAGAACTCACTTTGTGAAACTGGACCAAGCATCTGCTCAATCTGGTGGAGATGACTTTGTTGAACCCACTATGGAATTGGACTGGAAAAGTGCAGATTGGAGAGGGACCTGGTGGTATGATATTTGGTGGACTGGAGCAGATAGGATAAGAGATCTGCCTCCTGATGACCATGTGATCATCACTGAGTCTAAATGGATTTGAGGTGGATGGGGATTGTTTGTGAATCAGAGACCTTGTCTTCAACAAGCTGGACAATTAATATAAGGAGATATACCTATCTCATAGAACTGGAAGGGACCCTGAAAGGTCATTGAGTTCAGCCCCCTGCCTTAACTAGGCAGGACCAAGTACTGATTTTGGCCCCAACCCCTAAATGGCCCCCTCAAGGATTGAACTCATAATGCTGGGTTTAGGAGGCTAGTGCTCAAACCACTGAGCTATCCCCCTGCCCCATTATTTACTAGGACTCTCATATACTGCTTAGGTTTTGGTGGTTTCACTTCTTTATATGGTTATGTTTTTCCCAAATAAAAGATATTGGTGATTTTGTATTGCTAAGGGTGCTTGTGATTGGGGAAGAAACGCCTGTACAGTTGACCGAAGGGGCTAAAACCTGGGAGTGGATGAAGTTTTATAAGATGCCTGAGCCAAGCATTTATAAAAGGACCCGTAGATAGCATTGAACCTATCTTTTACTGCTGCTAATGCCACCAGGCAATAGGGTTCTGCAAAACAAAGAGAATTAAGCCTGAATGAATTATACCCCAAATAATGAAAACCCTCACTGTGCTTCAGAGACCACTTTTCCTCCATACCATATCTATAGCATCATGAAAACCATTTAATTTCTCTTGATCTTCTTATCCAGACAACAGTGTGCCTGTGGCCTCAATATTTCTAGTGATATGAGATACTCAGACCAGGTGGAGATGTGATTAAGATAGGGATGCTCATCCCCACTGTAGTAGGGGAATTATGCATGGGATGCTTTTATTTAAATAAAGCAGCTGTCTTTTCACATCAGGTGAGAGTCACCGTTATTCCTATCTTATCAGAATGTTTAGCTGGAGCTGCCACTTGACTGCAATGGCTTAACAGAATAAAACCTTTAAACTGCGCGGTGAGCCTTAAAATTATACTGTCAACAAGACCCAGATTTAAATAGAGATTTGTATCATGATATTCTAGATGGGCTCTCATTCCTGAAAACTGTCTCCACCACAGTTCCATTGCAGCTTAAGTTTGTTATATCAGCTTAAGGTTGATATAAGCCACCATGTGTCACACCATAGTCAGAATGAGTGAGTCACTAATCAATACAATAAAGGGAAAGAGTAGATAAAACATTAAAATATAGAAAAATAATTAAAATCATGTAAGATCTTGTGGGAAGAAAGATAATTCAAACCACTCAAAAACTCAAACAGTGTCACAGAAAGTATCCTTTTATACATTCTTCCACAAAGGATAGAAAAACAGCTGCAACCCTTACTACCAACTCTACCAACCACACAGAATAAGCTCCTTGAACTCAAACAAATTCCACACTAAATAAATCTATTGAGGGTCAGAACAAGTGTCTGGCTAGGCTAAATTCCTGAACTGAACTCATGGATGGAGCATACTTTCCTGTTCCTTAACTCAACCTCTAATAGTTTCTGGCAAATCAATCACCTTCACTTGACTCACAGATGCTCAATTTGCAGCTTTCAGAAACCAATCCCCTGAACCTCAACATTCTCTCTGATGGACCAGTTATTGCTGGTAATATGTCCTTTAGTCTTGATGTTTGTCTGAAGGGGGTGGATGTGAAGGTGAGGGCAGAAAATGATTTTAGAAAGGATAGAGTTATTTTGGTGAGGCAGTTTTTGTATTAATTTATATGGAATAATTAGACCAAAGATGTTAACATAACCCAGTCACTGTCCAACATGAAGCAGTGATAAACAAGATTCGGGATTTGGTATACAGAGACCTTAGCCTGCTTTTATACTTTTATTAAAGATAAAGCAAAGAAGGAGAAACAGGAGAATTGAAATGTACATCAGGCTTTCATTTTAACAGCATCTCTTGTTCGCTTTTCCTTCAGCTGGAGGGAGTTTTTAGAAGGAAAAACGCTTGCTTGAAAGTCTCTTAGATAGCATCAAAAATGATAACTGTCCTTTTGGGGAAAAGAGAAAAAGTTAGTTAAGAAGAGCTGGATTTGTTGTTAAAATCTGTTCCCATTCCATCCAGTGTGGTATTAGGGATTCAGCTAGAGCCGGTAGAAGTGGTGGTGTCATCTGGCTCCCTTTCTCTGGCCCAATCTGGTCAGGACCTCTCTCAGGATCAGGATGACAAAAGCCCAGGATCTCAGACAATGTTCCCTTTAATTTTCCCATCCATGTATGGAATGAATTTTGCTAAGTGCACCAGTATGGAGGTGATGTGTAGCAGGGATGGAGTAGAGGAGTTCGGAGTGTGGGAAAGGGCTCAGGGCTGGGGCAGAGGGTTGGGGTGTAAGGAGGGTGAGGGCTCCATCTGGGGGTGTGGGTTCTGGGGTGGGGCCAGGGATGAGAAATTCAGGGTGTGGGAGGGGATTCAGGGCTGGGGGTGCAGGCTCTTGGGTGGGGCCAGGGATAAGGGGTTTAGGGAGGGAGAGGCGTGTCTCTTCGCCATGCCACAGCCCTGGGGCAGGGGGAGTTAAGTGCATGGCCCTTGGTGGACTCCTACATGTCCGCCGTGCAGGTGCGCACCTTAGAGGAACTTATGTCTCAGAAGACCATAGGGATGGCAGCCATGATGCTGAAGCTCGTTCTAGTTGCCATTTTTTTCTCTGAAAATCTTTCTTTATGCATCCACAAAGGGGAGGGTGGGTGGAACAGCCCATCCCCACATTATTTTGTCCACCAGTTAGGCCGAGTTTCTGAGACACCACTGTTGTTTCACTGATTTCTGGTTCTATACTTTTGTTGTTCACCAAGCATAATCTGAATACAGTCCTGGAATGATATCTGTAGGCCTTTTGTTTGGACTTATTTAGTTTTTCTGTCTGCCTTTTATGACTTTTCCCATCAACATTTGTTGTTGTGACATCTTCTAAACTTGCGCTCACTCACAACCAGGGTAAATGTGTAGGCCCAATTATCACAACAAAGTTCACCATTTCATTTGATATTATTTATGAGTTGTTCAGAGATTTTCTTAAAACATTTTTTGAGCATCTGCTCAGAGGATTCACATCAGCACATTTTATAAGACAAAAACATAGTAATTAAATAGAACTCATTTGATAATAATCAGATCCAATAGCTGCCTGGAAGATATAGTCTCTCTCACAGGTAGCTATCACCCCACAAGGAACATCATGAAACTGCAGCTCCCAGGCAAGACATGATAACTGACATGAGGCCAACCATAGAGATGTTTTGAAACACTTCAGGTTTTCTGGTGTTTAGTGTCAGAGCATATTCCAGCCTAATGGAAACCAGGGAATATAAAAATTTGGGGAATATGTCAGCATACAAGAGTAGGAAATGGCAAGCGTTACAGTGATGGCGCTCTCATAATGCACTGGAAAGCAAAAGAGCCTAGACCCAGATCCTCCATTGCTGATGAGCTACACTTGGGGCACAAGACAGTAGAGGCAAAGATCGTGTCACGTCATAATGAGTCCTGAATCAAAACATACTTGTCTGCCTTTTCATAATGTAATTCATGATTGCATATTTTGGTGGTTATGAGAAACCTAACAAAATGTGCCCTCCACCTTCATTTTTTCACTTAAAAATAATGCACATTCAGAAGGTTTTTCCTAAGTGAGAGTGTTGCAACCATGTACATCGGGGTTCCCAACTAAACTTTAATTTTAATAATACTGGGCCTGACCTTGGGACAAGAACCTACCAAACCTCAAAGTGTTAGTGGGGAATTCTTAAACAATCAATAGATCAGGCAACAAATGTACATAAAGATATTCAGGTGTTCTGCTTCAGTTTATGCTCATTTTTATATATTTGAAAGAGTTAACAGGGAGAAAAGTTGTATATGGGAATTATGGCATGTTAATTCTGAGTGTTCCAGTAAACTTGGAGATTGATGAGGATAAAAAGATTTGCTTTATACATTGTTCATGGTCCATGTCTTTCTTAGCATCATGCTGAGCAGCCACAGTAGATTAGCACTGTGAAGGCATAATGCTACATTAAGTTGTTGTCTTGACTTCAGAAAAGGCATGTGGAGGACTGTTATTATGACAGTCCTTTGGGTGTTCAACCAAGAGTTCCTATTACCGTGTGCCTGACTTTTTCCTATATCACAAGCTACTAGCGTAACCTTATCACTGCAATTTGTTACACCTCATTTTCTCAGCCCAGCAGCACATACTAGCCAAAAACAAAACCCCCCAACATAATGAAAAAGATGAAATCATAAAACAGAATGTTAATGAATGGGCCTGCTAGCGTGAGCTTCACTCCAATGTGCTCTGTCAAATGAGAGGAGTTTGAAGAACATTATTTTGCTAGTATACCTGTGCTACAGTTGATACAATTGTTGCTATGTCCAATGCCACTAGAATAATATCCAACAGATAGCTATGGCAATGACTCTGCAGTTAAGGTTTCTACTAGCTCCCCATTATGATCCCAATTTCAATATCTCCTATTGCCAGCTGAAAATTTTCATGCAAGCGTGAGCCCCAGAGCTAGATGGCTTAGAGCAGGGTTTCTCAAACAGGGGTTGCCGCTTGTGTAGGGAAAGCCCCTGGCAGGCTGGGCTGGTGTGTTTACCTGCCCCGTCTGCAGGTCCAGCCGATGAGCTCCCACTGGCTGTGGATTACTGCTCCAGGCCAATGGGAGATGCTGGAAGTGGCACGAGCTGAGGGACTTACTGGCCACCGCTTCCAGCAGCTCCCATTGGCCCGGAGCAGTGATCCACGACCAGTGGGAGCAGCGATCGGCCGGACCTGTGGATGGGGCAGGTAAATACACCTGCCCGGCCCGCCAGGGGCTTTCCCTACACAAGCGGCGACCCCTGTTTGAGAAACCCTGGCTTAGAGGGATGGAACTTGCTGTTCCATCTAAGAGAAAAGCCAGCTCTGGCCAGTCTTATTTACATAAACTGTAATATTGCTTATCCATAGTTACACATACTGGGTTTTGCTGATTTAGCTGGAATTTGTCTATGTTCTGATTGTTACTGTAATTGCACACATGATGCAGCACAGGAATTGTGCAGGATATGCCTTGAAGCAAGTAGGTTACCCTGAGTTTACCAGGAGTGGACTCTGGTTTGGGAACTGGATTCAGGCTCAAAGGGGAGAGGTTAGAGGATTCCATCCTAGAGCTTTATCACAAAGAAAAAAGGGCTCTCACCAAGAGTCCTGTTTTGCTCTAGATTCCTCACCTAGAAATTCGGAATCCCTTGAGGGGTGATTCTCTGGAGACTGGATCTCATGCTGAACTGGGAGCAGGGTGGGCAGAGATAACTACACAGCAAGGCCTGATCAGACCAGTGACAGTGGCACAGAGCTTGTCACAGATCTGGACCAGGCAACTGTACATTGGCATGGGAGTAGGTACCACAGGACTGGTGAGGGAGAGCAATCATGAATGTGGTTTTAGAAGAGTGGGGATTGTTTTGTAATAGAATTCTGGATTTCACAAACCAGAGAGTTAATAGTTTTGAACTGTACTGTTGGCCCCACTACTGCTACAATAAAATGAGCCAAACCCAATCAGTGCATGTAAATAATATAGGGCTATTGTGTTTCTTTTCTTTGGTTTTTTCCCTTTCCCAAACAAAAAGGTAGTTGCAGTGTTTCCACTTGTCCAAGGACCCCGGAGTGCTTGTGAGTGGGGAAGAACCACCTGCAAAGGTACAAGAGAGGTCTGATTTTAATTTCTCAGAGACAAAGTAGGAAAATGGCTGTGGTAGGGGCATGAGCCACAGTTATAGCAATTCTAGAAAAGGACCCCTACACAGAGTGAACCAAACTGCCACTGACCCCTGTTTTAAGGGCTACATGGGTTTTGTAGACAGGAGAATTTTCTTTCAAAGTTTGAGATTAAGATGATAAAACAGCAAAGAATCCTGTGGCACCTTATAGACTAACAGACGTTTTGCAGCATGAGCTTTCGTGGGTGAATACCCACTTCTTCAGATGCAAGTGGTGGAAATTTCCTGGGGCAGGTATATACCACTTGCAACTGAAGAAGTGGGTATTCACCCATGAAAGCTCATGCTGCAAAACGTCTGTTAGTCTATAAGGTGCCACAGGATTCTTTGCTGCTTTTACAGAACCAGACTAACACGGCTACCCCTCTGATAGATGATAAAACAGTTTGGAGTTAAAAAAAAGAATAAAAGAAACAAATACTGTAAAGATATTCCCTTTTCAGAAAGTCTTGTTTACTTTTTACATCATTAATTTTAATTTTTGGAACATTATCATCAAACAACCTGCTCAGGAAACTCCAAACGTTGTTTATTCAGCTGTCCACTGTGAAAAGTTGTGCCTTTTAGCGATTTTAGGGAGGTTGGATGGATTGTTTTAAACTTAGTGGATATGAAACATTGAATCTTTGGAAACGTCGTCAGCTCACCACAACTTGTTATCCTGCATAGAGACTAGCTACAATCCCAATCTTTGCATTCCCTGAGTGTTGGTGATGGTGGTAGAATCTCCAAGGGCAGGAGAGCTAAGATGAAGTTGGGTAGGGGTGCACACTGCACCTTATTAAAGCACCATATTGGTGTATGCCCCCCGAGGAATTGGAGCTGAATAAACAAGAATAGAATGCCTTTGAAAATTTCTGCTAATGCACACCAACTAATGTCCGTTATAGTTTACAGTCCACAATTTAGTCCAATAGAGTTAAGTAGGATTTACACTATGTAACTAAGAACAGAATTTGGTTTCTGGCTTTAGAAATGCTACCTGGTTTGCTTGTTCCTCCTGTTCAGAATCAGGACCAAGAAGAAGCGTCCCTGCTGCTAGTACATTAGTAAATCTGGAGCACAGGCAGACAGTCTTTCAATTCTTTGATGGTGATTTGACATTGAGCTGATAGGAAACAGCTAATAATAATAATTTTGGTGCAGGAAGACTCAAGTGACAGACTGCTGGATCATCTGGTAGACTGGAGGAGCTTGAGAGATTTCATTTCCTACAGAAAAATTTTCTGCAAGCTGTATAAACTTCCCATGGTTAATGGACATGGTCAAGGTAAGGTATTTTCATCATTTTTAAAATATTTTTCCTCTCAGTTATTACTTGTAGTGGTGTGCAGGGATTTGTAGCTACACATCTCACTGAAGAGCAGTCTGTGTCCACATTGCAGTAGCTACACACAGCAATGAAAGGCTCTAGCATGGGAGAGTCAGAAGGGAAAGGCTCCAGCAGCAGGAAGCTACTGCAATCTCTCTCGGTTGTCACCCTCCCTCCCCCGCCAAGTCAGCGCCTTCCCTGCTGCTGGAGTCTTTCACTGCTGCAGGGAAAGGCTCCAGCAGCAGGAAGGCAGTGGGACACTACACTACTAAACATAGGGGTGAAGATGTGGGACGCACCACTTAGGGTACGTCTACACTACGGGATTATTCCGAATTTACATAAACCGGTTTAGCAAAACAGATTGTATAAAATCGAGTGCGCGCGGCCACACTAAATGCATTAAATCGGTGGTGTGCGTCCACGGTCCGAGGCTAGCGTCGATTTCTGGAGCGTTGCACTGTGGGTAGCTATTCCGTAGCTATCCCATAGTTCCCGCAGCCTCCCCCGCCACTTGGAATTTCCGGGTTGAGATCCCAGTGCCTGATGGGGCAAAAATCATTGTCGCGGATGGTTCTGGGTAAATGTCGTCAGTCACTCCTTCCTCTGGGAAAGCAATGGCAGACAAGCATTTTGTGCCTTTTTTCCCTGGATTGCCCTGGCAGATGCCATAGCATGGCAATCATGGAGCCTGTTTTGCCTTTTGTGACTGTCACCGTATGTGTACTAGATGCCGCTCACAGAGGCGATTCAGCAGCGCTACACAGCAGCATGCTTTTGCTTTTGCATGACAGCAGAGATGGTTACCAGCCATACTGTACCATCTACCATACCATAAATTGGTAATAAGATGATCATGATTACCAGTCCTTTTGCCCTGCACCATTTGCTGCTGTCATAAGTGCCCCTGGCTGAGATCAGCCAGGGACACAAAAGCCAAAATTGGGAATGACTCCCTGAGTCAATCCCTCCTTTTTGGTATCTAAAAATAGAATCAGTCCTGCCTAGAATATGGGCAAGTGTACTAGAGAACCACTGTATCATAGAACCAGAGAGCACAGCTGCTCTGTGTCAGATCCCGCAGAAATTATGAGCTGTATGCTATTCACAGGGGGTGCTCCTGCAACAACCCCACCTGTTGATTCCGTTCTCCCAGTCTTCCTGGGCTACCGTAGCATTGTCCCCCCACTTGTGTGATGAAGTAATAAAGAATGCAGGAATAAGACACAGTGACTTGTTAGTGAGAAATGAGTGGAAGGCAGCCTCCAGCTGCTATGATAGTCCAGACAGGACATTAAGCAGTGTGGAGGAGAGGAGCCCAGCATCCCGCTGCTAGTCCAGGGGCAATTGAATCTTTTCTTTACACATGAAGGGTGGGGGCTGATGGAGCTCAGCCCCCTGTTGCTATGATAAGGACGGTTACCAGCCATACTGCACCATCTACCAGGAAAAATTAGGGCCAGGCGCCCTTGATCGACCTCACGGATGCTAGTCGGCATGGTTACCAGTCCTTTTGCACTGCCCCATGTGCCAATAGGCTGAGGATGACAATGGATATCAGTCTTATTGCACCATCAGCCACCCATGGCGGGGGGGGGAGCAAGGATATTGGTGTTGAGTGCTGCAGCATCATGTCTATCTGCAGCATTCAGTAAAGATAGGGTGACATGTAAAAGAGTCAAGAGAGGATTGTTTTCCCTTTCACTTCTGGGGGTAGGTGGGGGGGTGCGTAAATTGCTGAGCTATGCCCTGACCCACCGCGGACACTGTGTTTGACCCTAGAAGCATTTGGAGCTCTGCCAAGAATGCATGAGGTGTCCCCTTCTAGGGTGGATCCTTCTGCAGCACAGCGACTCCTGCTGGCTCAGGCAAGTACAGCCTGCACCTCCTGCCACCAGCAGGGTGCCTCAAACTCCATCCTTTGTTGAGAATTACATTAACCTTGCAAATTAGTACAAGAATAAAACAGTTGGATCAACATTTGAGCATTAATAATCCTTAGTTCAAGCCTCAGTTCTGGCCAAAATATGATCTGTTCTGCAGGAAGGTAGGATGGTATATGAAGCTGTCTCTACGCCTGTGACAGAGTGAAGGGAGTTAACAGGTGAGCCTTTACTCTGATCCCTCTGACACCCATTAGTTCCCCCAGAGTAAGCTGATTAGCTAATTACCTTTTATTTCCACACTCAGGCTGGAGGGCAGGGTGAGCTAATGAGCCAATTAGCCCATCAGCTCCAGATGGATAAGAGGCACAGAAAAGAAGTGCAGGGGGAGCAGGTAATAGTGCTAGAGGGGCCCAGTTTCACGGCAGCCTCTGCTCCTCGGAGGTCCTGAGGAGAGGGCTGAAAGCATGGGACCGTGAATGTGTCAGTGGAGGAAACTCAAATAAATGGCACAAAGAATACAAAGCCAGTAGAGCCTAAGCTGGTTTCTGAGGTGTGAAAAAGTGAGGAACAGGGAGGTCCCTGCCACAAGGCTACATTTATGTCCTCTGGACCCTGGGATTGTCTGGGGGCTATTCCAATATCCAGTGTAAACTAGGGCAGCCTCAGGGTTGTGTATAGTATGCCCAGCTACCCATGGCACCTAGGGGGATGTTCTAACAGCTGCTGGAATTCTCCAGCCATGCCCCATCTCCTGGGAACTCTCCTGCTTGGTCTGGTGCCCACAGTGGAATGGTCTGAAGCAGAACTACTTTGCTAAGTCTATGCAGCTATGGACTCCTCCTTTTACCAAAAGGTGGTCTTCAGACAGCTGGCTAAGCTGGCTTTCTAACTGCTTTGCACCACTGAAGGGTACAAAGCAACAAAAGTGTGCCTAAGAGAGTTCCTAAGAGAGTTCCTATTCATAGATATTCTACAAGATGTGAGCAAACACACCAAAAGAAACAGTTTCCTATGTGTTTACTTTGGAAACCACCAGATACCAGCACACACAGACACACAAAAAGTGCATTGAGTGCTAAATAAATGTAAATAAACAGAACAAGTTTTTGATAAACAGGAATTTAAACACGCACTTACGTTTATAGTATTTGTCACTCATTCTGAATCTCTGCTTCCACCCACGTGTCCTCCTATTATGTATGTATTCACTTACTCTGGTTATAATGGCTACTGGACAAAAGTTAGGTGGATGGATGGATTATAAATCAGAATGAACTGTATCATTTTCTGCACAGTACAAGCCTTCTGCTATTTTTATAGCAGATGGGCATTCTACCTAGAGTATACTATTTAAGATCAGGCAGCATCCAGAGACTGATTATTGACTTCTGTACCAAGGATTGCTAGAACCTTATAACCCCATCTCTGTGACAATGGAAAAGATGTAATGTATGTGCATAAGCTGAATCTTTAAATAAAATTTTACTGTAAACTATAGCAAAAACATTTGGTAACATTCATTCCTGGTATACCTGCATTGAATGTAATGGTATTACACCAAGCATGAATTTGACCTTTTAATTTTGTCCATATTAACTATTCAGAATTGGGCGTTGAATATATTTACATATCTGTTTTCTAACTAGACAGTCCTCTAATAGAAAGTCCTAGAAGAATAAGAAACTGTTCCATATAACCAGGCTTTGTTATAAAAGTAACATCTGTTGCAGTTTTAGGTTTGCTAACAAAAATCAATACAGTGAAGATTTGACAGGTATGGATTTAATTAGACTGCTGTCATGCACTTGGCCATAACAGGAATTAATTATGGTGAATAACAATGAATACTGCAAAATGATGCTTGTTACAACAGAACAGTGTCCTTTATTCCAGAATGTGGAGGTTTGGTTTTTTTATACCAAGAATAGCACAATAAGTCAGACATAAGCTCATTATTGTACATAAGAGCTTTATGTGTGCAAGTTGCAGAACTGCCCCATTTTCTCCTCTTTATTTTCTAATACTTCCCTTGAGACTCTGCTTTGTTGTTGTAACACTGTTGGGAGGCACCAGATGGCACTATTGCAGTAACCTGGCTTACTCAATGGATAAGGAAGTAGCTCATGGGAAAATATTTTGTCAGTGGTGATGGACTTTTTAGATTTACTGGTGAGACACTCTATGATCTTTGATGGCTGAATCTATGACAATCATTTTCTTAAGTGCAGAGCTGCTCTCTATTGTTAATACCCACATAAACAACCAAAATAGTACATGTTGCCAAAACATTATAGCGGTGACCACTCCTCTCCCTCCTCAGAGGCTTGTCCACATCAGGATTTGAAGACACCCTAGTGGTGATATTTGGCACCACAGTTTCCATTTATTTAGTCTGTGAGCTGCAGCACCAGAAAAAAAAACTACGGGGTCTTGTTTGTGTCAGTTGACTTAAAGAATCACCTTTATATTCACTCTAACTGAGCCGTCTCTCTTCTTTATTGTGAGGCACTCTACAACACAAACTACTGTCATAACAGCCTAGCAGTCACTCCTTTGGGACTCAGCATACTGGTTCTCCTGCACACTCAAATACAGAAGTGATGTCTGAGCTTTAAATAAAATTTTACTTCCCCTGACTGCTACTAGGTCACCAGGTCAGCCACTCTGCAAGATTTATTTTTTAACACGTTTGGGGCCAGATCCTCATGTGGAGTAAGAGTGTAGCTCAATTAATGATAATGGAAAACACTGATTGTAACACCATTGTTTAACTGTACATTTATTCTAGCTAAGGATCTGGCCTAAAGCCTTTTCTTGTATTTGCAGAACAGCCAGCTATGATGTAAGATGTGTGACATAAAAGAATTCCAACCCAATTGTCAATGAAGCATCTACAGCATCTCTGAGGCAAAGACTTAACATTCTAGACCTCTTCAATAAGCCAACCACAAGTGTTCAAAAGTCATTAAATGGGCCCCAAAAAGTTTGGCTTAAATCATGAGGTTGTTTAAAGTGTTTCCTTCTTTAAATGCCTTCTGCTTTCTGAGCCTTTTGGGTGCTCTCATTGGGTTGGTAAGCTTTTCATCAACCAAACGACTTGTTTAAATTAAACGTTTTCAGGCAATCTCTGGATTTGAGCGGCTGAGTCTTTAACAAAGATACCAACCACCATGAGACTGGCAACGAAATAGTGAGTTGGCAAAACTATTTTAACTAATTGTCCCCAAGTTTATTAGAAAATGCAAATGGAGATATGCGTTTGAGAGGCTTTGATCTGACTCATTGGCACAGGTTTGAAAACCAACCCAGAGAGATTTTTATGAGTGGGGGTGTCTTTTTTTCCTCCATTATACAGGGAGAGGCTTTTCAATTTCCTGGTGCAAGCCAGAATGGAGCCAGGATCAGTGGACGCTGCACATGAACTCATTGCCATTTTATAAGAGTCCATGAGTCAGGATCATGAAGTGGATCGTTGAGAACCAGTGTGACACCTTCTACCATGCAAGCATGGCAGTCCTGAGGATCTGCTAGGGTGGTATGGAACTCCTCTGAATGATTATAAAGGGTTTACACCATATGGTTCCTTGTGTCTGTTGTTTAATTATAAGACACAGTAATAGAGGACAGAAGGAAGATAACCCAGCTGTGATACAGTTTTCCCTTGCAATGAAAACACCAATATCCCTTGTTGCAGTCAGTTTTCCCCAAAGATACTGTCATGGTTACAGTAATTGAAAAGACGCAATGCATTAGAATTGTGAAATTCTAAAACTGGATAATGCAATATGCACTTGAGGGCATCTCATTTCTTTGTGCCTAGTCTTGCTTTGAATGTGAGGTACAGTATCATAAGCTTTCTACTCTGGATTTCTCGTTTGTGACACATTAGTTGTACCACGTTACATCTTCTATTAGCCACACACACATATTTGTATTATACGTACTGTAATCATGTCCATCTACAGTCACAATCCACACAGTAACTCAGGCTAGAGACTTACAGCACAATATTGCTACACTCCCATTGAGTCTCACTGAAATCCACTTACTCATGCTACGTGACTAAGTATCTCGCTCCGTCATTCCCCTCAGTTTCATTTATAGACACGCTCACCTATGTTTGCATATATAAAAACAAACCTAAACAATGAAAGTATGTATGAACTGTTGTCTTAAGTCTAAAACCTTTAGGAACAGAACAGCACAAGCAATACATAAAAGCACCAGCAGCTACCCATAGCTAACTGTACTGAATGTGTTTGCATTTGGTTCAACCAAAAGGTGTTATGATTCACACAGATGAAAGTGTGTGCTGTCCTTAAGGATAGCTGAAACAAATAGTTGCATGAAGGTATAGAGTTAGAAGGGACACTCAGGTGCAAGTACATTACGGAACCGTTTGTTTCCCAGAAAACGTTGCGCTTCACTTCTAATCCCTCATTGCTTCCTGCTGGCAGTGCATTGTTAGCCACACAAAGGCAGAAACTGAGCCACTAGCTTCTCACATATGTCACTGGTGTAGATACATCTCTGCAAATGAGCCCAAGCAAAAGCATGTACAGTCTTCTGTTGACATCTCTGAAATCCCAACTATGTTAATGACATTTAAAAAAAAATTCACTCCATTTCATGCATTAACTTATACTACCCCACTCATTGTATAACATAGTCTCACTATGAGCACTGGAAACTACCGCCTCCCCACCAATACCAAAAACCAAACACTTAAAGCAGCACTCTTTCCTTTACTACCAAAAGTTATCAGAGGTCCAGGTTATCTATATTTGATACAGAGCATTCCAGAAGGCTTTATTTGGCACATATCCTCATGGAAATACAATTGCTTCCAATTGGATATCGTTTTCCAATCCGATACATTGTTTTGAGGAGAAGTCAATGAAGATGAGAGTTACAAATCCAATCTTTTATTACTGGTCATTTCCAACAGTCTGCTTCTGCCTCTTAGAATTCTCCTAGTAATGTTGGGGTTCCTATATAAGTGATGCTCACGTGCAATTACAACTTAATCAGCGCTGCCCACATCACATCCTCCTTTTTTATTTTTAAGGGGAAATTAATTCTCTACCTCAATTTTTGTGTGTGCCCAAACTAGACAACTATTATAGTATTGTTCATATAGGCTGAGGCTAAATGCTACAATCAAAGAATTTCTTATGAGGTACTGAACACAGACACACACACACACACACACACAGAGCCCACCCAGACTTCAGTTGGCGATGTGGGTTCCTTTTACCCTGGTTTTTCACCCCCTACTTTTCTTCCTCCAGCTTGTTCCATGATGTTTTACATAATGAGCCAAATTCATCCATCACGTAACCATGTTAAAGTTAGTGGAGCTACACAGGCAATGAACGTAAACTTGTCTAATTTAGTTGCCAATCCTTAATGGGATCCAATAAGTCAGACACTTACATCTTGAATGACCCTTTGCAATGCAAATGTGTCAGCATTAACGGGTCATCATAATGTACAATTCTCATGTTAGGCACCATGGACAGAACACAACGTGCCCCAGTGCTAGAACCAGTAAAAGCACCAGGAGGAGGCACCTTCTGCAGCTGATGGGGACTCTGGGGCCTGCACCATTGCTGTAGTGATTCCAGGACCACTGCAGGAGTGCAGAATCACTGCGGAGTAAGAACACCAGTGGCTGGTCACTGCCCCAAAACAACACTTCCGCTTCCTGCCTGAAAATGCCCCTTATGTTAGAGCACTCTGAGGGCAGGAGTCAGGCAGTGACCTGAAAGATAAGGCTCTTGCTCAATACAGGGAATCTCTATTCCGGGAGAGAGTTTGACACCTAGCCTACAGTACAGTTGGCACAAAAAGGACTGTAGGACAAGCATGAACACCAATTTCTTCTTACTTGTGGTACCATAAATAATTGTATTAGATTACTGAAGCCTTAACAGACCTAGTCACATACCAGAAAAGCATATTTGTCCAATAAGCTTATTCAACAAACATTACTATTATCCCTGAATAATTCATTCACTCAATAGTATTCAGTCAGCTACAGAGCTTATTGAGCATTAAAAAAAAATAGTTGAGTAAATTAGTCAATGAAAATTTTTTGTTGAATACTGTTTGGCCAAACTCTACTTACAAATCATCTTACAATAAAGATCTGAACTCTATTAGAATACATTTGTCAGACCAAATAGATACAACATATAAAATATTTGGGGATCAAAGTATACTTGTTTGTGACTTTAAAAATAGTTGTGTTTCTCCTAAAATATATTACCGAACAGAATGTATAGCTATTATTAAAAGAATAGTTTCCACTGAAAGAGAACAACTCCTTTGAAAATATCATTCCCATATAAGCAAACACATCCTTTCAAAGTCAGTTTCTAGCCACTTACTAGCTCAGAAAAGACAGAAAATAGTTTCCGTTCTAAAAGTGAGCAAGGGCATCTTTCACCCAGGGTCATAATGACTCACAGACCAGTTGCTTTCACAAATTCCATGTAAATGCACAAAGGGTATGTCTACATTGTAATTAGACAGCCATGGCTGGCCCATGCCAGCTACCTCAAGCTCGGGAGCTGTTTAATTGTAGTGTACATGTCCCAGCTTGGGCTGCCGCCTGAGCTCTGGGACCCTCTAACCTCACAGGGTCCTAGAGCCTGGGCTCCAGCCTAAGCCCAGACATCTACACTGCAATCAAACAGCCCCACAGCCCAACCCTTGGGAGACAGAGTCACTGGCATGGACCAGCTGCAGGTTTTTAATTACAGTGTAGACATACCCTTAGCCACTGCCTGCATTTGGGATGGAATGTGTGGAATGGCACAAAACTAAATGCTGGCACTGACTCCCCAACAGGGGCGGCTCCAGGCCCCAGCACGCCAAGCGCATGCTTGGGGCGGCATGCCGCGGGGGGCACTCTGCCAGTTGCCGGGAGGGCGGCAGGCGGCTCCAGTGGACCTCCTGCAGAGGGTCCGCTGGTCCCACGGCTTCAGTGGAGCATCCGCAGGCATGCCTGTGGGAGGTTCACCGGAGCCGCGGGACCGGTGACCGGCAGAGCACCCCCCGCGGGGTGCCGCCATGCTTGGGATGGAAAAATGCCTAGAGCCGCCCCTGCTCCCCACAAAGGCAGCACCAAGTAACTCCTTTTAAAGCTTACAACACGTGCTGTCTCCTACCCGCTGAGCCAGTTTGAGGTGGTTGATGGGCTCAGGCCACGACTGTTCTCTCACTGTACTAGAACTAGTACATTTTCCTATCAGAAAAACATTAAGACTAAAATTCTGTGGGGAAGTGATTTCAACATTTTTCAATTTTCTAACAGGAAAATTCTAAACTTAATTTTTTCTGTGCAAAACCAAGATTTTTCAACTGAAATTTTTTGAACTGGGTGTTTTTCCTGTCCCCCTCTGCCCCCCCCCCAGTACAGGAAAAAATAGGGGTTTCAAACAGCTTTTCCTGGTACGCTCTGGGTATCTAGCATTGCTAATTTGTGCTAGAGCACTATGTCCTTGTGTGCCAGGCCTCTGGGAAGATCACTTGTGGCTTGATCCTGTCCTCATTAGTTCATCCACACAGGATAAGGAATGATCTAATCATAAAGAAGAAATAAAATGAATAAAGATCAAGCCCTGAGAAAATAAATGAAAGCACTGGGTTTTTAATAGTTATTTTCCTAAATGAACACCCCAAAATCAAAGTTTTATTGATTATAAATTTCCTTTTTTTACTACAGAGGATTGAGTTTGATGGAGGTTATTTCCCTATTTTGTGTTTTATATTTAGTAGGAGGCTTCATCTTGTTGGTTGTCAGGGACAAGCTTCTGGAGAGTTTTAATTTTATTTTGGTTTTTCTAACTGGTGTTCAGGGTGCCTAGGACATTTGGATAGGTGGCTCTTTTTTATTATTATAAAAAATAAAAATAAATCATACATATTTTTAGCAACATCAACAGGAACATTACATCAGCAGGATTTGGAAAGCCTAAAATGATGTACCTTGAGATCTGTCCAAAAAGGAGCCCCAGACATTTTTAATGTTGGTACTTTTCCACATCAGTTTTGTAGGCATGAATTATCATTTTTTTAGTATCAACTGAGCTCTCAGGAACTAGCTTTTAGTGAAGCAGAGCTGTACATCACTAACATGCATACAATATAGAAAATAAAAAATGTGAAATAAAAGCTTCTTTTTGGTGCCACCGAGAACTCTAGCCACCATAAAAGGGGTAGGGAAAGGTGGGGTCATGATCCCTTTCTCTCAACACACTAAATATCAGAGTTGGCTAGCTGTAGAAGTGAGCACACATTGCAGCACTTAAAGGAGCGTAACAGCAGGCAGTCCTCTCACTATGCACTAGGCAGGTCTGAATGGTGTTACTGCTTACTAGAGGCACACTGCCTCCCAGAGCTCCTACTTCAGAAGTGAAGTTCCACACCACCCCCAGCATAGGCCAGTGCCTTAAAGGCACAACTGAGTGCTGGAGGCACAAAGACTGAAGGGGGAAAAACAAAACAATAAAACCCCCCACCACTGAGCTCTTTCTTTGGTGTTGACTTGTTTAAAAATAAATGGCTTAAAAAGCCCTAGGGGAAAGTGGAGCTTCAAAGTCAGACAAGATATTTTCTAAAAAGCATAATGAACAAAAACACAGCTTCTTTGGCTAGATCTCCTCCCTACTTTCACTGGAAATGTTAAAGATCTGTTACATGACAAAAAAAAACTTGGTTAGCTCAGCTCTTGCACAGTTAAGAAATAAACTACAAGAGATAAAAATCTCCAGGGGGAGAAATAAACTGGATGAGAAGAATGGAAAAAAAGAAATCAAGTCTCTTCTAAAAGCCAAAGGCCATACAAAGATTCTTTAGGACCTGGGAAGAGCCTAGTAACAGAGACCCTTACGGTAAATAAGCAGACCCTATTCTTTACAGAAAGGGGTTGATTCACTTTGGTATTCAAAATCTTGGCACATCCTGCAGGCAACAAAATTGACATAAAACTAAGTGTTTTAAATACTCACTTATGGTTAATGTTACAACTAGAGCTGGGAGGAGTTTTTCAGACTAATAGTTTATTTGCTGAAAACTGCAGTTTTGGGTTGATCAAAAATATTCACCAGATTGATAGAAACTAGTTACAAATTTGGGGTTCAAAATGAAAAAAAACAGACAGAATAGTTGAAGTGAGCCATTTCAGCATTTTCTACTGAAACATTTTGATTTTAAGGGTTAGATTCACAAGACGATTTAGGCAAAAAAAACCCCATAAGAAGTAGGAGGTGGTGCGACTCTTATACTCAGCAGCTCAGGGGTTAGGAAACTCACCTGGGATGTGGGAGACCCAGGTCTGAATGCTCACTTGGGAGCAGGAACTGGAACCCAGGTCTCCCCCTCCCAGGTGAGTGTCTTAACCACAGGGCTACTGTCTCTTCTGGGGTGGGTCTCATTTGTTCATAATTTTTTTTAAGGGTTCATATTGGTTGCAATGAAGAATACAAACAAATTTTGAAACCTGACATTTGTCATAAAACGTAATTGCTGCTTTCCAGCCCACACTACTCTTGAGCAGGCAATGCAGTTGGAAAGGTTGCGTCAGAATTTCAATCACTACTCTGGGGCTATCGTGGTCTCTTGCACAGCTAATGCAGTTGCATATTGTTCCTGCACTGGCAAGTGCCAAACATTTCACTTTGGCATCCATACCCTCTCTGCCATCTTGTGTTTAAAGACGTGAATGAATGGATGTATGCAAAAGCTTCCATACAGGGGACTATGTAGTTTAGAAAAAGTGCTAGGACTATGCAGTTTAGAAAAAAAGATAGATAAGTAGTAAAGGCCTAGAAAATGATTGGTTTACTTTCTCTACATCAGGTTACTCCTTTTTATGATCTCCCCCAATTCAAGAACAAGGGGCATACAAATTGAGAGACAACAAATTTTAAATTTAAAAAAGGAAATACAGTTTTTACTATGTATAGTTAACCTGTAGAGTTCCCTGCAGTTACACTAGTTAGAATAAAGTTGATAAATATAATCCCTCATGTTTCACATAAACCCTAGTTTCCTGGGATTATATTTTCTTGGTACACTCCATTGATTGCAGTGCGGAGGACAATGTGCACCATCCCTGCCCCACTACATCAAACATGCATCGTCTCCTGGGAATTGTTGCACCAGCCAGTGACCACAGTTGATGGCATCACACTAAGACTCACATAATGGAATTCCTGGATCTGGCTCAATCCTGTGAATCCATGAATCGGTGGGGTGGCCCCATGGATGACATCAGGGAAGATCGGGATGTGCACCTCTTTGTGAATCAATGGAGAGTTTGAGATCATGGTGTGCTGGGGTGTTTTTGTCCATCCTGTTGACATGACCCAAGAGCATGCAACCTTGCTTGTGAATATAATGAGTGATTGAAGGAAGGATGGATGGATTTTTGTGAGACTGTGACATTTGGCACAAAGTCAAATCACTTTATACTCAGGATTTGATGCTGATAGCACATATGGAATACCTATAGCCATTCCAAGTCTGCCTATAAGAGGGTCCAAGCTTCTAACCCCTATAGCAATATAGGTAGTACATAGGTTTGACAGATCCTTAACTTTGTCTCAGCAGAAAGACATTACCCTGGCCTGCTATCCTCCAAGCCATCAAGTCCTGGTCTTTTTCAATCGCTTACTTGCAGAACCTTGAGATTTGGGAAAGGAAGGTTGTTGTCACCCTCAGTTGCAGAATAAAGCTCTTATCAAGATTATGGCCCAGATTTTGTTCTCACCTATGATTGGCGTATACAGCTCTGATTTAGGGAAATGGACTGAAAATACAGGAACAGAATTTTATCCTTTCTGGTCAGAAGTGGATCTTCCCGGGATGTGTGCTTATGAGGGGAAGGGGAATTGGGTTAGAATACACTATTTTCAGATAGATGCCAAGTGTGTGAGAATCTGTTTGCCAAATTTTGGGATAATATATTTTTTTAATCTTAATAAAACAGTGGCATAGCCCTTCTTAAAAACAGGTCTTTCTTAAAGCTCTTTATCATTCAGGGCTTTCTTTCAAGACACTGAAATGAACATTGTTCTCTGACAACTCATCCTCTCTTACCGAGTATCTAAAATACTGAAAAAAAATAAAGAGGTTTCCAAGCAGAGTGGTTTTGGATGAGCAGTTCGTGAAGTGCTTACTATTTCTGATCATTATAGCTTTCAGTTTTGCAAAGAATCCAAACTGAGAAACTTTGCAGATCTCCTGTTTCTCCAGGGTAGTTTCAAATTGCAGATCTCTGTGTTCAGACAATATTTTCACAAGCTGAAAAAGAATTTTGCAGGAGTGCTTATTTCCTTGAGAAAAGTTAATGTACACCTCAATGCTAACCTCTTTACCTTCTCATTGAACAGGCAACCCAATGCTGCTTTCCCCTCTGCTCTTCCTCCTCCACACACACTGCAGGCTCAGATGCTCTTGAACTTTGCTTTTATTATTCCTTCTGTACTATTTGCAAACCCTAGGATTGACATTCTAATTTACCGACCAAATGAGATTCTCAATATAGTACAACCAAAAAAGTTTCAGGTTTGTGTTTTACCAGCCTCACAAAGCTTTCTTAATACTTAATTACTTTTCTGCTCCTTTCAATTCTCTGCACCCAGCAAATAATTATTTAAACAAACCGTATCTTAATAAACCAAGTAGCTTGTATTCATGTAATATTAAAATACCAATTAAATTCAGCATATACAGCAGAAGGGAAAAGAAGAGACATAAATAAGGAGTGAATCGGAAACTACTCTTTGGAGGGAAAAATACTTTTCATAAAATTTATTAGAGTGGTCAGGCCTCCAGAAGTATTGACATGATACAGTCTGTCTCCCCACATGTGACTGTAATGAACTTTTGCACATGTGTCAGGTCCTGGGAGATACAAGTAAATCCAAGTGTCAGTTAGATCAGACACTTTTTAAGACCATTCAGCCATTGCACAGACTGAAGATGGATATTATACACTATTTCTGACTAGTGTCAAATCAACTCTGCATTTATAATTCCCATCATCAATAGAGCATTTTTAGAATTATACTTAAATATATCTGGACTAAATTTCTGACAGCAAATGACATGAGCTACTCTAAGGTTCAGTACACAAATATTAAATCAAAGTGGAAGTCTCCAATTTTGCTTCTGTCTTTGGAAGATGCTTCTGCACAATTTATTGAATTTAATCAATTCTACCAAGGGGAGAGCAGAATAGCAAAGTTTACTAAAGTGGTAACACCACTGAACAATACATTCTTTCTGTGCAACAACAGCCATGACTAGCTACCACAATATGAATATCTTTCTAGTACTGAAGTTAGATTAGCCATGTCTATTTTAGCTGTTCAAATCACTGAGCTCTAGGATTCATCTCTACAGCAATTTATGTTTATTGATCTTATTTGCAATCTCTCCATGGAGTCTCTGAAAATATTATAACATACTGTTCCAAACCAGATGAGAAAGGGAAAATCTGTAATCAAAATATAGTAATCATAATTCATTTTTTTCTAGTGAAGTGGTATGCAATCATCTATTCTACATTATTAATATTTTCTTGTAAAAACTTCATTTTGTTTAACCAAATTCAAATAGAGCAGATTTCTTTAACTGAATTCAAAACTTTCTTCCCTGACCTATAACTACATGGAATTCTGTTGGTAGATTAATATTTTCCCTTTGTGAAGAAAGAATAAATACATAAGGTCAGCTGGTGTAAACTCAGTACGGCTCTATTGAAATCAATAGTCCATTTACACCAAATGAGAATCTGGTCCATTTTTTTTATGCATGATGTATACTAATGCCATTGAATATAAACTGGAGTTTGAGGAGCACAGCCCAAAGAACCATATATGACCTTCTAACTTTAACCTCTAGTCTAGCTATAGTGTATTTAAATGTTCAGCTGGTGTCAAACAGTTGTTAGGTTAGAGTAGTTTAACCAGTAGATGGCAATATTGCTTATTGCAGTCTTTCCTACTTTTATGTTTGGCCTGATTTTGTGAGAAGTATTTTCTCTAGTAATGAGAGCAGATGCCACCTCAGCCTTAGGAGTAAGCTTGAACGTTAAACATTGTTCTTCAATGCAAAGTTGTCTCATTATCCTATTATATGTACATCAAGGTGCTGCATCACAATATTGCATGTCATGATGCAATGTGATACTGTTCCATAGAACATGTCATGTTGCAGGTCAATGCCATGTTTTCATGACACTGTTTTGCTACACTATGATGTTGACCCATCCCAAAAAACTTCAAGACACTTCAGGTGATCTTGCTTGCACTACACAGAAATGGCAGTCACTGTGCTGAAACTGACATAACCCTGCACAACTCAGTCAGAGGCAACCCTACTCTATGTGCTCCCTAAGTGACAGTATCTTTGGTGTATTAAAAGGATAATCCCACATAATTAAAAATGTAACACTGACCCAAACATCAGAGATCTGCAAAGGGTTGGGACTCAGACATTGTTTTAATCTTCATATGTCCAACATTTCATATTAATTTAGAGCAGCAGTTCGCAGCCTGTCAGTTGTGACACTTAAGGTGTTTAAGCAATTATCTGTGGGTCATGAACCTGCTCACTTTCCCTGCCTCCAACTTTCTGCTCAAGTAGATTTGTTTTGACACTTGTAACCAGTCTTCTAAGGCCAAAAGCACCCCAAGAGCCATTGTGCGAACTACTGTGGTGCTTCCTTTAAAGAAAACAGAGGGTCATGGTATTAAAAATAAAGTTGAGAAACTATGATTTAGGGATTCATTTTCATGAGTGCCACTTTATCTTTTCTGAAGGTCAGAAAAATAATAAAAAGCTTCTACAGTATTAGGCTATGAGCTAGCACTTAGCTACTCTGGAGACAGTGATGGAAGGTGAGAGGGGAGATAAATCAACTCCAAAATGTTTTCTCTTCTGAATTTTATATTTAAAAAACAGTGTTTGATCATTTGTGCTACTTTGCCTTTCACTGAACCTTTTTGTACTTGCAGTTCTTTCATTGTGTGGCAAGCAATGCACAGGAGTTTAGCAGCTAGATGTGCAGTACATGGATTTTTCATGTAAATTACACGGAGATCAGCCTCAGGCAGGTTGTAAATCATTAGTGAATAGAGCATCTGATACTATAAGCAACAATTTGATGACCTCCTCTTGTTTCCTATCTGTCACTGAATATATGTAGCACAAGGCCTTCAATGGGTGCCAGACATGCCAGAAAAGAATCATCTAAGGAAGTTTAAGTGGAGGTCAGTTATAATAGAACTTCCAAGACCTCATGAGAGCTCCTAAAATACCAATTACAGTAGTTCACTATAATTAGCATTACCACAATGCACAATGAACTGATTCATAGTTGACAGCCAATGTCTTGAAGTGTTCTTGAATATGAATTTCCTACTAAACCAGTTTAGTAATGCTGTAATACCCTTGATTGCTCATTACTGGGTACTTTTTCATTCTTCTCTTCCCCAAGGCCCTTTAAAATGAGCTGGGGGGAAAGGATGAGGCCAGACATTCTGTCTAGGTCCTCACAACCAGGCTCTCTAAACTTTGCAGATTCTTTCTGCACAGTATCTCTAAGATACAGTGTTTCCTATCCCTCCACTCAGCTAAAACTCTCAGCCATGGTCTTATCATCCCATGTCTTGTTACTGCAACATCCTTCCCTCTCCACCATCAAATCCCTCCTCAAAATTATCCTTTGCATGGTTCTTACATCAGTTAGGCTGCTAGTATGCTGATACCATTGCCTATCATGCTGAACAACATTCTCATTTACTTGTACTCATGTCTGTCTGCACTGATCTGTTATCTCTTTCCTTATACTTAGATTTTAAGCACCTTGAGGCAGGAAGCACCTTGAGGCAGGGATCACCTTTTTGTTGTGTTTTTGCAGCTCCTAGCATAATGGGGTCTTGATCCATGACCAGAGCGCCTAGGCACTACAATAATACAAATTAATAATAATAATAATTCTGGGTAAGAACAAGCACCCAAAGCAGACTTACGTCAGCAGAGGACAATGTAGAATCCATAATGAGAAGGAAGTGACATAGAGAGAGGGTAAAGAGGATCAAGCCTAGAGTTGGCTGGAAAAAGATGCTTTTGTGATCTTTTCTCTGGATTTGTTTTCACTGAAATTTTGACATTTATCAAAAATATATTCATTTGAATAAAATGCAACCAATTCTATCCATGAGAGAGAGAGAGAGAGAGAGAGATGAGTGCTCCATGTATGGCATCATTTTGAATTGCATCCTAATAACTTACATCTGTTATCAGCTTTTATGTATATTTTTGTATTTGCTACAATAAATATCATGGAAAAGGGCACGATGTTTTTATAAGAAAAATATTATACTTTTAGGAAGCACTCCAACTCTTAATGCACTTCAAGCTTTAAGTACTAAAAGACCTGCAGACGGAAGTTAAAGTTATCATCATCATGATACTTTTCTAATGGGAAAAAAATCACCCTGTTTTCATACCATGGTTTCAAACGGAACTATGTTAGTGTGCACTGGGTAGCTTTTAGTTTATGCCAGCAGAGTCTACATGGAATAGTTATAACACAACACATTAGAACACTCTACAACTCACACAACTCTTGTTCACACTGTGGCACCATGTTGACTAGCCCTCAGCCTGAGGTGTGTCTAAGAGAATCTGGAAAATCTAACTGAAAGAGATAATACATATATTAAATACTGTTCTTTTAAACAATGCATCAATTATTAAAGATCTTCAGAATTTCTATGCCAACAGCATACTTAACATTATATTATTCCCAGATGAATTTATTAAGAGCTGCTGCTGTTTCTCTGTGTTATACATTAACTAACAATGACTGGACATTTAAAATTACACTACTAGAATTTAAAAAATCTAACATACACGTTTACTTGCAGAAATAGAATAATAAGAGATATTGTATATCCTGGAAATCTTCATTTAGAAGCCAAACATTAACCATTTCATTTTTGGCCCCCTTTATCAGCCAAACCATTGTCATGAATGTTTAGAATTACAAGCTACAGCGGAATTACACTCAAATGCCACCTAAGTTTTAAAGCCTCACCTTTTATAAAGAGAGTAGTGTTATCCTACAATGAAAGGTCTGAACCATTACTGTTGATAATAGTGTTACAAGTAGTGTTGGACCCTTAGTGAAGAACATTATAGTATTTTTCATAATAACCAGTGTAAAACACAGTAGGTAGTAACTGAAGATGAGAAATCAAGAACTCGGAAGTTATTACTCAATTATTGCACTGCCAGATCTTTTGAATGAAATGTCCTTTTTTTTAAAAGGAGCGAGTAAGATTGGACAGTAGAGCTTGTAATTTCTATGAGGTTCAGTGCTTCCAGGATGCTATCATATCTAAATGAGGCTAATTGAAGCCCACAGGCAAACAGAAACATATTGCTCTTAACTGAAGCCACTAAGCCCTACCCTCTTTGAAAGAGACATTCTGAGTTGCCTGGAAAATGTGCCCCTAGGACTGTAATGCTGGAAACTTGGGTATTAGAAGACCCTTGTTTTACACTCAATGCTTCCTAGTGCTCCCTCAGCAGCTCCACAGAGTCACTTACTGTACCCTGTGCCTAACAGGTATGATCTAACCCATAGTGATGCATACATTCATTGTTCTCTGTTTAGGTAATGAAACACAAGCAAAACATTCCAAAATGAAAAATAATAAACAAACAAACAAACAAACACCTTACTCCTGCTGTGCACATGACAGAAATTTTCAAGATAAGAGCTTTCAAAAACCTTGAAGCCCAATTGCTTAAAAATGTCTTTGTTAGGAATCAAGGAAGTGTCCAAAATAAACCACTTTTCTAGGTCAAACTTTTTGAGGTCTTCATAGGATAAATATGACATAACATGAATAAATTGAGCAACCAAAGAAACTTTCAGAAGGCACTCAGCATACAGGTTCTATGCAACATGGGAGGCTAAGAGGGACATTAAAATTCTTAGCCTGAATCGCTGCCTTCAAACAAATCTTTTTAATGGGCCTGATCCTAAGACCATTGAAGTCAACGGAAAGACTTATTTACTTTGATGATTACAGTCAATTAGTGGGGGCAGGAAGGAAAACAGGTCCCTCATCATAACTATGACTTGCTTATCCTTAGCAAGATATTTGATTTCCTAGGAGCACAGCCAAGGTACCTGTCATCCAGATAGCGCTTTAAATCAGAGTTTGAGGCTGTGGAGAAGTGTGTGAAGTGATGAGATGCCAATATTTTAAAGAGGACATCAATACAATGTTCCCCTTTGGCCTGCAACAGAAACCTCACGTCCCAGGAACATACATCAGTTTGTTATTGCAGTAAAAATATTGGGTCAATCCCACAGAGCTTGCAGTCAAACAGTACAGAGAAACCAGCTCAGAGTGAATCTAGGTTTATCAATATCAAAAGGTAACAAACCAATCAAAGCAATTCATGGAAAGGAACAACGGAGTGAGACACTATCTTCAAGAGCTGAGCTACATGGTTCCTAGTGATATGGAGGAGAATTAAAACATCACTTGCCTTGTCTACATTACAGGGAAAAGTCGATCTAGGCTATGCAATTTGAATTAAGTGAATAGCGTAACTCAGGTCAACTTAGATTTACTTACCATCGAGTTCACACTATGCAATGTCGACGGGAGACACTTTTCAGTTGACTCTCCTTACTCTTCTCGATCCAGTGGCGTACAGGAGTCAATGGGAGAATGATCTGTGGTTGATTTAGTAGGTCTTCACTAGACTCACTAAATTGACCGCTGATGCATCGATCACCACATGTTGATCCCCCAGTAAGGGTAGACAAGCTCTGTGTCTGACTTGCATAGAGGCAGGAGATCTGATTTCCAGGTTTCTCACCTCAAATCTGCATTGCCCCAATCACTGCTGCATCACAGTGGCATCCAGGCACAAGAGACAACTAGACCCCTGAGAAGAACTGAAGAACCCCTCCATCAGCTGGGATATATTCACCTGATTAGCTGATCAATACTCAGGTTAGAACAGAGGGGATCAGACATTAAGCACCAGTTAGGAAACCACCAAAATCAGTAGCATTCAATAGTCTCCTGTTATCTTATTTATAATGACTTTTTATACAGCTTATAGTTTCACTAGACAAGAATTTTCTCAGCTTTATCTCCAAACATTACTAGGATCCTTACAGATAGAATTAGTAACTATTGTATTCATTCCTTTATGTTAAAAAGTGGGAAAAATTCTTGCTGAGAAAGTAAAAATTCCTTTATACAATTAATTTTATTTTTCTCCCAGAGTTCCCACATTCCCTCCACCAGCATCAGCCCATTTCATTATGTTGCCTGCTGCACTCTCTTTGGTGGGAAGAAATAGGTTCACGTGAATGTACAGCCAGTCCGAAGTCCTAACTGCAGATCACGCACCTAATTAGCCATCCCCACGGGGAATATGTTCAGGCAAGTAGATGCACCAGTTAGCTAGCAATGAAATGATTTCCAAAGCATTCTCAGCATCTCTGCTGCAGGAATCAATCAAAAAATGTTTCAGAAGAAAGTGTAATTGCTTTCAAGGATTAAAATTTTAATCATGAGTATTCAACTAGCAGTTAATGTTCAGATTCACAGTTTAGATTTTTATGCAAATGTGCTCATTCTTATACAAAGACTTGAAGATAAAGGCAGTTCATAGGAAATGCAACTCTGTGTTTCCGCTCAGCAAGTCACTGATAATTTACTTTGTTTAATATTTTGCACCTATGATGATATATGAAATTGTGGCTATCGTTCACTTATGTCTCTTCTACTGAAAGTAATCTGCTTTGCATTAGCTGTGTGAGGCAACTCATAGAACTGGACTGACTGCAACAAGGTGCCTGGTATGAAGTATAGGGTTTCTTTCTTTTTTTTCTTTTTTTTTTTTAAGTTACGTTAGAAAGATTAGATTTGATAACATTTCAAATTTTAAAAAATCCTGCTTTTACTGATGTAAATTTCTCCCATTGCTGTTGGTGATTTTAATGGGAGCAGGATTGGACCAATATAATGTATATATTTCTACAGTCTCTCCAATCTCAAAGCAATGTGCACCAGAACCTTAGCTAGTTTAAACTGGTATAGCACCATTGGCTTCAATGGAGATATGCTGGTTTACACCGCCAACCAAGGATCTGGCTCTATGCATAGATTGAAACCAATGGGAGTTATGCTATTAACTGCAATAGCAGCAAGATCAGGCCCTAATTCTTCCCATACTACAGCGTTACAGTCAAGAAGAATGACATAAAATAATGAATAGTAATACTGCACCATAAATACCTTCCTCACTTTCTCAAAACTTCTTTGTTGGCTAAGACTAATGGCTAGATTATGATTTCATTTGTACATTGATGTATTTAGAGTTATTCCAGAATTACACTGCTGTAACTGAGATCAAAATACAGCCTTATGTCACGTGATATGACTGAGCTCATGAAAAGATCTACTTTTCCTTTTGTTGTTTTTTTAATTAGCAAAGTTTCCATGTATATTTGCATATTTTATATTTGACAATAGATTAAAAATCTACTAATAAAAATCACCCACTAGGATGTATAAATTTACCACACTCTGTTTTCTATCTTCCAGGCAGTTCTTTGATTTCCTGATTTATCTTTATATATAACATACTCTGTGTGTGTGTGTGTGTGTGTGTGTGTGTGTGTGTGTGTGTGTGTGTGAGTGAGTGGGGGGGTGTGTATAAAAACATGCACACATTATATACACACACACACAAATAATCATACAGTATGATATCTAGTCTTTGCAGTACAGAATTTACATATTGGAAAAAGTAGAGGAATGGATAAAGAATTGGATTTCTGATCATAATACTACAGACAATGACTGTAATCAGGGGCGGCTCTAGGAATTGCACTGCCCCAAGCAGGGCGGCACGCAGCGGGGGGTGCTCTGGCGGTTGCCGGTCCCGCGGCTCCAGTGGACCTCCTGCAGACGTGCCTGCGGAGGGTCCGCTGGTCCCGCGGCTCCGGTGGACCTCCCGCAGGTATGCCTGTGGATGCTCCACCGAAGCCGTGGGACCAGCGGACCCTCCGCAGGCATGCCTGCAGGAAGTCCATCAGAGCCGCCTGCCGCCCTCCCGCGGCACGCCGCCCCAAGCGCGCACTTGGCGTGCTGGAGTCTGGAGCCGGCCCTGACTGTAATATATGTCAGACAAAGGTAATCTTTTGTAGAGCAACATACAAATGGAGTTTATTCAATGAAATGACTCCCATTGATTTAAATGGACTTTAGAGCAGGCCCCTAAGCTCTTAACAACACTTAAATATGCTAGATTCTACATCTCAAATTATTTATTAGGGCTGTCAATTAATTGCAATTAACTCAAGTGATTAACTCAAAACAAATTAACACAATTAAAAAAATAAGCTTGATTAATTGCAGTTTTAATTGCACTGTTAAACAATAGTAGAATAACCATTTGAAATTTATTATAGATATTTTTGGATGTTTTTCTACATTTTCAAATATATTGATTTCAATTACAACACAGAATACAAAGTGTGCTGTGCTTACTTTAGATTGTTTTTTTATTATAAATATTTGAACTGTAAAAAAGGATACAGTATTTTTCAATTAACCTCATACAAATACTGTACTCTTTAGTGAAAGTGCAATTTACAAATGTAGATTTTTTTGGTTACATAACTGCACTCAAAAACAAAACATTGTAAAACTTTAATGCCTACAAGTCTTCTCAGTCCTACTTCTTGTTCAACCAATCACTAAGAAAAACAAGTTTCTTTACTTTATGGGAGATAATGCTGCCCACTTCATATTTACAAATGTGATGCTCTATACCTCGGGGGAAAACACCCTACACCCCCATGTTCATCTTTATAAAATGATTGTGTGTTATCCAGTGCAAAGTTTGTCATGCTGGGTGTCTTCAGAAGGCTCATAATGCACTGAGCATGGTTGTTATAGTGATGTTATAGTATCAGAGGGGTAGCTGTGTTAGTCTGGATCTGTAAAAAGCAACAATGAGTCCTGTGGCACCTTAAAGACTACCAGATGTATTGGAGCATAAGCTTTCGTGGGTGAATACCCACTTCGTCAGACACATCATGCTTCAATACATTTGGTAGTCTTTAAGGTGCCACAGGACTCATTGTTGCTTTTTAGTGATGTTATAGTAATTGTTACAGTAATGTTATTGTAAGGTTATAGGTTATAATTTTATGTATATAGTTATGAGGCTGAAATTGTGTCCTCATGGCTTAAAGCAAGCCCAGGCAAAAACTCTCCAAGAACAGAGAGGCAGTTCACACCTCATAAGGGTATGGATGGGACAAACCCAGCCCAGCCTCACAGGAACAATGGACACTGACTTAGGCAGCAACAAAAGAATCTGTTAGACCCTCAAGGGAGTCACCCCCTTCCTTTGGACAGTTTGGGACTGCGATGAGGTAATGCTCACCTGACTTTGAAAGGGGAGGAGCAAAGTCAGGAGGAAAGAAAGGACATGATAAAAGAGAGAGACAATTAGCCATGCTCTTTCTCGTCCACCTATATCTACAGACACCACCACCACCGAGCGAATGAAACTCTGATCAAAAGGGAGAGCCTGACTGAAAAGTAACCAGCCAGCCTGTGGTGAGAAGCATCTAAGTTTTTAAGGACATTGAAAGTGTTAAGATCATCTTAGAATGCTTTTTGCTTTTATTTCATTTAACCAAATCTGACTTGTTATGCTTTGACTTATAATAATTTAAAATCTATCTTTATAGTTAATAAATCTGTTTGTTTATTCTACCTGAAGCAGTACATTTGGTTTGAAGTGTGTCAGAGACTCCCTTTGTGATAGCAAGCCTGGTACATATCAATTTCTTTGTTACATTGACAAACTTTTATAAGCTTGCAGTATCCAGCAGGCATAACTGGACACTGCAAGATGGAGGTTCCTATGGTTGCATCTGGGACCGCAGATATTGGCTAGTGTCATTCGTTTGCAAGTAGCTGGGAGCAGCTTACATGCCAGAGGCTGTGCGTGAACAGCCCAGGAGTGGGGGTTCTCACAGAAGAGCAAGGTAAGACTGTCTCCCAGAATCAAGAGATTGGATAGGCTTAGTAGATCACCAGTCCAGATAACATCAGAGGGGAACACCTCAACAATGTCACCTGAAAATGAGAACAGGTGTTCTCATAGCACTGTTGTAGCCGGCATTGCAAGGTATTTATGTGCCAGATATGCTAAACATTTGTATGACCTATCATGCTTTGGCCACCATTCCAGAGGACATGCTTCCATCTAATGCAGCAGTGAACCAGACTTACTGTGAAATTCAGTCAAAATTAAGTTTTACCATTCAAGTGTTTGTACTACCTTGTTAAGCTTGTATATGGGTGACAGATAGACTGCTGGCTTTTTGAGGGGCATGTAGGGGAGAGAGACAAATTATGACACCAACATTTTGAAGATGTAGGGTCAAATTCTGTTCTCTGGTACATATACATGAGATCCAGTGAAGAAGTTCATGAGAACTTCGCACACAAATAAGTGCAGTGTGGCTCTCTGATGTCAGAAAAGGCATACAAACAATTTTCCACTCTCCTTTCACATGGATTTGGAAATAGCCAATTGGTACAGCAAGTCCTGCAAGTATAAACACTCAGGAAGGACATGAATTGCTCCTGGTAGTATAGGTGGATATAACTAGGAGTAATGGGATGAAAATTTAACAAAGATAGATTTAGGCTGAATTGCATGAAATATTTCATAACAATGAGGTCTATTAGATTGTGGAATGGTCTCCAAAGGGAAATAGTAGATGATCAACTGCTCGAGTAATTTAAAATGGATTGGGAAAAAGTACAGGAAAATATGCTCCAGGGAAATATCCTTTGCCAATAGGAGCACAGAATACATCATCATGTCCCTCTTTTCCATCTCTGAATTTCCATGGATCTAGTCCTTGAAAATTGCTAGAGGTGCTAAGTGTCATCAAACCCCATTGAAGCTATGGTTATCGAAGAGCTCAGCCCCTTGCAGGAGCAGGTTCTACTACTGCAGGAGAAAGGATGGAAAACTAGTTTAAAAAGATCTCTGCTACTTTGCTCATACTATTGATGTAGACAAATGTCAGTTTGATTAATGACAGGTACCTTGTTGAAATCTAGAAGTATACCTATTCCATGCAAGAATAATTGATGTCTTGTACATTTGTATATCTCGACTGAATGACATTTTTTAAAAGAAAAATGTCTTTTCAATTTTTTTGTGTATGAAACTCAGTCTACACAAAATCCACTGTACCAGATAGAGTGCAAATATATGAGAATTTGGTTAAATACTTTAGTAAACCTACATTTGTACATATTGAATTATATTGCATGTGTAAGACGTTTGCAGTTGACAGTGCTGGTCCTAACAAAGGCTTTGCATAAACTAGAATGTATGAAATTTCACTTCTCCTCCTCCCCACTTTTTTCTAGATATTTTTAGAAGAATTAAATTAAGGTTTTTGTATATTTTAGCCTTTAAGTTTAGGTTGTTTTTAATCTGTATGCATGACACTATCAGTCCAAGTGATTTCTTGGCACCACAATGGAGAGGAGTTGAAGAAATTAGAATAAACTGAACATTGAACAGAGCAGTCCTCATGTTCCCCTTGTATAATCAAATACTCCCCCGCCCCCAAACATATTACTTTAAAATCAGGGATAAGCCATAAAAACAATGAAATTCAGGATTGAAGCTGAAAATCTAGGATGGCTATATTCTTAGCCTTGGTCAACACTGGGGAGGGGGGAATCGATCCAAGATACGCAACTTCAGCTACGAGAATAGCATAGCTGAAGTCGACGTATCTTAGATCAACTTACCTCGTGTCCTCACGGTGCGGCGTCGACTACTCCTGCTCCCCCGTCGACTCCACTTCCGCCTATTGGCAGTAGTGGTGTTCCAGAGTTGGCGGCAGAGTGATCGGGGATTGATTTATCGCATCTACACTAGATGTGATAAATCGATCCCCGATAGATTGATCACTACCCGCCAATCCATCCAATCTTTTATTAATAATATCATTACCATGCCTCCTAGAACACCCAGTCAGGGATAGAACCCTATTGTGCTAGACACTGTACAAACACCAAAGAAGTGTCTCCTGCCCCAAAGAGCTTAAAATGTAAGCATAAGGCAAGAAACAATACACAGCTGCAGAGAGACTGATGGGAAAGTACAAGGAAACAATGAGGCAATATTTTCAAACAGTCAGCATAATAGGCAGGGGTATCAGCACACCAGTGGCCTAACCATTTTCAGGTATTTTTAGAAGCATCTTGCCAAAGGAGAATTAATGAAGTGGATGATGGAGATTGGCATTATAGGCCTAGCAGAAGCAGGAGTTCACATTTTGATGCTGAATGAGATTATAGGTGGAGTGAGGATAGGCTCTGAAGGGCCTTGAAAGTGAAGACAAGCAATTTAGATGTTTGATGCATAGAGAAGGGAAGCCAGTGGAGGGATAAAAAAAAAAAAAAGATAGACATGATCAAAGCTTCTTTCACAGACTAGACTCCCTCTTAGTCTGGGCCCAATCCTTTCCCTGGTACAGTTCTTGTTAGTTCCAGCTCAGGTGGTAGCTAGGGGATTTCTCATGACTGGCTGCTCACTTTATTCTGTTCCACCCCCTTTTATAGCTTTGACACAAGGCGGGAATCTTTTGTCTCTCTGGGTCCCCACTCCTCCTTCTAAATGGAAAAGCACCAGGTTTAAGACGGATTCCAGTATCATGTGACCTGGTCACATGTCCTGTGAGACCTCATTCTTCATTACCCACATCACATGCACAGGAAGACTTGTAAGTAAACAGAGCCATTTACAGCCAATTGTCCTAATCAATGGGAGCCATCAAGATTCTAAACCACCATTAATGGCCCACACTTTGCATAATTACTACAAGACCTCAGCGTTAACTTCATATTTCTAGTTTTAGATACAAGAATCATACATATATACAAATAGGATGAACACACTCAGTAGATTATAAGCTTTGTAATGATACCCTACAAGAGACCTTTTGCATAAAGCATATTCCAGTTATATTATATTCACATTCCAAGCATATTTTCATAAACCATATAGAGTGCAACGTCACAATGTTGTATTATTTTCAATGGACAAATCTTGCCCCTACCACGTGGCCATTGTGACCCTAATAGAATACCAAGGCCAGAGGGCAAGGGCACCCTAGTATCTAGCAATGAATCTAGGCTGGTGTGACCAGCTGTGTATACCCCAACTCACTGTTGTTAGAATATGTATATAAAAGGTGCCATGTAAGGTATCATATGCAAACCAGTAGCATGCTGGTCATTAATATTAGTGTGTGGTATATGGGTGATATGTGAAAACTATAAATGTGCTCGAAATATGGATTCCATTTAAAAATGTGTCTGGCAAATAAGTTGAAGTCTCCCTGCCCTAGACAAAGGAATGTGGTCCTGCCTCCTTCAATGTGTCTCCCATGTAAATTGAGCAAGGAGTGATAATGCAAGTATATTTACATAAAAAGGTAAACAAAGCCATCAAACTAACCAGAGGCATAGTTGAGGCTAACTTGAATAGGGGAGGAGACTGCAAAAAATTAACGTAGCATCAGCTCGCTGGTGAACACAGTGAGCTAAACCCCCAAGAGGACTTCCTGAATTTGAGGAGATAAAGAGAGAGAAAGATCCATTTTGTCATCCTTCACTTGAGGAGTCAAAGAAACCAAATGATTTGCGCTCCATGCGTTGGGTCCTGGCTGAAGAAAGCAGCAGCCTGGCTGGAAGAATGACTGTGAGGGAAAATTTTGAACAAAAGATATTCTAGTTTGTTAAGCTGAGTTTTAGTCTTAGAAGCATACTTACCTTTTGTTTGTAACCATTTCTATTCTTATTCCTTACACTTGGTGACACTTAAACCTGTCCTTTTTGTTAATAAGCTTTTGACTTTTACCATTAGCCAACTCAGTGCTTTGACTGAAGTGGAGGGTTTGTCAACCCCAATTAAGTTAATAAACTGCTGTATAAGGAGCAGTGAACTTGATAACATTTTGTGGGCACTAAAGTAAGAGGGCCTGAGCCCTACAGAGTAAGATTTTTGGGGACAACGTAGGACTAGAAAGGTATTGGTACCACCCTGCAAGGAGCAATCTGGCTGGAGAAAGCCAGTGGGGTGCTATTGTGTTTTGAGTATGCTGTGGGTGTCAGGGCTCTCAACCAAAGCTGCACAACAGAGAGGAACCCTGGGCTACAGGACATAACCTCTTAATGATCTGGGTTGAAGCCCAAGATGTGAGAGCCACATAAGGCTCTGACCTAGCCAAAGTGGTTCCATTCGTTTATAGAACTGGTGGAAAGATTTAGAGGGATACAAGGTTTTCTCTGACCAGCAGAGACGTTTGTGCTTGAGGTGGATTATTGGAGTAATGGCAGGGCCAATGTATCAGCAGCCATGCTGGTCTACTAACCATTTATCCCCTATGGTTAGAATTCAGCAGCAGTGCTGACTGTTGAAATCCTTGTAATTGTTGCCATTATATAGTGTACTGGCACTTTGCACCCTGGAGTGGAGGCTTCCTTCATTTTATCCCCAATGGAGATCTCAAGAACACAACCTGACTCTTCAGTCTGTGCACAGACTCCCTAAACTGCCTTTTGGCACAGCTGCAAGTCATAACAGTTCCACTGAACATTCTTCCAGGTCCTTCCAAGGTCTTTAAAGCAGAAGAGGAATAGAATGACGGATACATTCAGTTCTTCTTCCCTCATTTGCAGACACTTCCTCAGATTGTCTCTCCAAATGCTTTCTCTTCTTGCTTTTGATGGTAATCTCTGGGCTGACAACATTCTGAGGAAAACTCACTTGTTCTTAGTCCTCCATGCACTCGCAGGAATTCAAAAAGAATATTTTATCCTTTTTGAAATTTGAAGTTATAATTCATATCTTTGCAGGCAATTTATAGACAATTAGTGCATTGATTTTGTAAGCAGTCTCTGGTCAGTTGCCACATGAACAGTGAAACTGTATTATAGCAAAGTTGTGATTTCATAACATGCAAAGCTGATTCTTGTATTGTTAAAGAATGTATTGTGAGCATTGTCCTTTGCTCTTGATATCTGGCAGAGCCCTTGGAAAGTATATTTAATTTGCTGAAGTGCACGAATAGAGAATGACACCAGCTTTACCATATAAAAATTGATTTTAATGTTTGCTCCAATATATGGCTGAAGGCCATACTGCTAACTTCAGAGATTTTTTTATTGCTTATACAGTGATACTACAATTTAATACTGTAGCAGCAACTCAGCATTTTTATTATATTGTACACAGAACATCTCTAGTCCATAGAGTGTAAATATAAACAGACATAATAGATCTGGTTCCCTCAATGTTGGTAATATTGTAGAGTCAATTGCTTGACCACACTTAGGTTCATTATGAAATATATTAAAGGGACCAAATAACCAATATCAGCTAGGTTTATTGCTAAAAGTCAATGATGGTATAGTACAGGAAGAAAGGTTCAGTTTGATACCAGGAAGCTGTTTTATGCAACATTGTTAATTTCCTCTTAATTCATGTGTACTCCAAGTTGCACATTTCATCCAAAAGTATTTACAGGATGATTTTACAAGTTAAAAATTGTGTACACATCACTGAAAGCCAACTCATCAGTTTTTTTTCAGTCCCTTAACTTGTGTACCTTTCATAAACTTTGTTTTGGATAGTAGTATTCCAGGTATTAGTCCATTACCTCTGCAGCTTGTCATGGGGCAGAACATTAATGTATTTTGCCTTTGACAAGTTTCTTATTTTCTAATGCCAAAGCTGACTTTAGCTTTGCAAAGTGTTACGGGATATTTAGCACAAGTGAACAGGATTATAAAAAACCATGAGCCAATTTAGGCAAGGCGAATGCTTGAAATATATCTTCACAATATGCTATATTGATATTGTGTGCTTAATAGGGGTATCAGTAATACATATTGATAGTGTGAGATTATATATTAGCCCACCATATATTGGTTGAAACTGAGAAACTTATTTAGAAAGTAAATAAATGTATTTTGGTATAAAAAGAACAGGTATTACGTTATGGTAACTGGTTATTCCAAATGTGTTGTCAACATTAACTTGACTCTGGAGCACATGCACCCCAAGTGCATGAGATAGAATTCTATCCAGCAGTGTCCACGGGGGCTGTACCTACAACCTGGATGTCTTCATGTCCTACCTCCCCAACCCCAAGGCCGTAACAGGCCCAACCAGTTCAGTTTCACCGATCCAGAATCCAGCTGATTCAAAACTCCACAGCTGTGGGGAAGACAAGTGGGTCATGGAAGACAAAGGACTTCATATCTCAAAGAGCTGCAGTTACCATTCTTTCTTTGTGGTGAGATTGTCCACATAGTTTCCACTTCTGGTGACTCGAAGGTTAAGAAGTGTGTGCTAAGAGTCCTGTTTAAATAGCGATTGTAAATAGAGATTTACCAAATTTGGCATCAATCTCAACTAAGGAATAGTGTTGAGGAGCAATTAACACTTTTGTCCAGGTAGCTCATCTTCAAATTTCTGAAATGGCTATGCTTCTCAGAGAAGCCACAGAGGCTGCCTGAGCCTTAGTGGAGTGGGCTGTAACCTCCATGGGTACATCTAATCTAGTAATTCACAGCATGATTAAGTACAAATTAAGTACCCCTTTAGACAGTCTTTGGTAAGCTTGGGGGAAGCTCCTGAAGGCTCTTGTTTGGCCAAGGTTAATATTAAAGAGCCCTAAATCCCATCAAGGGTTTGTAGTTTGGCTTCCTCCAGTTGGAAGGGAATTCAGGAAAGAAACCTGGCAGGTAGATTCTCTGTTTTAAATGAAAATCAGAAACAATCCTTGGGAAGAGTCACCTTTTTTTCTTGGAACACATAAGTTGGATCAGCAATGAAGAACCAAGTCTCCTCTGCTCTTTAACATGATTGCTACTAAAAAAGCCATTTTCCTAGAGAGATGGTATAGGAAGCAAGTTGCTATAGGCAATGCAGAAATTTCTGAAAGGTTTTGAAATCTTCAGGTTGAGGGGAAGCAAGGGGTATTACTGCCTCATCTGACGAGAAAGAGGAGCTAGCTGCTGGGGGTAGATACCAAGATGAATGCTCAGCAAGATCCCATAGCCTAGTTTGATCGCTATGGCTCCTAGATTCCCCCTCAGACCAGAAAGTAGTCATATAAGTTATTACAATAACTAGGTGCCCCTGCCCCCACTTCCCAATATAAACAGCTCTGAAGGAGAGGCAGAAAATGAGTACTCCTCCACTAATGGTGCTGGGAAGATGACTGGTACCATGACTGTACTAGGTATTAATACCCAGGTACTAGGCACTATTGGTGGAGTGCCTAGTAAGGTGCACTGCAAGGTTACTCAGTATTAAAAATCACTTCAGTGCCAAGCAAATCTGTGCCAGGAGTAGCTGCACTGCAAGGGTGGCAGCCGGCTCATTCCTGAGAGCTTGGCTGCTGGGCAAAGTGCAGACTGATGCCTGAAATGGTACTTTGTGTTCAGTGATTGGGTCATACAGAGGTGTCAGAAGGACCCAATTTAGGCCATGAACTACCCTTTGCTGAGTAGCTTGAGGAGCTCTATGAATCCTTTACTAGGTTCCAGAGAGGGTGACAGAGGTGTGTTCTCCCTGGGGGAATGATATTCCTTCCTATTTCTTTCAGATGATTGGGCAGAGGAGGACTTAGCTGCTGTGATGGGTCCTTGAGAAGTGAGCCCAGGAGCTCAGAGTTGAGCTGTAGCTTACAGGGGCACTGGCTGAGGAAGCCTTTCTCTCTCCACTTCTGAGAAGGCTCCTGTTCAGGAGAAAGAGTTTAAGAGGGATCTCTTTCACCTTCTTTGTCCTCTTTACTAAAAAGCAATTTACTGAGTATTTATCAGGAATATTCCCCTCTGAGGGGTTTAAAAAAAAAAGGGGGGGCACCTCAAATACCGTCACTAAGTGGAATAGCTGCATCAGAGGAGGTGCAAGGTTTGAGCTCCAGGGACTTAGTTTTATTAGTCCCTTGTATAAGGATTTACCCATTATGGCTGAAACTAAACCTAATAATTTTTTTAAATATAGGCAATTGGCATAAAAAAGAAAACACACACTATACTAATATCACTGACATGACACACACATACCAATAAAGTTGCCACAGGTGTGAGAAGTGGACTCAGAAGGGGTTCATCTCACAGCTCCAGGCAGTAAGAAAGTACTGAAGGGCAGTTGGACCCACTTTACATTGTATGATTTCAGGTGGTAGGAAGGAATCATGAGGGCCTCTAGGGTACAAGGACAGTTCCAATGGACACTGCTGGACATAAATAATCTAGTCGCAGATGTTCAGGGTGCACCAGAATGGAACAGATGTAGACAATCACTTGAAGAACCACCAATGCTAGTGAGAGAACAATTAGATCCAGCATGCAAGCGCCTAACATATAGGACCTAATTCTTCACTCCTATACTGGTGCACGGCAGAGCAATTCCATTGAAGTCAATGTCAAATAGGAGTAAGTGATAAGTTAATTGGTCTCTTAGAAAAAACAAAACAAAAAACTATTACAGTGACATATGAAAGCTAAAGAGTTACGATGTTTAGAGTGAGATTTCATACTTTATTTCCTTTTTGTAAAAAGGAAATAAATTTCAAAAAGGGATTTTTTTTTAAAATATGACAAAACTTGCCTTGATACTTAATAGGTGTAAACCTACACGTGTTGTTCTTTTGACTGTCACCATTAGCTCTGTGACAGTCACAAGTTGGGATTTCTAGATACAATATAAAAATACAGCATTTATTCAGGTGTTCTAGTCACTAACCATTGGGCAATGATTAATCAGGAGATGTAGCTAGTGAGACTAATACATCCCAAGGTGTAAATCGGTAAGGAAACTGACCTAACTAGCCACACCACAGGGTGCCAATGTAGATTCCTAGAGATACAGTTACAGGGTCACTTCTTTTTGTATGAACGAACAGTTGACTCTTTTAAACAGAAATTTTGAAATGGCAATTTGCAGGTGCTCTGGGCATCTCTTCTGTTTCAAGTCTTTGAAGAACTATTCCCCTCTCACCTCCCTCCTACACACATCTTTTTCATCAGCAATTTAATAACTGTGAAACTTCCCTATTTCTCTCTTTTTTTCCTTTTCTTTTTTTGAAGGCACTAAAGGGTATTTTAATAATGTGTTTATCTACAGCTAACAATCATAATTAGCTTCAGTTATGGAATGTCCCAAATACATGAACTATAAACTGCTCTTCTGAAGCATAGTTTGTGCTGCTATTTTTTTTAAATATTTGCAGAAAACATGATATGCATCATTTGCAAGTTACATAAACCTTTAGTAATTATGGCCCAAGGTATTATCCAAAAGTTACTTAACTAATTCCCAAAGATTGTTTCTCAGCGCACCAGGCATTAATCATCTGTTGTGTCTCTTATAAATGCAAAAGCAATTAAGAATATCTGTGGTGAGAATAGGTTATTGCCACATTTATACAGAAGTCTTTCATTGGTGCCGCTACACATGAATAATTTTTTTTAATGTAGTGAATAATAAAAATACTGCATTATGCCAGAAATCCTTGGATTTTTTAAAATAAAAATAAAAAGGTAAGTTATGCAGCAGCAAACTTTTGTGGACAGTTATAACACAATCTGAAAAATTACGAGAGATTCTAATTTCATTTACAACAGCACAACTCTGGAGTGAATCTGTTGGCATCATCAGAATTACTCTAGATATGTGTAAGTATAGCAGAGCAGAATCTGGCCCAAAGGGTGGAAAAGAAAAAACAATCTACTCAGCATGACAAGTTAATAAATTCCTTCAATATTGCCAATATAATATGAATATAATCGATTTCACAAACTCTGCACTGGATTTGCTCACGAATTAGGCAATTGCATAACGAACACTTAATATGGTGTGCAATTACATATTCAGTCAGTACCATCTGAGGCTAAAACTTGCAGTTCTTATTCTGTCAATCCACTGAAGTTAAAGGAAATTTTACTTAACTGTTATGCAGGTAAAACCTATTGCATAGTCCTGTTTGAATAGGACTAAATTAACTCAACCTTTTAGTTTTTTACCACCATCCAAGTAGGGGTGTTACAGCAAGCCCAGAGTTTACAGTATATTTCTTTTCATGCAATATAAAAATCTCAAAAGTGATTCAATTTTTAAAAATGTTTGTCTTAAAAAAAAAAAAGGGAAGTCTATGCTCTGTATTAGGGATAGAAGAACACTCACTCAAACTCTGGACTTCCACAACTAACTGGACTGTTTTACTGTATCTCTCTTTGCTATCTTTTTTCACAATCAATCCCAAGCTGAATGTAAATTCATTTTTGAGATGGTCATTCAAACAAGGTAAGAATTAACAAAAGTGAACATGTATTACAAAATAGGAAAATTCAAGTACCCCACAACTCCTATCATTAACACAGCACCCAGGTTTAAAGAGGAAAGATGGTTTTGTGATTAAGGCACTGGACTGAGATCCAGCAAATTTGGGTTCAGTTTCTGACTCAGATCCTAGGCAAGTCACACACTGTCTTTATCCCAGATCCTCATTTGGGAAAGAGAAATATTCTCATTTTTCCTTCATGTGTATCTTGTCCATTTAGACTGTGAGCTCTCTGGGTCAGAGACTGTCTCATACTATAGTATGTCCACACACTAGAGCTGGAGGCATGATTTCCAGCCTGTGCTATCTCTGATTGAGCTAGTGTGCTAAAAGCAGCAGTGTAGCCACAGCACAGTGAGGTGGCTGTGACAGGCTGGCTGCCCCAAGTACATATCAAGATTTTCAGATGGGATTGTACTCAGGGCTACACTGCTATTTTTTTAACAAGCTAAGTGGATCAAAGCTAGAGGGAGTATATGTATGACTTGGAAATTACATGTCCAATTCCAGTGTAGACGTGCCCTATGTGGGCCAAGCTGAGATTGCTAAATTAGGGCCAACTGCAAAGAATGGGGCAGATAATCCCCATTCTTTGCAGTTGGTCCTAATTCAGCAATCATTGCTGGATAATGTATCCAATCCTTTAGGATTGGTAGAACTTTTTATATGAACAACAAGATTTTCAGTAATCCTCATCATATTGGACTTGGCTATCTGGGTGGGAGCCCAGGACTGGATAGCTTTACTGGGTAAGCAGTAAGGTATTGGAGAAGCTGTTTTGTTGCTGGCTTGGTGAATCTAAGTATTAGAATAACCACCAGTTTGGGGGTGTCATAAACAGATAATTAAGGGTTAATGTCTCTTTTACCTGTAAAGGGTTAACAAGCTCAGTAAACATGGCTGACACCTGACCAGAGGACCAATGAAGGGACAAGATACTTTCAAATCTCAGTGGAGGGAAGTCTTTGTTTGGGTTTTTTGTTTTTGGGGGTTGTTCTCTCTTGGATCTAAGAGGGGCCAGACATACATCCAGGCTCTCCAAGCTTCCTGAAATAGTCTTTTCTGTTCAATATAGTGAGTATTAATTAAAAAGGTGGATTAGTCTTTTGTTTGTTTTCTGTATTTGCAAATGTGTATTTTGCTGGAAGGATATTTTACCTCTGGTTGCTGTAACTTGTACTTATGCTAGGGGGGAGGGAGTCCCTTTAGTTTTTATAAGCTGTACACCCTGTAAGCATTTCCATCCTGATTTTACAGAGATAGTTTTTACTTTTTCTTTCTTTAATTAAAAGCTTTTCTTTTTAAGAACCTGAGTGATTTTTTCCCCTTGTTTGAGACCCCAGGGGATTAGTCTGACTCACCAGGGATAGGTGGGGGGGGGGGCAGAGGAGGAGGAAGGTGAATCCCTTTTGTTTTAGATTCAAGGAGTTTGAATCAGTGGAGTCTCTCCAGACGACCAAGGGAGGAAAAGTCTGGGAGGGGGAAAGGTGGGGGAATGGTTTATTTCCCTTTGTGTTAAGACCCAAGGGGGTTGAGTCTTGGGTTCCCCAAGGAAGGTTTGGGGGGGAGGGAAATGGAAAGTGTACCAAAACACTATATTTTTGGTTGGTGGCAGCGCTATCAGATCTAAGCTAGGATTTAAGCTTAAAAGGGTACATGCAGGTCCCCACCTTTTAAATGCTAAAGTTCAAAGTGGGGAACAAACCTCTGACAGGGGGATTGTCTCCCCCATTATTTGTAGTTTGCCCAGAATGGCCCCCCTGGAACCCTAGTCATACCCAAGTCTTGGTTGAATCCACCAGGGCACACTACTATACTGTAAATAATCTAAGTTTCCTTGTCCCAAACAACTTTAGATTCACATGAATTTCTAATACTTCATTTCTAGACTGATCAGCAATCTCCTTAAATGAAACAACCTTAACTGAGTCCACTTCATACTTTAATCCCTTATTCAAAATTACTCAGGTTGTTAATTTTCCTGAAGATGATTAACTGAGTCTTGGGCTGTAAGAATCCATAGTTATCCATAGGCACTGCAACCTGCCTGTTACCGGTAAAGATAGTTTTCAGTGAGATTTCCTTAAACTCTTCACTAGGCCATAGCCCCTCCTGCCAACACCCCAGAATGCAACTGGAAGGCTGCATTTTCAAAAGGTGGCTAATAGTATCCCCTGCTACAACTCCCTCTAGTGACTCAGTGATAATGCCTGCTCTTATCTACTCATGCACAAATAATCCCTCTAGAAAGCCCTGTTTAAATGTAGGAGGAGGGAGGTACAACATTCATTGCGACTCCAGGAACCAGTCTTTGGCATATTGGTGGGGGGGAGAACATTTCAAGGGCGGTAGATAGGATAGGCGAAGACTGAATAGGCTTCTAAAGCCTACTGGTAAGGATGTATTGTTGCTGATTCATATCAGCACTAACAACACTGCATCTCAAGATCTCTCACAGATGATAGATTACTTTAGGTGACATGGAAGCATGCTGAAAAATAAGATCCAAGCAATCTTCTCTGAGATCCTTCCTGTTCCACGAGCAAAGGAAGATGGAAGGCAGAAGATCCTGGAAATGAATCACTTTGTAGGTAAGTGGTGTAGGGTGGAGGGCTTTTGTGGAACATTGATCCACCTTCTGTAATGAGAGGCCAGAGGGAGCTGCATAGTTTGGATGGCCTCCATTGCAGTAGAAAGGGGTCCAATTTTCTTGGAGACAGGTTGGCTAGAGTATTCAGGAGGAGGTTAAACTAATAGCAAGAGGGGAGATTAAAGAGAGGAAATAAGAGAACTTAGCACAAAAGTCAAGCTGTTGACAACAAAAGAAAAAAAACAGAAGAAATCCTTGAACTGCCTATACGCTAAATCATGATATCACAGATGCACTATAGGCCAATATCAATGAACCATCCTAAATTAACATGGTTTTCCCAATACAATTCTAATTCATACAAAAATGTTAACTTCCCGCAAAATCAAACACTCAAAGTTACAAAATGCCAAGATTAAGATCCCTTATTAAACTTTAATTCATTTCTGTGATAAAAAACTTCTGATAACAAACAAACAAAAAAAATCTTTTTTCCCACAATTAAATTTAAATGCTGAACTTTAGTTTCCGTAGCCACAATATATCAGTTGAACACAATGTTTTATTGATATATTTAAAAATTTTAAGTATGAAGCCTACCAGTGCCATCAGTCATTATAGTAAAGTAAAGTGAATAGATTGATCCAGTAGCAGTGCATTGTTTCTTTACTGTTGTTGATGGCTCTGCTGTTTCAGCCTCGTTTTCATTTCCTTTCATTCAATTTATGTTTAGCACCTTCTAGGTGTTCAATTGTCTGCCTTTGAACATAATCTACAGCCTCTCTCTAATACAGTACAGAAGAGCACATTACAATCAACATGAAATTTGTCCTCGCCAAACTCAATGACACAGTTTTAGGGGTGATTTTTAACGTTTTCGGAATTTTTTCATAACTAAATAACTCTCATCTGGAGGCTGACGTGAAATTTGAGATGCATTAAAATACAAACCTCTGTATGCTGGAAGCAGTTTATTGGAGTATGTTTAGCTATGTAAATTTAAAGCACATTATTAAAAAAATCAACTGGAAGAGGGAGAGGTGTATGCTTTAAATAAGCAACACTGGTACTTTCAGTAAAATTTAGTTATGTATAGTTTTTATTTTTTCCACAATCTGTAAAAACTTAAGATGCTCTGTAATAATGCAAAAATTTCATTTTTCCCCATTACAATGAAGTTCTAGGATCCCTAATTTGATATACCCTAGCTACACAATCATATACTGTTTTCCCACAGTACTCTGGGCTCATTTCGTTAACAGGACGTACGGAGCACACTGAATGTGTAGCTGTTCAATATTTCTTTTTATCCTCATTCAGTGTGTGGCCCCAGGCCTTATTTCCTGTACATTATTGAAACCTTGCTCTGAATACAGAATTTCCACACACCCCCTAGGATTTTTCTATGGTGCTTATCATTATGATGTTTAAGTTCTTTACAAACATTAATGAATTTATCTTCACAACACCCCAGTGAGGTGAGGCAGTATTATCCCATTGTACAGATGTGGAACAGAGGTAGAGCAATTAAAGCCAAAATAGTCAATCAAGTATCCATTACATTTGGGTGCTTACCATGTGACTTAGGGTCTAATTTCAGAGTGTTACTTTTAAGTAAAAGCATTCCAGATGTCCAAAGCACAAGTTCAAATACTTTCAGTTGCAGTTGTGAAAGCATGGCACTTTTGCAAATCTATCCCCAGATGTCTTAAATTGGGCAATTAAAAAATGAGTAAAAGTTAATGGTCACCTGTGAAAAGTTTGGTTTCCATGACTTACCTAGAATCACACAGGAACTCTGCGGGAGAGACAGGGATAGAACATGGTTCTCTGTTGGCATTCAGCTTTCTTAAACATGAGACCATCTTTTCTCTTCCTGAAATTCCCTGCCTCATTCACTATTTACCTTCCAAGTTTTGCAATAAATCAAACAGGATCCTAAGACAACAGCCTTATTTACTACATAGTTCTGCTTCCTTCCCTGAATGCTATCCATTCTCTGAACTTATTAAGACAGAGATCCCAAACAGGGTAGAGGGCGAAGCATATGATCATGTAATTAAAGATCATCATAATGCATATAACTAAGGGACCAAATTAAGGTTGAACAGGCAGTCTTAATTCTGGCACTTCCTAACTTTTGTGTGCTTGACTTTGAAATCTTATTTAAAAAGAAAACCAAAATAGGAAATTATACAAAAAACTAAAAAGCAGAAATGCTGTTGTGTGGGATTGACCCCCCAAGCAGGAATTGAACCTTTTGATCCAAAGAACTTTTTAGGTCACAGAGTAACTTGTGATAGTAGAAGGTTGTTTGTGTATACCAACCACTAGAGGAGGAAGAGACACCCTTTGCCACTGAGTTTCATAGGTATTTGCTCAAGAATTGTGGGCTCAGTTCCAGGTTCTGGAGTGAAGTGTATTCTACTGGTTATAAATTCTTCTGCCCTGTCCCTTCACACCCCTCCCCCTGCTCTTGTACTTGTTCCCCATCTGCTCCTATCATTCCTAGCTTCCCCAATCTCCGCCCCCCCCCCTCCTGGCTCCTTAGCCCTCTGAGCATCAGCGTTGAGAGCACAGGACAGACAGTCTTTCTGCTCTCAGCTCTGGCACTATTACAGCCTCTAGAAGCCAGGTGGAATGGTTGCAGGGAAGTTCTGCTTGGCCCCTGCAGCCCTGGTTTGGAGTATGGCTAATGCTGATGGAATCTTTAAAGTTTTGCTGTCATACTAACAAACCTCTAGTAAGCATGTGCACATAGCAATGTGCAGAGGCATATAATTCTGCCAAATATGGGTGGATTTTTATGGGGACAGCAAAAGGATCCTCTCTAGTTCCCGTGGGGACTCTTCCTTCTCTCTGCCTGGCCAAATTTCAAGTCCTTGCTTCAAAATATGGAAGCCTTACAGATTAGTTTGGAAGTCTTATGTATATGTAAATAAAGTGCCAGTAAATGGCATTTGAGAATATAGAACACAGTTTGTGGAATTTTTATGACCCATAAAGCTTGAAGCCATCTGCAGCGCAAAATTTGTGGATAGCTCCTTACATGCAGCTCTTAATGGCGGTAATATTTTTTAATGTTCAAAGTTTTTACCTCACATCCTTTGCAGAAATGGTGGAACTATTTTTACAGAGCCTTTCCAAAATAGTTCAACATGAAGCAGATGCCCAAGATGGAACATTTCAGATTGAACAGTTAGAGTTTGGCAAAGTTGTAAGTAACAGAAAAGAGGGTTTTAAAATAAAAAAAGTGTTAAACAACATTAACTACAAGGCAGAGCTGGCATCTCTGCCTATAATGCATATAAGCTAAAGTCATATGATGCATATAAGCTTCTGGTTCCAGTCACCTCTGGGATCACAGTCCCACCATTCATTAATAAGCTGTTCAAGGTCTTGAAATCAAACTAAGTATAAACACATCTCAAATATTTATCACACAGTAGAAAGTCTGCAGTAAGCAGAAGCTCAAAAGACAAAACTGTAGGATTGTAGGGGGCATTAGTATGTTTTTCATTAAAACGCTTGTCAGTACAGAGTCACTCTTAGATTTGACATTGCACATTGTTCAGACAGTGTCAAATCAAGAGACTCAAGCTTTTTGACCAAAAAAAGAGTTTGATTTTATAGATTTGCATCTAGAAAGCTTGACAAAATATGACCTGATTCTGAATACCCCTACTTCTTACAGTACAGTAGTTGCATTGACTTCAGTATGACTACTTGCATGACTAACAGCTTGAATAAATAAAGGCTTGCAGGATTTGACCATAAGATTCTTCTTATTATTATTACTATTAGCATAAGTAATACTATGGTAGCCCCATGCAGATATTGGAGCCCCATGGTAGTAGAATCCTTATGCTAAAGGATTCACAAGCTAACTAGATAAAACAGAGTAGGAGCTACAGAGGAAGAGCTATGCAGAGAAATATCTTAATCTTGGTTTCACTCTAGGTAGGACCCTAAAATCTCCAACTGTGATGCAGTCTGCCTGGCGCGGATCCGAACCAGTGAGCTGACAGGTAACCAGCCAGGTTTGAAATTTGCCTGGTAGGCATTGGAACCCTGCCTGGTTTCCTCTGGAACTTTGTTGAAGTTGAAATGTCTCCATAAAATGATTAGATTTTGTCAAAAATGTAAGCCTGTTTTCTTGTAATTTTACCAACCAACTCTAGGAGAGAGGCAAAGTGACTAGTTCAAGGTGTCACAGCAGGTGAGTGGCAGAGCAGGGAATAGAACCAAGGTTTCCTGGCTCCCAATCCAATGCCCTGTTTGGGGGAAGCGGGGGGCGGGGGGGGGGGAAACCATGACAAACTAATGATATTTTAAAGATACATAAACTTAATACTGGAGTCTTAAAATTCCACTTACTCTGCAGGGTGAATCTTTTAAACGTCAGGTTCCTACAATTCACTATATGTCCTGCAGAAAATGAGAACTGTAATAAGCTAGGATTTCTGATTAGTAAAATCATTTTTGCATCAAACTCAAACCAGCTTGTGGCAAGATTCCACTGTAACTGCTTTAAAGTTTAAACAATTTTTTCTAAAGCTAATTAACTCTGTTTTGTGGCGTCAATTGCATTTTTTAATATAACTTTGTTTATGCATTTTATTTTTATTTGTAATTTCTAACAGTTAAAGTCCACATAATTAGTGATGGCAATACTTCTACCTAAAATTAGCATTCTACAGCAGTAGAAGGGCTGATGTGTATATTATACTTAATTGCATTCTGTAAACTTAGCTAATTTTGTGGGAAATAATTCCAATTAATTTGATTTTCTCTGTAGTTATTAAATTTACCAAAAATAATAAAAGGTAAAAAAACCAAACAAACAGGAGAGCTGTGGGAGTTTGCAGACAACAGACTACAAGCTTAGCAAGCTTCTAGGAAACTGTTTGCAGCTGTAAAAAAGTCTGCTCATCTTTGATCTCCACTATGGCTCATATAGGAAAAAGCTAGAGAGGCTTTATTTAAATTCTTCCAGTACCATGAAGGTAGGAGGAGAAAAAGCTTCAAAATCACTGTTATTCTTCATGTAGTCCCCTTAGGAAATATTGTCAGACAAAATTAAGGCTGAGCTATTTAAATAGTCATTAGTCATCACACTGCAGCACTTCCAAAGCCTTTCCCATTCAAGACCAAACTGGAAAGAGTGAGGTCACTGGAATAGACAAAAAATAATGGCACCATGGTAACACAGATAACGAGGCACATCACAAACTTGACTTTGTTCTGAAGAGCATAAGTGATGAAAAGAAGAATAGAAAAGAAATGAAAACTTAGGCTATGATAAGTCAGGGAGGAAAGAGAGAACCACAACAATTCCAAACATCAACATTTCAAGTTGTTCGTCATTTAACCTAATGGGATTATTCTCTTAAGTGAGAATCTGTTCCATGAGAAAAAGTTATTCTGTTTGAGCTGTGCACAAGCCTGAAAAAACAATCAATTCAAAACGTAAGGAAGTGAGAGTAGCTGTAAAACCATCATAGCCAGACAGCAGAGGATTGTGCCTCCAGTGGCAGAAGTCCTCATCAGTTTTCCCTTCTCTTTACTTCTGACTGCTCCAGCTATATCCCCTCAGAAGTCCTATGTTCATGCCTTCCTATCATTTGTCCCGTTAGGCTGCTAAAAACTAGTACTATATAAAATAGTGTAATTTAGAGCAGCCTTCAAGTTGCTCTAATGTATGTCAGGACTGGAACACAGCCACCCCACAAAAGAGGACTGCAAAGGCCACCTTTTCACCCCATTTTTAGCTTCACTTTGTGCTCTCCAGGTGTAGAAGAGGTTCTGGGGTCTAGACTCTAGAACAGGATATGGCAATCACAAACAGCTATTTCAGTTCCAAATGGATTTGTTTTGAGCATGTTTGGATCCCATGTTATTCTCTACTGAGGAACCAAGGCTATGCATCCCTTTTCCCACTCGTTTTCACAACAGGGCCAGCACACAGAATGGAGCAGATTCTTCCCTGCAATCAGATGGAGCAGACCACATATGCAAGAGGCAGCACTTGATGAGATTACACAGAAAGTATAATCTCTGGTTAAACTCAGGGATGGTGCAGTTTTGCATTGTCCTATATGCAGGGTTGGGCTTTAAAGCCTGCAATCCAGTTTAGAGTGATATTCATGTTTAATATAATAGCCGATGGATTCTTTTTTCTCCATAGACACACACTTTGTTAACAATGGCTTTGATATTTATTCAGAACTCCCCACAATAAGTTAAATGGAACCACTGACTTGCACCTCCATTGTTTCATCTCCCGCAGACAAACTCTTGTTCTCAGGAAGCCCCAGAGTTGCGGTCACTGGTGCACAGGGGATGCAGACCCTTTTTGGAAAAAAGACGACTCCCCCGTAACAGAATCCCATTGGACCACAGTATGGCTGCTATGGTCAGGAGTCTCCATTCCTGCAGAGTGGAACTGACAAGTGCTGGTGCATTCAATGTTATCTTCAGCTACTTATTCTCCAGAGTAACTGCCACAATCTCAGACTGATAACTATTGCCCAGTAGTTATGGGGAGAAAAAAAAGTTGCCATCTTTTTGCATGAAGGGCTGGCTTATTTCAATCAAAGAAAGAGGGGATTGTTTCGTAATTTTGTATTTTAAAGAAGATACTTAATTTTACACAATGTTTACACATGTGATATTAAAATTATCTTCTGTAGAATAAGTTGAAAACACAGGAACGGACCACAAAGGATCTCTATATAAAATAATTCAAATATTTGAGCTCACTACAAAACTTTTTGTCATAGAACACATGATAGCCTTGCAGAACAAAGAAATAAAATCAGTTAGATCAGAGCATGTTCTCAAATAGAATGGAGTCATTCTTGCTTTACACTAGTGTAATTTAGGTCAGAATTAGGCTCATCTTTATGCATGTGGAACAGAAAAGGGAAAATCTACCACCAGACAAGTCATTTTCTCAACCCAGTTTAATGAATTATCAGATGAAAGGGAAACACAATTGTTAATTTGGGCCAGAAGACAGCCGTGGCTATCACTGTTAGAATTCAAAAGCTCTCATCCTTAGATTAGATAGAAAAAAACCCTCAAAACGTCTCTCAGATCTGGATTTTCTTACTAGAGTTATGATAGCTGTTTTTTTACTGGTGGTTGTCACACATCCATCCCTTACTAATAAAATATGTTGATAGAAATCCATTAGCCTACATTTTTATTTGTGCTTTCTTTAAAAATGTGAGTCTTACTAGGAGAACTCCCTATCCTTTTTAAGGATTTCACTTTTTGTTAATACTGAAAAGAAAGTTATGCTTATGTGACAAAGGCTTAAATAAACTTAAAAACGAGGTGGTGAGGTAATACCTTTTATAGGACCATCTTCTGAGCTTCTCTCTTTCACCAAACAGAAGGTGCTCCAATGAAAGATATTACCTCACCCACCTTGTCTCTAATATTCTGGGACCAAACACAGCTACACTACCACTTTTAGCACACATGTAGTCAATGGTATGTCTACACTGCAATAAAAGGTCTGTGACATGGCTGCACCTGGCCCAGGTCAGCTAACCCAGGCTCACTGAGATCAAGATGCAGGGCTGTAAAACTTATGTAGATGTTGGAAACCAGGCTGGAGCCCAAGCTCTGGGACCACCTGAGAGGGAAAGGTGCCAGAGCCTGGGCTCCAGCCCAAGCCCTGTGAACCCAAGTCAGCTGACCTGGGCCGACCACTGCCATGTACAGGTCTTTTATGGCATAGTATATGTACTGTAAGTGACAATTTGTATGTCCAACTAAGCAGTCAGATATACCTATACGTATGTTTCCAATTCCCCCACCTTCCTACCAATGTACAATTCAAGGGTGACCATACCCAGCTGCAAGAGACACGACACAACACACTGGAACAGACACTATATTTTTTCTTCTAGTTTTAGTGCTAAAGTAATATCTTCTAGGTCTGTGGTTTTCAAATCTTTTTTGTACTGGGCGTAGAGGTAAAAAATCTTGAGGACATCTTGAATCCTCTAAAGGACAACTAGGCATCCATTTTTGTAAGCCCTTCTTGTCCCATCCTCACTCTGAGTTTGGTGCCTTTTTATGTTTAGGCAGGAAAAGATTGACAGCAACTATCAGCTAATTTGCCTAGCAAACCTATGTCTATATAAGGTAGTGCTCAGATTAGATCAGAGCTGCCTGCCTCAGTGGCAGAGTCTTGTTGCTGTCTGTTTGAGACAGAGCAAGTGGCTGAGGGTTAATAGGGTAGGCTATTCACCCCACAAGGGTCATCTTAAGCAGGGAATATACTTACCTACACTCACCTGATCCATCTCCTATAGTGATCACTTGGCCCACTCACGATGATGCAGGTAAAGGTAGAGGGAGGGATTTAATTACCTGAATACTTCCATCTTATCTGATAAGACATTAATCTGGTTCTGCCTGGAGGTCCTGTCTCCATCTGAGGAATCCGGCCATCCTGTCATGCTGCATCCATCCTGAAGAGAAGACACCATCAAATCAAGCTGCCAGAGATGGTAGTGTCATTGTCATTTTAATCCTCATTTATAGATCCCTATTGATACAGCCTGCCTTGTTCTATTATCTATCTCACCTTGTTACCTGGGGAGACCTTGCCACTCCATTAATAAATCTTGTTATATCTTTCTCCTGTCTGAGTCATATCTGGGAAAACACACAAACGCACACACAGATACAGGAAGGGAGGTGAACCTGAGACCGAGACTCCCGGCCATTGTTAAATTTTAGCTCTTGTTTCGGTCAACATGGGCATCCCTCTCCCCCAAAATCTCCCATCTCATCCTGATGGGATCCAGCTGGGACCCTCTTCTCTTTTAGCAAATTGGAAAGGACAAGATGGTTCTGGCATCCTAAGGCAGTGGTGGCAACCTGCGGCCCATCAGGTTAATCTGATTGCAGGCTGCAAGACAATTTGCTTACGTTGAGCATCTGCAAGCATGGCCCTCCGCAGCTCCCAGTGGCCGCAGTTTGCCATTCCCAGCCAATGGGAGTTGCAGGAAGTGGCAGGATGCAGGGATGTTCTGGCTGCTGCCTTCCGCAGCTCCCATTGGCTGGGAACGGCGAACTGTGGCCACTGGGACCTGAGGGGGGCCGTGCCTGAGGATGATCAACATAAGCAAAATGTCTCGCAGTCCGCAATCAGATTACCTTGATGGGCCACATGCGACCCGCGGGCCTCAGGTTGCCCACCACTGTCCTAAGGGCTGGATTTAGGGGTAAACGACCACCTGAGATGCTAGGTTTGGGATGGTGTTTTTGTTGTTTGTGACAAAAGGGAAAATAGAATGTTTGATGTAAAATGTTTCATGTATTCCGTACATGGATTCATTTTTCCCTAACTTGATGTTCTGGACCTTTGTAGAATCTCATGGACCTTGCCAGACTTTGAGAATTACATTTTCCTTGGACTCCTAGAATGTTGTCAACCATGCCTGTGCGGGTATATAAAGTGCAGGATGTCAGTCAGTCAGTCATAAGAACAAAGTGAAGTGAGAGCCCAGCTGTGATATTGTGAATCTTGTTTTATTGTACAATTGAGAAAGTGTACTTGTGTTAAGACTTGAAGAGTGTAAGTAGTGACTAATAAAGGAGAGATATCTACACCATATTAAAGAAATACTGTTACTACTTTTGCCATGTTTAACACGTAATGTTTGATAACTTTCTAAGACTGCAGAATATAGACTTTTGCTCTCACTAATACTGTCTGTTTCCCTCACTACCACCCCCGTAGAAAATAAAAGATGCTATCAAAGAAGCCTTCAGGAGATCAGTATAGGAAGCAAAAAGGTCAATTGCAAACTAGTTTGCAGCAAGGGGCTTTAGGCAGTAATGATCATCCCAGTGCAGAAGAAATTGAGGAGTGAAGCATAAAATGATAGAAGTCCTATTAATGAATTAGCAAGTTTACTGGAAGATAAGGAATAGAAGTGTGAGGAAAGTGATGGAGAATCATCCAATTTTCTTGGCGGCATAAGGGAGAGTGATGATAATGAAGAATGTGGCTCATGTGAAAAGGAAAGTAACGGGAAAAAAAATCTGGTTGACAGGAAATTGAGAGAAACGATAAAGCATAATCAGCCTTGCATGATGACAGAAACATCAGTGAGAAAAAACTGCACACCACAAATCGATGCATCAGATCCTGCTTTACGGTTGGCAATCCTAAACTCTGCCATTATTGATTGTACAATTTTGAATGGGCTGGGCAAAAATCGAGGATATGATGTTTCCAGAAAATGAGCAAAAGTGACATCTCAAAAAAAAAAATCACACAGCAAAGAGTGCTCAAGAATGGTGAGAAACTGAATGGACATTGGCTAATTTACTTGAAATCAACTGACAAAGTCTTGCAAATTTTTTGACAAGAATGCCAAATTGTTGCTTGTACTTTCCAGGTACAGTTACTGGCATAACTTAGCTGATGCTCTGAAGCCACATGAAAAGTCACCGGGCCATTTTACAGCCTACTCCAAATGGATAGAAGTTGAGTCCAGACTCAAGCTGAATAAATGCTTAGATGCAGAAAATCAGCACATACTTATTGTAGAAACGTAATAAAAGGTAATAAAGGTAATAATTGGAGATATACCAATCTCCTAGAACTGGAAGGGACCTTGAAAGGTCATCAAGTCCAGCCCCCTGCCTTCACTAGCAGGACCAATTTTTGCCCCAGATCCGTAAGTGGCCTCCTCAAGGATTGAACTCACAACCCTGGGTTTAGCAGGAACGTGCTTGAGCATCTGATCTCAAATCACTCTCTTTCTTACAAAGAATAATTTGGCTTTCTGGGGTTCGTCAGTTAAGTTGTTCACTGAACATAATAGTAATTTCTCGGTTTGCTAGAGTTCCTTGGGAAATATTACTTTGTCATGTGTGAGCACCTATGTCAAATAGTTCAAAAGAAGCTATGGACCATTACTTCAGCAAAACAATTCAAAATGAATTGATTGACCTAATGACAAGGAAGGTGCTTAACAACATATTGTTGTGGCTCAGCAAAGCAAAGTACTACGCCGTAATAATGGACTTCTCTCCCAACATTAGTCACAGTGAAAAGATGTCGCCATTTACAATAAGTTTTGGTGAGGAGGATGACTGTGTCCAAGTAAAGGAACACTTCATTTCTGGTCTGTGGATGACTACTAGAAAACACCCAACCGAACTATTTATGAAAGTTTTGAATGAGAATAACCACCACTTCAAGACTGCTGTGGCCAAGGCTATGACAATGGCGCTAACAGAAAGGGAAGAAATAGTGGAGTCCAGGCAAGGGACAAGGCAATGAATCCAAGAGCTTTTTTCATGCCTTGTCACTGCCATTCCCTCTGCCTGGTTGTGTCAAATGGAGCATCATCTTCTTTAGATTCAGAATCTCTCCTCGGAGTACTGCAAAGGATATATGTCCTCCTTTCAGCATCATCAGGTGGAATATCCTCACACAAAATGTTACAAATCTGACTGTGAAGCTGCTAAGTGATACTCATGAGGAGAGCTGCATTTACAGCATAAGACTAGTGAGGTACCAACTGATTGAGATTTATGACCCCATGATGGAACTGGTGCAGTCGAGTAAAGCAGTGTCCAGAATCTAACATGAGGTGCAAAGTCTGGAAAACCAGATCACTGACTTCAAATTTCTGGTCTCAGTTGTGGTTTGGCGTGGTATCCTGTTCCAAGTAAGCATTGTAAGCAAGGCATTACAAACTCAGTCAATGGACACTGCACACTACTACTATGTTGAGAAGCTGCCTTGATTTCATTGTGGCCTACAGAGACAACGGATTTGAAGATACCATCACTTTATGAGTTTCCTTGAAGACAAACTCAACTCCTCTCATTGGTTATCCAGGCAGAGATAAGGTAATGGACAATGAGAGACTGACATCGCTTGCTATTTTATCACTTGAAAATGCCATCTCTCAGATACTGTGCTTCCATTTGCGAGGGCACAGGGGAGAAAAGTGACCTTTTGAATTTAAGGACTAGGGTTAACATTCTGAGTCTGTCACCTACTGTAAGACTATTTTATACTGGCCCACCCAACTGTATTTTCCACTGCGTGCATCCGATGAAGTGGGTTTTAGTCCATGAAAGCTTATGCCCAAATAAATTTGTTAGCCTCTAAGGTGCCACAAGTACTCCTTGTTCTCATTACACCATAGGTCATCCCTTTTGATCTCTGAATCAATAGAATACAGTAACAGACAGGAACCAAAGTTTAGCATCTACATTACAAGCTAATCTGGTTACATTACCTATATCTTGTTAGATGTTAACAAAACTCAGACAAATACAATCATCTTCTAATTCTCTAACAATACAAGTTTACATTTCAAAGCTGTAATCTATCTAACCTGGCTTTGTTAGCTATTTATAGGGACGGGGCCCTAATTGCCATTTACATACTTTTAAAATACGTCTTTAAAATGTTCAATTTAGGTAATTTAGCCTGCTAATTGCTAAACCTTTTCTGGCTTAATGTCACACACACCCACTTTTTGTACCATGAAAATTCTCTAGGTTTCACCTTCTTCTTTCTGACAGTACAAGATTCTTGTTTGATGTGCTACTCTGTTGATTATGCTTCATGCCCTCCTGCTCTTAATGAAAACCTGAGAGTTGTAGTCATTAAGTTACCAAGTGTGTTAGGGGAGTTCAGTCAAACTAGCGGCCTTGCAGGTGAACTTTATGACTCATAAACTGAATATAAATGTACCTTTTTTTTTAAAAAAATATGAAGATTGGACTAAAACAAAAACAAACAAACACAAAAAAACAGATACAGAATTCAAATCTCAAATCTCTCTCTTTTTAAATCTTGGATTGATTCACAGAAGTATAACCACCTCTGGCACTTTAAAACCCAACTGGCCTCCTATAAGAACCATTTATATAGTCTTAATAAATATTGTAATCTATGCCAAACTGACCATTGTTTACAAGTCTCATTGATGAGAAGATGGTGCAAGAAACCTTACAGTAGACAGACGTGGGATAATCTGCTCCCCACCCCTCCCCCGGAAGTTTTCATCCTAATCCCTAGTAGAGATTGTTTTAAACCATGAAGAATGAGATTTTATATTGTTTCTAGACTTCTTTAGTATTAACTACTCAAACTGTGGACATTCCTGTTATCCATATTCAGTTCCAAACTTTTTAATCTGGTTAAATTCTTGGCTTTAACATCCTGTGGCAGTGAATTATACTGTATAATTCATGTGGAGGGAGAAAGTATTTCCTGCTGCCAATTTTGAATCTAACATCTTTCAATTTCATTGAGTGTCCCTTTGTTCTTGTGTTTCAAGAGGGAACAGAAGCTTCCATTCTCCTTACCTTAGAACATTCCTTGTTTTATATAGACCCCTTTTGTTTTTCTTTTCAGAGGAAAACTTAAAACGATCTCAATCTCTCATTTAAGATTAAACACAGGACTTAATATGGACCCTGGAGGCACCTTACTGTTAATCAGCTGCTACAATAAAAAAGTTGACCTTTTATTCCTTGTCTTTGCTTTTCAGTCTCTTAACCAGCTTTTGATCCATGCCAGTATTTTGCCTATCACTATCTATTTTCTATAATAGCTTCAGGGCTGTGAAAGGCCTGTTGGAGTTTTCTTTATCTACTACTTTGCTGACACATTCAAAGAATTCTAGTAGATTATTGAAACGTGATTTTCCTTTTCAGAAACAGTGTTATATTTTATCAAAATGCAAACCCCCTAAACATTCACTTCTGCCATTTAGATGCTCATATACAAAAAGTTAGTGCAAATCAATACATCACATACTTCTACCTATTTGTATCATGTTATGTTGAATTTAGGCTTTCTATTGTTCAGACAGGTAAAAGTACAATCCTTTCCATAAAGTGCTATGGCAGGGCTCACTCATCCTTGGGGCACCCCCTGGCATCAATGTGGGACATTGCTAGTATCTTTGGCTCCAACACCCTCTGCAGGCCACCTGCCTCTGGCTCCAGGTCTTCTATAGCTCAGCTCTTTGGCCAAGTCACGTAAATTCAGACCCCCTATCAGGGTCTGAAAGAAATTCAAATGAAACAATGTTTCTTCTGCCCTCCTGGGATACCAAAGTCTTCTCTACTTACAAACCCTATCTCATGAATGAATCTATGCTGCCTGATTCATTATCAGTAAAAAGAACAGGAGTACTTGTGGCACCTTAGAGACTAAAATTGCCACCTTTAAGTCTGTTACTGAGTGACCAGAGAGGTTGAAGTGTTCTCCTACTGGTTTTTGAATGTTAGGATTCCTGATGTCAGATTTGTGTCCATTTATTCTTTTGCATAGAGACTTTCCGGTTTGGCCAATGTACATGGCAGAGGGGCATTGCTGGCACATATCATGGCATATCACATTGGTAGATGTGCAGGTGAATAAGCCCCTGATGGCGTGGCTGATGTGATTAGGTCCTATGATGGTGTCACTTGAATAGATATGTGGACAGAGTTGGCATTGGGCTTTGTTGCAAGGATAGGTTCCTGGGTTAGTGTTTTTGTTCTATGGTTGCTGGGGAGTATTTGCTTCAGGTTGCTGTCTGTAAACAAGGACTGTCTCCCAAGATCTGTGTCTGTGTACCATAACCCTGGGCATCTCCCAGCCAGAGAGACCTGTCTCTTCCACAGTCTCTTCCTCGAGTTCCTTCAGTGTACTTATCATGGTTTAGCTCCACACCCTCTTGCCAGGACCTAATTAGCTATTCACCTTTCCAGGTTCAAAGCATGACTAATGGGTTCACTAGCCTGGCAGGTGATGGGAGTTAAGCCCCATTACAGAGGCTTAGCACATTCTGGGGTGTAATAATTGCTATCCTAGGTAGCGCTAGAAGAATTGAAGACAGTGGAGAATCAAAGTACAGCAACAATAGTGCCACATGGTACCCTGATGAATATCCTAAAAGAAAAACGGACTTATGTGGGGAAATAGAAAATTTAAGCTGTTTAGGATTGATGAAAAAGATGGGACAGAACCCAAGCCCCTCGTGAACCAGAAAGAAAGTGGTGGTGACCAGAGGATGACGAGAATATGTGCAAGGAGAAAGATCTGGTTAGGCTGAGAAGAGGAAGGACTCAACATGAAGAGAATGGAAAATAGCAAGCATGGGATTGTTTCATACATAAAGCAAATCTGAACTTTAAGTCTATCCATATGGAGCCTCTGAACCTTGTCTGTGGCCTATCATCTATGTTGACTGTTCCCCCTCCACTGTGAAAAAACCTGTGGGATCTGTCACCAAGCCTGGTATATCCCAGGATCTGCAGTAGTCCAAGGTTAGATGTGGGAGGTGATGCAACAAACGTGACCCAGCTTCTGTTCCATGTGTGGACTGTGGAGGATCCTATCAGGTCAGGAGATCTAAAGTTGGGAGACAATTTGGGCCAAAGTATGTTTTCCCATAATTTCATAAGAACGGCCGTACCGGGTCAGACCAAAGATCCATCTAGCCCAATATCTCTCTACTGACAGTGGCCAATGCCAGGTGCCCCAGAGAGAGTGAACCTAACAGGCAATGATCAAGTGATCTCTCTCCTGCCATCCAGCTCCATCCTCTGACAAACAGAGGCTAGGGACATCATTCCTTACCCATCCTGGCTAATAGCCATTTATGGACTTAACCACCATGAATTTATCCAGTTCTCTTTTAAACGCTGTTATAGTCCTAGCCTTCACAACCTCCTCAGGTAAGGAGTTCCACAAGTTGACTGTGCGCTGCGTGAAGAAGAACTTCCTTTTATTTGTTTTAAACCTGCTGCCTATTAATTTCATTTGGTGACCCCTAGTTCTTGTATTATGGGAATAAGTAAATAACTTTTCCTTATCCACTTTCTCCACATCACTCATGATTTTATATACCTCTATCATATCCCCCCTTAGCATCCTCTTTTCCAAGCTGAAGAGACCTAGCCTCTTTAATCTTTCCTCATATGGGACCCTCTCCAAACCCCTAATCATTTTAGTTGCCCTTTTCTGAACCTTTTCTAGTGCCAGTATATCTTTTTTGAGGTGAGGAGACCACATCTGTACACAGTATTCGAGATGTGGGCGTACCATGGATTTATATAAGGGCAATAATATATTCTCAGTCTTATTCTCTAGCCCCTTTTTCCTGTTTCCTACTAAGAACACACAGAGATGAAAGTACCTAATCTGTCACACGGTAGGAGAAATACCACTGTGAATAGTATCAGAATACCTTCTGATAACGATAATTTCCTATTTTTTGTTTGCTGCATCTCCTTGGAGTTACTGTCGCGCATAAAAAGAAAATACATATAAACACACACACCTGAACACAGTTTAAAAGACAAGTATGATTTCCATATTAACTCTAGATTAAAATAGAAGAGAGCAAACAGTAACTTGTCGCGTAAATATTATTAGAACTATGTTACATGTGTTTTCAGAACACATTCCCCAAGAGTTCTGCATGTATTTGGAATGACTAAATTCATGCAAACAGTAAGGCATTAATTAATTAAAAAACAAATTTAAATTGTGTATTATAATAAAATACATTTTGAGCTATTATCCATTGTCAATACAAAATATTATTCAGAAGTAGAGTTCGGTGGAAAGTTTCCATTGAAATACATTCTAAATGAAAAATGAAGAGACAAAACTTAAGTTGTGGGGTTTCCCCTTCCCCATTCCCTGAATGCAATTATCCAAAAGGAATTTTATCTGAACTTTGTTCCTATATTAAATGTTCTGGCTGCTGTCCAAATGCTAAACTAAGCCCCTGAACCCAATACATTTTCATTACATACGTTTCCTGTATTATGCCTTTTTATTTTTACTATGGCTAAGAAGTTCAGTCATACAAATATATATTAATACATGTGAGTTTTATGCTTCAGCATTAGACAGATCAGTTTTCCTTGGCTTAAATTAATTTCAATGATTAAAAACCCCCAGTGATCTGGGAAAATTAAGTGACTGAATTTCTTGAGCCCACATCTGTCAGGACAAAGGGTCTAAGGTAGGTCTGACCAATAATTTTTTTAATAGAATAGTAACAGTAACAAAAAGTCTTTTTTTTAATGGTCTCCAATAGGCTTAGCCTTAGATACTTATGTCAAATTACAAAATAAAAAACAAAAAACTACACCAGTTATTTTAACTAAGAAAAATGTGACAATGAAATAAAGTTCTAAAAAAAAATAAAAAAAGAGGGAATGGCACCATGATTCAGTCAAAAAAATTAGGCTGCTGGCTACATCAGAATATTTGTGCAGGAATATTAGAAAATATTTGACTGTGGACAAACAATAGGCAGTCAATTAACTGACTTGCCAAACTGTAGTCTAAAGGGCTAATATTGCTGATGTTATTTATGATTGGCATTGTGGCATAGTAAGTCCAGGTCTTTGTTATTTTCATCCATTAAGCAGTGAGAGAATCTAAAGTTGTAATTTAATAGCTAAATTCAGAAAAAAAAGTTATTGAGGCAAGGGAGGTGGTTTTGTGAATTTGTTTATTGTCTCCAGTCATCATTAGGTGTGAGGGACTGTTTAAGAAAACTTCCAGACAGAAACAAAAAAAAACAAAGCTAAAAGGACAAAACTCAAACTTGATGTAAATGGGTGCACTTCATTTTTAGAGTACAAGATCTCTGGGATACATACTGTACTATCCTATTTGTGTAGCACCTAGCTCATTTTGAACACTATTAGAAAAAAAATACTAATCTTGCAGTTCATTGTGTTTGTGTGTGGGAGAGAAATCAAGAACTATAAGCTTCCCTTTACTAAACAAAATGAGTTCTATACCTTATTATGTCAAAGTCAACCTGGCTTTGGTACTAGGGATTTAAGATTACTTTGCAGTAACCATGGCCTTAATTCAGCAAGTGTCCTTCTCCATAAAGCAAAACAGAAACATGTTTAAATTAGCTGCTAAAATCAGGGATAATGTACTGAAGGGTTTCACATTAGCAAGTGTTAAGACAAAAAATAAATAAATAAAAAGTCAGCTAATGGGCCAGCTGTAAGGCTAAGGTCAGATTGTACTCAATCACTCACTGTAGTGAGAGAATATGAGGAAGCTCCTTTGCATCACAACTAGAAGAGGCTAGGCACAATCATCCTTTTACTCCTGGGCTAACACTACTGCCCCTGCTGGCTGACTGAAAAACAGCAAAGAAAGGTGGGAAGGGGATGGGACTATGGCCACAATTGCTTCTGATCCACATGTACTATCCAGCTGAGCTGGCATGGCTAAGAAGGGAGTGCTATACTCTCCAGAAACTTTGGGGAAAGATGTACCTATACAATTCCAGCTATAGTTCCTACTGAGGACTGCTTCCACTGATTTGAACGACATCATTTCCCTTCATTTCCATAGTAACAGGATTGTGACCTAAAGGCCCAATCCAACACGCTGAAGTCAATGACAGTATTTCCTTTTGGTGCAAGTTTGGGCTCTAACTGCACAACTGCTCCCTTAGCCTAGTAGATGTTCTCCTTTTGATGATAGGCTCGAGTCCTGGGGATGATGGTTTGCGGCTTCTTACTGCTGTGAAGCTGAAAGTATTTGCACCTCTAATTCTACCAGAGACTGAACTTCAGAAGGAAACGAGAGCAAGTTTTCAATACTTTGCCTATAAAGGAACATTTCTGTGATGTTACCAACTGAGTACAAAATATCAATTCTAGCATACTTAATAAATCTTCCTGCTGGTGCTTTAATAGATATCGGAAATGGAGTTACGGCCTCTGCCCTTCAAAATAAGGGGAAAAAAACCATTGCATTCATGCACTATATACATTTGTCACAGTCATGATCAAATCCATCTGAATGTCTCTAAATCCAAGATGTTCAGACTTGGATGTGCTATTTTACCAGCATTTTGCAGCACTCTAAACTTTAATATATAACAAAACTGTCAAATGTACAGTTAGGCTATTACTTGTTTAACAGCTTTAATTACTGAGTGCTTCAAACATTCCAGTACCATGCCATCTGGTGCACAGGAATCTTAATGAATTTATGAACTTAATGGAATATGTCCTGCATTCAGAATGTCCGAAAATTAGTTGCTAACCACTAGTAAATGACAGATTTATCAACACAAGAAAAAAATCAGTTCTTTTCTTTGGGTCATTAAGGAGTCAACCAATTGTTAGCTGCTGGTAATTAGTGCTTAAATGTGTAGTTTGAAGTTTATAAATATACTACAATTTATCCTACATTTCCCAGTTCTGAGGACTATTTCTCATATAAGCTCCAACTGTGTTAATGAAAGCCCTTTTGAATGAAAAATTGCTGTTGAAAATTTCTATTTTCAGTCTATATTTATTTTTGTTCCATAAAGGCCTTTGTAATTAGACTCCAATGACAGATGAAGTTTTCCAACTAGAATGGAACCAATATGAATCTCAAACACACAAATCAAATCTTTTCTAAGGTTAGGGAGAGTGTCGTAAACTTTAAAAAGTGATTGTTTCTTTATCTGTGGTTTTGACCAAAAGTGTCAATACCAAAATATCAGTAGCAATGATTTAAAAAAAAAAAAATCAGTAAATTAAACTATTGTAGATCTCATTTACATCAGGAAGGACTAGAAATACTATGATCATTTTCTTTTTTTCATGGTATTTCTAGACAGGAGCCTACTCCTGCTCATTTAAATAAGCTTGGACAGCTCAGTAAAATTTGCTTCTTCATGTTAGCCATTTCTCTGAGGGGGGGGGGACAAAAAAAAACCTCAGATGTATTCATTACTGATTTTTTTTTCCCAGAATGAAGCAACAAAGAGTCCTGTGGCACCTTATAGACTAACAGATATATTGGAGCATGAGCTTTCGTGGGTGAATACCCACTTCGTCAGACGCATGTAATAGAAATTTCCAGAGACAGGTATAAATATGCAGGCCAGAATCAGTCTGGAGATAACGAAGTTAGTTTAATCAGGGAGGATAGTACTAGCAGTTGAGGTGTGAACACCAAAGGAGGAGAAACTGCTTTTGTAGTTGGCTAGCCATTCACAGTTTTTGTTTAATCCTGAGCTGCACGTCCACCAGTGCTACGCAAGCCATCATGTGCCAGCAACGCCCCTCTGCCATGTACATAGGCCAAACTGGACAGTCCCTCAGAGCGGCTGTGCTGCAGCGGGCCTGTGCCGTGGAGCCTCTGCCAGGCGGTGGCTGGGGAGGGAGCCGCGTGGGGACATTTTTTCAGAATGATATTCTTGGTCTGTAGCTCATTTATGAGCTGCCAACTGTGAGTGTTTGAGATTCAAAATTATCTCTCAGTATTTATCCATCTGTATATAGAAGTTAATAGGAGCTTTTCCATTAATGGTATATAAAATGCAAAGTGATGATCTGTGAGATAACAATCAAGTTTTCAACCATGACTGAGGAGGAGAAAGGGAGGCTAGCTTTGTGACAAATGAACTAACTGCAAATGATGATTAGCTATATAACCTATGCAAGGGGTATCGGTTATAAACAATGTTTTAATTCAGAGCAAGTTAAGCCAATTGAAGAGGATGGCTATAATTGACTTTTGAGGGACAATGCAGAAGAAAAAGATATCTATAATATGACTCTGTAGAAATATGCATATCATACAGAGCAAAGGCCAAAAGACAAGACAAGGAAAATATCCTTCAAATCATATTTCTTGGAGGTCTGCCATAAAAGAGGACCCAACACAAGAGTATGGGCATGATAACTTTCTTACTCTGTGTAGTCTTATGTGAGCCAGAAGCCAAGGCAGGAAAGGAGAGCATCCTTGAATAGCACATTATGCCCTCAAAAGCATTACAGCATTTGCCCTTAAACGCAATAGGAGCTGTACACTCATATCAATGGCAAACCTTGGTGCAGTATTAGTTCAGCTGAAAAACAGCATGACTTGATTTACAAGAAGAGATAGGAAGGACCTAAAGTTGTCAGAAAGAGGAAGTACAAACAAATCTGAGCCAAGAAAACATGAAGCCAACCATGCAAAAGACAGATTATTGAAGGACCGAGGATACACTTTCTTGTAAGACACTCAGGTCAGGACAAAAAATGAAAGAAAAGCAAAGATCAGACAAGGCAAAATGGAAATCTGTTTAAGCTGAGCTAGATGGAGGAAGCAGCATGGGAGTTTTCCACTGAAAGCTGTTTACACATGGGCCAGATCATCATCTGATTTAGCTACACTGACTTCAGTGGTGCTACATGGATTTACACCAACTGAAAATATGGCCCCCCTTTGTCTATCATTCCAGAAGAACAGGGAACAAAGGGTGCAGTCACATAATACATACGATAATAGACCATCCAGCCTAATATCAATTTCACCTGCTGTAAAAATATTGAGGATTTTGATCTTTATGTATGCTTCTCCCTGCCCCACCCACACACTCAACTTCACCACTTGATTTTCAGTGAGAGATGTTGGTAATTTAAATATCAGGCCCCTGGTACTTAAAGTTAGTGTGTGGCCTAACTTTCAAAGTTTAGGCCCTACTAAATCAACTATTTGTATATGCCCATTGGGTATTTGTGTGCATGGGTTAGGTGCTCTCGAAGGCATATTCACATGTGCCAAACATTAATAAGTATACTTCCATTTCTACTTTTAATTTCACAAAGCATCATCAAGTTTCTGACTCCACAGCAGCCCCAGAGAATGTGTAAGGTTTTGGCCAAGTTGCGCTGATTCATTTTTACTCATGTGATATTGCAAGGTTTCTGCGCCTGACCTTCTATTCACCCTAATACAAATTTTTCATCCTAATAAAACAAGCATTATAACCTTGCATTCTTTCACTAATGCTGTTATCACCAGTGCATGCCTATCTTGTGTATGGAGTCAGAAAGGAACTAGGAACATGACTCAATTTAGTTGACCAAAGAAAAACAGTCTGTATTTAATAGTCAAAATAATCAGATAAAAGCTTTTATTGCACCCCATCTCATAGGTATGATGGGGAAAGGTTTTTACACATAATACATTGGTATATTAATATTGATTATTCAAACAAAATATTTAAAATTTATTGCAACACAAATCAATGGCAACTGATTAAGCAGTTCAAAAGCATTACTATGAAGTTTACATTTCAGAGTCATATTTAGACACAAAACTGTAAAGCGTCTAAATATTTATCTGAAATTCAAGAACACTATGCTACCCTAGCTTTTCAGAAGATTTAGGAGATTTCCCTCAAAATATGTTGGTATAAGCAGGAACCATGAGTGTAATCAAGAAAAATTGGGATTATGGAGTATTTGTGGCATGCAGGCATGAACAATGGCTTATGAAGGAAATGATATTTATACTGAAATGAGGTATTGCTTTGCCTTGAGGCAAAACATCCAGCTGGTAGTTTTTCCATGTTTCTATCTTAAGTCTAACAAATTTAAAAAGCCACCAACACAGAACTGAAATTAATGCAATATAGCCCATTAGTACTTTCAGAGGATTGCTCATGTGCCAACATTGTTATATTTAAACTGCGTTCCTGTACTGTGTCCCAGAATACACTTTGGGCTATGAGATCAGAATACTTTTATCTTAAGAGCATTGCAGCTAGGTGGTGCCAGCTATCTTTCATAAGTGTCTAGGTTTTTAAATACAACCTACGGTCTTTGATTTGGAAAGATAAGCTATTGCTATCAAGGATAGCAATAGTTTCCAGGAAAAATAAATGCATAAGCTAGTAATGCTTGAGCTATGCACTACAATGCCCTAGCAGCGAGGAATGAAAGAAGGGATAACAGTTTCAGTACTTTGGAACACATCTTTTTATATTTTCATGGTGGCAATAAGGGGCTGTTTTCAGTCTCTAAATGAAAACAGGGGAGCTACAATTTCTAGGAGCAAGAGGATTAGAACAGTGATGCTTCTGATTTATTTGCATTTTCAGAGGCTATTATATATCCAAGTTATATTTAAAGTGCTTCAAAATAAGCTTACCTAAAAAGAAACTAAACTCAACCCCTAAACAGAATATATTGCCAGTGTTACTTTAGCACAAATCAGATACTGGAAAATTGTACAGCACACTTGTCACACTTCTCAATCCTAGTGGAAAAATTGGACCAAGGAAACCAAGGAACTACAAGAAAATATTGAATAAAAGGTGGTTCACCAAATAATACAAGGAGAAGTCTAGTCAAGTTGTATGTTACAGAAAACAAGAGAAATATGTTTCCCAATACTATACCACAATGGTGTCAGTCCAAACTGAGAAATAAATTAAAAAAAAAACAACACACAATACTTTGATCTTTCACAGACAGTGAAAGCAACAGTATATGTACAGTTCTGCCCTGTGATCTTCTATAATGGCAAATATTTCCTTGGTAAATAACAGGCTGATGGATAAACAGTATTTTTTCCATTGAAAGTTAGGCCCATTTTTTCCGCATTAAATGGATGACCTCTCACCTCAGAGTGGAACAAAAAAACAACAAAAATGATGTTTTTAAAAACTTCCCAGAAAGTTTGTTCTGTAATTACATCAGTTGTACTGGCAATAAATTTAAGAATAATGTATGATAGCAACATTATTTTATAGAGTCCATGCTTTGGACACAAATATTAACTAGAACACTATTTTCCAGCACACCTGTATTTAAACTTCTATTTCTTCTGATTACCTCTGAAGAACATAATGCAGGTCTCCTTCACATCTAGTCTAGGTTACTCTATTGTTGCATGAGATTGAGAAATAATCTAGAAACCATAGCATAGCACCTCTAGGGACTAACAACTGGAAGCATAACTACTTGGTAACTTACTCAGCAATGTTTTTTCTGTAGGCATCCCTGAGCCTTTAAACAAAGATGTAATGGGCCAGATTGTCCAAGAAAGCCTCCAATTTTGTAGGGTCTGTTTTGTGAGTACAAATAATTGTGCCACAATTATGCCAGGGGTGTAAAGAAGTGTCTTACCTTTCTAGCATTACTCTTTAGTTTCCCACAAGTTCCTCCTCAGTTTTTTAAACTCAAGGCGATTTCCTTGTTGCAGTTTGCCTCAGTTTCTCTTTTTGTACCATATGGTTAGATCATCCAACCAAAGCATAAATTTTCCCCTCTACTGGGCAAATAAAAAAACATCCAAGCTACAAAGTAATTCTTTAGATCTCCTCAGGCTCAATAGTCCTTCAGCCCCCTTGAAGCAGATTTGTTCAACAGTAATCATGATTTACCCTCCCAAGGCTAAACAGTTGCTTCCTTGACTCTCCCTGGGCTACAGGGCTGGTGCACTCACTTACCATCCACAGCCTAAACCATTTCTTCACATTCTCCAGGCTTACAGTCTTGAACCTCATTGATGAAAGACTTCAATAGTCATTTAGCTTACCTAAAGTTAAACAGCTCTTTTAGTAAACAGTTCAATATTACACAGCCTTCCCATAGTCAAGCCTTTCTAATTCTTGATGCAGAAGATTTTCTGCCTCCCTCTCTGGAAACACTGGACTTAGGCCCTTAATTAAGGACAGGTGCAACCATTAGGCCTAAAGCCCACAGCATTACTTTAATTGCTCCAAGCTTTTTCCTTCAGTTGCTTCCCCTGTTTTCTATACCTAGGCTTCTTCAGAAGCCATTATTGACAACCTTTTTAAGGTTGTTTCCCCATTTCTCTTGTAGAGAACCTTAACTGTTTTCTGATCTCTAATATGTTTGAGGTTCAGGCAGCTCTTTTGTAATCCTGCTGTTACATGAGACACACTCCCATCAGTCCCTGTAGATGTATTATCTTTATTTAGAGATTAAATTGAGGTTGGCGGTACTTGACTTCTAGTCTTCCTTAAAAGGCAAGTGCACACCCAGTAAGAAGGTGAAAATGACACCATTTAGACTTCCAGCTCTTACTGTGCCCTCCAAACAGCTGTATTGTCAATCTCAAAAATCATGATTCAGACCACAACAAAACATGATTGGTCCCAAAATTAGGCTTTTAAAAATAATTATAGTTTGTTTTTTCTGGTGTGAGTTTTAATTTTTGGACTCCCCCTGCCCACCCAGGGTGTGCTTGATAATTAGTTTTGCTAGCTCTCCCAAATGTATACAGGCAAGCGAGTCTGCTCCCAGCGGCTAGTGCTCTCACAGCTACCTGAGGGTGAAGAGTTTCCAGCTTCTTCCCCAGCCCCAAATTCTATTTAATTAAATCTGTGTTCTCCCCACAGCTGCCTGTTCCTTAACCCATCAATTAATTATGCACTCCTCAGTCCCCACATCTGCTTGTTGCCAGCTCCCTTGTCAACTCTATAACCCTAGCTACATATCTGTCTGTCCCCTCATCCATCCATTAATTCTGCTCCAGTCCCTCACCTGCCCATCCCCCAGCCTATTAATTAATTATTCACCTCCAGCCCCCACATCAATTCTGTGCCCCCAGGTTCACCTCTACAGCTGCAGGTGGAGGTTCTGTGGTAAGAAGGCCCACACTTTAAGTTACCTAAGTTTACAAAAATCCAAATAAGTCTGTTACATGAAATTGTTTATAAAAAACAGCAAAAGCTGGAGACAAATGCATCACTGAAATCCCCCAAAACTCTGCTCAGTTACTATCTAATATCCCATGGCACCTAAATTTCTGCTAGTGAGCATGTGGCCAGCCGCTTCAGTCTAAGTGCCCAGCTCATGCCTAAGTCCCAGCAGGACCATCAAGCTAGTTGGTTTCCTATCTATTTTGTCTGCAGAACCCACACAAAATGGAAGAGGAAGAGGACTCTCTTCTAACCTTTTGTCCAGTGGTTAGGGCACTCACCAGAGAGGTAGGTAACCCAGGTTTAATTATCCCTCTGCTTGATGTGGAGAAGGGTTGTGAACTGGATCTTTCACTTCACGACTATGTGCCCTTTCACTGGGCTTTGGGCTAGTCTGGTAAAGCCTCTCTCAGTCTCTCCCATTGAAGCTGTTCCAATTTGTGTACCTAATTAAATATATTTTGGGCTAGAGAGAGACTGTGAAAATGACTCTATAGTCCTGTAGCTACCCAGTGAAAAATGCAAGTGCACATCAAGAGGAAGGGGAGAGAATCTCAGTCTATTACATCCCAGGTGAATTTTCTAACCACTGGGCACAAGGCTGTAAGACAGTCCTCTTCCACAGTGATTCTGGTAAAAACTGGCTTAGGTGTCTGACTCCAGTTTGCAGCTGTGGATCCCAAGCAGATATAAGTCCTTGAGAGAGTTGGGGCCTAGGTCCCTCTTCAGCATTTCCTAGTGGCTAGTTCAAGCAGCTCTCCACTGCAAATCCTCAAGTATCAGAGGGGTAGCTGTGTTAGTCCGGATCTATAAAAGCAGCAAAGAGTCCTGTGGCACCTTATAGACTAACAGACGTTTTGGAGCATGAGCTTTTGTGGGTGAATACCCACTTCATTGGATGCATGTAGTGGAAATTTCCAGGGGAAGGTATATATATGCAAGCAAATATATACTGCAAATCCTGGCTTTGTGGATCCCATTCTTAGGTGACTACCCCTTCCCATGCATTGTAGAGGGACCCTAGATGCCAAACAGGGCCGCCCAGAGGATTCAGGGAGCCTGGGGCAAAGCAGGGGAGCTGCAGCGCTTGTACTCACCCGGCAACGGTCTGGGTCTTCAGTGGCATTTCGGTGGCAGGGGGCCCTTCAGTCGCTCCGCATCTTTGGCAGTACTGAAGGGCTCCCCACTGTCGAAATGCCGCCGAAGACCTGAACCGTTGCAGGTCCAGGGCTCGTGGGGCCTGGGGCAACTTGCCCCACTTGCCCTCCCCTCGGGGCGGCCCTGGTGCCTAAATCTGGGCTGTGGATTCCACTGGGTGGCAAGGCACCTACAAGTTAGAGTATTGCTACACTGAACTGTGTGTTGTACCTATGTTTCTCCAGCAGCAAAGCTGCAACTCAGAGCCAGCACCAGAGACACAAGCTGCATTTTCTGTTTTTGCAATTTTTTTCTCTCCCCTTTGTGTGTGTTTGTCTTGTTTTGTCTTCAGAGAAACAGAATTGGACTTTAACAACAAAAGCTCCAGACCACGCCAACTAACTTCTGTTTCTCCCTAAAAGAACATTTATTACCATCTTTAATATTGCCTAATAGACTACCAAACAAGGGGTTCATAGAACCATAAGATTAGAAGGGGCTGCAAGGGTCATCTAGTCTAACCCCCTGCCCAGATGCAGGATTTGTTGAGTCTAAACCATCTAAGACAGATGGCAATCCAGCTGTTAGGGGGCTTATTCCTTCACCCACTCACTTCCCTAGTCCTTCTCACATGAACAGAGAGCAACAATACTCAAAGTCGAAAGGTGCAAACAATTTGATGTTTATTGGGGTGAACTTCCAGTTTCCATGATTCCAGTTTCCTTCCTCAGTGTCCCCCTTCCCAGCTCTGACACCACAGAGCCTTGCCTGTATCCCTGTGATTGACTGCAGACTATATAGTAAAACTTGAGTTCTGCTTAGCTATACCTTAACCAATCATTTTACTGAAATTTAACTAACCAATCCTAACACATTGTAACATGATTATTTAACCAGTTATATCCCACCACCTTAATTGGTTTACACCCAACATAAGTACTTATACAGCAGACAGAAACAATCACAGTACCAGACAGAGATCATACAGACAAACAATACAGAAATGAGGATTTCACATCCCAGCTATTGATAAGTGAGTTCTTGCCAGACAGGATGCTATCAAACTCAATTTCCTTTGACATCTTCTAGGCTCTTCCCTTTCTCTGGAGGTGACAGGAATATCAGGACAGGATTGTATTCCTAACAGCCCAATAGCACTTTATTTCAATGTGACTAGTTTGGAATGTGAGGATGTGACCATACACTTCCCCGCTTATGGCTGCCTCTGCTACTTAGCAGAAGGCCTTAGCCTAAGAACAGGGCCTTAGACTGTCACAGTAAGAGAAGGCCCTTACACAGACAGACAATGATTTTGATTCTTTCTTTTACACCTCTATAACTATCTTAGTGATAAGAATACACCTACATTCTTAAAGTATAGGCCTTTGCAGACAGGCCTGAATATAGATATCCTAACTCTCCACCCCCTTTTTTTTTCTTTTTCTTTTGGGATCCTCCTGCCCAAGTATCCCTAGAAAAGCAAAGGACATATGGCAACATATTTCCTGATAGGGCCGTGCATCAAGGTGGAAGGTGTCGATATTCCATTTGTCCCACTGCCCCTTGTGTTGTACAGTGCCCTGCACCTTCTCTCATACGGGCATACTACACCTATTCCAATTAGTGTTCCAGAATTCCAATTATAGTGGGCCCGAGAAGGTTGGGTCCGGGTTGTCTAGTACACTGCGGCGGGGGGGGGGGGGGGCTTACTACATTACTTATAGGTTATAATTAGTGGCTGTTTTCTAGGAGGTTGTGCCCCCCTTGATCATTTCCATATGCAGCGTAACACAAATACAGTTAATAAAATGCCAGCTGCTATGATAATCCACAGCAACACTGAGTCCTGACCACTGCAGTATGGTCCAACATCCGAGCCACGACCAAAACACTGCCTCTCCTCCTTCAACAGGGTCAAGATCTTAATGTGTCCAGTTGCTGGCAGTTGCAACAAGTTGCCCCTGCAGGTTTTGCATGCTTTTGTCCATATTATAAGTGCACTGAATGTCCACAGAGAAATGGGTTATTGTCCAAACCAACTTAATCACATGGTATGGAATCAGGCAGTATGCCCCGGTTTGATTATTCAGAGCAATAAGATTTACAGATCCATTTGTGCACCAAAGTCCAGATAGCAGCATATAGATGTGTTTAGTTTGGTTATGGGCTAGGGTAATTGTGCCCTCAGTAATATGTACATTTCCTCAAAACACCTCATACACATACACCCAACTGTCCACCCCATCCATAGGCCATGGATCCTGCTCCTCCACAGTCATAGGAGAGGGACACATCCAAACATCTTCTCTGGATTTACACCAATTTACATGCCCCTCCATTGATTCCCAGTGAGCGCCTCCCTTTCTCATTATTTCCATAGGGCTTGTGGGGCCCACCTTAGTTGCTGTTCTATTTCCAGGCACCATGGTAGCTATTACACAGGTGCTGGCCTGCTGGTTGAGCATTTTGCATTCCCATACACATCTTCCCCCCCGCAGTTTCTCTACATCCTTTCTATACATTGGTGAAGAAAATCAGGCACAGTACTCCAACTGAGGCCTAACCAGCACTGAGTAGAGTGGTACTATCACTTCCCATGACTTACATGCTGTGCCTCTATTAATGCAACCTAAAATTGCATTTGCTTTTTCTGCAACAGCATCACATTGCTGACTCATGTTGAGGTTGTGATCCACCACATCTCTCAAATCCTTCTCAGCACTGCTACTGCCAAGCCAATTATCCCCTATTCTGTATTTGTGCATTTGTTTTTCTTGCCTAAGTGTAGTACCTTATGTTTGTCTTTGTTGAATTTCATTGTTTTGTCTATAGCCCAGTTCTCCAATTTATCAAGGTCCCTTTGAATTTTAGTTCTGTCCTCCAAAGTGTTTGCAACCCTCCCTAGCATTGTGTCACCTGCAAATGTGATCAGTATGCTCTCTATTCCTTCATCAAGGTCATTAATAAAGATGTTAAATAAAAGCAGACCCAGAACAGATCCCAGTGGACCCCACTTGAGACCATCTTCCAATCTGACATCATTCCATGAATAGTTACTCTTTGTTTGCCGTTGTTTAATCAGTTATGTATCCACTTAATGGTATTTCCACCAGGCCCATATTTCTCCAGCTTACTTATGAGAATGTCACGTGGGACTGCATCAAAAGCTTTGAGTCCAGGTATATTATGTCCACCACATTCCCCATATCCACCAAACCAGTTACCTTGTCAAAGAAGGAAATCAAGCTGGTTTGGTATGATTTGTTCTTAGTAAATCCTTGCTGGCTGCTAGTGATGACCCCTTCATCCTCCAGGTATTTTCCACCTGAATGTTTTATACATTGCGCTAATAGCTTCACAGATATTGAGGTCAGGCTGACTGGCCTGTAGTTCCCTGGCTGTTCCTTTCCCACCTTTTTAAAGATGGGCACTATGTTAACCCTTCTCCAGTATTCCACGACCTCTCCGTCATCATCCACGAGTTTGCGAATATTATTGCCAATGGTGCTGAGATTTCTTCATCTAATTCCTTCTTCACCCAGGGGTGAATAGCATCAGACCTTGTTGACTTGAATTCATTCAAGTTAATCAAAAGAACTCTTACATGTTCTTTACTTATTTCTGATTAGCATCACGTCACCTTTCCCTATAAAAGCTTTCTACATCTAAAAAGAAAGAGAATAAGGGATATTGTTAAAAGAAACACTTTTCTTAATACTTTCCATTTCAAATGCTTGAGCTGTTTTTGTTTTGTTTTTGTACCTTTAATAAAACATTTTTAATGGTGGTTGTGTCAATGGGAGTAAGCCAGTGTAACCTGACATGAAATCCAGCTTCAAGCTTAACCATTCAGTGTTGTAAAAGTCAACGATGGTTTTATTAGCATTGTATACCTTGTTGGGCCTGACACAAAGCCTTTTTAATACAACCGGTTTTCAGCCCCCTCTCCCAGGCCTGAGGGAGCGCAGCTACAGTAGTATCCTCCTCTCCCTTCCCAGGCCTGGGATGGGCATCTCCAGGAATTCTCCTCTTTCCCAGGCCTGGTGTTGCTGGGACAGAAAGTGTGGGGGGAGGAAAGAGGGAGATGCAAATCTATTTTTCGTAAGGAGGGACAGAGCCACCATGAGCTCTCTTTCCTCTATGCTCCTGTTATGTAGACTGCCTTAACTTCTAAAAAGAAATCAGCAAGGAGCCCATGTCCTGAAGAAATCAGGGGCAGTATGCCAAAACTAAACTCAGGGTGACTGCATGTCATGTTTTCACAGTGGAAACATTAACTCATGAATCACATCTCAGTGGCTACCCAAAAATAAATCTTTAAAGATCTGTGGTTACTAGGACACAAATACTTCAAGTTTGAAAATCTTCATTTATACTAGATATCTTCTTCTAGGAAACTGGACTTTTACATCTGGCAACATTAGAAAGACTAATAGTTAAAAAGATGTAATTCTAACAATTTCAAAGGTATCTGGTGTCTTCTATAACTGTAGACTACTGTAGCTTTATTATTAATTATTATTACTTTACAATATGGGAGTGTAAAAAATATGCTAGGGCCTTTTCATATACAGGAAATAATCACAGTTTCCCTCCTATTAACATAGATTCAGAGATTATAAAGACAGAAGGGGCCATTGTGATAATCTAATCTGACCTCCTGTATAACACAGGCCATAGAACTTCCTCAAAATAATCCCTCAAACAGATATTTTAGAAAACTATCAAAATTTGTTTTAAAAGTTGTCAGTGATGGAGAATCCACCATCACCTTGTTTTGGTTAAGATAAAAAAGATGGAGCTCCTTGGATCTATCATTATAAAGGCATGTTTTCCAATCCTTTAATCATTCTTGTGGCTCTTCTCTGAACCCTCTCCAATTTTTCCAACATCCTTCTTAAACTGTGAACACCAGAACTGGACACAGTATTCCATCAGCAGTTGCCAAATGCAGAGGTAAAATAATTTTTCTTCTCCTATTTGAGATTGCCCTGTTTATGCATCCAAGGATTGCATTAGCCCTTTTGGCCTCAGTGTTACATTGGGAGCTCACGTTCAGCTGGCTATTCACCATGATCCCCAAATATTTTTCATAGTCACTGCTTTCCAAGATATAGTCACCCATCTGGTAAGTATGGCATACAGTCTTCATTCCTAAATGTATACATTTACATTTAGCTGCATTAATATATATATATATATATTGTTTGCTTGTGCTCAGTTTAGTAAGCAATCCAGATTGCTTTCTATCAGTGACTTGTCCTCTTTATATTTCTATTGGGGGAGTGATAAATAATGACTGTTCAATGAAGATTCCCCTTTTACAATTAAATTTTGAGACCTATCAGCTAGCTAGCTTTTAATTCATTTAATGTGTGCCATGTTATAGCTCTCATTCTAGGTTTTTAATCAAAATGTGGTGAGGTGCTAAATCAACCAAAGTCAAGTAAATGATCAAAAAGACAAAGATATTCCCTACTTCACAAGAGCGTTGTTAGTATAAATATATTAGAGATTGTGAGGTGCTCAGGTACCATGGTAATAGGGTCCGTATAAGTACCTAACATAAATAAATAATGGGGTGAGGGAAAGGTCTATATCATAGAAGTAAAGTGATCAGGGTAATGAAAAGATAATATTTTATTAGTTACCTCTTTGTTTCATTTTGTTTAAGTTAAAAACCTCAAATTCTCTTTCTTCCCCTGACCTCCACAATCCAGACTCTCTCACCATTCCCCCATCCTGATTCCCACCTTTCCTCCCAACTTTCAAATGTTTCCCTCCATCTGAATGAGCTGTTCACTCACAAGATAAATAATTAAAATAGATAAAAAGACAAACCAACCTTATCGTCCGCTTTTTCTTGTCACCAATAAAGTACATGGAGTTTAATGACAATAAAATAGATAATAAAAAGAAAGTATAGTGTCCCGTGAATAATCCCCCCCAGATTTCTGAATCAAAGAAACCAAAAACTTCTTCCCTCTCTGAGAAGTTATTTCTCCAAATCTAAACTGCGTGCAGCATATGTGGGGACAGGACTTTTGGAGGGTAGTCCGAGCTATGTACACTGTATACCCAGTGCACGTAGTATTAATAAATCTTAGTTATGTACCATATTATCAAATCTCAGTTCAAATTTAGGGAGTAACTGGTAACTAGGGGCTCAGATTACAGTGAATACAGCTTTTGTGTCGTGAATCGTATCAGTTGTGAGATAACCAAATAATAGAAGATACAGAATTCTAAAGAGAAAATTATTGACGCTATAAGTCAAATTAGGTCAATATGGTGAAAATTCACAGATGGTCAGAGGTATTTTAGCCACAGTGTTCTTTCACGGTATGAGATAAAGAGAAACTAGGTTGTGAGATATCACTGATAAATATCTCCAGGGAGAACAGTAAAAAACAGACATAACGTTCACACAATCACAGCCTCAGGATCATCCACAAATGTAATTTATTTGATGTTTACTGTTTTTTTCTAGATAACTAATGACAAATAACACTTGATTGCTGTAGTACAGCTCAATACTTTGCGCTTTGTCTATAGTCAAATTGACTTGAATTAATGTTTAAAGTAAGGGTTTTGTGGCAGTCTCAATTACCTTATCTGATATATTACATTTACTGTGTTTCTCTGTAGAGATGTTTGGAAAGCTTTCAATTGAATGTTTTTCTGTCAGAAAAGGCTAGTTAGTCAAAAGCAAATTATTTTGCCAAAAAATATAAATTTTGGCAAAAATTATTTTTGAAACACTCTCCCACACCTTGACAGGAAGCACTGCAATAATGTTGAAGTGTTTCTACTCACCATTTTCACAACGGGGGTATTTTTATTTTTCATTTCAAAATAACTTCATTTTGAAATTTCTTTTAACTTATATTAAAAAAAATGAAAGAATATCAAAAATGGAATGAAACACTTTGATTTCATCAAAATGAAACCATTCAACCAACCCCAATTTTTTTACCCGAATTTTGTTTCATGGGAAATGTTGAAATTTTTGTTTTCATTTCAAAATGAAAAAATATTCCAAACTCGTGTATTTTTCCATCAGGTATATAATCCATCAGACATGTCCCTCTCCCTCCCCTAGCTTTACCTCTCTCATCTACTAATTTTGGTCATCTATCAAATAAAACAATCAATTTTGTCTGGCAAGGTTTTTTCTTTGTAATCCCTTTAAATTACAGTTTGTGGCACCATTATTCTCTACAAGGTTAGTGATGTTAATGCATAACAGTCCATATTAACTTCAGTTGGGACAATCCCAAATCCTCATAATAAACCACAGAAACTGCCATGCTGGGTCAAACCAATGGTCCATCTAGTTCAGTATCCTGTCTCCGATGGTGGCCAGGACCAGAGCTTCAGGAGAAATGTACAGAATAGGACAATTGGAGTGATCCATTCATGTCTTCCGCTCCTGGCTTCTGCCAATCAGAGATTTAGGGTCACCCCATTTCCATCCTTGACCACCTTGTCTAATAGCCATTGATGGACCTAACTTCAATAAATTGCATCCAGGGCCAATGAGTCTCTGTTAAAGGCAGTTACTAAATTACTACATATTTAATTACATTCATGTGTAATTCCTTCCCAATGTGCAATTTACCTCTTAAATATTGTTTCCAGAGCTATTTTTTTAAATACACTTTTAAACTATACACACCCACCTGTCACTTAAAATTCAGTTATTAGAAACCATAATATTTTACTGTAATAGTTCCTTTTTACACCTTGTACCTTGTGAAAGCTTTTACCTCCCTCCTGGGAATGCATAAGTAAACATCCCTCTTATCACTAAAGTGGCTGATATTTCATCTTTCATAACATAACAGTAAACTCACTACAATTTATAGACCAAATACAATTTATGTTGGATGGCCAGCCATGGACGGTCATACGCATGTATGCCACTGGTTTTGGGTTCACACACAGTCCCACAGCTGCCAACTTTCACACGGTAAATAACCACCCCGACTTTCACACTAAGCCAAAAATCAAGCTAATACCATTTCAAAACAAGGCCAAAACAAGCCAATCTGTAAGACCCCCAAAACTCTATGTGACTAGATCCCCCAGGCGTGCAGTCTGGGACTGTGGTGGGCCTGCTGTGCACCCCTGACTCTCCCCGCCCCTTGCCCCTGCTTGCCCACCCCCTTACCCCTGCGTGCCAGGAGCCGATCAAAATAAATAATTTTTAAAAAAGAAGCAACAAGCTACAAGCCAAACAAGCAACAAGCTACCAGACAAAAACTAACCAACAAGCTACTCACAAGCCGATGAAGCCAAAAACACACAAAAGCACAGTCCCCTTCTCTGCATCTTCAGCCACCTGGTGTAGCCTTCCTGAATCTCCTCTGTGTCTTATTACATGTAATCTCAAAACAGATCTTTTAGTACTCTTATTTCTTTCTCCTGCTTTCATTTTTTAAATGTTAACTTTATATCTCTATTACTACTCTGAAGGTATTTTGTTATACACTTTGTAAGAAAAAGACTATGACAATAAATCGATGTACTACTCTGGATTAGTACTACTCTGCTGCTTTTCTTATTAAAAGTCTAAGTGAGCATCCACATTTAAAGCCAGATGTTTGCCAGATTGAATAAGAGGTTTCTCAATGCTATGATGCATTGGTTCTCACTGCTATGCTATGATTTTCACTGCTGTGATCTTCTTTGCATTTGGTGTGTAATTACTTGCACTCAGAGTCAGCTAACAATGAACCATGTGGCTAAGTACAGTTCATAGAGGATAAGCCATTAAGGTTGTGCTTCATTTTTGAATCCAGATATGAATAGCCTGCATGAATCTGAGTTTTTCAGGACTGGCTGTAGAAATGCATTTTGGAGCATCTTCATAGCTGTAACAATATGAACTGAATACCAAGTAGGAAGACAATTTGTTTGTTCCTTAAACAATATGTGCTCAGCCAAAACGATGACATGTTGAAAGTATTCTGTGCCTTGGGCACTCAAAATAATGTACGGTGTGTGAGAAAGGAGTTCTTCATTTGAGTAAAACCATGTCCCCTTGAACACCAGGAATGTCCCTCCTTTCAGGATGTTTTCTGAATAGCATTGGTCTTATTGATTTTCAGAACCAGTGTTATGTCAAGGTTTCTGTAAAGCGTGACACACTGGCGACTGAAGGAGATATTGAGTAGCTGAGCCAATAAAATCAAGAGCCAGCATGTAGGGCAAAGACAACCCTATGACATGGTAATATACTGCTCTCCTCTGCCTTAAAACTTTGTCATGAGCCTTTATCCCCTCTTCCTGCATGGGTTCTTAAACCTGCCTTCACCAGTATAGGGAGTCAGATCCACACTGAGAAATTACTTAGCTGAGAAGGGGTAGAGAAGAAATCCCCTCATGAACACCTCCCTCAACTCATTGCTCAAATTTCTACTTTGGCTGATTTAGCATGTACTCAAGTTCCTGTCTAAATTTTGGAACAAACCTCCCAGTCTAAATGCAAATATCAACCTCTGTGACAAGTGCTTCCTCTAGCATCAGATTAAGTTTTCCTCACTGCAAGACTGTTCAAAAGCAAAGTAAGGATTTAGTAAGCATAAATCGGTTTTCCCCGATGGTTGTCTTATAGCTGATTTGTAGACTGGAAACCAGATAGAGCTTTCTGTGCAAGTCCATCATTGCTTTCCTCTATTTCCTTTGCTCACTTCATTTCCAAGAAAAGAGAGGTAGTGGCATGACTAAATTCTAGTAATTCCATTGCCAATAAATAGGCAGTGCAGGCCAGTCAGTTCTAATCCTCAAGAAATGAGGCTGAATCCTGTAGCAATAACCATATTGAATAAGCCATCACACACTATCTTTTTGTTTCTACGAGACTGCATTTCATCTTCAAATTAATAAGAATTATGTACAGAAGCTCTTCTTGTCCAAACCAATTTCCTCTTGTAGTTTTCTTTTCTGTTCAAATCCCTAGCCAGCAGTCATGTAGAGATAAAAACTCCTGAAGCTGCTCTGCTTTTTAAATCCAGTGACACAGGCAGCACTTCATGGACAGCCCCGAAAGCACACCAAAAAAGTCACTCGCTGATTGGATTGACACGTCCCATCCCATAAATCGTCACTAAGCACTAATGATCATCTGTAAAGTCATCCGCATATAGGAAAATAGAGCTTTTATTAGGATTTGTGTAAATGCTAAAAATAGTACATACTGGGAAGAAACGTAATAGTTTTTCCTTTTTTAAAAAAAATGTAAGAGTATAGACGTTGCAATATCTGTAACCTATTTTTTGCTTGGACAATTGCAGCCAAATTCACTTTAGCTCTCGTATACAGTTCTGAAATGAACTCTCATAAACCAATTCCAGAGGCGTATATTACTTGTTTGTGCTACAGTGGGTCATGCCAGTCTATGATTGGCCTGAGGTAGAACTAACATTTCCAATTCTGCATGCTGTAATGTTTGCATGCCCGTATAAAATGACATGTTGGTTTTGGTGTAATCTCTATGGACATCAAATGTTATTATAGTGCAGGGAAGATTTCATAAAAAGGTATTGATCCACTCACTGGATGTTGTGTCATGTACTTGGCTCAATGTTGTTATTATAATTTGTAGTGCCTAGGAGCCCCAGGTCATCATTGTGCTAGGTGCTGTACAACAAAAAGATGGTCCATGCTCCAAAAAGACAATAGATGGATGCAGCCAAATGGCAGAGTACAAGAAAACAATGAGACAGTACAAATGGAAATGAATGGCTGAACGTTTTCCTCTAAAGTTCATTGTTATGAAGCAGCATACACATAATATGTGTTTTTGCTGTGATTCACTGCCTAATGGCTTTGAATGCTTCATTGCATCACATGCCATGCAACACCATCTACTTATCTGCAAACTTTGGCTATAAATTTGTGTCTCTTACTATCACTCCTCATTTTGGAACTTGATTCACGTTATCTAAGTTTAATTCTGACAACCCCTGTTTGTTATCCCATCAATGTTCTCCTTATGAAGTCAAAACTTCCACTGGGAGCAATGCGAGGATTATCTGCATTAGGACTGCTGGAATGGATAGCCATAATGTTTACTGTTTTAGTGGGTATGAGTGATGCTCATATGAAGCTGACAAATTATACATCCAAACCCCACAAAATATTTATCAACTTATCCATGTCCTGATGAGAAAACATAGTTTTCTGTGTTATGGGGAATTAAGGGAATTTTGTACAACACGTGCCCTATAGTGAGATGTACATCTGAAAGATACCTATGGACAACAGCAAGCTTGCCAATGGCTTCCACCTGTGCTTCGAGCATTAAACAGGGATATAATACAAATCCCAAAATGTAAGTCTGAGTCAGAAATGGCTGATGCTTTTCTTCAAATCAAGGAAGAGGATATCATTTCTGTAATTTCTCCTGGCTAATTTGTGCTACTACCTCTCTCCTGTCTTGAAAAAGCCTTAGTCAGTGATATGCAGCATGCTACCTTGATGAAAACCATATAAATACCAAGGTAAGTAGATATATCACTAGATAGGAATAATATAGTCATGTCTGTGTTCATTGTCTGATCCCAATGACCTGAGAAGTCATCTCCAATGCAAGTGATATTCTCTGAGAAGTAGGGTAATAGTTCTGGTCTTTGAAGTTGAAAGGAGTCATACTGGATTGTCAGCACAATTCATGGTGCTGAACAGTTCAGCTGGGGCATAATCTAGCAGCTGCTACAGTGGAGGCAAAAGGATTTCCTGGTTTCTACAACAGCCTTGGTGTAGGCTTTCAAGGATTCCTTATGTCTTCTTGAATTTGCCCATGCTTTCTGCTACCAGTAACACTTGATTTTTGTTCCTTTGTGCTGCTTCTGTCACATCATCAAAGAGCCATGGAGATTCATGGAGCAATCAGAAAGGTGTGGATACTTCAATTAAAAATATTAATGGCTAGTGTTAGTGAGCTGTCAGTGAATCATTAAGTGTCCTATTACGTGGCTTTTGGTGAGGTGGAATTACCTAAGGCATATTTTGGAATTTGAATGGCAGTTGAAGAGAGGCCCCCACTCTGCTTCCTACTGAGATGGATAGGAAGAGACAGTGAGGAGTTGTCTGTGTCAGGACCTCAAAGATCCCAGACCTAGGAAGTGCAGCAGTTGAGCTAGTTCCTGTGTGGGTGGTAAAGGGTCCTACTCTGCTTCCTGCTGGAGGAGCGCTGTACTGCTTTATCCTGCTATTCCCTCCCTCCTAACTACAAAGACATCAATCAATCCATGAGGATTACTTTGATACTATAGGTTCAGTATTATTGTATGTTAATGCACTAATGGTACTGTATCACCTTTTCATGTTCTCAGACAGCACTGGGGAGTTAGAGCGACACAGAAATAAATTGGAAGTGAAACTTAAGAGACCAAGCTAAGCAAGAGGCAGAAGAGTCCAGGCAGAAGACAGATGAGACCAGCCACAACCCCAAGAGAGGAAAAGGAAACTACCTGCCTAACATTTAGCAAAAGCTCACTGAAGAGGCAAGGGGTAAGTATACCAGTCTCAACACTGAATGAACTTCTAATACTCAGATAACATAGTGATATGCACCATATAAGAACCTGAACAGAACAGACTTTTGAAGTGTTATCCAACAGAACATCGCAATTTTAAAGTAGTCAGAAGAACACTGGATAAGTGATAAACATCTGAGGCATCACTGTGGCACTTAGCTAGTTTGCATGAGGGACAGTGAGGAGATGCACTTCTCTCAAAGGAAATTACAGGAGGTCATCCTTGTCAAGCACAATGCACAGAGTCTCCTTGTGAGCTCTCCCTCCTTTGCACTGTTGGGATAGGCACAGTCTGGCCTCTGACATTTTTTTTAAATGATTTGTTGATGTAGAGTGTGTCAGAGATGTACACTAATATATTTAGCCTGCTACCAAAACCGTAGCCACTAAAGCCACAAATGAGATTATAACTATATTTACCGAATTAGCATTGCCCTGTCCTTTCACTGTATTTCTGTAAAGGTCTCAAATTTGTGTCTCTCCTCTAGTGTCAATAGATCCATGTTGGCCAAAAAGCAGGATGAGTGTGAGCATGCAGTTCAAGATCATGCCTTTGCTCAAGTGGAGTTGCCCATGGCACTTGGGGAAATCAGGGAATATCCTTATAGTAGGAGGAAGCATATTTCAGTGACCAATCAGATTACAGCTAGGTCCTCCATAGGGCCTTGAAAGAGCATTGTTCAAAATGGAGATCCAGTTGGATGATGTATATCCCGCCACTGGGATTTAGATGCACTCCATAGCATATAAACTCTGTATAGAAGCAGCACATGGATAATGTCTCAAGCAACTGGGCAATCCTCTCTGCAAGTTCACTTCTGGTACATTCTTATAACTCTATGGGAGAGTCAGTGGAGGGTGGTAACAGCCCTATTCCAGCCAGCTCTCATACCAGGCAAAGGGAAGGCACTTTCACAAGAGGTTCATAGCATGACAGGTCTGCTCATTTGTGTAAGATTGATGAAGAATGACAGAACAAGATCAGAATGTTTCCCAGGAAGATCACCAAGGAGCTGGCTGAAATTTATTCTTAAATGCGTGAAGCTTTATAACCACTGAGTCATGCAATCATTAGGCTAAAACGATACAGCTTGCCGGCTCGTGATTGACAAGCACCCTTCTCACAAATGGTGTGTGTAAGCGAACAGAAAATGTCTACACCTAACTGAGCAAGACCATCAGAACACGGAGGGTAGCATATACAATCTCGTAGGCAAAGGGACAGAATAGTCAGCATGAGTAAAATTATGGACCTAGTTCTGGTAACTCTTATTGCAATAAAGTTGAGATCTTAAAATTGATTTCTTTCGGTGTTTAGAATTCCTCCAGACTTTGCCACAAAGTCTGTGTCAAAGTAGAATGCCCACTCCAATTTTTCAGTGTTGAGTCGCTTAAGAATAGGTTTTGAGAAATGAAGAGGGATGTGAACAGCCATCTGTGTCTATTGAAATGGGAAAGTTCCAACATAAAGGGTGTAATGTGCAGTATAGTGATCACTATTTGCCTCCATTGAAACAGATAATGTTTCATAATCATTTTTACACACATCTTGCATGCGCACTCTCACCTTCTTCAGTCATAAGCAAAGGTATGTTCATGGAAAACATGAAAGGAAGGCATAAATGGCAAAGCAAGCAATATCCCCCTTTGCAAGTTCAGGTGAATACAGATGAATCTCTCCTCAGCTTTTAAATCTGATCACAAAAGACCAAGCAATGTATGGCATCCACATGGCAAAATGAAATCACACAAGCTGCATGTTGAGCTCAACCATAAAACTTATATTTATTTTTTTAAAGTTATGCATCGTGTCCAGCTGCCATTTGAATTTCTCAACAGTACCAGGTTTTCCCCTTATACTAGACCAGCAGCACGGTGGCAGAGAATGCACGTATAATTCCTCAGTGGGCTCTGAACCAACTTGGTGAATGAACCATTGAGCCTTTGAACAAAATGAAATTAGATGAAATATGATGGAGTGTCTGGTTAACAAGCAATTTACTCCACTTCACAATACAGAAAAAAAATCTCAATTCAGGAAAAGCGTGATTTTGACACAAGCTGTTTTTTTCATCAGGTGACCCTACCACTTTTGGTTTCAGTAGAATTGCACCCACTACAGGCAGATATAAATGTGGCCCTTTTTATATAGTACTCGCTAAGAAAAGATTAATACACTAAAGAGAATGGATCTGATTCTGTTCTCACACTGTTTCTACAACAATGTAAATGTAGACATTTCAGCGGAATTACACCTGATTTACATTTGTATGAATGAGATCAGTAATTTGAACTATAGACACATTGAAAATTTTCTAAATTAAAAATCTAAGTTCCATATTTTAATACTATAGTCAGGGACTATTCACATCACTCAGATCAAATGTGGGCTTATGTAGTGTAGAGTAGGCAGTCCATTTGTTGACCTATATTTCTTGCATTGGTGTGTGCCATGAAATCCTTTACAATGAAGGCTGATGAAGAATCGTACCCATTAAAAGCATACAAATCTAGCATACCTCCACCTAGTGAAATTTAATGACAACTTGTCTATTGAATTAGCCTGTTCAGTGAATAAATCTGAAATGCACCAGTTATGCAAAGGCAATACATATATGGAAACTTTTTAAAAGACGTACATGCAGAAACATTTTTTTTTGTATTTCTTGTATGAACGAATGAACTAGGTCTGACGTTTTTCACCTTTGCATAGGTTAAGAGGCTATTATTACTATTGATTACATCTATATAAACTTTTAATCACATAAACCGTGTCTGTGACCATGTGGAAAAGGAATATCATGCAAATTAATGTTTTGTGGATAGGAACAATATGGACAAGACCCTCAAATGGTATAAATTGGCATAGCTCCATTGACTTCACTGAAATCAGCATTCATTCATATTTGGTCTTCATCCTGCCTACAGGACTGTGCATAACAGTATATTTCTGGCTAATACAGCTCACATTTCCATCTGTCTAACTGCCTATGTCTCCCTTGGGGAAAAATATAGAGAGTGGGCCAATTTCTTCTCTAAGATACCCTGGTGAAACCCCATTGACTTGGCGAATGTGCTTTGACATAAAAAGGAAACAAAACTCCACGATTTTTGGTGGGTGTTTCCATTGTTTTGGCTCACTCTAAAAATAATAGAACTAGCTAATGTCACAATATTTAGAAGTCATAGCTTTCCAAAGGCAAACAAGGTCACTGCTGGCATCTGAGCTGAGAGCCACGTCAGCACAAAGGAGGTAAAATATATTACCTTTACATTTTTCCAATTATAATTGAAAGCCTTATGCACTGTAAGAGAAAATGTTTGCAGTTCTGACCTCATTGAGTACAGTTACTTATTTGGGTTCCTATTCAGCTATCAGTGAAGTTACTGGCAAACTCCCTCCTCCCACGGACTTCAGTGGGAGCATTTTCTCAGGGTCATTATATTAGCCATTCTTACGCTCTAAGTGCTTGTTTCCCCAGTATAATAGGCAATGCCCCAGTTACTTTAACAATTTGTAGTGTTAAGAATCTATGACAGTTCAGACCTCTAATATAAAGGACATCCTAGAATAAGCTTATTGACTCAGCAGATACATACAGCCTCCTAAGTGTAACACTTCAGTGATGAAAGAAAGTAGCTGCTGTATGTATGCTAATTGCACAGACATGTAAGTATCTTAAATGCAGGGCCTGATTCTTCATTAAATGGCTTGTTGTGTAATCATTTACATCAGTGCAATGTTAGTGAAAAATTGATGCAAAACATTGCCAAGGCAGAATGGTAGCAATTTACATCTATTTTCCATGCATTTTGCACTGGTATAAATGACTATTGAATGTGGAGGGCAATGGAGAACAAGACCCTAGAGGTTGAGTAGAAATAGATTCTCCTTACCTAAGGGGACACTCAAAGTATCAAAAACTACGCATATACTAGACTGCAAAGATCCTTAAAATTACGGCTCCCTTAAGCCTTAAACACTGAGGAGGAAGGATGTTCCAGTGGCATGGGTGCAAACCTAGCACCTCAAAGACACAAGTTCAATTCCTTGCTCTTTCTTGTATGACTAAGTCTCTCTGTGCCCCCGATCCCTATGGAAATAATATTTTTTCTACCTCAGGGGTGCTGTGAGAATAAATACATTGAAGATTGTGAGGTTCTCAGATATTATGGTAATTGGGGCTGTAACAGGGCACACTCCTGTATTCTTCTGCACACACAGACCACTAGGAGACTCTACTTATAAATACCATGTGAAGCTTGTTTACAGCATTCCCCCACCACCACCTTTGCAGCATTGTCCAGCACCATATTTACAACTGCCTCAGTCCCCTAGGTCAAGGATAGGAAAGGTAGGTGATCTATCTTGGAGCTAACTATGGGGTCCCAGGGCTCCCACCCTTTCTTCCTCTGGCACTTCCTTCCTGGGCCTTTTCTACTTTCTGGGCTAATGGGTTAATTAGCTTTCTAGCTCTCTCCAGCCTGATGATGATCTCATCTATTACTAACTGGCATTGCAGTGATGAGAGGGCTGGTTCAGCTTCTGTTGCCCAGCCCTCTATCGCAGGGGCCATACCAGTATCGCTCACAGATTACATTGTACTACTGTTGTACATGTAACTCAGCACATACCATGTTTCTGTTGCTTACTTTGTTATTGTAATTGCCTCTTGAATCTTCCCAAAATGTCAGTACTAAATCAAATAAATGATGGTCTATTCTTAGGAATACAATATATACAGCATTTATTTAAAAGAAAATTTGTTCTTATTGCTAAAAATATAGATTTGTCAAACAGCATGAGGAAAAAAATACTGTACTGCTAAACACCCTGTTAATAAGCCTAGGGAACAGATGAATATCCCATTGTTAGTGCTACTGCTAATGCTAACCTGCTGTGAGTAATGCATATTTGTGATGCCTTTCAAAACACTAACTCTGGAAGTGAGATTGCAGTTTCAATGATCTTCTAATAAATAAAGCTAAATGACAATTTTAAATTTTTCAAAATTTCTACAAACTTTTTGCTCTTTTAAAAATAATTCACAATATTATTTTTGTTTGTTTTTCAGTCAGCTTACTGAGTTTTTGTAACATTTAAAATTTCAATGAAAATGGTCTGATGAGTTCTACTGCAAAGTCTGTGACATAGTTCCTGAAAAGCACTGATTTCTGGAGTTGGGGTTTCAAGGAACGCAGCAACCGGTTTGGGACATGGTAACCACAGAACAGGCCGAATGAAGTGAGTCCCAGACTGAAGTTGGGTCAGCTATTAAAGTCAATGAGAGTGTTATGGTACTTCCCCACACTTCCACAGGGTCTGAGAATCCATTTGAATCCCATGCTGTTATCATAAGCAATTTCTGTTTCCTGTGTTTAAAAGAATTACAATTGCACATTGAAACAAACAAAATGTTCAGCTTCAGACTGTGGGACAAAGCAATGAAATCTGTTTTTTCCGCACTTCACTGTTCAGCTAGTGGGATTTAAGTTAATATGACCTTGCACAAAACTAGGATTTTTTTTAAAGGAGTTCATTATGCTAAAAGTGTCATGGTGTATTCAGGAGTAGAGCTGGCTGGGAATTTTTCAACAAAATATTGTTGATTTTTGGCCAGAAAAAAGCAAATTCCTCAAAACCTTTTGTGGAAATGACAATTTTGATTCCATTTTCATGAGGAAGCTTTCTTAGGCCCCAATGGAATAGTAAGAGAGATCTGCCCCAGAGTAGCCAAAAGTCCAGTGCTAAGGGCAACTCATCTGGGCTGAGTCAGAACAGGGATTTGAACCTAGGTCTCCTATGTCCCAGGTGAGTCCCCTAACGGATTATTCTGGGGTGGAGAGAGCATGTGCTTGGTCTTTCATATAGGTGTATTTTTGTTTTTCACTAAAAGTTTTGCAAGATCTTGTTTGTATTCCTATGTGGAATAAAAACAAATGTCAAAACCTCAACATATTTGGCAAAATGGAGTTCTTGTTTTCTTGCTAGCCATATTCAGCAGTGCTCATACACCAGACAAAATCTGCAAACATAATTTTAAACATTGTCTGGTGGTTTAGTTAACATACTAATTGTGAAGCTGATGCTTCAATAGCATTAACTGGGCCTTTGCTTACAGATAGCTTCCATGTAAGTAATAATTAAGGTAACTGTGATGGCGAAAAAAAAGAAAGAAACAAGAATCCCTTCTGACAAATCAAAAGAGACAAGAACTTCCATACCTTTAATGGATGCCCATGGTCTCTTTTTTGCCCTTGGAAAGAAGGAATGGGTGTGTTTGTTTGTTAATCCTCAGAGGTACAGAACTTGGACCATTGTTTCACTAGTGAGCCAAGCATAAAAGATTTTTCATCTCTAAGAAACAGACCATATTTTACAGCAGAATAAGATACAGAAACCTTGATAGGGAAGTACAGTAACTTGATGTAACGGAGAGAGACAGGGAGAGGTCAGCTAGCATGTCGAACTCAAGCAAACTTCTCTAACACTTGTCAGCACAGGTGCGAGAAAATTGATGTGTTCATTTATACCACATTAACATCTGTTGCCACAGTTCTCGGACAAAAATAAAATCAGCATAAGAAGCTGTGTGATTGTATGTGACAACTTAGAAAATATTTGTCAACTTTAGTCATTGTCCTGTAGAGAGCATGAAATTTACAGAGCAGAAGTTAAAGCATCAAATTGCTGTTGATTCTGCTCTGTGTATTTACTGCAGCAAACAGTGAAACAAAGCATTTGGGCAACAGAACAGCAAAGAAAGAAAATAAAAATAAGAGACAAAGGGTATTTCATCCAAATGGGGCCCTGGTATCTATTTAAATGGCACTATTCACTTTTTGATGTGCATTCTGGTGATCTTCAGAGTCAAAAAGTTATCTCTCTTGTCTGCTTACTTACATTCTTAAGCTCTGGGGTTTATAATTTATGTTTGAGGGCCCATTATGCCCTGGACATGATTCACTTGTTTGCTATTCTTAGAACAAGTCTAGATAAGAGACCCATTAAATGACAAAAAGTTATAGATAACAGGCACTTTCAGCATCAGTGGAATTGAAAGCCATTTAAGACCTGGAATAGATGGCTATTTCATTCCAACAACAGACATGGTGGGGCCCTCACTTTTGGTTTCTGAACCCTTGCCTGATAGACCTTATCAGCGAGAGCCGATAAAAGAGAACAGGGGGGAAAAAGTAAGACAGAACAAACTGACCTTGGCTGAACTCAGCACGTAGGCTTGATAGATCTCTGAACATTGTTCAGAACACTTTACTTTTTCCCACTCTGCCTGCCCCCACAGAACTCTTCGTGCAAAATTGGTGGTCATTCATTTAGAAACATTTCCAGACATTGACTCAGAACTATTGGCATTAAATCTGTCTAAACAAATGAGAGGCTGTGTGAGAGACAAGAGGGTGACTGTTTTTTTATGCTCGAGGATACTTTGTGATATGATAATGAGGCATTCTTTTTGAAACAAGCCAAAGTGTTATGTAGGTATGAGGATTTCACACGCCAGCAACGTTCAAAGAACTGTTTTCAGTATTCTAGGAAATGAAATGATACAACATGGCTTTTTACTCAGTATGCGTTCTCTGCCCCCCACACTCTATACCTCTAATGCAATTTACCAGTGAATTGAGCATAAGATGTAATTTATTCCACCAACCTAATATTTCATGTTAGTCAGTAGGGCAACTGCTTTTATTGCTTAGCTTTATAATGCCATTATAGTTGAACACAGTCCTGCCTCAGCAGTATACTTAAGGGAGAGGGGGGAAGGTGTCTCCCTCTGATATGTGCATGTAGTTCCTATTAATGTTAGGGGCCAAATTCAGCCTCTGTGCAAGATGACTGTAGTCACTGGAGTTACACCAGGTCTAATTGGCCCTCATGCCTAAGCTTTTACCATTAGACCCTTATAGGCATTGTGTGTCCTGTGGCACATACATTTACTTAACCGCAGCTTAATCCTAAGATTTGTTGAACACCCACCACTGATTTCAGTGAGAGATATGGGTAGTTAGCACTACACAGGCTGAGGGCCTCAGAATTTAGGGTGCAGATTCAGGGCCGCCCACAGGGAGGGTAGGGGGGCAATTTGCCCCAGGCCCCGCAGGGGCCCCCACGAGAGTTTTTCGGGGCCCCTGGAGCAGGGTCCTTCACTTGCTCCGGGGACCCCGGAAAACTCTTGCGGGGCCTGGGCCCCCAGAGCTTCTTCCGCTCCGGGTCTTCGGTGGCAATTTGGGGGTGAGGGGTTCTTCTGCCCTGGAGCGGAAGGACCCCCTGCCACCAAATTACCGCCAAAGTGGGGGTCCCCCACCGCTGAAGATCCCAGGCCCCTTGAATCCTCTGGGCGGCCCTGTGCAGTTTTTGCCTGTTGCACTGTTGATTGGCATTGTGTGCAGGAGCGGCGCCAGGGTTTCTGGCGCCCTAGGCAGAATTCGGGGGGAGGGCATTTTGCGCACTCCCCGTGGGGCGCATGGGAGCTTCCGGTTCTGCTCCCGTTGCGCCGCCGAAGAAGGACCCTCCGCCGAAATGCCGCAGGCGACAGCGACAGTCATTGCCGAAACGTCAGCGGTAGCTCAATTGTCTGCCGCTGTTTTCCGCGGCACGTTGGCGGAGGGTCCTTCTTCAGTGGCACGACGGGAGCGGAACCCAAAGCTCCCGCGCGCCCTGTGGGGAGCACGCAAAATGCCGCCCCCCGAATCCTGCTGCCATAGGCGATCACCTAGGGTCACCTAATGGAAGCACTGGCCCTGATTGTATGGGTATAACCAAGAGCCATATTTGGCTCCACATCCTCTCTGTAAAATGGATTTTGTGCAGGAAGATTAAAGGGAAGTTTACATATAATAGGGGGGACATCCAGCACGATAGCCTGCTGTCATCATGGGGGAGACAAAGGCATTTTGTATTATAGAGAATTTTATGAAATTGACATTCATAAAATCAGAGTTTACCTGTATAGAAACTGGCTTTTCTAGAAGTATTTTTCCTCTCTCTCTCCCACACACAGGCTCAGGAGAGGAACTCGATTTTTATAATTTTCCCTTTAGCTACCACTTACAAATTTGCTCAAACTTCTCTCCACAACCACCTCTGCCTGTATATAGACAGCCTGCATCTTTTTCTGATCTCTCATGTGCTATGACATTTTACATTTTTTGGTAAAGGTAATACATTTTGTAAATTACTAAAATATTGAGGCTCAGAACGTGACTTTGGCACACCGTTGATATTCAAGAAGGATGGAAAGTTTCTGCGCCAGCCATGCTCTAGTCATTTTTTTAATCATTACTGCAGCCCTATCTCCCTTTGTGTGTGTGATGGTTTACTTTGTAAAAGCTATCTATAGTACATGGAAATGGGATGAAAAATAACAGTGGTCTAGTTATGAATTTCCCATGGATCTGAACTATCTTCCAAAGCAGTTTTGAATACAAATTTTAAGAGGATACTTTGAGGTAATCTCTTAAAGAATGCACAACACTAAAGCACCTATAAAGTATTGCATGCAGAAGGTCACTTTATACAGTCATGTGGCCCATCATAAGCAAGGGACTATGACCTAGGAGTTGAACATGAGAAGCCAGATTTTCAAAGGAGCTCAGCTTCCATTTAGGCACCTCAATGAAGAAGTCAGACTTTCAAATATGCTCAGCACCCAACCACTCTTACTGAATATAATAGTATAATAGGTGCTGAGCAGTTTTGAAAATCTAGGCACTCTTTTAGCTGTTTAAATGGGAGCAGGTTAAAACCCAGTTTGAGTTTCCGATCCCAGATTGAGTTTGCAGGGCTGGTAGTCAGAAAAAAAAATATCTTTCCAGCTGTAAGATGAGCACATACAAAATGGAATAAAAGAGACAATAAACATGAACTCTACAATGCCTTTTCACAGGATCATTTAATACTTTGAAAACAGCTTCTTATTGTGATGCTGTGCAAAAAAGCCACCCAACAGGGAGGAAAAAATGTAGTTACAAACAAGCTGAGAGAGAAAGGAAGAATGAAAGAAAAGGGCGTGGGGAAAAAAAACAGTGAGAGGAGCTGGAGTGCTATGGAGAACAAAAGAAGTGGGGAAAGGCACTAGAAAGAAATAGGCAAAGAAGAGTTAAAATATGAGGAGAGAGTAAGGGAAGAAAATGAGAGAAAAAATAAAAGAGGAAATGAGAATGCACAAAGAAGAAAAGAAGGGGAGAAAAAGAAAAACAATGATGGGAACGGGACAAAGAAAAGCAAAGACAGAAACAGAAAAAAATAATTGAAAGTAGTAGCAATGGGCAAGACCTTCCTACATGCTTTCTTACTCCCTGTGTGGGTCACCTGCAGTGCACAGAAGGGAGAGTTCTGCACAAGTAGCAGGGAGCGGGTATGCAGGGAGTTTTGATCCCTACCCCCCAACCCAGCACCTCTCGAGCTCATAAACCTGGCTGAGCCAGGGTGGAGGGGAAAGTAATCTGTTGCAGATAAAGGGGACAGTAAGTGGGGAAGCAGGGGCTGAAGTGGGATTTAGAGTCCCCGGCCTGCTCCTGGGGCAGCATGACCATGCACCACCCCTTACTCAGTGCTAGCGACAAAGCCACAATCTAGCCTTACCGAAACAAATAAAGAATAGAAAGTGGGAAAATAAATTAAATACAGAATATAAAAAAGGGCAATTAAAATTGCAAGAAAAAAAAATCAGGAACGCTAATCCTTATTTACAGATGTGCAACTGAAACTGAAAATGCAGAAACCTCAGATGGGAGAACAACTTGTTATGTTTTCCTTTTAAAGAGATAAATTTTTGTGAATTTATGCTCCTCGTAGGTGCTGAACTGACAGCCTTGAAAAATTACATTGTCTCTTCCCCCCCACCACCCCATTTATTGCGTTTTTTTATTTTTTTGAAAAAGAGTTTGTGTGTGAGGTTTATATATATAAACTGAACAGCAAAACTTCAAACAGCCTCTGAAATCAGCAAAGTAGTATGTTGCCATTTTCTCTGATTTCTCTCATTTCTAACTTTAGCAGATCTTAACAAGGGTCATTTAAACACACACAGATCACCCAAGCCTGGCATAGCTGTCAAACTATCTTGATCCCCTTCACCTCCCCAGAGTACATTAGTTTTAAAGAAGTACCCTTAATTTAATCCTTCAATTATATATTATAAATTGCTTTGCAGACATCTGAATAATTAGTATCTTTTGGATTTGCCTTTCGGAACAGGAATTACCATGCCAATCTCTGAAGCCTAGGAAGGAGGCTGGACTTTAGAGCGCAAGCTCCAGCCCAAACTGCAACGTCTACGCAGCTGTTTTAAGTGCCATAGCACAAGACCCAAAAGCCTGAGTCTGTGGACCTGCGCTCTGAGACTCATAGCCGCTTGTTGTGTAAGATATACTCTGCCTCTTGAAGGCATTGACATACTTCATTTTGCATAATGTCTCAACTGATATTCAAGCCAAGGATAAAAAAAAGATTGATGTGAAAAGACATTTCTCTGGTTGTTTCTAAATGAAATGGTCCCCTGTATTCAAACATTTTAATTTATCTTGCAGTCTCTGGTTCTTTGTTTTATCTCCACAACCTCTGGGGTCTGCTGTCTTCCTGTGACTCTGGTGCATTATCGGGTGTCTGTTCCCATGATCACTGCACCGGTTAGGGCTTCTGCTCATGGGTATGGACCATTCTTCCAGCCTGGCTGAAATTGTGCAGCTGGCTTGCCTTCTGCTCCAACCTCCCAGCCCTGGATTCAGGCTATTTTAGAAGCTAATCCTTCAAGCAGTAGCAACAGCAACATGAGCCCTTCTGCCTAAGATGTGTAGCCTTTCCCCAGCACCTCCACTGCCCAAGTCAAGAGGTCCAGCACCCTCCACAACCAATCCCCTGTGCCCATTTTGGGATGAGCTCCCACTCTTGAGTAGCACTCCTCTCCACCAGTGGGAAGTGGGCCTGCAGCAGGAAGTCAGGGATGGAATTTCCTTCCAATTCTCTATCCAACAAGGACTCTGGGACTAAAAGAGCCAGCTCCCCTTTCTGCCCACCAACTACTGTGTAATCAGTCAAGGCTCATTGAAGGTAGAGATGCTTCTTTTATACTGTGGCCATATGCAGTGGGGATTCTATATTTGGAATAAGCAAGGACACGCACACACTTACTTGCACTGACAGGCAAACAAATAGGTTCTAGCGCAAACACAAGATCTCGGCTTTCTGCAGGAATTTCTGGGTGAAATTATAATCATAATGGCCCCTTCGGGCCTTAAAAATCTATGAATCTATGTTTCACAGTTTCAGGGGAACTTTGCCTGCATACCCTCCTCCATGAATGCCTAGTCTGGTCTCAGGTCTAGAGCCATCACCTCTTTCTGGGTTGGGATTCTTGGCCCCCTCCCTTCTGACTGGGGGGTTTAAAGGCTGCACAGGGCCCTTCCTTCCATGGTGATATCCCTAGTAAATTCAGTCTGCCAGCAGCTGATGCCTGTTCTTTGCTTTCTCGCCACAGGCTATGAGCTGGGTATAGCTAACAGTTGCAAGTTACCACACAACTCTTCCTAACCAAGTACATTCATTCTTAAGATAAAAGCATTATGGAGAAAACATCATAAGGACAATAAACAGATTTAAACACACACTAAATCTACCAGGAGTCATCCATCAGTCTTATGGGGCCCTAGTAGGCTAAAGTCTTTCCAACCCTTCTGTAATCGTTGCCCCTCCACTCCCTTTGACGGAGTCCTGTCCAGTTGCTGGATCATAGAGAAGGCCCTGAGTCAGTTTAAACCCAGACTTCTCATATCAAAAGCCCATTTTTTGTCTGCTGGTTTCAGGAAAACCCAGTTAGAATGAGTATACATGAGCATCCCCAGGGGAGTGTTGCCTCTCTGGAGGTGTTTAGAACCTGAGTGATTCGTTTTCATCCCCCTCTCCCTCCCCCCACCCCGCATACATCTAGTCCTTCCCAGAAGACAGGGTCTGTAAGATTGCAGTGGCTGGTCCAGAAATTAGGCTGGAATAGCCACTTCACAACATCTCTGCTGCAATTTCACAGCCTAGAGCAGTGGTTCCCAAACAGGGGGTCGGGTTCACAAAATGTTACAGGGGGTTCTCGGAAAAAAATTCCCTAATGGCAGACAGAACTGTCCATAGGGTCCCCGAGCAGCACAGGCCAGCAGCCTGGAGCCTTGGGGACTTCCAAGATCTAAGCAGACCAAAGCAAGCATATCTATCACACTGAGGAGATTTAAACTTCAAGACTCCTTTTACGAAATAGAAAGGGAGGTGGATATTTTTTGCTGTTTTTAAAATTAAATAGGCTGCTACTGTTGTTTTTAAATTATTATGAAGAACAAGTTTAAGCTTTGTTGTAACGTGCGTTGTTTGCCTGGACTGCTCAAGACCTGAATGCTTGTGTAGGAGGAACTCTTTCAGTTGGCTTCTTAAATACCTCATGCTGTTTCATATCAGATACTCCTTGATGAAACATAGGAGCCAGAGGCGCCAGTATGGGGGGAAGGGGGGGGCGACAAAGGTCATGTGGTGCCCCCACATCAGCGTGCCGCCCCATGGGTCCCTGCCCTTTTTTTCCAGTGGCCCCTGTGGGTCCCCCCACTTTTCTGGCTTTGCCCCCGCACCCCTTTTTTCTACTGGCACCTCTGATAGGAGCCTTGTTTTATAACAGGTTTAATCAAAAGTGATACAAGCTACAAAAGTGAGATCTTAACACCCTTATTAATAGTGTGTAATAAGCATGTCATAAAAACAAATGTTATATTTCCAAGATCAATGCTTTTATAATTTATGCTGAGGTAAGGGAGAAAATCCCTGGACATATTCATTTTTAGGAGGGGGTTCACAAGATTTGACATTTTAGTGAAAGGGGTTTGTGGGTTGTTAAAGTTTGGGAACCACTAGCCTAGAGGAAGTATTGCTCTATCCTTTCCCCTATGCAATCTCACACTGCCCAGCCAAATTACTGGGCATTAGAGGGTCAATTTCTCCTTTAAGGATTTCAGTGGGATTAAATTGTATATAGTTCTTGTTGGACCCCTCTGCTCAGAGGTGAATTTCAATCATAGTGCATACTACAGACCCATGCGGTACAAGTTCTCACTGGCATCTTTGCAACACTGTAAAACTTAGTGTTACTGTAAGATTTTAAGACTTGCTAATACACTGAGAACTCTGGAAATCATCAGCAGCACCAGTTCCTTACACTTTCCAAAGTGAGAAGAAATGTTTACATACTGCCAACTCTAGTTATAGCTATGACCCATGTGCAAGCTGAAAAATTAACAACTGATCAGACTAGCAACATAGAGTAGAAACAGCTTCAGGGTTCAAAGTGAAAAACAAAGTATGTATGAAAAACACTTTAGTAATAGATGATGAAGATCCCACGTGAAATGGGGCCATTTCAGCACCTGTGTAATTTATATCCAGCCCCCATTTCAGAAGGTTCCCAGTGGTATAACACCCCACTATACACTAAAATAGTGGGATGACACCCCATAGGTTAATCCTCAGGATATTTATCTGTTTATAAGGGCAAGGTATTTCATGGTACTGCATCGAGAGAGAATTTTACCCTGTGTTAAGATTACCTGAAGTGCTTTTATTTCTTTTGTAAACAATCATTTTGCTGATCCCCTTTAAGCCAGGCATCAAAGTATGAACAGGGGAGCAAATTTGCCACTACCATCAACTAAAGCAGAAAGCGCATTCATATGTCAATTGTATAACTATGTGGGCAGATTTCCAAAATTAGGCACATGCAAATCAACTTGCACTTACCTAATTTATGAAAGCTAATACCCAAGTCTCCACCTGTAAATCAGTTATCAGCACATGCAAGTAGCCAGTTAGGCACATTTGGTATTTGCATGCATAGTTTAGGAGCATATAATGAATGTACACAATTGCATATGTTCGCTTTGAAAATATGGACCAAGCGTCATAGAAAATTTGGTGCATGTAGCTATGATTCATTTTGCTGTAATAAATCTGCCCACCCATCTGCTAAAGGACTGTCTGCCTGCCAGTCTGTGAGACAGTCCAAAATTGAAGATCTTACAGAGTAAGCTACTTAGGGTTAGGGTTGGAGATTTTATTTTGTTTTGTTGTTTGTATTCTTTAATCTAAAATAAAAAGTAATCTAGACTGAAATGTACATGTTTTTCTCTTTGTGAATGGAAAACAGATGAGAAAACCTAGCAAGGTTGTATGACATATTACTGTATTTTATTTATTAAAAATGCTATGAAGCAAAGAATAGGAAAAAAGAAGGTTTTAGTATCATTTTTCCCTGAAGAAAGAAAAAAAAATGGATTAAAAAAACCCTACAGCTATGAATTACACTTGAAATACTTGTGCCCATGATTGCTGGGGGAAGCAGGGCATGTGTTATCCCACTTGGGCAATGTATTTTTTCTTTGTTATTATGCCATTATTGTGGGTTGAAGAGACCAGAAGATACCATGGGAGGACCACTGACAGTGGGAAAAGGGAAAATAGAAACACTGTTGATCTAGCTAGGCAAGCAGAAAACATGGGCCCATGTGGCTGACAGAAAGAGAGGGCAATAGGTTCAGAATGGATGTGCTTTCATCATTGTAAACTCTTTGAGGAAGAGACCGCCTTATCCTTTGTTTAATCTCAGCGCTTCTGGGTGATACTGTATTGCAGCATTTCTCAGCCTTTGCAGATTGGTGACTCCTTATTCAAAGTAAATAACGTTCATGATCCCTTTACCTATACTAGAAATGCAAGAGTAAAATACGGATCAGTGATAACAATGCTAAGCCTATATAATTTATTTGTGAGTGTGTTTCAAGAGACTATTTGACCTTAAAGGGTAAAGATGTGCAGGGCATGTAGGAGGGAGATTTTCTTTGCTTTGGTTGTAATAAAATTGTCAATTCCTGATGATCTCCCTGATTCTTTTGTCAGCACTCAACCGCAGGGGTCATGACCCATCAGTTGAAAACATCGCTGTAGCATAAATGTTAAATAAATAGTAATAATAAGGGTATATTTTCTGTTGACCTGTGTATTTTTAATGCTTCAAGCAATGCACTGTTTAATAAAGAAAACTCTTTTTTCACTTAACCTCACTGATTGTTTTGATATATGCAGAATGGTACTGATGCAATCCAAATGAATATGTATATTCTTGAACATGTTAAAATGTGCTTTTCTCATTCAAGATCACCATTAGGGTGCTTATAACAACTCTTGCCAGAAGAGCAATGATATATATAAGATTGCCAGGGCATGGTATTCTTATTTTAGATCATTGCAAATCAAATTAAATATGCCATAGTAAATGCCTGTTTTTTCCTTCATGCATATCTTAACAGTAACTTCTGAGAGAAATGGTTGACAAATAGGAGATAGAATAAACAGGGAAGAGAAGAGAACTGATTTGGATAAAATAAAATCCTTCCCTTCCTGTTACAAATCTTTTCTTCAAATTCAGTTGAACCCCAGCAAACACTTTGGCCTTGAAAAATAAGCTAATAGATCACAAATCTGCATCTGGCTGTTTTCCTAAAGGGGATGAAATCAGATGACCCAGTGGTTCTTTTACATATACCTGAGGAAGTAAGGGTGCCAGGTACTAAATGGTTGTCCTGTATCACAGTCATCTGTATCAGTGAAAAATCGGTTGCAGGCATGACTGCTGGAACTGTGTTGCTGAGAGCTGCGTTGCTGCCTGTTCATAATAGAATTCTAACGCTGTCTGGTCAGCTTTGGTGCTCGATACAAAAGATTTAAAACTGGTATGTGCTATACCCAGATTATTCATTTGCCCTTTTAACAAGGAGAAAGAGCTTTGCTAAAGTCAAAAAGAAGATTTGAGAATTAGGTTTCACTCCTGTGATCCTATATATTTCACAACTGTAGGCAGTGGTTGATAGGTGAGTATGTTATGTAGCAAGCACAGAACCCATTACACATGGGCAGACCTGCAGACAGTTTTATATATATTAAGAATATAAATATAATATGTGCTAATATAAATATTTTTGGGGCAGATTCTCTTCTGCATCAAAATCCACTCAATGTAGAAGAGCTTAGGTATGATAGGGGACCATAAGCTGGTTACAAAACCCCAGTAATGTGGGTTGATGTATGCCTGTCCCAGCATAAATTAGAGCAGTCTTGGGGCTTCAATAATTTATGCCAGCTGACTATGAATTGCAAACAAACAAACAAACAAAAAACATTAATGTGAATGTTCATAGAAAGCAAATATAAATGGTTGCGAGGAATGATATGCCAATTCACTGTTTTTATTTGAACAAATGTTTGTGAATATTTTTTGAAAGAATTCACTAAAATGTATTTTGGAATTAAATGGTATTCAGATAAAATAACAGGTTTCAAAAGTCATCATTTTGGAAGACCCATAGGCCTACAGCCTGAGATGTAGACATTAGATATTAGACATTAGATATGGACAGGTACCTCTTCTTAGCACAACTATTTGACAAAAAGTGAATTTGTAATTGGTGCTGTTTACTGCATTCATTACAATTTTTGTCATGAGACTGAGGTATAACTTTTTCTGCTTCATCTGTTCTGTGAAAGGTAATATAAATGGTACTACTCTGACCTTTTTAGCATTCTGTAATTTGATTCGCTTGCCATTCCTATCCTCTCGTGTTTACAACCTCAGCAACCTGTGACTGGAATGGACAGTCAGTCAAAACACCAAATACTGAAAAGGTCAGAGCAATAAAATTTGCCACGTATTCTTTTCAGGACACAACGAGTATTTAAGTCTTGATACCTGATTCTGGAGACAAATTGTCATGAGGCAAGGAAAAAGAGACAACCTTGTTGTCTTCTCAGGACAACAGTTATGACAGGAAAAAAACAACAACAATGGAAAACGAATGTACACTTATATATGAGTTATCTTCATAAGAGAATATATGTGATGTAGTTGTGAACAAAAACCAAACCAAGGCACATAGCACTCTTTTAATTTCATTCTATTTAAAATTGTAATAAATTCAATAAAGCGTGTTTTCAAAGTCTCCTGGCCTTTCAATTATTTTTCTTCTTCACTTCAGTTGAGTGGATGAGTAAATGAGGTGGGAGCTGTGCAGTTTATTAAACCAAGTTTGTTGGGATGGAAAATCATTATGCTGTTAATACAAAATATTTGCATTGGACAGATCATTCATAATAAGGGTTTACATATTTGTCAAGCCGTGCAGCATATTTCATAAAATAATCTGTTATTTACATTTTGTGTTTGTGTACACACATCTACTGCGCTGAGATAAAACAGTGCTTGCTGCATTTTGCCTGGCATTTTTTAGTATGAGCATCAAATAGTCTCTTTCCTATAGTACGTACAAAAAAGGAGAATCCATCTATTAAGTTAGATCTAGGAATAGTCTTTTTCAAATCTCTCAAGAGGATATCAGGACATCCTCTTTAATTGCATGCATCTCTTATTCTTTAGAGACTGCAAGTATTGTGATGGTAGAATGTCTCTGGGGAGGGTAAGGGTCCACTAGGCTATTCAAGTCAATGGGAATCCTTCCACTACCTTTACATGAGCTTGACTGAGGCTCTTATAGTGACCGGTGTTGCTTTCATTCACCAAGAATGCTAGGGATGTTATTGTTAGCTATAGCAAATTTACTATAATATATTTGACAGGACATATGTGATCCATTACTCGTACTCCAAAATCCAAAAGTTGGCAGTCTACTAACACAGTTAGCAAATTCTCAGCAATACAGATTTTCTCCTTATATTTTGGGTTTATCCTAAATTGTTTACTGATTAGCTCAAAAACATACATCACACGTGTGAAATTATACGGCGTCCACTCCCTTCAAGTATTATAATTTGTTTAGTGAACATGATGGGTTACATAAAAATACAAGTACACACAAACCAGCTCTTGAGCTCTTCGTAACAACACAAGCTGGTCCAATAAAAGACATTACCTCACACACTTTGTCTCTGTAATATCCTGGGACCAACATGGCTACAGAAACTGCAGAAAACGAATATGACATATATTTGAACAAGATGAGTCACCTATATGTATTTACTGCCCAATTCTGTCACTCTTACTCGCTGGTAACAGTGTGGGCCTACTTGTGGACTAAGGGACTACTCAATGTGAAGGGAGAATAATCTGGGCAGAAATCCTGGGGTGAAGTCAATGGAGTCAGGGTCCTTATTTATTCTGGTTGATTAAATGCACCCAACAGTACTCTGGATGCACACAGAAACTTTGTAACTGCAAATGCTAATTAGACCATATGTCCAAAATTAAAAGCTTCCCAGAGTCTCTTCTGACAAAGCTTCACACATGCTGTTTTTCTTCAGCTAAATTTCTTTCACCATTCTATATATTTATTTACGCATCCCCAGAAAAGGCCTGGAAGAACAAATAGGTTTTACAAGCTTTGATCTGAAGGTCCACAAATTAGGGCATAGTCCCCACAGTCAAGGACTCATAATTGAAAATGACTTGCCTCCAGCCCTACTCAAGCAGTGAGCTGGGCATTAGATTTGGACTTTAGTGCATATGCTTAATAATAAACCTACACATCACCGCATATTGCACTGCAAAATAATTATGCATGAAGAGAAGCTTACTCACCCTTGTAGTAATTGAGGTTCTTTGAGATGGTTGTCCCTGCAGGTGTTCTGCTTCAGGTGAATCTGTGCCCCTGGGATTGTAATCAGAGAATTCCAGTTGCAGTGCCTGGTTGGGTCACAGATTCACTGTCCCTGTCTCATGCCACGTCTGGCAGTTACATAGCGCTGTGTGAACAAACCCCCCATCAGCTCCCTCTCTACCACAGAGGGTCTGGTGCAAAAAATCTGAAGTAGAGGGTAGTGGAGCACCCAGAGGGACAATCATTTTGAAGCACCCCAGTTACTGCATAGGGTGAGTAACCTTTTCTTTTTCTTTGAGTTGTCCCTGTGGCGCTCCAGTTTAGGTGAATGTACAGCAGTGCCCCTCCGTGGAAGGGAGGGGCTTCAGAGTTCTAGTTGTGGGGGATGATAAAACCATAAGTCCAAACAGAGCATCTGATTACAAGTGCTGCTCTATGGCGTAATGCTGTGTGAACATAGGGGTTGATGCTCAGGTGGCTGCTTTGCAGATGTACATCATGGGCATGTTGCTGAGGAAGGCTATCGAGGCAGAGTGCTCTTGTGGAGTATGTGCAAGTCCCTGGTGGGGGCTGTAGCTGTTGATGGTGATAACATAGGTCAATGCAGCTGGAGAGCCATTTGGACAGCCTTTGTTTGGATATGGTGTCCCCCTTAGATGATTTTATGATGGAAAGAAATAACGTTGGGACTTTGTCTTCTCAATGTAAAATGCTAGTGCCCTTTGGACAACCAGGGTGTGAAGCATTTTTTTCTGGTTTATTTTCATGGGGTTTGTGGTAGAACAATGGGAGATGGATGGGCTGAATGAGGAAACTACTTTAGGTACCCTGGTGTTTATTATAGAACCCACTTACGGTTCTGGAAAAAAATGTATGCTCAGTGCATCTGCAGTGGTGTTTTGCCATCTTGGTAGGTAAGAGGCTGAGTTGTCAATGTTGTGGCAGATGCACCAATTCCATAATTGCACCACTTCTATACAAAAGGAGTGTGACCATGCCCCTCCTTGACAATTTATATAAAACATACAAGCCACATTGTCCATCAGCACCTTATGGTCTTGTTCCTGATCATGGGTAGGAAGTGTGAGCGTGCTCGTAGCTCCAGTAGCTTTATGTGTAATGTTGATTCCAGCAGCCTTGCAGATGCACCCCTCCCCAAACTAGCAGAGAAGCATCCATTGTGAGTATCATCAATGGAGAGGTCTGTGCGAAGGGAACTCCTGTGCAAATGTTGTGTTGCTGAGTACAACAGTATAGAGAATTTTTTACTTTGCTTGGCATCATAAGGTGCTTGCTTATACCGTGTCTGTGTGGTATGTACACTGTCCTGAACCAGCCTTGCAGGCATCTCACGTGTAGTCTGGCATGCTTGACAACAAATGTCATTGCTAACATATGGCCTAACAGTTGGAGGCAGGTCCTGGCCGATGTCTGTGAGTTGGCTTGCATTATAGCAATTAGATTGACTGGAGTAGTAAATCTATGAGCAAGTAGAAAGGCTGTAGCTTCCAGAGAGTCTAGGTAGGCGCCGATGAACTCCAGTCTCTGCACAGGTGTGAACATTGATTTTTGTTCATTTATTTGTAGACCCATATATGTGAAGAGAGCTACTGTCTTTGGGGAGGCTTCTAGTGCCTCTTCTTGAGTCAAGGCTTTAAGTAAGCAGTCATCCAAATAGGGGAATATTATGACCCCTTGCCTGCAGAGGTAAGCTGCTACCACCACAAGGACTTTAAAGAATACCCATGGAGCCGCAGACAAACCAAAAGGGAGAACTTGGTATTGGAAATGATCTGTTCCCCGAACAAATCTAAGAAACCTCCTTTGTGAAGGATGAATCATTATAATGAAATATGTATCCTGGAGGTTGAGGGCTGTGAACCATTCCCCTCATTTTAGTGCTGGAATTATCATTGCTAGCATGACAATCCTGAATTGTTGGGTCTTCATCTGTGTCTGGTAAGGGGGTCATGGTCTTTCCACTAAGATTCATGCATTTATCACCTCTATACTGGGCTACTGAAATGTGCTGTTCATGGAGCTACACCTTCAATCCATTCAGAAGCTGATGCTAGTGCAAAATACCTCACTTTGCTTGATATGTGGAGTGTTTGCCATCAGCACATTAGACATGCTATTCATTTTTGGGTAGACTTTTAATATATATAGCCATAAGTGTCCTGGGAGCTTCCTACTTGAGAGACTGCCTCTCACCCTATGCTGTAGCCATATTGTCCCAGTTGATATTAGCAGAGGTTCTCAAGCTGGATCCCCTGGTTATAAAAGTGTGGGGCACCTGGCAAACTAGTCTTTGTAAAGGGCTTCTTTCTGTTTGATTGTTCTGGAAAAAAGTTTGAGTGTATTGACCTCCGAGGCAGGCATCTGTTTGAGTATTGTCTCCTGAAGATAAAAATTCTGATTAATTGCAAAGTCTAGTGCGAGGAGTAGGGTTTTTAAATCATATTGTGTCAGTTAGGGAGTTGGTCATTGAAAAAATCCCATCGACTTCAGTGGGAGCTGGATGAGACCTTTGATGAGGTGTGGTAGGTTTTGGGGAAAGGAGAAGTGCTGCTATTCTGTAGAGTTAGTCCAAATGTTTTTGCCAGAACTGTGTTCCATGGGAAAATGCAGGTTTGCCAGAAATGAAACATTTCATAGGACTTTGTCAATTTTGGTGGGAAAGTCTAAACAAATGGTTTTGTTTCTGTAATATCAAAAATATTTTGCTTTAGTAATGCCCAAACACTTTGTTTTGATAAAGTAAAACTGTTTTGTTTAGACTTTATCAATTCAATGTGTTTTGTTTTGACTTTCATATTACTTTAAAATATTAATTGTAATATAATATCTGATGTATATGTAATATATATTATAGTTAATTTTTTATATTATATTCTGATTACTATATTTTGAGATCTAAACAAAACATTTTTACCCCATGGATTTTTCCAAATTTACATTTTTTGGAATTTCTGGTTCACAAGAAGTTTTGACTTTTCATTCCAATGCAGAATGACAAAGTTTGAAATGTTGATATTTCCTGGGTGACAGCAATTCAATTTTCCCACCAATTTTACTACTTTGGATCAGATACATTTCTTAATTTTCATGGTATTGTGTTTTTAAATATATGTCTAGGACACCAGGGATGTTTGGTGTGGAGGGGGTTTTGTTCTTGTTCTCTTTAAGACTGAAATTGACAGAAAGAAACAAACAAACCTGACTGTCAAAAAGAAAGTCTGATGGTAGATAACCATGTATACAACCAGACAATTTTGATTTTACACTCTTTTGTGTTGACAACATTGTCTTCCTTCCTATGCTGTCATCGATTCACAAAAATCCTTTTCCCCAAGCCATCAAGTGGATCTGGACTCACAAACGCATTTAGCAAATGATATTTGAGCTCCCAAAAATAAATGCCAAATCAGCATTGCTGTTCTAATTTGTTGTCAGTGTCTCAGTATACACAAGATTTATATTAATTTACCTGCTTTTTCATCAGCTAATTCTCAGTGTCCAGGGGTGGAAAGAACCTGCAGAGCAATTTCAGAAGTATTTGGGTGGAAGTGATTGAAAACTCTAAACTCTAAAATAAAATTTGACACTTTCCTTTTCCCTAGAGTATTGGAAAGCGGTGAAGTAACCAAAGAGGATTGGGAGCTCCTGAGATACACCAATAAAATACATGCATCTGTAAAATCTGCCCTGGAAGTAATATTAAATTTCTGGGAGGCCTATTTTTCCTTAATCCTTTTAATTCTTTTCAGTTCATCGGAGTTTGAAGGGGATGAGTATTATGACAACTATAACTACTGCTAATAATTTACATTTAAAAAATACTACAGCTTCCATCCACAAATCTCAAAGTGCTGACTACAAATATAGGCCCAATCGCAATAGGTCCAATCTCAAGCCTCATTAAATCAATGGAAAGGCTCCCATTTACTTCCTTGGACTGTGGCTGTGCCCCTAAATGAGGTAGGTAAATGTGTTATCCCCATTTTACAATTAATGGAACTGAGACACAGAGAGGGTAGAAACAACATTTTCCAAAATGGGTACCTGTAGTCACCAAAATGCATATTTATGCACCTATATTGGGAATTGGGCTTGCATTCCTAACTACAGCACTTAATCATGAACTATCTGCCTAATGTGACATGTCCAAAGTGACACGAAAACACAACTGAAAAACCTTGACATATACAGGATGTTGTTACTTATCCATATGTAGCACGATTGTTGTTCTCATTCCAGTCCCTGTACAGAACTTCCATTGAAGTTCATGGCAAATGGATAAGCCAAGCAACTGCAGCAGGAAGCTGTACATTAGCAATGGCCCTAAGAGACCATTATTAGGATTGTTATTTCATCCTGATTTTTTTTTAGCAGTTTATATCTAAAAGTTAAAAAACAGAAATGCATTATATAAGTTTTATTTACAGAAAGAATTGATTAGCACTGACAATGTGAAAGTGCTCGTCCTTTACTCCACAAATGCTCCTGTTCTAGCAAAATGTCAATTATAATTGATTGTCTGGCAAGTGTATCCCACTGCCATTAAAACAGAGAAAGCTACATGTTTTTGCCTCAAGCTAAGAAAGCTGACATTTTGACAATTCTTTATATATTTGACCAGAGCAAAATTTGTAGGGTATTTTTTTTACACTTAAGTGTTGTATTTTATTCCCGCTTTCTTAATGATAACATGTGCTTTCATCTTTGTTATAATAATCAATTTGTCGGAAATGCACCATTATGAAGGATGTTATTGATTCATAGTACATACAGAACACAGACAATTGTTGTTAGAGTAGATATGGTGTTACCCTTAACACTCTGATTTATTTTTATCCTGCTGGATTCAGATTCTAAAACTGGGAAAAGGGGAAAAAAAGCCCTCAGTTTTGTTGAGGTACTTTGTTACTGCATTACGAATCAGCATTTTAGGGGTAGAGTTTCAATATAAGGCATAAAAGCAATATGGTTTTGTCTTATATTTATGAGCCAAGAATGTCAACATAATCTCCATGCAGATTAGGGCTATTTTGCCACAAAATCTCTTTTTAATGTGTTATTTAATTTTTTTCTCTGTTTTGTCTTATATGAAAATTTGACTTTGTATTCCAGAGGGTATTTAAACATTCTAAAACTTCTAAAAATCCTGCAAATTTGATTCTGATTATAGCATACATTTTAAGTAGTTGGCAAAGAGAAGACATTTTTGAAGCCAGCCCATCCAGATTTCTTCTTGTAGCCTGGTTAGTTATTCTGCAGCTGCACTGATGGGAGAGGATGTAATATATCCCCAACCACTTTACTGTCAAAGAAATTCTTTGCAATCCAGTTAAATTGTATCTGGAATCAGATCTTGAAGAGCATATTGCAATGATTGGTTATTCATTGCCATCAAGTCATACCAGAGTTCTTTATAGGCATACAAACAAACCTAACAACAACAACTGTGGGTATGTTTCTCAGCTGGTGTAGCTCTATTGGCTTGAATGGAACGACACTGATTTACGACCGGTAAGGATCTGGTCCATTTTCACTGCTGCTACTTTTATTGACCAATGTGTATTCCTGCTATGCAATGAGAAAAGCAAGAATCTACACTGATTCAGTTTTCACTTAGTTCATTATATCAGAGAAGAGAGAGAGAATTAAAGTTCCTCTCATTTCATTGGAAGGAAAATCAAAGTGAATCTTGCTAATATTATAAAGTGTTAAAGGATATATTGTAATTATTGGGATTGCTCATTGCTGGTATATACCAGACCCCTAAGGAGCCAATAGTGTGACAGGTGTTCTACAAGTTGGAGGCAAGCACTGCAGGTGCTTCAGCCACTGTGTGTTATCCAGTACACATATGTTACGCAGAGCAGTAATATAAGAGTTGGGAAGTTACGTTAACCAAATGTAGTTATCCATCCATGTCAAGTAATCAATAACACCTTGCATTAGCTGAAGTAAGCTCTGACTCAAGTAGACATGAAATCTGTAAGGATCAGGGCATGAGAGTGTTTTTCATAGCAGCAGATAGGGAGTTACTCTCAGGGGCTAATTCTGGAAAGTCCCAGAGGAAAAAGGATAACATATGTAAATGTACGAAGTGCCTTCAATCTCTTGGTACGTAGAATGCATGTGTTCAGAACGAAGAGCTAAAGGGTAGATCATAGTACCAGAAAAACAAGGTAGGAAACAGATTAGTTACATCTAATTTCAGATGACCTATACCATACCTTTTACTTGTAAACTGGAAGGGTATAAAGACGATGGCTTTAGAGGTGTAATTTTTGGAGTACACCTTCTATGTAATGTGAATGTAACAATGCTACATGAGATGGCTTTCCAGAGACTGGTATCATCCTGAACCTCTTTCCTGTACTAGATGATTATTGGCCTAGCGCAATAAACCTGACTGATATTGATTTTTTGGTCTCTTGAATATATTTCAAAATGAACCATGATGGAGGCTGGTTGAGTGATCCGGGCCGACAGAGCCGCTTAATGGCGATGCTCCAGCATATAACGCTTAAGAGAGAGAGTCCAAAGGTCACTTTTCCAAGTGGCAATACCCCAGGATAGCATCGACCCATGGTAAGAATCCCAAGGCCACTCCGTCTATCAGCTACAGTTCAGGGGTAGCATTGCCCAGTGGTGAGAGAGGGACGGGTAGGAGAAGCTGGGCCCACCCTATTACACTGGATTCTGAACAGTGCACCCTGACACAGGGTTCAGGGCCTGATAACCCCAAATGTGTTCCCTGGGTGACTCCCTAGCCTCGTTCCAGTCCCTCCAGCATTGTCTCGGGGTTCAGGGTGGGGTTCCTCTTGTGTTTTATGTGATTCGTCTCCAGAGGTTGCTCTACTGGCAACAGTGAGTTGTCCCCTTTGGTTCCAATGGTCAACTGGCTTCCTGTGGCACCGCCAGAAGGCTCGACACAGCTGGCTTGGAAACCTGGCAGCTTCTCAGCAGGCAGCTGTTGCACCTAACTGCTCTCCTCCTGAGTCAGACTAGACTGAGTTAAGCTGCTCTCTTTTGAATGCTCCCTCCAGTGGCAGCAAGTGGGTATGGCCTCTTGGGCCCAGAGCAGTTTGTTATCCCTCCCTTCACCAGTGCAAGGTTGGTATGTCCTGTCACAAACCAAAGTGTGGTCAAGCAACTGACTACAATTTATTAACATGTGCCTTGTAGGGGCTAGTACTGAGTGGATATTGGGACCCACTAGACAATGGGTAAGTGAAAAGGTATTTTACAAGGGCTGGCATGAAAAGGAAAGCTTGCAAATACTCTAGGCACAGAAGCATAATCAGCTAAGAGTTCAAAGAAAACAGCAATTCTTGTTTGGGCTCACAGGGTAGTCCAATCAAAAGTAAGGGCTCTTCAGGACTAGTACCTGGCATGCCCTCTTCAGTCCAGTCTCTATTCCAGTAAATAGGAGTTTCCAAGCCAGGCTCAGTTAGTATCTCTCACTGGGACCCTTCAGCACTGGCTCCCTGCCCAGCCACTGCTTCTTCCCCATATGTCAACCCAGGCCTGCACCCACCTGTAAAGCCCAGAAGTCACAGAAAGTTCCACATGTGGCTGTGCATACAGTTCCCTCTACATTCAGCTTCTCTACAGTTCCAGGCTCAGCATGTGCCCACTGCTTTCCAATAGAGCCCAGACACTCCCTAGATCAGAATCTTTCCCCTTACCTTACATGGGGAAAGGGAAGTGCTATGGAGACATGGCTGATGGGAGTTGTAGTCCCCTGCTCAGCTGCTCTATTGCACTATTCAGCTCAGAGGCTCTCTTGTTGCCATAGGGGTCAGTGCAGTTATCTCCTCTGAGTTTAACTGGATTACAATGGAAAGTAATGGAATTTTTTCAAAAACTAGCTGCTAATATTTGTACTTTTTCTCATCTGAACTATTGAAAAGTTCCTCTTCTAATACATGCAATACTTCATAAAATGATATTAAGCTTTCATGCACTATTTTTTATAAAATGGGTGTATATGATACCCTGAATAGATTGTGCATTGAGGTAGAATCTCTTCTCATTGCCTACACCCATGGTAACTGTTATTTAATATTGACGAGAGATATGCTTGCTTATTGATGGTGAAATCATGGGCCTATCGAATGCAATGGCAAAACTCCCATTGACATCAGTAGGGCCAGATTTTAGTCCAAGAATTGGACATGCTTCTTTGCAATGAAAAGCAGGTACTGTTAAATAGGAAAGTATAGAAATATTTCACATTGCAATGCATTTTGGGGAAGTACCACTTTCTGTAGGAGTACTTCAGAAAACTCAAAATATCGTAGAATTAAATATCCATGGTACAGATGGGGGTATGGATAGTAAAGTGCAAGATATATATTTACTGGTCTCTAAGGCACCCATGATAAAGTCCCCAGTTATTTCCGAACCTCACCAGTCTAATTCTGATCCCATCCCTATCTGCTTTGAATTCTTTATATTCTGAAACTCATATTACACACACACACAGCCTTTTATATATGTCTCAAATATTCATAGAATCGATTTGAGGTAATCATATGTTTGTCATATTTTTCTTTCTCATTATGTGTCTAATAATGGCAGAAATAATTCATTGTGACATAGTGTCTAGTTGTACTTTTCAGTGGCCACATATTTCCCTAACGACCTGGAATACAAAGGTTCATTTAAAAATCTTTTTGTGGTGATTAATTTAGGTGTCTATTAAACAAATTATTCAGGCCATTAAGAATCTCATGCTGACCATTAAAATCTGCATTAAATATGTTTTTGTTGAGATTTTTTTAGTCTCTCTTTTTTTCCCCTAGTAAACTAGTCACCTCCACTGGAAGTAGCATTGGCACTAGTATTTAGTGCTGAAATGAAATCTGGCAATAGTATTTCACATAAACAGGTCATCTGGTTTTTACCCAGCAGTCTGATAGGACTTAGAACTGAGTTGTAAATTTCTTGATGAAACAAGAAAGAAATGCCTTTCCTTGGTTGTGTTTCTTATGGGCCAGATTATTACTGATCTTCCCATTCAGACCATCATGAAGAGAACAGCAACAACTGGAGATTCTGGGCTCTTTCTATTGCTCACAGTTTGCAATGAATCAAAGGGGTGAGATGAGGCTATATCCTCCATCCTCCACACTGGCCTGCAGAGCTAGCTGGCTGTGCAGAGTAGAGTACGCTGCACCCCACTATGCTGATGTATGTATTCAGTATTGCCTGGAGTGCCCCTCAGAGCTGTGAAATTCCATATTGCCCCACATGCTGGCAGTGACTAATGAGCATAATCTGGTCTTATGTATATTGGATACAGTGTATTTAACTCGGTATGTCATCAGGTGAGCAATTTAGATCGAGCTGGCTCAAAATTAAACCACGTCCAACAAGGTGTTTTAAGTTCATCTTCTAACTGGAAACCCAATGGCCATGTACTGGCTGCCTTTTGTCAGGTATTGACAGCTTTATGGCATTGACAGCTTTATGGCAGTGCACAATGAATCGTTTCACTTCCTCGCACCTATGAATAATTGAAAGAAATGTGTCACCCTTTCACTCTCCCTTTTCTTTTGTGCAGTATATGGAAGGATTTAGTAACAATGTTTTTTGATTATAAGTAATAAAACGTAGGATGAATATGAGGAATATTGTATTGTGCGGACTATTAGAGGGTGCCATGCTGGGTGAATGTGAATGAAAGCTATTACAAAAAAAGGTATAGGCAAGACTTAAATGTCAATGCCATAACGATGATGTGACAGGGTGCTCTACTCACTGCTGGTCTGGCACCTCCTCCTGGTCACTTTGGAGATTAGCTTTTGAGGTCAATGCCCCCTTTTGTGGTTTGCATGCCATCGCTCTGTCTCTCCCTCTGGTCTGCAGACCCCCTCTCATTCCAGGAACCGCAGCATTCTCTTCATGACTCAGACCTCCAGCCAGGCCACTCAGTGTTCCCTCCTTTCAGAGCAGCAAAGTTCCTTCTCCCTAGCAGTCCTAGGCAGTCTTCCCTCTCACTGCCCAATGGTGCCATTCCCTCAGTGGTTGGTAGGGGAACCCAGGCCCACCCTCTACTCTGGGTTCCAGTTCAGGGACCTTCAGCTCAGCAGGTCTGGGCTTTCCTTGCTAACTGCTCCTTCCCTAGACTGCTTCCTTGACACCTGGTTCCCATTCTCTCTCTAGGTGTACCAGTTCCAAAACCCTCCACCCTCCTCCCAGGGAATTTCTGCTGACTGCCTTCCTGCGACCTTTCTCAGCAGCCCCCATCTGTTGCCAGCTACCTGGCTTTATACAGGCCCAGCCTGTTCCTGAACAGCAGAACCTGCTTCTAATTAGTTCCCTGCTCCCTGGCTCCTCCTCCAGGTGCAGCCTGTGGAGTGAATTGGCCTGCCTGGCCATCTTAACCCTTTCCAGTTCTGTGTGGGATGAACACCCTCTCACAGATGGGCATAGTAGGAGAACCTAGACAGCTAGTTTGTAAACTACTTTAACATTTCTCCATAATGAGAGAGTCTCCTTCAAAATGACTTAGGCAACTCATAGTCTGTGGATTTTTTTGTTTTGTTTTCTTTGCAAATAAAAAAAGGGTAGGGTGAGGAAGGAGGAATTTTTTTTTAAAAAAAGCTAGCATTAATGTCATGCTTAGGATATAAAATTAAACACTCAAAAGATCAGGAAACAAAAACAGAGTTTCTGAGACGCTAACTCTGCCAAAAGACTTCAAAGTGATGGAGAATCTACCACATCTTTAATTACTCCATTACAACTGTTTGGCCCAGCACCATATTGGAATTCAGAATATCAGGTTTCTATTTCTAGCTCTGCCGCCCCTGACATACTGTGTGACCTCAGGCAAATGACTTCACCTGGCTGTGCCTCTATTTCTCTTTTGTCTGTCTTGTCTATTTACACCGTAAGCTCTTTTGGGCAGACTGAGTGCTAGTCTAATACAAATAATGAATAAAAATAGTCGTAACAGAGTAATTAGGGATTCTCCACCACTTGAAGTCTTGAAATCAAGACAGGCTATCTGTCTAAAAGATAAACTGTTTGCAGTGGTGTTATAGTCATGTTGATCCCAGGATATGATGGAGACAAGGTAGATGAGGTAATATCTTTTACTGGTCCAATTTCTGTTTGTGGAAGGTACAAGCTTTTAAACTGCACAGAGTTCTTCTTCAGGTCTGGGGAAAGAAATAAGAGGGTTTGAACTAAATGGAAATTGGACCAGATAGTTAAGCATTAGAGGGTAAGTCCTCTTGGCATGATGTTTTCTCAGGAAGTAGATGTCAGTGGTTAGCCTAGCTTCACAACTTTTGCTTCCTAATGTAGCAGTCACTAAATGATTTCCTTTTCTGTTCCCAATTAAATTTAAAATGTGTTTTAATAGTGTATGTATCATAAATGCAACCTTAAAATATGGTCATATTTCCCATGTGGCAAGTTAATACTGCAGAAGAAACCTTATTTAGAATTTCATTACTTTTGAGGCCTTTACTTTGTGAGCTTGACATTGAATTAGCACAAATGGTGGTGGTAGCTTTCTTGGCCTTAATACCAATAAACATTGAGCCACTTAAACATTCCTTTGAATAAACATTCTATCAAAGGTTTAATACACTCTTTCTTTTTCCTATTGAAAAAATGATTTTATTTTCTAAAGTGTCAATTTGGGAGCAGTATATGGTATCTAGACGCGATATATCGATCCCCAAAAGCGCTCCCGTCGACTCCGGAACTCCACCAGCGCGAACGGCGGTAGCGGAGTCAACAGGGGGAGCTGCGGATGTCGATCCCGCGCCGTGAGGACGAGAGGTAAATCGATCTAAGATACTTCGACTTCAGCTACGCTATTCACGTAGCTGAAGTTGCGTATCTTAGATCGATCCCCCCCCGTAGTGTAGACCAGCCCTGAGTAATGAGCATTTACTCTGTACTCAGGTCTTGCTTCCTTTTCAAAGGTGAGAGTTTAGATGTCAGTCACACAATACCCTGATATAACATGACCCGATATAACACGAATTTGAATATAACACAGTAAAGCAGTGCTCCGGGGATGGGGGGGGGGGCGGCGCACTCCGGTGGATCAAAGCAAGTTCGATGTAACGTGGTTTCACCTATAACACAGTAAGGTTTTTTGGCTCCTGGGGACAGTGTTATATTGAGGTAGAGGTGTAATTATCATCTGAAATTATCAATTTCAATGAATTTAACATCTCCAGCAATCTGTTAAGAACATCTTGCTAAATTTCTATTTCATATTGTTTTTTAACTTCTGATCTAAAAGGATCACAGAGTTTTCCTGTAGCTTTTATCAGGCACAAAACTCAAATGTGTTGTATTTTTCCAAGTGCATCTATGTTTATATTGTCATTCATCATGGGAGTGATATGTGGAAATAGCTCCATATTTCATTTTGTTGTATCACTGCAGTAGTAATGGGAACATCTTTGACTCAATTCTCTACTTTAATGGAATTGTGGTTACCCTCTGTCTTGAGGTTTCAAAACTCACTTCATGCTCACAATAACTCTCAGGTTTGATGATGCCAGCTATTGTTTATTACGCTATTCAAAATAAAATATTACTTCAAAAGCTACACTATTAATACTCTGCATATCACCTATAGCATGGGTAATTTTGGCACTGGAGTTCTTTATCATCTTTACACATCGATCTGAGATAGTCCAGAGCTGAAACACAAGGGAAGAATTCTGATTTTAAAGTAAATAACTTAATTAAAAGTATATGAACTGCATACCAAAAATTGATATTTATTTAAATAATATGAGATGGATAAAGGTGACTCTTAAATTTCAGAATAAAAAAGAATGTTATCCAGGCGTTAAAACAAAACAGAACCACTCTAGTTTGTTGTGCTGAGAAGCAACAAAACCAGAAAGCTGTTAGTTTTGCTACAATCACAAAATGACAAATATACTCCAAAAAGACAAGTGTGGTATATGCACAGTAATTTTTAAATGCTGCAGAGACACTTGTTGTTTTATAATGCTTTAATTTTCCACTAAACAAAAAACAAACATGTAAAGGAGGATTTATTTGTAATACTGCATCAATCCTACCTGGAATAAACAAGACAATATATTTTTTATATCCACATCTGTAATCACCCACAGACAGCACCTTAAGGGAAGAGTTTGTGCTTGTGTGTAAGTGCACATGGCTCCATAGGAATTGGTTAGGAATTTGGCAGTGATTATCACAGCAGCCCACAAGGAAGCACTAAAACAGAAAAGATTCATCAGATTCCTAGAGAAGTAGAGCATCACTTGCTCTAAAGGCATTACTCTTGGCAAAGAACTTTTTTGGCTGGCTCTCCTTGAAGTACTTGAAGAATTCCAAACATTGCAATCACATGAAGTAGTTGGCACTTGAGTGTCCCCAGAACTTTTCATCAGGCTCTAATTGTACATCATCTCAGAGTAGAGAGGCTCCTGATTTAGCAGAAGCCTCATCAGAAATTCATTTGCCACAAACTTGCAATAAATTACTAGGTGTGAATCATAAAAATCACATTAAATATTTCTTTAGGGTGCTATTAGTACCTTTTCTTTGAGCTTTAAGAAAAGAAACATAGCTCATTTTCATCCCAAATCAGTGGGCCAACCCCATTATTCTAATAATGATGAAGCTTATGTGAGCCAAGAAAATGCCACCTTTACCAGCAAATATATAGAAACACATTGTATCATGATCACTGGAACTGGAGTCAAAAAGTCAGTTACTGACAGACCACCTGTGGAACAATAATCATGGAATGTTAGGCAGGAAAGAACTCGGCCACATGGGGTAGAACTCGGCCACAGAGCAGTCCACGGGGTGTGGTTTGATTTAGTCAACTAAACTTGCATTCACCTTCACATTTTGTCAATGAAACATGGTGGCAGTGGCTGAGCTGTAAGTTCTTTGAAGTACAGCACCTGGCAGCATGAACCATGGAAGCCCACTGGAGCTCTGCATTTTGCAGACACAAACCTAGCTCAGCGATGGACCCAGTGGAAGGAAGAGTTTGAGCTGTACCCAGAACTCACCATACAGGAGGACAACAATAGCAAGAAAGTAAAACTGTTACTTTAACTTATTGGGAACAAAGCAGAGGTGTCTTCAGCACTGTGACCCACTCACCACTGCCTCAAGCTTTACAACAGTCCTGAGAATCCTGGGGAACTATGCCTCCCCAAAGCAAAACAAAATAGCACAGTGACACAGGTTTTTCACTAGAGACCAATCTTAAGAGGAGGGGATAGACCCCTACGTTACTGCCCGACACACATTGGCTGCTACATGTAATTTGGGGGACTTGACAGACTCCCTGATTTGAAACAGGATAGTCTAGGGTGACCAGATGTCCCGATTTTATAGGGACTGTCCTGATTTTGGGGTCTTTTTCTTATATAGGCTCCTATTACCCACCACCCCTGTCCTGTTTTTTCACACTTGCTGTCTGGTCACCCTAGGATAGTCTTTAGCACTTGAGTTCACCACCTGTGGGAGTGGCTGCTCTGGGAAGTGATCTCACAATCAACAGATGCTTAGACATGGGGCGTATAGCAGAAGCCACAAGAGAAAGGATGAAAGTCTTGGGAGGCAAACAACCCCAGAAGTACATGCAGTGATACAACAGTGAAGGAGAGCAGGTGACCAAGGTTCCATACTCATAGTGAGTTGCATTTTCTGTGGGAGGCAGTATGAGATGGTAAAGGAGAAGTGCCTGCACTAGGACAGCACAGAAAGGAAGGTGACAAGTTGAACCATTTTAGCAGCATGTAAGAGCAGAGGAAGGTCCCATAAAGTTTCAGTCAGGCTTGTACAAGGACGAGTGGCACACAATGATCACAACTTAACTCTCTCTCCTTGAGTCTGAGAGCATATCAGGTTCAGGCTGTTGGGTCAGATCACTCTGTATCAGTGACCCGACCTCTTCATTATTTATCACTCCCCCAATATTTGTCTCATCTGCAAAATTTATCAGTGATGATTTTATTTTTTCCTTCCAGGTCATTAATAAATATGTTAAATAGGACAAAAAACTGATCCCTGTTGAACCCCACTAGGAACACACCCACTCAGCGATGATTCTCCATTTATAATTAGATGTTGATACCTTTCATTTAGCCAGCTTTTAATCCCTTTAATGTATGCCATGTTAATTTTATATCTTTCTAGTTTTTAATCAAAATGTCATGAAGTACTCAGTCAAAGTCTAAATATATTATATTAACGCTATTACCTTTATCAACCAAACTTGTAATCCCATCAAAACTATATCAAGTTCATTTGACAGGATCTATTTTCCATAAACCCATGTTGAATGGCATTAATTATATTACCCTTCTTTAATTCTTTATTAATCAAGTCCCATAAGAGCCACTTTATTATTTTGCCTGGAGATCAATGTCAGGCTGACAGGTCTATAATTATCTGGGTCATCCCATTTACCCTTTTTATATATTGATGTAACATTAGCTTTTCTCCACTCTTCTGGTATGTCCTTGGTGTTCTGAGACTTATAGGATAGAGGGCACTCCTGCAGTGTGATTCCTTGGGGTGAATTGGACTTGAACACTCCCATTACAGATAGCAGGTGCAATCTAATAAAATACAATGAAAGCATAATGTAGCCCACTGGAAAATACGGCCTAGTAGTAACTAACCCTGAAAATGACAGATAGTATCAAGTGATGTTTATGGTGGTGCCTGGTAGGCATCACAGGCTCCTCTTGGGGAAAACAGCTATACAAGGGTGCAGTATCAGAATTTTATAGCTGCAGTGCAAGAAGCATAAGGGGGAATCCCATGGACAATAGAGACAATTTTAAAACCACAATAGGGTGTTTTCAAAAGAGATGGGTGTCTCAAAGAAAATCTGTGACTGGAGGTAGACCCTACAGTGGAACCTGTGTGCTTACCACAAAGGAGAATTCAAATGGCACTATGTAATTCAATATGCAAGGAACTTGAAAGTCCGCAGTACGGGGGTATCACAGCACCTTTAGAGGCCACTGCAGCCTGGGTAATGGTGGTAAAGACACTATCAGGCAGAAATATACCTCTGCATAGACCCAAAGCCACTAAAATGGGTACTACTCACTACCCACAATTGATGACATCTTTCCGGAACTTTCCAAAGCCAGAGTTTTATAGACTGTGATGTGAGGAAAAGGTTTTGGAACATAAGCCTGGATAAAGAGTCCAGCATGCTGACAACTTTTGCAACACCATTTGTTTGCTACAGATGAATATGCATTCTGATAGACATAAGCTCAGCTGAGAGGTGTTCCAGAGAAGATTCACTGGAAGGACTGCCTACGATGAAAATAATGGCAGGTGAAGTCCTCATTCTAAGTCAAGGGAACATTGATACAGAAGTTGAATGAGAACATGACCAAAAACTACAGATTTGTCTCCAGAGATCCAGGGCCAAGAACATAAAGCTCAACCCTGAAAAACATGTGACTCAAACAGTGTGAGGTGACATACAATGGACATCTACTCAAAGCGGACAAACTGAAAGCAGATCCCAACAACAGCAAGTCAATCAAACATGCCAGCTCCAGTGGATGTGACAGGGGTAAGGGTGCTTCATAAGCATGATACATTTCCTGCGCAAGTTCTGTCCACATCTGGCTACTGTAGTGGAACATGTATGTCAGCTTATACAGTAGTATGTTGAGTGTGACTGGGACGGTGCCCAAGACCAAACATTGGACACGCTGAAACAAATGATCATGGATAATCCTGTCCTAGAGTACTACCAGCCAGGAGAGCCACTGACATTTCAGTGTGATGCATCAGAGAAACGATCTTTTTCAGGAGCAGCCAGTCACTCATGCCAGCAAAGCCCTGTCATAGACCGAACAGGGTTATTCCCAAATAGAAAAAAAAAAAGGCTTTTAGAGTGGAGTGATTCCACCAGTACACCAATGGCCATCTTGTAATAGTGCAAGCAGACCCACAAACCCCTAGAGAAAGTCTTTGCAAAGCCTCTTAGTGCTCCAAAGAGATTGCAGTGCCTTTTGGTGCAACCCCAGCACTGCCAGGTAGAGATAAAATATTATCCAGGATGATTACTAGTGTTCGCTGACATCCTGAACAGGGCATAGATACCCAGGATCAGTAAATTGGGGGAAGAGGATCAGGTCATTGACTCCATTAACATGCTGCACTATCTTCCTCTTTCAAAAGCAAAGTTGATGAAAATCAAAGAGGCAATAGAAAAGGGCATCCAACTACGGGTACCTGAGATAGCGACTAGAGTGGCCAGAGGACAAAAGCCAAGTACCAGTAGAAGCAGAACCACACTTTCAAAATGAAGATGAGCTGAGCACATAGAATCATAGTTTGAGGACAGAGAGCTGTTGTCCCTGCCTCATTATGTAAGGATGTTATGAAAAGAAATACATGTCTAATAGCTGGGCATTAGCAGCTTATTTGAGAATGTGTTTACTGGCTGAGAAAGAATACACCCCCACTCATTGATAGAAGAGTGTGACACCAGCCAGTCATGTAATAACCACCATCAGAAAAAAGACTCTGTTACCACATGAGCTCCCCTCCCAACCACAGGAAAAGATAGGAATGACCTTATTTACCTTCCAGGAAAAGCAGTACTTGCTTACCGTGAACTACAATTAAAATTTTTGAGATGTCAACGTCCTCCTTGTACAAGAAGCAAATCAGTGATTGGCAAACAGAAGGCCTGCTTTGTGAGATATGGCATTCCAGACACTGTACTCACTGACAATATACCCCAATTTGCATCAGAAGAATTCAAGAAATTTGCATGCAAATGGGAGTTTGATCACAACACCTCCTCTCCAGCATACCCAGAGCGTAATGAATGGTAAGATGGAATCAGTAGTGAAGACAGCTAAAAGTCTGTTACACAAGGCTGTGTATTCTGGTTCAGACCCCTTGTTAGCATATTTGGCACACAGGAGTTCTCCATCATAGGGGTGCCAGCACAGGTACTAATGAGGAGGACTGAAACCCTGCTACCAAGGAAGGCAGACTTCTTGCAGCCAGGAGGATGGAGATACTGTTGAGAGGAGATTGCCAACAATCAGAGAAAGCAGCTACTAGAGTACAACAGGTCAGTTAAGCAACTACCTGGAGACAGGCACTCCTATAAAAAACCAGCCATTAGAGAGACACCAGAAGAAGGAATGGACTAAAGGAGTAGTGAGGAGTGAAGTGGCCTCCTGGTCATAGTAGTTGACTAAACAAGAGGGACAAGTGATTTGAAGGAATAATAGGCACATACAAGCCATCAGACACAATACCCAGAGATACCCTGCAGAGATACTGAGATAATCACAGAATGGAGAAACAATGAGCCATCTGGATGCCAACTCTATAGGGAGGGAGAAGCCTCCACATAAAGATAGTTTGCTAGACTTGGAGATGGATGACAATGAGACAGAAATAGGTCACTCCCAGTATGATCACCTGTTGAGGAGCCCAAGCTATCTCACAGACTATGTAACTGTCTGAGTCTGTGGTAAAGAAGAGAGACTCCAATTCAGCTATATGCTAATAACCTCTGGCTGAGGTGGGAGTCTGGCCATCAATTATTTGTTTTATTGTTTATATTAAAATGTTTGTAAAATAGATATAATGGTTGATCTGTGTCATTCCCCATGGTATAATGTGGACCATTGAACAGCTGTGTCCTCTTAATTTTCTACCCTGGTGTGTCTTTTACACTCCTTTGCTGTCAGAACAGTCATTCCTGGCCTGCTCACACAGCCTTCAGCATGGAAATTCACTCCCAGGTCCCAGCTAAATACATGAGCACTTTGACCAGTCACTCATGAATTACATACAGGGCCACACCTGCAAATTCTTAGTTCCCAGCCTCATTCCCCCAGAAATGCATGTCTTGTACTGCTGAGTACTCTTCTGATCCATACAAGCTAATAGAAAGTCCATCATTTCAAAGGAAAATGATAATGCCCCAACCTTCTTATCCTAAATGGAGTTTCCCACATACTCTAATGCAAACACACTGGTTAAAATAAAACAATATGTTTATTAACCACAGAAAGACACAGTTTAAGTGTTTAATAGTGATGCATAAAAGTCAGGATTGGTTACAAAATGAGGAGGCGGGATAGCTCAGTGGTTTGCACATTAGTCTGCTAAACCCACAGTTGTAAATTTAATCCTTGAGGGGCACTTAGGGATCTGAGATTAAAAAAAAATCAGTACTTGGTCCTGTTAGCAAAAGCAGGGTGCTGGACTTGATGATCTTTCAGGGTCCGTTCCAGTTTTATGAGATAGGTACATCACCATCTATTATTATTATTTTTATTATAAGAAAATAAAAGGGTAAAATGCAAGCTAATACCTAACTTAACAAGCTAAGTGAACTTCAAAGCAAAAGGTTTTATCACACCATACAATGCAGTAAATTTCACAGGCTGGGTCTCCTTTGAGCCTGGGACCCCTCCCCCTTAGTTCAGTTCTTTGAGAGTCATTGATATCCTGAGCACAGCCGAAGGAGGAAAGAGGTGAGTTGGAGGCCACTGTCTCTCATTTTCATACCACTGTCTCCTTTTTGAGGATTACCCCAAGCTGTGGTGCAGGCAAAAAGCAGTCTTTTGTGGACGGGAAGATTGAACCGTCTTTATGATTAAATTTAAATTTGTCATTCACACCTTCTCATTGCTGGAGAATGGCTACTAAAGCTGGTGATAGCTCTTTAACACCTTGCTGGGGTGTAAGTGTGCCCTTGTCTCTGAAAAACTGGTTTGGGTCCGCTTTTCTTAACCTTGATGAATGTTATAACAATGGAATACAGCAGAATCTTATAACTTCACATACAGTGTCGATACACATATTTTACCAGGACAATAATGTTCAGCAGTTTTCAAATGATACCTCACAAGGCATACTTTGTACAAAATTTATCATAGCCTTGTAAAAGTGGTGAACATACTTGTATAGGCAATGACAATAGGGAAGATACATCACGAGCAGTGTAACTTGAATCTCAGGGACAGTCTTCTCCGGAGGGACTGTTATTGATGAGACACTAGTGGAATGGGGAAGGCAGGGAGTTAGTCTGGTAGTAACTCAGCCTCACGGACAGAGCAGTACACACAGTTTAATAATGTTTCACTTGTTCTACTTAAACTGCATTCTGCTTCACTCTTTGCGAATGAAACACACATGACTGCACACCAAAGAAGTGAAAATGGAAAAGCAACCATTTATAATAGAAAACTGGCATATTCTCAATTCAGAAATTGGAATCTAGACCTAGCATTATTATCTGTTGACTAAAAGTCTTGTTAGGGAAGTGATGAGCTAATAAAACTATACAAGGAAAAATTATAAGATATTAATGCTCAGCACAAATCAAAATATGCTAAGTATTAGGGTCTAGATATGTGTGTAGATAGTTTAGTTTCCTGGAAACAAAAGCATTGAAATTCTGGCCCCATTGAAATCAGTGACAAAATTCTCATTGACTTCAATAGGTCCAGAACGTCACCTACCATGCCAGTTTCACCCAAGTTAGGCTAACAACTCCTCTGTCACTGAGAATAAATGGAGAATAAAGATGGGTTAGCATGTGATACAATTAAGTCATTCTACTGAGATGTTTTTGACATCATAAAAGCAATCAAATGAAGCTCAAATGATTTATGATGTCCGTGGGCCCCTGAGGTGATATTTTTTTTCTACAGACAATGAACAAATGAAACTTAGAGAGAATCTCATAGGTATTTGTGACAAAGTAGTCTGTGTTGATGTATTTCGGGCTGGGGTGGATATCCTACCTGTAGCTTTCCGATCGGCAGACCAACATTTCCTTGCTAAAACAGCCCCTATACAGGGCTTAAATGGTGACGAATATCTTGTGATATGACACCACACTTAGGCTTTCATCTTAAGAGGAGGAAATTACATTTTAAAAGAATTTATAGGAAAGTGTTTGTGCAATATTTTAAATCCTAAACTCCCGAGTCAGTTTTTAAGCAGCCAGTATTCAAGCCAAACTCCCATTGCTTCAGAGATCAATTTGCCTGAATGAGGACTGAGTCACAATTCACTAATGGCTTTAGGATTTAGCCCCATGTTTATGTAACATTGTTAAAAGGAGAAAGAGAGAGAAAGGGGGCCTTACGAATTTGACAAAAATCCAGATTGTGTGCTTAGTTTATCATCTGTTTTGATGTGAAATTTTAACCCCACTTGGTACTAGGGGACATAGCATAGACCTAACTTTTATCCCACCATAAGGTAAAGTTTATTAAATGAGAAGTAGTGCTGAGCCTGTTTTATTAAATGCAGTGTGTATATTTTTCTTATGGACAATGCAATGCTGTGCAGAGGCCCTCATTGTACAACTCAGGGAGAAGCCAAACCCACATGAATTATGGTAAGTACATCACCAGCCCATTGGGCCTCCAATAATCTACTAACAAAAACACTGGACCAGCCAGGAAACAGAGCAACATGTTTTCTTGCTTTATACTAATGTACTGTAATTATAATGTGCTTGAAATGGCAATTTCCTTTGTACACGAAGAGAGAAAAAAAATCACCTGGGTAATTCAGACAGATGGTCCTGAGGAGTAGCTCTTTAAAAATAGTTTTTCATGTGGCTCAATAAGATCTGCCAGATTTCGGAAGAGTAGTTTAGTGAGGAAGAAAGACTTTCCCAACCTTGAGGCAAATTGAGCGGTAGGCGAGATGTCCTCACCCTCCCCAGAAGGTTGTCTTATTTCTCAACTCTCTTGGCTAGTCCCACAGTGATTCTTAGTGATTAAAATTCTGGATTTAAAATGACAGGTTAAAGAGCCTGGCCCTGAGGTGTACCTGAACTGTATAGAGCATAGTGAATGGAAGGGTGGCATAAAGCTCCCTGCTGTACTCCTCTCAGCCTACCACAGCTGTGATCAGGGCTCCATCCCCCACACCAGGTTCAAACAACCTCCTGGTGACCCCAGGGCTGTTGTAGTTTATGATGAATGTAAATGGACCCGAGTTGCAAAGGCAGCTAAGGACCAGTGCAGCACTGGAATTTCCTGGCAGAGTCCTTTTTTCTTCTAGCCACACCCACATATCCCTGCTACAGCAAGAGCAGAGATGGGGAATTGTATGAGAGCCTCCATGACAGCTCTGCAACACTGGAGGCTTCCGCTTAAACCAAGAATATGCTCCTTGGCTGGTTATTCTGACTTTAAGCAGTATTACTAATCCAACGTATTTATAAATCACAAGAATTGGCTTTACATAAGAACATAAGGATGGCAATACTGGGTCAGACCAAAGGTCCATCCAGCCCAGTATCCTGTCTTCCAGTGGCCAATGCCAGGTGTCCCAGAGGGAGTGAACCTAACAGGCAATGATCAAGTGATCTCTCTCCTGCCATCCATCTCCACCCTCTGACAAACAGAGGATAGAGACACCATTCCTTACCCATCCTGGCTAGTAGCCATTAATTTACTTAACCTCCATGAATTTATCTAGTTCTCTTTAAAAAACTTTTAGAGTCCTAGTCTTCACAACTTCCTCAGGCAAGAAGTTGCACAGGTTAAATGCGTGCTGTGTGAAAAAGAGCTTCCTTTTATTTGTTTTAAACCTGCTGCCCATTAATTTATTGGGTGGCCCCTAGTTCTTATATTATGGGAACAAGTAAATAACTTTTCCTTATTCACTTTCTCCACACCACTCATTTTATATACCTCTATCATATCCCCCCTTAGTCTCCTCTTTTCCAAGCTGAAAAGTCCTAGCATCTTTAATCTCTCCTCATATGCGAACCATTCCAAACCCCTAATCATTTTAGTTGCCCTTCTCTAACCTTTTCTAATGCCAGTATATCTTTTTTGTACAGATAAGGAGGCCACATCTGTATGCAGTATTCAAGATGTGGGTGTACCATGGATTTATATAAGGGCAATAAGATATTCTCTGTCTTATTCCCTGTCCCTTTTTTAATGATTCCTAACATCCTGTTTCCTTTTTTTGACTGCTGCTGCACACTGTGTGGACATTTTCAGAGAACTATCTCCCTAACATCCTCAGCTGTGAAGACTGAAGCAAAGAATTTATTTAGTTTCTCCGCAATGACTTTATGATCTTGAAGTGTTCCTTTTGTATCTCGATCATCCAGGGGCCCCAATGGTTGTTTAGCAGGCTTCCTGCTTAAAAATTTACTTAAAAAACATTTTGTTATTATCTTTTGAGTTTTTGGCTAGCCGTTCTTCAAACTCCTTTTTGGCTTGTCTTATTATATTTTTACACTTAATTTGGCAGTGTTTAATACTCCTTTCTATTTACCTCACTAGGATTTGACTTCCACTTTTTAAAAGATGCCTTTTTTATCTCTCACTGCTTCTTTTACATGGTTGTTAAGCCACGGTGACTCTTTTTTAGATCTTTTACTGTGTTTTTTTAATTTGGGGTATACATTTAAGTTGGGCCTCTATTATGGTGTCTTTGTAAAGTGTCCATGCAGCTTGCAGGGATTTCACTCTAGTCACTGTACCTTTTAATTTCTGTTTAACTAAACTCCTCATTTTTGCATAGTTCCTCTTTCTGAAATTAAATGCCACAGTGTTGGGCTGCTGAGGTGTTCATCCCACCACAGCAATGTTAAATGTTATTATATTATGGTCACTATTTCCAAGCTGTCCTGTTATAGTTACCTCTTGGACCAGATCCTGCACTCCACTCAGGACTAAATCGAGAATTGCCTCTCCCCTTGTGGGTTCCTGTACCAGCTGCTCCAAGAATCGGTCATTTAAAGTATCGAGAAATTTTGTCTGTGCATTTCGTCCTGAGGTGAAATGTACCCAGTCAATATGGGGATATTTGAAATCCCCCACTATTATTAAGGTCTTTATTTTGATAGCCTCTCTAATCTCCCTTAGCATTTCATAGTCACTATCCCTGTCCTGGTCAGGTGGTTGATAATAGATCTCTACTGTTATATTAGAGCATGGAATTACTATCCATAGAGATTCTATGGAACATGTGGATTCATTTAAGATTTTTACTTCACTTGCTTCTACATTTTCTTTCACATATAGTGCCACTCTCTCACCCCCTCTTCTTCCCCGTACGACCTGTTCTGTCCTTCCAATATATTTTGTACCCCGGAATGATTGTGTCCCATTGATTGTCCTCACTCCACCAGGTTTCTGTGATGTTTATTATATCAATATCCTCCTTTAACATGAGGCACTCTAGGTCACCCATCTTATTATTTAGACTTCTAGCATATGTGTACAAGCACTTTAAAAACTTGTCACTGTTTATTTGTCTGCCCTTTTCTGATGTGTCAAATTCTTTTTTATGTGAATGTTTCTTGTCTGATCTGGCCCATATTTTATCCTCTTACATCCTCTCCTCCTGACTAAAACCTAGAGAATGTCTATCAATAGACTCTCCTCTAAGAGAAGTCTCTGTCCAATAAACATGCTACTCTGCTCTGCAACCTTTTTAATGTTAAGTGCCAGCAGTCTGGATCCACTTTGGTTTAGGTGGAGCCCATCATTCCTGTATAGGCTCCCTCTATCCCAAAAGTTTCCCCGGTTCCTAATAAATCTAAACCCCTCCTCCCTATACCATCATCTCATCCATGCATTGAGACTCTGAAGTTCTGCCTGCCCACCTGCTCCTGCACGTGGAACTGGAAGCAGGCCATAGAGGTCCTGGATTTCAATCTCTTTCCTAGCAGCCTAAATTTGGCCTCCAGGATGTCTCTCCTACCCTTCCCTATGTCATTGGTACCTACATGTACCACGACCACTGGCTCCTTCCCAGCACTACACATGAGTCTATCTAGATGCCTTAAGAGATCTGCAACCTTCGCACCAGGCAGGCGTCACCATACGGCTGCTACTCTGAAACCAGCTATCTATGTTTCTAATGATCGAATCTCCCATTACGAACACCTGCCTTTTCCTAATGACTGGAGTTCCCTCCCCCAGACTGTGAGAGGATACCCCAACATCATCTGGAAGAAGGGTCCCAACTCTGGGAAGGTTTCCCTCAGCTCCTGTTGACTGTTCTCCTTCCCTGAGCCTTTCATCCTCCTTAACAGCGCAGGGGCTGTCTGACCGGAGGTGGTACAAATCTACAGTGTCTCGGAAAGCTTTATCAAGATACCTCTCTGCATCCCTAAGCTCCTCCTGTTCCGCCACCCTGGCCTCCAAAGCCCGTATGCAGTCTCTGAGGGCCAGGAGCGCCTTACACCGAATGCACACATACGCCACCTGCCCACATGTCAGGTAGTCATACATGCTGCACTGAGCGCAATAAACAGGATAGCCCCCACTCTGCTGCTGGGCTTCTGCCTGCATTCTCTCCAACAGCTACCTAGTTAATGAAAGGGTTTTTTGTTTAAATCAAGAAGTTTTGATTATAGTTTATTTTTTAGCTTTTAAAGAATGGGAAGTGTACCTCGCCCCCTTCCCACTCCTCTTCCAAACTCCCTCTCAAAACTCCCTGTTAGCGGCACTGGTTGCGCAAAGAATTATGAGATTTTAAAAGAGTAATACATTTGGGGCTATTTTCATTTGCCTTTTGGTTTTTGAACCTTTAGGGTACAGCTGCAACCAAGAGGGCTAAAAACATTATTTTAAATGATAGCTGAGAGTCTCATGTAATCACTTGACTCTGGGAGCTGGGGCCCTAAGAACTACACTAAATATTGTGAGACTCATGATAAAATGGTATAACTTGGCAAAACTGTATAGGGACAATTTATTCTGGCTGTGCATTGTGCAGAAATCATGCCGCATCAGGAAATCAGACCTGTTAGAGCTAATAACTCTCAAAAATATGTGAAAATCAAAAATTCCAGGTTCCTCTGCACTTTCTAACAGTCATGTCCCAACCTAATTTGGAGTTGGACATACTGATGAAACTGCTTCTGTCTGCCATGTCTAATGTGCTCATTTATCACCTCAGAATGACAAGCCTGACAATAAAACCCCTCCCCCGACAGTTACTGCACTTGACTCCTCTGCTCAAAGATAAAACTTAGAAGAATATTGTAGTTTACGGGTTGTTTTATCGGTGCATTTGGGATATCAGTACTGGTTGGAATTCTGCATGTTCAGATAATGCCTCTAATTCATCAGGTTTTGGCACTAGTGATTTTACTCTATCCTGTTTTGTTACATTATTGAACTTTTATAAGGCCTGCGAACATGTGATTTTCATTAATGTATAAGCAGCAAAGAATCCTGTGGCACCTTATAGACTAACAGACATTTTGCAGCATGAGCTTTCGTGGGTGAATACCCACTTCTTCGGATGCAAGTAGTGGAAATTTCCAGGGGCAGGTATATATAAGCAAGCAAGAAGCAAGCTAGAGATAACGAGGTTAGATCAATCAGGGAGGATGAGGCCCTGTTCTAGCAGTTGAGGTGTGAAAATCAAGGGAGGAGAAACTGGTTCTGTAATTGGCAAGCCATTCACAGTCTTTGTTTAATCCTGAGCTGATGGTGTCAAATTTGCAGATGAACTGGAGCTCAGCAGTTTCTCTTTGAAGTCTGGTCCTAAAGTTTTTTTGCTGCAGGATGGCCACCTTAAGATCTTCTATTGTGTGGCCAGGGAGGTTGAAGTGTTCTCCTACAGGTTTTTGTATATTGCCATTCCTAATGTCTGATTTGTGTCCATTTATCCTTTTCCTTAGAGACTGTCCAGTTTGGCCGATGTACATAGCAGAGGGGCATTGCTGGCTTATGATGGCATATATTACATTGGTGGACGTGCAGGTGAATGAACCGGTGATGGTGTGGCTGATCTGGTTAGGTCCTGTGATGGTGTTGCTGGTGTAGATATGTGGGCAGAGTTGGCATCGAGGTTTGTTGCATGGATTGGTTCCTGAGCTAGAGTTACTATGGTGTGGTGTGCAGTTGCTGGTGAGAATATGCTTCAGGTTGGCAGGCTGTACAGCGCTGGGAGTTAAAGCTGTCTTCGTACAGCTGTGTAGGGAAAGCGCTGCAGTGTGGCCAGACTGACAGCTACCAGCGCTGCAGTGTGGCCACATTTGCAGCATTTGCAGCAGTGTTGGGAGTGGTGCATTATGGGCAGCTATCCCAGCGTTCAAGTGGCTGCAACGTGCTTTTCAAAAGAGGGGGGTGGGGTGGAGTGTGACAGAGAGTGTGGGGGAGAGAGAGAGTGGATTTTTGGAGCTGACACTATGTCAGCTCCCTGCCTTGCAAGTTCTAAGGACTTGAAGATTCACAGCATCAACCTTCAAACATTTTAAAAGTTTCGACCCCTTCCCCCACCCCTCTCTCATTCACTAAATGCAAATAGCCTTCAGACCAGATAAGCAGCTGCTCCAAAACGGACCCCTTCTCCCCCACTCCAGGCTGCTTCTCTCCTCAAGCAAACACTAGGGGATCCCCCCTCCCTGCCTCTGCTGGAGCAAACAGTAGCTGTGTTTGTTTTTTAGATAAGCAGCTCTGGGAGCCCCGAGTTCACAACAAAACGAAGAGAGGCATCACAACAAAACAGAGAGTGTCATCTTTACTTAAAAAGCATTATGGGAAGGTTCCGGAGGTCAGTTACAGCGTAGTAAGATTAATCACTGTTTACAGTGGCACCCCAGCACTGCAAGAGCAGCGCTATAGTCGTTATTCCCCAGGCCGAGGTGGAGTACAGCCAGCGCTGTAGCCAGGGAGATACAGCGCTCTATGTGCCTTGCTAGTGTGGATGGGGAGTAAGTTACAGCGCTGTAAAGCCACCACCAGCGCTGTAACTCTCAAGTGTAGCCAAGCCCTATGTGTTTTCTCTAGCTGGTACGTACTCCATGTATTCTCTGGGACATTTGTTTAGTTCCTCATTTTCCGCTCCTGTTCCTACCAGAGTGCTGCTCGAGGGTCTGAAACTGTAAGGTGATGAGTAGTTCCAGGAAGTACTGGACCATCTCCAATCCACTTGCATGTTCTCAGCTCCTTGTAGGAACTGACCCCAAGCCTTTTATGTAGTGTGAATCTTCCCACATTCTTTCCCCCAGTGGTTAGCACCATAGAAACTCAAATCCCCTTTGTCTTTCTCCCTACAAGGAGTGTGTGCATGGAGCGGGGGAGGGGAAGGGTAACCTACAAACAAAGGAAAACAACCACTGCTATAGACTTCAGCCATGCAGACTGAGAGCCTGAGGACCTTTCCACATTACCATATCTGTGCAAAGCCATCAGGCAAAAGCTGTGTAAGTAACATAAGGACTAGATTGAAGCTTTTTTTTTCTGCATAAATAATAGCATTCTTAAAATGTTAGATATGAGGCTTTATTTATTCAGTTGCTTCATTTTCTGCTGAAATTATATTTGCTAATTCCTCCCCATCCCCCACCCAGAATGTGTTATTTTACATGTGCTACTTCTGTCAATCAGCAGGGAAGCAGGTCTACTGTGCATACACATTTTTTAATAGCAACACCTCTGGCAAAAAGCTAAAAGAACTACAGTTCTATAGTCGTTTGTGTGACACCCACACAGGTAGCAAATATACAGATAATTAATACAACTTTTAAGTATTTGAAACTGGTTCTCAGATGGTATAAATCATCGTTCTTTTATTGAAATCAATGGAGCTATGTCAATTTACCCAGCTCAGGCCTTAGTCCTGTGCATTTATGTGATAAAAGGTGATAATTGTATTTTATATGTCTATAACATCTTCTTTTCTACAAAGATCTCTTAATGCTTAACAGAATGTTTATATAATATACAGGGATCACATCACCCAGGCCTCAGTTTAGGAAAGCACTTAAGAACCAGCCTTTCATGTTCTTAAGAGTAACCCTATTTAGGAAAGCACTTAGGACCAGATTTTCAAAAATATTTAGGCACGTAAAGAAACTGAGAGTGGGATTTTCAAATATGCCTAAGCAATATAGCCAGATAACTCCTATTGACTCCTTTGAAAAACTGGCTCTTAATGTTTTACTTTAAGCTTTCCATTCAAGTCTAGTGGGACTTAAGCCTATGCTTAAAGTTAAGCCTGTGCTTATGTGCTTTTCTGAATAGTGATGTTTTTGGGAAGTAGAGCTAGGGAAAGGAGGGGCAGAATGAAGCCGCCATTCTGTTTGTTTTGTTCAGAGAGAAAAGGAAGAATGCTCTTTCCAAGAGAGACTACTTCAGGGAAACCAGCACTGAATGAATTATTTCAAACACATACACATGCCATTCCAAAAGAAAAGTATCAACCTCTAGCTGTGTTTTGTGAAGCAAGATGGATTTCTAGTCTCTAGATAATGCTCTGTGCTCCTGTTTCACTCAGTTCCTCTCTTCTTTACTATTCTTATCTTCCTCTGCTATTATGCCCTGCGCCCCTCCGTGATAGCATGGCTAAATATCCATGATGAGCAAAGAATGGAGAAACACAGAGATGTTTTGAGTATTAAGTTCCAAGAAAACTCGGGATACAGTCAAATATTTATGCAGAAAGGCAAAAAATCACTGTTTAATGAGCTGTTTCCCTGGGCTTCTGTGATTCAGAGACAAGACCAGGGTTGCTGGATTGTGCTTTTATTGGGCCAGCATTAGTGCAACAGGTGACTTCTTGCTAGTATAAGACTTTTGACTTTATAAGTCTCCTCTGAATCTATACAAGACATCTAAAATTCATTTCTTTTTGTACCATGTGTTTTCCAGCTCCCATTTTGAAAATGCCAAGTAGGAATAATAATACGTGATTATACAAACAAAACTGAACAGTTTTCATGGTAGTAAGAATATGAACAAGATACATTATTAATAATTTCCTGCCTATTATTCAGGTAAATATGTCTCCCACTACCTTTTAATCACTTTGCAAAGCAATTTGAATTTTAAAATGATTGTGTTGTTAAAATACACAAAAATTTAAACTCTAGTTTTGCCTGTTTGCCCTTCTTCCACTTTGCCTTCCGATGTTCAAATGAAAAAGCTTTTGTATGGGGTACTGTCTGATGTAGTGTTATACAATGAGGAATGTTCAGCTGATCAGTTGTTCTGAACATTACTCTTGGGGGAATTCTGCGCCAAAAAAATGCAAAAATCTGTGCAAAAAATTGCAAAATTCTGCATATGTTATTTGTCAAAATAATGCTATATAATCAAATCAGTTTCACTTATTTTGGTAATTTATTTAAACTACCATACAAAAAACACCCACACAATAACTGTACAGCATTTCCTAAACACATGAAAGTTAAGTTACAAATTCTTGGTAACCAATACCCTGTGTTCCAGTTATAATCCTGGACTTTCATTTAAATTACATTACTTTTATTTTGGTGTTTGATGTTCTGTAATGTAGAATGTCACTTTAAATTACTCAGACTTTCACACATGAAAGTCATACAGTTTTGCTAATCATTGTTCTGCATTTTTTAAGTGAATAAGTAAAATAGTTCCTGAGCTGTAATCTAACCCCATTGTATCTATCTGGCACAGGAAAAAAAGGTGAGAAAGCACACACACACACACATTTTTCTGCGGGGGAGCCAAGAAATCTGCGGAAGGTGCGCAGAATTCCCCCAGGAGTAGAACATCCATCACTACTTCATAATACATATGAAATGTGATTCTGTGTGTTCACATGCATCAGAATCTTGAGTGACATTGCAGGAAAGGAACTCTGGGTTGCTGCTCTCTTTCTCCATCTACTATCTATTATGCTCTATCCATATAAGAGCTTTAACTAGGAAAGGAGGAGCCGATTCTGCCCACTCCTGCATGGGAAGGGAGTCGTGACCCTGGGGAGCCACTCCCATGCTGCTACCAATGATCCAGGAAGCTGGCACAGGGGATGTACAACATTTTGTAGCCTCTAATGCCCCTGCTCTCCTACTCTATCCAGGCCATAATTTGTCCCTTAATCATTCTGTGTCTCAGACCCCATCTGTAATATGTGGGAAAAAAACTTCCTTTTTCACTCTTTCTCTCTCATCTTGATTGTAAGCTCTTCAGGGCAGGGACTGTCTTACTATGTGCACAGTGCCCCAGTGCTCAGCAAGACCATGATCTTACTTGGGTCCTCTAAGTGCTACTGTAATAGAAATAATAATAAAAATAATAAATAGCCTCTCTAGATCATCTGTAAGGCCTAATTGACCCATGATATTCAATGCATACTCAAATGATTCAAATTAACACTTAGAAATGTGTTTTCCTAATCATAGAATGATAGGACTGGAAGGGACCTCGAGAGGTCACCTAGTCCAGTTCCCTGCACTCAAGGCCTACTATCATAATATTTAAATACTTTATAGTTTCAAGTCAGTTATTCCATATTATTACCTCTTCAGTATTATTCCCTCCCCTTCCTCTGTGTTATCTCTCTCAAGCATTTCAAATTACCAAGACATTTATAAAGTGGTAGCACCTACGACAGCAAATGAAGAAAGAGCACGATATGTGGTGTGATGCTTTGGGGAATCTGTCTGTGTACAACTTATAATATCAATGAGAATTTATGAGCTCTAAGTATACATCTAGTCTTCAATGATATGAAGCCAGCAATTTGCTACCAGGGCTGGTATCATATCTCCTAGACCAGGAACAAGGGACTAATTAACCTGAGTAGCCTTCCATTCATATGGGAGAACATTAGATCAGTGGGATGGCCACAGCCTGATTCATGCATTATGAATCTTGGCTTTCATAATTACAAATTCAAATCACTATGGCATTTCATTCCTCACTTCCAGGCAAAAATTAAAATAGACCTAGGGTATGTCTACACTACAAAATTAGGTCGAATTTATAGAAGTTGGATTTTTAGAAATCGTTTTTATACAGTTGATTGTGTGTGTACCCACACAAAATGCTCTAAGTGCATTAAATTGTCGGACTGCGTCCACAGTACCGAGGCTAGCGTCGACTTCCAGAGCATTGCACTGTGGGTAGCTATCCCACAGTTCCTGCAGTCTCCGCCGCCCATTGGAATTCTGGGTTGAGATCCCAATGCCTGATGGGGCAAAAACAGTGTTGCGGGTGGTTCTGGGTACATGTTGTCAGGCCCCCTTCTCCCTCCATGAAATGAAAGCAACAACAGACAATCGTTTCGCGCCTTTTTTCCTGGGTTACCTGTGCAGACGCCATACCACGGCAATCATGAAGCCCGCTCAGCTCACCGTCACTGTACGTCTCCTGAGTGCTTAGAGACGTGGGACTGCATTGCTACACAGCAGCAGTTCATTGCCTTTTGGCAGCAGACGGTGAATTACGACTGATAACCATCGTCGTCATACTCCTGGGTTCTATTTTAGCCAACTTCGGTGAGGTCAGTCAATGGCATCTGAGCAGACATGGGAGTGACTCAGCCAGGTCATTCCCTTTTTAAGTTTCATCTCCTGGACACTCAGTCCCGCCATCAGTCGTACTGCACCATGTTTTGGTGAGCAGCCAGGAGATGACAATGGCCAGCAGTCGTACTGCACTGTCTGCTGCCAGCCTAAGATATATAAGATAGATGGATCAAAACAAGCAATTGACCAGATTTGTTTGGTATTCATTTGTATTCATTTGCTCCCCCTCCCTCCTTCCCTCCATGAAATCAACGGCCTGCTAAACCCAGGGTTCTGATTTCAATCCCTGAGGGGGCCATTCTGTGTGACAGTTGTTTGTGCTTCTCCTTGATGCAAAGCCACCCCCTTTGTTGATTTTAATTCCCTGTAAGCCATGTCGTCAGTTGCCCCTCCCTCCGTCAGAGCAATGGCAGACAATCATTTCGCACCTTTTTTCAGCACAGATGCCATAGCACTGGGAACATGGAGCACGCTCAGATCACTGCAGCAATTATGAGCACTGTAAACACCACGTGCATTATCCTGTAGTATATGCAGAACCAGAACCTGCAAAAGCATAAACAGGTGAGGAGGCGATGGCAGCGCGGTGACGAGAATGATGAGGACATGGACATAGACTTATCACAAAGTACGGGCCCCGGCAATGTGCACATCATGGTGTTAATTGGGCAGGTTCATGCTGTGGAATGCTGATTCTGGGCCCAGGAAACAAGCACAGACTGGTAGGACCGCATAGTGTTGCAGGTCTGGGACGATTCCCAGTGGCTGTGAAACTTTTGCATGCATAAGGGCACTTTCATGGAATTTTGTGACTTGCTTTCCCCTGCCCTGAACTGCAAGAATACCAAGATGAGAGCAGCCCTCACAGTTCACAAGCGAGTGGCGATAGCCCTCTGGAAGCTTGCAATGCCAGACAGCAACCAGTCAGTTGGGCATCAATTTGGAGTGGGCAAATCTACTGTGGGGGCTGCTGTGATCCAAGTAGCCAACACAATCAAAGAGCTGCTGATATCAAGGGTAGTGACTCTGGGAAATGTGCAGGTCATAGTGGATGGCTTTGCTGCAATGGGATTCCCTAACTGTGGTGGAGCGATAGACGCAACCCATATCCCTATCTTGGCACCGGAGCACCAAGCCAGCGAGTATATAAACCAAAAGGGGTACTTTTCAATGGTGCTGCAAGCACTGGTGGATCACAAGGGATGTTTTACCAACATCGACGTGGGATGGCCAGGAAAGGTACGCATCTTCAGGAACTCTGGTCAGTTTCAAAAGCTGCAGGAAGAGACTTACCAGACCAGAAAATAACCATTGGAGATGTTGAAATGCCTATAGTTATTCTTGGGGACCCAGCCTACCCCTTAATGCCATGGCTCATGAAGCCATACACAGGCAGCCTGGACAGTAGTCAGGAGCTGTTCAACTATAGGCTGAGCAAGTGCAGAATGGTGGTAGAATGTGCCTTTGGACATTAAAAAGTGTGCTGATGCAGTTTACTGACTCAGATAGACCTCAGCGAAACCAATATTCCCATTGTTATTAACTGCTTGCTGTGCGCTCCACAATATCTGTGAGAGTAAGGGGGAGACATTTATGGTGGGGTGGGAGGTTGAGGCAAATCGCCTGGCCACTGATTATGCGCAGCCAGACACCAGGGCGATTAGAACAGTACAAGAGGGCACATCAGAGAAGCCTTGAAAACCAGTTTCATGACTGGCCAGACTATGGTGTGAAAGTTCTGTTTGTTTCTCCTTGATGAACCCCTCCCCCATTGGTACACTCTACTTCCCTGTAAGCCAATCACCCTCCCCTCCTCCCTTCGATCACCGCTTGCAGAGGCAATGAAGTCATTGTTGCTTCGCATTCATGCATTCTTTATTAATTCATCAGACAAATAGGGGGATAACTGACAAGGTAGCCTGGGTGGGGTGGGGGAGGCCACTGTACTTTAAAACTTTAAAACTTATTGAATACCAGCTTTCTGTTGCTTGGGCAATCCTCTGGGGTGGAGTGGCTGGGTGGCCAGAGGCCCCCCACACCGCGTTCTTGGGCGTCTGGGTGAGGAGGCTATGGAACTTGCAGAGGAGGGCGGTTGGTTACACAGGTGCTGTAGCAGTGGTCTGTGCTCCTGCTGCCTTTCCTGCAGCTCAACCATACGCTGGCACATATGAGTTTGATCCTCCAGCAGCCTGAGCATTGACTCCTGCCTTCTTTAGGCAAGCTGATGCCACCTATCATCTTCAGCCCACCACTTACTCTCTTTAGCCCACCACCTCTCCTCACATGCATATTGTGCTTTCCTGCACTTTTACTTTGTCTGCCTCCACACATTCTGCTGTGCTCTGTCAGTGTGGGAGGACAGCATGAGCTCAGAGAACATTTCATCCCGAGTGCGTTTTTTTCACTTTCTAATCTTTGGTAGCTTCTGGAAAGAAGAAACATATGCAGCTGGTGGAGGGAAAAAAAAGGGAGAGTGGTAGTTAAACAGACACATTTTATAGAACAACGGGTACACTCTTTCACGGTAAACCATGCTGTTAACGTTACATAACACATGTGCTTTCGGTACAAGGTCGCATTTTGCCTCTTATTGAGGGTATGCCGGTTTGGTGTGAGAGATCTTTCATGCAGGGCTGGGCAACAGAATTTGGCTTGCAGGCAGCCATGGTAAACCACAGTCTTTTGGCTTCTTTAACCTTCATAACATGTGGGAATGGTTTCAAAGAGCAGCACTCTCATTTCCCATACCAAGTGGCCGTTCGGTTGGCTATTTAAAATGGGTTGGCAATTTAAAAGGAGGGGCTGCAGTTTCCTGGTTAACATGCAGCAAAAACCGAACTAACCCTACTATGGATGACGGAATAAGGCTGCCCTCCCCAGAAACCTTTTGCAAAGGCTTTGGGGTACATCCAGGAGAGCTTTATGGAGATGTCCCTGGAGGATTTCCGCTCCATCCCCAGACACGTTAACAGACTTTTCTAGTAGCTGTACTGGCCGTGAATGCCAGGGCAAATTAATCATTAAACATGCTTGCTTTTAAACCATGTCTAATATTTATAAAGGTACATTCACCAGATGTCCCTTCTCTGCCCTCGGGGTCCGGGAGCCCGCCTTGGGTGGGTTCGGGGGTTACTGGCTCCAGGTCCAGGGTGAGAAACAGATTCTGGCTGTCAGAGAAACTGGTTTCTCCACTTCCTTGCTGTGAGTTATCTTCAACATCCTCCTCATCATCTTCCTCATCCCCAAAACCCGCTTCTATGTTTTGTCCTACTCCATTGACAGAGTCAAAGCACAGGGATGGGGTACTGGTGGCTGCACCCCTAGAATGGCATGCAGCTCATCATGAAGTGGCATGTTTGGGACTGTGACCCGGAGCGGCCGTCTGCCTCTCTGATTTTTTGGTAGGCTTGCCTGAGCTCCTTAAGTTTCACGCAACACTGCTGTGAGTCCCTGCTGAAGTCTCTGTCCTTCATACCCTTGAAGATTTTTTCAAATGTTTTGGCATTTCATTTTCTGGAATGGAGTTCATCTCCTCATACGGATTCATCTCCTCATACAGCGATTAGATCCCGTACCTCCCGTTCAGTCCATGCTGGAGCTCTTTTGTGATTCTGGGACTCCATTGTGGTCACCTCTGCTGATGAGATCTGCACTCACCTGTATCTTGCCATCCTGATCAAACAGGAAATGAGTTTCAAAAGTTCACAGGCCTTTTCCTGTCTACCTGGCCAGTGTATTTGAGTTGACAGCACTGTCCAGAGCGGTCACAATGGAGCACTCTGGGATAGCTCCCAGAGGCGAATACCATCGAATTGCATCCACACTACCCAGTGATGAGCTGCCAAAATCTTAACAACCGGTTCCCTATAAAAAGTTCTGATTTAACAACCGGTTCCCTATAAAAAGTTCTGATTTAAGGGATTTAAGGGATGTTCGTCCACGGTATGTATTTTTGTACCTTTTCTCCATAAGAAATGGCAATGCATTGAATCATTGGAAGTCATACTTAAGAATAAAAAAACATTTTTATAAGTTTATTACAATAGAAACAAAGTATTGCTTTATTACATGAATTTAAAATACATTTGAAAAGAAAAAATATATAAAGATGTATGAGTAAGCAAACAATAATAAAGAATTAAATGCCTTTTCTTGTATTTTAAAATATTACATGTGAACTACTTAAGTTATTAAAGAAGTAATATATTTATGTTGAAGTATACAATGCAACAACCCAAACATTTTAAAGAATATTTAAGTACATTTATTACGAATTAGGTAGTAATTTCCAAATGGCTTCTTGATCTTCTCCATAATCTTTGGTGTTGGATACACAAACTCTGGTATCTAATGCAGATCGATGACTTCTCATCCATGATTTAACATATGGTATTGAGTTCCAGGAACTTAGTGGTTTTCCCAACAAATTGATGGTCATAAAGCTTGAGATATGTTTAATTGTTAAATTTGCCCTTTTATCACTACAAATAATATTCATCAACGAAAAAGCTCTTTCTGCTTCTGCAGAACTAATTGCAATTGTGTTCATAATTTGCTTTGATTTCCTTATTGTTTCCGGATCAGGAAGATTTTTTGATTGAATGTTATTGTCTACATAGTCACGAAAAAATCATTTAAATCGACTACAAATTTTATGAATTTACTTAATTCATGCACTTTTTCTTCTCCTGATTTCCAAGGTAATCTGACTTCTTCAATATTCCATGAAGTGGGATCCATAACATTGAATAATTCAACTATTTTAGGTGTATTACGAGAATGACCTAAATTGTCTTGTTTATATTTAATGTGCTTTTCGTTTAATAATCTTGCCTTCATTTTTTCAATAATGCACTCTATTACTTTGTCTCGTGGCAGTGATCTAAACTTTACATTATCTTCAAACTCTATGCATTTAAAAGCATCACTTTCTATCATTTCATTAATTTTATTTTCGTGTATACCAAAACTATCTTTTAATTGTATGAAAAAACCAATCGTTCGTTTGATTAGTTTATCTGCCTTTGTTAAACTCAATTGTCTCGCTTGCAGTGTATTTGATAATAATGCAAATTCATCCAAAATGTCAATCATTAATGCCAAGTCTTTTAAAAATTCTTTGTTTTTTAATCTTTTTGCCATGCCAGAAAATTTCTGATTTTTGGAAAAGTAAATATAAAGAGCTGGATACGCTCTCCAGACCGCTTTGACAGCTCTAAGGCTACAAGAAGCCCATCGTGGACCAAAAACACGGCCTATTTTGATTTTTGCAATATACAGTTCTTCAGAAACTTGTTTAAGTTCAAACTGACTTTTATTTGACTGATGAAAAATTGCATAAATCTTGTCCAAAAAAATCTTGAAATGGCTTATTTCATTGATATCATTTATAGCATCATCTAAAGCCAGTTGTAGCCGATGATTCAAACAATGTCAAATTATAACGTTTGGAAAATCTTCAATTAGTCTTGTAGCAACTCCTGATTTATGTCCAAGCATGGTGCTCGTGCCATCAGAACAAAATCCGATTAAATTTTTCTTTAATATTCTGTGTCAAATCCTGTATCAGTTAATGTATGTCTCAAAGCATTATAAATATTTTCTGCTTTTGTTGATTCTAATTCCACCAAATCGAGAAAAATTGTTGGTGAAGAATCTTGTAGTTCACATTTTAGAAGAATTACAAGCATAGTTTTACTTGAAATTGTAGAAGCTTCATCAATAATAATACAAATCTTTGAATAGTCTTCAATGATTTTACTAAAAATTTGTTTTTTTATTAATTCAGCAATATGTTCTACGATTCTGATGGCCGAAAATCGAGAATGTAGGCAGTTCCCTAAATCAGTTTCATTCTTAATTTGTAGCTCTATTTCATCCTCCATATCTGACACTGGTCGGTTTCTTTTTACTAAGCTGTAAACGATGTTGAAAATGTTGCTGGTTATTGCAATATTTTGTTCAGTAAGTTTATCAGTCACTGTAGTGAGAGATTCTTTTTTAGATTCATTTAAAATATTTATAACTCTCAAATGACAGCTTGATTCAAAATGTTCCTTCATTTTTTTTCTTAATGATGCTTGCTGAACTTTTTTATCAGTTCCAGATGCTTTAATAGTACACTTTTGCCATTCTGAAGAAACATGTAAAGATTTTCCTCCAAGGACCCCCAAATGTGATGCCTTTGCACAGTGGGAACAGCCAAGTTTTTTGCCTTTAATTATTAAGCCATTATATTTATTTAAAAAATATTGTGCCTGCTCGGAAGTCCAACAATCGGGTAGTACATTTTCACAATCATGTAAATCCTCTTCCATTGGGGACACCTTTTCAGATGATTCAACTTTTAAGATATTTTCATCACCAAAATTGTCATCGGCGTTTTCAGTAATTAAATCATTATTTTCACTACTCGAACTACTGACTAATGATTTTGTCATTTTACTGGAAAACCAATCACTAATGCTTTTCTGGCGTTTCATTATGAAGGGTAAATAATATTGAATAGAAAACTTTAATCTTCGAATAACAGTCCAGTTAGTATTTACACACTGAAATATCACACGCAATTTACTAAAAACAAACAGACCGACTATGACTGGTCATGTAGAAACAGTTGCACAAGTGCACGAACAAGGCAAGTGAGGCTACAATTAATTAACACCAGAAACAAGACGTTGTCTCTCTCTCTCTCAACAACACGAACTTTGGGAGCGATGACATTTGACTCACATGAGTATATCAACTTAACGAATGAGGCAAGTGCGACCCTGTTAATAAAATAATAAACTAGACTGGGGTGAGCAAACATTGGCAGGGCCAGCTTTAGGCCGATTCCACCGATTCCCCTGAATTGGGCCCTGTGCCCAGTGACAATCCCTTCCCTGGCTAGAGCCTCCTAGAGGTGCCTTTTTAATTTTTACTTACCCAGCGGCGCTCCGGGTCTTCGGCGGGTTCTTTGGGGTCTGCTTGGGGCTCTGAGAACTGCAACAGGCAGCTTGTTTGCAGAAAGTGACCTAGACAGAATGTGTGTGCAGATACTTGGACGGCTGCAGCAACTGTCTGCAAACTCCACAGCTAGTTGCTGCCAGCCAGCCCCAGACGGCTGCCGGGCACAGCACTGCCAAGTGCTACCCAGGCACAGGCTGCTCCATTTGGCTTACCCGGGGTAGGATGACCAGATGGCAAATGTGGAAAATCGGGACAGGGTGTGTGTGTGGGGTAATAGGAGCCTATATAAGAAAATAAACCCAAAAATCGAGACATCTGGTCACCCTAACCCAGGACCACGGACCCTGCCCTGCAAGTCACCGTTCACCTTACCAAATGCTACTGCAGGAGAGATCTGAACCCACCCAGAGGCAGAACTGGGGGATGATTCTCCCCTGGAGGATAAAAGGAGCCCCCCCCACACACACACCCTGTCCTGGGTCCATCCTTCCCTCATCACACAGGCTCCTCCAGGAGCTGCATTGGGAGGTTTATAAATTACAGCTCAGCAAACAAGCTGCTGGCTGCCAGGAGCCCTAGGCAGCCAACCCAAGGTACGCCAGCTACACAACCACTGCACAACAACCCCCATCTACACCACACTCAAGAAACAATCCGTGGTGCTGCAAGAACCCTGTGCAGTCCCCGCAGAGCATACAGCACCCCAGCAACACAACACACTGTACACAGCCCTCCTCCTCCCATACACACCATAAGTGACCTGAACTGCACAACCCCAAGTATTATACATCCCTCCTCAGTGCACAACCCCCAGCCCTCACCCACTACTGTGCAGACCTTCTCCCAGCCGCACAATTCCCCTGCTACCCAGCCACCCTACAACACACAGCTCTGTCTGGCACACACACTGTACACAGGTGGTCCCCACTACAGCACTCCCCTAACTAAAAAATGCACAATGCTCTGAGCCGGGGGATGGATGGGGGAAGGTGGAGTCAAGGGGGGGCATCCTCATGGGGCAGGGAGCCCCATAGGGCCTGAAGCAAATTGCCCCACTCACTCTCCCCACCCCAGGTGGGCCCCGAAGCTTGCAGCCCCCCCCCTTACTTTGGTGGCCGCTCAAAGCTGCAGGACAAGCTGGAGCTCCGCTGAGCTTCCCAGCTGCCAGCGGCTTGCCACTGCGGCTCTGCCGGGGGAGGGGGAGGGGACGGGGGGGCATCCTCGTGGGGCGCGGGGCCCCTGCAGAGCCTGGGGCAAATTGCCCCACTTGCCCCCTGGGCGACCCTGGAGCTCGCAGCCCCCCCTTTGCCAGCCGCTCAAAGCAGCAGGACAAGATGGAGCTCCGCTGAGCTGCCCAGCTGCCTGCGGCTGGCCTCTGCGGGGGGAGGGCGCGGGGGGCATCCTCGTGGGACAGGGGGCCCCTGCAGGGCTTGGGGCAAATTGCCCCACTTGCCCCCTGGGCGACCCTGGAGCTCGCAGCCCCCCCTTTGCCAGCCGCTCAAAGCAGCAGGACAAGCTGGAGCTCCGCTGAGCTGCCCAGCTGCCTGCGGCTGGCCTCTGCGGGGGGAGGGCGCGGGGGGGCATCCTCGTGGGACAGGGGGCCCCTGCTGCCAGCGGCTGGCCGCTGCGGCTCTGCGGGGGGAGGGGGCGGGGGGGTATCCTCGTGGGGCCCGGGGCCCCTGCAGAGCCTGGGGCAAATTGCCCCACTTGCCCCCAGGCGGCCCTGGAGCTCCCAGCTCCCCCCTTACCTTGGCGGCCGCTCAAAGCAGCAGGACAAAGCTGCGGCTGGTCACTGCGGCTCTGCGGGGGGAGGGGGGCATCCTCATGGGGCGGGGGGCCCCTGCAGGGCCCGGGGCAAATTGCCCCACTTGCCCCCGGCCCCAGGCGACCCTGAAGCACCCAGTCCCCTCTTACCTTTTGGTGACCGCTCAAATCATCAGCATGAAGCTGGAGCTCAGCGGAGCTGGCGGCGGGCTGACCACCATGCGGCTCTGCGGGGGTAGAGGGCAGGGAATGCTGGGAGCTGCTCAGGTGGGAGACAGGGCGGTCCTGCGGGCCACACCCGGCCAGCAGACCAGAGTTGTTCTCCTACCTGCCTGGCTCTTTAGCATCCGGTTCTCTGTCCAGCATCTAATTTTAGCAACCAGTTCGCGCGAACCGGTGCAAACCGTCTGCAGCTCACCACTGACATTACCCCAAATTCGACCCAGCAAGGCCGATTTCAGTGCTAATCCCCTCGTGAGGGGTGGAGTAAAGAAATCGATTTTAAGAGCCCTTTAAGTCGAAAAAAAGGCTTCATCGTGTGGATGGGTGCAGGGTTAAATCAAGATAACGCTGCTAAATTCAACCTAAAATCGTAGTGTAGACCAGGCCCTCGAGTTTTTTGAAACACAGTTCAAAGACATAGGGGGGATGCTAATTCCATAGTATGTTGTATATAAGTAAACATATTTTTAGTAATAAATTATAATTCCATATTAAAACCAAAACAGTTCAAAGTGCGAATTGTGTTCTGTGATGAGGTATTGTAATCTCCACTTTATCTTATTCATAATTTTCATATCCCTTTCTTCCTTTTCTGGAGGAATTCAAGGTAGTGATACTTGTCTTTAGATTCTAGTATATCTAACCAAGAAAATATTGATGTATTTCCAGCTGCTGGCACTTCATCTTGAACATCTATACAGTAACATGCTGTCAAATTTCTATAACTGTGGGAGAGCAAGTTGGCTTTTAAATCCTGCCAAGAATGAGTCAAGATTTGTTCAAGTTGAGCCTTGAATATATGACTGAGATTGGATCTAAACACTGCACAGTTTGTTTTCCTAGTCGATTATTTTTTACATTTGCAGAAAGCATGGTGCTTTTGCTTTTTGCAGGCATGCCGAGAAAGCGATTAATACAACACAGATTTTACACATACAATACCAAAGGTGGTAATACAATTCAGAGTTACATTTGCATTGTATCGATCAGTTTTCTGCTCTATTTGCAAAGAGCGCAAAAGTAAAAGCTATGGAAATATGAAAATTTAAAAAATGCAATTGATGTTGAATTAAATCATGCCTTTGTAAGGCTTGCATGTTATTCATTTTGACCTGACATTGTTAAGGTTTTATAAATTCTGACCACTATATTTCTCCCCGTTCTATGCATTCAAAGATTAGCTTTTTGTTGACACAACTTGTTCTTTTGAAAAAGTAACAATTCCCAAGCATAGTGGGTTGGCTTATGCATATATTTGCAATGCTGTCTATCACTGCAGCTTCCTGCAGATTACTTTGTGAAAGATCCTTTCAGATATCACAAATTTTTGTTACTTGCACTGTTGCTGTCTAACGAGATGACAAATCCTGCATAAAAATTCAGTGTGAAAGAAGAACAAAAGAGAAGGTTACACTACATTCCCTCTATTGCTTATATTCAAACCTGCATGCATGCAAGTTTATCTCATGCAGATTCATCATCATGTAGTGTCTGTCTTATTGAAAAATGTAGTAAAAATGACAAAGTAAAGAGTAAACAACAAGGAGTAAAGATGTCATAAGGATGAGCAATAAAGATAGCAAGTTGTTGTATTTTTCCTATAAGCTTCACTGTTTACATGTTCTCAAGCCTACTTTATCATAGAACTTTTTATGAAGTTTCTAGAATATACCAAAATAATTAAGGAAAAATTACCTTGTGGTTTATGCTGCATTCAGAACAATGACTTGTCCAATCATTGCAGAGAAGAGTGTCAGAGAGTGATTGATGTTTTAAAAAGAACTACAATGCGAAGTGTACAAATGGTACCTTAGCTTTCTAACCATGTATGACAATTGCAGGCACTGTGAGAAGCTCTTTATCCCCAGATACTGTGAAAGCACATGGCAGATTTCATATGGATGAGTCAATGAGAAGACTATCTAAAGAGCTAATCTAAAATCTCATTTTCAGAGTAGATGGTGGTGTTTTAGACAAAACCCCATATCCCTGAATATAGATTTTGTATCAGAAGGATTACGATGTCAGTGATTAATATGAATTGAATTTTAGACACTTTGTGGGATTTCTGTGGCATATATAAAACACTGAATTTGTTGAACAGCATGTCCCTTGTCAATTACAGTTTTAGTGAGGAAATAACTTTAAGAAAAACTCTCAAGAACTTAGTCTGATAAAAAGCTCCCACTCTCAAGAAATCAAGTAAATTTGGTTGCTCTTGGCTGAAACAATAAATATTTTCATTCTCATTACAGGCTGTAGCACATGCTATAACACATGGGCCTGATTTTCCTTTCTGTTATAGTCCTTTTATACCACAGTATTTCCACTGATATTAACCAAGTTACATGCACTACACCTTACACAAAGAAGATTGTTCCAGCACACTCTAGGGTGAGATTTTCAAAGGTACAAAGGTAAGTTAGATGCCCAAATTTCATTGACCTTCAGTAGGAGTTAGATACCTAACTGACCTTTTTGTCTTTGAAAAAGTGCCCCATCACCTTTTGGGTGCTTTCACTGCCAGTGAAAGATGTTGGACTGATAATTTCTCTCATCTACAGAATGGCTATGAGACAGGCAGAGGTTATTGTGAACTCCCTCACACCTCAGCACTATCAGCATGTGCCATGAGTCAGTTCTGAAGGGACCATTCCTGGCAGGGAGTCTTCACAGCCACACAATATTTGGTCTGTTCACTGAGGCTGCCAACAGGGTGTCCAATCTGTAGAAGCATGTTTATGATGTGGACACATGACCACAGGAGAAGGGACAGAAACCATCAAATCATTTCATATAGACCTCCAAACATCCTTCAGGGGAGTAATGGCTGTCAGCCACTAAGCAACTGCATGGTGATTCTGATTTCAGATGTGTTTTACATCAGAGTAACTCCATTGACTTCAGTGGAATTATACCTGATTTACTCCTGTGATAGTGAGACTGGAATCAGGCCCTCTAAACCCTATTGGAAATAGTGGTAAAAGTTCTGTATCTTCTCATTAGCCAATTTCTTCCGTGTTTATTTACAAACGCAATTATTATGTGTTCTGTAAGCCAATCTGAAAAGAACAAGGTAAATCCTGACTCCATCAATTTTCATTTTAAATTTAATTTGGCTCTGCTACATGGATAGCCAGCACTTTCTTCCATTTCATTTTTATATGAAGTCAATATGTTTTCTCATCTCTGGGAGATTTTCTATACCACATGGAAAGTTCATAGAATTTTTCCAGTAAGAATCCTCCATTTAACCCTGTATAAAGCAGCATGAGCATTTATGGTCATTCATTTCATATTTTTAAGATACATTTCCCCCAAACAGTTCTTTGAAAAATCTAGTTCCTTTGAAAATCAGGATGGACTTGTTTGAGTTAGAAATTTCGCACTGTGAAATGCCTGTGCTAAAGGATAATACATACTGATATAAAAGTGACAAAGGCCAGGCTCATGTGTTCAGAAAATTATTGAAACTTATAGTCATAACTTCATAAATTGTGCTCCTGTTTGAATGTCAATCACCAGGGAGGTATGATTCACACTTCCTTTCAATACATTTTGTTCTATTCACATTGTAATAAAACAACAACTCTGCAAGGATTTCCTCCATGTAATGTGCTGAAATTGCCTTTTAAAAAAGAGATAAAGTGCACATGATTGATCTTTTATTTTGCAATTTTGACTTAGATTGAAAAGTAGAATGGATGCAACACAGAGAAATTGTTACAGAAGTGTCAAAGTTAGTGTCTGTTCTTCCCTTTGAAACGTTAGTATCAATTGAAGTTATATGTGCACAAAAAGGAAAGAATACACCCAATGACAAGAGCTAAAGCTTGGTTTAAAATAATCAATACCTTCTTTCCATTATACAAGGGCTTGTCTATGTGGGGAAATTTCTGGCGGAGATTATATTCCAGAATAGTTACAGTGTATTGCCTGCATTCTTCCACATGGGCCCTATTCCTCAGATGGACTATGTATCCCATGATCACTGTGGGATCTCCCTGTAGCTGCACCACCAGGGTACATTCACAGGTGTCCTATGAAATGCATCTTGGGAGTACTCTGAATTCTGTAGGTCTGATATAATAAAAGCATGAATCTGATAAAATTGTATCAAAATGAAATATTGGTGCAAGTTTGAAAAGAATTTTAATGAATAGTGAAGTTCTTTAGTGATTTCATTAAATTGCTTCAAGAATACTGTCAGATTATATATTACAGACTTAAACTGCCCCCTCCTCCAAAGACAAACAAAAAAAACCCTAATGTTGCATCTTAAAATAGATCCATCACCTTAGATTATTTAACTTGAACAAAGTTCTCTCAGCTTCGTCATAAAAATAAACATGTCTCCCAGTCACAGTACCTCTCCACTGTAGACACAGTGGCAAACTGTGCCAAATCCTCTTCATCTTCTTCTTTGTAACAGCATTAAATACTGCTGGGCCTGACATGTGGAGAAAGATCATTGCCTGCATGTTAGGTGTTTTCTCTGCAACCCTGTCTTGATGAGAAAAATATTCAATTGTTGCTTTAATGGATGACACTTCTCTGCAAGATGTCCTAGAAAATAACTTGTATGAAGTAATTGCTCTGTCTTTGGTTTGATAGAACTTCTCACAACATATAGTGTTAGGAAAGCAATTTGATTTGTCAGGAGGGAAGGGCATGGCACTTTCAATTACCTAAATAAACAGTGATGGGAAGTGGTCTGAGTCCACTCAATATCTGGTCTTACAACAGATATTCTCAGCATCTTATCAGATGTTAGCATAGTCATTCTGTTATTCACACCTATAGTAACATTACATCAGTGCTGAAAAATGTCAATGAATAAACCACAATCCAGGCCTAAACATTCAATGTTCCCAGCTCTTGTGATTTTATTATGATATTCCATTAAAATATGGAGTCTGTTAGGTAAGTTTCTAATCCTCGAGGTTGCTGGGAAAAGCTTGAAATCATGAGCCATGAACACTACAGGCTCAAAAACCAGAAGGCAAATAAAATAGATCCAAAATGTATTTGTTTAATTACATGAGGTTTGTTGAAACGGATTTTTAATGGCCCACAGCTGGGCGGGTTGTTACTGGTACTAGTGAATATTCGGAAACAGTATGCTTAATGATAGTAATTTATTTGAGAAAGAATCACACAAGCAGTAAAGGTTGTATAATACATATCTCCCTACCAAGCCTCAATTCCTCAAGCGTAAACCCTCAGTAACTATGTTGGTCTTACACAGTATTCTGATTGGAAAACAAAGCAGGTATACTACCAGTCCTAGATGGAGACTTTTCTTCTCTTCTTTTCCCCTCTCAGGTAGTTGGTCTATCAAATGTCCCCTGAAGCAGGGTCTTGGTTACCCCGAAGCCTTCTGATTCAGAAGTCCTACAAAAGTCCTTCATAGCAGTGTCTCAGATACCCCGACCCTCTGTCTTACAGCATCACAGCCCTCTTCAGATGTTAATTAGGGAACTCACTAACTAATTTACAGACGCTCCCCGACTTACGCAAGCATTCTGTTCCTGTACTCCTTGAGTAACTCAAATTTTGTGTAAGTCAGAAATGTATCTCTGACCATTACACAAAAAACAAAACAGAAAAACCCTCCTATTTCTAGCTTATGTAACTTTTTCCGTAAACTCGGATTTGTGTACGTCAGGTTTACGTAACGTGGGGAGTGTCTGTACTCAGTTTAGCATTTATATCTTTTGTTCTCAAAGGAGTAAAAAATATGCCCTGTTGGCATTTCATTACTAATTTTCTCTAATTAATATTTTAGAAGGGAGCTGCGAAACAAGTCCAGACCAGAGCTCAATCAATGTTTACCCTCTCGTCAATCATTCACGTGAGCTCCTAATGCTGTGTCCTTCAAAAGGGGTTTTTTGACCAGGGTCAACCTGTACCAAGTCCACTGATTGTGGGTTTTTGCATTTTTTTACTTTGTGAACTGGCCAATCGGCTGACATGTTTCAAAGTCTCATGTTGAAACACATGCACAGATGGAGCCTCAATTTAGCATTCAAGTACAATTTCAGCACTCAGTAAATTTCCACACCAACTGTCTGATGCTAAGAGAATCCTGCCCCCAGAATCTCTAGCAAATTCAGACGTACCAAGCCATACCAAACTCCTGCTGACCACACTTATTCATATCAGTCACAGTAATTTATAATAATTCAGCACCATCCCAATAAGGTTTAAGACAGTCTCATGATATTTTGGAGCCTGAGTCATGTTTTTTGGATACTTGGGGTTGGCAATAACCCCAATATCTGCTTACTTCACTTTTTTATGTTGATTGACTGTAATGAAGAAAGATTTAATTTGCACAGTCCCACCCATACAAATAACCTGGTAATCATCATTACACTTCTATCTTTTAGAAGGTTGCTAATTCTACATGTCTCAATGTACAAATGTGTAGTAGTGTAGTAAGACAGTTGTGTCCATAATGTAGTAGGCACTGTCCAAACATATAGCAAACACAATCCTTGCTCTGAATAGCTAACAGATTGCAGCCCCAGTACTGCAAGCTACTCTGTGCTAATAGATCACTGTGCTTTTGTGAAGCCCCATTGACTTTAGTCATAAGGGTCAGCCTGCATGCAGAAGCTTGCAGGATTATAAAGCTTAGCAAGGAAGACATTCACTCTTGAGTGTTGCTGAGTTAAGAAGAGGGACCTTTGCTCATAGAACATAAATACCATTCATTTTTTCAGGAGTTTTGGTTCTGCTCTATGCACTGTGTGTTTTTATAACTGATTTGTCAGTTTCCCAGTGGGTTCACCCAAAATTAACATTTTTTTACCCTCCCCCCCAAAAAAAATATTTTCAATGGAACAAAACGTTTAGTATGACCCGAAACATTACATTTTATGCTTTTAAATATAATTTTTAAATATAAAATTGAAGGAAATTTTGAAACAAAAAGGTGTTTTGAATTGAAAAATAAAAAATGTTTCATTTAAAAAATGTTAAAGTGAACTATTTTGATTTTTGTTTTTTAACCAATATCTATCTATCTATCTATCTATCTATCTATCTATCTATACACAGGCAGAATCTGTGGAGAAAGGGAGAGCAGAATTCCTTTTATCCAACTCTTCCTATCCTATATGTCTGACCTGATAATTGCCATCAAACTCTGTCTCATTCCCAGAGCCAACTCTTTTATAATCCTGAATCCAAGTTTTCCTTCAAACTCATGCAGGAGTTCCTGATGATGAAGCATATTTCTGATCACATGGACTTCTGTTATCACTCAATCCAAATGTGCTATGTTAAAGTAAGACTGAGGTTCCGACAAATCAGAGTAAAATGATTTAAAAGCCTCGGCTGACACCTGGTCCTTATCTCCCACTTGCATAAAGCACTCTATAGCTAGAGAAGACGGAGAAAATCAGCTGTCTCAGAGCTGAATTTTGCTTGTAAGGGTTATATTAAACATTTAGAAGTACACTTGCAAAAATGCATGGGGTTTTCACTGTAAAATTCCCATAGACCTTAGTGGAAGTCATCTGATTGATTCCCACACACTACTTTGGACATTTATCTATTCTTTATGGGTTCTTATATTGGAATGCCTGCCCGTAGTGTAGTGAGCAATGCGAGTTACATCTGCCACGGTTCTTTCTTTTTCTCATCCTCTCATGTATTCCTTGTTAATTTAATTTTTAATGTGATTTTACTTGTCTGAACATAGTATGCTGAGGTTTCATTTCTTTCTTTGAATGTCATTTCTAAAATGCTCAGTTTCACTTGGCAGAATCAGCAAAGGCATGGGCACAGAGAGTGCATTACTTTTTATACTCTAGATTATTGCTTCCAGTTCAGAGTGACAATTAGCAGTCAGGGGGTACACTCATGGGTGGCAAGTTTGTAAAAATTTTGGTGGGGCCCAGAACCCGCCCCCAACTCCGCCCCCCCAACTCCGCCCCCACCTGCCTAAGGCTCTGGGAGGGGGCTCGGCGGGGGGGGGTCTGGGGTGCAGATCCTGGGCTGGGGATTAGGGTGCAGGAAGGGTGCTGGGTGCAGGCTCTGGGCTGGGGCAGGGGGTGGGTGTGCAGGAGGAGGTGAAGGGTGCAGGCTTTGGGATGGAGTTTGGGGTTGGGAAGGGGTGTGTGGGAAGTGGGAGGGAGTTTGGGGATAGGAGGGAGTGCAGGGTGAGGACTGTGGGGCTGAGGATGAGGGGTACATGATGCAGGAGGGGGCTCAGGGCTAGGGAAGAGGGTTGGGCTGTGGGGTGAGGGCTGTGGATGAGGGGTTCATGATGCAGGGGGGCTCAGGGCTAGGGAAGAGGGTTGGGCTGTGGGGTGAGGGCTGTGGATGAGGGGTTCATGATGCAGGAGGGGGCTCAGGGCTAGGGAAGAGGGTTGGGCTGTGGGGTGAGGGCTGTGGATGAGGGGTTCATGATGCAGGGGGGCTCAGGGCTAGGGAAGAGGGTTGGGCTGTGGGGTGAGGGCTGTGGATGAGGGGTTCATGATGCAGGAGGGGGCTCAGGGCTAGGGAAGAGGGTTGGGCTGTGGGGTGAGGGCTGTGGATGAGGGGTTCATGATGCGGGGGGGCTCAGGGCTAGGGCAGAGGTTTGGGCTGTGGGGTGAGGGCTGTGGATGAGGGGTTCATGATGCAGGAGGGGGCTCAGGGCTAGGGCAGAGGTTTGGAGTGTGGGGTGAGGGCTGTGGGGCTGGGGATGAGGGGTTCATGCTGTGGAGGTGCTCAGGGCTGGGGCAGAGGATTAGGGTGCAGGGGGATGAGGGCTCTGGCTGGGGCTGAGGATTAGGGTGCAGGGGGATGAGGGGTTCATGATGTGGGGGCGCTCAGGGCTGGGGCAGAGGATTAGGGTGCAGGGGGATGAGGGGTTCATGATGTGGGGGCGCTCAGGGCTGGGGCAGAGGATTAGGGTGTGGGGGGATGAGGGCTCTGGCTGGGGCTGAGGATTAGGGTGCAGGGGGATGAGGGCTCTGGCTGGGGCTGAGGATTAGGGTGCAGGGGGATGAGGGGTTCATGATGTGGGGGTGCTCAGGGCTGGGGCTGAGGATTAGGGTGCGGGGGGAATGAGGGTTCTGGCTGGGGCTGAGGGTTTGGGGCGTTGGAGAGGCTCAGGGTAAGGTCAGCCTGCCTTGCCATTAGTGTTGGGCAGGCACTAGGACCCTGCGGCAGCAGACAGCAGTTCTGCTCGGAGCCCTCCAGCAGCACGGAGCAGGCAGGGACGCGACACAGCGGAGGGGGGGGCGGAACACGCGGGGGGGCGGGGGGGCAGGCGGGGGCTGAGATCTGCTCCAGGCAGGGTCGCGGCGGCGGGGGGAGACCTGCGGGGCCCGGGGCCCGATCCAGGCAGGTCCGAGGGAGAGACCCAGCTCCAACTATTGCTGGAGCAGGGCGCCCAGCCCTGAATATTGCTGGGGCCCGGGCCCCACACAAATATATAACCTGCCGCCCATGGGTACACTTACCCAACAGCCTCTCTTCATTCACTGAGCTTTCTGAGATGCAATCCCACACCAAGCACTGCCTTTAGTGGTGACATTCAGCATCATCCCACCTCTGCTTTAGAGATGCAATGTAGCCCAACTGTGTGTGCCCAACTGGTAATTCAGAGAGGACAATTCACTTGGCCAATTTAGCTCTCTTCACAGGTTGTGTATTGTCTGAGAACACAGTACATTAGTTTGATATTTGAAAAGGTTAGACAAATGTTATGTTGGCAAATTTCATGTGCATTGCTCACTGGCTAGTTACCAATCACTTCAAGGATCCAATATTTGTGATTTGATATAAGAGCTGTGTGATTGTCTCCTACATCAGATATTTTTGTTCCCTGGTTGGATGTTCTAACCGTATAAACAACTCCTTCTTCTGCACAAAATAAATTTTGTTGTCATGTTGATGTAATTTAGTTAGTTTAGATTGAAATTCTTAAAAACAAAATATCACTCTCATGACTGTTCTTGAAGGAAATTCTTGTCAATACAAAATTCTGTCTAGAAGTCACTAAAACATTTACAATCAGCTTTCTTGCTATTTGCCCAACTCTATCTGTAACCAGAGAGTGGCTGACCTATGTTTAAAGAACTGGTGATATAGGATGGGCTTTTGAAAGGGCCTTATTTCCCATTGAAAGTGGTAAGAATTGGGTGCCTAACTCCCTATCACTCTTTCTCAGGATGCCCAGGACTGGGAGCCACCTTGTTACACCCCTGCCTTCAGCAAGCAGAAGACTTGCTTAACACTCACTTAAGTTCCTCAGGGCTCCCCCAGCTCTTACGTTGCCTTGCAGGCTAACAATTGGTGTACCCCAGCCTTCAAGTCCCTCTGAAAGCATTCCCCTGTAGCGTCCAGCTCCTGTCACTGGACACTCTCAGAAATTACCAGGCGAGCTGTCCCCAGAGGAACAGTGCACACACCAGCTTGTTTGGTTCAACTGCCAGTCAACTCCTATATAACATCATAAAACTGAGATACCCTTATAATGAAGACAACCATGAGTTTATTATCAACGGCTAAGATTTGAGATAATGATAAGACTGGAAAACAGAGAAGGTTATATATAAAAACAAACAAATAAAATACAAACCTGGGATTACACCTATCATTACCTTTCCTATTTAATAAAGTGGATCCCCCGCACCCCGAAGTATTCAGTCTTTTGCAGAGCTAGTTGGTTTTCAGTCTAGCCAAGGTACAAGTGTTCATGAAAAACCTAGCTCTTCAAAGGGTTTCCTCAGTGAATGGATAACAAAATGTCTCCTTACATTCTATTTATATTCTTCAAAGTTCATTCTCCCCTCCCCTCCCCTCTCCTAAAACAGGACAACTCCCTGTGGTTTATTCTTGTGTCCCCTGTTTATTCCATATGCAGATTTGCTTTCCAGTGTGTTGAGTTACAATGCTTAATTTACGTAGCTGACAGGGAGACAGGTGACTCAACTTCCTTTATTTGGCAAAACCTTTTGCCTGTTTGTCAACTCAACTTGGGACATCATCCTATGTTGATATTTAAGGAGCCATGATCTTGCAATGATTATGAGGATCAGCATAACATGAGCTTTTATTAGATACTTCACTTGCCCCTTTTGAATAAATATTATGAGAGCAAAGTGTTGAATGTAGTGAGTTTGTCAGGCCTGTCAAGAGTTACTGTGAGAAAACAGTGAATGCTTTGCCTGCGGGGTTCTTAGGGTCACAAAGTGTCATCATCAGTTGGCTCTGGCAGACAGTCTCAGCAAGGGTCAATGAGAGGATATATCTAATTCTTCCACCCTTCTACCAGACATGGTCTCTCTGCAAAAGATCTAAAACAGGAGTCGGCAACCTTTCAGAAGTGGTGTGCCGCGTCTTCATTTATTCACTCTAATTTAAGGTTTCGCGTGCCAGTAATACATTTTAACGTTTTAGAAGGTCTCTTTCTCTAAGTCTATAATATATAACTAAACTATTGTTGTATGTAAAGTAAATAAGGTTTCTAAAATGTTTAAGAAGCTTCATTTAAAATTAAATTAAAATGCAGAGCCCTCCCGACCGGTGGCCAGAACCCAGGCAGTGTGAGTGCCACTGAAAATCAGCTCGCGTGCCGCCTTCGGCACCCGTGCCATAGGTTGCCTACCCTTGATCTAAAAAATACAGAGCAGGCAATGTGGGGATGTGTGTACTGTCATCATCCATGCCTGAGGGGATAGAGGACTTTGTAGCAATTATGAACATTCCAGTTACTATACAGCAACCTCCAAGGTTAAAGTTATAAATTAGTGTGCGTGAGTGAGCTGGTAACAGGGAGTCCACAATTGACCTCCAATGGGACTTGTGCTCCTAAATCATGTAAGTGCATTTGAAAATCTCTGCCAACATTTAGATGATGTTCATGAATACCCATAAATGCACCAAGGTACCCCAGAGAACTGAGGTATAGAGGTGTGACAAGGTGCTCTTAAGCAGCTTCAAACTGGGTTCTATGGAAGGCAGCACCCTGGCAACTTAGAACAAAAGGGCACTGGGTGTGGGTAAAATATAAGGGAGCAATTACACCTGCTGGTAGCGTGATGAGTTAATAAGGTAAATAGCTCAGCAGCTGGAGAACCCAGGAAGGAAAACAGTCAGTGTAAAAGGCTGACCCAGGGAGTAGGAAGAGATTCATAACTGCTGCTATATGGTTGAATTGCACCAGAAGTTTAAGAAGGAGACAAACAAAAGTGGTGAAGGTGCCTTGGTGGATCTGCGTGCTGCTTATTCACCAAAAGGATTTACAAACTAAGGCTTTCCTGGAGAGGCAGGGGATGGACAAATTATACCCCAATTTATATGGCAGTTGAACAACATTCTGCTGTGAAGGGGTTTTTTTTTAGCTGAAGTAAGCCTGGCATAATTCTTGACAAACCCAGATCTTATTCAGACCGATACTTGCTGTCTATTAAAATCTCACTTCTTTGCCTAGCCACTGATGAAAAATCAACTTTACTGGAATGGAAAAGGGGGGGGTGGGGAGTAGTAGATAATCAGCAAAGTATTCTGTAAGTAAATGACTGATAATGTGATAGGGCACTAGAAAAGGACCTACATGATATCTTAGTATGCTGTACTTGGGGAATCTGGACCTAGCTTCTATGACTGTCCTTAGCCCTGTGATATGATGGGCTGAAACAAAACAATATCTCTAACCACTTATCATGGGGTTCACTCACCAGCCCAGCACCTCCTGCTGGTTGTCTCAGGGATTAGCTCGCTCAGCCAATGCACCCTTTCCTGGTGGTGCCTCATCAATTGTCATCACTGCTTGCAGACTCGCGTCAGTCCAGGACTCATAGCGTCCTCTTCATGACTGCCCTCCGGACATGTCAATGTCCATGCTTACTCAGTTTTGTAGTGTAGCCACTTCCCTATTGGTGAGTGGCGGGGACTTAGGCCCTCCCATTACTCTAGGTCTCAGCACAGGGACTCTGTTGATAGGAGCCTCCTGCTGCCTCTCAATTTTTCCTCCAGTGATATTTCAATTCCCTGGGCCACTACCCCATGGCCCCAGCACCTTCTTCACTATATTCCTAGGGTCTTGAGCCTGCAAATCCCAGCAGCCAGCCAGGAGCAATCTCTAGCTCCCTCAGTCCCTGCTAGCAGCTGCCGGTTAGAGGTACTACCTTTCTGCAGCCCTCTAGGAGCCCAGTTCTCTCCTTGGGCTCCCTACGACAACTGACTGCCTCTGGCCCTACAACTCTTTTCATATGGGCCTTCTGGGCCCTGATTGACTGTTCCTTGTGTAGTCTCCCTAGGCTGCTTTTTAGCCCCTTCTTTGCCAGTGTGGGGCCAACACCCCATCACATCACTTAAAAAAAACAACCCCCCCAAAATGGTGGAGGGAAAGCTTCAAAATCCAGATCAGAATTTTGAAACTTGTGCCTATATTTGTAAGAAATTGCTCTGCTCAGAGTTGCAAGGACTAAGTGACTGAGACAGCACTGATTATCAATGGACATTGTAAGTCACTTAGGTCTTTCCAAGCCTAGTGAATCAATGCCTTAGTACCTTTAAAAATGTGAGCATTGGACTCCAAGCACTACTAGAATTACACAAGAAATGGAGATTCTTGTCTTAAAGTACCAATGTCTTCCCCATCCTCCAATACTAAGTTAATAAACAACTTCAAATAGAAGTGCATCAAACAGACCCCAAAGGTATTTTATCTGTATTTATTTGGGGAATGTAAACTGTGTTTTATAAGCAATGATTTCCATTCCACCACAAACAGAAAAAGAGTTGAGAACAGAGGCTTTTAAACCCAGGGAGCCTTTGAAAGCTATTTTAAAGAATTGGTTTTTTTCCTGCAGGGTTCTGTTGAGCTTAATGAGCCTGGTGGGCTTGGCAGGCTCTCCTGCAGCCTGTGGGAAGCATGGCTAATCTGGAGCTCATCCATCTCTACGTCTCATCTCAAAGTAGCAGCTCTACCAGATGTGCTAATGGAACAGCTCAGCCAGCCCATCTGATAAGCTTTTATATTTTTAATGCTTTCTATGCTAAATTACCCCTGCCTTCTCTTTAAAAAAAAATGGGCAAGTCACCTACAAAGCCCAGTGAGGATCATACCACTTAGATGAAGGCTTCCAAGGCCATTTGCACATCCCTTGAAAATCCCACTTCAAAGCAGACTCCTCATTAAACTTGTACACAAAAAATTTCTTCACAGAAAAAGAGAGCTAACTTCCTTCTCTTTTGTTAAGGCTATCTTTCAGCATCACATCCGGAACCATCACCATCTCTGTTTGAGTTCACTGACTGTCATGCAGCAGCCAGAGTCAGTGAGAAGGAGAAGCAACGATGATGATCTGCTACTAACTGATATGGTCGTAAAAGTGGTATTAAAAAAAAAAAGGTGGGATTTTCAAAAGCATTATGTGATTTAGGAACATGCATCCCATTAATAGTGATTGAGACCTGTGCTCCTAAATCACTTTTGCATGTTTAAAATTCCCCACTCAGACCAAGTAAATCATTGGTAAATAAGATCACAATGATAAGTACCTTGTTTTTTATTTTTTCACTCTCAAGCAAGGAGACATCGTTTTTAAAGTCCATGTTACATACAATGTTATATTTACCCAGTACATGTCTAGCATTTGGGAGATGATATAGGTTTCTTCTCTGTTTCAGAAATAAGTGTAGGATTTGTTATGGAATAATTTTCTTGCATAAAGCATTAATTTTTTTATTGATGTAAAACAGCTGTACCTTTCTCAGCAAATTCATGCATAATAGTCTGACGTCTGCCATCAGGTGTATATTTACCTTTCCAACTAACTTCAATGAGAGTAACTTCCGTGTCACCAATGGAGAAAGTCTGGCCCATCTCAGTTGCCTGTCCTTGTTCCATGTCTTTTCCTCCCTTTTCCCTTACTTACCTTTTTAGGTATGGTATTGAGTTGTTTGATAATAGTCAGTATGTGCCGCAAAGGCTGGATCTTGCTCACACTGAAACCAATAGGTTTCCCATGGCGGCTTGGAGAATGATCAGTCCTATGCCACTATGATATTTTAAGAACTGTTATTAGGTAGTAGCTTATAAAACAATCTGTTACCTGTGATATATCCACATGTGTGCAATGGTATTAGGGATTAAATATGCCTGGTAGACTTCAGTCATAAGGAATCCTATATTCCAGGTACGTCTGACATTCCACAGTTCTGCCTTTCCCTCTGTGTATTCTTCTTCTCCAGCAAACACACATACTCTTGATAACTTGAAAGTCACAAAAATGTCTGCAGAAGGCAAGATGAAAAGTTCATTAAAACTATTAAAGTAGTCTTGCCAGGTAAAGGAGATAATCAACTATAAGTGTGTGGCATCTGTCGACCGACATACATTCCTTGCAAGATACTTCTTTCTTTCTTTCTGCATTTATACTTAGCAAATTCTGAAAATACCATTTATACATTTACAAGTGCTATACTTAAGAAAACTTGCTTATTTCACATAAATACATCACACTAATTCAATATAATTTTGCATAGCCCCACTGCTTAAAGAGTAACACAGAGTGCTTCACTGCAGATTACAGTCTAAACATGGGGTAGAGCACAAGATCAGTGTTTGAAGATGTGCTTTTCTTAAGCTCCTTTGTAAGCCTTTCACTTCTGTTTTGTTTTGTAGCCGTGCATTTTTTAAATATAAGTTTACCATGGTTTCATTGGTGTATGACACAAGGAGATTGTTGAGGATGGAGGCAGCTGAACAGTGGGGAAGAGCTGAACTGAAAAATTGGATTTCTTCAAGTTTTGTGGACCCAGTGCTCAACCTTTGAACTTTAGTTGCCATCCGTATCCTTTTACCATGTCTCCTTTCTTTCTATCATTCACTAAAGATGGTCAGAGCTCTTTGATTGGATGATTACTGGAATTACTCTATTTGAAAACCAACAAATTGCAGACTGTTTTGTCTTTAAAGTAATGAAAATTAGCAACACTGATATTACAGGCAAAATCTTCGAAGATTATGTGACTAGTAGGAGGTCAACTCAGTGGAATGGAAAAATCTGTCTTTTCCTTCAAACCTGGTTTTACTAGCATTATGGAATTCACCAAAGCAGTTTCACTGAAAAATCTGTCAGTGTGAGGCCAGTAAGTTAAAGATGTAGCCAGGCAGATCTGGGAGGTCAGTGTGTTCATATTTGGAATTCTGACTGATTGTGGAAACAGAGCCTATTGATTTTGCTGCCACTAACATTCAGGCTTAGTTATGTGAGGAGATATGATCTGCATGAAGTGGAGCTGCTAGCTTTCTAATACGACAAAAGAAGATTCTGTTGGCAGAGTATTTTGACATTGGTAATATTTCCATGTATAAATGAGAAAGAGTGTTTATAATCTATGTGGGTTTTTTTATTAGTGTGTGATGGATTGGGAATGAGAGAAGGAATCTCGATTGAACTAGTCTGATCCTGAGAAAAGATTTGTCTTTGGTACGATTTGCTTTTGTTTTAGAGATGATCAGAAGTTCAGGTTGGTACTAGTTTTCTCAGAATTATATTTCCATCACCATAAGTCCCATAATTAATATTGGGCTAGATTCATTGGCACACTAGATTCATTGCCAGCACAGCTACACAAAGCGGTAATGAATCCGCCTTATCTGTCTGGCTACGCTGGGTTTAAAGATGCTTTACAGGCTGGGATTCAGACATCCAGGGGCCAAGGGGCATTATGATGTGTCCTGCAATGTCTTCATCTGTGTGCTCTGACCCTGCTCCCTCACTTGAAACGCCAGTAGCAGAGGGCTCTGCCCCATGCTCACAGAGGAAGGGGCCTGGGATTTCTTCCCTTCACCCAGTTCATGCTACATGGGTCCTAGGTCTCTTAATGCACAATTCTGTGTGCCAAGCCAGGAGACCAATCAATTTGGTGAAGCAAAATCCCTTTCAATTTGATACCTGATAAAACAATAAAAGTATTTCCAAAGCAAGGAGAGATCTAACAGAAAATTGGCCATATAATATATTACTGGCTTGTGATAGAGACAATAGGTGTCACTCTGGCTGTGATGGAGTTAGTGAGGTAGACAGTTCCACATTGTTGATAAAAGGGTTAAGGCGAGCCTATGGTCTCAACTGCCCCTGCCCCGCTCCACCTGTAGCCAATGTCAGCTGTGGAGAGGGGTGACAAAAGGAGAAGGCCTAGCACAGTTCAGCTCTGACCAGAAAGAAAGACGGAGCTCTGCTTCCCTTGATGGGAGAGAAGCTGGTTGTAGCAGCCCAAAGACTGAGCTAGCTTGCCAGCTGGATAGCCCTGCAAAAACAACCCTGTTTGTTTTGTTTCTGATTTCCTTTTAACTTTATCACCCTAAAATGGGAAGGACTGAAGGGTGCTTTGGCTGGAGGGACCTTAGAGCAACACATCCAGACATGGGGAAACCCACACCTGAGTGCACTGTGCCAAGAAGGGCCACGAGAGGCCCCACCCAGCACAAGATTTACAGGGCCATATCATCAGGGATGTTGGTGCCTGCACCTCCCATTGACTTCAACTGGAGTTGTGGGTGCCCAGCACCTCTGAACACCAGGGCCTAGATATTTTCTGTGAAAATATTTCCTTGGTGCCAAGTATAAATAGATTAAATAGCAGACATTTTTAAGGTTACGATGTATGGATCCAATGAGTTAGCACCCCCTTTGGTCAGACAGGGCATTGCACTGAGTCTGCTCAGATCAGCAGGGCAATCAGTCTGTCCTCCTTGTCTGAATCTCTATAATCCTATTCTAGGGCTAAGGACATTATTTTCTGTCCCACTGGGGTGTATGCACTTCCCTTTATGTTTTTGCAAGGTTAACTGGTTCTTGTCCTCAGAAGCCTACAACCCCCTTTCATTCTTAAGTCCCTGTTAAGGGGTCATTAGGGTAATCCAGGCCCACCCACTCCACTGGGTTCCAATTCAGGGCCTTTAACCTATGCAGTCAGAATCAATCCTTAACAATTTCCCTGCTGTACTTCAAGGTCCTTCCTATCTCCCTTGGTTCTATAGGCTTCTGTGGCCTGTGGCTCTGTTCATCCCATCTTTGGGTCACTATCACTCTAGGGCTGCTTTTCACCTGCTTGCTGGCAGGACCGTCTTTCTCTAACCTGCTTCCCCCTGTGGCATCCCCTCTGTTTCTCCATTCTTTTATTCATCCAGCCCTGTGAGGCTGCCAATCAGCGTTGTCTGGCAGTTCCTGTATTAACTGTTTGGTTACCAGGCCTCCATAGGGTTTGGGATTGGTCCTGCTTTGAGCAGGAGGTTGGACTAGATGACCTCCTGAGGTCTCTAGCTGCCCTTCTGAAGTCTCTTCCAACCCCAATCTTCTATGATTCTAAATCTTAGAAGAGCTTTTCTCAAGAGCCTTCCTAAATTTGGGGGAAAATCTGATGAACGCAACTTTGAGAGAGGTTGACATAGATTAATCCAAACCCAAATCTTTGCCATGCCATGAACCCTGCACTCTAGTGTAAATTTACACAGGATCCAGATTTGAACATTCTTCCTTGATCAGACTGTTTTTGGAGAGCAGATACAAAGGAAAAAATAACAGTAAAATTCTACTCTGGCAAGTTTCATTCAGCCTACCCCATGTCTTGTCATGTTAACTTGTGTTTTATGTGATGTGACTTGATATGAGTTAGCATAATCCAGCAAAATGTGACATAAAATGATGTGACATGCTGGAAATTTGAAAAAGAGGAACCAGAAGATCCACTGTGCCCAGGGGATGAAGGGTCATCTCTTTTTTTCCTTCTAAGCCATTTATTGCATCTAATGTGCAGAACCATTGTTGAATCTTTTGAGCATCAGCTGGGATAAAGTGCACTGACCCTCTAATGATCATATCAACTCAATGGGGCATCATTATCAATATAAGCAAGAAAGGAGAGTGAATGAGACCCTTCCATAAAATACTTGTATAGCCATTTTTAACATTGTCATCTGCCTGTTCGTTTGTGCAAATATGGTCAGATACTTAAATATTTCTTAACTTACAGTAGAGGTCAAAGGAAACACACTTACTCTGAGGTAAGTGCACTAGGCACAATGAGATGATAGCACATTCTCATCATGATCGTATATTCAGATATAGAGTGTGTGTATTATATATCTATATATAGAACATAAGAACATAGGAACGGGCGTACCGGGTCAGACTATAGGTCCATCTAGCCATCTAGTATCCGTCTACCAACAGTGGCCAATGCCAGGTGCCCCAGAGGGAGTCAACCTAACAGGCAATGATCAAGTGATCTCCCTCCTGCCATCCAGCTCCACCCTCTGACAAACAGAGGCTAGGGACACCATTCCTTACCCATCCTGGCTAATAGCCATTTATGGACTTAACCACCATGAATTTATCCAGTTCTCTTTTAAACACTGTTATAGTCCTAGCCTTCACAACCTCCTCAGGTAAGGAGTTCCATAAGTTGACTGTGCGCTGCGTGAAGAAGAACTTCCTTTTATTTGTTTTAAACCTGCTGCCTATTAATTTCATTTGGTGACCCCTAGTTCTTGTATTATGGGAATAAGTAAATAACTTTTCCTTATCCACTTTCTCCACATCACTCATGATTTTATATACCTCTATCATATCCCCCCTTAGTCTCCTCTTTTCCAAGCTGAAGAGTCCTAGCCTCTTTAATCTTTCCTCATATAGCACCCTCTCCAAACCCCACGATCACTGGCTAGCTACATACATTGCTTTTAGATATAGAAATCACAATTGATGGTTCCAAAACACAAACTTCTAAAGTGAATTAAAGACTATATGACCTGTTATGTCAACCAATGGAAAAAGTTGATAAACTGTTGCAGGAGTGGAGGTATTTCATCCAGAAGACATCTATAATACATACCCAAAGAACACACTTCTATTAGAAACTTTAACATTCTTTTTCTTTTATTTTTAGCCTAATGTTTTGATGATCACTTTGGATCCTTGACTGGAGCTTACTCTTCCAGGGGAAATGAATGATTTCAAAAATGTTTTTCCTTTTAAATGAACCATTTTTATTACAGTTGGTACAATATTTTGTATTTTAAATTAGTTTACAATTTTATAAAACATAATGCCTGATCAAAATCCCATTAAAGTCAACAGAAAGCCATTTATTGACTTCAGTGACTTTTGGATCAGGTCCTAGGTGAAAGCTCTTATTTTTCCAGCCAGAATGCAGAGCCTGACCCAAAGCTGACTAAAGCCAATGGAGTGTTGTTGTAGCCATGTTGACCTCAGGATATTAGAGGGACAAGTTGGGTGAGGTAATATCTTTTATTGAACCAGCTTCTGTTGGTGAGAGGGATGAGCTTTCCATTGATTTCAATAGGCTTTGGATTAGACCCATAGGGAATTGTCGTTCCACAGAATCCTCCACTATAACAAAATGAGCAAGACACAGGTTAATTAGATCAAAAGTTGTTTTTGAGCTTTTTCTTCCCAGACTTCAAATGTTTCTGTGACTTAAATACACATTTTTTTTTAATTTACTCAATTTCATTTATATGTAAAACAGGACAGCTTTTCTCCTGTCTTTTGCCAATCAGTGTTTTTTTCCACTCAAACAGCCCTCTATTTATTCTGTAAGAAACTATTCATTCATGTGAAAAAAATTCTAGCTCTTCCAATTTTCATTTAATTTGCTTTGGTATCTTGGACTGACTCAGATTCAATTTTTCCAAATGTCATTTTTAGTTGTACTGCTTGAGATGTAAGTAACAGAGGAAGCATAAAGCAGATGCAGAACAAGAAACACAAATAATATTGCTTTTGTCACCAAAATTAAGACCTGAAACAGGAGAAACTTTGTAATTTAATGCCCACAGACAAATCAGGGTACAAAGTCTCCATAAAGGGGAAAGGATAGTTGTGAAAGGTGGCTTTTGTTACATCTTGCCTTAATGTAAGGAAATAATGATTACCTGAAGCCCAAAATGTTAATCTAAGTTCAATTTTCCAAAGTGTTTCCCATTTCTAATAAATTCTGAAAGCAAAAATAACATCACAGATACTACTGTAAGCAACAGAATACTGAATAGAAACTCAGGCATAGGCAGCATACAGATGTTAATTATCTCCATCAAGAAACCTCACAACCACTAAAACTGAGGGCAAAATTCTGTCCTGATTTGCCTTCAATGAAGTTTCAGGAGGTGTAATTCAAAATAGAATTTGGCTAATAGGCTCTAGTGCTAGTACTATAAATACCAGATTTATTTGTAGCCTATAGACAATTTTTTTGGAGAATCTCTCTTTCCTTGTGGGTGTTATTGTGGCAAAGCTGTTCATTGGACCAGTTTAATCACTTGTCATTTCTTACCATGCCATTGTAAGAATGATATTCCATTGGTTACACGTAATTATCAGATTTTCTTTCAAGGAATTCTGCCAGAGTAGGGTGTTTCCATTTCTATGGCTGTAAACAAACCATTTCAACCAGTCCATACAATGAAGCAAATGATCAGGTATCAAGTGAGTGGTGTAGGTAGGTCATGAACCTGCTTCCATTCTTCCTCTCTGGTCTTCCATGAAGCAAATTTGCAAAGTTGCTTGCAGTTGGTCTTCTGGTGCTGCAATTTTTGCTTAGGAAATTATTTTGCCAAATTATAAAACATATCAGAATACAAGTAACACAAGAAAAGAGGAAATCCCACTTGGCAAATTAAGAATAAATGAACTAGGTGATGATGTTTATAGTGTTCTTGAAATTACACTAGTCCAGATTCTGTGCTGACTTTCACTCCCATAGACTTTCCCTTAAGTCAGAATTTCTATTAAAATCAACAAGTAAGAGAAAAGAGAATGAGGGAGGAAGAGTACAAAAGGAGAGGGAAGATTGTGATTCTGTGTGTGTGTGTGTGTGTGTGTGTGTGTGTGTGTGTGTGAGAGAGAGAGAGAGAGAGAGAGAGATTGGGGTGGGGGGAGATGAGGCCCTACATGCGGAGGGTCAGGATATTTGGGGTATAACTGTGATATCACATGAAAGGTTCAACTAGAGTAAACAGTAAGGGTCTCAGGATGAGGCTGCTAGTGCACGTCTGATAGTACTTAAGAAAAAGAAATCTGATATTTATAAGAATTGCTCCAGCCACAGTAGTGGCTAGTGGAAGACAAATGTGGCATTTATGCCTTTTTTCAAACAATGTATGGTATCACTATTGCATGAGAGCTGGGATCAAATGTATTAGCAGCTCCACATATATTTCTGATTTCTTTAGCCAATGTATAAAATAGCAAAGGCTCAGAACTCAAACAACAAGAGTAGATGCAAGGGTGTATGCTATAGATGATGAGGCAAAGTTAAGCTCTGTGAAGAGAGGGTTTCAAGCCAGCTCATCTAACAGGGTTGAAAGAGAACCTCCCAAAGTGCTCCGCTGCCCTCAGCATGAAGTATATAGCATGCTGTAGAGTATTTCCCAATCTCTGCCATTTATTTTAGCATGCCAGCTTGCAGGAAGGCACAGGAGGCAATTAGTCGTCATGTATACCTCAGAGATGTCATGAAAAAGAATAGGGACAGGTAGAAGAGGAAGCACACCTCACTACACAAAACTAACACCGTTGTTGGAGCTATAAATGTGCCGATTGTAGAACTGGGCTGCATGTTACATTAAGGCAGCTGCATATAACCCACCCCAGTGTGTCCAGACCCCAAACCCTGCCATGATATCAGGACTTATTTAACTTTTTTTAGACCTTTCCTGTAAATTGGATATAGTCTTTGCCTTGAGTGACATCTTTTCCACATCAGCTTTAGATTGTTAAACTCCTTTGCAATTTAAGGTCTTTGGATACTTCTCTTGAGCTAAGCAGTTGATTTCTCTGTGGACTTGTTCTGTTTAAACTTATTAATGCACATTAGATATGATTTTCAGATATGCTGGGAACCTCTCAAAACTGACCATTAGGGCCTTGAACTCTGATTCCCCAAATTAGGGGTGTGTGTGTATATATGTGTGTGTGTGTGTATGTGTTCGTTCCACACAATTTTTCCCAATAAAATACAGGGTTTCATCTAAATCAGTGTTTTTTGTCATTTGTCATTTTTGCCAAAATTTTCTGATTATTTCCATTAGAATTTTTCTAACAAATGTTTAATTACAAATCAACATTTTGTCATCTCAAAATGTCATCATTCAAAATGCTGAAACCATTTTCTTTTACACGTTTCTGAATTAATGTTTTTCTGAATTTTTGTCCCATTTTGGAATGAAATGCCAGAAGATTGGAGTTTCCCATGGGGTGGAATTTTCATTTCCAAACAGCTGACACAGACTCACCTTTTTGCTGTACCATAATGCAATACATAACACACACAGTCTTCATATAATTGAAATAAAATATAACAGTTTACTGGTATATTATTAGGTCAATAGCTCTGTGCTTTGCCTCTAAAAAGCCTCTTTCCTATTGGGAAATATTTAAATGAAGTTTATTTTTTTATAATGGCCTAGTTTTTTCTGTCAGTATGTCTGGTTCAAAATCAAGCCATGAAGAGGGAAGCCTTATTTATTCATGCATAGACTAATGGATTGTAAACTTTTTGGCATAACGTTCTAATAGCCTTTATAGATACTGATTTAAAGAGAGTGGTGATTACTTTCAGGTTGAAAAAATAATCTAGTATTGCTCTCCCTCAGTCATCAGAATTATCTATTCTAAAGATCAAAGGGGATCGGTTTTTATTTCCTTTCCTACCAATACCAATTTCCTCTCAGTTATAGGTGGATGGAAAAATTAAAATGCCAGGTAGATATTGCTGCATTATAAAATATAGGTATATTCCTCCAAAGGATTTCTGAATATGGTGAACTGAATTGCTTACACTAACAGCCATTTACAAGGAATATAAATCTAAATTTATAGTGCATGACACATGAGTCTGTGTGAGGGGGTGAATTTATATATGCTTGTCATTTATTATCATAAATTCTCCTTAGAAAAGACTTCACCAAAGATACAGTCAGGTGTCTTTGCATTCTCTAAGTAAATAAGTCACATCTAACTCACAACTTCAGAGGTCTTGGCCATGACTATGGAAATTGCTATTCTAAGAAGAACTGTTGGTTCATGCTAAATATCCGTGCTTCTTTAGGGTAGCACTTTTTTGCAATTAAGCAACACAATATGACAAGGTGCATGTCATATTGGAATATCATCCTGCCTGAAGTTATGTATGAGGTTTAAAGCTGAATTCCAAGTGAAACAGCCATCTGTGAGCAGTATCTCAGCACTCTTTATGCACGATTCACATCCTGAAGTCTCTCATTTGGGTCACTCTATGTTCCTGAATAAATATTTTAAAAATAAAGGTGGTTCCCCTGCTCCTGCCCTGAAGGGCTTAAAATAGCCCTGGGGGAAGGTTGTGGCTGGGAGCTGCTAAACTGGGCTGATTGGGAAGTGTCTGCAGCTGGGCCATGCCCCATTCAGGCCACAGCTGGCCTGTATAAAGAGGCTGGGAGCCAGGAGCTTGACAGTTTTCCTCTGCCTGGCTGCAAGGAGCTGGAGACATGGTACCTGAGTGGTACAGGGCTGGGAAAAGGCAGAGGAGCTGGGGAGCTCCTGCCTGGAAAGCCCCAGGCTGCGGCCTAGCATAAGGCCAACAGGTACTGGGGGTTGCAGAGGGCAGCCAGGGGTAGGTAAAGGCAGCTGGTCCAGACCCCCTTGCCTATGATGAGTGGCTGATACTGCAGTCTGCCCTAGTGAATGGGGGCTAGATGGAAACTGGGCAGTAGCCAAAACTGAGGTGAAGTGAGGATAGTGGGTTGGGGGTTCCCCAGGGAGAGGAGTATCTGTGGGGTACTGCCAGGGGGCAGCACCCCAGTTAAAGGGGTACTGGGGTCCAGGGAGGGACACAGGGGCCAGAGGACAAGCGGATCACTGGCCTGCAGAGGGTGCTTTGGGACTAGAACAAGCTAATTCCCGGAAGTCACCAGCAGGAGGCGCTGCAGGGGTGAGTCTGTACCTCTACAACATGTTAAATATATTTACATTAATGTATTTTTGCAGGGGAAATCAGGTCTGATGTCCACACACAAAGATTAGCCTTGATCAAATATTAATAGATGTTTAAGACCAGAAAGGATCATTAGAACCATTTGGTTTGACTGGTGCAAGTGACAGTCTGTTTTCTTACATTGTTTGCATGACTGCATACCTCAAAGTAGCAACTTGAGGAAGAACTAAAGGCTTGTTTTTTTACAGAGATGCCCTAATAAAATTTATAATGCAGGCCATAGAGTTTCACCTAGTTATTCTTGCATTGGGCCCAGAAATTTGTATGTGTTCTTATGAATGTAGAGGTGCAATTGCACACAAATACTTTATCCACTGACATTTTGGGCCTTACACTAACTGCAACCCTTTTCCACTTTACCTCCCAACTGGCACCCACGAGAACCACAACTAGCTTTTGCATGTATATTTTGCCTGTGTGTCCTCTGGGTAATTGTGAAAAAATGCCCATTCCCAACACCATATCCACAACTCAGTCTATTTGCATACCTCCATCCTTGAACACACAATGGCTCTCTGTGAGGTTCCTCACCTTAGGAATGATTACATTCCAGAATATGTGCCTATCAGGTAAGATTCTGAAATCTTTCCCCTGATTGTTCAGATATAGTTAACTTTTATCAGGTCTGTATTTCCTACCAAGAGAAAATATATCCCCTTTAAGGAGATTCCAAACACATAACTGGTATCTTATGTTGTAGCAGGTACTTTTGACTTGATTTTGTTTTCAGAGACATAGGTGGTTGTGGTCTTCAGATTAACAGTATTTTAAGTGGAAACTGTAGAGATAGGTAGAAAAATCTTCCCCCTCTACATGATGCAATGTTGGTGTTTTAAAATGTGACAATTTTATAGTCAGTTGTGATTCTGCAAGTTTCAGTCTTCAGCATTGACACGTATAGCATTTAAACACAGACAATTCAGATAATTGAGTGGAGCTCATAATGCACTTACCTTGACACATTTCCAAATCTAGGCTTTTTTTTTTCTTTCAGTGGAAGTAGCACTCACTCTAGGCATAATTTAATGACAAAATGTCATAACTGATGGCTAAAAAACTAGCCAAAGGGACTCTTTTTTTTCCCCTTGCAAAATGTCAGAAATGGAAGACTGTAATGGCAAATCTGTATCATACTCACACCATCCATCTGTCTCCACTGACATGAAACTCCCTGACTACCAAAACACTGAAACTTGTTTCTATGGTTTAGGAACAGGACAGGGTAATAGAGATCACACAGTCAACATTTTATTCAGGACACTCAGTAGTAGGCTCTGGAGGCCATGCTGTTTTGCTTGTTGGGGACAAGTTTGGTGAGGTGCAAGATATAGTAGGTTTCACAGAAGCTATTTCCTTCCCAAGCTGAAGGATTTGTTCTATTTAATACAAACATCAAAGATTTGTATTAAAAAGAACAAATCTGAACCTCTGTGGTTTGTCACTGATTAGCACCACTGACTGGTGCAAGTGACAGTCTGTTTTCTTTGTTTGCATGACTGCATACCTCAAAGTAGCAACTTGAGGAAGAACTAAAGGCTTGTTTTTTTACAGAGATGCCCTAACAAAATTGCCCATAAAAGGAAACAATAAGACATAGAAAAGTCAAGAGCAACAAATCGGAAGTGACTATTGCTTGAACCGAGCACCTGATGTGCTCCTTTTAGCTGCATCTGAGGCACGCTGACAGGAACAGTTGCTTACCTTACAGATCACTGACAAAGCTCCAGTGAGACACATATTCCAGAAATGCTTCAGCAATAACAGTTAAGCAATAATTAATGATGGAAGTAAATAAAAGATTTAGTGTAGAGCTGGGCAGGAAGCAGATTTCCTGTCCCAGAGAAAATATATAGATTTCAATTTTTTTCTCTGCACTGGGATAAAACTAAGACTTATTTTTTTTCGTGAAAAAACAGATTGAGATGTGCACCAGCGACAGAATTATAGAAGATTAGCATTGGAAGAGACCTCAGGAGGTCATCTAGTCCAACCCATTTCTCAAAGCAGGACCAACCCCAACTAAATCATCTCAGCCAGGGCTTTGTCAAGCCAGGCTTAGGTAACCCATTCCAGTATTTCACCACCCTCCTAGTGAAATAGTTTTTCCTAATATCCAGCTTAGACCCCGCCCCCCCCACCCCGAAACTTGAGACCACTGCTCCTTGTTCTGTCATCTGTCACTATTGAGAACAGCCGAGCTCCATCCTCTTTGGAATCCCCCTTCAGGTACGTGAAGGCTACTATCCAATCCCCCCTTTTCTTTTTCCCTTTTCTTTTCTCGGTTCCCTCAGCCTCTCCTCATAAATCAGTGTTTCTCAAACAGGGGTTGCCGCTTGTGTAGGGAAAGACCCTGGCAGGCCAGGCCAGTTTGTTTACCTGCCTTGTCCGCAGGTCCAGCCAATCACGGCACCCACTGGCCGTGGTTCACCACTGCAGGCCAATGGGGGCTTCTGGAAGCGGCGGCCAGTAAGTCCCTTGGCCCGCGCAGCTTTTGACCTAATAATATAACTATAAACTGTTATATTTCAATTATATGAAGACTGTGTGTTTTATGTATTGCATTATGGTACAGCAAAAAGGTGAATCTGTGTCACAGCTGTTTGGAAATGAAAATTCCATCCCATGGGAAACTCCAATCTTCTGGCATTTCATTCCAAAATGGGACAAAAATTCAGAAAAACATTAATTCAAAAATATGTAAAAGAAAATGGTTTCAGCATTGTGAATTATGACATTTTGAGATGACAATGTTGATTTGTAATTAAACATTTGTTAGAAAAATTCTAAAGGAAATCAGAAAATTTTGGCAAAAATGACAAACACTGATTTAGATGAAACCCTGTATTTTATTGGGAAAAATTGTGTGGAACGAACACATACACACACACACCCCTAATTTGAGGAATCAGTTCAAGGCCCTAATGGTCAGTTTTGAGAGGTTCCCAGCATATCTGAAAATCATATCTAATGTGCATTAATAAGTTTAAACAGAACAAGTCCAGAGAAATCAACTGCTTAGCTCAAGAGAAGTATCCAAAGACCTTAAATTCCCAAGGATACTACATTATTTGAGCCTGTAAGAATGAGAAGTACTACATTCTTGAACCTGGGACTCATAGCTACCAAGTTACATCTATTCATGTCTCAGGGTTTCTAGTAATATTATATGAGTGTCCTGTCACTAGAACTACAGTCTGAAGATAATACTGCAGAGGTGCCATGTCCGTACTGCTGCAGATACAGCTACTCCTCTGAGTAAATCTGCAGTGTTTATACATATTTCAGAACAAACTCTGAATGTATTGCAGAATCTATAATTGGAATCCAAACATCCCTTCCTGAACTTCAGAGAGGTTCAGATCCAGCTCTTATTCACATTCCACTGCTTTTTTAGAAGAGCCAATTCTGTTACCTTGGAGAATAAACATAAGGCTAGGTAGGAGCCATGCCAGTTCTGCAGCTAACTCTGATGCTGCAGGAAGATTTGTAAACAGAAGCTAAATGATTTAGCAAAATATCAATATCCCAAAAGGAATCCTAGAGTGTTTGGGTTATATTAGTTTGGCTAGAGAAACATCTCCACCATGTGATCATCAGTTGTCTCTTTGCTCCTTCTAGCTAAGACATCTAAGTATTTAAATTGGAAACTATCTCTAAGTTTGTTTGTAAAGAGCCTTTGGGAAAACCACGCCTCTGCTAACATTAAAACATAAGAAACATCAGAGATATGTATCAAGGGGTAGCCGTCTTAGTCTGTATCCACAGAAACAACAGCAAGAAGTCCGGTGGCACCTTAAAGACTGTGGGAGAACTCTGACCTTGCCCCCATGGGTCCTGCACTTCTAGGTGGTTTATGCTAGCCTCAGTGGCTCACTGTGACCCTCCACATAGCCCTTCTCTCTCTAGGGCCAGGGTTACAGTCTACTGAGCCCTTTTCATCATAGGCCAGCAAGGAGGTTGGTGAGAGAACTCCCACAGTCTCTGTTGTCCCTGGGGGCTTATTGCAGAACAGTTTAGCCTCCTGTCTTGACAGGGGCCTGACTTCTCTTCCCAGGAGATGTTCCTATAGTAGTGGGTTAGGGGGAACCTGGGACCGCCCTCTCCTCTGGGTTCCAGCCCAGGGACCTTAATGGTAGAGGCTGTTGGCAGCCAACCTTTCACTGCCAGAGTTGCTACATTTCCCTGGGCCACTTCCCTACAGCTCTCCTGCTTCTCCCTTCTTCACCCTTACCTTAGGGCTCCCTTACCAATGGTTTGAGGGTGTCTTCATTAACCAGCCCTTCAGCCACACTTCCTCTTCCCTGGCTCTCCTCTGCCTGACTGGAGTGAGCCCTTTTTATAGTATCAGCAGGGCCTTAATTAGAGTCAGGTGGTCACATTAGCTTAATGGCCTCACCTGACTCTTTGCAGGTTAATTAGAGTCAGGTGTTCTCATTAGCCTGGAGCAACCACTGCTCTGGTCAGTCAGGGAACAGAAAACTGTTAATCCAGTGGCCAGTATATCTGCCTTCTGCTATTCTGCTGTACCCAACTGGCCTGGGTCTATCACAAGACTAACAGATTTATTTGGGCATAAGCTTTCATGGGTTAAAAAAACTCACTTCTGGGGAGATAGCAGAATCCAGTGGAGTTTTAATTAAGCATTTCAGGGCACAGCAGGTTGCAATTTTTAGAAATAAAATATATTTTAAACCACCTTTTGTACTTTTTCTCACTACAGTGTTGTATCACATTTACTGCATTTTCTCAAGTGAAAAAGCTGCGCATTGCTCTGTTACACAGGTGGAACTCCCAATGAAGCAGACAGGAGTCATGCATAAAAATCTCTGGTAGCTTTCAGCCCACAGAGAGGAGGGGTATATTAACTTTAATAGGCCAAGATTTCACCTTAGAACTCTGCAAGGAAACTCTTGCATGTGACCTACCTACCTTTCATGTTAGTGGAATGACTAATGTCAATCACAGTTTTGGGCAAGGATAATATATATCACTTTGGTTAATTTATGCATTATTTCAGGATGTTGTTACTCACAACTGAAAAATATCGTATCTTCTGGATTAGATGATTTATTCAAAATTTAATAAAACGTGAAGTGAAAAAATGTTTCCTTTCAGAACATCCCATGTAAATAGAATGATATCCTATAATTACTTTTTTTCTTCAAAGCAGGGAAAGAGAGCAATGGCTATTGTAATAGAATATTAACCTGTATTAGGTGCTGCCATGTGTAGCATACCTTACTTACACTCACAACAGCCATTCCTATCAGTGCATTAAGAGACCTTAAAATGAACATATCATTGCATAGTTCTAGGAAAAAATCTTGATCTATTAAATTTAATGGGAGTTTTTCCATTGACTTCAATAGGACCAGGATTTTACCCTTATTGTATTATAGGTACCTGTGATACTAACACAAGGAAGCTCTGTAGCCAGTCCATATCTGGTACAGAAGTCTGACCTGCTAGTAGCAGCCCTGCAACCTACCATGTATAAGAAGTATATGAGATTGTATCAGAAGTAAACTAGTGCCAGAGGAGAACAGAAATAGAAGAAAAACAGCAACAAAGGTTGCGAACAAAAGGACCAAAAGCAAAAAAAGATGCTTATCATCAACATGCCACTCTTCAATGCCCCAGAGAACGTCAGCTTGATAGACCTTCAGAATGGACAGACTGAAAGTAAGATTTTGCATTGCTATGAAACCCTAGCAGGAAACTGAAGATATTCATGTATCTGCTTCAATTTATGCTGTGGGGTAAGCAGGCAAAACATATATTTAAATCTTTTGCCATTCTGGAAGACAGTCAGAAAGATAACTATGGAAGGGTTCTGGCTACATTTGATGCATACTTTGTAACTCAAAGAAATGTGGTTTATGAAAGAATATGTTTTTACCAGAGAATTCAAGAACCAGGAGAAAATGTTGAATCTTTTATAAGAGCTCTGCACTGCACTGGCTGACTGAAAACTGTGATTTTGGGACTGAAACATGGAAATATCAGATATAGTCTAGTAATTGGATTGACAGACGAAAGCAGGGGTTGGCAACCTTTCAGAAGTAGTGTGCCGAGTCTTCATTTATTCACTCTAATTTAAGGTTTTGCGTGCTGGTAACACATTTTAATGTTTTTAGAAGGTCTCTTTCTATAAGTCTATAATATATAACTAAACTATTGTTGTATGTAAAGTAAACAAGGTTTTTAAAATGTTTAAGAAGCTTCATTTAAAATTAAATTAAAATGCAGAGCCCCCCGGACCCAGGCAGTGTGAGTGCCACTGAAAATCAGCTCGTGTGCTGCCTTCGGCACCCATGCCATAGGTTGCCTACCCCTGGACTAAAGCCTCTCACAGCAACTACAAATAAAGACAGACATAAATCTACCCACAGCTACAGATGTAAAAGTAGTCTGAACTAATCAAACATAACAAAAGGCAGGAGCAACTTGAAAAATCTTAAACTAGCTTAGAAACTAGAAACAGACTGAATGAGTGATAAAAGCCATTAAAGTCTTCAGGCTACGATGTAGTCCCGGACTAACTATAAAGCATTTCAATGCACAATATGTGGAAAATTTCATAGCTCAAGATGTGTTTCCAGCTGAAGGTGAAATATTTAATAAATGCACAAAATATGGGCATTTTGTAGCTGTTTGCCATTGTAAGTCTGTCAGGGAGATGACTCTGATCACAGACAATCAAGAACCATTTTTTGGGGGGATCTATCATGTATGATGACATGGAGCCTGCCTAGAGAGTAAAACTGAATGTTCATGGAAAATCTATTGACTTTAAAATTGACTCAGGAGCAGATGTGGCCAACATCTCAGAATCACTCCTAACCTCTCTCAGAGCTGAAATCACCTGACAGAGTCTTGAATAGCCCTAGTGGTATTCTGAACTGCATGGGCCAGTTCACCACAGGAACAACTTAAAAAGACAAAAGCTTTCTGTTCAGAGTCCTCCTGATCAAAACCCAACAACTTTCTTATCCTCGGTGTAGCAGCCCTGATGAGCCTAGTGAGAAAGGTGAAATAACTCAGAAAATTCTGTGATATTAGGCATTTGAAAGGAGATGCGGTACAAATAACCTCAAGAGACAATGCTGAACCTTACAGTGTACAAACACCTCTACCAGACAAACCTTGGAAGAGACTAGATGCAAACTTATACAAATGAAGAGGACATCATTACCTGGTCATAGTGGATTATTTTTCAGGTATATAGAAATAATGTACTTGAAAGACATAACATGTCACAGTGTTATCGATAAACTGATAATACTTTTGCTCATTTTGATATTCTAGGACAACTAGTGATGGACAACATAACATAATTCACTGCAGCTGAATTTAAATAATTCCAAATATTACCCACAAACATATGGAAAGGCTGACAGAGCTATACAGACAGCCAAGAAGATCCTATAACAGGAAGATCCATCCCTTGCTCTTCTGAACTATGGATCATCACCAGCTACAGGATATAGTCTAGCACAACATCTGATGGGACAAGTCAGAACAACTGTTCTGGCCTTGGAAAAGAACTTATCTCCAAAGTGGCCAGACATGAAGAGAGTAGCCAAATCATATAAAAAAGACAAACACTTTTACAATAGACATCACTCAGAGAACTTCTGGATCTAGAACTGGTGACTGTTTTTGTATCAAACTAGATGGAGAAAAAGGATGGAAAATTCAGCTGTAATAAAGAAAAATAATTCATCATCCAGATCATATGTGATTGAGACCGACAGTGGAGAGTTCAACAGAAATCATTAACAGCTACAGTTTGTTCCTCAGAAAGAACAATCATCAGGGCAAACTCTACAGTTGGCAGATGCAGAATAAGAAAACAACTCAAAGATTACAAACCAACCAGAGACAATTGTTGCAATGAATGGACAGTCAGGTGACCAAGTTGTTACATGTTTGGCTTGTGTAATTAGAAAGCCAGTAGGATTCAGATACATTTAAACTAATTTGTACTGCATTTTAAAGATAGAATGATAATGTACATTTTGTAAATGGTAGAAATGCAAAACGTAAAGGGGAAGATGTAACAGAATATCAGAGGGGTAGCCGTGTTAGTCTGGATCTGTAAAAAGCAGCAAAGAGTCCTGTGGCACCTTATAGACTAACAGACGTATTGTAGCATAAGCTTTCATGGGTGAATACCCACATATGTGTCTGACGAAGTGGGTGTTCACCCACGAAAGCTTATGCTCCAATACATCTGTTAGTCTATAAGGTGCCACAGGACTCTTTGTTGCATGTAACAGAATGTTAAACTGTAGTACACTGTTCCACCACTGGGAGGCTCATGTAACCTACCTTACCTGAATTCCTGTACACAGTATTGTTGTAGACCTGTGGGTTACACGATATTAGAGTGACAAGGTGAGTAATATTTTTTTTCTTGGACCAATTTCTGCTGGTGAGAGAGACAAGCTTTCGAGCTTACATAGAGCTTTTCTTCAGCTCCAGAAGAAGATTTCTGTGTACGCTCAAAAGTTTGTCTCTCTCATCAAGATAAGTTGATCCAAGAAAAGATTTTTACCTCGCCCACCTTGTCTCTCTATCAGCCATTGCTGGCAATTCATTAAAGGATCTTATATCTCTCTGGCAAGGAATCTCTGTAGCCAGTCCATATCTCATATAGAAGTCTGATCTCCTTGTAGCAGTCCTGCAACCTATCGTGTACAAGAAATACATGACAGCTATGTCTTTTTAAGTACATTTTATGCACTATATTACAGAATTAGTAATTCAGCCAAAAAAAGTGGAGTGATACGCCAAACTCACAAGAGGTGATTTTTATCTGATTTCCTAACACTTACTGAATATGTCTAGATTTTCCATTTGTTTAACTGGGGGTAAAGTGTAGATTTCTGTCAAACTCTGCTCTCCTCTCTTATAAAATTTGATTTTTAGAAGCCAAACAGTTTGGATGGTGAAATGACAAGTTTTTAATGGATTTTGTTTAAGAGCCAGGGCACAGTAAACTAATATAATAGACATTTAACCTTATACAATGAATTACTCCAGTTGGAGAAGTGCTTTCCTAAATATACTCATACAGGCAGCTGAAAGTCAAAAACCTCTCTGATTTTATTAAAACTTAAGTGGCCAAATTCATCCGTGGTGGAATTCCATTACAATCAATATAATTAATTTGGCCCATATTCTCTGAATATACTTTTGGTAGTTTAACTCCATTTAAAATACGGAACAGTAGCTATGCCTTTAATACAAGTGATCTTTCAAAGTAACCTGTCTGCTATAAATCCTGCTTCATTTTACCTATGAATCAATTTATATTCCGAGGGTGCTTAAAATTGAAATCAAGCCAACCCTTGAAAGAACTGCCACCAGTATAATTTATTTATTCATTTAGTTTTATTTATTGATCTATGTAAGACAATGAGAGGCATGTATCTGAACTCTTTGTGTCTCTGATAAATACACTAAAACAACCCAGCAGCACCCCAAAATAAATCTAACATACTGTTTCCACCCCCAATAACTTCCTCAGAAGTGCCCCTAAAAAGCTTAGCCTATCAGTATTCCCTGAAGATCAAAGATGTGACTATTTTGGACAAAGGTGGGGCCACAGCGTTGAAAAGGAAAGGGGATACTTAGAGAGAATACTCCAACAGTAGCCCTTTCTTTTTTTATAGTAAGGGGGCCCAGCTCAATGCCTTTATGACCTCAACTGTGCTAGTGATGGGTGGGGGGAGGCAGACTCTCAATGTAAAGCTTTGTAAGTTGATACCATCACCTTAAACGCTATCTGGAAATGCACAGGCAGCCACCGTACATCATGGCAAGATACTCTACTGATGGAACAGGCTGCTATGTTCTGCACTGTCTGCAATGAGGGTTTACAACTGCACCTGCTTAGTCTCCAGGCAGCCTATGAGCACTTCTGAGCTACGGCAGCGACACCTGATTTGCTGAGGAAGTCAGTAAACATGCTCTTAAGCCTAACAGCAACAATTGGTCTCTGGCTGCTTAATACACATTCTTGCAGCTGCAATCTTTCCTATCCCTGCTCCCTAGTCTTACTCCAGCCCTGATCCTCCTTTGTTCCCAACCCAGTCCTCTACAGCCCTGCTTGGTTCATGAGTCTAGCTCTGACTCCTGGTCTCTGACTCCAGCTCTGGCCCTCAGTGCTGTTCCTGGCTGCTGACTTTAGCTCCAATCAGTAGGCAAGACTGCCTCTGCTCTGATCACTAGGCCCACATCCCAGTTTGTGACATGCACTAGCTTTAGCTTCTGAATACATTCACGGTTTGGCCCCCAGTACAGCTCTTTACAACAGCTTAGTTTTAAGGTCACAACTTCAGCGACCTACTCAGACATAAATTATCAGAGTTGTGTTGGCTACTGCTGAAAGATGCTCATTCAGTAATATGTTGGGAATTCAGTGATCAGTTGGAATCTAGACACACTTGCAGGCTGAAAACACAATCAAGAATTAGTGGAGACACCTTCAATTGGTGGAACGGATAATTTTTGCTACACATTTTGGGTACTTCCCTATCACACCAATATCACCTCCAGCTTATTGGGATTTATACTTAGCCAGTTCACTCTCAGCCAAGCCTTAGTCTCTTCCAGACAGTGGGAAAGGTGCTCATCTTTACTATCTGGGTCAGATGAGAAATAACACTGTGTGTCATCACCATACTGAAGACATTGCAACCAAGGGTTCCTCCTCTTAAAAGCCCCCCATACGCATATTGAACAAGAGTGAGGATTAGATGGAACCCTAGGAAAGTCAACATGAGAGAGCAATTGCCCCAAATACACTCTAGAATCTTCATGAGTGACAACAGAGGCACTCAATAGCAGCACCGTCAGTCCTTGCTGGTGTCTGCCAACAGCAGGTGGTGTTCTACTGTGTCAGGGATGGCTGATTAGTCTGATAGTAGAAGAGATACCTGATCTGTAATGAATAACAGCACCAGATAAGTATGAAAAACTCAACAATTTTCTTTTAGGAAGATAATCCCACATCAGTTAAACATTGTGTTTATTACATAAGGTCTCCTTCCTTAGTGCAGTAAATAACCTCAATTCATTTCATGAACTATGCCTTCCAACAAGAGACCTGGAAGAAGCAGGAATTTGGAACACTACCTAAATTTGCTTTAACTGCATCAGAAGTGCTCCACGTTAAGTGACCATCATGATTTTGCCTGACAAATATAAGGATTTGTAAATTTCTAGAATTAAGACACTTGTTCAGTTATAACTCAGACTTCAATTTCTATTACAAATGATGATGAAGAGGTGGAGAATTCCAAATCTGCAAGGCAAGACAACACAAAAAAATGATTCAATGATTGTGTTTCTAATCAGATTGCCCACAGACATAATAAATATAATGGGATCCTTATACAATACAAAGCAACTATAAGGAATTAATTAATTCATATGTTTCTGTTCAGAATTGTACTTTTATCATTCACTGAATGGCTAACTCCAGGCTTCTGCCATATAGTTAATGGGAATATTTTATGATTAAGTCTGAGTGAAAATTAGGAATGTAGCACAGATCATAAGAAGGAACAGTGCTTTGAGTTAGCTAGCATCTCTCGCCCCCATAAGAAAATAAAAACATAAGAATAGCCATAGTCAGACCAAGGGTCCATCCAGCCCAGCATTCTGTCTGCCGGCCAGGTGCCCCAGAGGGATTGAACCTAACAGGTAATGATCAAGTGACCTCTCTCCTGCCATCCATCTCCACCCTCTGACAAACAGAGGCTAGGGACACCATTCCTTCCCCGTCCTTGCTAATAGACATTAATGGACTTAACTTCCATGAATTTACCTAGTTCTCTTAAACCCTGTTATAGTCCTAGCCTTCACAACCTCTTCAGGCAAGGAGTTGCACAGATTGACTGTGCGCTGTGTGAAGAAGAACTTCCCTTTATTTGTTTTAAACCTGCTGACCATTAATTTCATTTGGTGGCCGCTAGTTCTTATATTATGGGAATAAGTAAATAACTTTTCCTTATTCACTTTCTCCACACCACTCATGATTTTATATACCTCTATCATATCCCCCCTTAGTCTCCTCTTTTCCAAGCTGAAAAGTCCTAGCCTCTTTAATCTCTCCTCATATGGGAACCATTCCAAACCCCTAATCATTTTAGTTGCCCTTCTCTGAACCTTTTCTGATGTATATCTTTTCTGATATGTGGAGACTACATCTGTACACAGTATCCAAGATGTGGGCATACCATAGATTTATATAAGGGCAATAAGATATTCTCCCTTTTATTCTCTATCCCTTTTTTAATGATTCCTAACATCCTATTTGCTTTTTTGACTGCTGCTGCACACTGCGTGGATGTCTTCAGTGAACTATCCACGATGACTCCAAGATCTCTTTCCTGATTAGTTGTAGCTAAATTAGCCTCCATCATATTGTATGTATAGTTGGGGTTATTTTTTTCAATGTGCATTACTTTACATTTATCCACATTAAATTTCATTTGCCATTTTATTGCCCAATCACTTATTTTTGTGAGTTCTTTTTGAAGTTCTTCACAGTCTGCTTTGGTCTTAACTATCTTGAGTAGTTTAGTATCATCTGCAAACTTTGCCACTTCACTGTTTACCACTTTCTCCAGATCATTTATGATAAGTTGAATAGGATTGGTCCTAAGAGTGACCCTTGGGGAACACCACTAGTACCCCCCTTCATTCTGAAAATTTACCATTTATTCCTACCCTTTGTTCCCTGTCTTTTAACCAGTTCTCAATCCATGAAAGGATCTTCCTTCTTATCCCATGACAACTTAATTTATGTAAGAGCCTTTGGTGAGGGACCTTGTCAAAGGCTTTCTGTAAATCTAAGTACACTATATTCACTGGATCCCCCTTGTCCACATTTGTTGACCCCTTCAAAGAACTCTAATAGATTAGTAAGACACGATTTCCCTTTACAGAAACCATGATGACTTTTCCCCAGGAATTTATATTCTTCAATGTGTCTGACAATTTTATTCTTTATTATTGTTTGCACTAATTTGCCCGGTACTGACGTTAGACTTAGCGGTCTGTAATTGCCGGGATCACCTCTAGAGCCCTTTTAAAATATTGACGTTTCATTAGCTATCTTCCAGTCATTGGGTAGAGAAGCTGATTTAAAGGACAGGTTACAAACCATAGTTAATAGTTCTGCAATTTCACATTTGAGTTCTTTCAGAACTCTTGGGTGAATGCCATCTGGTCCCAGTGACTTGTTACTGTTAAGTTTATCAATTAATTCCAAAACCTCCTCTAATGACACTTCAGTCTATGACAATTCCTCAGATTTGTCACCTACAAAAGATGGCTCAGGTTTGGGAATCTCCCTAACATCCTCAGCCGTGAAGACTGAAGCAAAGAATTCATTTAGTTTCTGCGCAATGACTTTATCATCTTGAAGTGCTCCTTTTGTATCTCAATTGTCCAGGGACCCCAATGATTGTTTAGTAGGCTTCTTGCTTAAAAATGTACTTAAAAAACATTTTGTTATTAACTTTTGAGTTTTTGGCTAGCTGTTTTTGCCTTTTTTTATCACATTTTTACATTTAATTTGGCAGTGTTTATGCTCCTTTCTATTTTCCTCACTAGGATTTGACTTCCACTTTTAAAATATGCCTTTTTATCTCTCGCTGCTTCTTTTACATGGTTGTTAAGCCATGGTAGCTCTTTTTTAGTTCTTTTACTGTGTTTATTAATTTAGGGTATACATTTAAGTTGGGCCTCTATTATGGTATCTTTGAAAAATGTCCATGCAGCTTGCAGGGATTTCACTATAGTCACTGTACCTTTTAATTTCTGTTTAATTAACCTCCTCGTTTTTGTATAGTTCCCCTTATTGGAATTGTACTGTAGTTAGATTTTAGACTTGATTTGGATATTTGGCAAAAATGGATGATATAAGTATCATCTGTTGTTCTTGCTCAATTCAATTATTATGGTGTTCTTTGTGATATCATATCGAAAGACTTCAAATATCAGCTAGAGCCTAAACACTGGGGTTTGGGCATATAGATTCCCTGAGATGAGTTTTTGATCTAATACGTGGTCAAATTAGTCTTTAAACTTTCTCATCTAAATTCAAAATGGACTGATTCTGATTTCATTTATGCTTCTGTAAATCATCAACAATAACTCCACGGAAGCCAACGGAGGTATACTGGTTTAAGGAAGATCAGAATTAGGCTCTTTGAGTTTCATCCCATTTACCGTGCATTGTGTTTTTGAACAACATCTTTAAAAACAGAGGCTCTCTGTGGATGTTAAAGACAACATGGTATTTTTTGTAAGAGTAAGTATTTGGCCAGGTGTCTTAGCAAAATTTCTCTCCCTTTCCTTTCCCAGATATCATACAGTGATCTGTGCACAGGTTGGCTACTAACCTCCACAGGAAAAAGGTATGCATTTAATTTCACCTAGGGACAAATGCTGATCCTGCTTAGGTGACTGGAGGGAAAGTCCTCCAGCATGGAGCTCAGCTCTGCAGTTGTTCCCCTGATGTCAAAGTGTAGATATTAGATGGGGGATGGTATATTATGGTGGGGGAGAGGGCAATAATGACATCACAGCAACTGCCACTACTACAATCTGCCTATGCTCCTCTATTACCCTATGGAGAAATGTATTAGGTTCACAGAGGTGTCTACAGCCTTAGGATTTCAACCCAGTTCCCACCTAGCATCTCCCCATTGCTCAAGACAGCTTCTAAAGCTGGACAGTGTGTAGTATATTTGTCCCATAATTTGTGAAGTGGTTCAGGATTCATCAGGCTCAAAGAAGTCTTGGAAATGTTAATTATAATAAAGTATTTAACTGAACTCTAAGGAATTTTATTTCACAAATATCCAGCCCTAAAAAGTAGTAAACAGGACAATGACAGCCAAATGATTTCTAACCCGTTAAACCATCAAATAAAAATAAAAATATATATACTAAAGTAATACACATCATTTTTCTTTCTGTCACAAAAAAGTCTTTAATAACTTATTTGTCCCTGAAGTCAACATGAATTATAGTCTTCCTTACAGTTAATCCCAAATATGGCAGTTGAAAATAAATTTAGTACTTAGAGGTTTGTCAGTTTTTCAGTGCAATAATTAAGTATCCTATCACATCTGAGTAGATACCTATCAAGTGAAAACAAACAAACACTCAAGACAAAGGTCAATATGATGAGATAACTGCTTGCACAGTAAGCTGGGTCCTGAGGGAGGTGAGGGAGCTTATCAAACAGTAGCAAGATCAATGTCCAAGCAGTAGCATCCATAGGCGAGTATATTATTTCTGTAATGTTAAAAATGTTACAGAACCATGGGATTTATAATTTATATTGTGGAACTATATTGTTCATGAAGCTAGAGGGCTAATAACATATGCACTGTACTTCACAGAGCACTGCTTTTGTTAACTATATTATGGTAGATAGCCCTAGGGTAGGATTAAGTCAGATAAACCACTGCCTGTGGTATATATGTGTATGCAGATGCTCTGCTCCAGGAGGAATTCTAGAGGCTTTGTGTGTGAGAAAGACACTATGCGCTGCAGAGAGCTAGGGGAGTTCAGGGAGAGCAAGTGGACTCTGCTACACACTTCGGTATGGTCTGGCATCATCTAATGTAGCCCAAGTAAGGGATAGCTGTGCTGGTCCAAGTTTGCCCTTGCTCCAGCTAATCTGCACCAGGAAAAGGGCTGGTGTAGTTTACTTCCACCTCCATTCTGGGTCAGCTATCCTAGTTGGTGTAATGTGGGAAGAGGTAAAGCCCTTTGCCCACCCCCTCCCAGTCCATCTGCACCAAAGGAGGAGGAGTAGCCTGGCAGCAGCTGCTCTCCTTCTTAAGAGGTGTCTAGAAACATAGGCAGCCTTTTGAAAGGAGTAAGAGGACTCTTTATGCAAGGGCCAGTCAGACTAGAACCTGGGTGCATACAGGGACTGGGCTGCCAACACTTCTGCATCAACACTGGAAGCTTAAGCTGGGCTTCTACTGGAAGACCCTGGGAAGATAGACAACTGCAGGAAGTACCACCCAGCAGGGCCTGAGTGATGGCCCCCTGAAGCCCACTGATGGGCTCTTGCTGATATATAAACCAGGAAGCATCACTGTCTGAGCAATGATGCAGGCAGGCTGCCTCCTTGCTTCTGCTCCAGACCTTGCCTTGTTGTGCACCCTAGGCTCTGACTTATGACCTGGGTACATCCCCAGTGCTGCTACTTACCTGCTGGCTGTAATCTGGTGCCTGACCCTGACTCCTTGGTATCCTGACCTGGCTTGACCCTGACTCTTGCCTGTGTCTGTAAGCTAATACCTGAATATGACTACCTGGTATCCTGACCCAGCTTGACCCCGAGCCCACTAGTTGTCTCCTGACTGCAACTTGGTAACTGACTGGTGCACAGAGGCCACCCACAGCCTGGCCTTTACACCTTGTTCCCCTGAGTGGCTGTACAGCCCTGATTGAGCCCCTTGAAAGGCTGAAGCACACACTGCTGCTGGGACAGTGCAGAGGTGGCCATGGCAGTAGTACCACCCTTGCTGCTCCACTGCCTGCCCCTTCAGTTGAGGCTAGTGCCATTGTCACTGCTAGTTTTGTGAACTACTTGAGTTGAAGGAGAGCCAGGATTGGGCAGGTGCCCAGCCCCTACTTGGGTGCAAAAAGTATCAGAAGAATTCTGCTGTCTTTATTCTCCACTCGTGTGCAGCATTTGACACAGTCTAGCCAAGAATCAAATTGTGGGGCATTTTGGGACCTGGTCCATAGCCCGTGAAGTCAATGGGAAAATGCTCATTAACTTCAGCGGGCTTTGGATCAGGCCCCTATGGAGGAAGCAAAATATGAAGCTTCAGTACAGGATTTCCTATTGACTATTGCAGGTGAAAAGTAAAACATACACTAGACTCTAACAGACAGAAGAATCCCTTGATCTCATTCATTCATTTGCCTCATGAGAGGGAAAACAGAGGATTGACTTTTTAAATCCTCTCACCCCTTCCCACAGAAAAGGTCTTTAGCTCAGTTGCAGAGTTTGACTACATAAGAGTTAGATCTCACTGGCAGCTAATGAGGAGTGCTGCTTATCGAAGGGGCATGGAGTGGAGTAGTGATGAGCAGGTCAGGGATCTCAGGGGAACCAGATCCTGAATTAGTGTGAGCATAAAGTTACTCCTGTCTAGGAGCAGCAGGAAGGCCAAAGAAGGGACCACCTCACTGAACCTCAACATATGCTAAGCCCTCACTATTGCTGGGCCAGTCAGGTGTAATTCAAATAGTAATTCAAAGTCTCATCAAACTTTTCCCCACCCACAACCTGCCCCCACTATGTCCAGTAGATATGCTGTACTTGGACTTTCAGAAAGACTGTGACAAGGTCCAACATCAAGTCTTTTAAGCAAAGTAAGCAGTCATGGCATACGAAGGAAGGCCCTCTCATGGATTAGTAACTGTTTAAAAGCTAGGAAACAAAGGGTAGGAATAAATGGTCAGTTTCCAGAATGGAAAGAAGTAAATAGTGGGATTCCCAAAGAATCTGTACTGGGAACAGTGTTGTTCAATATATTAATAAAATATTTGGACAAAGGGATAAACAGTGATGTGGCAAAGTTTGCAGGCAACACAAAATTACTCAAGATAGTTACGTCTAAAGCTGACAGTGAAGAGTTACAAAGAGATCTCACAAAGCTGGATGACTGGGCAACAAAATGACAGATGAAATTCAATTTTGATAAATGTTAAGTAATGCAAACTGAAAAACATATTCAAACTATACCCACAAAATGATGGGGTCTAAATTAGCTGTTACCACTCAGGAAAGAGACTTTAGAGTCATTGTGGATAGCTGTCTGAAAACATCTGCTCAATGTGCAGCAGCAGTCAAAAAAGTTAACAGAATGTTAGGAACCAATAGGAAAGGGGTAGATAATAAGGCAGTAAATACCATAATGCCACTATATAAATCCATGGTATGCTCACACTTGGAATTCTGTGTCCAGTTCTGGTCTCCCCCTCTCAAAGAAGATATATTAAAATTGAACAAGGTACAGAGAAGGGTAACAAAACTGATTAAGGGTTTGGAAAAGCTTCCATAGGAGGAGAGATTTTTAAAAAATGCAGATTATTCAGCTTGGAAAAGAGATGAGTAATGGGGAGAATATGATTGATGGCTATAAAATCATGAATGGTGTATAGAAAGTGAATAAGGAAGTGTCATTACCCCTTCACATAACACAAGAGCAGGGGGTCACCAGACAAAATTAATAGGCAGCAGGTTTAAAGCATACAAAAGGAAGCACTTCTTTACACAAGGCACAGTCAACCTCTGGAACTCATTGCCTGGGGATGTTGTGAAGACCAAAGATATAATTAGATTCAAAAAAGAATTAGATAGGTTAATGGAGGATACGTCCATCAAAGGCTATTAGCCAAGATGGTCAGGGACACAACCCTGCACTGGAAATGTATCACTCAATAATTGACCTGTTCTGCTAGTGCCCTCTGAAGTATGTGGTCTTCATCACTGTCAGAAGACAGGATACTGGGCTAGATGTACCATTGGTCTGACCCAGTATGGCCATTCTTAGGTCTTATATTCATTTTAACCATGATTTTTCATGATTAAAGGAGAAGAAGCACAAGTGGCTTCAGATTTATGCTGCTTAGTGCTTAACCTTACTGCACCCATAGGTAGCCTACAGCAACCAACTCTGATCACAAAAATCTTCTTCTACTTATTACACACTGTACCGTGACTTCCAGGATCAAGACTTTAGGGCAGGGGATCATGCCTAGTGCTTAGCCGTTCTTATGCTTATATGAAGCTGCAGTCATGCTGGTGCTGAAATTCAATGGCCCTGTGCTCCCTGCTGTGTACTGTACAAGGATTTGAAGGACAAAGGGGTTAAAGACATATGAAGTCATGTATTTAACATTTTGAACAATTATTTGCATTTAAAAAAACTAGGAATGCCCTTTCTTGGTGATTAAGCTATAATTGCTTCATTGACTGTACTTTTATTAGTACAATAATGTCTACATGCCCCAACAAAGATCAGAATTCTGTGTTGTGTTGGGCACTGTGATAACACATTATAAGATACAATCCCTGCCCTGAAGCAGTTACTATCTAAATAGACAATGCAGAGTGAGAGGGGGAAGTATATTATCAGGAGTGTGGCCAACAGCAAAGTTTCAATGTATTAACTGTTTGGCTTGCTGAGGTCCAGAACTCTTAGGGTACGTCTACACTACAAGACTATTTCGAATCTACTTAATTCGAATTTGTGGAATCGACCTTATGAAGTCGAAGTTGTGTATCCACACTAAATACACTAATTCGACTGTCTGAGTCCACAGTAACGGGGCCAGCGTCGACTTTGGAAGCGTTGCACTGTGGGAAGCTATCCCACAGTTCCCGCAGTCCCCGCTGCCCATTGGAATGCTGGGTAGAGCCCCCAATGCCTGCTGGGTGAAAAAATGTGTCGAGGGTGGTTTTGGGTAACTGTCATCATTGAACCGTCACTCCCGCCCTCTCTCCTTGAAAGCACCGGCGGGAAATCTGTTCGCGCCCTTCTCTGGTCGTTTACAGCTCGGACGCCACAGCACTGCGAGCATGGAGCCCGCTGCGATCATCGCTGCACTTATGGCCGTTGTCAACTCCTCGCACCTTATCGTCCACCTCTTCCACAGTCAGCTGCTGAGAAATCGGGCAAGGAGGCTCCGGCAGCGCGGTGAGGACAGGAAGTCACAGAGTGGCGCAGACCTCTCACAAAGCAGGGTACGCCGCGCAGTGGAGATCATGGTGGCAATGGGTCAAGTTCATGGTGTGGAACGGTGATTCTGGGCCCGGGAAACAAGCACGGACTGGTGGGACCACATAGTGCTGCAGGTCTGGGATGAATCACAGTGGCTGCGAAACTTCAGGATGCGTAAGGGCACTTTCCTTGAACTCTGTGACTTGCTGTCCCCTGCCCTGAAGCGCCAGGACACCCGGATGCGAGCAGCCCTGACTGTGCAGAAGCGAGTGGCCAAAGCCCTCTGGAAACTTGCAACGCCAGACAGCTACCGGTCAGTAGCGAACCACATTGGCGTGGGCAAATCTACCGTAGGGCTTGCTGTGATTCAAGTAGCCCACGCAATCGTTAAGCAACTGTTCTCAAAGGTAGTGACCCTGGGAAACGTCCAGGTCGTCATAGATGGCTTCGGCACGATGGGATTCCCAAACTGTGGTGGGGCTATAGATGGGACTCACATCCCTATCCTGGGACCGGCCCACCAGGCCAGCGAGTACATTAACCGAAAGGGCTACTTTTCTATGGTGCTGCAAGCACTGGTGGACCATAGGGGACGTTTTACCAACATCTACATCGGGTGGCCGGGCAAGGTTCATGACGCGCGTGTGTTCAGGAACTCTGGTCTGTTTAAACGCCTCCAGGCAGGTACTTTCTTCCCGGACCACAAAGTAACGGTTGGGGATGTGCAGATGCCTACAGTGATCCTCGGGGACCCAGCCTACCCGCTAATGCCCTGGCTCATGAAGCCCTATACAGGCGCCTTGGACAGTGAGAAGGAGCTCTTCAACTACAGGCTGAGCAAGTGCAGAATGGTGATGGAGTGTGCTTTCGGACGTCTCAAGGGGAGATGGCGGAGCTTACTGACTCGCTCGGACCTCAGCGAAAAAAATATCCCCGTTGTTATTGCTGCTTGCTGTGTGCTCCACAATCTCTGTGAGAGCAAGGGGGAGACCTTTATGGCTGGATGGGAAGTTGAGGCCAATCGCCTGGCTGCTGATTACGCTCAGCCAGACAGCCGTGCCGATAGAAGATCCCAGTGGGAAGCGCTGTGCATCCGGGAGGCTTTGAAAGCTAGGTTCCTCGGAGAGCAGGGTAACCTATGACTCTCCAGTTGATTTACAGAGAAGCTGAACCTGAGCCTGTTTCAGTGACTGTTGACTTCGATCTGCGGTTACATACCCCGTTCTCCAGGTTTCCCCCCTTCCAACACACGTTTTAAAATAACTTTAATGGAACACTGATTATTAATAAAGTTTTCTTTAATTATGAATTCCTGTTCAAGGGTTGAAACATGGACGCGGACTGTGGTGGGTACGGTGTGCACTGATGTCCAGACCGCTTCTACACTAGAGGAATGACAGGCTCCTGCTCCTACAGCGGTCTCTGGGGGGAGGACGGTTGCAGGTGGGTGTGCAGGAAGGGGTGGGTTTGCAGGAAGGGGTGAGGGATGCAGGCTCTGGACTGGGGGTTGGGGCATAGGAAGGGGTGAGGGGTGTGTGGGAAGGGTGAGTATGTGTCCGTGGATGAGGGCTCTTGCTGGGGCTCAGGGCATCGGAGAGGCTCGTGGCTAGGGGGGAAGGGCATGGTAAGGGCAGCCTGCCTTGCCATTTGTGGATGGCAGGCGCTAGGACCCTGGGGCAGCATACACCTCACAGACTGACCCTAGTCTGTGTGTGTCCTGCTGTTGATCCTGCCCCCAAGTCTGTACCCTGGTAATGGAGGCTGTCCTATGCAATTAAAAAACCCCTCCCCCCCCTTCACACAAAGTCTTCTGACAAGGAAAACGTGACGGAAACAGTGAATAACAACAAACTACTTTTAATACTCAACTACACAGTGGGGGGATGAAACTTGGATTTGGGACTGGGTGATCCAGGAAGGGAAGCACTTCTCATACTTTAGGGAATGAGAGCTGTTTGGTACATGAGTGCTCTGCTGGGGTGGAGTGACAGTTTTCACGGCCCCTAGCGCCCCTCCTTCTTGTGATTTTTGGTGAGGGGGGGACAGGACTTTGTGGCAGGGGACGGCGGTTGCAGATACAGTTCAGGGGGGCTCTCTGCTCCTGCCTGCGGAACTGCAGAACATCTACAAGGTGCCGGAGCATGTCCGTTTGCTCCCTCATTAGCCCAAGCAGCGTTTGAGTCGCCTGCTGGTCTTCCTGCCGCCACCTGTCCTCCCGTTCGCTGTGTGAGCGCTGGTGCTGACATAGGGTCTCCCTCCACTGTCTCTGCTCGGCCGCCTCGGCTCTGGAGCAAGCCATCAGTTCAGAGAACATGTCGTCCCTAGTCTTTTTCTTTCGCCGCCTAATCTGCGCCAGCCTCTGTGAGGGGGATGCCGGGGCAGTTCGTGAAAGAGCCGCAGCTGTGTGATGGGAAAAAGGAAGTGATTTCCTTGAAAAGATACATGTTTGCGAACACTGAACACAGTCTAGTCAGTTTCTGTGAACAAGACCATACAGGGCACCTAGTCTCACGAGCTCTCAGGACAAGTTCGAGATTTCGGAATACGCTTTCATTGGCTGCGGTCTTGCACAGGAGATTGGACAAGCGGGGCGGTACAGCTGAATCCGTGTAGCAGCCAGGCCTGGTAAGCACTACACTATAGGCTGCTTAACAGTTAATGGATAGCTGTGCCCTCCCGCTGAAGGCAATCTGTAAAGCATAAAGTCTGACCCTGTTCCAGCCCCTCGCGGCTGTGCACGGGAAAGATCACTGTATGCTTTTCCTCTGTGGCCTCCAACACGTGGCTGTTAAACGAAGGTCATTGCTATGCAAAGTAAAAGTCAAGCATTCACAATAGTAACAGTACACTAATTGCCCTAATTAGATGCAGCAGTCGCCGAACGAGATTACCCTGAGGCGGGTCACTCGGAGAGAGAGAGAGAGGATGCTGCTCGAATCCCTGCACAGACCAGGACCGTACGCTGCAATGCTGGTGGAGGCAATGATTCCGCTGTACATTAGGATGGCCTGGCGCGGAAGAGCGTGCTTCCACGGAGCACCAAATAAGGCACCTCTCCCCAGGAACCTCCTGCGGAGACTTTTCGAGCTGCTCTCCGAGAGCTTCGTGGAACTGTCCCAGGAGGATTTCTGTTCCATCCCTATATGTGTGGACCTTCTCTTTATATAGTTTTTTAAGGAAAAGTTTTTATATAGTTTTTACATATTTTTTATTCCTGTTTTTAAAAAAATAAATGTTTCCATGTTTATAGCACTTACCGACTGATCCTTCCCCTGATTCTGAGTCCGGGTTAACGGCCGGGGAGGGTTGGTAGGGGATCTCTGTGAGGGTGATGAAGAGATCCTGGCTGTCGGGGAAAGCGGTATTGTAAGCGCTGTCGCCTGCGTCATCCTCCACAAACCCTTCCTCATCTTCCCCATCGGCGAACATCGTCGAGGAACTGCCCCTCGACACTATCCCATCCTCAGAGTCCACGGTCACTGGTGGGGCAGTGGTGGCAGACCCACCTAGAATGGCATGCAGTGCCTCGTAGAAGCGGCATGTCTGGGGCTGTGCTCCGGAGCGTCCGTTTGCTGCTCTGACTTTTTGGTAGCCTTGTCTCAGGTCCTTGATTTTCACGCAGCACTGCGTTGTATCCCGGCTGTATCCTCTGAATGCCATGGCTTTGGAGACCTTCTCGTAGGTCTTTGCATTCCGTTTGTTGGAGCGCAGCTCCGAAAGCGCAGACTCATCGCCCCACACAGCGATCAGATCCAGGACTTCCCGGTCTGTCCATGCTGGGGACCTCTTTCTATTCTGGGATTGCATGGACTCCTCTGCTGGAGAGCTCTGCATCGTTGCAGGTGCTGCTGAGCTCGCCCCGATGTCCAACCAGGACATGAGATTCAAAGTGCCCAGACAGGAAAAGGAATTCAAATTTTCCCGGGTCGTTTCCTGTGTGGCTGGTCAGAGAATCCAAGCTTGGACTGCTGTCCAGAGCGTCAACAGAGTGGTGCAGTGTGGGATAGCTCCCAGAGCTAGTAAGTTCGATTTGCATCCACACCTAGCCTAATTCGAGATAGCCATGTCGAATTTAGTGCTACTCCCCTCGTCGGGGTGGAGTACCGAATTCAAACTAAAGAGCCCTCTAGGTCTAATTAAACGGCTTCCTAGTGTGGACGGTTGAGCGGTTAATTCGAATTAACGCTGCTAAATTTGATTTAAAGTCCTAGTGTAGACCAGGCCTTAGTCACAAAGCAAACTCACCCTCCGAAAACCCCATTCACAGGTCCAATTAGACTCAATTATAGGTGGATTAGGGTTTTTTTTCCCTTCATGTCTGCTCCAGTCCAGATAGGTCCTCACTCTGAGCAACCTGGTCCAGCTCTGTGACTTCAGTTGTGCCAGAATCACCTCAAGGCCAGCTAGGCCTTACTGTGAAGTAATCACTGTGCTGCATGTTCAGCGTGGTCCATTCCCACAGAGTCACTCTGGACAGGATTCAGAATGTCTAGGTGGGGAATCCACAATTCCTATGCACTGTCATTTGTAGACTTACAGTAACAATCTATTGTCATGTATGCAATCAGAACATAGTCAAATTCCAACTAAAGCAGCAAATCACGGTATGCGGAACTAGGAGTAAGCAACATTATTTTTCATGTAAATGAGGCTGGCCAGAGCTGATTTCTCCCATTACCCTTATGGAGGAAGCAGAAAATTCTATCTAAATTTCAATCCAAAAGCAAACTGGCCTTTTAATATCTAGGATTTACACCAGTTTTGTTCATAATTTTTTATTTCTGTTGTTGTTTGTTTGTCTTACTCTTTGCTACACTCTGATCTTTGAAGACAACTGAAAGTATTTTAACTGGTCATTCATTTTTCACAGTCTTTTCTTCCCCTCTCATGAAGCCTTTCCTGTTCAAGTATCTCTTGAACTCCATGTAATGAATTTGAAAAGAGACAAGCCTTGGTTTGTGCCTCCTGTGATAACACTTGGGAATACACACTACAAATTAATCATTGCAGGCCCTGGAATATTAATATTATTTACTTAACTACTGTGGGAGGAATATTTACCTAGCAATCAGCATCATTGCTTTGAAAACAACAAGTGGGCAAATTGCTGGTTAAACCTGGCACAGAACATAATCTAATCTGACAAACCTTAACTATAGTTCCACTACTGTGAGACCATAACACGTAATCTAATAATTTGACCCTGACAATATTAAATCCAAAGCCTATTAGAGCCATTTTTCAAACATACAACAATAAAACCAAGCCTCAGAGTTTGAAATATGTAATTGTTGAGTACTAATTACCATTCATGTTTGGGGCTTAATCTTATTGTGTCATATGTGGATCCATAATGCAATGTGTCTTAGCCAGTTGGTGGATACGCTCACATACGGTTGCTGGTTGGACAAGATACAAATGAAGCAGGATAGTAGTTCTGAAAACAGAATAACCCATTCACAGGAAACATTGTGATGATTCCAAACCTAGCCTTGAATCTTCGAAGAAACCTATACATAGCTTCTGGTGCAGTGCGAATGTTTTGTTCCACACTGCTGGTGGATTATGCCTTTCAACCCCGCAGCATAGCTGGCTCTGGGAGAATCACCTGTATGGAAGCGGATTCTTTAGTGGCATAGAGTGGCAGTGCTGTTCCTACCCCACTCCTTAGTGGACAGGCTGGCTGGATAGGGCACATGGCTGTGAGAAAGGGAGCGTGATCATAACATCCCTGCACTCTGCCATTTGGGGCTGCTATTAGTTGGCATAATCTAGCAGCATTCGGCCTCTCTATATTGTGCCTGGAGTCTAGTTCGGCCAAGAATGGACTCAGAATCAGGGGATCAAAAAACAAACCTAAACTCCCTCCTCAGCAGCATTTTTGCTCCTTAACTGTGGTTAAGGATCAGAAGCATGTATTTGTCTACATACATAATTATAGATATATATATTTTGGAATGGTAGCTGACCACTTTATGAAATGTCAAATGAAATTACTTCAACCTTCACAGTATCCTCTGCACATCTAACTTTACCTCGAATTGTAACATTTCAGTAAATAACATCTTCTAGCCCCTAAACTGATTTTCTTCTCTTTTCAATAGCAATTTTAATGAATTCATCCTTTCTGACATTTACATTTGTCTTTAAATGCCACCAGATAACAGGGTTTTAATCATTCCAAATAGCTTTTTAATTATAGACCTAATTACTTTTGCAGAAGGTTAAGCTGCACAAACAGGAATAAAACTGTTTGCTTGTGCTCTGTGTTAGGAATGATGTAGTGTTTTCACATTATCTAGTCTGTAAACTTGCTTGGTCAGTTTTAAGTGACATTTAAAAAAACCAACAACCCTGTATATCAGAAGGTAAGAATGAAATTCTAGGACAACTTAACATCCAGCAGTATGTTAAAATTAAAACGGATCTTTTAATTAATTATGAACTCAAAGTCAGCCATTCTTTTCAGTTAAAGTGGCCGTTTTTGTGGTCAGTAATTTGAAGATTTAAATGGGTAAGGGGAAAACTGAAATTTTCACCATGGGAAAAAAAAGTTTCTTCTTCTTAAACCCCTATTTTGTTTCTCATGCAATGTCTCTGCCTCTTGCAACAATGCCCCTTTCCCCATAAGCAACCTATACTACCTATAAATATATTGTTTCATAGTGATTCTCTTACTGGAGGGCAGCCTGTTTGCCTGAATAAAAATATGGGCGTTAAGAGAGTGATGCATAAATAAATATATTTCATCAGTGCTGCTTACATGGTGTGCAGATGAGGTCAGAACAGGACCCACATGGGCAGAAGCTCATTCCTTCCTGTTCAAAAACAAGCCAGGTACATTTATATTTGACGGTGTTGTTTTTTTACTGGAACAGCTGTCTAACTGTATGGCTTAATTAGAACATCAACTGCTACATACATATTTTTAAAAAAGTGGAAAGCTAATTTTAACTCAAATTAGCTAGAAACACATATATTTTACAGCTGCTAAAGTCCAAATATATCCATCAAAATTGTAAAATCCAAAATGCATTTTTTAGCTCCGTGGTTTAAGCACTGGCCTGCTAAACCCAGGGTTATGAGTTCAATCCCTGAGTGGGCCATTTAGGGATCTGGGGCAAAAATCTGTCTGGGGATTGGTCTTGCTTTGAGCACGGGGTTGGACTAGATGACCTCCTGAGGTTCCTTCCAACCCTGATATTCTATGATTTTATGAATCAATAGGTAGGTTCTGTTACGTGAACAATATCATGCAATTATTTAACCTTCGTGCACAGTAAGTTTTTTTTAACCACATTAGTCAGTTTCATTCCATTTTATTTTATGCTTTTTCCTTTCTCTTTCTGTAATTTGCCAATCATATTTGATTTTACCTAAGAGAACCTGACTGAGTCTTGGATATGGTTGTGTGGGGTTGTCACTAACTAGTGCTTCAGAAAGAGTGAATTCTGATCTATGGGGAGACAGATATAGAGACAGATATGGCCAGGAAGCACAATGCAATTTCCCCTGCCGAATAGTGCCACTAACCATTTATATGGAGTTTTGTGGCCTTAGAGAGAGCCAGATGACTTGAAAGTTGCAATCATGCTAGTATCTATCTCTCTATGGATGCTGATGAATGCAGAGAAGCTCAGTGTTTTATTCCTTTGCATGTTTTGTTATCTTTGATGGAAACACAGAAGGGATAAATTGTCAGACTTCTCTTTATTTGCCTGCCTCAATAAAGCGATATATGTAAAAGCTTTGAGAATTTGCAATATTTTCCCTACTATCTTGTTGTTACTCGATTTTTTTATTGCTTTGTATAGTGTATAACATTAATGTACAATATATGGTGGGTTCTTTTTCTCCTTCATTCAATAATATATGTGATCTTTTCGTTTACTTACTCAAAAATTGAGGATTCGTAATGAGAAATACATTTTGAATGAAAGGATGAAAGAATGAATGCTGCATTCATAAAAGTGCTTTTCATCTCTACTTCTCAAATGACTTTACAAACACTACTTATAACTTTTTTCCATAAGGCAGACTACAGCATGTTATCAGGCTCCAATTTCATTTACTTGAAATGGTAAATTATTTAAAATGAACAAAAGTAGTCTATAGAAAGAGCATTACTGGCAGAGAACTTCGTGGCAAAGTTTTATTTAGTAAATATATATATTTAGTAAATATATATATATAAAAATGAGGTCATTATTAATAGAAAATATAGCCAGGAGTATTGCTAGAGTCCATTTCAGCACTGGGAAAGTTGTTAAGAAGGGGAAGGCAGTGTGTGTGTGTACTTGTAAGTAGTTACACAAAATATCAATTTGGGAACTGTGTGTGTGTGTGTGTGTGTGGTGGAACAATGACAACATCTGCACTAGGGTCACATTGATATCAGAGGGGCAAAATGTTTTAGGTTCTTCCCCAACAAAAGGAACACATGGGGACTCTAACAATTCCCCAACATCAAAGCTGGAAATAAAAACTTAGGCATTGCCATTTTTGTAACAATGTCATCAGCAATATTAATTTTAAACCCAGAACTCTGAAAAGTATTCTGCCATTGTAGCAGAGCAAACACCTCCTGAACACCTCCCCATGGTCAGAAGCAGTGCCACAGAGTCCTGCTTCTCTTTCCCTTCTTCAGGGACCTTTACAACCTCCCACCTCACCTCACAGTATTTCTTGTGGCTTCCAGCACCTCCTACCTGGGGCCAGTTGAATAACTGAAATAGTTCAAAAATGTCCCACAAATAAAGTCAATAAAAATACATACTCAGCTTCGGCTCTTCTATCAGACACGAGAGCCTTTTTTCTGTCCCAGTCTGTTCTTCACAGAGCCTCCACTCCTCATCCTTTTTATCTGGACTTGAGGCTTCCTTCTCCTGTTCTATACTGCCCTCCTTCAGAGAATGCCTTCTGATTGACTGGAGGGGAGCCCTGCCCCACTCTACACTACAGGGATCCTGAATCCAGGCCCTTAACAGGATAATGTCCTAGGTCATTCCCATCAATCACTAATTTCCCGGGACTTTTTCTTCTCTTTTGGCTTTGGCCATTTCCTGCACTTTTGTTCATTCCAGTGTTCCTGGAACATGATATTTTGGCCGTCTCTACAGGAAGGCCTTCTGAAAACATTTGATACAATATTGTTTAACTAATGAAAAAAGGAAAAGGATTATGATGGCTCATGACACGGAATAGCAGTCCAGGTTCACACATTGGACATTTTAATGGCCATATTTATCTTTTCAATAAAAGGATAGATGCAGCCCACCAGTAGTATTATTTACCATTTGTATCAAAGTAGTGCTTAAAGACCCCAGACAAGATTAGGCCCCTTTGTCCTAGGCTCTGCAAAAACACTTAGTCAGGAATAGTCCATGCACGTCATAGTTTATAATCAAAACAGACAAGATAGATGATCAGTGAGAGGCAACTAATATTATTATCCCCATTGTATAGATAGGAAACTGAGTCACAAAGATTTGCGGGTCTGGGCCCAAGTGATTTCCCCAAAGTCATACAAGGGAGACTCAAACTTTAACTTTTAAGCCTTAATATACGTGCAATATGGTTGACTGTGATGCAGTTGAGCTATGGTTACAGGGGCATTTTTTAATCTTTAATCTAGTACAAAATACAGGGTAGTGTTTTGATTTGTTGTTGTTGATGGGTATTTTTATGTACATGTTGCTATATATTTATATTAGAAAAGGCAAGTTCAAAGATGTGTGCTTTGCCTGTTGAGCAGAAGGCAATGGTCCTTTGTTCCTATGGAAAGCCAATGTAAAGACTGGAGGACAGGTTTGATGTGCTCGCGATAGCCCTTGTTGCTGTGGACATGTGTTTCAGCTTTCTGTACTAGTTGGAGTTTCTTGAGAGTTGATGGCTTCATGCCCATGTATGTTACATTGCTGCAGTCCAGATGGGAGGTGAGAAAGTTGTGCATAATTGAGGTCAGGCCATAATCTACAAACATGGGACAAAGTTTCCTAGAAAGCATTACTCCTGGATGTTGCTATTTGAGAGTTTAATCGAGGAATGCAAGAATACTGTTAACCTATGGATTGAACTGACCAATTGTGAGAGTGTGCTTTCAACTAAAGGAGACTGCACAACAGATACAAACTCTATGAAGTTCTTTCCTCTGCCCACCATCATAACCTCCATCTTGCTTATATTCAGTTTCAACCTATGTGGAAATAGGGGAGTCCAGTTGCAAGACCACTAGGGTTACACAGGTTTAAAAAAATGTGAGAGGAGAATTAGACGCAGGGCTCTAAAAGTTTGACATTTTATTTCTTTACTATAAAAAAAAACTCTGGAAAGGAGGGAAAAGAAAAAGAAAGACAGGAGTCTGATCACACATTCAGAAGAGGCTTTCTTTTCATCTTGTTAATAAATCCACCTCTGACACACTGGTTATTGAATGTCATGAGATAGTTGTAAAAGACTTTTCTTGATGAAAAGATGGCATTAAAGTAATTTTATTTCAATAGTGATCTTTTATTCATAGATCTTATGTTTTCAAAGAATCATTCTTTGACCAGAATGTAAATGTTTTCTTATTTAGACTGAAATCTAATATCTTCTGATATATTACTCAAAATACATATTTGTGTTCTGTAAAATATTATATAATATCGGGCAGGATCAAATGACATGCCAAAAATGGTGTGTCATTTGATCCTGCAGCACACATCATAGTGCTAAATCCTTTGTGAGAAGTTTCCTGTATCTTTTCCCATTTAAGCAAAAATCAATGAAATAAAATAAAGTTAAGAGAAAATGTAAATCGTACAGGGCCAAAAGGTTAGAGGAATGGCATGCAGCCACTTGCCAGAAAAACTGAAATCAATAGCATGAGATCAGGTCAGAAGCCAACAGTCTCCCTTTTGGCTTCTCCTGTCCCGTGCAGCCATAAATATTTCACTATAGGCCCTCTATGACAGGGAGCAGTAGGAGTTATAAGGGGTGCTCTGGATTGTGGCTTAGAGGTCAGAGAACATGTTTCACATATTGTGTGTGTGATGCACTGCGAGCCAGCAATAGCCTCAATTAGTTCACAGTCCTCTACCCTGTGCTCTTAGCAGAAATAATTGGTACGTATGTGTATGAAATGACAAGCAGCTTTGCATGAAATTTGTCTTTGTTTTAAAGGATATTTGTTGCCTAGTTTGTAAGATGGAAATCAAGTGCTTTATAAAAGACTATAAGCAGGGCTGGTGGGTATATATGTGTACAAACGGGTGTCATTACAAGGGCAAGGATATGGTCCACTGGTAATTCTGTTGATGTACTAATAGCAAAAAATAATAGTTTCTGAAACTCCACAACTATGTTGCAGGTGGACTATATTAATATTTTATATCCATCTGAATACAAAAAGCTAACTATAACAAGCAATATTCAGAGATGTGCATTGTACAGTAAATGAGCAGAAGGAACATGAACTGTAGAAATATGAAAAAATCCTAGTTCTTCCTTCACAAAAGTCTCATTTCAAAACTGATTTCTTTCCCATGAAATTTCAGGCCAAAAATCACATTTAGGCCATTGTGCGATGCTGCCATTTTTAGTAAGTGAACAATAACTTTTGGTGATAAAAATGATGAAACAGGTTGGCCAAGCAGTTGAAAATGATACCAGGACTGCACTCAAGAAAATCCAGTCACTTATTTGGGTGCCTAAATATTAATATAATTCCTTAACATTAGGCACATGAAATTGAAACTTTTGGCCAGTGTTGCCTATTGGCCAGTGAAGGCCTATGTGTCATGTAAGACTGCTGCCTTCCTCAAAACGACAAGGCATTTAAAGGTGGAAAATGGGTCAAAACTGAGTATGTCTGAACAAACATAATCTTAAGAGCAATCTTCTACATTAAAAAGATTCATTTAGCTGCATGATCCCTTCCCTGATCTTACCCCTCCTTGTACTAATCAAGGTTAATTTGGTGGCCACACAACAGCAGTTCATTCATGCAGAATCAGGTTTTCCTGAGCTCATCATGTCTTCCCCTATGCTTGTAACTACAACACTATACCTGCACTGTACAGGATCAAGCCATACATAGATACAGATATGTTGTTGGTTAGCAATGAAACATAAGGATACAGTAAATAAGATTTAGTTTAAAAACTAAGGTGTCAGAGTGAAAAATCTTGTAAAATTTTGATTAAGAAAACACACACAAAAAGATACAAGCATGAGTGGAGAAGTGTGAGTATGACAGATTTTATTAGGTTCCTCAGTTATGTAATTCTTCAGAACCAACCTATCATCATCAGGGAGCAACAGTCAAGAACCATCATTTATTGGGGATAAGTATGAAATCTATATTGCTTTTTTCTGTCCAGGGCTGTTTTTTTTATTAATACTTCTGAGAATTCATCTTATTGGGAAAAGTTTATTGTACTTCATGTGGGAAAGTAGCTGAACTGGAAATATCAAGAGAGAAGAGAATTGCTTAGGGCAAAAGCCAAAGAAAGACAGAAAAATCTAGATATTGAGTCCTCCAAACTAGACGGAGGGTCTGTGGCATCAATGAATTCCACAGCAGCTGCAATAGACTATGGAACTATTAGTATAAAGCTACATCTACATTGACATCTGGACATGGGTCCCTGCATGTGGTTATGCCAGAACCCCTACCTCACCACCACTGTCTACATCTAAACCCCAGAAGTACAGTTTCAAGGCATGTGTGGGGCAGGAATGCTAGCATGCCTGAGGGGTATGGGTATGAACATGCCTCAACCTGTGGCTTAACTGTGTACCTACACTAGTTTGTATTGTGGACAGAGCTAAGGGGTGTGTACTGAGTCCTGAGTTCAGTAGTTCTCCAGCCCCATTCCCACAATGCATTGCCTTTTCCTGCCTTATCTTACCCAAATCTATAAGGTCCCTGTCCCCACATTCTCACTGGTAGTAGCGAGCTCTTCTGACCACTCCAGAACTGCTTTCTGCTGTGGTCTTTTCACCAGGACACATGAATGTGGAACCTGCTCTGAGAGCTGCTCCCTGATGAGCCGAGTACACTGGGGTGCTCATCAATGTGTAGTGGGAGTTCACTGTTCTCCATGACTTCTTCCTCAACATCATGAACATCCATTTTTACTGGGGAGTTTCAGAAAGGCTGATGAAGAAGGGCATTCACTGGACTCTGGCCCAGTACTGGGAATGGATAAAGCATCTCAGGCTCTGGTACCAAAAGGCAAAAGACTGTAGGAGGGTTCCTGCTACATGCCCCTTTCTTCAAGGAACTGGATCGAGTGCTCCTCAGGGCTTCTAGTACTGAGCCTGAGGTGATTCCCAACCCCCTCCTCAACACTGCCAGCCTCATCATGTGACAGGAGGCCAATGAGGGCCAGGGCAACAAGGCAGCAGGAACTGCAGAGGAGGAGGTCCCAGAAGACCCAGAGGAAGAGGAGCAAGTTATCCTGCCCCTCTACCCAGAGGATCTTTCTCAGCAAACCCCTCCTGACAAGTCAGATGAGGAACCAGAACCAGGGGCTCGTAAGTTAAACCCCACCCTCCATGTCATGTGTATGGAAATAACAAATAACTTTCTTAGCTGGGGAAGAAAATGACAAGGATTGATAAAGTTCCCTATGGGTTTGACAACACAGAGAACAGGAGAAAAACAAATTGAAGTAACTGTGACACCACATTCTGCACCGGGCTAAAACTGACCCTCCTCAATCCCCACCTCCACAAACCATGACCACTTTGAACTATGGGGTTACTCATTGTGAACAGTTGGTAAGAGCTCTTATCCCCGCCCACAACTACACTCACCAGAAACCAGTTGTAAAAGTCCATCCCTCAACCCCTTCATCTAGTGTTCTTAATGACCTTCAAGTATTAAATAACCTCCTCACCCCCAACTGTAGTATGGCTAACAGTGATGCAAATTAACAAACCAAGTGCAGTTTAATTGGGCAGACACCCTGAACAGAACAATCACAAACCAAAAGGTCTCATACCCATGGAGGTATCCTGCCCTAATTATGCGTAATGAGTCATTACCTAAATGACCAGTTAATGACCATCAATGGAAGGGGGACTAAGCTGTGCCTTGAAACACAAGTTAGTGGGAATGTTCCCTTTTGTGTTTTTACAGCAGCTGGATGGGATGTAATGCTTTGTTTGGGACCAGGCTGACATCATCCCCTGTCTGCCTGCTGTTCCAAGATGTGGCACAAACTGGATCTTGGATCCAGCACCACTATGAATTTTCACTGGATCAGACTGTCTGGAAAGGCTTTGCAAGCCAGTCCTCTCCTGTGCCCACTCTGTCCTAATGTACTCGCCTGTAGTCTCACAAACGTTATGAAGCACACGGCACATCACAATAATGTGGATGGCATTGGCCACATCGGCATCCAACTGCATGTGTGAGAGTCACCAAAAGGCCTTCAGCTGTCCTAAGGCACACTCTATTACCATCCTGCAGCAGCTTAGTTTGAAACTGAATTCCCAATTTTCAGTGCCATTGATGTTGTGTAGGGTTTCATTGGCCAGGGTAGAAATGGATATGTGGAGTCCCCCAGAATAACCATGGGCACAGAGACATTATACAGAACCACATAGTTTCTGGGAAATAAAGTCCGTTCCTCCCCTTTCAAGTGCAGTCCTGGTCTCCTCAGCAGGACCTTGGCATCATACACTTTCCCAGCATGTCAGATGTTAGTGTCCATGAACCTGCCTTGGTGATCCACTAAGCTGTGAAGAGGAAGTGAATGGTAACCTTTTTGACTGATGTACTCACTCATGCCATCTGGTGGGCAAAATATTGGAGAGTGGGTGCCATCAATGGGCCTCGCACAGTTAGGAAACCCCATTCTCTGGAACGCCGCTATAATTTCTGGAACTTTGGTGATGGTGACCACCCATGGGTACATGAGTGTTGATAGCTTCACAAACCTGCACCACCACAAGCTCAGCAGTGGACTTCCCCACTGTGATGTGGTTTGTGACTGACTAGTATTTGTCCAGGTTGCCAGCTTCCAAAGGGCAATAGCCACCTAATCCTGCATCAGTATGGGTATACAGAACCAAGTGTTCTGCCACTATAGAGTAGGTCCCTGCTTCTCACAGAACTCCAGGTACATCTGCAGCTACTGGTCATCATCTCAAGTTTTCAAGATGATGTGATCCCACCACATTGTACTGGTTCTTCTGGCCCAGAAGTGGTGGTCCACTCATGGACATGTCAAAACACTGGCAGTATCCTGCATCTCTGTGTCATGTGGCAACAGTGGATCAATCATCATCCCAGTCACCCATCTTCATCTTGTGAGAAAGGTCCAAGTCCATTCCCCCTAAATTCATACAGTCATGTTCTCCAACACAAACACATTTGTCCTGAAAGAAGAAACAGGAGCAGAAACACAGCCTGTCATTTGCTCCAGGTCTTTCATGTTGGGCAGGAGTCAGGGTTGAGCAGGAACTGTCATCAAGGAGGTCTGTACCAACAATTCATTGCAAGGCGGTTGCTAGAGTGTTTCCTTCCTGTGATGCATAGAACATAAGAAACAACCTTGAAATGCTGAAACCAAATGTGCAAACCAAAAAGTGGGTATACACATGTATACAGCTTGTACCCATGTCCAACACAGCATATGTGGATACTCAGCACAGGTACAGGGTACATGCATGAGCATAAACATGGGTATGTACCCAAGTATGCACACCAGTATAGACAAAGCCTTAATTGCAGAATTGCTGCTATAATAGCATATATTCTAATAAAGTAGTTGTATGTGGTGCTAACAACTATACATTGCATGCTTTCTGGATGTAATTTAAACATATTGGGCCCAATTCTGCCCATACACCATTTCTGATGTTACTCTGAAGGAGCTGCACTTGAGTGCAGAATCTGGTTCTCTGAATTGTATGCACAGTCAGCTTTAACATCCTTCTATAATATTAGAAGTTGAAGGTTGTGATCTATGCTGTTAGTAAAGCAATTTCCCTTGGGCTTGAAATAAGATCTTGGCTTTGACTTATAACGGTTTTTATGCTAGTCAATATTCAGGCAAGCACAGATTTGGGCACATTGGCCAGAAATATATTTATATTAAGTTACAGATATAAACCCATTTAATACAACTCATTTCATTCTAAAAGTTTATTTGTTAAACTAAATATATCTTGTTCAGAAAGTAGTTCCACTAGTGTATATGTGGGTTTATATTTCTATTTACACAAAAGATTCTTGGGTGTTCTTGAACTCACCCCTTTCAATAGAGCTAGACATATTTTACATATGCAGCAGCAACTTCCTTGACTCATTGAAAGAGACAAAGCAGGTGATTGATGTCTTTTTGTACTATGTGCCTTCTTTGTAATGTTTTTTTTTCTTTGTGCTATGATCTGCTCTAAATTTATCTTCTCAGAGTTACATTGGCTCAAGTTGTCTTCTGCCTTCACAATTGACATCTGAAAATCCAAAAATCAAATTACAGCAAATACCATTATATGAACAAAATCCCCAAGAAAAGTTCTATTTTTTAAAAATTCCCTTCGTGTCATAAGGTATGAAAAACTGGATGATACCAATGATCTAATTCAGTGAACATAACACAGGGTAATGAAAATGAATCTATTACAGGCATGGGTGGCATGTGAACCGTCCCTTTGGAGCGGCTAGGCCCCAGCCCTGCCCCTTCCACCCCCCATCACCCACCACAGTCCTGAATCCCCACACACACTGCGGCTGGAGGAGCCCTGACCAAATCGCCCCAAACCCCAGGCTGCCGGATGGCCTGCCCTAGCTATGCCAGCCCACCCAAGGACTGGCCCGCCTGCCCCAGCCACCCTGAGCCCTGGGACACCAGCCTGGGATGCCCTGACCCTGGGCTGCTAGCCCAAGCAGAGCCATCACCTGCTTTGGGGGAGAGAGGGTGGGGCCTCTTGGTAGGCCCACAGCCTGGATTAGGGAAGGCTTAGCCCATAATTACCGTCAAAGAACAAACTGTGTGGCGGCTGATCATAGAAACTAATGTTCCTTTGGACCTCAGTTAAGGAAAAAAAGGGAATTTAAGGGGAATATTAAGTCACCGACTCTACCTTGCATTTCAGAGAGCGATTGGTTGACAGTTTATGGGAAATGATGACAAGATTCCATCACTGGAGTTCCACTTGAGTTGGTACATCACCATCATCTTACTAAATTTTGTACATATACCTAAATGAGAAAGTCACTGTCATCCTTGATGTTAATATCATCATTCTCCATATCTTGGGAAATGAGTCTTAGCTATATGTCCAGGTTCCTTTTAGGTCTTGGCCCACTGAGTCCTTGCATAGTGTGCTGCAGGGAGTGCAACACTGATTAAGTCCATCACAAGTGAGTGGAGACATGATATTGTAACAAGGAAGGTTAAGTATGTGGCACAGTCCTCTGCACTGAGAAAAGTTTTCAAATTATTCCTTCAGATTATATCTGAGCATGAATCACCTTTTGTATAGTCCCATTGCTTATGGCAATACTTCCCTCAAACAAAGTAACATTCCTTAAGATGTGGCCTCCTAAAAAAATCTTCACAGCATTAATATTTTTGTTGAAAAAACTAATTAGTCATTATTGGAAGTTAGTATCTTTGAAGATGTTCATAATTATGAAGAAGAAATCCATTTTTTAGATCTTGATTTTGATTCAACAGATTCTCCAAAATATCTGATCTTTGAAAGGTTTCTTCCTGAAAATGTCTCCCTTGCACAATTCCCATGATGGCCTTATCTTTAAGTGGTTTCCTTGCACTTTTTTAAATTTTTGAGTTTTATATGGGTATGCAGATGACATACGGTACTTGATAATCCAGTGCATCATCTCTAGGTTCAAGGACACAGGATGTGATGGGAAGGTGATTTAATCTATATTTAGTTTATATATTTGTGTTAAATTAATTTGTTAGGATAATAGTGAGATTGTGTGGTAGATTTATACTATCACATCTGAATGTAGATGCAGGGTTTGGACTGGGAGGTCTGCACTCCGTGCACTGGAAGTTCTAAACTTTCCATGGTAGTGATAAATAATTATAGCATTGCAATCAATCTGTTTTCTACAGTAATTAATACATATTAATGACCCACAGCATCCCTCTATGCAAACTTGATGGAGCCTGGGGAGTGGAAAACTCCACAAGGAGTGTCTCACTGAAGTTCTCCTTAATGATTCTTTAGAAGGAAGGGTTCATACTTCCCCATAACCTCATGGAATAAACAAGGATTTAAGCCCCAGAAACTGCAGATCTTTTCCTGATGTACAGGGCCATCTGCACTTGGTGCTGTGTCTCTGCACTACCTTTGGAAGTGAGTTTTGAACGGAGAATGTTTGTTAAGACAACAGCAACAAATGCAAGTTTTGTAGCATTTCTAGTGTCAAAAAAGTTATCATTACTTTCAGAAGCAATGCCATATTCTATCTGAGTCCATTAATGGCTATTAGCCAGGATGCATAAGGAATGGTGTCCCTGGCCTTTGTTTGTCAGAGGGTGGAGATGGACGGCAGGAGAGAGACCACTTGATGATTACCTGTTAGGTTCACTCCCTCTGGGGCACCTGGCATTGGCCACTGTTGGTAGACAGAATACTGGGCTGGATGGACCTTTGGTCTGACCCAGTATGGCCGTTCTTATGTTCTTAGTACTCTCATCCGAAGGATTTCCATCAGACAGACCAGAGATGGACAGGGTACACCCCCCAACAAATTTATTAATGGTCCTCTCATGTTTTCTACATATCACCCAGAATGAACTAAATTAAGCTGAATGCTGAGAAAAAACAATGCAGCATGTGTCTGAGCTTAAAGAAGATGGGTCATGTGTACTGTACTGTTTGTTGATGAAATTTAACACAGCCCAGGGGCTAGGCTACACTAGAATCACTACAGCGGTGAAAAGAGTTCTCCCATCAGCATAGTAACTCCACTTCCACGACAGGCAGTAGTTCTGAGGCAGGAGAAGCTCTCTTGCAGACATAGCACTGTTTACATTGGCACTTAGATCGGTATAACTTATGTCGCTCTGGGGTGTGAATTATTCACACCCGTGAGTGATGTAAGCTATACCAGAGTAAATTCTAGTGTAGACAAGGTTCAGGACTATGGTTTGGCCAAATATTGCAATGTTTAATCAAACTTTAAAAAAGGATAAAATTGGATGGGGAGGGAAGGCAAAAAGGATAATAATGAGCGATCATATCCATAATGGACTAGAAATGTACATGTTTACAAAATGGAGCTTTACTTATTTAGCTACCCTTTAGGCCTGGCTTTGGCTTGTCAAAGTCTGTAAATTTACCAAATTACTCATGAACATCCACATATTTAGTGGTATAATCATTATCGATACACTTATGTATCACTGCAAGACTTTGGTCAAAAAATCCAAAAGTATCTTTGTGAAAAACTTAAAATTTCTTGACTTTTTTCCCCTCAAAATTATCAAAAACATTACCTAAAACAGTTTCCGAATTTTTCATTGACCGGTGGGAAGGAGAGGAATGAGTTAATAATTAAAAGGAAGAAGAAAAATAAGAGACTACAGGAGAAGAAATATAAATTTCATATTTAGATTGTATGCTTCATTAAAAGGTTGGAAAAGAGGGGCACATTTGTAAAGCAGAGCGCATATCTGATTTTTTTGGCTCACTGGCCAAAATGAAAAATCTGTGAAAAAATTGTTTTGAGTCAAACTAAACATTTTGTTGAACCCAGAACAAAATGTTTCATAAGTGTTTTTAACCTTAATTTTAGCCAAATTTCAAAATAAAGCATTGTTTTTTAACAAAAAGTCAAAATATTTCATTTAAAATGTCAAAATTAAACATTTAGACTTTTTCTGAATCCTCCCCCTGCTTTTTGTGTGTCCAAAACTATTCAACAAATTTAGATCAAAATTTACAAGCAGTTTCAGTCAGACCAAAACTGCATTTTTCAGTGAATAAACTTATATACTGAAAAAAATTGACCTAGCTCTATCAGTGAGTAGCCAAATAATAATGAGTCTTAAACACAAAATAAAAACTGAAAGGAAAAGAAGTTTACAAATTGTCCTGTTCTATATCCTGCCTCCCACCGTATTTTTTCCTTCTAATTCCCTATTCAGTTTGTAAACTCTTAAAGACTATGACTTGTTTTCCTATATGTTGAGCCCAATCTGACAAACATTCCATACACAAAACTCCCATAAAGCCGATGAGACTTCCGTAAAGCCAATCAGACATCAAGCATACTTCAAACACTATGGACCACTTCTGCAACCCTGACACGTATTGAGTAGCATTTAGTCATATGAATACTAGCACTGTCTTCATTTCCAAATGGTCCATCAACTAGTTTTCAGATAATCACTGTGCCTTTTGGCAATATGCAGCACAGCCATACAAATTCCCACCTTGAACATGGTTGGAAATGGCACAGAAGAGAGGAAACATGCAATTAGCTGAAAACTACTACAGCAGGAGTAAGTATTCCCTAATAGCCAAGGCTAATTAGTCAATTGGTACCAAGTGGTCTATAAGAATCTTGTTTTCAGAAGTAGACTAATGGATAGGACATATTTTTATGGTTTAACACCACACCAACCTTTCTCTGTGGAATGAATGGGAGTGACATGACCCATGTTAAGACGTAAAACTCTTAATTGCTTATATAACTATGAGAGATGAACAACTTACACTTCATTATTTAAAAATGCTGAAATCATTCCCATTTAACAAAACACACATTGTAAATTTCTGAGAAGTAATCTTTATATTCTACAGGGAAAGCAAAGTAGTGGCAGGTTTCTTTTTTCAACTCAGATATACTGTGTGATACAGCTACAGAGGCTGATATATGGAAGTCTCATCGGCTTTATGGGAGTTTTGTGTATGGAATGTTTGTCAGATTGGGCTCAACATCTATACGCATTTTTTAATATCGATTAGGCTAGTTTTGTCTACTGACATTTGAAATCTTATTCTCATTCTCCACATCTCTCCCCCCTTACAGAAAATAAATGCTGCATTGATGCAGCTTTGCCACTGTAGCACTCAAGTGAAGACACTCCTATGCTGATGGTAGAGTTACTCCTGTTGACGTAGTTAATCCACCTCCTGAAAAGGCAGTAGCTATGTGGACAGGAGAAACTCTCCCGTTGACATAGTGCTGTCTACATGGGGGGTTATGGCAGTATAAATATGTTGGTGAGGGGTATGGATTTTTCACACCCTTGAGTGATGTATTTGGACCAATATAGGTCTGTAGTGTAGATCTGGCAAACTGAGTGGAAGTATCCATCGAGTGTTGCAGGAAAGTACTAGCCCTTATGTGGAGAATGAGGGAGATATCTAATTTTTTTATTACTACACTTTTTATCTGTTTGATATTATCCTGCCTACCTGCATGGGAGTTAAAGCAAAGGAGGCTGTTAGGGTGAAACAAATATGAAACAAAACAATGGTAGAGAGAAGATAGGTGGGGTAAACAGACTGCCAGGTAGTTAAGATAACAATGGCCGTTCTATTAAGTTGGATGACGGTATTTTCCAAGAGACAGGTTGTGTCAGGGCCGCCCAGAGGGGGGGGGGCAAAGGGGGCAATTTGCCCCGGGCCCCGGGCTCCGCAGGGGCCCCCAAGAGAAGAGCGGAGGCTCCCGCCTCCGCCCCTCTCCTGGAGCCTCAGCGCATCAAGCGCCGAGTCTCCGGCCGAGCCCCTGAGCCCCGCCCCGATCCGAGCCGCGTGGTGAGGGGGCGGGGCTGGGAGCTCCAACAGGGCCTGAGCCCCGCCCCGCTCAGAGCGGCGTGGGGAGGGGGCGGGGCAGCTGCCTCCGCTCGGCGTGGAGCTCACAGCCACGCCCCCTCACCACGCGGCTCTGAGCGGGACGGAGCTCAGGCCCCGCCGGAGACGCGCTCGGGTAAGAGGCTGAGGCGGGGGGGAGCGGGACCCGCCGCCGCCGCAGCGCAGCCCGGTCTTCGGTGGCGGGGGGCCCCTTCTGTTCCGGGACCTGCCGCCGAAGTGCCCCGAAGGCCCGCGGCGGGGACCCTCCCCCCCCCGCCACCGAATTACCGCCGAAGACCGGGCTGCGCTTTGGCGGCGGGTCCCGCTTTGGCGGTAATTCGGCGGCGGGGGGCTCCCGCCGCGGGTCTTCGGGGCACTTTGGCGGCGGGTCCCGGAACGGAAGGGCCTCCCCGCCGTCGAAGACCCCGGGCCCCCGGAATCCTCTGGGCGGCCCTGGGTTGTGTTACACAGCTGGACTGCCTAGGCTGAAAACCTAGAGATGAAAAGGACCGTAAACCATTTTAAAAGACCCCCTGGAATAAGAAAACGAGGCATGGATTGTCAGTAGCAGCCCGGGTGAGAGACACTGACAGTGAGGTACTGAGAGAGAGTGAAACTGCATCAATCAGGCTGTCTGCCCCAGTCAGAGATGAAGGTAACTGGGCGGAGAGAAACTTACCAAAGTTTGCAAGGAAAGATTAAGGTTTACATAAGAGGAAATAAGCATATAGTCTTTTATTGTTTTAACCCCTGTCTCTGATTGCTATGTACTTTGGGTGAATAAATGATACTTGGTTTCGAAGAAGATGGGTATGAGTCTATTTAATCAGCCACTGGTCACTGGTCCCAGAGAAAAAGAGCTTACAGGTACCAAACACAGTTTGGTTTGTTGGGTTAACACAGCTGGTAAACAGGAAGACTGCAGCTCAGAGGCCCAGTCTAGGAATGGTAGAACTGTGCAGCTCCATCCAGAAAGAGGTGAAGGTAAAGAAACCTGTCCCCAAGGGTTGCACTTCAGATGAGCTAAAAGGGATCTAAAGCACAGCTTGCCCTGTAACTGTGACAATCTGAAATAGACATGACAAATATTCAGTAGCTAGTCAGCTGTCTCTCAGAAACTGACACATAGGTCTGGTCAAAGGCTAAGTCCAAACTGCAGTTCCTATAGCTCAGGAGGGCAAGTAGCCAAAGACGTCTTTAAAAAAAGTCACTTAGACAGTCCCTGGTGTAAAATAGAGCAGTCTCAGGAGTTAATTACTTTTTGCCAGTTGCCGATGGTCTCTACTAACCTTTTTGGCAGATAGGGATTGGTGCTTTTTCCCCAGTCATGCCTCTTACACCATGCCAGCCTTAACTGGATCCACAGGGTTTATGCTGGATCTACCAAAACAGCTACAATGCAGCCAAGAATCTGAGCTACTTAGTGCTTTATTAGATATATTACAGAAATATTATTATTTATTAACTATTCTGTCTTAAATAAAAAAAAATCAGAACCTTAAAAAAGCTTGTTAATCAGACATACTATGGGGCTGCTTAAAGTGAAGCCAGCAATTCTCAATTTGTGTAGTCCACAATAATTAAACTGTTTAGAAAAGCGGTGAGATTTTATCTCATTTACACCAGTGAAAACCCAGAGCAATTCCAATGGTTTCAGTTGAGTTAATATGGTTTTACAATAGAGAAACTGTGAGCAGAATTTGTCACACAGTCTTCATTTGAAAGATGACAGCAACTGATATATTGACTGATTACTTAATTCGTTCTGAAAACCAAATACTATAGTGTTTGCTACAAATTAGACAGAATTGCATATTTATTAGAAGTGTATGAATAATTCATAACAAATAATGTATGCCGTTAATTTCACTTCTTTTATTGTGCCCAAATTGCCCCAGAGCAGCTTGCAGTTTTCTTGAATATACTCATTAACTGAATGTCTTCACCGAATAACTTTGTCTATTCATTGTACAAGAATAGTATGTGGGAAGTATTCAGAAAACAAAATTTGAAACTGTTTTTGTTTAGTTTTAGTTAGACACATAGGTCAGATAGTATGTTTGTGATTGTTCTTAGAATCAGGTTCCCAGTGGAAATGCTCATTTATGAATTAAAAATTCACTCTCTGTGAATATTCTCCAATATTTACTTAAAATTTGCTGCTTCTATGATCATTGATATAAATGGTGCTTCTCCCAATATTAAAGTTACCCTTACATTGTAATTCTGCTGACTTCACTTTACAGAATTAGGTTCCAAGGTACTAAACTATTCCTCATCTCCTGGGAGGCCAAAGATTACAACTACTGCTATTATATCACCTTTGGTTCTGTTGTAACTGTACTTGATTGTCCAATTGTTTGTTTTCTTTCTGTTCTGCTACACTTGAAATTTCCTTCTGCCTTAGCTTTTTCCCAAGTTTCTGCTGTGTTGTCTTCTGGGACAATGTCGTTACTTTCTCAGCCCAATCCAATTTTCACCTCCACATTTTATCCTCTAGAGGCTGTCAAATGAAATTTAATCTGTAAACTTTGCTGGAATCAGTCAAATTTGTTGTTCATCTTCTGCAGCATAGTTATTATGCTCTGCTTGTTCATTCTGCTTGAAGCTGAGTATTCTAATGTGTTTATGACAAAGAAAGCCTTCCAGACTTCAATTTCTGTAATCTTTTCGTAAAAGCTTTCTGAGGAGATTTGGGGTTAATTCTGCTCCCTGTCACACTAGTATAACAGAGAAGAATTTGAGCCTTGGAATTTTTTAGTTGGTACATTTAGGTTGACAGAGGGGTTTTTTGTTCGTTTCTTTCTTTGTTTTTCCTTGTCAGCTTTCTCCCACACCCTTTGAATTCTCTGAACAGTTTGGAGAAATAGAGATTCCAAATTAAGGGCCAGATTGTGGTCAGTCCCTGGATGAATACACATGTGGTTGGAAGTGTGGGAGCTAGTGCAAGGAGAGGGTCTGCCAGAATCGTGCTATCCCCTGTGGGAATCTAGCTGGCTGGGACAGGGAGAGACACGTTGAGACCTCTGGTTTATACACTTTGCATCAGACAGTAAAGCTGACTGGGCATAGATTGTGAAATATGCTTCACCCCTCTCCATATGCTAGAAGCAAGTTGATTCATTGTGGTCACCACTTTTACAAGACTATGATAAATTTTGTACAAAATATACCTTGTGCGGTATCATTTGAAAAGTCATAATATGCTGAATATCATTATCCTGTTAAAACATGTGTAGCGACACTGTATGTGAGGTTAAAGATTCCACTGTATGATTGTTACTGAAATATGCATAATTCTGGGTAACACCCACAAATGAGTTTTTCAGAGACATAGACAGACTGATCCTAGCCAGGTATTAAAGAGCTATCACTGGCTTCAGCAGCCATTCTTCAGTAACAGGAAGGTGTAAACAAGAAATTTACATGTAATCACAGAGATGGTTTACCTCTCATGTCCACCACCAATTATTTTTGTGCCTGCTCCCCATCTGGGGATAATCCTCAAAGAAAGGGAGGGTGGCAGAAGAGAGAGCGACAGTAGCCTCCATTTCATCTCTCCTCCTCCTCCTGTCTCTCTGCTCATATCAACATTTCTCAAAGAACTGAACTAAGGGAGGAGTGGTCCCAGCCTAGTAGGAGACCCAGCCTGTGACATTTACAGCAGCGTCTGATGAGACAAAACCTTTGCTTTTAAGGCTAATTAGCTTGTTGAATTAGGTATTAGCTTGCATATTACACTTTTATTTTCTTTTGTAACCAGTTCTGAATTTTATGCATCAGTACTTGTAATCATTTAAAATCTAAATAAACATATCTTCTTGTTTTATCTTAATCATTGTGCTTGGATGAAAGTATGTGGGAGGCTCCATTTGGGATAAGCAATACTGGTGCATATATCATTTTCCTTTGATGAAATGATGGACTTTCTATGAGCTTGCATTGCACAGTAGTGTTCTGGACAGTAAAAGATTCCATAGCCTCCTTACCCAGATGCCCAAGAATGCGGTGAGGGGCCTCCGGGCACCCAACCACTCCACCCCAGAGAATTGCCCAAGCAACAGAAATCTTGCATTCAATAAGTTTTAAAGTGCAGTGTGGCCTTGTCCTTCCCTCCTCCCCAACCCGGTTCTTCCCTCCTCCCCCACCACTCCCGGGCTACCTTGGCAGTTATGCTCTTATTTGTCTGCTGATTTAATAAAGAATGCATGAATGTGAAGCAACAATAACTTTATTGTCTCTGCAAGTGGTGATCGAAGGGGGGAGGTGAGGGTGGTTAGCTTACAGGGAAGCAGAGTGAACCAAGGTGCGGGGAGGGTTCATCAAGGAAAAACAAACAGAACTTTTACACCATAGCCTGGCCAGTCATGAAACTGGTTTTCAAAGCTTCTCTGATGCGCACCGCACCCTCCTGTACTCTGCTAACCACACTGGTGTCTGGCTGCACGTAATCAGCGGCCAGGCGATTCGCCTCAACCTCCCACACTGCCATAAATGTCTCCCCCTTACTCTCACAGATATTGTGGAGCGCACAGCAAGCAGTAATAGCAACGGGAATATTGGTTTCGCTGAGGTCTATCCGAGTCAGTAAACTGCACCAGTACGCTTTTAAACATCCCAATGCACATTCTACCACCATTCTGCACTTGCTCAGCCTGTAGTTGAATAGCTACTGACTACTGTCCAGGCTGCCTGTGTATGGCTTCATGAACCATGGCATTAAGGGGTAGGCTGGATATCCCCAAGGATAACTATAGGCATTTCAACATCCCCAACAGTTATTTTCTGGTCTAGGAAGAAAGTCCCTTCCTGCAGCTTTTGAAACAGACCAGAGTTCCTGAAGATGCGAGCGTCATATACCTTTCCCGGCCATCCCACATTGATGTTGGTGAAATGTCTCTGGTGATCCACCAGTGCTTGCAGCACCATTGAAAAGTACCCCTTTCGGTTTATGTACTCTCTGGCTTGGTGCTCCAGTGCCAAGATAGGGATATGGGTTGCGTCTATCACCCCACCACAGTTAGGGAATCCCATTGCAGCAAAGCCATCCACCATGACCTGCACATTTCCCAGAGTCACTACCCTTGATATCAGCAGCTCTTTGATTGTGTTGGCTACTTGGATCACAGCAGCCCCCACAGTAGATTTGCCCACTCCAAATTGATGCCCGATTGACTGGTAGCTGTCTGATGTTGCAAGCTTCCAGACGGCTATCGCCACTCGCTTGTGAACTGTGAGGGCTGCTCTCATCTTGGTATTCTTGCAGTTCAGGGCAGGGGAAAGCAAGTCACAAAGTTCCATGAAAGTGCCCTTACACGTGAAAGTTTCGCAGTCACTGGGAATCGTCCCAGACCTGCAACACTATGTGGTCCCACCAGTCTGTGCTTGTTTCCCAGACCCAGAATTGGCGTTCCACTGCATGAACCTGCCCCATTAACGCCATGATGTTCACATCGCTGGGGCCCGTACTCTGAAAGAAGTCTGTGTCCATGTCCTCATCACTCTCATCGCTGTGCTGCTATCGCCTCCTCGCCTGCTTTTGCAGGTTCTGGTTCTGCATATACTGCAGGATAATGCGTGTGGTGTTTACAGTGCTCATAACTGCGGTGGTGATCTGAGCAGTCTCCATGCTTGCTGTGTTATGGCGTCTGCACTGAAAAAAGGCGCAAAATAATTGTCTGCTGTTGCAAGGGGTGACTGATGACATGGCTTACAGGGTTGTCATACAGACTGGCTTTGTCAAGAATTGAACTCATAAGCCTTGGCTTAGCAGGCCAATGTTCAAACCACTGAGCTATCCCTCCCTCTATGAGTAGTGGAAGGAGGGAGGAACAAATGAATACAAAACAAATCTGGTATCTTTATTGTTTTGATCCACTCCATCTCTCTTATACATCTTAGGCTGGCACAGACGGTGCAGTACGACTGCTGGCCATCGTCGTCTCCCATTTATATCCAAGTGCCCTGACCGACCTCACTGAGGTCGGCTAAAAGAGTACCCAGGAAATGATGACGACGGCTACCAGTCGTAATGCACCATCTGCTGCCAAAAGGCAATGAGCTGCTGCGGTGTTGCAATGCAGTCCCACGTCTGCCAGTACCCAGGAGACATATGGGGATGGTGAGTTGAGCGGGCTCCATGCTTGCCATGGTATATCAACTGCACGGGTAACCCAGGAAAAAAGGCGAGAAACGATTTATTGCTGTTGCTTTCATGGAGGGGGGAGGGATGACGACATTTACCCAGAACCACCCGCGACAATGTTTTTGCCCCATCAGGCATTGGGAGCTCAACCCAGAATTCCAATGGGTGGCGGAGACTGTGGGAGCTGTGGGATAGCTACCCACAGTTCAATGATCTGGAAGTCAATGCTAGCCTCGGTACTGTGGAAGCACTTAGCCGAGTTAATGGTTTTAATGGTGTTAAGTGGAGATACACACAATAGACTATAAAATCGATTTCTAAAAAATCGACTTCTATAAATTCAACATAATTTCATAGTGTAGACATACCCTAAGTCTCTCTCTACTTGTAGAATAAAGAATGCAATAGGAAAACTGTGTGGGTAAGAACTTAAAACACAAACATACAAAGGCTTGCAAATATTTGCTTTTCTAAGAGCACATTGTTTACTTCTCTTTGAAGACATCTATTCTCCTAGCAACAAAATAAAGCATCAAACCAAAGACCATCATTAAACACAGAGAAATGCTGAATGGCCAGGTTAATGGTATCAGAGCTCTGTAATGCCTCTTGGAGTGTACTTTTTTCTAAGGTTTGCAACATAGTGTGAAGAGAAGGGCTGAAAAGATGATGAGATTATGTTGAATTCTGAGCTCATTTGAATACTCATCTGTTTCCTCACTGTGACGAGATCCCCCCGGGGTGCAGCCTGGGACTGTGGAGAATGCCAGACCCCCTTAACTCTCCAGCCTGGGCTGTCTCATACAATGTCTTGCTAGTGACCAGTGGCAAATCCCTGCAGGTGCTGTTATCACTCAGCACAACTGCACGTGGAGCCCCACCCCCAGCTATTTTGCATGAATGCTCCCAGAGCCACTCATGAATCACACAGAGAAAGGCACCAGAGCCAAATCCTCCCAGCTCCCAGCACTGGACCTCAGGAATATACTGTCTTGCAATGCTCAAGATGAGCAGTGCAAATTTATTAATTGGTTCACCACTTCATCAATGGAAAGTGGACATACACCAGCCTTTGCAAAACCTGAGCAGATTTGCCACACATTTCATACAAGCTCACTGGTAAAGATAAATAGTAAAACAAATTTATTGACTATAAAAGATCGATTTTAAGTGATATTAAGTGATAGGCAAAAAGTCAGAGTTAGTTACCAACAGAAATAAACTATATGCACGCAGTCTAAACTCTCAACCCTATTAGACTGGGCAACAACTAGACTAAGCGGTTTTTCTCACTGGATAATGCAGTTCATAGTACACAGATTTCACCCTTGAAATTTGGGCCAGTCTCCTCAGTTGGAATCTTCAGAGTGTCCTTGTTGCTTGCAAGGTAAGTGGGTGAAGGGCAAAGGCCAAGCATGTGGCCACTGTGTCTGTTTTATACCCTCAGTCCCTGTGCTTGTGTGATAAATAAAAGGAGTGGGGGGTAGCTCCCTATTATGAGTACTCAGCCATCCAGTAGCTATAAAATCCCTTAGTAGCTGTTTTCTAATTGCTCTACCTGTAAAGGGTTAAAAATTCTCACTGCTATGAAATGGTAAAAGGATGTGAGTGGGCACCTGGCTAAAAGAGCCAATGGGAAGGCTAGAACCTTTTAAAATTGAAAAAAGATTCCTCTTTTGTCTGTCTGTTGTTGCTCTCCAGGGGAGAGGCAGACAGGACTACCGTTATGCTGTAAGAAGCTTGGTCCAGGTATGAAAAAATCATCAATATCATACCTAGAAACTACTCATTTAAAACCCCAGGTATGTAAGTAGATCAGGAAATGTCTAGGAAGACACAATTAGATTTATCCCTTTCATTTTGTTATGACTTGTGGACTCCTTTGTGCTAACCCCAGGTGCTTTTGTTTTGTTTGTAACCTTTAAGCTGGACCTTAAGAAAGCTATTCTTGGTGCTTAATCCATATAGTTACTCTTTTAAAATCTAGCAATAGGCTGAGTTCCCAGATGTATTTTTTTCTTTTTTTTTATTAATAAAATTTACTTTCTTAAAGAACAAAACTAGATTTTTATGTCTTAAGAGGTTTGTGCACATGTTGTTTAATTAGCTGGTGGCAACAGCTGATTTCCCTTTTTTTCTTTCTTTCTCAGCTCTTCCCTGGATCAGGTGGTGAAAGGGCTTGAGGCTACCCAACAGGAAGGAATTCCAAAGTGCACCTTCCTGGGCTCTTTAAGGGGTTCTGCACTTGGGTGGTGGCAGCATCTACCAATCCAAGGTCAGAGAAAAGCTGTAACCTTGGGAGTTTAATACAAGCCTGGAGTGGCCAGTATTAATTTTTAGAATCCTTGCGGGCCCCCACCTTCTGCACTCTAAGTGCCAGAGTGGGGAATCAGCCATGACAAAATACAAGTCTAGGCATGTCTAGTTGCATTGCTGAGTCTTCAGACAAGGTTAAGCAATTCCCCTGGTGTGGCCTTATGCAGGTGAGTCACTGCATCGTAGCTCCCTTGCTAGCCAATGGTTGTTGATGGGTTGATTGATACCCCACCCGAGTGTTGGTTACTTTCCTTCCTGTTGCCTCTGGGGAGCTAATATCTGGCAGAATCCCCAACTTACAGTATGTTTTAGTGACAACCATACAACATAGTTCTCATAACTTCATATGCATTAATGATATACATATATGGATAGATGAATGGATGTCAGCAGATCATAACCTTTCCTTGGATACCTTACAAGGCATGCTTTATATGTAAGATCACAATCATATATAAATGAGGAATATGGGGGTTATAAGGTGCTCCCCCAAGGTGCAGAATGTCACACTCACATTAGTCTTTTCGTTAATTATTGTACGATAATTTAATGTGGTTAACATAAGAAGTCATTCCTGGAATGGAAAAGGAAGAAGAAATGTTTATAACTGGCAGAGGAAAGAAGAGGCAGCACTGAGAGAACAGCTGTTTCCTTTGCATATTTTTCCTTTATAATGTCTGTTACATTTAGATGTCACTTTCTATGTCATCCTCAGGTTGCCACAAAAGCTTTATGTAACCAACATCTACAGTAGAGCCTCACTGTCTGCATGTCCTTTCTCTGTACACACCCACAGCACCTAAAGTGAGGCTGTACCATCCCTTGACTCTGTCTAATGCAACCTCAGGCTTCACCTTTGAACCGCACTGGAGATGCACACACTTACTTTAGTTCTCCATTTGGATGATTATCTTAGAGATAATTCTTCCTTCCTCCTAACAGCTCTGCAGAGGGGATGCTTGTCTCCCTTATTTATGTTTGGAGCTCCTGGTAAGAAAGAAGCCTATGTTACCATTAGAAACCAAAGATTCATTTCATTTCTCTCAGCAGATGGTCTCTTGATATGGGATTACCTGTTGGGCTGAATGCAAGTGAATCTTGAGCCAAGGAATATAAATACTTCAGTTTGATGAGGAACAAGACTTAATTCTTCTCTTTGTATATTGTTTGCTTATTATCTGACTACTGCCTGATTACCTTGGTAGAGACATAGATCTTAATGCAGGCAACCCTTTTTTTCAATAGCAAATTGGATGACAATTTCAACAGGATTATTATGAATCTCTTCAATCTGCTCTTTATAATCTAAACATCAGGACTGTGTATTATATTTAAGGCTAGGTTTTAACTAATCCTCTGTATCCTTGAAGGAGCACAAATGGAAGTAAGCCTCTGACCCCACTCCCCTACCCAGCCTCCCTGCACTTTGCATCAAAGCAAAGGGCGAGAGCCAGGCTATGCAGAAATACTGCTGCTACAGTGACGGTATTTGGGTGGCTTAGGGTAAAAGACAGAGAGTAAGTGGATCCTTGACTCCACCCCAGTCACTCGCAATGTGCTGTCTACAGGAGCTGAGAAGGAGTACATAGGAAGAAATCTGCATCCAGAGAGCTGTAGCATATTCCTTTACCCCAGCAGCAGGAATGAGTAGGGGAGCTGGGCTGTTCCTGGGATGGTGCAGCTAAACATCACCTCTTGTTCAGCATTTTTTTTTTAAATCCTTTCCCATTGTGGATTCCCAGAAAGGCCAGATACAACCTGGCCTTCCTTCTTGATGAGAAACAAGATTCCCTACCTTTATAGTTTTGTGATTTGGACTATACTTTTGTTCAGAGGAGGAACAGGGAGCTGGGATGTGGGGAGTGCACAATCCTTGACTCTTCCTGTAAGCCAGCCAGTACAGGTGAGCCAGCACAGAGGTATTAGATTTTGCAGCAAATTAATTATTACTGTCCCTGTCTAAGCAAGGGGGAAGCAGGGAGGGAATTGTGATTCAGAAGGGTGTCTATCAGGCATATGGTGGTTAACCTTATGCATTATTCCTTGCTTAGTGCTGCACCTAAAGGTGCAGTCTAGCCTCTAGCAGATATTAGGGACACCTATTAGGTTATCTAGTCCATTCCACTGCCATAATAGGATGTCCCCTACAATATATTTACTGGTGCTTTGTCTAGTCCTGTATTAAACTTGACAGTATAAATTACTCTCTCAATTTTGCACACATTTCCAGTCATAATAATGCACAATTCAATTTCAGATCTGCCCTTATTCGGATGCAAATTCTGCTCTCAGAGATGCATGGCTATTCTTTATTAAACAAGATATTCTACTCTTCCTAAATACATAAGCTTCCGAAGTTCCATTCATATAGGAAGAACAAAATATTGGAGCTGAGATCTGCATGGCAGATCTAAGAGGAGATTTCTGACCTTTGATTACTTTCTGACCTATGATCTGGATCATATCTACAAGAATCTGATATAGGCTATTAAATTATCTGTATCTTGTAGATTGTAAAGCTATATGGGCCAGATTCCTGTCACACGTACCCAGACTGAATAGGATCTTAGGACAGGATTGACAAAATAACTTGGGTGCCTACATTGAAAACAGTGGGATTTAGGCATTGTGACGCTCAGCGCTGCAACAGAAGGGTGGCAGCAGCTGGCTCAGTGACTATCATATAACTGAGAGCAGAGTTTAGTCCTGATTTCAGAGATATAACTGTGTGTGAGAGAGAGAAATGTGCTGAAGCTGGAAAATACAAAGGACAGTTACTTTAATCCATTAAGAAATTCTGATTCAGCAATTGGCCTGGGAGCTTTGTGAACCCATTAAGCCAAGATGGCTTGGCTGCAAAAGGATAGGGAAAGCGCCAGAAGCTCACAGGTCCAAAACTAACAACTATCAAAGCAACAGTGTCTGTGCCTGGCAGCAGCTGCATCATAGCAGAGACTAGCATCACAAAAAGAGGAGGGGAAAGGGAATCACACAACACTTACCTAAAGTATGGTGAAAACAAACAAGTGAAATGTTAGCAAGGGTAATTTCATCCAGTGATATTATGATTCTGTATTTCCCACTGCCAACATGCAATATCAAAATGAACTACCTTGTCTTAATGTTCCTAATGCCCCAACCCCTAAAACCCACAATTAAACCAGTTTTGTATTTCAGTATTGGGCAATATAACAGCATGAATATGAAAATCAGGAACACCCTTCCTGTGAGATTCAAGATGCTTGGTAGTGTCTGGTGACTCCCACTCTGGCCACAAAAACGGAGGATCAGTTTTAAAAGAGAGAGTGAATGGGCTTTGGAATTCTCCAAAGGATAATGGCACGTCCTCCTGCTGATGAGAACAGGTGACTGGCAGCAGCATAAGCTTCCTGGGGCCTTAACCAAATCTCAATATTGACATTAGGGAAACCTTTATGTACTTTGGAATGATTCTGTTTCAATTGTGTCTCTCAATGAAATTAACATAAGGTCTGTTCTGATGAGCTTCCTCCTTCCCTCTAACCCTCTCCTACTACATGGGTAGATGGGAGGGTATGGGGAAGCACAGGACTTTATGCCACTCAGGGGACTCTTTGTCTAGATTTTTACAATTTTTTTGCAAATTATTTTTACTATAATTAGTTTAAGTATCGAAAGAAAGTTACTTTGACCTGGAAAATAGGAATTTTTCAACAAAAAATATGTCAAAATGTTTATTTAGATCATTTCAAAACATTGTTTGAAAAAAATTGAGTTGAGAAATTTATCGAAATTGATTCTTTCCTGCAAAAAGTTTTGGCTTTGACAAATTAGCATTTTCCAACAAAACAAAGTTTTGTATGACCTCTTTGCATCTCCAAAATAAGGATCAAAGGGCTGTAGTAAAGCCCGGTATTGAGTCCACTATACGCATTACATATAGATACAAGCCAAATTCTCTGATGATGTGACTCCATTGCAATCAGTGGAGCTACACCAGCAAATAACATGGCCCAGCTATTATTGATAGCTTTATTTAATTTCTTCAAGAATAGTCTGTATCAAAGCACTTTTTATACCCAGTGTGATAGGGAGTTATCACCAAAGAGAGCAAGCCAAATTGTTTATGCTTCTCCCATAACAAAGGCATAACTCCAGGAATTCAGTAGAGAATAATGCCCTTTTCTTTTTCAGATCTCCAATCTGTAAAGAGGGTACTTATCTACTACTTACCTTTCTCTTGTACTTTCTTGTTAACCATGGTTTGACTTCCAATCAAAGGTACTTAATATCAGACTACAATTTCAAAAATGCAGGGGTCTAATCATCCTGGGATATGCATGCACATAACTCCCATGGTTGCAGAGGCAGCTGTGAACATGCAACATTTTGACTGGACCCCAGAAGTATATTCCTTCCTCAATAGCTAATGGTAGTTCATCAGTGGAAAATATAGTACTCTGCTCTAAAGAGTAATAAATGTAATACTCTAAATAGATTCTAAATGTAATACTCTACCCTGTAGTCTAGGGTAAAAATAGACCTGTCTCAAAGGTGTGTTGGAGAAACCTTGATTTAAAGAGCGATTCACTTTATGTTATTATATAATGCCTGCATCTGTAATTTTCACTCCATGCATCTGAAGAAGTGAGGTTTTTTACCCATGAAAGCTTATGCCCAAATAAATCTGTTAGTCTTTAAGGTGCCACCGGACTCCTTGTCACTTTACAATGTGTTCCAAATCTTTCTTTTTCTTTTTTACTTTCTCCACACATCTCTGATAACAGTCCTTCCAATAACACCTTTTGCTACATAATAATGTATAGTACCATACAAGAATAGTTTGGAATGAACACAAGCTGTGTGACAGAATTAATTCTTCACTATCACTTTTCCCGCAGTGCTGAATAATGCCTAAAGTCTTCAGTAATAGCTTGCACATCTTATATTTATACACATATGAAGGGCCATACAGATAGATTTGTGTCCCATAACTGCACTTAAATAAATACAATAATAAACAGTTTTCAGAGTAGCAGCCGTGTTAGTCTGTATCCGCAAAAAGAACAGGAGTACTTGTGGCACCTTAAAGACTTAATAAACAGTGTCACTATATAGGTTTTACAATGAAATCTGAGCATGTTTCCAATTCCCATGCTCATTGCTGCTTTACAGAAGAAATTACTGGAATCATAGGCACTGACTCTTTGGGTACTCAAGCACCCAGGAGTCAGAGTTTGAATATGGAATGTGATGAGTTCTGTGCCCTTGGGGCAGGGAGTTTGTTTATAAACAGAGGCAGGGTGATTAGGATAACAAAAGGCTTGTCATTAAATTAAATTAAGTATCAGAGGGGTAGCCGTGTTAGTCTGGTTCTGTAGAAGCAGCAAAGAATCCTGTGGCACCTTATAGACTAACAGACGTTTTGCAGCATGAGCTTTCGTGGGTGAATGCCCACTTCGTCGGATGCAAGAGTGGAAATTTCCAGGGGCAGGTAAATATAAGCAAGCAAGAAGCAAGCTAGAGATAACGAGGTTAGATCAATCAGGGAGGATGAGGCCCTGTTCTAGCAGTTGAGGTGTGAAAACCAAGGGAGGAGAAACTGGTTCTGTAGTTGGCAAGGCATTCACAGTCTTTGTTTAATCCTAAACTGATGGTGTCAAATTTGCAAATGAACTGAAGCTCAGCAGTTTCTCTTAGAAGTCTGGTCCTAAAGTTTTTTTGCTGGAGGATGGCCACCTTAAGATCTGCTATTGTGTGGCCAGGGAGGTTGAAGTGTTCTCCTATAGGCTTTTGTATATTGCCATTCCTAATATCTGATTTGTGTCCATTTATCCTTTTCCTTAGAGACTGTCCAGTTTGGCCGATGTACATAGCAGAGGGGCATTGCTGGCATATGATGGCATATATTACATTGGTGGATGTGCAGGTGAATGAACCGGTGATTGTGTGGCTGATCTGGTTAGGTCCTGTGATGGTGTTGCTGGTGTAGATATGTGGGCAAAGTTGGCATCGAGGTTTGTTGCATGGATTGGTTCCTGAGCTAGAGTTACTATGGTGCGGTGTGCAGTTACTGCTGAGAATATGCTTCAGGTTGGCAGGTTGTCTGTGGGCGAGGACTGGCCTGCCACCCAAGGCCTGTGAAAGTGTGGGATCATTGTCCAGGATGGGTTGTAGATCCCTGATGATGCGTTGGAGGAGCTTTAGCTGGGGACTGTATGTGATGGCCAGTGGAGTCCTGTTGGTTTCTTTCTTGGGTTTGTCTTGCAGTAGGAGGCTTCTGGGTACACGTCTGGCTCTGTTGATCTGTTTCCTTATTTCCTCGTGCGGGTACTGTAGTTTTGAGAATGCTTGGTGGAGATTTTCTAGGTGTTGGTCTCTGTCTGCGGGGTTAGAGCAGATACGGTTGTACTTCAGTGCTTGGCTGTAGACAATGGATTTTGTGGTGTGTCCGGGATGGAAGCTGGAGGCATGAAGGTAGGCATAGCAGTCGGTAGGTTTTCGGTATAGGGTGGTGTTAATGTGACCATCACTTATTAGCACCGTGGTGTCTAGGAAGTGGACCTCCCGTGTAGATTGGTCCAGGCTGAGGTTAATGGAGGGGTGGAAGCTGTTGAAATTGTGGTGGAATTTTTCCAGAGTCTCCTTCCCATGGGTCCAGATGATGAAGATGTCATCAATGTAGTGTAGGTAGAGAAGGGGTGTGAGTGGACGGGAGCTGAGGAAGCGTTGTTCCAGGTCGGCCATCAAAATATTGGCATATTGTGGGGCCATGCGGGTGCCCATAGCGGTGCCACTGATCTGGAGATATATATTGTCATCAAATTTGAAACTATTTGAAACTCCATTGTTTTTGTGGATACAAACTAACGTGGCTGTCCCTCTGATACTTGTCTTTAAACTGGGATGTTAGTGAAGACCGCTTGTAGGTGATTGCAATTATTTTAATATACTACAATTCATGATAATGTAATTATGTAGTTCATAACAACTGAATCTTTATTAAAACAGTAAATATACCAATGATAGACACATTCAATAACTAGAATATGAAAGAAGTGTATAAATAAGCTGAAAATAGCCTCCTTCCAAAACTGGCAGAGCCCCCCCAGTAAGAAAAAACAAAAAAAACCATACACACCTCTTCAAAAGCATCTACTGGCAAAAACAAAAGTCAGTGCCTATGACTGAAATAAGCTGGCTGTTTTCCAGCTGTTAATAAAATCAGCCTCCACTTTATATAAACCTTAAAAATAGCATCTGTATAAATTTTTTGAAACGTGAATCTAGTGCTGTATTTTAAAAAAATGCTAGGATTATTCCTAAAATAGAAGGTCAATTATCATAAAGAACAATTAAAATTGTACACAGAACATATTATGCTTAACAAATGCGGTTTAAGCCACACACCCCCATGGCTTGTTTATGAATTTGCAGCCTCTAGTTTTGTAGCAACCCAATGTGCAAATATACTAAACTTGCATTATTTGTATGATGTTTGCCAAAACCAAGACAAGCAAAGATATGTGATTTAGGCATGAAGCCCTAGAAATGTTTCCATTTAATTGTCATGCACAAGAAAGTTATACAATTCCACTAATTTAAGAAGCAAGGAATGATGATGTTGGTTCTAATTTAATAGAAAAGCATCTATCGAAATGGCTGAAATACATTTGTTCACTTCTTTTCACTTATTTTTTTTAAATATTTTTCATAATTTTTTTAAAAAATGTGATTTTTTTTCATAATTGATGTTCTATTTGAATGTGTTGAAAGCATTCCACTATCATTGTCCTGCATTTATATCTTTCCTATATTAGTACTCACAGGGGAAAAGAGAGAAAGACATACACAGAAATATGTGGAGGGGCAGCTACTGGAATCCTTGCTTATGTTGTCCACCTTCTCAGTGCACTCAGTTCCATAGAAAAGAAGGTACCTGTACTCTATTTCCTACCGGGTAGTAGACATGCTTAATTGGCTAAGGTGTGATTCTCTGGGAGCACTGTGACAGCAAGAAAGCAAGTGTCCTCTGGGATGATTACTTGCTGGATTTTTTCCTCTTTGCCTGCAAAATGACCGTAAAATAACATTTCTAATCCTCACATCTGTGTTGTCTGCTACCATGGTGAACAAAAGCTTCTCTGCAAAGGATCTAGTTCTCAAAAGCAGACTTTGCTAACCAGAAAGGGGAAAAAAAAAGAATCGGAACAGTGTGATTATTGTCAAGTCTGGATGAAGTGTATTATTTTCAAAGTGCTGACTAAGGTTTTCTCAGACATGCTGAGCTGAATAAATTTTCACTTTGGTGGTTTCCCGTTGTTGGGTTTTTTTAACATATTGTTTAAACAGTCACGTGTATGTGACATTTTGATGGGGTGGCATAACATCTTGCTTGGTGTAGTAAAGCCACTCATCAGCTTTGTCATCCTTCTTTGTATGCATTTTTGGGAAAGATTAGACATTTAAACATTGAGGCTTTCACAGTTCAGTGTCTGCGTTCAAGCTCCAGTACAAACCTCAGAGAGACTGTACATGGAAATCAAAAGTCCAAGACAAAGGACTTACAGGGTAAAATTTCAAAACAGAACAAAAAATGTCCATGCACAAATCCTCTTAGAAAATAGAGCCCCATACTTTAAACATTTCCTCCAACTCAACAGGGGTCTGATTCAAAACTACTGAAGTCAAAGTCACCAGTCCAACAAAGACTAGCTCTTCTGAGCCATTATCTGTTAATTTAGGCATGAAGCCCTAGAAATGGCTGCTCTTTTTTTTTTTCCTCTTTGGCAATGCACAGGCGTCCTCAGCTGCTATTTCAGGGGGCAGTATATTATGATGCAAAATACTTTAAAAAACATGGACACCATATAGGCTTATTTTTGTGATTATAATTATTTTTCCTTCACTTAATTTTGGTTTTATTTTTCTTTGATGCCCATTTCTATCAGCCCTGCACTTTCTAATGACTATGGTTTGTGACTCTGAACACTGATGATGAGGAGGAGGACAGGAGGAAGGAGAATTCTGAAAATGAAATCATTTGACACAAGAAGATGAATTAATTCAAGGTGAATTTAAGTACTGACCTTCAAGGTCAATTCAACAGTAATTTTCATATTATAGTTTCTCAATGTAAAACAAAACAACAACAAAGTAGGCAGAGAAGATGAATGGCATAACCCACTACAGCAGGAAACTACATTTTGAAAAAAATGCCTAGTGATTTTGGATGCCCAATTTTAAATACCTGGAAGGGGCCCAAACCAAGGACAGATGCTCAACATTTTTGAAGATCAGTCGCTTTTAAAAGTATCTTACGCCGCCCTCACAATAAATGAGGCAGCCAAATTCTTTCATCGCTTTTGAAAATTTGGGCCAATGTGTTTTCATAATTTTTACATTTTCTTTTTCTTTTTTTTTAGTGACATAAAGTGCTTTTGGCTGTTGACAAAATAGATAAATACTCTTGGCAAAAACTATGGAGGGTTTTTTTGTTTGTGTGTGCAGGGTTGTCACCAAGCAGGTGAAAAGGCAAACTTTCTGAGTGACATTTTTGCAAAGCGCTGTTCATTAGAGCACACAAAATTCTGGGCTCCCCAAAACATCTGTATAAGTGAGAGCACTTTCTGGAAGCTCTGTAATTGGAAATGTCTGTAGCTTTCAGAATATGCTCCTCAGATACCACTGTTTTCCTCTTTCATTCTGCTTTAGTCTGCCAGCTGTATGTAATCCAAAAGTACAGAAACAGACTTGTTTAAACTCAACCATTGTGTAGCATTTGTGATGTGTGCATAATGAATTCTGAATGCAAATGTATGCTGTAAAGTGAAGTACTGAAAACCTGTCTGACAATCAGTGAGGCAGCACAACACAAAATATTGTTTAAATAATAAATACTCACTCAGATCTATATGGGAGATTTTTCAAAACAATCCATTCTAATTATAGAGATAAGGTGGGTGAGGCAATATCTTTAAGGGACCAATTTCTGCTCATGAAAAAGTCAAGTTTTAGAGCTTCACAGAGCTCTTCTTCAAGTCTGGGAAAAGTACTCAGAGTGTCTTAGCTAAATGCAAGGAACAGATTGTTTAGTATAAATAGTTAACACATATTTTAAGGGTCTATTTAAGGAGGAGTGGCTTGTTAAAACGCCTGCAGTCACAGAACAAAAAAAGTGGGGGCTAGTGTGTTACAAATTAATGTAATAAGCCATAAATCGAGTGTCTTTATAACAACAACGAGGAGTCCTTGTAGCCCCTTAGGGCATGGCTACACTTGCAGATGTAGAGTGCTGTGAGTTAAACCTGCCTTTGGAGAGCGCAATAGGGAAAGTGCTGCAGTCTGTCCACACTGGCAGCCGCTTGTGCACTGGCATGGCCACATTTGTGGCACTTGCAGCGGCACTGGGAGCAGTGTATTATGGGCAGCTATCCCAGCATGCAAGTGACTGCAATGTGCTTTTCAAATGGGGTGAGGTGAGGTGAAGAGTGACAGGGAGTGTGTTGTGTGTATGTGGGGGGAGAGAGAGGGGTTTTTGAGGGGGCTGCAAGCATGTCAGCATACTGTCTTGTAAGTTCAGACAGAAGCAGATTCCCCTTTCCCCCCACCTCTCTCTCTCACACACAGCATTCCACACTAATCAGTCTCGGAGCAGACTTATCTGTCTCGGAGCAGATAAGCAGCTGGCTGTCAGAAACAGAGCTCTCCTCCGCATTCCTACAGTGAGTTCAAAATAATGATAAGAGTGGCCACTTGACCTAAGGGGATTATGGGACATTTCCTGAGGCTGATCAGAGCACAGTAATGCAACACCTCGTCCACACTGGCGCCACAGCGCTCCAGTGGGGATGGAGCAAAGGTTATTCTACTCGCTGAGGTGGAGTACCAGCAGCGCTGTAGCTGCAGAGTCAGAGTGCTCTACATGCCTTGCCAGTGTGGACAGGCAGTGAGCTAGTGCGCCCGTGGCTCCTTTATTGCCTTGTAACTTGCAAGTGTAGCCAAGCCCTTAGAGACTAACACATTTATTTAGGCATAAGCTTTTGTGGGCTATAACCCACTTCATCAGATGCATGGAGTGGAAAATACCGTAGCAGGTTTAAATACCCAGCACAAAGATGGGAGTTGCCTTACCAAGTCGGGGTCAGTGCTAATGAGGCCAATTCAATTAGGGTGGATGTGGCCCATTCCCAACAGCTGACGAGAAGGGGTGAATATCAACAGAGGGAAAATTACTTTTAGTAGTGCTAACGAGGCCAATTCAATCATGGTAGGCAATCACTCAGTAAGGCAACTCCCATCTTTGTGCTGTGTATTTATACCTGCCTACTGTATTTTCTGCTCCATGCATCTGATGAAGTGAGTTTTAGCCCATGAAAGCTTATGCCTCGTTGTTTTTGCTGATGCAGACTAACCCGGCTACCACTCTGAAACCGGTGTCTTTATAATGACCATAATTTTCATTGTCTAGATAAACTCCCAGGATTATCTGTGGAAGGTGTTATCCAGGTTTTCTTTGAGGGTGAGGTCAGATAGGGAATGATAATTTTGTGAAAAATGTTTGCCCATGGTGACATGGTGTTTTTGTCTTTTATCATTTTCTATGTGAGTTTATTTGAGAGCATAGCGATTGTTTGGTTTCACCCACATAATTGCTGTTGGGGCATTTAGTGAACTGGATGAGGTGCACTACATGTTATAATAGGTATGTATAGGACCCAGGGATCTTGAAAGGTGAGTTGTGGGGGGTGTTGATTATTGTAGCAATGGAGATATATCTGCAAGTTTTGTATCCATTGTTATGACAGAGTTGGTGGGTCCTGGTCCGTGAGGAGCTAGCTTGTGTTGATGATCTTTGAGAAGCTGGGGTGCTGTCTGAAGGCCAGAAGAGGGGTTTGGGGAAAGTTTCTGTTCATGATGCAGTCCCCATCGAATATGTTGTTTAATGATACCCACATATGGATTCACTGTCAGATTTACGCATGGGCCCACCCACAGGGCCCATGCCCAGAGGCCCCAGCCAATTTGGGGGCACTTGCCAGAGCACCTGAACCTGGGTAGAAGTGGGGGGCTACTGTAGCTGGAACTGTGGCCCTGTCTCCCCCTACTCCTCTTCCTCCTGAGGCCCTGCACCCCGGCCAGGCCAGAAGGCGGAGCAGGGAGGTGATAAGAGATGCCCAAGTAGACAGGGCAGCAGTAGGGAGCCCTGGACCCTCTGTCTGTCCTGGGGGGGGACTGGGTGCCCAACAGCAGCCCCCAGACCATGTCCCTGCTCCCCAGGATGTGCCACTGTCAGTGGGACCGTGGGGCAGGAGCTCTAGTCTGGCTTTCTACCATCTCCCCAGGGCCTGTGGGGTTGGGATAGTCACAGACAGTGAGGAGCTGGGTAGGGAGGGCTCCTCTGGTGCAGCTCCTGCTGCTACTGGCCTGGCCTCACTCAGGGACCATCGCACTCCACCCGGGCTCACTTAGTGCCTGCACCTGGCTCCCGCTGCCAGGCTGCCCCCACCAGGTCCCACTGCTACCAGGCTGTCTCTGCCAGGTCCCTCCTGCTCCCAGTGACAGGCTGCCCCCACTGCCACCTGGGCTTTGAGACCAAGGCAGCAACCACATGTGGCACGGCTCCTCCTGTTGCTGTGGACCTGAGGCTTGCAGTTTGGCATTGGCTCCTACCTCCTCCAAACGACACCCATGCCACAGCCACTCCATGCTTGCTCGAGGCTACTACGCGGTTGTTACTGGATCTGTGAAGGTAAGTGTCATAATCTGTGGGTTTCTTGTATATAGTTGTCTGTAGGGTTCCATTGCTGAAGCTGATTATGATGTCCAAGAAGTTGGTGCTGGTGCTGGAGTGTTCTAGAGCAGGCGTTCTCACAAGAAAATTTTTGGTGGCCAACTATTGCTGGTGGCTGCTCTGACAATTTTTTCTAAAATATCCAATTAACTTTAGGAAAAACAAATAAATATGCATATATAAATGTCCAAATCATTGCAATTTATTTATGTAGGGTTTTTTGGCAGATTCAATAATAAAAATAATATACAGTTTTCTCTGTTAGTTACTGGACCTAAACAGAATAGAAACAAATAATATGCTATGCATGTTCTTGTCTTTTTGTTACAGTTTCTTTTGCTTTTTTTTTTTGTTGCTTATTTTTTAAGACTTGCTAGCTAGTAAGTCTATTTCTGTGAAAAGTGAAATTTGTATTTTGTAATATCATTTTTCAGAGAAGCAGACTTGCTAGCTAGCAGGGAGGGAGTGAAAAATGTAGTAAGATGTGTAGCTATATGATTTGTATGAATAATCCTAAATTTAACACACAAGAAAGCCCCAAGTTTGAACTGATCTTTTCTGTGCTTCTAATTTTGTAGACACACTAAAAGTGTGGGTGAAACTGATACATATTAGCTACCTAAGTACCTGACTGTGCTGGCATATCACATAGTTAAATTACTAACCCACATTAATTGTGCCTGCAATTGTTTTCAAGTGCAGAGGCTGTTTAAAAATCTTGACCTAGAGGTATTTTTTTAATTCTTTCAAAAACAGCACTAAAGATCGAGGAAAAAGAAACATGAAGCTCATGAATCTGCTCAACTGAAATCAATTGTACATGTTTAAACAAGTAGGAACTAATGAAATCATCTTTCTCCAGCTACTGTTTGATTATAAGTTGCCTTTTCTTTGGTCTGAGAAGTGTCACGGTAATGTGTCAGTTGAGCTGGTGAGACATTATTCTTAAAGAGAATGAAAACGGACATCAATATTTGAGAGACTGACTAAAATGCAAACTGCAGAAAATCTTAGACATAATAGAAAAATCAAAACAAGAAAATAGGGCAACACAGCTAGTCAGAAGAATTATCCTGTCAACAACTGAGAATTTTACTGATTATATTCAATTCAGATAAAATGAACTACCTGGACATCATTTTCTTCTGCAGAACTACAATAAGCAGAAACCACTTCCATAAACATGTATTTTGGGCAGTAGTGCATTGGACCAATAGGCAGCACCAATACAGGCTATGTTGCTTGCTTTTGTTAGCAATGCTTTTGTTAAACATTATTAGGCACCCAGAGACCTTTAGGAAAAGGCAGCAAACCAAACCTTGCATATGCTCATGGAAATTAGAGTCCCTCCCCACTCCTTCCACAGCTGCCTTTTCCTCAACAGCTGCTGTCTACTCTCACAGGTTCACGGTCTCCCCAGCCTTGCCTTAGATTGTCATGACCATGGCATGAATTTTGCTAATGCAAAATACCCAAACCCAGACTAAGGGTATGGCTACACTTACAAATCTGCAGCGCTGGTAGTTGCAGTGCTGGTCGTCCAGCTGTGCAGGGCCAGCGCTGGTGTGTGGCCACACTCACAGCTACCAGCGCTGGTGTGTGGCCACATTTGCAGCGCTGTTGGGAGTGATGCATTATGGGCAGCTATCCCAGCGTTCAAGTGGCAGCAACGTGCTTTTCAAAAGAGGGGGGTGGGGTGGGGTGGGGCGTAGTGTGACAGGGAGCGGGCGAGAGAGAGAGAGAGTAGATTTTTGGATCCAACACTGTGTGTTACCTTCCTGCCTTGAAAAATCAGAACATGTTCCCGATCCCTTACCCTTAACTCTTAACTGCAAACAGCCTGCAGCCAACGGACTCCCTCTCTCCCCTCTGCCCCGTTTCTGTCAAGCAAACACTCACTCCCTGCCTGCCTCATTATCTCATTTGATTGTTCACAGATTGATCACAGCAAACAGGAGCTGTGTTTGTAGATAAGCAGCTCCGGGATCAACGGAGCTATGAGTTCACAACAAAACAAAGAGAGGCTGCATAACAAAACAAAGAGAGTAATTTATAAAAGCATTCTGGGATATCTGCTAATACCCTGGAGGCCAATAACAGTGCTGGTGTGTGGCCACACTTGATGACCAGCGCTGCAGCACCAGTGCTGGAATCCTTATTCCCCATGCTGAGCCAGGTGTATGGCCAGCGCTGCAGCCAGGGAGTTGCAGCGCTGGATGTGCCCTGCAGGTGTGGACACTTACTAATTGCAGCGCTGGAAAGCCTCCACCAGCGCTGCAACTCGCAAGTGTAGCCATACCCTAAGTCAGAGTTTATTTCCAATTCAATGTTGATGCTTAGCACTGTTCTGACTGCTGTTGTTATACTGGTTCTTTTTCTAAACACATACTTCAATCTTCAGGGTTGTCAGTCTGCCTCTTTTCATAAGATTAAATTAATTGGAAAAAGAAGAAAACTTGAAAAAAATGAAGTACCAATAAACTTGGCACTTGTTATTGATGATTATGTAGAAGGACATGAGACTCCACTTCACTCTATCTTTTAAACGTAGAGTAATTACTTATGTGAATACTCCATGTAAATTCTGTGGGGTTACTTTTCAGAGTAAAATCTACACAAGGTAAGTAAGGCTTGCAAAATCAGCCTCTATGGTGATGTCATCTTTAATTTATGCAATAATGTGTTGATTTAACTCCATCACATATTTTCCTCCTCTTATGTCCCGCTTTCAAAGGACACCCTCTCTTTGTGTGTACAAACTTGAGCTGTCTAATACTGCTCCTTCACTTTGGCTGCTAACATCTGCCTACTTGTAAATGTTAGTGTGAGTGAATAAAGTAGAATTTTCACAATAGATGTATGGGTATGCCTGCACTTTACAGCTGCAAACAAGTAGGTACATGTACAATTTTGTATTCACAGACATGGAAGGCTAGATCTTTGCCTCATTCTAGTGGGGCAAAACAATCTTTAATCTACCTTAAAGGGTAAATGGAACTTTTACTGCTTCAGGGGAATTTTTCAACTTCCTTCAGCACCTGAGACAGCCTGGTGAAGGAATCCTGCTGCCTCAGCAATCTCTGGCTGCTAGAATGGTCCCTTAGTATATTAACACTGACTGAAGGAAGGAACAACCCAGTATACTCAGGGCTGTAGGAAAGTAAAGGGGGCACCAAAGTCACCTTTGAAGCTCTCTCCTGAGCTGTGCTGGGTTCACAAAACCAAAATCTGTCCTGGAGGCCCTATAGAGGATTGATAAAAGTGAATTGCTATCTATGTACGGTAAGCATTAAGACAACTGTCCAGATCTATTGTCTAAATGCCTCATGTCCTGGTAGATTTGTACATTTTCCTTAATTATTGTCTTTTTTTTAATTCTTTACTGTAGACGGGTCGGACTCACCCCCGCGGCACCTCCTGCTGGTGATTCCGGGAATTAGCTCATTCCAGCTCAGGAGCGACCTCTGCAGGCTAGTGATCCACCTGTCCTCAGGCCCCCGTGTCCCTCCCTGGACCCGGTGCCCTTTTACCTGGGGGTGCTGCCCCCTGGCAGTAACCCCTTTTCTCTCAGGGCTTCCCCTTCTCAGGGAACCCTCTATCCCTACCTTGCCTCAGGGTATGGCTACTGCCAGTCATTGTCTAGCCCCACGTCCTGGGGCAGACTGCAGTATCAGCCAACTCATCACTGGCAAGGAGGGTTTGGACCTGCTGCTTTGGCCTACCCCTGGGCTGCCCTCTGCAACCCCCAGTACCTGTTAGCCCTTCGCTAGGCCGCAGCCTGGGGCTTTCCAGGCTGGAGCTCCCCAGCTCCTCAGCCTTTCCCCAGCCCTGCTTCACTCAGGTATCCAGCCTCAAGCTCCCTGCAGCTAGGCCCTTTGTTATGTCCTAGGGGCAGCCGGTGTAGGAAGCAATCACTTGAGGCCAGAGAGCAGACAGCTAACCAAAACCTCCATTTTATTTACAGACACAGAGAACTCACTCAGCCAGTTGAAACCGGCTGAGCTATCCCTTAATAGTCTAACTCAGTTGCCATAGTAACAAAACCCATGACAACCAAATACACAACATATTCCTCCCCCCCTAATAAGAACATCCCCAAAATAAAACACACACTAAACTAGAGAAGGAGGGTAGACTGCCTCCATTCCCGGCTAAACCCTGGGGATTATTTTGCCCCATAACCGTGGGTTCGCCCTAACTAAAGATCCAGCCGATGGGGAGGCTTTCTGTCTCTAGGTGGATTACGGCGAACTTCTGGTGTTGTTGCACCCGAAAGTACTAGGGGCTCAGGGTCCGCAGCACGAATAGGTGAGGAGGTGGTATCAGCTCGTGCTGGGCAAAGGGGTATCTCAGCTGCCGGCGGTAATGGAAGAGAACAGTCAGGAACAGGTGACTCATGATTCGGTGTCTCACCAGGAGGGGTGAAGTCAGACCCCTCACCTGCAGATGCGTCCTGAAGACTGGTTTCTTCTTTAGTCATCCGGTGCACTTCTGCCCAGTTCAGCTGAATCTTCCCAAGCCAAGACCTACCCATTAAGGCTGGGTAGTTACCTCTCACCACAAACAGTGGCAATTTAGCCGCCCGTCCATTGAGCTCCACCTTAACATCAATAGTGCCCAACATGGGCACAGCTTCACCTGTATACGTCTTCAGAACAGTTTTTGTTGCCTTAAGCGGAAGATGCTGTAGCTTTTCCTTATACACAGTCTCAGGAACCAGCGAGACAGCTGCACCGGTGTCTAGGTCCATGCGTATAGGTTTGCCCTCCAATAAGGGGGTTACCCAGTATTCATGTGAGCCTGCTGCCAAAGACAAAACATGCAGTGGCACTTCCTCTTGTGAGGCGGTGTCACCTTGATCATCCTGGGTCTGCTCTAGGGTATGCAAGGTTCCTCTTTTTGTCGGCCAGACCACAGGCCTCTTTTTCTTTTGTTTACAGGCACACTCAATGTGTCCCTTTTTGCCACAGTGTCGACACACCAGGTCCTTACACCAGCATTCTGATGCCTGGTGTCCTGGCTTACCACAGCGGTAACATTCTTGACTCTGCACAGTTTTGTGGGTCGGTTCTTGTGACACTTTTTGCACCCTAGGGGGTGCACCGATGTATTGTGCCTCCCTTGTAGCCAGTTCCATGGAGACAGCAATATCAACAGCCTTCTATAATGTAAGCTGAGCCTCTGTCAGTAGGCGCTTCCGTATAGCTTCACTGCAGAGGCCACACACTAACCTGTCACGCAGGGCATCATTTAACATCTCTTTAAATTCACAGTGTTCTGCTAGCTTTTTTAAAATGGCTACAAATTGTACAACTGTTTCATCTTCCTTTTGGTCTCTTTTGTGGAACCTATATCTTTCAGCAATTACCAGTGGTTTTGGGGAGAAATGAGACCCCAGGATTTCCACAATGTCACTGTAAGATTTAGTCTCAGGCTTAACAGGGTGTAGTAAGCTGCGTAGCAGAGAGTAGGTTTTAGCCCCTACAACAGTTAAGAATATTGGCACCTTCTTCGCTTCTGTAATGTCATTTGCAATACCAAAAAGCTCAAAACGCTCAGTATACACATGCCACTGCTCTGTATTCTCATCAAAAGGCTCCAGGGGCCTGGTCAGAGTAGCCATGATTTTTAGTTTCACTTTCACAGTCAGTGCAAACAAGCAGCTTTTTTTCTTTGTTTGGTCTTTACCTTGACTTCTACTTCCTTCTGTTACTGGCGCAGCACCAGGATCCCATCCTCGTCGCCAGTGTTATGTCCTAGGGGCAGCCGGTGTAGGAAGCAATCACTTGAGGCCAGAGAGCAGACAGCTAACCAAAACCTCCATTTTATTTACAGACACAGAGAGCTCACCCAGCCGGTTGAAACCGGCTGAGCTATCCCTTAATAGTCTAACTCAGTTGCCATAGTAACAAAACCCATGACAACCAAATACACAACACCCTTCTCTCTCTGAAGGCAGAGAGAGACTGACTGTCTTCTGGCTTCTCGGCCTCTTATAGGGGCCAGCTGGGCCTGATTGGGGCGTGGCCCAGCTGCAGCCACTTCCCAATCAGCCCAGCTTAAAAGCTGCTTTCTCCAGCCACATTCCCCTCCCAGGGCTGTTTTTAACCCTTCAGGGCAGGAGCAGGGGTCCACCCTGCTACATTTACATATGTATGTATGTATGTATGTATGGCTTAGTTAGCTTTCTTGGAATACTTATATATTCAAATGATGAGTATTTTTCATACCTTTTTGCACAGCAAAGTGTAAGCCATCCACTTGAATTAAGATCAGTTCCCTGAAAATCACTGAACTCCAAACACAGTACAACTTTTAATAATATTAAAGAAGACATATGGATACAAATTACAAAACTAACTTGCCAAGCTTGACTTAAATGTAAAAGGACTCCCCTTCCCCCTTTTTGTCACACACTCTCTTTTACATAAAGCAATTTAGTGAGTTTTAGTGAGCGCTGGAGACATAGCAAGACACAGATGTGGCATGTTTCTTTTGAATAATGACTTGTGTCTCTAGATTATCTCCTTACCTAATTCAAAGATTCACATACAAACATTCAGGATGGAGGGAGCATATCTGGCCCATCTAATTCTATTAATATGTCAAGAATTTGTAGTTAAAAAAAAACAAAACAAAGCAGGTGCAACACCCAATTTCTTTGTTCAAACATATTAGTAAGAATATAAAAGTATCAAAAATTAAACCCAAAATTCTATCCCAGGCCTATATACTAACACTTTTGTCTACACAGAGTCTCACTGAAGTAAAGATTGGGGTTTTGAACTATATGGATGATGTCCATCTTCTCTCCATCTCTCACAATAGTACAAAACTCAATCACATCCCCATTCCCCTTAAACTCCATATTATTTTGTGATCAATATCTCTAGGTTATCTTGCAGAGTATGGCAACCTACTTTTAATCTTTTAATCTCTGGTTCAACAAGGGTGACATGTGAGTTTCTTTCCATGCCACAAGTCCAGGCCATATCTTTTTTCCTTCTACCTTTGCTTAAAGAGTGTTGAGAGGAAGCCATTTAATTCTAGCATCTTGATTGCTCTAGGTGTACACATTTTTATTATTTAATTGCTTTTTTACCTACAGTATTCTGGCACCACCCTTAGTTACATTATTTTTTTCATTTTTCTTCTCTGGAAAACTCATCAATTTCTGGAGTTTCCCTCCCCGCAACACCTGGTGAAACTGAGACAAAGACATCCGCTATTTCCCTAGCAATACCCCCTCTATTTTTTTTAAATTCTTTTATCTGTCCTTCAAGGGAGTTGTAGTCCTTCTCATCCACTTATTTTTTATTTCTCATGTACTTTCAGAATCACTTATTTGTCTTTTGATTTTAGATATATATTTTTTTTACTTTTTTTACTATAAAAGATGTATGTAGATACATATCTTACATTGTAACAGTAACGCTACTGATTTATGTTATATACACTTTTCACTTTATTGCTCCATGTATTTTCCTGGTCAAATACATTGTTTCTATTATTTCTTTGTTACATTTCTGCTGGCTCTCAGTAATTCCTCCTGAGTACTTCCCATTCATCTTCTTTGTGTGAAGAAAAATAGTGGTTTCATTAGGAAGTCCGTTCTAGAAATGGGCAAAGGTTATTGGAGCAGAATAGATTCTAATTTGTTTTTCACCAAATTATCTACTTCCATACCTAATCCTGATTCCCAAGAGCTAGATTCTAATCTGAGCTATACTGGAATCTTCAATGGTGTTACCCTGCTTCCCAGGGGCTAATTGCCTGCCTGCATTCCCCACCATATGTGATAAGGCATGGACCCTGCCTGGGGCATCCTGCAGCAAGCCACAGTGCAGCCAGGTACACTTGCCTCAGTTTCCCCTTTGGTTCCAGAGTCCCCAGCAACTCCTCATTAGCTTTCCTAATATAAATAGCCTCCATGGGTTAATTTATTACAAAAGACTTGTTCATGAAAATCATAAAGAAGTTCCACAGCCATAATCCAGAGATCCTCAGGACAGTCCAAGAAATACATTCAGAATATTGGAAGAAAGCTAATGTCGTGTTAGTATTTAGAAAGGGTAAATGGGATGACCCGGGCAATTATAGGCCCATCAGTATGACATAGATCCCTGGGCAAGGTAATGAGGGGGCTGATATGACACTCGATTAAAGGAGGAAAATATTATGAATGATCATCAACATGGATTTATGGAAAATAGATCCTTTCAAACTAAATTGATATCTTTTTTGATGAGACTACAAGTTTGATTTATAAAGATAATAGTGCTGATGTAATATACTTGGACTTCTGTAAGGCATTTGACTTGATACTACACAACATTTTGACTGCAAAAGAGAACAACATAAAATTAACATGGAACACATTAAATTAATTAAAAACTGAATTAAATTAATAGGTCTCAGCATGTAATTGTAAACAGGGAATAGTTATTGAACAAGTATGGTTCTATGGGTCCCTAAGGAACTGGTTCTTTGCCCTATGCTATTTAACTTATTTTTTAATGGAAGAAAATATAAAATCATCACTGATAAAGTTTGCAAATCACACAAAAATTAGGTGCATGGTAAATAGTGAAAAGAACTGATCCAGAGCATTGTGGATCACTTGGTAAATTGGGCTCAAGCAAATACATGTGTTTTAATGTGGCTAAATGTATACAAATAGACACAAAGAATGTACTTACACTATGGGGAACTCTATCCCGGGAAGCAGTGAAAAAGATTTAGGGGTTATGGTTGATAATCAGCTGAAGAAGATCTCCCAGTGTAACTCTGTGGCCAAATGGGCTAATATGATCCTTAAATGCATAAACATGGGAATCTCAAGTAGGAATAGAGTGGTTATTTTACCTCTCTATTTGACACTGATGTGACCGCTGGTGGAATATTGTGTCCAGTTCTGGTCCCCAGAATTCAAGAAGGATGTTGATAAATTGGAGTAGCTTCAGAGAAGAGCCATGAGAATGATTAAAGGATTATACACTATACATTATAGTGATTGAGCTCCTTGAATATTTAGCTTAACAAAGAGAAGGTTAATGAGTGCCTTGATTACAGTCTATAAGTACATACATGGGGAACAAACATTTGACCATTGGGCTCATCAGTCTAGCTGAGAAAGGTACAACATGATCCAATGCTTGGAAGTTGAAACTAGATAAATTCACACTGAAAATTAGGCATAAATATTTAATGGCGAGAATATTAACCAATGAAACAATTTAGCAAAGGTTGTGGTGGATTCTCCGTCACTAGCAATTTTAAAATCAAGAGTGGATTTTTTTTCCTGAAAGATATGGTTTTTTAGGAATTATTTTGGAGAAGTGCTATGGCTTATGTTTTAAGGACTAGATTATCACAATGGTCCCTTCCGGCCTTGGAACCTATGAAAGTCCCAACAGCCTATCTACATGCCCCATACAACTCCAGTATCTCTCCCCATGCCCCAGCTCTCTGATGCAGGCCCAGCATCTCCCATCATGCCCCAGTTCTCTACCATGACTCTGACATCTCTCCCCATGCCCTATCTCTCCATTATGGCTCTGGTGTGTCTCCTTACACACCAACTACCTGCTGTGGCTCTGCATTTCTCACCACGCCTCACCCCAGCCCCACTGGTGAGGTGCTTCTTCATCCTGCTTCCTTCCTAGGTAGGGTTCCAGCTCTTGCCCATAATCCCCCAGCCTGTAGCCCTCTCTAGCCCTTCAGCTCCCTAGCTCAGAGAGCCAGCAGGCATCTCCATTGCTGCTTTCAGCCTTCAGCCCTCTCCAGAACTCTCTGGCCATGGCTTTCTGGCCTGGGGAAGTTTGCAGGTGACTCCCCAACTGCCTTCCTGCCTTTCATTTCACCAGCCTGTTCTGACTCCACTGCTCAGTAGTGAGCTCTCACTACTTTTTTTTTAGGCACATTCCCTCCCTAAAGCTCTCAGCTCAGCTCTGCTTTTCCTCTGAGCTCTCGCAGGTGTCAGGATTCTAGACTCTCTCCCTCTCTGGACTCTGGGTTCCGAGCAGCACAGCTCATGACTTTTTCAACAGGTGAGGCACAAACCATAGTATAGTTATTTCCTTCCCCACCCAATGTATTAGTCAATACAGTGGTGGAGCTGGAGCTGCTACTGTGGTGCCACTGCTACCCAGGTCAGTGTAGGGGGGCAAAGCACGGAGCAGGCTCAGGGCCTGGCAGTGGCTCCTTTTGGCATGCATGAGGCCTGCCCCATAGGGGAGGAAGCTGGGAGGTGCAGAGCACAGCCTACATCCCTGCCCCCAGCAAACTCTTTGCAGTTCAAGCTTAACTGCTGCAATTCTATAGATTAGCTACACCAAGTTCTGAGCCGCACGCAGCACTACATTCCTTAAACTTTCTGGCATTCATTTCACTACTGGAGAGAGTGAGTTGTGACATTTAAATCAAATGTATTTAGTAGCTTTTGGGAATTCTTGGTTAGGATGTGCCTCACTTGCCTGGGCTGATAATCTGCCTGTGGCTCTGAGCTCCCATTTATAACTCCCAGTGGCAGCCCAGCCCTCCCTCATTACACCAAACTAGGCCATACCTGGACTGGAACAGGAGCTGGGCCAAAATTCATTTAAAGGGCCAGTTGCCTTGTTACAAGTTTCATCACAAAAACAGCAGCCAGTGTCATGTTTTTTGTTTGGTTGGTTGGTTGTGGGTTTTTTTCAGAATCTCAGGACTTGTCTGCATAATACTGCAGTGCAGGCTACAGGGGTTTGAACCACAGAGTTCACTAAAGTGTTGCACTCTAACTGCCTTGTATGGATGCTGCTGGCATGAACTAAAAGGTGCCTGGTTTGCATTAACATAGTCCTCTTTCAAACACTTGACACTTTGATGCTCTCTGCTATTCACACCCCTGTAGTCTAGCCTCACTTGTTGAAAGTTTTTTAACAAGGCCTATGACATTGTGAGGTAAGTACAGGGTATCAGGTACCCATTACCAAATAAGTCAATTTATTGAAGCTGAACAATTTCCAAAAAGTGTACTGATGATACTTTTCACTTATCCAACAGATTTAAAAGATCAAGTCATAAAAGCACAATATCCTTCCTGTACAACACAAATTACAAATATTTATACTCAACCTCTAGAATCCAATTTACAAAACATAGAGAGGTACATTTACATAATTCAAACATGAAGGACACCACAAAGAAACCCATGCAGCAATTCACTCCGGAGCCAGCATAGTGTAAGGAATTTATGATACAATGTAGAGAATAAAGAAATAGGTAACAGTGAATTATGGGGCTATATTTCCATTGAGGGATTCTAGCTGATGATACAAACAACACAAGTAAAGCTGTAATTCAAAATTTGCTTATCTTTTTGTTTTATATAATACACAGTTCCAGCATCAACATCGAGCCTGCAGGACATTTACATTTTCTTCCACTTGACTAAAGGACAGAAAGAACAAATGGAAAGCAAAGTCTTCTTTTTGGTGTATTTCTTTTCTCTTGCTGTTGTATTGAATTCTCTTTCTTTTCATTTGTAGCAAAGTCAAATGGCTTGACATTTTGACAGCTGACATTTTATGCTTATGGGCAGAAGTCAATTGACAAAAAATCATAACTGCCTTTCATGATCTTTCAACTCTGCTTACATTTAAAAAAAGAAATTTTTGCTCTTCATGTCAGTAGATTCTCATAGTTTCTGTGTGTGGTATTACTCCTCTGATATTCTGCTGCTCAGTGATGTCATTCCTGTGAATGACTAAAATAGTTCACAGTGTTTGCACTATGATCCATATATTATCAGAAAAGGTCTGTTATCCTACCACCGTTTCCAGGGAATAAAATCTTCAAAGAAACTATTTCCCATGTGATTTTCCTTATGGTAAACTTCACATAAATACTATAAGTGGAGGCTGACCTGGTGAGCATATGCCTGCTGACTCTTTAAACGTAAAGCCGAAAGACAAGCAGTAAGGGAAATGGGGAAGGTTTAGGGCCGACTCGCTACAGTGAAACAGAGAAAGAGAGAGAAACTTTAGGGATAATATGGTTTTCCATATTCTAATAAACTTCCTGCATTTCTTTGGCATAACTCACCCATTACATAGTTAAATATCCTCTAAATTCTTCCAGCATTTGTGAAACTTCTCTTTCTTTTCAATACAGTAGTAGAGTATAGATGAGCATTGGTTTAACACATTGCTTTTGAAATGAAATCTTTAGACTTTTTAATTCTGTATGTGCATGTGTGTGTATATATAAGTAGCGTAAGTGCAGTGATTTTCAGTCCAACCCATTCCTTAGCTCAGACTATCTTTTCATTATGTTTTTACAGTGTTTAGCACAATGGGGCCTAGATCAGGTCCTCTAGGTGCTACTGTAATAATAAATAATATATAATATTTTATGTACCCTTTCCACCTGTACCATATAGTCCCCACATAGAATTCCTTCTCATCAATATACCATGCAACAGAATGCTTTGATCTTCTTTCCAGAGGTTCAGAGACAAATTCTCTCCTGGTGTAAATGGGTGCAGCTCCACTAGTAGAGAGGTTGATCCTCCAGCTGTAGAAAACAGCATATCTAGGAATTTGTGCACAGTCATTTAGCTTGGATGATGCTGGCACATCATTCCCGGAAGTGCTGCTTTCTAGAACCAGTCATCCTAGAAATGGTGGGGGTGGAGAAAATGACACCAGGAGTAAAGGAAGTAGTGTATGTAATAAAATATCCGGCCTAATCATAGACCTCTGATCAGCCCATATTTGATGGTATTTGAAGTGTGTCTCATAGGCTGAGCTTATTTAGTTTCAGGTTATTTTCTAGCAAGTTAATTCACCTTTTTACAAGAATTGCTGTCAAGTTATGAACATCTATTTATCTATCTATGAATATGTTTTAATAGGAGATTTCATAAACATGGATCCAACAATATTATCTACAGACATGCATCCATATGCAATTATTTTTCCTGAAGCACTGGTTAGTAGAATTTGTTTTATTTTGGTGAATGTCACTCCTACTGCAGCAGATCTAGACAAACAACGTGACCTGATTCCATTTATAACTGAACAATGAAATAACTCTTCAGCAAAGTATAAAAAATAAAGCCACAACATCCCTTTTAAAATAAACAGGAAAATAGCCATAAGATAGGAATAATGTGTTTGGAAATTCTTGACCACTAGTAAAAGGCTTCCAGTTCAAATGGCTCTGGTTATTTTATCGTCTCCATGTCCTTTTTTTCTGGTGTCTAGCTGCCCTTCCTTTTGGCCATCACATCATATTGTAATTTTTCTTCTCTCATTGATTTCTTCTCCCTTCCTTTCCAATCTCTCAGCCCTTTCTCCTGAACCTGCCTTACTCTGTTTGTTGTTATCATTTCACTATATAGTCTATCCAAGCACTTATACCACTTTGTATCTCAGTATCTTCTGCCTTCTGGTCCTATGCAATTGATTTCTCTCTTTACCTCTTTTCTCTGTTCTCTTTCTTTTGCCTGCTCACGTCCCTTTCAGGAACCTAGGACTGGAGAAGACCTCCTAGGTAACCAAGTTGAGTCTGCTTCCATCGCAGGCACCCCATCTTATAATCCCATTTATAAATTTATCAACCTCCATCATAAAACCAGTTAGGTTGTTTGCCCCCACTACTCCCAGTGGGAGGTTGTTGCAGAACCTCCCTCATCTGACAGTTAGAAACTTTCCTCTAATTTCCAGCCTAAATTTATTCATGGCTGGTTTATACACATTGTTCCTGTACCAAGATTGTCCTTTAGTTCAAGTAGCTCTTCACCTTTGCTGGTGTTTCCTCCCTTTTCCCTTTTACTCTGGTTGTTCCCTCCCTTATTTCTTCCTTTTGTTCCCCTCCCTTGCCTCCATCCTTCCTTTTTGGTTTCCCATTCCTTTCTAATCACCTTTTACTATTCCATTCTCGTCTACGTCTATTCTGATACCTTTCTTTTTTGTGTATCACATATTTTCCAGTTTCTTGTGCTCATGCCTTCTGGTGTGTCCTTTATCTCATCTGCTTTAAATTCCTCTTCCTCTCTTATCTACTCTGCAGACCTTTAAAAAGTATTGCTAAAATCCTGCAGTCTTTATAACTAACAACATTCTTCCAATCCACTCTTTCTTCTTGTGTTCCCCCTTACATAGAACTGGCTTCTCAGCACCAGCACTCGGAGAGAAATGAAGCAGGAAAACAAGTTTCTCTGCAGCTGTCAGATACAGAACAAACTTGCTCAGCCCTGAAGGATTACCCCAATTCCATTTTTCCTTCTTCAGTTCTGCAAAACAGTTCCCAGTGGCCATCAGATACTAAATAAATAAATAAATGAACAACAACTCTTGTTTTGCTGTGTTTTTTATTCCCAACTGAAAATTATGGTGCCATAAACAAACCAACCTATCAAAAACCTAACATCCTCTCTCTTATTAATAAGGCCAAAAGGCAGAACCTCCCTGTTGGGAATGCTGTGAACATTATTGGTGTAGGTAGATCTATTCACTCCAGGTCATTCCAATAGGGACATTGATTATCAAAGTCATCACAAAATAATGATATTCATTACTATTCACAATCTTTGTCAGTGTGTGCATGATGGCAGCAGAATGTAAATATACAGTACTACCAGTGTAAACAGAGCACAAGCAATGTCAATACAGTGTTCAAGCATTGCACAGCAACACTACAGAGAGTTAGCAAAATAGGAAGCTGAACTTGTAAAACTAAGCCCTTAATCATTTGGAATTAGAACAAGCAAAGGTGAACAAAGCAGCCTTTTCCCCCCTTGTGTTTTTTTTGTTTCGGCTCACCCAATAGGAGCTTGTGTTTTGCCTAAAAAATGAGCAAAGAGTTCACCTTCCCTCTTTTGGGGCTTTTTGATGTCATGTCACTCTGCGTGATACTGCATTGTGAGCAGAACATAATGCCAGACACCAAAATAAAGCCTGCATTGCATGAAAAAAGTCCTTATTGTTTAGTGTGTGCACAGAACCTCAAAGCAATTTAAGCTGACTGTAGTTTACACCTTTGTTGATATCTTTCTGGTAGAAAGGAATTGTTCTCAGCTAAACATCTAGAATACAATGTTTTTATTGTTCTGAATCAACACTTTAGGAACTTTAAAACGTATTTGTTCTCCTTTATTGGTAGTAGATGTGTGTTCAGTCACAGTTATTTTTTATCTTGCAGCATGTGTGTTAGGAAGTTGGGTTTGCAAGTTTTTGAAGTTTTCTGATCTGAAGTTACTACTGTTTGTTCCTTGCAAAGTGTGATATTGATGCAATCTTCTTTGATGGCTGGTAAGAAACCTTCATCAGTAAGAATTATAACAGCAGTGGAAAACAACCAGATTCCCACAGCAATTTAGTAATGCTGCTGAGTGAAACAAACTACTTTTGAGTAGCCATGACTATCCCCATGACAACCTATGGTTCTTAAGTCAATGGAATTCTGCACTTTATTGTTTGGTCTCCAACAGAGTCGATCATTCCCTTAGCAAGAAAGGGAAATTAATCTTACATTGCATTATAGGTCCTGATAGAAATGCTGTTAATCTTCTGAAAAACATTGCCATTTTATTGTGGAAGCAATAAAAAAGCAGACAACAACAAAAGTTTTTTTGCACCACTGCTGCTCATTGTTCACTAAAATGATACTTTATTCCTGAAATAACATTTAAAGTTATGGGAATGCAGATCTATGTGTCCAGAGATAATGAAAAACCAGGTTCACCTTTGTTTAGAGACAATTACCCTTCACTAGTCTTATTTATCTTATAATTTAGTACATTTCTAATATTAATTTCACTTTCATTCAACCTTTATCAAGTGTGCATGTACAGAGAGACACACACTCTCATACATACACATAAAATGGTGATGGCAGACAGAGATATGGACTTGTGTTTATGGCATTGTAGACTGAGGCCTGGTCTACACTAGGACTTTAATTCGAATTTAGCAGCATTAAATCGAATTAACCGCGCACCCGTCCACACCAGGAAGCCATTTAATTCGACATAGAGGGCTCTTTAGTTCGAATTCTGTACTCCTCCCCGACGAGGGGAGTAGCGCTAAATTCAACATGGCTATGTCGAATTAGGCTAGGTGTGGATGCAAATCGAACTTAGTAGCTCCGGGAGCTATCCCACAGTGCACCACTCTGTTGACGCTCTGGACAGCAGTCCGAGCTTCGATGTTCTGACCAGCCACACAGGAAAAGCCCCGGGAAAATTTGAATTCCTTTTCCTGTCTGGACAGTTTGAATCTCATTTCGTGGTTGGACATCGGGGCGAGCTCAGCAGCACCGGCAGCAATGCAGAGCTCTCCAGCAGAGGGGTTCATGTAATCTCTGAATAGAAAGAGGGACCCAGCATAGACTGACTGGGAACTCTTGGATCTGATCGGTGTGTGGGGCGAGGAGTCTGTGCTTTCGGAGCTGCGCTCCAAAAAACAGAATGCAAAGACCTACGAGGAGGTCTCCAAAACCATGAGAGACAGAGGATACAGGCGGGATGCAACGCAGCGCCGAGTGAAAATCAAGGACCCCAGACGAGGCTACCAAAAAATCAAAGCGGCAAACGGACGCTACGGAGCCTGCCACCACTGCCCCACCAGTGACCATGGACTCTGACGATGGGACAGTGTCGACGGACAGTTCCTCGGCGATGTTCACGGACGGGGAAGATGAGGAAGGGTTTGTGGAGGACGAGGCAGGCGACAGCGCTTACAACGCTGGTTTCCCCAACAGCCAGGATCTCTTCATCACCGTCACGGAGATCCCCTACCAACCCTCCCCGGCCGTTAACCCGGACCCTGAATCAGGGGAAGGAGCAGTCGGTAAGTGCTTTAAACATGTAAACTTTTATTCTTAATATAACAGGAAGCTGTGAAAAGGAGGTCTCTACATATATGGGGATAGAATAGAAATCCTCCTGGGAGATCTCCACGAAGCTCTCCTGGAGGTAATCGAAAAGCCTCCGCAGGAGGTTCCTGGGGAGAGCTGCCTTATTGGGTGCTCCGTGGTAGCACACTTTTCCACGCCAGGCTTTCATGAGGTACTCAGGGAGCATTGCCTCCCCGAGCACGGCTGCATAGGCCCTGGTTTGTGCTGGCTTTCACGCAGCATGCGCTCTCTATCTCCTTCAGTGACCCTCCTCAGGGCGATCTCACTTGGCGACTCCTGCATCTAATTAGGGGAATTACTGTAATGTTACGCCTGGTCCAAAGTATGTTTAAAAAATCTCCGGACAGACGGCGTAGCAGAGACTCAGCACGCTGCTGCGTGACAAGCGTAACGGAAAGCCAAAGAATCAAATGGACGCTCATGGAGGGAGGGGGGACGGAGGACGCAAGGTATCCCACAGTTCCTGCAGTCTCCGAAAAGCATTTGCATTCTTGGCTGATCTCCCAATACCTGTACGGTCAAACACATTGTCCGCGGCGGTTCAGGGCATAGCTCGTCAATGTACCCCCCTCCCACACCCCCAGAAGGAAAAGGAAAAAAAATCGTCTCTTGACTCTTTTAAATGTCACCCTATGTGTACTGAATGCTGCTGGTAGACGCGATGCTGCGGCACTGTACTGTAGCATCCTTTCCCCCCTCCGCCTCATGGGTGGCTGATGGTGCAATAAGACTGATATCCGTCGTCATCATCATCAGCCTTGCTGTAGATGGTGTAGTGCAATACGACTGGTACCCGTCCTCATCATCAGCCCATAAGTAGACGGCCTGCTAACCGTCTTCATCATAGCAACAGGGGGCTGAGCTCCATCAGCCCCCGCCCTTCATGTGTAAAGAAAAGATTCTGTACTGCCTGGACTGTCATAGCAGCAGGATGCTGTTTTCCTCTCCCACCACACTGCTTAATGTCCTGTCTGGACAATCATAGCAGCTAGAGGCTGCCTTCCCCTCATTTCATTTCAGTAACATCACTGTTTCTTATTCCTGCATTCTTTATTACTTTAGCACACAAATCAGGGGACACTGCAACGGTAGCCCGGGAAGGCTGGGGGAGGAGGGAAGCAACAGGTGGGGTTGTTGCAGGAGCACCCCCTGTGAATGCCATATAGCTCATCATTCCTGCATAATCTGACACGGAGCGGCTGTGCTCTCTGGTTCTCTGAAACACTGGATCTCTACTACACTAGCCCCATCTTCTATGCAGGAATTATTCTATTTTTAGATACCATAAAGGAGGGATTGACTCGTGGAGTCATTCCCAGTTTTGTCTTTTGCGCCCCCGGCTGATCTCGGCCAGGGGCACCTATGACAGCAGCAGAAGGTATAATGCAATACGGCTGGTAACCATCATCACCTTGCCAATTTACAATGGCATGGTAGATGGTACAATATGGTAGATGGTACAATAACCATTTGTGCTGTCATGCAAAAGCAAATGAATGCTGCTGTGTAGCGCTGCTGAATCGCCTCAGTCCACGGCATCTAGTACACATACGGTGACAGTGACAAGAGGCAAAACAGGCTCCATGGTTGCCACGCTATGGCGTCTGCCAGGGCAATCCAGGGAAAACGGGCTCGAAATGATTGTCTGGCGTTGCTTTCCCGGAGGAAGGAATGAGTGACTACATGTACCCAGAACCACCCGCGACAATGAAATTTGCACCATCAGGCACTGGGATCTCAACCCGGAATTCCAAGGGTCGGGGGACACTGCGATGGGGTGGAACAGGGGCAGAGTTTATGCTTTCCGGATTGCCTGCTGCAGGAGTGCGGACGAGATAGGTGCTGTGCATGGTGTTGTTCACAGACACAGACTAGACTGTGTTCATTGTTCGCAGAAATGTATCTTTGCAAGGAATTCACTCCCTCTTTCCCATCACACAGCTTCGACTGTCTCCAGACCTGCCACAGCATCCCCCTCACAGAGGCTGGCAAAGATTAGGCGGCGAAAGAGAAAGACACGGGACGAGATGAATGCTGAAGTTATGGGGTGCTCCCGAGCTGAGGCGGACCAGCAGAGCCAGTGGAGGGAGAGCCTCTCTCTGTACCAGCGCTCACACAGCGAACGGGAGGAGAGGTGGCATGAGGAAGACAAGCAGGCGACTCAAACGCTGCTTGGACTAATGAGGGAGCAAATGGACACGCTCCGGCGCCTTGTGGATGTTCTGCAGGACCGCAGCCAGGAGGACAGAGCCCCCCCGTAGTGTATCTGCAACCGCCCTCCCCCGCCACAAAGTCCCATACCTCCCGTCACCCAAAGTAACCAGAAGGAGTGGCGCCAGGGGCCGTGAAAACTGTCACTGCACCCCAGCAGAGTGCTCAAGTACACAAAAGCTCTCATACCCTAATTTTTGAGAATTCCTTCCCTTCCTGACTCACCCTAGCCCCAATCCCAGTTTCATCCCCTGACTGTCTGGTTAATTATTAAAAATACTTTGCTGTTAATTACTGTTTCCGTCATGCTTTTTTACACAACGCTGCGTTTGAAGAGGTGGGTGGGGAAGGGGGTAGGGTATTGCATAGGACAGTCACCTTTAGCAGGGTACAGAGACGGGGGCAGGATCAGCAGCAGGTCACACACACAGTGCAGTCAGTAGGCACCCTGGTCGGTATGGGAGGTGGTTTGCAGGTTCTGTGTGGGTGGGGGGGGTACGTGACTTTGTAGCAGGGGAGGGGGGTTACAGCTCTCATGCAACGGTCCCTGTCCTGGACCACAGAGCCATGCAGCAGAGGAATCTGTATCCGTCCTCCCCCGCCACAAGGCCACATAGCTCCCGCACACAGAGTCCCCAAAAGGAGGGATGGCAGGCTCCGTTGAAACAACCAGTCCGGCACTGCAGACCGCTCTGGGAGCAGGAGCCTGTCATTCCTCGAGTTTAGAGGTGGTCTTTACATCACTGCACACCCTACCCAGCACAGTCTGCGTCCCAGTTTCAACCCTTTAATGCAAAGTCATCAATAAAGAAACCTTTGTAAAGTTACAGTGGAACATGTATTTTATTTTTAAACGTGTGTTGGAAGTGGGGGAAGCGGGGTGGACGGGGTATGTAACTGCAGATGCTGGTCAACAGTAACTTCGTAAAGAAACAGGGGCAGGTTCAGCTTCTCTGTAAAGAAACTGAACAGTCACAGGTCACGCTGCTCGGTGCTCGCTGGTACTTGAAGAGTTCCTTGTCGCTGTGCAAGGTGCCTGCATAGGGCTTCACGAGCCAGGGCATTAGCGGGTAGGCTGGGTCCCCGAGGATCACTATAGGCATCTGCACATCCCCAAGAGTTATTTTGTGGTCCGGGAAGAAACTACCTTCCTGCAGGCATCTAAACAGAGCAGAGTTCCTGAAAACACGCGCGTCATGAACTTTGCCTGGCCACCCGACGTTGATGTTGGTAAAACGTCCCCCATGGTCCACCAGTGCTCGCAGCACCATTGAAAAGTAGCCCGATTTCTCAGCAGCTGACTGTGGAAGAGGTGGACGATAAAGTGCGAGGAGTTGACAATGGCCATAACTGCCGCGGGCTCCGTGCTCGCAGTGCTGTGGTGCCCGTGCTGTCACTGAGCAGAAAAGTGCACGAACAGATTGCCCGCAGGCGCTTTCGGGGAGGGAGGGAGGGCATGATTGACGGTTCAATGATGACAGTTACCCAAAACCACCCTCGACACATTTTTTCCCCCAGCAGGCATTGGGGGGAAATCCCAGAATTCCAATGGGCAGCGGGGAGTGCGGGAACTGTGGGATAGCTTCCCACAGTGCACCACTTCCAAATTCGATGCTGGCCCCGTTACTGTGGACTCACACAGACGAATTAGTGTTTTTAGTGTGGATACACAAATTCGACTTCATAAGGTCGATTCCACAAATTCGACTTAAGTTGATTCGAAATAGTCTTGTAGTGTAGACATACCCTGAGACACAGGACACCTGGGTTCAGCTGCTGGCTCCGCCATGGACTATAACTACACAGTAATGATTCTCAGTTGATTAATAAGGGTAAAATAAGCTCTTTCTATACCCTTATTATATTTATGGGAGAAGGGGCCTTTAAAACACTAAGGGCTAGTCTACACTTACATGCCAGTTCGACGCGGAGAGTTCGACTTTTCGGAGTTCGAACTATCGCGTCTAATATAGACGCGATAGTTCGAACTCCGGAAGCGCTCCGTTCGACTCCGGTACTCCACCACTGGAAACGGCGGTGGTGGAGTCGACCTTGGAGCCGTGGAGTTTGGTTCCGCGGCATCTGGATGGGTGAGTACTTCGAACTAGGGTACTTCGAATTCAGCTACGCTATTCACGTAGCTGAATTTGCGTACCCTAGTTCGACCCCCGTTCTTAGTGTAGACCAGGCCTTAGATGTGTGTTTATTGTATTTACTATTTTTTAAAAAAAATAATCATGGCAAAATCTGAATTAGATCATTCAAACCTTCTAGGTTAATTAGTAAGGTAAAATGTGTCTTTATGTGAAAGTAGAATCTGAGTTTATGTATATTTTGCAGACATATATATGAGGATCAATAGCTGAGATGAGCAGAACCACAAGAAAAGATGCACATTCTAGGTACCTATCTATATAAAAAGGGTATAAATGGTATTTCATGTAGGTGTCCTGAGTTAGTTCATGGTCTGTAGACTATATGGAAGGAACAGTCTGCTCTCAGTCAGAACAAAAGATTGGGTTGACATAACATTATTACAGACGTTCCTTGTTGATTAACCTAAACAGAGCCCATAACCTAATGCTGCTTCAGCCACCAGTGAAATCCTCAGAGCGCTGGTGAATCCAGGGAAAGGACAATCGTAAATGTTAGATTAAAGTGATGCTACAAAAGTTTTTTTTTTCCCTCATGCTGATAATAGCTCATCTTAATTAATTAGCCTCTTAGAGTTGGTATGGCAACTTCCACCTTTTCATGTTCTCTGTATGTATATATATCTTCTTAGTATATGTTCTATTCTATGCATCTGATGAAATGGGCTGTAGCCCACGAAAGTTTATGCTCAAATAAATTTGTTAGTCTCTAAGGTGCCACAAGTTCTTCTGTTCTTTTTTAATAAGAAGGAAATCTAAAATGAAAATGGCTGTTGTGGAACCTATATAACTGCAATATGTAAATCATCTATCTGCCTCAAAAATCATGATTAATCCTGAGGATACTTGGAAACGGTGAAACCAGAAGTTTGAACTGCACATGATAGCCACAGAGACTTAGAAAAAGCCAGTGGAATGGATTTATTCCTAAGTAAATGTGGAGACAAATGGGGACAGACTAGGACTTTGCATTGGCACCATGAACCTGAACTAGTTATAGTCAAAGGAAACATTTCTACCAGACCACTGGAACAAGATTGTTGGAATCAAATTCTTTTTGCAAATTAGATACATCAACAGAGTTTGACAGATTCTCTTGGACACAGAAAGTGTCAAAATTTGCACGTTCAATACACTATTTGGCAGATACTGCTTCTTGAGATTATCTTTTGGAATATGTTCAGCACTAGAAGCATTTCATGCACAGTGTCCCAGAAAACAGAGTGTCTCACAAAAGTCAGAGTATATACTAATGACAAAATAATCTGGGCCAACTCTACTTAACACCACAAATGATTGTGAAGGATATTGGAAATTACAAGAACAAATAACTTCAAACTTCCTGCTGAGTTACATGATGTTCTTGTATATATGTGAGGATTAAAATGTTTTCATTGGACTTCAGAGAAAGTAAGGAGGATAATCATGTTTTATTTTAGAAATAATGTTTTCCTTAAAATTCCACGGGGGTGGTATTTTCAAAAGTGCTCATCATTGTTGATCTAAGGGCTTGTCTGCATGTGGACATTTAACAAAATAGCTATTCTGGAATAATTATTCTGGAATTGTTATTTTGGTATAAACCCCTGTATGGACATTCTTATTCTGGAATTTATTTTATATCCAAATCAACTTAACCCACCTTGAAAATAGATTAAGCTAAATCAGAACAAGGCACTCTTATTCCATAATAAGAGTGTCCACATGAGGGGGTATTCTGGAATAAATATTCTGGATCAACTATTTGGATAAATGTCCAAGAGAAGACAAATTCCTATTTAAGTTAATAGAAGAACTCCCACTGGAGTAGTGGGAACAGAATAAGGCCTGTGCTTTTGAAAATCCTTCACAATACCGGTTTTAGATTATTATTTTTTTCAAATAGTGATCTGATACATATGACAGATGAGGTCTCATGATATTCGTTTACACTATATAACGCCCCAAGATGCATGTAGATAAGTAATGCCTGTCAAAAAATCCTCAAAGCAAACTAGGTGAGAGATCTGAGAAAATAAAAGTGAATCATTGTTTTGCTCAAAGTGAATAACATTATGTTAACAAATCACTGCATGTAGAAAGGTTAAATCATTATTTATTGGGGGTGCTAATCTGATGAAAGTAAAAACAGAGATTCCTTCTTTCTCTGTAGACTGGGCACAATGCAACCTATTATAGTGTGATTAGCCCTACATTGAATTTAATTATCTTCATCTGGGTTAAGAGCTATCACTCTCAAGCAGTGTGCGGCAAGTTTGCTTCCAAACTAACCACCTTGGATAGGTCTTTAATATCAGTTGACAAATGTACCACATTATGTTGGTTAGGTTTGGAATGAGAACTGTGACTCATTTAGGAACTTGTCTTTGTCTATATTTTCTGTTTAAAAAACCCAGCTCTTTTTTCTATTTTGAACGGAACAGGACCAAATTCAACATGAAATGTTCCTGATGCAGTTAAGAAAATCTTGCTCTACTTTCTATTCCAGTATTCAGGGTTTAATTAGTGTGAGAAAGTACTGCGTCCTTTTATTTCAGTTTGGAGATGGTTTTGTATTTCTAAACCAGAAGGTGTTAAGAACACCAACACCAAGCAGTTCTTAAATGAGTCACCCTTTATAAATAGATGTACTGATATGATAACAAAGGCTCTTCTGTGCTATTTTGCAGCAGACCCAATTAGACTACCATCTCAGAAGAAAAGTAATCTGTCTCTATGACACCTTAAAACACCGAGTTACTATAGTACTTACAATTTTAAATACCAGCAGATCCAAACAGATTAGTAGGAACTACAGGGAACAGATCCACTATTCTACTGTTCTAGGCAATAGTATGCCTTAACCAAATATGTAAGACTTCTTTTAGTAGCTTTGATATTTACTGTTCCCTTTCAACTATTACATATAAATTTATCCAAACAACATGCTGGATAAAGGTAAATAATGAGGTACATTTTATAGCACTCATGGAAACACTTTTTAAAAGACAGCAACTTACAAAACCAAGAGATCCCTTTGTTATTTATCAAATTCTACCCAAAAACATCAAAAATATATCATACTATATTTTGTGTTGGCGTCCCTTAGATACAATAGGGAAAAAATCAAATAATTCACAATTTGGTATTTTTATATTTTTACTTATCTTTCATTTCCATCATTTGGGGCTTTAACCCTGTGAAATGCAAGTCATACATCTAGGAACAGGGAATGCAGGCTATACCTAGAGAAAGGGGTATTGTGTCCAGGAATGAAGTGACTCTGAAAAGGACTTAGGAGCTGTAGTGGACAAGCAACTCAATTTGAGCTCCCAGTGTGATGTATAAACAGAGGAGTATCTAGTAGAAGTAGGGAGGTGATTTTCCTCTGTATACAACATTGAGGAGTCTAATACAAGAATACTAAGTCCAGTTTTGGTGTCCACATTTCTAAAAGGATATTGAAAAATGGGAGAGGGTGCAGAAAAGAGCCACAAAAATGATTTGAGAGCTGGAGAAAATGCCTGACAGTGATAGACTTCAAGAGCACAATCCGTTTAGCATATCAAACAGAATATTAGAGGTGACTTGATTATGGTATGCACGTATCTCGCTAGGAGAAAATACCAGAAACTAAAGAGCTCGTTCATTTAGTAGAGAACTGCACAACAAGAACCAATGGCTGGAAGTTAAACCCAATCAGATTGAAATGAAAAATAAGCTTTATATACATATATAAAAATCAGTGAGGGTGATTAACCATCGGAACAGAATACCAAGGGAGGTGGTGGATTCTCTGTCTCTTGATGTTTTCAGATCAAGACTGGATGCCTTTCTGGAAGATATCCTTCAGTGAACACACAAGTTACTGGGTTCAATGCAGGGGTAACTGAGTGACATTCCATGGCCTATGTTATACAAGAGGTCAGACTAAATGATCTAATGGTCCCTCCTTGTCTTAATGGGGGAGGGATAGCTCAGTGGTTTGAGCATTAGCCTGCTAAACCCAGGGTTATGAGTGCAATCCTTTAGAAGGCCACTTAGGGATCTCAGGCAAAAATTGGTCCTGCTAGTGAAGGCAGGGGGCTGGACTTGATGACCTTTCAAGGTCCCTTCCAGTTCTAGGAGATTGGTATATCTCCAATTATTACCTTTATTACATGCTGTGAATCACTTTATTGAAAGTGTTCACATATTGTAATATTTAAGCATATTGAAAGAGCTTGTGTAGCCCTTACTTATGTAGGTGAGGACTTACTTCACATGAGTAGTCCTATATAATATTTATGGCCATGGCTCTACAAAGACTTATTTACATGCATAATTTTATACACACTGAGTAGTCCCATTGTTTAAATCTTTGGCCAGTGGTACTACTCATGTGAGTAAGTGAGCAATTGCCTAAATCTGGACCATGCAACTATAATGTCATGTAATGAGTTATGACCAGAAAGATACTAGAATAGTAAGGCTTATAAAATGGAGGCACAAAAACCAAGTGTGGAAGAAAGTGTTCCACTATTATATAAAAGGCATGGTACAAATCAATCTGATTATTGTGCTGTATGAACTAGCATGGTCTGATCACTGAGGATACAGAAAAACTGCAGAGGAAGAAAATGAGAATGATAGACCTGTAAAATGGATTTATGTGGCAAGGCTGAAATAACAAGGACTGTAGTCACCAGAAAAATCTGTGGCTATAATATAAAGATGGATATAACCAGAGACGGGCCTGCAGTGCAAAGTTCAGAACTGGATCCCAGCGTTTCCAATGTTAGTTGGTGTTTGGATGTGGGTTTTTGGTTTATGCCCACTTCCAGATAGTACAGAAACAATTAAAATACTAAAGGGGATATCTTGGTAGATAATGAGAAGGAACTTGGTTTTTCCTTGCTTTCCAGGATATAAATTAGCAGCACTATTTTAGCTTCTAACTCTGTAGATCAATTTTATTGGAATCATCCTCAAGGCAGACAAAATTACAAGCTACAACTCCATTTTTCATTTACAATTTTTAGAGCTTAAACGAGTAACTGATTCTAAACACTGAAGTGGAGACAGCAGCCATTCTTAAGAGTTCCCCAGTGCATATGGCCAGGCAGTCATGATCCTTCTCCCCTCCACCCCCAATCACTATGGTACTTTTTGCATGTTTTTTGTCACCTCCACATTGAATTACTGCCATATCATCTCCTTACAGCTATTCCGGAAGACAGCAGGAGCAAAATGTAACCAACAATTTATTCACAACCTGTTCTCCATAAACTCCTGGTTTGTCAGAAGGTATGATTTGAAGGCAGTAAATTTAATCTATAAAACTCTAAACAGTTTGTGGGCTGGCTATGTTAGAAAACCTCCTTGTTATTCCTGCAGCAACTGAGATCAGGGGAGGCTCTTGATTTAACAGAGACCCATTGAATTAATTGGGGTGGAGCTGGTAGAAGGACTTTTTCAGTAAAGGGTGCTCTTCTCTTTGGTGTGATAGAATTTATATCTGTTGACCTCCATGGTACACATACAAAGCCAATCTGTCTTTCCATATTCTTTCTGAGATGGTGGGTTGAGTGGGTGTGAATGGTTTGCAGGGGGTAGACTTAATTTTGGTCGGATGGAAGGGATTTGATTTAATCTGATTTGTTTTAATTAGATTGTACATGTGTGCTCAGAGCATGGGAAAGGCACATAGCTATAAAGTGAAATAAAACAATTTATATTTATGTAGAAGGTGATCCTTGCTATGTTCACAGCATGCACCCCGAGAGAGGTGGATAAAACCATAACAGTTTGCATCATAACACTTCTTTATTTCTTAGAATTCAGAATAACGCATAAGAACCTGAGCACACAAAGAAAACAGAGCACTCCCTCAGGCAGTAAGGCACATCGCCCCCCCCCCCCCAACTCCCTTGCTATAAACTGACTCATCCAGACTGGCTGTCTGCTGTCTTAGCCCAGAACTCCATAGCCTGCAAGCAGAGCCAGGAAATCCTTCACACTTAAAGTGATAGCTTGTCATTCTTAATCAGTTTCCAATATGCCACAATCCTCTTCTTTAGTTGCCAGTTTGGAGCAGTATTTCTGGATGGCCCATGCTAGTCAGTTGGCTGCAGGGCTAGCAACACTCTGAACACTCCTATTCGGGGATACATAAATAAGCTTGGCCCATCTCTTATATAGAGAGAAATGTTTAACCTTACTTTTTTTTTTCAAGCAAGCCAAAAAAATAATTTTAAATAAAATTAGACAACCCACTCCCCCACCCAAAACCCCCTGTTAGGCATAAAAGAAGTATTTAATAGTGAATTACTACTTTCCATTTGAAAAACAAACTAAAAAACCTCCTACTCTTCAATTCATAGGGCAATTCAAACAAGTACTTCTGGGGCTCAGTCCCTGATCCAGCCAGTACAGAATCTGGGTTGGAGGGAAAGGTGTCTGTATGCCACCTTTGTACTTCCCTATAACAATGGGCTGCCAAGAGATAGTTTGGCTCCTAGTATGAATTAGAATTCTGCTCCTATTTGTACCAGCTGGCAACAGCTCATCCTGCAGCACAAGAGTACTTCACCCAGAAATCATCTCCATGGGGGTACTCACAGCAAGTTGGGTGCCAGTGTAATAGGGTGCATAGCAGCCTGGTTAGCGAAACATTATGTCTTCTTGCACAACTGGAGCAGCACAAAGGGCTGTATCAAGGCCAGGAACTGACCTCTATGCTGTAGAGTGTAATCGCCTTGCAATGAATGTGTTTGCATACAGTAGTTGAAAAATATATCACACACTGCAAATGATCAAAACAAACAGGTTACCCTTGTAACCTACATTCAGCACCACTTGTGCATCTCTTAGTGAGATATTTAGTACCCGAGTTTCCACAAACATCAACAATTTTGACTTACTGTGACCTAAAAGAAAAGTGAATGACCAGCAATGGAAGATGGATAGCAATTAGCAGAAGCTGGCAGATGGTATTTGAACATAGGACTGGCACTGGAGAACATCAGAGCAGACAGCAGTGCTTAATATGATGACAGATTGACCGACTGGAAAGAACTTGAATGATCTTGTGACATTTTCCCCAGTGTTTAAATGGGAGACACAAAAGTTCATCGTAAGTTTTATAGCCATCAGAGCTCTTGGTGCTCTAATCTAAGAAAAATAAAACTCTATTATTTGCTTACCATATTTGAAAGTCTTTCCAGAGATGCTCTTTCATATACAGATTTAATCCTTTCATTACAATGGCTCTGATCCTTCATGGAATGGCTCAGGGGACAGGCACCCAATGCAGCATCCAGGCCAATTTTAGTAAGTCATTTTTCTTTTAACCTTAGTAATGCAATAGGAATAGTAATCCAATAAAAAAATGCCTCTCTCCTAAGAGTGGAATCCAGTCATCTTTGAGCGCTCAATTCTGCAAGTCAGCAGGACTACTCGTTTGGTTAAAATTAAGCTTATGCTTAACTGCTTTGTTGGAATAGGGCCAGAAGGGTCAGCCTTTTGGAGGATGGAGAGCAATGGGACATGGGTATATTCTGTACTGGGAGGTATGTGGGAGGAATTTAATTATTTTTTTAATTACCTACTGGAAGAGACTGGAAAATGTTTCACCCAAATCAAGCAGCAAAGAGTTCTGTGGCACCTTATAGACTAACAAACGTATTGGAGCATGAGCTTTCGTGGGCGAATACCCACTTTGTCGGATGCATGACATGACATGACATGCATCTGATGAAGTGGGTATTCACCCACGAAAGCTCATGCGCCAATACGTTTGTTAGTCTATAAGGTGCCACAGGACTCTTTGCCGCTTTTACAGATCCAGACTAACACAGCTACCCCTCTGATCAGGAGCAGCTGTAGGTATTTTGCCGCCCCAAGCACAGAAGGCAGGTTGCCTTCAGCGGCTTGTGGGAGGTCCGCTGAAGCCGCGGGACCAGCGGACCCTCCACAGGCATGCCACCGAAGGCAACCTGCCTGCCGCCCTCGCAGTGACCGGCAGAGCGCCCCCCGTGGCTTGCCGCCCCAGGCACATGCTTGGCGTGCTAGTGCCTGGAGCCGCCCCTGCCTCTGATATTTGTCACCCCAGTCAGATCCTTAAGAGGAAGCTATAAGCCAGTCATAACTGGTCAACTTTCCAAAAGAAATTTTCAAAAACGTCAGAGATGAATTAAAAAATGCAAACTACTCTCCTAAGTAAATACTATGGAGGTTGAATTAATGTGATCAATTGTACAACAGAAAGGGATTAGAAACTTCAGCTGAAGCCAGCCAAGATAATAATATAGATAAAAATTTAGCACTGACTTAAAGATAAGAGAATAACTCTCCCAGGGGTTTATAACTATTGTCTTTTATTTGCTAACTTTCTGAGTGAATATTAATAATATTTTTATTTTTTATTTATAAGACTAACTATTTTCCAGGCTTTTTGCTTGTTTGTATGTGAATTTATGGTTTTCCACATCCCCTAGTTCCAGTCCATGCAAAGAACAAGTAAATAAGACACTGAGTGAATAATTTGTAACACATACCTAATCTTTGCATCTTTTACTATTTGCAAATTGCTCAAAAGAGATTGCAATTTTCTCAGATGTATTTATTATTCAAAAATGTTTTGTGAACAATTATTGCAAATCATTCCTGGTCTCTAGATTGCTCATGAGCAATTTGTTTTATTTATTATTCAAATTTCATGCTGTTTTCATTTGACACCTGGGTCAGGTAGTATGTTCCTACTCCTGGATTATATGAGTTTAATTTTTAGACTAGAATTTCTAGTGTGCATATGCAACATAATAAACTTGAAAACTGGTTTCTGGGAATATTTTATGGCATTTGCTTACAAGTCACTATTTCCGCAAACTTTCTGCACTAGAATTTTTGTGAAAACATACACACAAGAGGTGTGAAAAAAGTGAGTTTGTTTTAAAATGTGAATAAGTTTTCACAATATTCTTCCTGCTTAAAAAAAATACACAATAGTGGCAGCAACATTATGTTCCTAGGCAAAGGTCTTGCATCAGCGAGGTACTAAAGCAGGGGTTGACAACCTTTCAGAAGTGCTGTACCAAGTCTTCAGTTACTCACTCTGATTTAAGGTTTCACGGGCCAGTAATACATTTGAACCTTTTTAGAAGGTCTCTTTCTATAAGTCGATAATATATAACTAAACTATTGTTGTATGTAAAGTAAATAAGGTTTTTAAAATGTTTAAGAAGCTTCATTTAAAATTAAATTAAAATGCAGAGCCCCCCAGATCGGTGGCCAGGACCCGGGCAGTGTGAGTGCCACTGAAAATCAGCTCGCATGCCGCCTTCGGCACCTTTGCCATAGGTTGCCTACCCCTGTACTAAAGAATGTGGCTATCTTGGAGCACATTTGCAGTCCCACTGATTTCAAGTGTTTTGTTAAATTGGAGCCTAAACTGAGATTTAAACCTGCCCCATTCATCTGCTCCACAGATCTGTTTTGCTTGATGGCAATATGGATTATTAAAATAATTTTAATATTCATTTTCTATGACTAATAGCAACTCCCAATGTTTAAAGGAAAAGCTGTAAAAACATTGAATGAATTAATCAGTTTGAAGGGAAAGATACATTTAAATCAATGTTAAATCCAACTTTTTGTCATTTCTTTGACAGCTGTCATCCATGACAAATAAATAATTCTGCTGTCACATAAATGATTTGCAGTGTTTAGTCTGAATGACAAATCCTGCACTTGGGGATGGGGGGAGGGAGTGGTGGTCTCTGTCAGTTCTGACCTGGATTTTTTTTTCCCATTAGAAAAAAAGATGTTATATCTATAGTACTTGTCTAAAACAAAACACTTGAATTAAACCCAAGAAAGGAAACAAGTTTGGCACTCTATTTTAATCTCATTCTTAATGCTGTAGATTTTGTATGTGAATTCTTCATCTTGGAATATTATTAAAAGCTTATTGACCATTTAATAATAAAACATTTATAATAGAAATAAATTGAAAAGATAGTGGATCCATTCCTCATCACTGGTGGGACTGGAGGCTGTGGACAGACATCTAGAGCATGCAAGCTGGAAAAGGTTTACTAAGTTGGTGGGCTAAGACCATTTACTGATAGAGGCCTAGGAAGGACAGACAAATTCTCCCACAGAACTCCCAGAATTCTTAGAGTGGCGCAGTTTGGGACAACACAAAGAACTATGAAATACAGTGTCAGAAGTCCTAGCACCACACATGAGTGAGTGTAGCACCATTGTGGACAGGTGAACATATTTGAGTATGGCTCTACAGTGTGGCTGCTCACACCTGGGTTAGGACAACCCAAGTGTCAATCACCTGAATTAACTCTGCAATGAATACATACCTTTCATTTTTGTAAATGTAATTCAGATGCAGCAATAATTTGCAATATATTCCACTCATAATTTAATTATTTTATTGCCTCTTTGAATTATTATAGTTAAAACAAGTGACTAAAAATGATATTGTGGCATTCCTTCAGATTCCCATTCTAATTTTACTCTCTTTATAATTAAAAAAGATACTTATTCTAATTATAGCACTGCCTGCTCACATCCTGCTTTTCAATGTCCTGCCTTTGGTTTTGATATCAATCTTCTTTAAAAAAAATAAATGAAAAGTTGTTTCAAGCCAGAAAACAAAACTCAAATCTAGAAAATGGGATGCCAAGGAGCCAGGTGGGTCAGCTCAAAGGAAACAGGGCCTATTTTGAAACCTGTATGGCAGGCAGGGTTCTGACAGAACTTTGGCAAAAATCAAACTGTCTCCAAATCTGCAAATTCTGACAGAATAATATTTGTTGGAATTTTTCTGATTATCTCCACTGAGGAGCAATGGTGAGGGGAAAACTGAACATCAGACCTGAATGGGCTGACTAAACCAGAATCTATCATAGTTCGTCGAAAGCCTAGAAACACCATTTATTTAAAAAAGAAATGAGTCTGATTTTGATTAGGCAAAAGAGAGGGCAGGGTTCTTTTTTAACCTGGGATCTGCTTGAAATATAAAAAGCTCTGAGAAAGTCACTTTAACTTAGAGGCATTTAGGGATAATAGACTGATGGGGGAAGATGTAGTTCATTATTTCAGGGAAGTGAGGACTCTTAAAAACGTAGTTTATTTTTCTATTTAAATACTTTAAAAGTCCTTTGGATACATTAAAAATGACCTTCTGCAGTCATTCATTTCATCATACCATCTCTCACACAAATCCTTCCCCACTAAATCCTGCAATATAAACCCTCAGTGTAACAAAGTTTATTGCACAGTGGAGGATAGCAAGGTTTTCTAATCAGAAAAAAATATTACTTTTGGAATAGCTAATGTTATTTCTATCATAATTTTGCATTGAACATTTTCCCCATATTTAATTATTATTCCTTTTTCATACTGGCCCTCTTCAAATAAGAGCTGCACAGCTTACACTAGTGGGAAATCACTGAATTTTCAGAGGAAATGTGTTGGGTTCATAATTGTATAAATATGTATAATTTTCCACACAAATATGATCCTGAAGTTTCCTCAGGTCATAAAAGTAACAGAATAAACTAAAAATCTTAGGTTTACTGACTTCTATAGTTAATAGATGGTTACTCATATAAGAGAAATCTTAAGCTATTTTTTCAGTATTATATGCTTTATGCATTATAGAATCTGTTACAATTTAATTTTCCTAATATTCAGTCATTTGTCAAGTCATTCAAGAGACTAGCAGCTTAAAATCTTTAAGAAGTAAAAATATTACCTTTTTATAAATACACTTAAAAAAAACTTTATAAATTTACATAGTGCTTTTCATTAGAAATTATCTTTAAAAAATGTTTTATCAGCTTTACAAACTACATGGCTACATGGAAAACGGGAGGAAGGAGTATCAAAAAATCTTCATTTTTTGGTTAATATTTTAATCAAAAATTTCCAACCAGATATATGCTATTATTTATTTGTACTACAGTAGTGACTAGAGTCCTCGGATATGTTGAGGCTTCACTGTATTAGGTGTTGTACAAGCCTATATACTCCATGCCCTGAAGTGTTTACAGTTTTAGATCCTGTTCCTCCAGCTTGACCTCAGTGGGGCTCTGAATAGGCTCACAAGTCTGCCTGTGTGGAACAAGTTGTAGCCAGCTAAAAAAATAAGGCATAACAGGTGAATGAAGCAAACAAATGGGAGTGGGGCATAGCTGAGGGTAGGACAAAGTAACAGCGATACATTTTTTTTCTTTACTTGATCGTTTTGTAATTGGAGACAAGTTGATTGATCTCTGAGATCACCATCTGTCCAGCCCTGCAGTATTATGTGGACATCACAGTCAAAAAGAGTCTTAAGGACAGGATATTACGGTAGTGCCATTTAGGATTTATTTTGAGGGGTGTCCCTTCAACCACCTCTGAAATCCAGTAACCTCTTCTACATAGTATTCAGCACTACAGACCAGCTTGGGACAGGAAACTCATATAAGTGAATGCATTCCATTCTGATCACCCCAATATAAAAAAAATCTAGAGAAATTGGAGGGGTTCCTTTTTTTTAAAGAAGTAAAGTAAATGACTAGGAGGCTGGAGAGTTTGATTTATTAAGAAAAACTAAAAGAATAAAATATGTATAGCTTGTCCAAGAAACAATGAAAGTACTCGAAAGGTGTAAATATCCAGAACTATACTTATTATCTGGGGCCATACAAGAAGCAATAATGGAAGGATGCCGAGGAAAGGGAAACAGATTGAACACCAGGAGAAAAAAAGCTTACTGACAGTGAGATCTATTAGATTATGCAATAGTCTCTCATGGTAAATAGAGGAAGTTACGCCGCTTGAGACATTTCAAACTAGAATGTGAAAAGCAATATAAAGTACCCAACAAACATGAATCTATATGAGCATGGTCTAACTAGATAATCTAAAAGTCTTTTTCAGCTCTAAATTTCTATGACTAGCATAGTCCACTGAAATTGCAGAGAGATATCTGAGGAAGATAATCTAGAATAATATTAAAGTAATACCTTATATACCCTCATTCTAAGGTACCAGGATATAATATTGGAATGCAATCAAAATTTTGTGATCTATTAGATAGATACCTCATAATCTCAAGATAAATACTGTGGAACCAGGAGTACATGGCATAAAGCAAATTGACCGCTCTAAGGATTGTACTAAAATTGGCAACAGTGCAAGTGTAACCATATCTAATATCAGTTTTTTAAGAATTCTGTGGTTTCCCCCAATATCATAGTTTAAATATATGTAAATATTAAAGTGATGTTATACAGAAATGGAAAGTTTCAGAGAAAGTTTTACTGCAGTAAGCATGCAATTCACGTACTGGGGATATGAGAAATCCCCTAATACTGTATACCAGTAGAGCTGCATGAAAAACAGATTTTTTTAAAAAGTTTGCTGTCAATTCCAAAAAAAACCCCCCCAAATCTGAGTCATTTCAGGTTAAATGAAACATTTTGTTTCAACAAAATTATAAATTCTGATTTTGATTTCATCCATTTAAAAACATATTTGATTTTTTAAACAAATATTGAAGAAAATTTTGAAACAGTCATTTTGAATTAAAAAATTGAAATTATATAGATTTTTTTCAATTTTTTTTACGAAACAATTCATTAAAATCAACATGAATTTCTGAAATGTTTCAGTGCTGTTGAATCTACATTTTTCCCTTAAAAAAAGTTTAATGTGGAAATTTTTGCCCAGTTTTACATAGCAGAGCTATACCAATCCCACTGCAAAGAAAAAAGGAAAACTGGAGTGGGCAAACACACTAAATCTCCATAGCACAGAGGGGGAGGAGTTTAGTACATGGGATTGATGGAGCATGGACCTTGGATCTGCAGTTAAACAGATCCAGTGGCCACAAACCACATCCATTATTCCAAACTAGGGAACAGAATACTCCAGTTGTTCTTATTATATTGTACATGTACCGCTTGTGGTACCTCACCCATTATCATATTCAAGGAATTACAGCAGAACAGGAAGCCATACTAACTGTATTGGTCAAAATGAGGGAAGTACTTGTGAATTGTAGATGTGGCGCAATGGGTCTTAAAGTCAGAGAACTTCTGGAATAAAAGACAAAGGGGTTGCAGAGCTGTTCTGCTTGGAGGATGAAGAGTGAATCCACTCCTCCATCGAGCATCACCACACAAACCCATTGTGTATATTATTTGGGCTGGCATTATGTGTAAATTTCACTGCGTCTCCATATTTAATAATACTGTGTTAATATGGAAGAGACCAGGACAGTGAGTTTTATTTTTGATGCTGCATACAGAAACTTACATTGATCAACTAGAAATGAGCAATTTTAAGAGGAAAATGTATATTGTATCTGACAACACAACACTAGTGCTGTTGTGATTTCTTGGCGTGCAGCCTCATGGCACATACATCATTATGCTGTAAAGTATATATCCAAAGATTAAAAAAAGTAACACATTTTTGGCTACTTTTCGTAAATGTGTCATTTGCATCTCAAATAAGAACATCTGTTTCAAAAATATTTTTGGCTATAATTTATGTTTTAATAAGCCTACATTTAGAGGTTGCTTAAGAGCTGGTATTTTATTGTCCCTCCAACATTTTACTCTTTACAGAAGCAATTCTTCACTATTCCCCAGTATTTTCCTTCTAATGCAGTTCCCATGGCTCTGTAGCTGCATGTGACTTCACAGGTGGCTCTTATGTAGTCAATAGGCCTGATTGGAGTTCTTCTCACCTTGTCTGTTCTTGTGTGGTGAGCAAGCAGAGCATCAATCACAGACATGCCCCGCACTGCCTGGGACAAAGAGGCAGCAATGACACTGAGAAAACAGATTAAAATTCTAGATTCTTACCCAACCCTTCAAAAAGCCAGGAACATTGTGCCAAGATTGTTTTAAATACTCTGAAGTCTGCATGAACGGCCGGTGAATCAACTGTTGGGGAAGGCTAGCTCCCAGCCCCTCCCCTTCTGCCTGAGGCCCCGCCCTTCATCCTCCCCTTCTTCCCCCATCCCCCACAGGAGCCCAGAGCACCCCCACTGCAGCCCCTGCTTCCTAACTCCCCAGTCCTGAGCTGTCCGAGCACCTCCAGCACCGGAGCTCCGGGTGGCTGGGCAGTGTAGCCACAGCGCCCCCAGGCTCCCTAGCCCCAGAGCTCTGCGTGGGCCCTCAACCCCATCCCTGGAGTGCTGGGTGGCTGGGGGACGTGATCCCAGCATCCTGAGCGCCAGGTGGGCCGTGCGGCTATGGCCCCAGTGCCAGCTGCCCTGAATCACAGTGGCACACTGCCACACCTCCAACTCAGCCCCAGCCTAGCCAGCCTGGGCTACTATGGAAGAGCAGGAAGGAATTGCATTGCGGGAAAGGGCCTGGGGGGCGGAGTGTGGGTGGAGCCATGCCAGGCTGTTTGGGGAGGCACAGTCTTCCTCAGACTATAATGCCCGCTGCCCATGAATGTCTGATTATTTTCCAAGAATTTGAAATCTCTCAACAAACTACTGATTACATTAAATGTGAAGTGGTTCTTCTGTTGGTAAACGCTGAGTACACTGCTTTGTACTTAAAAATTGCCCTCTTCCTCCTTTTTTTATGCTCACATGAGTGTTTGTTTGTCTGAATATAATAAATAGTCACCAAACATGTTTTTTTCTATTAACATTTCTGTGGTCTACCTTTCCAGAAGCAATGTTCCTTTCAAATATTTCACATTGCTGTGACCAATTATGGTGGAGCAGCTGCAACCAACCGACAAATAAACAAATACCAATTTTCCAAGAAGTTGCTGATTTACGCAAAGGAACTCATCTGAGAAGCTCAGATTAAAATAGTTATTTTCAGTTTAACCTCTTGATTTGTTTTCCACTATATGCAATCTGGCTCTAATGGATGATCCAATTCTGAGAAAATAAAAAATACTGTATGTCATCTTCTTAGAAACAGACTCCATACTCCTGGTCTGAAAATGTCAGCAGTACATGATAGGACCTCTGTGCAGGAGGATTTCAGCATTTGTGGACCATCTGCTTTGTGGTACATTGGAGAAAAAATAAACAAAAAAGTGTGAAGGTGATTAACCATTGGGCTAAACTACCAAGAAAATGATGGATTCTCCATCTCTTCAAATCAAGACTGAGTGCCTTCTGGAAGATATGCTGTAGTCCTGATAAAATTCTATGGCCTGTGATATATAGGTTAGATCAGATGATTTAATGGTCTCTTCTGGCCTTAAAAATCTACAAATCTATACAAATTCCTTGTGCCAGTTTTGTTGGGTTTTCAACTGCATTCAACACAGTTGCACTGCTTTTATTGTTTTAAAATTGTGTTTGTTAAGAAACAGTGGCTAGTGATAGAGAAAAATATACATTCAGCTCAGAGCAGCATGGTATGTAGGTTCTCATAGACAGTATAATCTTTGAAAGGTATTTCAAGCAAAGAAAATTGAACCCATTTTGTTCAGTGCAGTAATATGGATATGGGAATATAGACATTGCAAAGCGAAGAAGCATACAGGGCTGGCTCCAAAGCCCCTTGAAACAAAAGGAATCTTTCCATTGGCTTCAGTGGGCTTTGGATCAAGCCCTAAATCCTCTCTATGAATAAACTGTTAGATAACAAACACAAAGAGACTGAATTGTTCAGGAAACTTTTGGATAGTTCAAAATCATCCTAAGTCAGTGACCAAAATCATTTTCATTTTACACTGTTTTATACTGACTCAGACAGATTCATTAGGCAGTTTTAATACAGTTCTTAGTGGACAAAGCTGAACATATCTTTGCAAGAAACACTCATGCCTTTACACTGTAAGCTTTTCATGTTCATAGACTATTTTTTCAGTGGCATGAGTAACTTTTTGTATAATGCTGGACATAGCTATAGTAAAATACAAATAATAATCAGCACCTTTTGTCAGTTTCAGCAGAGAGTCCTCTAAACATAGCTACATTAATATGAACTAGATACCTTTTCGTTCATGCTGGCAGCATCCACATGAGACAGTTAGAATGCAACATTTTGGTGCTCTTTGCGATTCACATCACTGGAGTCCTCGCTGCGCACAGTGGCGACAAGCCCTAAGTGTGGCAATTCCTATGTGCCTTCATCAGTAGATTTCCTCCGCTTTACAAATCTCAGCTGAGCCTCTATGTGAAGTAGGTATTATTATGCCATTTTTGCAGACTGATGATGTTTTAAAGAGAAGCTTATTGCCCCAGTTTATTACACGTTTAAAGACAGAGAGGGATGTAGCCTGGCCTGGGAGCTACTCCATTCTAGGAGTTCTGGAGCAAAGGGAGGCCTAGGAAACAACAGAGGCAGACACTGGGAGAGGAAGTAGTCTGGTGAGGGGTGGGGGATGAGGAGGGGAGAAAAGGTGACTGTTTCTTTTAAGGTTTGAGACAAGGAGTGCTGGAGTCTAGGGTGGGCCCAGACTCCTTTCTCTCTCAGCCAAGCAGGACAAGTTTTTGGAAGGAGGGCAGCATATAATCTGTCTCCCTCCTCATAATGGGAGAAACATTAGCAGGAGGACTTCTTGCCTGCTGACCTCTTCTGTCTTAGGAAGAAAGTACTGAGGTGATTTTGACCCGGTTTTCAAGTTCTGGAGGAAGATTAGAAAACTGCACCCCAAAGAGATGTCTGGGAGGAAAGGACTTTGTTATGAAGATTTATTTTGAATTTTGTCTGAAAGATTTCTGGCAATTCAGGCTGAGCTGGATGAGGGTAATTTAAAGGGCCAGCTGGCAGACACTGACTCAGGGCTGCAGCCTGATACAAGGAGGTTAAGTTATTTGACTAAAGTCGCATAGTGAATCATTGGCAAAACTAGTAATAAAATTCAGGAGTAGAGCTGGGTGACATTTTTCACATGAAACTTTATTTTGGAGAAGAATGCAGATTCAGTGGCACCAATGTGAATTCATGTCAATTTCACAAAATTGTTTTGAGTATTTCATTTTGATATTTGCTAAATGAAATAATTCATGTTTTCAGTTTGAAATGACTTTTCAGTTAAAAATTCTTTTAATTTTATTTAAAAAAAAATCAAAAGCATGAATAGCTCAAAATCAAAATGAAACATTTCATTCAACCTGAATTTTTTTCCCCAGAATTTCCAGCAAACTGAAAAATTCATTATTTGCCCAGCTGTATTCAGGAGTACAATTAACAATAATACATTGAGTTCTGCATTAGTACAATTTATACATGTTTGCATGACAATGGTGAACTTGTTTATATGAACATCATAACTCAGAATTATGATAGATTACCCTTTTTAAGGAGGATACATGATAAAGTGAGCACATTTGGATTTGAAGCTGTCAAACTTAGAACTAAGTATACCAAACCCCTTATTTTTACCCTTATGTGTAGTTTTAGTAGGCAGAGTATTCCTGTAGTCTTTAAACTACAGTGCAGCTTCAGAAGATGCCAGTTTAATATACTGTAACAAGAACACTGAAAACCTGTCAGGACCTTTATAATTTGAGTGATGATTTGCTATAGCAGCTGATGAGGTATAGAAAACAACTTAAAGGGTCTGTTACCAGTTTTATGCCTGGATGATTGGTAATTTAAAAAAAAATGAAAACTAATTTTTGAGTCTATCACTCAAGCTCCATGACTTGTTTGCTAACTTTTCTCCTTCCATTAGTCATCTACACTGCTTACTAGATCATACCTATGAATTTTATTTTATCAGTGTTTCTGTTTTAAAGCTATAATAATTGTTGTTGAATAAAATAATTTTGGAAACAGTAAGTTAAGCGTTTTGGGGGAGAGCGCTAAGGGGAATAAAGCAAAACAAAAATTATGTTACAGTACCTCCCATAAAATGTCATGGTGCGCTCCCATTAGGTTCTCATTTGTGTTAGGATAGATGATATGACATTACTATTTCAAATGCTAATCTACACTTGGGCCCTAATATTAAATTCTGTCAGGTACAGGGCTCTGAGCTCATTGCAGCATGTGGGCCTTAACGTATATTTTCACTAGAATACTCAAACATAAGAATTAAGGTGGGAGGATAGCTCAGTGGTTTGTGCATTGGTCTGCTAAATACAGCGTTATGAGCTCAATCCTTGAGGGGGCCACTTAGGAATCTGGGGTAAAAATCAGTACATGGTCCCTTCCAGTTCTAGGAGATAGGTAGGTACTATTTTAAGTCTGAAGGAAAATATATTACCTGGACATGATACACCAGAGGCATGAACATAGTCTCAATATTTTTTTCTTGAAAGCACAATTCTAAAACAAAATATATTAAAATGGACTTTTTTGCAGTAAATGTGCTAATCCCCACTTCTTCTAGGATACCTACCAGAAGTTGGCCAGCTAATTCTGGATAGGTTGAGAAACAATTGGGTATCAATGTGTGATGAGTTGGAACCCCTTTCTGGGACACCACCTGATGTACTGGGATTTCATTGAGCTTGCCTGTTCCACTAGCCTGGGCTCCTTCTCCCTGTTTTGCTGACTTGGGCTCTCCAGCCTCTGGCAGCACACACACACACACACACAGGTAGGGACGCACCAGCTGTAGAATCACACAGAGTCTGCAAATGAGAAGACCCAGCTAGGAAGTTACCCAGCACTCAAGTGCAGCTACCCTCTAGAAAGTACACCCAAAATAATATTGTCTCGCGCCGCAGAGAAATCTATACAATGTAAGCTCATAATTTCACCCCCTTCCTCAATGTGGAGGAAGATATGCACAACTTATTTTAGAAATTACACAAACTGGGTTTAATAATAAATGAAAACAAGTTTATTAACTATAAAAGTCAGATTTTAAGTGATTATAAGGGATAGCAAACAGAACAAAGTAGATTACCAATCAAATAAAACAAAACACTCACATTAAGCTTAAGATCTTAATGAGACTGGTTTCAAGAAGTAATTTCTCCCCCTAAATGCTGTTTTAGGCAAGTTGCAGAGTTTCTATAGCTTAGAGTTCCAGGTATTTCTCTTTACAGATAAGACTTCTCTGTCTTAGTCTGGACTCAGCTCTTGCCTTTCCCACAGCTCAGTTCCTTTGTGTCTTCAGGTACTTTCAGCAGTCTTTCTTCTTGGGCAGGAAGGCAGTGGAGAAGAGTCTTGTTTGCCTTATTCCCCAGCCCTAAATAGAATTTACATAAGATGGGAAGCCTTTGTTTCCAGTGGGAAAGTACCAGCATTGTCCTAGGTGGTACTTTTTACCAGATGACATTATCACTTGACCTTGCTATGTCAAAGCAACCATGAAACCAGGTTTATTTGCAATGTCTACAGGAAGGAACTCCCGGAAGATGGGGGGATCTGCATCTTTGAAGATTCATTGTCTATCTCCTAATGGCCCATTAAGGCTGATTGCTTATTGGGTGGTGGACGTCTCCAAGTACACCTTCACCCCGATATAACGCGACCTGATATAACACAAATTCAGATATAATGTGGTAAAGCAGTGCTCCGGGGGGTGGGGGGGAGCTGCACATTCCAGCGGATCAAAGCAAGTTCAATATAACGCAGTTTCACCTATAAGGGGGTAAGAATTTTTGGCTCCTGAGGACAGCGTTATATCAGGATAGAGGTCTATAACCCCAGTTGTAATTGTAACATAGGAATATTGACTAACTCCAGATCCATAAATGATATGTAAGACATGCATCCGACAAAGTGGGTATTCACCCACGAAAGCTCATGCTCCTATATGTCTGTTAGTCTATAACGGGGTAGGCAACCTATGGCACGTGTGCCGAAGGTGGCACGCAAGCGGATTTTCAGTGGCACTCACACTGCCCAGGTCCTGGGGCTCTGCATTTTAATTTAATTTTAAATGAAGCTTCTTAAACATTTTTAATACCTTATTTACTTTACATACAACAATAGTTTAGTTATATATTATAGACTTATAGAAAGAGACCTTCTAAAAATGTTAAAATGTATTACTGGCGCACAAAACCTTAAATTAGAGTGAATAAATGAAGACTCGGCACACCACTGCTGAAAGGTTGCCGACCCCTGGTCTATAAGGTGTCACAGGACTCTTTGCTGCTTTTAAATGATATGGACATACAAATTGGATAATCACATTCAGTAAATTATAACCTTTCCAATGATACAAGATCCATTTTGCATAAAATATATCTCAGATATGCCATATCCATATCATAATCATATTTCCATAATGAATATTGGATATAACATCACACAGTGATATACATGTTTCATAAAAAGTAAAATTCAACATATATTATGACAAAGTTCCTCCTCTATCTTGGTGGGTCCTGCCACTATTGGTGGATTTGTTCACCTCAGAGATTCACCATGTGGGTCAGGGAACAGTCCAGAGACCTTCCCCTCTGGTAGAACCCAAAGTCCAGGTCAATTCCTCCTGTACCTGATCAGGAGTTGGGAGGTTTGGGGGGAACCCGGGCCTGCCCTCTACTCTGGGTTTCAGCCCAGGGCCCTGTGGACTGCAGCTGTCTAGAGTGCCTCCTGGAACAGCTGCGTGACAGCTACAACTCCCTGGGCTACTTCCCCATGGTCTCCTCCCAACACCTTCTGTATCATCATCACAGGACCTTTCTCCTGGTGTCTGATAATGCTTGTACTCTTCAATCCTCCAGCAATACGCCTTCCCACTCTCAGCTCCTAGTGCGTCTTGCTCCCAGCTCCTCGCATGCATGCTACAAACTGAAGTGAGGGTTTTTTTTAAACTCAGGTGCCATGATTAGCCAGCCTGTCCTAATTAATTTGAGCAGTTTCTTCTTAATTGGCTCCAAGTGTCCTAATTATCCTGCCTGCCTTAATTGGTTCTTGTTCTGGAACTGCCCCTGTTACCTTATCCAGGGAAAAGGGATCGACTTAATCTGGGACTAATAGATCTGCCTTCTAACACTCTCCTGTATCCATTTGGCCTGACCCTGTTGCAATATCCTATATTTAAAACAAACATGAAAGTGGTGGAAACACTGCAAACATGTATCATGTGAAGGCCAAATTCTGGCCCATTCTAAGTCTGCTTTGTGCCACCCTGGCAGTGCAAAGAAGCCTTGAATCCACTACTTGGTGTTTGCTACTTGGGTACTACCCTGCCTCTCCAAGTCATAGGGTGTGAGGGAATAGGAGGAGCATGACCAGAGCACTTCTGTGCTCACACTATCCTTGCATGGCATACAGGCCTTTTGGGGCTGTAGCTAGCTGGTATAGTTTATAGTAGCTCCGAGGCCTAGACCGTTCTCCTTTAGAACCAGCCTTGGGTTCAGAAAACTACAAATGGTTCTTTTGTGTTCCATTCACCTATATGAATAATCCCATAGGCCTAAAATTATTTGAAAACAAATATATGCAGGATTGAGCCCTTTGTCTGTATTCTTCTCTCCAACCCTTCAGTATGTTACTTGTCTTCTTCAGGCCTGATCCCTTACACATTTGTAATTTTACTCTTGTGAGCAGTCCAAATGACTTCAAAATAGAATACTATGAGAGCAAAGTTACTTACATATATAAGTGTTTGCAGGGTCAGATCATTAGACTGTAAGTTCTTCCAGGCAGTGACTGTCTTTGTGTACAGTGCCTACCATATTTTGGGTACTAACAGAATACAAATAAAACTTCACATTTTGCACCATGCCTTCAGTCCAAAAGATTATATTACCAGGTCAGGGACTTGAGTCATGATTTCAGTTTAATCCCTTTTTTTCCTGGTTTAATGGAAAACAAAATATTTCCTGGATTCAATCCAAAAACAAATGGCAAACTATGCAGGTGAAGAGCTGTTTTACAAATCAAGTGAGAATTATGAAAACTAAAATAAGCTTCAGTTTCCTACGGGCAACTGAAAAACATGTTTTCTTATCAATACATTTCTAACGTGTAGTACAACTGATGACCACGCTGAAATTCCAGAAATTGTTTACGTTGCAACTGTAGAACAATTTTCATTATATAATTTTGAGAAATGTAGTTTCAGCTGAATGGCAAAGGGATAATAAGACCAAAAATGAAACAGTTTTCAGTCTTAACGAGTTGGTAGTAGTAAAGGTTCAAAAGGGAAGTTTAGATTGCTTAGAGCACGGTACCTTTAGAAACCAGGCGCGTAACTGCTCTTTTTTAAAAAAAGAAAAGAAAAATACCAGTGACGTCTTCTTAAACGGTCAAAATTCAAAACTGTCCAGTCAGTTTTCTTTTTTCACTGAAGCAGGTATTTAACCAACTAAATGTGATTGTATAAACAGTCCCAGACTGATACTGAAATGTTCCATCAGGTGAAAAGTCAGCAATAAGTTTTTTACCTGTTCTTTGGAGATGTGTTTCTTAATAGGCTAGGGCAGGAATAGAAGGCTGTACCAAAACTGGAATTCTAACTATGGGTCCAATTCTGTAACACATATGCACATAAATAACATTACACATAGAAGGATTCGAGTGACTTAAGTGGGACTCCATATGTCAGTAAACTGTCATACATATGCATTTGTAAGGTCAGGCCCTAAGAAAAGGTTGTCTGAGTCTTATCCTGTGCAACAGGAAAATTTTAAAATTAACATTAACATTAACCTACATTAACATTTTATTTATATAAGTGGAGAGAGAGCGAGACTGATATATATCGGCATATAAACACATTACTCTGTCAGGCAGCATTCAAATAATAAGTTGCCAGTTGAATTATTAGATCCAAAACACTGTCCTATATATTAGTTCTTTATCATTATAGATTGCAGCTCTTGTTAGAAACTGGAAGGTGAACTCGCTTTCCTTCAGTTAGAGCTGTTTATAGTTAAGTATTCTATTTTGCTAAGCTGATATAATATACACAAACAAAATGGGAAATGACTGCCTAGGAAGGAGTACTGCAGAGAAGGATCTGGGGGTCAGAGTGGATAACAAGCAAAATATGAGTCAACAAGCTAAATATGAGTCAACTGTTGCAAAAAAAGCAAACATCATTCTGGATTAGCAGGGGTGTTGTAAGCGAAACACAAGAAGTAATTCTTCTGCTCTATTCTGAACTGATTAGGCATCAGCTGAAGTCTTGTGTCCAGTTCTGGGTACCACATTTCAGGAAAGATGTGGACAAACTGGAGAAAATCCAGAGAAGAGCAACAAAAATGATTGAAGGGTAGAAAACATGGCCTCTGAGGGAAGATTGGAAAAATTGGGTTTGTTTAGTCTGGAGAAGAGAAGACTGAGGGGGGACACAATAAAAGGGCTATCACATGATTTAAAAAATTAATCACAATTAATCGAACTGTTAATAATAGAATACAATTTATTTAAATATTTGTGGATGTTTTCTATATTTTCCAATATATTGATTTCAATTACAACACAGAATACAAAGTGTACAGTGCTCACTGCATATTTATTTTTTATTCTAAATACTTGCACTGTAAAAAACAAAAGAAATATTATTTTTCAATTCACCTAATACAAGTACTGTAGCACAATTTCTTTATCATGAAAGTTGAACTTACAAATATAGAATTATGTGCAAAAAATAACTGCATTCAAAAATAAAACAATGTAAAAATTTAGAGCCTACAAGTCCACTCAGTCCTATTTCTTGTTCAGCCAGTTGCTCAGACAAACAAAGTCTGTTTGCATTTGCAGGAGATAATGCTGCCTACTTCTTGTTCACAATGTTGCCTGAAAGTGAGACTAGGTGTTCTTATAGCACTGTTTCAGCTGGCGTCGCAAGATATTTACATGCCAGATCCTCTAAAGATTCATATGTCCCTTCATGCTTCACCAACCATTCCAGAGTACATGCGTCCATGCTGATGGATGGGTTCAGCTCGATAACAATCAAAAGTAGTGCCGATCAACGCATGTTCATTTTCATAAACTGAGTCATATGCCACTAGCAGAAAGTTGATTTTCGTTTTTGGTGGTTCGGGTTCTGTAATTTATGCATTGGAGCATTGCTCTTTTAAGACTTCTGAAAACATGCTCCACACCTCATCCCTTTCAGATTTTGGAAGGCACTTCAGATTCTTAAACCTTGGTCAAGTGCTGTAGCTATCTTTAGAAATCTCACATTGGTACCTTCTTTGCCAAATCTGCAGCAAAAGTGTTCTTAAAATGAACATGTGCTGAGTCATCATCCAAGACTGCTATAACATGAAATCTGGAAAACAGAGCTGGAGACATACAATTCTCCCCTAAGAAGTTCAGTCACAAATTTAATTAACACATTATTTTTTTTAACATGGAAGCATGTCCTCTGGAATGGTGGCTGAAGCATGAAGGGACATACGAATGTTTAGCATATCTGGTGCGTAAATACCTTGCAATGCCAGCTACAAAAGTCCCATGCGAATGCCTGTTCTCAGTTTCTGGTAACATTATAGATAAGAAGTGGGCAGCATTATTTCCCATAAAAATAAACAAACTTCTTTGTCGTAGCGATTGGCTGAACAAGAAGTAGGACTGAGTGGACTTATAGGCTCTAAAGTTTTACATTGTTTTCTTTTTAAGTGCAGTTATGTCACAAAAAAAATTTCTACATTTATAAGTTGCATTTTCATGATAAAGAGATCGCACTACAGGACTTTTATTAGGTGAACTGAAAAATACTATTTCTTTTATCATTTTTATAGTGCAAATATTTGTAATAAAAATAATATAAAGTGAGTACTGTGCACGTTGTATTCTGTGTTGTAATTGAAATCAGTATATTTAAATATGTAGAAAAAACATCCCAATTTTTTAATAAACAATAGAATACTAATTGAAATTTAACAGTGTGATTAAAACTGTGATTAATCGTGATTTTTTTTTAATCACAATTAATTTTTTGAGTTAATCGCGTGAGTTAACTGGGATTAATCGACAGCCCTAAATAACAGTTTTCAAGTACATAAAAGGTTGTTAAAAGGAGGAGGGAGAAAAAAAAATTCCTTAACCTCTGAGGTAGGACAAGAAGCAATAGGCTTAAATTGCAGCAAGGGCAGTTTTGATTAGACATTAGGAAAAAACTTCCAAACTGTCAGGGTACTTAAGCACTGGAATAAATTGCCTAGGAAGAGTATAGAATCTTTGTCATTGGAGATTTTTAAGAGCAGGCTGGACAAACACCTGTCAGGGATGGTCTAGAAGATAATACTTAGTCCTGCCTTGAGTACAGGGGATTGGACTAGAAGACCACTCAAGGTCCCTTCCAGTCTTATGATTCTAAGATTCTATATATTCTAAATAAAAATAATATTAAAAAGACAAATGAAATCATACATAGCACCAATGGTTATAATGGTAACATTTCCATCTTTTGCATTTAGATAAAATACATAGTTGTGCTAAGAACAATGGCTACCTCTCCCACTGAAATACAAGGAATACAATTTTAAATAGAAAAACTCAGCTATTACAGTTATGACTGCAATTAATTATTCTTTTGTTCTTTACAGAATACAGTGCTGCCAAACCATTCACTGTTTGTTTGATGCCTCTTTCTTTTTGGGGGGAAACAACCTAGATTAAACTCTGACATACGTTATCATAATCAGTATGAGAAAATGCAAAAATAAAGTTACAGAAATATTAATACATTATTAATGGAGTAACAGACTTGTTTTTTTGTTCATTTCATCCTAAGGGAGGATTATGATTCAGTATTTGCCAATGCATATGCAGTCGGGAAAATATAACTATAATCATTAAAACCCACAGTAGAGATTTTTTAATAATTTATGGCTATTTTTTTTTTGTTATTTTTTCAATACTTTCCTGAACTGAGCATGTTTAGCATTATTGGTTTGAATCACTCACATACACTGCTTTCCCATATGTGTTGCTTAGGAATTCTAGGGGAAAAAAATGTTATTCAGCTGATTCCTACCAGACAAAAAGACCAAAGTGCTAGTACAAACCACAACATTGTGATGGACAGATCAACAGACAATGACCATGATTAGTTTCTCATGTGTTAACATTGAAGTATGGAGTTATGAGAATTTTATTTATGGTTGCCTGCATTCAACCATAATAAAATGATTAGGGGTTTGGAGAGAGTCCCATATGGGGAAAGATTAAAGAGGCTAGGACTCTTCAGCTTGGAAAAGAGGAGACTAAGGGGGGATATGATAGAGGTATATAAAATCATGAGTGATGTGGAGAAAGTGGATAAGGAAAAGTTATTTACTTATTCCCATAATACAAGAACTAGGGGTCACCAAATGAAATTAATAGGCAGCAAGTTTAAAACAAATAAAAGGAAGTTCTTCTTCACGCAGCGCACAGTCAACTTGTGGAACTCCTTACCTGAGGAGGTTGTGAAGGCTAGGACTATAACAGCGTTTAAAAGAGAACTGGACAAATTCATGGTGGTTAAGTCCATAAATGGCTATTAGCCAGGATGGGTAAGAAATGGTGTCCCTAGCCTCTGTTTGTCAGAGGATGGAGCTGGATGGCAGGAGAGAGATCACTTGATCATTGCCTGTTAGGTTCACTCCCTCTGGGGCACCTGGCATTGGACACTGTCGGTAGACAGATACTGGGCTAGATGGAACTTTGGTCTGACCCGGTACGGCCGTTCTTATGTTCTTATTATGTTCTAATAGCTAATGGTCCTATAGGTAAATTAGGTTGTTTTTTTATATCGGGCCAGATTCTGTCTCCATTACACACCTTGAGTAGTACTTTATTCCACAAGTAGCTCCGATGAAAGACATGAGATTATCTGTGAAACAAAGTACTACTCCAGATGAGCAAGGTTGGCAGATAATGGCCTAAAATGTACTCAATTTCAGACTCTTAGGATGCATGCAGAAAATTTAATAAAAACATAACTTTTGAAGTTCACGGTTCCAATTTCCAAAGCTGACAATGAGGGGGTTTAAAATGAGTTGGAGTTGTGTCTTAGTCCACTATTTGGTTCTGAAAATCAAAATCTAAAAGTACTGCTTTCAAAATAAAACAAACAAACAGCAACCCATTCAAACTTTTTATTTTCCAAAGTCCAGAGAAGCCAGAGAAAAATGATGGGTCTTACAACTTAAGACAAAAGTAATCACCAGATTCCACTGTATGTTGTGGCTTTTGGCTCCAGGAGTCAAAACACTAGTAAGCCCAATTTATCTGGCTGGACAGGCACAAAGCAGCTAGCGTCTACTAGTGAACTTGGCCTGCTTTCTCCAGTAGACAGATCATGTAAGTGGAGACAAGAGATGCAAGACTTCCATTAAAAACACCCTGCTGACAGATTTATAAATATGGGCACTCTTAGCTCAAGCACCATACATGATCTCAGCCGCATAATTTAATTAACCTAGCTGCATGTCTTGTAAGCTTTTAGTGAGTCAGATAGCTCAATACAATTAGAAGAGACATCTATGCATCTTAATCATACCAGAAGGAAACAGTCACTGAAATTATATTGTTCACCATCTAGAACTCAAATTGTGTTTAATACATTAACTTGGTTTTGTCAAATGCTTATTACATCATTTGTGCCCTTTTTTCCTTAGACGTATTGAGAAATTAGTGCAATATATTTTCCTACCTTTGTAGCACAAAGGGAAACAAACCACGAGTTATTTTCTGTGATCTTGGTTCTGATCTTGCTGACCAATAAATGCTAGCTCTTTTAGAGGTATTAATTATGTATCACCTTTTAAACTTATGCCTCACCCAGGATAGTGATTGGGGTGTGCTATAGACCGCCAGGATCTAGCTTGGAGACGGATAGAGAGCTCTTTAATGTTTTTAAGGAGGTAAACACTAATAGGAACTGCTTGATCATGGGAGACTTTAACTTCCCAGATATAGATTGGGAAACAAATGCTAGTAATAACAATAGGGCTCAGCTTTTCCTAGACGTGATAGCTGATGAATTCCTCCATCAAGTGGTGGCTGAACCGACGAGGGGGGATGCCATTTTAGATCTGATTTTGGTGAGTAATGAGGACCTTGTTGAGGAAATAGTTGTAGGGGACAACCTTGGCTCGAGTGATCACGAGCTAATTCGTTTCAAAATTAATGAGAGGATAATCAATATTGCATCTGAGACTAGGGTTTACGATTTCAAAAGGGCTAACTTTACTAAATTAAGGCGACTAGTTAGGGAAGTGGACTGGACCAACATATTTAGGAATCTAAAGGTAGATGACGCCTGGGGTTACTTCAGGTTGAAATTGCAGGAGTTGTCAGAAGCATGTATCCCGAGAAAGGGAAAACGGCTCGTAGGTAGCAGTTTTAGACCGAGCTGGATGACCAAGCGTCTTAGAGGGGTCATTAAGAAAAAACAGAAAGCGTACCGGGAGTGGAAAATGGGAGGGATCAGCAAAGAAACCTACCTTATTGAGGTCAGAGGGTGTAGGGATGCAGTGAGAAAGGCAAAGCGACGGGTGGAGATGGACCTAGCGAAGGGGATTAAAACCAATAGCAAAAGGTTTTTTAGCCATATAAATAGGAAGAAAACCAAGAAGGAAGAAGTGGGACCGCTTAAAACTTTAAACGGAGTGGAGATTAGGGATAATCTTGGAATGGCACAATATCTGAATGAATATTTTGCCACGGTCTTTAATGAGGCTAATGAAGGGCTAAGGAATAGTGATAGAGGGACCGATGGGAATGAAGATATGGGGGTAGACATTACGGTATCTGAGGTGGAGGCCAAACTTGAACAGCTTAACGGAAGTAAATCGGGGGGCCCGGATAATCTTCATCCTAGAATATTAAGGGAATTGGCGAGTGATATTGCTAGCCCGTTAGCGATGATTTTTAATAAATCTCTAAATTCGGGGATTGTACCGTTGGACTGGAGATTAGCTAATGTAGTTCCTATATTCAAGAAGGGGAAAAAAAGTGACCCGGGTAACTACAGGCCTGTTAGTTTAACATCTGTAGTATGCAAAGTAATGGAAAAAATTTTGAAAGAGAGAGTGGTTAAGGAGCAGGAGGCCGATGACAACTGGGATAGATTACAGCATGGATTTACGAAAGGTAGATCGTGCCAAACCAATCTGATCTCCTTCTTTGAGAAAGTAACAGATTTTTTAGACAAGGGAAATGCGGTGGATCTAATATATCTGGATTTCAGTAAGGCGTTTGATACGGTACCGCATGAGGAATTATTGGTTAAATTGGAAAAGATGGGGATCGAAATGAAAATCCAGAGGTGGATAAGGAGTTGGTTAAAGGGGAGACTGCAGAGGGTAGTACTGAAAGGGGAACTGTCGGGTTGGAGAGGGGTTACCAGTGGAGTTCCTCAAGGTTCGGTTTTGGGTCCTATTTTATTCAATCTATTTATTGCTGACCTGGGAACCAAGAGTAGGAGTGGGCTGATAAAGTTTGCGGACGACACCAAGTTGGGAGGTATTGCCAATTCGGAGAAGGATCGGGATATCCTCCAGGGAGATTTGGATGACCTTGTAAACTGGAGTATTAGTAACAGGATGAAATTCAATAGTGAGAAGTGTAAGGTTATGCATTTAGGGATGACTAACAAGAATTTTAGTTATAAGCTAGGGACGCACCAGTTGGAAGTAACGGAGGAGGAGAAGGACCTGGGAGTCCTGGTTGATCGTAGGATGACTATGAGTAGGCAATGTGATGTGGCCGTTAAAAAAGCTAATGCGGTCTTGGGTTGCATTAGGCGGGGTATTTCTAGTAGGGATAAGGAAGTGCTAGTCCCGTTATATAAGGCGTTGGTGAGACCTCATTTGGAGTATTGTGTGCAGTTTTTGGTCTCCCATGTTTAAGAAGGATGAGTTAAAACTGGAACGGGTACAAAGAAGGGCCACTAGAATGATCCGAGGAATGGAAGGCCTGTCGTATGAAAGGAGACTTGAGGAGCTCGGTTTGTTTTCCTTAACCAAAAGAAGGATAAGGGGAGATATGATTGCACTCTTTAAATATATCAGAGGGATAAATACCAGGGAAGGAGAGGAATTATTTCAGCTCAGTGCTAATGTGGACACGAGGACAAACGGATATAAATTGTCAGTCAGGAAATTTAGGCTTGAAATTAGACGAAGGTTTCTAACCATCAGGGGAGTGCAATACTGGAACAGCCTACCGAGGGAAACAGTAGGGGCGAAGGACCTCCATGACTTTAAGATTAAGCTAGATAAGTTTATGGAGGAGATGGTATAATAGGATAACGGGCTTAGTCAATAGGTCAATTAAGTGCCAAACTGGTACTTAATTGGGTCAAATTGGGTCAATGATATGATATTCTTAACCTTTTTCAGAGGGTATGGCTGGAGAGTCTTGCCCACATGCTCGGGGTTCAGCTGACCGCCATATTTGGGGTCGGGAAGGAATTTTCCTCCAGGGCAGATTGGCAGTGTCCCTGGAGGTTTTTCGCCTTCCTCCGAAGCATGGGGCAGGGGTCGCTTGCTAAAAGAGTGGGCAGATCGGCTAATGTGGCCTGCATCTTGCAGGAGGTCAGACTAGATGATCATAATGGTCCCTTCTGATCTTGAATTCTATGATTCTATGATTCTATGATTTCATCCTTTTTGGTCCAATCCAATGCAAGTTTTAGCTGAGTTGCAGCATTCATTTAGAAAAGTTGTTCCACCAATTCTTCTAGAGCTGTAGTAGTCTAAAGATTACTTTATTACCATTCCATATGAATCTCGAGAAATGACGATCAGTTTTAAGTGCTTATTAGAGTATTTAAAGTGGAGGCTAAGATCCTTCTAATTTATATTTCCCTTTCGTTTGTGTGAAGGACTGGAATTTTACAGTTAAGACTCTGGGCCAGATTCTCATATCTATTCATTACAGTGGGACTACTTATGTGGTAAGTGGTAGCAGGACTGAGCTCTTTCTGTATGTAATAAACATAAATGAAAAAAATCTGACGTAACAAAATAAAAGCATTTATCATTCATGTTTTAAACGAGTTGGGTATATTACTCATCAGAGAAATCAAAGAGAAATGACAATTTGCTAATCACTTTTGGAAGTACATTACACTAAGGAGGAAATACTGTCGAAGTATATCAATTAGATGCTAAGGAAGGTGCTAGTAAATAAAACATGCCACAATAATGCTATATTAATTCCTGTTCTCCATGCTGATGCTGAGGGACTACAGTGCAAACCTCTTACCTTCAGTCTATCCAAAATGCTACCACCAAACTCACCTTGCTCTCCATTTTTTCCTACAGCAAGTTCAAACCCCATGCCTTCCCCTTTCACTAAATCCAGTTCCAACCACGTTCCCTTGGGTGGTTTTCCCCAAGTATTTCTGTCCCCTGTGCCTAGAATTTCTTCCCTGATACTATTCCCAGATCTGGCTCAGATGTACTAACCGGGAAGCAGTCTCATATGGGAGAATACTCTGCTGGGCATTTGTGTCTGTTTACATCCCCTTTGCATCACCTGAATGACACAAAAGGGGTGTAAATAGATAAAGAACCTGGCCCTGAGTTTTATTCTCTCTGTAAGGGGCCACGTGCACCTATTGTGCTGCATAGTATAAATGTCTGATAATGACATCAGAAAAGGATTCTGTGGAAACAACAAACAGTAATTCTCCAACATGAGCTGGGGAAAAGGCATCCAGCCACTGACCTTGATTCTCTTCTCCTTTTTCGTGCCACTTGGGTTGTGCAAAGTGGTGGAATATGGCCTTAATGGACCAGCTGAGAATTTCCATGATGTAAGGGAGCTCTTAGCTAGCATAAAGTGGCACATCTGCTTCCATACTAACTGTCCCCTATACTCTGTCACAGGAGCTGGTATAGTGACCTATGCTAATTCACTCCCACAGAGTCGTTAGTCAACTGAAGTAAGCAAGCACAGTCACTAAACTTTTTTAACTTATGTCAGTAGCCAGGGCTGGCAGAGATGCATCTTAAGACTCAGAGGTATAACTCACTTTCTCATGCACTTTCCCCTTGTGCCGCATAAGAGTACAAGAAGGCATCTGGGCTAATATCTTTAGCTTAGGTCAAGAGCCTGAGAATTTGAGTAGCATAACTTGAAAATGGAGTCTTTTGAAAGAAAGAATCTTTTGGATTTAATCAAAACTGATCAGTCTGCCACTCTCCCCCACCCCCACAAGATAATTCAATGCTTTTATTTAGAAAGCCTACATTGGGATTGAAACCCCACAGTATTTGCACAGATCTCAGAATAAAGCAACGGTATTGTACACAGGTCGGACTCACCCCTGCAGCGCCTCCTGCTGGTGACTCCGGGAATTAGCTCAGTCCAGCGCTGGAGCGCCCTCTGCAGGCCGGTGATCCGCCTGTCTTCTGGCCCCCCGTGTCTCTCCCTGGACCCGGTGCCCTTTCACATGGGGTGCTGCCCCTGGCAGTAACCCCTTTCTCTCTGGGTTTCCCCTCCTTGGGGAACCCCCACCCTCTAGCCCCACCTTGCCTCAGTATTTGGCTACTGCCAGTCATTGTCTAGCCCCACACTCTGGGGCAGACTGCAGTATCAGCCTACTCATCACAGGCAAAGGGGTTTGGACCTGCTGCCTTGGCCTACCCCTGTGCTGCCTCTGCAACCCCTAGTACCTGTTAGCCCTCTGCTAGGCCACAGCTTTCCAGGCTGGAGCGCCCCAGCTCCTCAGCCTGTCCCCAGCTCTGCTTCACCCTAGGTACCTTATGTCTAGCTCCCAGCAGGCAGGCCCTTCTTCCTCTTCAGGCAGAGGAAGACTGTCCTGGGCTTCTCTGGCTCTTATAAGGCCCTGGGCTCAGTTTGGGGTGTGGCCCCAGCTGCAGCCACTTCCCCAATCAGCCCAGCCTAGAGCAGCAGCTCTCAAGCCCTGCCAGGCTACTTTTAAACCCCTCACAGCAGGAGCAAGGGTCACCCTGCTACAGGTATATAAATCAGCAGGCACCATGTTTGTAATTGCATTGTCTATCCCTACTTGTATATGTCATACAGGTCTTTAAGTTGCTTGTTCCTTATATACAGCATTAACTCAAGTTAAAAACCTTTAATTTCTTAATACATTATTTTGAAGGTGCTACATAGACTTTATTTTACCTGATTACAGACTACTGTAGTAACAAAATGTTTTAAATTAATAGGAAACAGGAACAGTCACTCTTGAGACGAACCGATCCAGCGGGTAGTGTAGACATAGTGTACATAGGGTAGTGTGAAAGCTGGGAATCAGACCCCTAGCTCCAAGTACAGATGTAGCCTGTGTTCTGGTTGGGATAGGAACCTGAAATGTCTGAACAACATGAAAAAAAAATCTCTTGAGATTTCCAGCCCAGTTTTTTGGGCTCAGGAAATTTAGGATCAGTTGGATTAATCTTTTGACAAACATCACATTGTACAGATGCTTAGCTGAACCAAAACACAATTTTGAAGGCTTTGAGTTTCATCCCTCGTTCAATGAAACCAACTGTCATTTGTTAGCTGAGAAGTTTGGGCTAGATTTTCAAAGGCACTCAGTATCTAATAATTCCCATGCGGACACCTACGTGAAGTGGCCAGATTTTCAAAAGTAGTAAACACCCATTGATTTTTATTGTTCTCAGTGGGAGCTGTTGGGTGATGAGCACTTTTAAAAATCTAACCAATTCATTTAAGTGCCTAAATAAGAGATGAACTTTTGAAAATCTGCTCCTTAATTAGGCTTATGTGTCAAAATGAAATGTTTTTTTACTTTACAGGAAAATTAGTCTTTCCCAGAACCCAGTCAAGTATAATATCAATTCAGTTTATAGCCGGGTAACCTCCCAGACTTTCTCTAATATACAGCTATACTCTTAGTCTGATAAAGATAAATTACCTCTTTTTCTCAGACTTCAAACTGTGTACACACTAGACAATATGTAGGAATATTTTAACTCTGTTGCACTGGAACCTCCTTGAGCAAATGCAGGATCAACTGAATTAGTCAAAGGAGCAATTGATTTGAATTATGTTCCCTGACTGGACAGTGGTTAACACACTACTATCCTCACAACAAAAAAGAATAAAAAAGTCCTGAATGAAGAATGTCACTATCTGTCAGACACTGAAATATAGCCCCTTGAAAATCTTATCAGAAAATTGTTCTGTAGAATAAGAAAATATTTACAATGAAGACAACATAAATTACAATAAGAATGAGTCAACAATTCCCATCAATCAGCCCACCCAGATTTTATAACTACTGGAACAAAGACATCTTTATTTGTAAGATATTTAAGGTGCAGAATAAAGGGGCTGATTTTCTGATCTCTTCCAATAGTGTAAATCAGGAGAAACTTTACTGAAGCAAATAGAGCTGTAACAATATATCACTAGTGTGATAGGTGATAAATTTCCAATTTATCAGAGATGAATACAAAAAATGCTTCATTGATTCTCCATAGTTTCAGATATTTTCACATATATATGCCTACCAGTCACAAAAACCTGCATAAAAACCCTTACAAACTCAATAATGTTCTAAATGTAATAGATCTTATGGGAGCATTTTGCTGAAATTATTTATGCTTACCTACTGGATAATTATTTTTGTTATGTTTTAGATATATATATATGACTGTGTATTGTGTAGCTCTAAGGAGTTCATATGAAATTGGAATTAACCAACTCAGATTATAGCATTTGCTGTGCCATTAGAAATCAAGCTGGTATATGATCTAGCAAAAGAGAAACTAAACCCCAAAGAGAAAATGATAATGAATCATAAATGTGAAAGAGTATTTTACAAAAAAGCTGGATGCATGATGTAAAGTTCAACCAATTCTTTCCTGCCTCAAGTACCTAGGGTGAAACACAGTCATTTACCAGGAATGACATTTTTCAAATGCTAACACTGGCATAAAAATACTTCAGAGAATACTTTGATGTTGTACCAGTGTAGAAAGACTGTAACAATTGCCAGCATCAAAATGGTTAATTTATAATGAGCAACTAAAACTTATACAGCACATAATTCACATAGTCTCTATCCTTGGAAAAGAATATGGTTTTTCAGTGCTTTCAATAGTCAAGATATCTAAGGTTGGTTTGATGGATAATGAGTTAGTAGTAGCCCAATGACAGTGCATACAAATAAAGCAACCATTATATATGGGTCCAGTAATAGCTCACTCCGGCTTGGATATTAGAATATGTTTTATTGAAAAGAGGGAATGTTGCCCAGGACCTTGGGTTATCTCCAACTCTTCAAAAATGTGTCATGGAATCTTTTACTTACATTGGGGTTGCTCATTTTAAAATTAAATTAAATTTAAAATTAAAAGGGTACCTTCTCTAACAGTGTAACAGTTGGCGGAATTGCAATAGTGTCCCAAAAAAACAAACTCCAGTGCAAGACCTGTGCCAGAAGCAGAAATGATACCAAATGAAGCAAATAGAGTTTGGTAGCGTACTCAATAGTTTCCCATCTACAGATTATCTATTTTCTATCTTTATCTATTTTAAATATATATGCACATCATACTACAAAATGTACAACCCTTACAGAGAAATATTCTCAGTGTCTGTATCTGAGAGCATACAAACAAGTAATTACAATGTGTATTCTTTGAAAAATTTAATTTACCTTTAGGGACTCTGTGTTTCAGAGACCACAGATTCATCTCCACTTTGGGTAACATTTTCAAAAGCACTTAAATGACTTAGGCCCCGATTTTTTGAAGTATTTAGGCATTGCTGTGCTCAGTTTTGCAATGCTTAACTGATTTAGGAGCCTACATCTCATATTCAAAAGGATTTAAGGCAACAAAGGGACATCAGCACATCCCCCTCCCTCCGTGCTCTGCACAGCAAGCAGGAGGCTTCCAAGATCAGCTGGCCAGGGGCTCCAAGGCAGAGGGCAGGAGCAGCACGGCAGTGGGGGGAGCGGCACCTGAAGCACGCAGCACTTGATAGACTGCTGAGTGGCCACACAGCTGCACAGCTTAGAGGGAATTTAGGGTTGCACCCACGGTAGCTAAGCCCAACAGCTACGCATATTCTAGATTCTGCAATATCACCACTGATGGTATCTGAGCCCTAAAGTACATGTTATGTTATTTTATTTATTTCTCCATTTCCTGCATGCTATACATTTATCTCTAATCTCGACCAGGTTTGGAGAGCTTCTTTCATTTTAAAATCACACTCACCCCATCCTAGCACACACACAGTAACTAGATAAGTGAAATCTCTATGAATCCAGATGATCTTTAAGTAATTTCTTCCAAAGTAGCCTTTCTGTGAGGTATTCACCACTTAAGTGATGGGTCCCTTCTCTTTCTCAAATAACACGCACAAATCTAAAATATTTATCTGAACATTTTCAACATGGAGGATTCATAAAATCAGAGCACAACCTAAACTAATACCTAGCTTTGGTTTTGGAAAATTGAATTCTGAAAGAAAGGGTTTGGCCAAAACAAAATGATTCTGTTTTTCCCTAATCTCTAATATTTGTTAACAAGCAAAACTACATTTAATAGCAATTAAAGTTGCAGCAGGACACACTCCATCCCCCCAAAACTTTAAAAGCACTGTCACTTTCTCTTTGAATCCCTCTACTGGCTCCTCCTTCTCTACCACACCAAGAATAAATGGCTTGTAATCACTTCAAAGGACCTTACCTGTCATCTCTAATTCAATACCAAGATGGCCTATGATGCCAGACTCTACTGTCCACTTGTTAAATTTTTAAACAAGCACCTTTGTGCTCTCTCCCATGCTGCTCTAGCTGCTTGGCAAGCACTCCAGTAAATATCTATAAAACTAACTCATTATCCACCTTCAAGCCCCTCCTCAAAACTCTCCTTTGCCATGATCCCTACCAAAAACTGTCTGTTGTCTTATACTGTATGCTCCTTGGGGCAGGGACCATCTTTTTGTTCCATAGCACAGTGGGGTCCAGATCTATGACTAGGGCTCTGGGATGCTATGAGTATACAAATAATAATAAAATAGGAAGTTAAGAGAAGCAACTTGACATTTCCTTCCCATCTTCAGATTACCTATAACACTATTGATAATGTACTCCAACTCTCCATATGACTTTCAGTTCCATGTCTACCCTCCAGTGCTTTCATATTAATTTGATATCAGCATAGCAACACATCTGATTGTCACATATTCCATGTACTGGGAAGTTAATCTGCCTTAACACTGCTGAGGTCACTGTTAATGTTTAAGATAGACGGCAAGTTTGATGAAGCTGAGGTGCATATTGCTTTTTGGTATCTTTTGGGGGCCAGAGTTATTTTTTTCGAAGATCTGAATAGCTAACAGTGAGCTGCATTTATTCCTATTATGTGAATCTTTGTCTAAAATAAGTTCTTTAGCAATAAACTAACCAGTGTACAAGGATGTGGGCAAGTTTAGAGGTTAAAACTACACAATAAAAGTAGTGATGCTGTGTCCACTATGTTCTGTCAATATTTCTTTGCAGAAGTAATGCCCCACCCCCAAAAAAGAGACTATACCCAGGAATGAAAATGCCAATTCATACAAGATTCCCAGAAATACGTTCTTTCGAATGCAGGGTCTCTCCAACAAACACCCAATGTCTCACAGGTTACTGGTTATAAGGGGGGCTAAATTTGTACTGATCAATTACAAAACTGAGCTTCTTTAGTGTCGTTTTACAGATAACTGTCCATCTAGGTATTTCTAAATTACATACCTTTGCAGTATCTAAGGTAAATGTGCACCTGCCAAACAGTCATAACTACACAACAGTAATGTATTCTGATTATACAAATATTCTTCCAATGCTAAAAAGAAACAGTGTCTTTTGTAAGTAGGTTTGACAATGGCACCTACATTCTGACACATAAACAATAATTTACAATGCTTGTGATGTTCTCTGCAGCATCTTCCTCTTAAATAATAAAAAGTACATCAAGGAATTTTTCATTAAAATTCTGAAACCCCTGAAGCAAAAAAATATCTTGGGCAAACAAAGTATATACAGTACTGTACCCACAATCCTAGCAGAGTCTATGTTTCTAACAGTAAGATATTAAGGAATATTCATTGGGCTCTGTCATTTGGAAGCATGTTTTGTTTATATTCCCCTTCATTAAGAAATGCAAAATTCTGTTTTTGTTTTAAATATTTTATTTATTTTTGAGTGAGTTTTGTACTCATGAAAGCTGTCAAACTGACAGCTTTTGAGACCAAAGTCCTCTTTTTATCCCCAAAACAGGCATAGCAAAGGCAGAAATAGTGCATGCTTCCTTACACAAACCCACCTATGTGTCACATCTATTTTACATGTACTTGCTCCAGAAGAAAACAGCAATCTATTTCAGGCCCTGATTCAGCAACACCTCACTGTTCAGCAAAGGACTTAAGCCCATTCCTATTTGAATTGAAGCCTCAGTCTTTGCCCTTTGGTGAGGATGCTAACAAATGTACAAAGTAGGACCAAAATGTTGTGGTGATTTTTGTGCTGACCCGTTATCTTATAAGAGGTGGAATAACATGACTGATTCACTTCACATAAGTCACCCAACAACCTTCAGATGCCAATGACTTATTGCTGCTACTGACTTGGGGAAACTCTGGCTTTAATTAGGCCAAACTGTAGAAGGAGCTGAATGACTGAAGCTCGAAATGAAAGTTAATTCAAGTTTAATCTGTACAGTGTCAGAACATAGTCTGAAAGAATATTCATCTTGTTCAGGATCTAACCAAACAAAATTGTGTACTGACTGCAAAGTTATTTGAGAAATCAGGAGACGGTAACAGAGATCAATGTTTCATATATCTTACAGACCTAATAATGGCAAAGATGAGAGCTAAGCAATCTGTGTAACTCTGTTCAGCAATTCATCTTGTCTGTACCTTCCCATTTCATGAGGAAAATCATATGAAAGAAATGGCTAAACTGCTGGATAGAATAAACTTTATCATGGGTTGAAAACATCACATGTTAAACACATTACTAGGGTTACAAAGAAATAGTATTGATACATATGGTACTTCCCTGGAAAAAGGCACTTCCCTGACTCAACCCTGACCATACCAGCTGTAAGACTTCCTTTTTGTGGTTTTGCACAAAACTGATCAATCTAGCATGACATTCAAAGCAACTGTTCATAGCAACAATTATAGAAAAACTAAGCCCTTACTTATAAAAACAAACTTTTGGAAATCCCAAGTACCATGCAGGCTGCTGGAGATCACAATGGACCTGGAGGGTTAATAGACCTAAAGGTCTCATGAGAGAGACAGAAGAAGACGTAATGTATATAGAGAGAACTTACAGGCTTCCAAGCAGGGCTTCATCTGGCAACAGGGAACAAACAGAAATGATTATTTTCATGCTGTCTGACTTCAGTGAGTCACAGTCCTTCTTTCAACCAGGAATTTAACAGAAATCAAATGTATTAAAGAAGGAATCTATATTTTCCAGACTTGGGAACAAATAGCCAGGCAAAGACGAGGCCCCCTCTTACTGATCCAAAATGCTTTCCCAGAGTTGAATATTGAGGCAAATTTATTATACCTAGCTAAATTTTGAATAAAATATAGGGCTATATGGCCTTTGTTTCAAAGCAGTATATTTTAGGTTTTTTAAATGTATTTGTTTTATTTTTTCCCAAAATTGTCCATGTTCTTTACATTAAACTTGAACATGAAAATAATCAGGTTTTTTGTCCCCTGCCTCCAAACCACCACCACCACACCACTGTTTTCCCCACAATCATTGTCACTTGCAAAATGGAATGTGGGGTAGGGGTCCCCTCAAGTACCCTCCAGATCCCACTTTAGACTCTTGTACTGTCTTTCTTTTCCCCCAACAGTGGACACCAAGGGGGTCGTTTGAGCAAACAAAGGAAAAGTTCTCCCCACTCTTTCCTCCCTTATGGGGGGGAGGGGACGAGTGTGGGAAAATGAAGAGACATAAGGGTGACCTAGAACTCAGGCAGGCTTCCTGGGTCAGTCTTTCAGTTCACTTTTGGTCCCTCCTCATGGGCTGTGCTTCTCTGAGGCTGGGTTGTACAGCCGTGGGATCAGTGAGGCTTGTTGCTGGCTCCCTCTCGGCAAGCCTGTCTCAGGCGGGGCAGTCCTCTTCCTCTTTCCCATCCCCTCCTGTGGCAGGTTCTCTCTGTTCAGGTCCTCCCTTTCTCCAGCCAAACAAGTCTTGAAGGACCTCCTGGTTGGTGTTGAACAGACCTAGAGGAGCTTGTCAGTCCCCTCTCTGTCAGTGTGAGGGCATGTCCCTTCACAGGAAGGAGGGAAAGGAGAAAAAAGGTAAAAGGGGAGAAAAACAAAACAAAAAATGCTGGGGAAAAAGGGCCCAAAAACTGAAAAGTTGATTTTTTTAAAAATAAAAAATGTCCCTTGATTTCTTAATTAACATTTGTGAAATCTGTAGAATGAATATTTTTTTTTTAAAAAACAACAAAAAAACAACCAACCTTTATCATTTTTCTATCTGATGTAATGAAAGCTCTTGAAGAGAAGATTCTGGAGACACAGATATCAAATGTTTGACACAGACACTTATGGAGAATAACAAAAATGAATTTCCATAATGGAAACCAGAGATAATGAAGCATTTCATGAACAAAGTAATATAAAATTATGGAGTATAATCTAAATCCTTACAAGGTGAAGAATCGTGTTTTCAGATTTATTTTTCTTTTTTAACCTTTAGCTGAATTTCATTCTCCACCTATATATTATATATTAGATAGCTTTTTAAAAGGCTTCTAAATCCTAAACTTTCTCTTTTGCCATCTACATTTAATAAAACAGATACATTAAAATAGCTTCAAATTTTGATAGAAAGTGAGTTATAAAAATAATCTGGAGAAGGACATGTCAGGTTTAGTTTCTTAATAAAAACCCCTCATATCTTCAAAATATTTCTCATATGACTCAAAACGGATGTAGAAAACTTACTTTCCCCTAAGTTTTCCTTTTTCAAACAGCTATATTTTTTCCAATCAAATTAAGAATAATTAAAGAACAGTGGTGAGATTCTGCACTGCACCTTTAAGAGCCTGAGTACAAAACTCACAACACAGTAGGTGGAGAGGTGTATGCCACCATTGCACTGCCTTGAGCCTGTGCTGTTCCAGGGACTGGATAGACTCCCAGCATAATTTAGACAGCCCTGGAGGTCTCTCTAAGTTATGGTAGCCTTCCCAGGCTGCCTATGGGCCAAAGCTTTGCCCAGAGTTTCTCGATTTCTGTGCCCTGAGGCCCAGCCTTCAGACCTGTCTCCAGCATATCCCCTATACCAGGACACATGATAGTTCCTTGGAAAGGAGACTTATGTTTATCTTCCACAGTGCCTTTAGGGCTCTTTTCTGCCACTGTGACCCTTTAGTTGTTGTAGAGGAGGCAGGGGTGAGGCTCTCACCCCAGAAATATGATTTTTTCTCTCTCACTTTTATGACACTAGGAAGTTGGTATTGGCACCTTTCAGTAAATATTTTCAGATGAATAACTGCATGCAGGTAAAGGAATGGAGATACTCATCATTTTGATGGTTTATATATTTATAAAACATCTAGGGCCCATAGGACAATGGCTTGGTTAAGCCTTGTTTGCTGGAGGACAGTTCGCATGATCAAGTCTGGAGAGAGAAAAAAAGTCTGCCTGTGAATTTGGCCATCCAACAACAAACAGAATAAACTCCAAAGCTCAGTTTATTCCCTCCTTTCAAAAAAGAGAAAGAAAGAGTTGCATTGAATCAACATTTTAAAGCATTGGCTTTTTTCACCTGAGACAATGGAGGTTCCATAGACAATTTGACAATATAGGCTTCTAATAATGAATAGAGTCTATTGTGAGAGAACAGAAGTCCAATATATTGATCTTCTCTTTGTTCACAGTAACCAATAGAAAGTTTGACTACCAGTGATTATCTGCCTGAATGAAGCATAGTTGTAATGAAAAGGCACAGACAAAGAAGAGAATGCGATTAAGATGTTAGATGTAGATGGGACAACAACATGCCGAATCATCCATAACCTGCACATGCTACCACACTTGTATTTCTTATTATATACCCGACATGCAATATTTTATGTTAGTTACCAGACATAACACCACTAGATGCTTCAAGGGAGTAGCATTAACCATGATGATGAAGATCAGTATAGAGCTAACAGTATGCCAGCACTTTACAAACAGGTATAGAATGAAGACAAATTCCCTGCCAAAAAAGGCTTACAATCTAAATGGACCATTTAAAAACAAAAGGACGAGGATGTGAAGCAACTAAAAACCGTGTAAATGAATGGTGAAGTCAAGCACATGCATGGCTGGATCTGCAAATTCCCATCCCTTCAGACTTCACCTTTTTCTATTACAAGGTATAGAGTTTATGATTTTTAGTTGACTGTTTATTAACATTTCTGTGCAGGTAGGTGTGTGATGGGGAGAAGGGCAGTACTCCACCAAACATTACAGCTTGCATCATAATTCCATAGGGAAGCTGTAGGTACAAAGTAATCTAAGTATCAAAAGCAGGGGAAGCTCCAGGCACCAACACGCCAAGCACGTGCCTGGGGCGGCAAGCCATGGGGGGCGCTTTGCCGGTTGCTACGAGGGCGGCAGGCAGGTTGCGCGGCATGCCTGCGGAGGGTCCGCTGGTCCCGCAGCTTCGGCGGACCTCCCACAGGCATGCCGCCGAATCTGCGGGACCGGGGACCTCCCGCAGGCAAGCCGCCGAAGGCAGCCTGCCTGTCGTGCTTGGGGCGGTAAAATACCTAGAGCCGCTCCTGATCAAAAGGTTTACACTATAAACATTTATCTAGTTATAGAGATAATCCAGTGTCTGCAGGGCTAAATCTGTTCACTTGATCCAGTGGGTGATTGGTGGGGGAAAGCTCTGCAGTTCCTTCATGTGGAATTGAATTCATGGTGTTATCTCTGTGTAACAGAATCTGATCCTGCACCCATTCAGAACCCCCATTGTCTTCCCTGGGGCAAGAGACTATTAGGCCCTGGAGTTGCAGACTGGATCTCATGGGGATAAGAAGGGAAGGTACTGTGTTGTGATGACATGTGATCTAATGCTTCTTATCTATTCTTTCTGGTGTAGGATAGACTCCAGCCTGAGGAATGTTTATTTGTGAGCCCATGTGAGCAATGACTTATGAATGAAGGATCTCTAACTTTAGGTTCACAATAAACCCCTGTTCCCAAAGACGTGCTAAGGCTCTATATATTTCTGATTTAACTTTTCTAAACAGGAAGAGTCTGATGAGCTTGTTGTCCAGGAACAGGTATATGCGAGTGATGTGTGATCTGAGAACCAAAGCTTGTGTTAATTCTGTTGTTTAAGAAAATAGTTCAAAGGGAAAAGTCATGTACTAGAAGTGCAGATCATCGTATGTGAACCTCAACAATTGGCAATGGTATTGGCTGATGGGTATGTGAAGGTGTGCTTTTTGCCAAGCTGATTGGCATACAAAAATCTGTTGGGGTTATAATAGCCAAAGTCAAAGCAAAGATCTCCATTGTTAATTTGGAACTTAGATTTTTTTCAATGTCTCATGGGTCCATTTGGAATTATCAGCAATTGATCCACTCTGGCAGTAGATTAGAGCTACAGCAATTATGCATCAGTAATTCTGGTCTGGGCTGTGGAGATGTAGCAAAACCTGACAAAAACTGTTTTTTTCCTGCATAATCCCCTGATTTGAAATATTTGAGTACACTTCCTTCTTGCAGCTTTGTCCATGGAACCAGACAATGTTTGAAAGGCGTCAAATGAGTCAAGATTTATTATAAAGTGAGTGAGGGCAACTGGAAGCACAGAAACCTTACATTTGTAGCAATGAATGTTTTAACAAAAAGACTGAAAGAGGGGATGAATGTTGAGCATTGGAAGCAGTGGTATCATTAACACTGAATGTACTTCATCTATTAGAGAAAAATAAAATAGGCTTGTTCAAACTTCTAATCTTTTGTTCATTAGAAATTTCTTTATTGATTTTAAAACAATGACAAAGAAAAAAAATATAGACAAGCAACAAAATAAACAAATTCTTAGTAAAATATAGTCCTCCTGAACTACTTCTCCCCGATAAAACCTCTCTAGCAATCTCATATGCGTCTTATTCCTGCATCTGGTTTTTCTTGAGACATAAAACACATTTTCCATATCACATGGTATTCTTCAAATTTCTCATTATTCTTGTCCCTATAAAGCAATTTCTGTCATGGCAACATACCAATTTTTTAAAAAGTGTGATAAAACAGTCTTTTGCTCCTTCTAAGAATCAATCTTTTTGCATAACCAAGGGCACATGCAATCCATTTTTAAAACAATTTGTAGTCCCAAATATTGAAGAAAAATCATCTAGCAATTATATTTCTGACTCAACTGGTCATTTATAATCCTGTGCTAATTCTATTACTTTAGGACAAAAATATCTACTATTAAAGACACAGGCACATAAAGTGTGTCAAATTACCACCCTGATTCCCATGCCACCAGCACACATCATTTTCCAGGCCACATTTTAAGCAGCATACAGAAGTAATTTATCTTTGCATCTGGGCAAAGTAATTTTGGGGTAAGGAGGGCTGAAGATGGCTGAGTGTACACCACCTGTGGCCCATTTTGGGTTTTGGAAAGCTATATTACTGTCAATGCTATAGTGTCCAATGATAAGGAACTAGAATATTCTTCATCCATTATATCAAAATGCTCATAAGTCCTTTTGTGTACGTCTTGCAATAGATTACAAATGAGATTCCAAAGATGAAAGAGCATCGGGCCTGATTTTCAATTATGCTATGGCCCCTTTATTCCACTCTAATAATATGAAGGGTATTGTCTAAAAGTAGTTTTTGTCCACATAAAGACTACTTTAGGCTTCCAGAGCACCAATAAATAAGTCACTGAGCTTCAAAGTCTCATTACTGTCTATATCAGTCCCAAAATTCTGACTAGAAATGCATTATTTAACCTTTGCAGTTTTTCATTCATTATTCACTATTTACCTATTAATTTTTTCCAGTTGTCCAATCAGGGAGCAGAAGCAATGTCATGTGATATAAGTGGCCAGAAGGATTTATCAGGTGGAATTTTCAAAAAACGCATTATCGGCCTACTTCTGCTTCTACTGAAATCTGTGGCAGAACACCCATTAACTTCAGTGTGAGCAGAGTTAGGCCAATGCAGAGCACTTTTAAACATCTCACCCAAAGTGAATAATGGACAGTCAGAATGGACGTCCATGAACAATCTGTATAGCTTGAAAGTTGTTCAGATCAAATATTCAGTTAATATTTACAAATAGCAAATACATTTGATGAAAATCAGGATTGATTTGCAATGGACTGACTAATCAAAAATAGATTCAAAATGAATATTATTGATAATAAATACTTGAGGCAGCTCTGCTGAAACAGACTTAACTATGACGTTTCTACCAATACCACCAAAATACAGAATAATTCAACTGACAAGCAGTAAATTGACTTATTTCTCATGATCCAGAGTGCCACAATGCATGGTCATTTTGTCAAGTTAAGAGAAGTGCACTTTTCTGGTTAAAAAAAAATATGTAAAAGTGTCAGAATTGTAAATGGGTGAGATTCCCTTATCTCATAAATAATGAAATCTGTTTTATCACAAAAACTTTTATTGCATTCACCTCTCTTTCACCTTCCTTGCTCACTGCACCAATAGATAACAACCCTTGGTTTAAATACATTTTTAAGAAGTAAAAATACATTAATCTCCCTATAGTATGGCTGAAAATCCTATCCAATTTATAAATGTCCTCATTCTTCAACAGAATACTAGTTGAAATTGGGAGAGTTAAAGATTCACAACCTAATGATCAAATCCTATACTGCTGATGGACATTCAAATGATAGAGCCTGCTGTCCAGCAGCCCTAGATAAAGGCAAGCAGAGAAAAAGGAAGACAGAAAGATGAGTGCATCTCAGGGACTATGGTACCTCCAAATCAATCACTCTTTTATTCTGAAAGTTAATCCATGACTCAGGGGCCTAATGAGCAAGATGCCCTTGACATATATGAGATGGGTAGAAGCTTTTCTTCTTTCTTTGCCTTCACCTTCTAAGATACTGATGCCATTGGATTATTATAAAAGGTTAAAAAGCACATGCCAGTTAGGAACTTGGAAGGTATTCTAATACTGACAAGGAACCTAGGAAATAGGCTAATGTGAACCTATTTCAAAAAAATACAGCAAGATAAAATAGTTTTGAGTGTTCATACTAGATCCTGCATTTGGCCTTCTATCTTCAAGTTTCTGGGACATAGCTCATTCTAATGCTTGTGTGCTACAGAATTTGATTTGTACATGCAAAACCTGATAAATGCTCTTGCTGAAATATCTATACGTATGTTTGTGCTGTTCATTATTGTATACAGCATCTGCCGCCTCCTGTCTGTGACTTCTCTAGCACTGCCACTACAGGTGGGCAGTTTATCAAAGCACATCAAAGTGCACTTGTTAGGAGCATACACTTAGCTGTCACAGCTGCATTTTCTTTGATGTGCTTTTACTACTTCTGTGCTCCACCATCATCACATCCAATCTGGAAATAGCCAGCTTGGACATTAAATTGCCCCCCCCAGATTTTAGGGGAAAGAGATTTCCTGGATAAAAGATTGGCAGATGACAACACTAATTGATTTGAGCATTAGTAGCTCTTTCACATTCTCCTGGCATGTACAAAACTAACAAGAAGGGAACGTCTCTGACTGACCTAAGAATGCCTTGTTAAAATAGTCTTTTTAAATTTTAACAAGTAGGAAAGGAGGTCAAAGAATGAGCTCAAATATAAACTGAGATAAAATAACATAATACTGAGAAAAGAGAGCTTTCTGACTCCATGTTGGGTCAAATTTTAAAAAGCAGCCTCTGAATTTGTGACTAAGTTTTTGCATGCCCCCAAACTCAGCTCTCCGTGCACAAAGTGCACATGAAAGCCAGGGAGTTTGATTTCTACGTCTCTGATCTCTGCACTCAAATACAGAGTGCACAGGCAACTTTTTGCATGCATAGAACTTATGGACAAAAATTTGCAGGAAAAAAAAACTTGGGCATCTGAAAGAGCATGTAAAAAGACTTTCTGAAAAATATATGCTCTATTAAGTACATAAAGAGCTCCGTGAGCGTGATCCTGCAAAGTGCTGAGCACTCTTATGAGATGATTCCCATTAATTCCAATGGAAGTTGAATGGGCTCAACATCTTTCAACATCAGGCCAAAGGAATCTATTCTTATATTCATATGCATGCCCTTATCTCTCACTAAAAAATATCTGTAAACATCAGTTGTTGTCTAATGAATAATTACCAAACTACTAAATAGTCCAGCCTTCCCCACCCCCTCAGGTCATACTGAATTGATCATGCAAATTGAGTAAAAGGCCATTAAAGGGTTTTAGTTGTTATTATTTTGTTTTTGCCATTACATATACAGTTATTAAAAATTTCAGAATTTAATTTCTTCCGAGTTATCAGTTTTAGTGGATAACCTGAAATCATATGGTTATCTGAAAAAAATCAGAATAGATTTCAGTGCTCATATTAAACAGCTGAAGTAACAATACGTGTTATCTAGAGAAAAAAGCTTTCCCTATGACCTGGTAATCCAGTTAACGAGATATTCAAGTGCCTAATTAGTGTTCAGGATGGAAAATAATTGACATTACCCACATATAGGTGTTGGCTACCTATAGGGAAGTAACCAAATTACAAGTAAAACTGATCTGGGTGACAGAATCTAGTGTGAACATGTATTTTTTCTAAACAATGCGAGTTTTATCGGAGTCATGCTAATCTTGGTAGAATAGTACCATCCTGCCTCTTTCCCTCTTATTGCATGACTCATTTTTGTATTGTCTTGCCATTTTCATTACATTCTTTATTCACCCATAGATCTTGTCAGACTACCTTTCTTTCTTCTTCTTTCCTTCCCATTTTACACCTATTTCTACTACTTCATTTCTCCCTAAGGGCCTGAGGCAAAGTCCACTGAAGTAAATGGAAAGGTTCCTATTGATTAATATAGGCTTTGGAAAAGGCACACATTGCTTCAGGCATAAGGTTAGAGAGAAACTTTCCCTATGGGTAGATTAGTCCATAATTTTCCATTAGTGGGTTTTCTTGCATCTTCTTCAGAAACATTTGGTACTGGATATTGTCAGGGAGGATACAGTGTTGGATGGACCACTGATGTGATGAAAGATAGCAATATTTACGATCCTATGTTCTTATATGCCACATATTTTTGGTTCAGAGTTTTTTAGTTCCACTTCTTTTCTGATTACTCTCTATCCCACTTTTCTCTGTTCCCTCTTACACCTTAATGAGTCAGCTACCTCTATCTGTTATATATCATCTCAGAGAGACAAGGTAGGTGAGGTAATATCTGTTATTGAACCAACTTCTGTCGGTGAAAGAGACAATCATTCAGCATTGAAATTTTATCAGCACATGCACAGAATTTACTAGCACCATTTTTACCAAGATGATTTATACTAATGAAAAAACTAGGGTAATTTAGTCACACATCAAACAAACAAAATAAATACTTGCTAGGGAAAAGTGAGCAAGTCTTCATATATCTTCCTTTCTGCCCTCCGTATTCCATCCTTTAATTCTTCCCCTTACTTTAAGTCTCAATTCACTGCAGGAACCTGGGTAGGAAGAAATGGCAGCTGTCTGTATAACCTATAAGCAGGCATCCTGCATGGGTACAATGGCTATGGAAACATCTGGGCTTTGTGCAGTTACAGATACCGTACTTCATCATAAGGAGTAGATTTGCGAGAGTCCCAGCACAGGTCAGCAGTGATGCAGTTCCAAGTGTGAATTCCTGAGCTGGGTCAAGGAGGACATGGCTACTGGCAAATTGAGTGTGTCAGACCTGGCTATCCCACAATATCTTCACATTCAGTGAATGTACAGCAGATGCAGTAATGAGAAAAAGTGACTGCAGATTAAGAATTAGAATAGCACATGTTGCACACGAACTGGACTATGTAAATCCAGTAGATAGGCCACCTATAATTTCACAAGACCAACCCTTTCCCCTGGAGTGACTCATCAGTTGTGCTGACAGGTACAAACAAAAGCTAATCCAGCAGTCAATTTGTTATTGACACAGGAGGTAGGTAGAGCGGCAAGCAGACCCCAATGAGTACTGTACAACATACAGCAATCCTGCATACAACGTGTGTTTAGATTGAGGATTTTTTTAGAATTTTACCCATCAAAAATATGCATCTCTTTGCCATTCAGCTGCATCCTAAAAAAATCAAACTGTAAAATGATATCCTATGTACTTAGGCCTGACCATCTCTTCTTACATTAGCCTCATTGTTTCACATTATCTTTTTTATGTATTGCCTGCTTGGTTTACAGAAGTACACTACAATAATCTACAGTAACTGCAATGGCAATACTGTACTGTTATGAACCAATATTTCTGAATACTGTTTTATTATCATAAGAGGTATTGCCAATCTCCTACATCTACCTTTGTTCCAATTGCTGTGTTTGGTATTTTTGTGTATTTATTTTTATTATTGACAATATCCAGATTTCCTATGTATTATTATAATATTTTTAACTATGAATATATCATACTTTATAGTTTTCATACCACAAGGGCCAAAATAAATCCATTAGACTGAATTTAATACACAACCATAAATCAATAGAGAGAAGAGTTGAAATTCCCACCTGGGAGAATTGGAATAGATGCATGTTTCCAAATCTTCTGATAAAAGCGTCAGGCTGTCTTTAGTTACACACAGTTTCATGTGAGGAAGGGTGGGATAGAGAAAGCGAGATCACTACAGTTAAACTGAAACTGATTAATGATTCGTTAACAATTCACCTCTATTTCACCACAGCTAAAAAATATCTGAGATTAACTAATAAGGAGTGAGAGATGGTTAAACATTTGATTCCCAAATATAAAAATGAGGTTGCCCTACAAAACCATGTTATGGTGGAAGCTAACTAGATATAGTTCAAATTTATTGGATTTTTAAAATTATTTTTGTATTAAAAATGAGGGGAGCAGAAAAAATGTTTTCAGGTATCTCCAATGCCTTGTATCTCACAAGTATATGTTTTAGCTTTAAATACTCATGGGTGATTTAATCCATATTTCTACATTAAGCTCAAACATTTTTCTTTGTGAAGCTTTTCACACAGCAATCGGCTTCACTGCAACTAAAGCAGATTTGACTTTAAAGTCAATGTCTTCGGGTAAATGCAAGTAAAAGACCCAAACTGCAAGAAAATCTGTATCAGCAGTAACTAGAAATCTGCTGAACTGTATAAAATGGTATAATTTGTGAAAAATTGATAGTTCTAAGCATATGGTAAGATATAGAGTGAAAGTAGAGAGAATTCTCAGTGTTTAATAACCATGAAGATGGAGCTCCGTGATGGTAGAAAAGGAAAAACAGATTCAAAAATCTGTTCTTTATACTTGAACTAGGCAGTCCCAACTGCTTTAGCTATAGTGTGTGAGTATCAAGCTAAATGATGGTTATAATTTACTGCCCATCAGAGTGCCTGGCAGAGATGAAGATACCTCTAAATAGACCTTAGCATTATGACTGACCAATTCTCTCCAAACAGAAAGTGGTACATGAAACATTTGTCTTTAGACAAGCATGACAAGATCAGGTGGGACTGTGACCCCTCTTTATGTAAGGTTGTGCCAGTTGAACTCACATGTGGATTTGCTGTCTTGTATTGTGAGATCGAGATGCAAAGTGTACAACATTGTCATCAGCCAAGGTTCTCAGAGCAAGCACCTCTTAGCAAATCAGAACTTACACCGGACCCAGGTTAGCACACTGAATGAGCGATGGGAAGTGGCAGAATTTCAGAACAGTCCAAGCACAGACAATGACTAACATATATACTGCCTGGGTCCTAGTGGCAAACAAGCCTATATTCCAAGAAGGATGAGTCTCAAAAAGACAGACTTGGATTCAAAACACTTTTCAGAAGACACAAGGTGAGGATCCCACTTAGAAGGTTATACAGTTTTCCCAGCATTTGGAAAGAAATATTGTAAATGTGGCAAGAGAAAACACTTCATGACACAATGTCGTTCAAAGATAACACAATTCAACCCCAAATCAGGAATAAGGACTTCCCTTCCACTATGGACAAGGTAAGCAGATAGACAGGTACAAGAAGTCCGAGTTGGTCAGGCAAGGGTTATCGGAGATGACAGTACTGATTTAGAGGAAACTGAACACATATACATAAAGGGAAAGCACTAGCTAATGGCATCCCAGAACTACACTTTCCTAAATTAGAAGCAAATGAGAGCTCTCAAACTGTAACAGCAGGATTGCCAGGAATGTGCTTATGCTTTTTAGAGAAATGAACAAAAAGTGATTCTTGAGGGAAAACCCCCAGCAACCACTGGAAGCTAAAGTGAATACATTGGAAGATGCTGCAACAAAGCCAAGTTAAGATGTCAAGCAGCTGCACACTGAAAAGTGTGCTTGCAAGAGACTGAAAGGCGGCACATAATGGATTTGTAAAAGGGAAGACTAAAAGACGTGAAAACATACAGACACTCAGAGTGCAATTGAAAATCTGCTGGTAAATATAGGGGAAATAAAATGGCTGTTGCAGGAACTGTGGATATTCATTGACAATACTATAGAGATGAGGCAAAGTTGTGAAGGTAAATGCATCCTGCCTCTCATTCCAGGTTATTCAGGGACACCAGACAAGAAAAAAGACGGTTACTCACCGTAGTAACTGTTGTTCTTTGAGATGTGTTGCTCCTATCCATTCCAGTTAGGCGTGCACGGCTCTTCAGAACATTTTTACCCTAGCAACTCCGGTGGGCCGGCTGGGCGCCCCCTGGAGTGGCGCCGCTATGGCGCTGGATATATACCCCAGCCGGCCCGTCCGCTCCTCAGTTCCTTCTTGCCGGCTACTCCGACAGTGGGGAAGGAGGGCGGGTCTGGAATGGATAGGAGCAACACATCTCGAAGAACAACAGTTACTACGGTGAGTAACCGTCTTTTCTTCTTCGAGTGATTGCTCCTATGCATTCCAGTTAGGTGATTCCCAAGCCTTACCTAGGCGGTGGGGTCGGAGTGAGACGTGGCAGAGTGCAAGACTGCGGAGCCGAAGGCTGCATCGTCTCTGGATTGCTGCACCAACGCGTAGTGGGAAGCGAAGGTGTGGACAGAAGACCAGGTGGCCACTCTACAGATGTCCTGGATGGGGACATGGGCCAGGAAGGCGGCCGACAAGGCTTGCGCCCTCATCGAGTGAGCGGTGAGGCGGCATGGTGGCACGCGAGCAAGCTCGTAGCACGTCCGGATACACGCCGTTACCCAGGAGGAAATCCGCTGTGAGGAGACCGGCTCGCCTCTCATGCGATCGGCAACCACTACAAACAGCTGGGTCGAACGCCGGAAGGGCTTCGTCCGCTCGATATAAAAAGCGAGGGCCCTGCGGACGTCCAGGGTGTGAAGCTGTTGCTCCCGAGGTGAGGTGTGCGGCTTCGGGCAGAAGACCAGGAGGAAGATCTCTTGATTGACATGGAAAGCCGAGACGACTTTCGGGAGGAAGGCCGGGTGCGGGCGAAGCTGTACCTTGTCTGCATGGAAGACGGTGTAAGGTGGACCAACCGTTAGGGCACGAAGCTCGGACACTCGTCTCGCTGAAGTTATAGCGACGAGGAAGGCCGTCTTCCATGACAGGTAGAGGAGGGAGCATGTGGCCAAAGGCTCGAAGGGGGCTCCCATAAGCTTGGCCAGAACCAGGTTTAAATCCCAGGCCGGGGTAGGACGCCTTATAGGCGGGTACAACCGGTCCAGGCCCTTCAGGAAGCGGGAAACAATCTGGCTGGAGAAGATGGATCGGCCGTCTATGGATGGGCGAAAGGCGGACACGGCTGCCAGGTGTACCTTCAAGGAGGAGACCGCGAGACCCTGCTCCTTAAGGTACCAGAGGTAGTCCAGGATTGTAGAAAGAGGGACTACGAAGGGATTGAGGCCTCGTTGATCACACCAGAGGGCAAAGCGCTTCCACTTCGCGAGGTAAGTGGAGCGGGTGGAAGGCTTTCTGCTTTCAAGCAGGACTCACTGTACCGCCGCGGAACAGCCTCTCTCCGCCTGGGTCAGCCACGTAGGTACCAAGCTGTGAGATGGAGGGACTGCAGGTCCGGGTGGCGGAGTCTGCCGAAGTCCTGTGTGATGAGGTCCGGCCACGCTGAGAGGGGAATGGGCTCCCGAACGGAGAGCTCGAGCAGCAGGGTGTACCAATGCTGCCTCGGCCAGGCCGGAGCGACGAGTATTAGGCGGGCTCGGTCCCTCTGAAGTTTGAGCAGCACTCGGTGGACGAGCGGGAACGGAGGGAAGGCGTAAAGGAGGTGATCTGTCCAGGAGTACAGGAAGGCGTCCGACAGGGAGCCCGGAGAGCGACCCTGGTAGGAACAGAACTGGTGGCACTTCCTGTTCTCCTTGGAGGCAAACAGGTCTACCTGGGGAAAGCCCCACTGTTGGAAAATCATGTGCACCACATCCGGTCGAAGGGACCACTCGTGGGCGAGGAAAGACCTGCTGAGGCGGTCCGCTGGCGTGTTCTGCACTCCTGGGAGAAAGGACGCTTCTAGGTAAATCGAGTGGGTCACGCAGAAGTCCCACAGGAGCATCGCTTCCTTGCAGAGGAGGAAGGAGCGGGCTCCGCCCTGCTTGTTCACGTAGAACATTGCCGTCGTGTTGTCCGTGAACACTGCGACGCAGCAGCCTTGCAGGCGGGTGCGGAAGGTGTGACACGCCAGACGGATTGCTCGCAGCTCCCGGATGTTGATGTGAAGAGCGAGCTCTTGGGGTGACCAAAGACCTTGGGTGTGAAGGTCGCCCAGGTGAGCCCCCCACCCCAGCGCTGAGGCATCTGTGGTCAGCGTGATGGATGGGCGAGGAGGGTGGAACGGGACTCCTGCACACACTACCTCTGGGTCCAGCCACCAGCTTAGTGACTCGAGGGTGGGCTTCATGACCGTGACCACCATGTCGATGGGGTCGCGATGTGGGCAGTACACCGACGCTAGCCAGGACTGGAACGGGCGAAGGTGGAGTCTCGCGTGCGCGGTGACAAACGTACAGGACGCCATGTGGCCCTGGAGGCGGAGGCAGGACCGAACCGTTGTCGTGGGAAAGGTGAGGAGGTCTCGGATGATGGAGACCATCATCTGTTGCCGAGATCGCGGGAGGCAGGCCCTGGCCAAATTGGAGTCGAGAACCGCTCCAATGAACTCCACCCGCTGCGACGGAGTTAAGGTGGACTTCTCGGCATTGATGAGAAGACCGAGGTGTTGAAATAGAGACAGGATTTCTGTCATCTGGTCCGTTACCAGCCGCTGGGACGTTCCGCGAACCAGCCAATCGTTGAGATATGGGTAAACGTGTATATGACGACGGCGGAGGGCTGCGGCAACCACTGCCATGCACTTGGTAAAAACCCTCGGCGCGGTGGATAGGCCGAATGGCAGTACTGTGAACTGGTAGTGCGCGTTGTTGACTACAAAACACAGGTAGCGTCGATGGGGAGGGTAAATCGCGATATGGAAGTACGCGTCCTTCATGTCGAGGGCGGCAAACCAATCTCCCGGATCCAGGGAGGGAATAATGGTCCACAGGGTGACCATGCGAAACTTGAGCTTGAGCAGGTACTTGTTGAGCTCCCGGAGGTCCAGTATTGGATGTAGACCTCCTTTCGCCTTGGGGATGAGAAAGTATCGGGAATAAAATCCCCTGCCCCGCATGTCGTTCGGCACCTCCTCTATGGCTCCCAAGCTCAACAGAGTCTCGATCTCTTGTAGGAGGAATTGCTCGTGACAGGGGTCCCTGAAGAGGGACGGGGTAGGTGGGTGCGAAGGAGGGGGCGAAACAAATTGAAGGCGGTAACCAGACTGGATTGTTTGAAGCACCCAGTTGTCCGTTGTTATTTGGGACCACGCCGAAAAGAAATGGGAAAGGTGGTTGTAAAATAAAAGGGTAGGATCCGGTACAGAGACTGATGGACCGTCCTCGGGCGTCCCATCAAAATGCCTGCTTGGGGCCCTGGGGGGCCTTGGAAGGCGGATGGGTTTGGTTGCGCCGGTTGCCCGATGGTCTACGGCGATTCAGGCCTGGCCGTCGGCTGTTATAGGGACGGGACCTGGGCTGATTAAAAGGCTGGTAGGGTTGTTGCCTGAATGACCTGCGCTGGGTTGCAGGTGTATGCATCCCCAGAGTGCGGATGGCTATGCGACCGTCCTTGAGGGTCTGGATTCTGGAATCAGTCTTTTCAGAAAAGAGACCCTGAGTATCGAAGGGCAAGTCCTGCAGGGTGTACTGCACCTCAGGCGGCAGTGTGGAAGACTGCAACCAGGAGATGCGCCTCATGGTCACTCCTGAGGCCAGGGTTCTTGCACCCGAGTCCGCAGAGTCGAGAGCAGCCTGGATGGAGGACCTGGGAGACTTTTTTCCCTCTTCCAACAACGCCGAGAACTCCTGGCGGGAGTCTGTTGGGATCAGCTCTGCGAATTTCGCCAGGGACACCATGATGTCAAAGGTGTACCTGGCGAGGAGGGCCATCTGGTTGGCGATCCGAAGCTGGAGACCGCCTGCAGAATAGACCTTGCGGCCCAACAAATCCATACGCCTCGCCTCCCTGGACTTCGGCGCTGGGGCGGGCTGGCCATGCCTCTCCCTGTCGTTGACCGACTGGACGACCAACGAGTCTGGGGCAGGATGAGTATACAAGAACTCATACCCCATGGGGGGGACGGAGTACTTCCTTTCGACCCCGCGGGCGGTGGGAGGGACGGACGCCGGTGACTGCCAGATGGTACTGGCGTTTTTCTGAATGGTGCGGATGAACGGCAAGGCCACCCGCACTGGAGCCTCTGCTCCAATCACATTCGTCACCGGGTCTTCGTCCTCCGTGACCTCCGCCACGGGGAGGTCGATAGCCTTCGCCACCCTGCGAAGAAGTTCCTGATGGGCCCGCAAGTCAATCGGTGGAGGGTCAGTCGTAGAAGCCCCGGCCACCGCCTCGTCTGGTGAAGATGACGAGGATAGGCCTTGAACCACGGCCTCCGCGGGTGGTTCCTCTAAGGGGTGGGCGGCTGACTCGGGCCGAGGATGCCTCTGGGGATCAGGTGGTAACTGCGCCGAACCTGGTGGTGAAGGGGGTGGTCTGCTTATTGTGGCCTCCGGTACCCTGTGTTCGGAGGCGGGGGCTCTCGGAGGGAAAGACATTCCTTGAGTCTCGTACTGGGCCCAGGGGACCCAGAAGCCCCACTGCTGCGCACCCTGGGCTTGACCTTGCGGGGCAGCCAGAAGATGACCATCGCTGCCAGCCCCTGAAGCGACCGACGAGTGTCGAGATGGCCACGGGGGTGCGGAGGCGCTGATGGACTGCGCCGTCGAGGTCGGCCATTTGTCCCTGGACGGTGCCGAGGATCGGTGCCGGTCGTCGCGGTGCCGAGATGGCGAACGAGACCATCGACCGCCGCGGTGCCGGGAGCTCGACTGGTGCCGGGATCTCGACCGGGATCTCGACCGGCAGTGCCGGGAGCGGCTCCGGGAGTCGCGGTGCCGGGAACGGTGCCGGGAATCGGACCTTCGTTGGTGCCAACGGGAAGGCGATCGGGACCGGGAGCGTCTCCGGGAGTGCGACCGGTACCGCAATGTTGAGCGGTACCGGGACTGCAACCAGCGTCGAGAAGGCGACCAGTACCGCGATGGTGAGCGGTGCCGGGATCTCGAGCGGCGTGACGGTGACCGTCTTCAGGACCGGGAGCGAGACCGGGACCTGGATCGCCGTCTATTCTGTCCGTCCGGGGCAGGGGGCTGCATCATAGCTGGCTTACCCGCTGACACGACAGCCCGCACCGGCGGTGCCGGGGGGCGGAGGCTCGGTGCCTCTGTGAGCTCGATGAGTTCCCTCGCCGTCGAGAATGTCTCGGGCGTGGATGGCAGCTGCAGCTCAACCGCGGTCGGCACCGGGGAGCAGGGTGGTACCGGACTCGACGGCCCTTGCGGCGCCGGAGTCAACGGCACGGTGCACGGCCTGTGCACGGCCACAGCCGGTACCGGAGGTGGTGGTGGTGGCTGGGCGACATGACCCTCAGCATTTTAGAATCATAGCTGATTTCAGTTATTAAAGCATCACCAATTTTTGTATGTTTGTAAATGCCTTTGTACCCTTGGTTTAGCTCTGCTATTCTGCCACCTAAAGAGGCTATCCTGTGCCCCCTGCTAGTGGAATAGTACAAGTTAACAATGTTCTGTCTATGTTGACATAACAGATGCAATCATCAATGATGCAAATTCAGACATAAGCAGTCCTATTCATGTTTACTAAATGCAAAAGACACAATTTATATGAGGAAAGCCAGCATTAGGTTTTTGGAGAAGGATAGTGAGATGATCCTATTCCTTTCACTAATTTACTTAAATAAAAAGGGGTAACAATCTTCTGCAGGAGAATTGGAACCCAGTTGTGTGTACATGGTTCCATACATGTTAACTTCTCACTATGGTTGAAGATCAGTTTATGGTTGGCAGGGCCGGATTAACGCTGGGGCTTTAGGGGCTGCAGCCCAGGGCCCCGGGATAAGGGGGGCCCTGACGCAGCAGGGCTCAGGCAGGCTGCTTGCATGCCATGGCCCCACACTGCTCTCGGAAGCAGCCATCTGCTGGCACATCTCTGCGGCCCCTGGAGGAGAACCAGCCAGGAACCGGCCAATGGGAGCTGTGGGGATGGTGCTTGTGGGCGCAGGCAGCGCATGGACATACACTGTTCCTCTCCCCACGGGGCGCGCAGAGACATGCCAGCAGCGGGATACTTCCGGGAACTGCAGGCAGCCTGCCTGAGTCCTGCTGCACCGCCAGCCAGGAGCTGCCTTTGGTCAGCGCCTCCCAGCCAGAGCCTGCACCTCACACCCCTTCCTGCACCCAACCCCCTGCCCCAGGTCAGAATCCCCCCCTGCACCCAAACTGCCTCCCAGAGCCCTCACCCCTCACCCTCTCCTGCACCCAACACTCTGCCCCAGCTTGGAGCCCCCTCCTGCACCCAAACTCCCTCCCAGAAAGAAACTAACATAGCAGCTGTTCTAAGGGAAGAAGCAGGCTGTTGTGAATTAACTTAACTATATTCTACATGTTTTAAGACTAAAATGTAACCACAGAACAGCTTCATGTCAATTAAAAGGCAAGTTTCGTATAGCAATAATAGCCTTGATGCAATAATTGTGATCATTTTGTTTTAAATTAGGAAAAAGACTTGTATACAGGGGCCCGACAAAATCTAATAGCCCTAGACCCACAGGAGAGTTAATCCGGCCCTGGTGGTTGGAAGGGTACAGGTGGCAGTAAGTCAGGAAGTCTCTTTGTCCTTGTTTGTGGATGCGAGCCCCAGAGAAAGAGGCTTCTTGGGGCACAAAAGCCAGCCAAGCTTAGGGATCACAGATAACCAATCATTTGTTTTGGAAAGGTCTCAGTAATCAACTTTCACCAACGGCAGTTGGTTTGAAGGCTATAGACCAAATTCTGGCTGGCCATGTGAGAGTCTGCTCAGTGGGAGAGGGTACAAAGATCCTCTTTTCGCACACCAACACACACAATATGCAAGAGGCAGGCATAATTTCATTAGGGTTGCCCTGGAGCACAAAGGGTGAGTAGCAGGTTAGCACTGTTCGCATATTTACTAGAGCGGATGGTGCCCACCACACAGGGCCAGCAGAGGGGAATAGGTTTTGAAGATGAGGCAACATCTGCTCCTTTTTGCACTCCCCCTACTCCCCATGCCTTAGAAGCATTACACTTGTATATCTCATAATGGCTCCCTTTACCACTGTCAATGGTAGAGTGCTACTGTGGAGTGCTACTGTTACTTCCTGGCTTACAGAACCATACAAAGGTATAATTTGGAGCTATCTTCGAAAAACAAAGGACTAGAAATCTACCTTTGTTTAAAAATTAAAGACTTGATTCTTAAAACATCCTGAAAATCAGGGGCCCCTGAAATTGTCAGCTTTCAAGGCCTAAAAGGCAAGCTTGAGGCAGGCCCGCTGACAGCAATTCAGGGCCATCCCTAGGGGGCGCGCGGGGCCTGGTGGGGGGCGAATCCATCACTTATGGGACTGACCGCGCTGGACAATTGCAAGGTCCGGAGCTGTCGCACACACCTAAGAGCCCTGCGGCCCACCTGGGTGATTTAAAAGGGCCTGGGGCTCCCAGCTGCTGCTTCCATGGCAGCGGCCGGGAGCCTCTGGGCCCTTTTAAATTGTCCAGGACCCTGGGCAATTGATCCATTTGCCCCCACATCGGTGGACCTGGCTTGAAGTATGAATATAGAGAAAAGGAGGTGTTACACTCTAGTTTCTACAAACATATTTGTTAGAGAGCAGTTCACTAATAAAGTTACTTCATAGTATCTCTTTTAAACACAAGAGCTCACAGTGAGAGGAGTTAGCAGAAAAGAAATGAGGAACAGTATCTGCTCAGACAATATAGAGGTTTTTGCATTTAAAGAGGCTTACTATTCAAATGTGTAGAGAAGACACTTCTTCACATGTAGCTGTGCACTTGTAAGTCAGATATCAGAAATGTTATACCTAAAGTGAAAGGGCAGAGAGCTGTAACCACACCACAGTCTTGCTATTCACAAATCAATCTAATTCTGAAGACCAATGAAACAGCTACTGAATATTCTGCCTGGTTTAGATTTTCCACTTTTAAAGTAATTGACAATCACTTAAAGATAATGTAATGCACCCTGGATAGAGGTGTATTGTTATATTCTGAATAAAACCAGTGATCTTTATGACTCACATAAATTATGGACTTGACTCAGGGATAGTTCATGCAGACATTGTAATGCTTCAGCACCACTTTTGAGATACACCATGCATCACAAGGAGTGCACAGAGAGTAGTAAGGGTAGGGGTAAAAGCAAGTTGTTGTTACAAATCAGTTGTTCTGAGATTTCTGCTGCTTCAGATATGGAGTCTAAATCCAAATTCTGATTTTTATTAGTGGTAGGATCTGGAAAGTGTCCAGATCCCAAAATTTAATCGTGGTGATGTATAGATTCATATCAAAACATCATCACTATGATGCATCTCTCTCAATGCTGGGTGCTGGTTCACTCATAGTGAGTGTTCCTATATTAATCTTAGCAGTACTGGGAAAGATGAATTTCCTAATCCTATGCAGTAAGGGCCAGATTGTTCCTGCCCCTTGCATGAAGCAGGAGGAACAGAGGAGACAAGCTCCATTCACACCACACTTCATTTGATTCATTCCTGATCACCCTTGCTCCAAACATGGCACAGATCTATTTTTCTTAAATGGAAAATGTTACTTTTCATTGGCTACTTTTTCTTTTAATTGAGCCATTGCACAACACATTGAGTAATAATGTAATAAGAAAGTCAATTGTAATTGTTTGCCTTAGGATTTCAAATGCGTGAACTCACAAGAGGCTCTTTTGGCACTTCTCTGGGGTAAATCAGTTGGAATATGCACATCAAGCACTTACTATGCACAGTCAAGTGGATTAGCAGAAAGATAATTGCTAATAGCAATAAGTTTGATTTTAAAGTACTAGGGGAATCTACATTTAGCATTGTTAGACCATTGCAACACACCTCAGAAAGTTCTGTTGTATCTCTATCTCACAGTAGGGGTCAGTATCCATTGACTCTTGTAATACCAACAACACCCTTTTCTTCCATCTGGATCACACAGAAAAGCCTTCCCTACTATCTAATTAACCAGTTCCATCTTTGAAGTTAGGATTATATAACTACTCTTCCAACAGAAGTTTCAGGAGTCCTAACTGGCTGACAACCATCCCAAGATCTAGAATTTGAGTCCATCTCCAAGGGTTTTGGTTCTATCCAGAATAAAAAATACTGTCCCTCACCCAGCTCTGTCTGTAACCCAACCTCCCCACCACTTTCATTCTACCTCTGTCCTTCTAGCCACCACTGGACTTTTGCGGGGGGTGGGGGGAGGGCAGGGAGGAGAAAGAGCAGGAAAGCTTCTCCCCCTTTCTACTTCTGTGATTTATTAAGAAGGGAATAGTTTCTGGACTATTAGGGAGTGACCTCGTTCTGCTCCCTTCTGCAGTCCACCAACTCTAGGGCTCAAAGGATTATTCAGACTCCATGTATTCTCCTGCTTTGTAGTCCTCTGTGCTGAGACAAGCAACAACGGTGGTGTTACCTTACCCACTACACCCCTGAATCAGAAATACACATAAGCTCATTCTCAATTTTTAGCTTGTGCTAGCATCCCTTTGACATCAACAGTACTTGAACATATGCTTAGTGATTTCATGAATCAGGATTTGGGAACTTCGCTGAGGCCGCTGATTCATTTCTCACAAGCAACTAAATATCCCTCAGATGGTAATGATTTGGCATCACTACTGGCCTGGGCAGAATTTAAACTGGTGAATTAAGGATCAAAGGATTGATTTCCAATTCCAAATCTCACGATCAACCCAATTCCTTGGCTAGCATAAAATAAATTCTTATTGTATACAAGTAGATTTGTGAAGTACATTATCCTAGCATGGCATCCAAATACATCGTAAATGGTACTTTTCATAGTAGATTATGTTATGTTTTGTTTTGTTTTAATAGAACTAGCTTGAAGGTTTTGGTGTTCTACAAATCAATAGTAAAAGTGGAAAACAGTCAGAATTTCTTGACTAATGTCTGTTAAAGTCAAATTTGATTAATGACAAACACTAGATGCCGACGAAGAATTGATTAGTTGTCTACATTTCTTTCCAGATTTGTAGTCTTTTTCAATTCAAGAAATTACTAGCATTTAACATAGGAATTGCCAAACAAATCAGACTAGTGGCCAGTATTTGTCTCTGACAGTGACAGCTAAAACATGCTTCAGGGAAGGCGCAAGAAACTACTTAGCGGACAATACCTTGCCAATGGGGAAAATTTCTTTAAAACCTGCAGCATAAGGGTTTGTATACATCATGCATTTTTTATCCTAGTATACCTGTTCCTACTATTCATGTAATGTCTAATTCCTTGTAACCCCATTAACCTCTTGGCCTTAATGATATATTGAGCCAGGAATTCCAAAGATCAATTATGTGTTCAGTAAATATTTCTCTTTCATCAATCTTAACCTTGCTGCCTTTCAGTTTCACTGAACGGTCCCCTTGTTCTTATATTTTGAGAAAGGGGAAAAAGGAGCACCCAATTTGTCTTCTTTGCACCATTCATTGTTTTATGTACCTCCGTCATGACCTCTCATGTCACCTTGTCTCTCGATTGAACAACCCCAATCATTTCACTCTCCCTTCATAAGAAAGCCCTTCCATATCTCTGAATCTTTATCCTAGATCTATGAACTCCATCAGTTGGCCCAGATAAAAGGAGCTGCCTTGCCTTAGCAGTTCAATTCCTGCCTGAGACCAGAGGAGCAAGGAATGGTTCTCCTCTCAGGCCACAGGATCTTGATGGATAGCCAGATATTGTTTTCTGCATGCATTTTCCATAACTGCATTTGCAGGGAGAGAGAGAACCTAAGAACCTTAATCTGGGATAAGTGTGAAGCTAAAGGAGCCAGGTAGGAAGAGATCCAGGGAAGAAGCAGCAACTAATTGGATCAAACAGTACATGGCTGCTGTTTATAAGATCCATAGTTGGAACCCAAAGTAGTACTGATGACCCAACAAGGTGAGCTGACAGCCTGAAGGAGGCCTCAGAGGTGAGAAAAGGATTGTGATACCGCAACCCACTACCGAGAAGCTCTCCAGAGGTGAATGCCCCATTATAGTGCATTACCATGCTTTCATTATCATGCTGCCCATTCACCTTACTTTATAAGATCCTTCTAAAGTTCCTCACACTATTCTTTCATCTTCACTGTCCTAAATGATTTTGTGACATCTGCAAATGTTGCCGCTTAACTATTCTCCCCTTTTCAAGATCACAGGTTGATAGCTATATTAAACAACACTGGTTCTAGTAAAGAACTTGGACATGCCCCACTGTCCATGCTATAAACTGACTACTTCTCCTAGGTTTTGGTCTCTATTTTAGCCAGGGGCTAATCCATGTTAGTAATTTCTCTTTCATGCATGACTATCAGCAAAGGAGCTACTTGCTTTGAGAACATATAGGGGTTACATCTGAGATGTAACTAAAATCTCCAGGGAAGAGACTCTTTCTTTCTCTGGGTTCTGTGTACTGGTGACAGCAGTTGCAGTGAAGTGATTAATCTGTTCTTCAGGAATTATTTTTCTTCTCTCATCAAATTTAGGATAAGGATATCAAAATCTGAACCTGGCTCCAGAGCTGAGTTTTACCTATAACTCCTAATGTATATTGGTAATGCCCAATCCCTCCTTTGAAACGTCTTGAGCTTTGGGGAAGTGAAGTACAAATCCAGATCTTAACCTTGCAGTTTAGGAGGATACCCACAACGTGATCATAGTGCGGTAACTGTGATCACATGGAGTGATCTGATTCAACCATTTCTGCCACAATGAACACTTCTGCTGTTACATGGACATTCACATAATATCAAAGGTAGAGCAGTGAGGGAGTTAAAATACATCCTTAGAACATCTATTCTTAAGCCAATACTGCAAATGCAGTACAACTTCCATCAGCTGCCTCTGCCAGACTTAATAATCAAAACAAGGTGGTATGGTCTATTTGTGCACACAAGACAGCTGTTTTGTGGAGTACTTGCTATGCCTGCAGGGAACTGAATGACCACAGCTACCAATCAACAGTAGATGTAATATAACAACCTACATTGATTCCCTCTAAAGCAAGACTTAGCATGCTACAGACTATACTAGAAGTGTTCAATAGGTTTTCTTAGAATTCCTTGGAAAATGTTTGTTAAAATAGAATTAAATCAGCAAAACAATAACAACAAAAACCACCCCCTTCAACTCTGAAGAAATAGAAGAATGGGATACAGGTTTACTCTTTCAGGCTTAACAAATCTGGCCCAATGTAAAATTCACTTTATTCTCACCCAACATATGTCTAACCCAACTAACCAGATTATAGGACATAAAGCTCACAGAATGTTCAAACAGCTAGAGATGCATCCCATTCACGTGCCTCACTAGTACATGGTCAGGAATCAATGCCTGCAGTAGAACCTGGGACCAGATAGTTGATCGATAGCTGGACACCCTGATTGGCCAGACCCCCAACTGGCTAAGAGACATCACCAGGCCTGCTCTTTAACCCAGCAGCCATACCAAGCCAGTGGCTATTCAATGCTTACACCCACAGCTGCAATTGCTCCTGTGTCTGCCTTGCTCTCAGCCTTATTCCAGGCTTTCTCCAGTCCTGCTTCTATGCTCAGTTTCTTACTCTTGATTCCCTCCTCTGGCTTTAACGATGAGGCGGACTGGCCATGACCCAGTCCATGACAGTTTGGGTTGATCCATGCACCATATTCTCCATTTGTCCTCAATATTCCCTGGCTCATTGACCTTGATCCACATATCCACTGGCAGGCTGGCATGGTATGCTTCAGTTCACCATATGTCTGGTAGACTTACCTCCTGAAATCCAACCACAGACCTGAAATCCTCTGTCTTTGTCTCCCAGGGCTTTCTGAGATAGAAAGGGTTAGTCTGGAGGGATTCTTGGCTACCCCCCACAGCTTCCCCAACAGCATTGCCAAGTACCAAGACTTTGCCAGCTTGTTTGATAAAAAAGAAAGATGTCATCTTGCTGCCTCACTGTAACTATGGATGCCCATCAACCTCCAGCCTGCAGCAAAAGTCCCTTCTGAGCAGTTCTATTCCCACTCAGCGCTTGAATTACAGGCTTTCCAGAGCTATGTCCAAGAAAACCTGCAAAAGGGGTTCATATGTCCCTCCACATCTCTGGACAAGGCTCAGCTTTTCTTGTTGGGTTAGAAGGATGGCTCTTGCCAGCCCCATGTGGATTACTGGGCATTACACAGGATTGCTATCTGGAATTGGTACCTCTTACACCTTATCTGTAAGCTGATTCAGAGCTTCTGCTCTATCAAGGTCTTCACTAAATTGGACGTTCGTGGAGCTTATAACCTGCTTCAGATTCCAGAAGGAGACAAATGAAAAAACATCTTCTGCACATGGTATGAACATGTTGAGTACTTGGTTATGCCATTCAGCCTGTGCAATGCCCCCAATGACTTTCCAACATTTTCCAACACTTAATGACATCTTTAGGGACACACTAGACCAATTCATGGTTATTTACCGCAATACCCTCATTTTTTCCCATGGATCTGGTTCTTCATGATCAACATGTATGTCAAGTTGCAGGGAGATTCCACCAAAACCGCCTTTACGTGAAGCTTGAGAAGTGTTAATTTGACCTGGTTTCCTTAGGTATATAGTCTCCCTGAAGGGACTAGCAATGGACCCACACAAGGTGATGACCATATACAAATGATTCTCTCCAAAACATGCAGAAGGGGTACAGTAATTTCTGGACTTTGCCAACTTCTACTGGAGGTTTATCAAGGGATTCTCTAGCTTGGTTGTCCTGATGACCATGCTCCTGCGAAAAGGAGACTGTTTCATCTGATTCTTGGATTTTTTGTCGATCAAACAAAAAGGGAGTTTACAACAGCATCCATAATTATCCACCTAGATCCCACTAAACCACTCCTGGTGAAAGCTAAGAGTAAAACTTTGTCACTAGTGCAGTGTTATCTCAAAAAGTGGGCCCCCACAGCCAACTTCAACCTGTACCATTTACTCCCAGACTAACCCCCTCAGAAAGAAATGATATCTGGGACAAAGAGCTGTTAGCCATCAAAGTGGTTTTCAAGGAATGGCCTTATCAACTTGGAAGGAGCCTGGCTTCCGGTTTATATCTTTACAGACCACAAGAACCTGGAGTATGTCCGAACAGGTAATCACCTGGCAGGTCCCCTAGTCCTTCTTCTTTGCCCGATGTGACTTTGTAGTAACCTATCACCCAGAGTCAAGAAATGGAAAGGTGTACTGTCTCAGAAGGACTAGCATCTTGAATCTGTAAAAGAACTTCCTTCCACAGTTCTTATGACATCCAGTTTTGTCAATGGATCAGTAGACAGTAGCCTGATCTTCTCTGCTGTATATCCAGTGATCCATTCACAACCCAGATCTGCCAGTCCCTGGGTGATGCAGATGTTCAGTTATACTCAGTGTTCAGACCTCAGGATGGTGTCCTCTATCACAGGGATCCCATCTATGACCTGAAGGGGCAGCCTAGACTTCAAGGCTTAAAAGTATGTCATGACATACTGCTTACTGATCACTTTGGCCAAGTCAAGACTTGGAGCCTCTTTTGGGGAAATTTTTGGTGGCTAGTTCTACATGTTTATATCAAAGAGTGTGTAAAGTCCTATGACCTCTGCACTTGTACCAAGAGTCTGTGCTTGAAGCTGCTCAGCTTCCTCCAGCCTTTGCCTGTTCCACCCCAGCCTGGGTCTACCATGTCTATAGACTTCATAGTGGAACGGCATCACTGTCATGGGCTTGCAGTGATCCTAGTCAGAGTTGATCTCCTAATAAATGTGGCACACTTTGTTCCATGTTGCACCATTCCTACTGCACTGGTAACAGTATTATCATTCTAGAGAATGTCTTCCATTACCACTGTTTACCAGCCAGCATCATGTCACACCGAGGCCCTCAGTTCACCTGTTTTTAGTGGGAGTTTATAAAACTTTTTGGCACTGAGTCCTTCACCTCATTTGCCTATCATGCACAAATCAATGGGCAAACTGAACAAGTCAACAAGATTCTGGAACAGAATCTTTTTTTTTTTTTTAAATTGCCACCAGGATGACTATTTTTACCTGCTTCATTGTGCAGAGCTTGCCTACAATAATTCGACCCACTCCTCTACTCACAAACCGATGACTTTCATACTCATTTTCATCCGCACATATCTATGAGTTCCCTGGTACCTGCTGCCGTGAACTTGGCTAGCCACCTACAAGAAGTGTATGAAGAACTCAAGGAACATTTGAGATCCACTAAAGAGCATCTCACTTACAGTCATCTCACTGACCAAGGCTGCCAGATAATCTCTAACATTCTGTAGGGACAGAGTTTGGTTAACCAACCAAAATCTTAAATCAGCCATTCAAGACTTTGGAACAGGAAACCCCGTAACATTGAAGCTGCAACTATCCAAGTCTCTAAATATCCATCCTGTGTTTTGTATCTCCCATTTAAAATGTACACTGAGAACCCATTCACAAACAGCTCCAGCCCACTGTCATTGCCCACAACTGTTCAAGGGCAGGAGGAATTCTTGGTCTGATGAATTCTCGACTCCCAGTGAGTTAGGGAGAAACTCCAGTACCTGGTGGACTGGGAGGGCTATGATCCAGATGTCCAGTAGAGAATATCCACAGCCCAGACATGCTTTGGTTGCAAAATATTTTTTCACTCTGTAAAAATAATTTGATTGTATTGCAGTGTAGGTCCACATCATCTAGTCTAGTCAGTGTTCACTTGGCATTTTCTCCCTCATACTCTTTCTCCTCTCTCAGTTAATTTTCTTTCTGTTTCACACTGACCTTTTACATTTCTCTAGATTCTTCCTCCTTTTCAATTTTAATTTCATACAGAAATTGATCAGGTATTAATTTAATATTGCTAATCTCAATCTATTAAAAGGGTACTCTCAATTTATTTAAATATTTTGTTCTTTTTATCAAATCATGAAACACTCCCGGACGCAGCTGAAACTTTAAATGTTTCCCTTTGAAATTTTCCACTCATCGTTTACTCGCAGTGAGTTGAGTTTATTTGTCTAGAATTTGTCCATGTGAATTTTGCAGTACATTTATGAAAAAAAAATAATAAAAGTAACAACCAGGAATAAAGAGAAGGAAAAGAATGTGCTCTTTGGAATGCAGTAGCCACGACATTATCACCTCCTACCACTGGAGGCATAATTGAATCTGTTAAGCATGAAATGTCAACCCTAAAATCAACTTTCCTTGCTTTTGCTGGTTTATTTATCTGCTTTAACTCAGATGATTTGTGCAATTAAACTCCCTTGTCTTTTTCACATGGTTACTTTTAAATGAAGAAATATTACCACAAGAAATATTGTGATCAGTTTGATCTGTTGCTGATGTTTCCCCGACTAAGGCTGTTTTTCAGCCCATTGGCTTATATCTACCAGTCTACTCCCTGTCACTCTAGATCCCTTCTTTTTGCCCCTGCATCCCCTCTCAACATTTTAATTATAAGTATGCACTGTGGCCAAGTGACTAATTACATGGCAGGAGCTTCCCAAATAGAATGAATCTGCAGTAGGCACTGGGTGTGCTTTAACCAGCTATACTACCTTATTCTTTGGATTCTTTATATAGAGACAAGTATGATTTTTACCTATTCAGCCATATCTTCAGTCTTCTAGCAGGAATTTTCTTGTTTCTTGCAAACTGACAATCCCTTCCTTTAGCAACATATCCATTATCCAGAAAGATATAAGGCAACTCCTGCTGGACCCTGCCAATACTGTTACTGAGAAAGGGTCATTACCAGCTTCAATCAGAAGTGATAATTACCTGGAAGTCCAAGAACAGCCTTTCAGTTGGTAGCACTGAGCACTACCCATAGCTGCTGTGCCACGTGCTCAAACTGCAAAATGTATGGCGAATAAATACTTATGAAAGTCATTTCAGTAGTTTTTCAAAAACTAAAGCATAGTGAGAGCTGAATGTCAATTAAACACCATCATTTTCAAAGTGAAGTTCTTTCAAAATGAATCGTTTGAACAATGTGCATTTAAATGGTCAAATATTCATTTTCAATTGGGTAACCTGCAAATGGCTAAACATGGAAATTTCATTTGTGGTCTTACAACTTTTGTGCCAAGTTTCAATCCTCTGTAAATTTTCAGGACCCTGAATAACAGGGCTGATAATGGAAACACTGACACCCTTGTAACTATAGATGTGCTAGCTAGTACTGCAATAATCAGCAGATAATTGCTTTTCGCTTTCCACTCAGTGAATTGGGACAGATGACATTTTTCATTAAAAGAGGAGTTTTGCTGCAAGAAAGTTCATTCCAGGACATGTTTGCAGTAATAAACTTACTGCAATCTGCACTGTGATCTGTTTTTTTCCCCCTTTCTTTTTAATCCTGAAGTATCAGTAAGAATGGGGAGACAATGGTCAGAATGCAAGAACTGGCCTTTAGGTGTGACTCGAACCCATCCATCAAGCACTCCTCATGAGTGCGGAGTGTTAATGCTACACAGGACTGTGTGATGAGCTGAAATGAACCAATGTGATGGATCAGCTATGTGGAGAAGAGCCCCGGAGACATCCTGAAGATGCTCTGAGGGAAGTTTCACATCAAGTGCCTGTCTATTGCACCTCAGTGTACGCTCCCTGCTGAAAAAATATATATTGGACAAAGTGCAAAAGATTTAAGTCAGACAGTCTGTTATGCTAGGCTGCTGATTCTAAGACACATCCCTTTAATTTTGAAAAAAAATGCAAAATATAATAATTACCAGGGCTACAATACATTATAATCTCCAAAATGGTTAAGTAAATGCTAAATATTCACTGTTGTGGGACACATTTTACATTTTGAGCTTCAGTATGTTCAGAATGTGGCTAAACCATTCCTTTCCTAATTTTACTTTTTAAAATGTGAACTGTTTTAGCTCTAAATATTATTTGAGATTTCTGCTTTTGCTTTCAGAATATGGTAAAAAATAATCAGTACATAATTGTACTGATTGGGGAAAAAACTGATACCAATTCATGTAAATTAATAGGTGTTAACTTCACACATGACAGCTCTTGTAGTGTGCCCTGTATGCAACAGAAACATATTAATGGTAACTAAGAAATTATAATTAAAAAAATACAAATTGCAGGTCAGATCTTCAGTTGCTGTGTTTTAGTGAGGCTCCATTGAAATCAATGGAGCTATGCTAATTTACAAAGGGCTAGAGCAGGGATCAGCAACCTTTGGCATGCGGCTCATCAGGGCAATCCATTGGCGGGCCGGGATGCATACAGTGGCGGGCTGGGATGGTTTGTTTAGCTGCAGCATCCATGGGTTCGGCCCATTGCAGCTCCCACTGGCCATGGTTCACCGTTTCAGGCCAATAGGGGCTGTGGGAAGCAGCATGGGCTGAGGGATGTGCTGGCCACCGCTTCCCACCTGGAACGACGAACTGTGGTCAGTGGGAGTTGTGATCGGCTGAACCTGTGGACACTGCAGGTAAACAAACTGTCCCAGCCCGCCAGTGTATTTCCCTGATGGCCCTCATGCCAAAGGTTGCCGATCCCTGCTCTAGCCCTTTGTAAATTAGCATAGCTCCATTGATTTCAATGGAACCTCACTAAAACTCAGCAACTGAAGATCTGATCTGCAATTTGTATTTTTATACATACACACACACACGTACATATGCACATTAGTAACTTTATTCATGTGAGTAGTCTCACTGAGATCAGGGTCAAAATGTATAACCTAGTACATATCAAACTGTAAGCAATTTTCTTGAAAATTTAACTTAATCTCTTCTTTTATTTCCTGTTTTGCTTTTGCATGGAGGGGTGTGTGTGTGTGTGTGTGTGTGTGTGTGTGTGTGTGTGTGTGAATCAGAGGGAAAAATAGACCTTTCAATCTGTATGAAAACAAGAGGAAAACATATTTCTGGATCTCGCTCATTTATGATCACTTAGAGTAATATAGGATTGCAATCAGTCTGGAATTTTGGGCCTAAAAAAGTAACTTGCAGCCATCAAGGTTTATCATCATCCAAGGGTCAACAATTTTTTAGATGAGACAGTTCTTACACTCTGGCTAACCAATATAAAGGTAATAAACAGGAAGTTTTTCTGTGCCACAGAAGGAATCATCAAGTTGAACTGGTTTACTAAAACACTAACTTTGATTTAGTTGGAATATTTTTTTACTCTGAAGCAACATATGTACATTGTATCTGTGGTGTGTGTGTTTCACTGTATTAAGACATTTTACTTTTTTCCTGAAGTCCAATTTGGATGGAAAGGATAAAAAAAGCATCCAGTGGAGATATGTTGAACTGTCAGTCAATCAACATGCAATTCATTAAAAGATAAGTCCTGTTTACGTACTATTATGTGGAACTGGAATTAAGTCAACAAAATAAAAGTGAAGTGGCAGATTATTGATTCCTTGACATATATTCATAGGTTCTGAGGCCAGAAGACCATTGTGATGATTCTAGTCTGACCACAAGTATAACACAGACTATAAATTTCCTCAAAATAATTCCTAGTGCATCTCTTTAGAGAAACATCCAATTCTGATTTAAAAATAGACAGTGATGAAGAATCTATCATGACACTGGGTAATTTGTTCCAATGGTTTGTTACCCTCACTGTCAAAAATTTACTACTTATTAGAGGCACATTAATAGGTAACTCCCATGATTATAATAGGATTACACAAGCCACCTGTCAAACATTCCGTCTCTGAGTTCAGGTTTCAAAACCACGTTAGGTATTTTTAGAATTATGTATAATGTGTTAAAGGCTATTTATTTTTTTAAAACAGCAGGTTTTTAAAACAAGTTTCTTTGGCTATTGATGAAGGGAAAAGTGAAATGGTCATTTATAAGCCACAGAAGATGAATAAAATGTAGTTAATTGGAATGTGGACAGAAGTCATGTTATCTGACAGAAACTGGAATAAGAACAATAAATAAATAAATAAAATCAATTTTTGTTTCATTTAGCTTATTAACACTAGATGTGCAGTACAGCATTTGCATGTTGGGCCCAAGAATTTCAGTCCACTTGCTATTAATACAGTTTGGGAAGAAAGTCAGAGCCAGTTAATGAGGTATACTATGACCTTGAATCAGTTCCTATTAACAGTTGTGAGAAAGATTAAAAAAAAGATTAACATCTATAACACTTCATAGCTTTTGGTTTGGTATTGTTCTATTCAGGCAGTCCAAGAACTGTGATAATGACAACAGAATGGAGAACTCTGACTAATTTGTCATTATACAACTTGGAGCTAGCATGCCAGTTAGCCACCTAATTAATCATATCTCAATTTACACAGCACTCAGTCTTGCTTCTCATTTTTGTTCTAGACTGGTGTGTACAATGTGCTTTACTGCGTGGTGTCAAACAGTTTTCTAAAAAGACTGTAATTCCATCATTAACTTTTAAGTTATACTGTTCCTTACTATTCATTCTTTTTTTTTTTCCCATTTGCTCTGCTTTATGGAACTCAACCTATAAAGCTGTACTTACGGGGAGAAAAGTCCTTTTATCCAAACACTAAAATTGGAGTAGAAAGGTTTTTGGAATTCATCAAATCACAATTTTTTATTAAAAAGAGAATAAAAGTCTAACTATTAAAATAAGAATGAAAACCTTCATCCCACCATCTTCTTTCCTTCAGTACTAAAACATTAGAAATACAATCAATTTATTTTTGTTCTTTTATTTTTTAATCCACTAGAGGATCTGAATTTTTTATGTGTATCACCAATAGCGTAAAACGGCCCAGATAAAATCAGCTCCTTTCGCTATTACACTGATATTTAATGTAAGGTAAATAATTTCAATTAGTTGACAAAACCAGGGACTAAGTTATATTGAAAAAATTGTCCCTTTTTTCAACCAGTTCTATTTATATTACCCTGATGTAGCATAAGAAACCTCTCAAAGGTAACAAAGGAGTGGGATAACTGTGTGATTGGGTTTTGTGTCAGCTGAGTTTGATTGAGTGGCAAATTTCAGCATATTTCACCTAGTTTAAGACTAGTCTGTGACCTAGCTACATGTGCCAAGAGAAGAAGAGGGTATGAGAAACCATCTCTCTTCCTGAATTCCTGTGGCAGAGACTACCTTGACCATGATGAGAAGTCACTTTATTCTTGGAGCTGCTGAGCACCCTCAAATCAGAGGCTGTTTTCACAGAATCAAGTTAGTAGCTTTGCAAGGCTATTGCCGATAGCAATGCTAGCTGCCCTGTATGTGGTAAGAAGGGGATAAGCAAAGGCTCTAGTGTCACTCCTACTGGAACTGTACAGCACAGTGGGCTTGGTACAGCGTGACACACATGCTGTGATGTTTCAAACGGCATAGCAGGATCAACTCAGAACCATGCTCCCCTAGTCTGAGCACTGCCTACTTCGTAGGGGTGTGGCTTAAAACCACAATTTAACCCTGTATTTTAGTAGAGTAAAATTGTACAGACCAAAGGATTAACAAACAACATTTGACATAGATAACAGGACCTAATTTTCATAACATTATTAAGCAGATGAGAATGAACAAGAGAAATGGCAAACACTTGAAATTATAAGTCACAGAATAGGGATCATGCTACCTATCTTCTATTGAAACAATTAAATATGTGAGAGCGATGTGCAACATCTGTCAGTATCAGGATGTACCACATCCCCTATAATCCATACTTTTTGTTCACCCTGAAGTAACACAAAAAGCACATCCCTGTATCAGTGATGAGAGAGAGAGAGAGAGAAAGAGAGAGAGAGAGAGAAATGCACCAGGTTTGTCAGGAGAAATGCTAACTATGTTGAAAGATCAGATTTGGTCACATCATGATCTGGGGCCATTATCACCACCTCCACAGAGTGAATCTATGTTACTTTGTACTATCGTTAGCACCATGCCTACATTGCACAATGCCTTTTGATTTATGAAGAGTAATACCAAACAAAAGATTGATTTACTTGGATGCTGAACAAACAATCAAGGAAAGGGGATCACCCTGAGTCTAGAATTAGAATTAGAAGCAGCAACAGCAACATCACTACTAGAACTTTGATAGATTTTGATTCAAGACAATAAGTATAGGAATGCTACTCCAATACTGAAATCAAAATTGTAATGGAAGTTGATTTTTAGCAGGCTTCCTTTCAGCAATACTAAATATTTCAAGCTGCTTAGTCTGGCAGAATAAAATGGGGTAATATTTCTTTCCATTCATGCTGAAGTTTCCCTCTGATTGAGAATTTAAAGGATGTCACAACAAGCAATGCAATAGGACTGAGATTTTCAAAAGAGCCTAAGGGAGTTGGGTGCATAACTCTCACTGAGTTTCACAGGGGCCATCTGATTTATAAACAGTGGTACCAAGCAAAGGTGAATGGATTGCTGAACAAGCAGTCCAGGAAAGGGGATATGCTACGTTCCAGGACTGAATTTCAAAGGGAGTTGAACACCTACCTCTCGATGCTCCTTAATCCCAGCCTAGAACCTTAGCCAGAGAAGGCAACATGGCTAATCAATTCAACACAAAGCAGATGGGATCACTATTTCACATTGCTCTTCTATTCTAACTCTTACTGAATGCTCTCAGCAGAGCTCTGTCTGTACTCTAGTTTTTCATAAGCATGGCCGGCTCTAGGTTTTTTGCCGCCCCAAGCAAAAATTTTTTTGGCTGCCCCCCCCTCCGCCCCCAGACATGAGCCCCCCCCGCCCACCAGTACCCTCCACTCACACCCCCTGTTGCCCCAGCACTGGCCTCCCCCCCAAATGTGGGATCCGCTACCAGCACACTGCAGCCGAGCCCTGGCCCAGCTGCGACTCCGTCCCCATGCGGGTGGAGCTGCTGGGCAGCACGGAGCGGGAGTACTTCCAGGTGGCGGCACGGCTACGGGGTGGCGCAAAGAACACGGCCCCCTCCCTGGGCTTCGCAGCACTGCTGGTGGTCAAGGTGGATCAGTTCGTGCTCACCGCCCTCACCCTCGACATGCTGGCGGCCAAAGACCTGGAGAGCCCCCCGGACCTGCTGCTCTTCAGCCTCACGTGCCCTGGCCCAGCCCTGGCAGGAGGGAAGGCGAGGATCTCCGGCTGCGGGGCTACCTGCTCAGCACCGACGAACCCAGTCGGCCGCTCACCTCCTCACACACTCCAGGAGCCCCTCGCCGCCATCGCAGCCCGGGCTCGGCTCCAGGAGACCCCGTTTCCCTCCCTCCCCGGCTCCTCACACACACTGGGTAGGGCCGCCCAGAGGATTCAGGGCAAAGCAATTTTGGGGGCCCCTTCCATAAAAAAAAGTTGCAATACTATAGTAACATGTATTTGGAAATGTAAAAAATAACTAGTGAAAATTAATTTGTAATAATTTGAAAATACACCAAATACATTATTTAAAAACATTAAATGCTTTTACTGGTCTGTATACATTTGCAATTACAAAATGGGCTGTTGGCTGGGTGATGGTGATGGTTGGTGCCAATGGGCTGTCACTGCCTGGAGGTGGTGCTTTGCTGTTGCCCAGGGTGGGTGGGGAGCTGGGCTCTGGGGAGTGCCCGGCTCACAGGGGCTGGGGCTCAGGACTGTGAGGAGATGGGGTCGGAGGTTGTCTGGGCTCAGAGGGGCTCGCCTCAGAGCTGGGGTCTGGGGTGTGGGGGATGGGGTCGGAGGGTGCCCACCTCAGAGCAGCTGGGCTCAGAGCTAGGGGTCAAGGCAGTGGGGGATGGGGTCGGGGATGTCCGGATCAGAGGGGCTGGGCTCAGAGCTCGGGTAAAGCGCTGTGGGGGGGATGGGGTGAGGGGGGTGTCCGGATCAGAGGGGCTGGGCTCGGAGCTGGGGGTCAGGGCTTGTGGGGGGAATGGGGTCAGTGGGGTGCCCTGCTCAGAGGGGCTGGGCTCAGAGCTGGGGGTCAGGGCAGTGGGGGATGGGGTCGGGGGTGCCCAGCTCAGAGGGGCTGGGCTCAGAGCTGGGGGTCAGGGCTGTGGGGGGAATGGGGTGGGGGGGTGTCTGGATCAGAAGGGCTGGGCTCGGAGCTGGGGGTCAGGGCTGCAGGGGGAATGGGGTCAGGGAGGAGTCTGGATCAGAAGGGCTGGGCTCGGAGCTGGGGGTCAGGGCTGTGAGGGGGATGGGGCCGGGGGGAGGCCCAGGTCCGAGGGGCTGGGCTTGGAGCTGGGGGTCAGGGCTGTGGGGGGAATGGGGTGAGGGGGTGCCCACCTCAGAGGGGCTGGGCTTGGAACTGGGGGTCAGGGCTGGGCCTGGGGGGTAATGGGGTCAGGGGGTGCCTGACAAACACCTCCCTGAGACCCCCCCAATCCAACCCCCCTTCCCTGGCCCCTGACTGCCCCCCCCCACAGAACGTGTGCCCCCTCCCTGCCCCCCTGAGTGTCCCCGGAACTCCCTGCCCCTTAGCCACCCCCCCCGCCCCGGCTGCTTACCCCCGGCTCAACGCGAGGCAGCCGCATGGCTCCGGAGGGGGCTGAGCTCTTCCTGGCTCAGAGCGGCGTGGGGAGGGGGAGGGGGCGGGGCCGCAAGCTCCAGGCTCAGCTCAGCTGCCTCCGCTTGGCCCGGAGCTTGTAGTCCCGCCCCCTAACCACGCGGCTCTGAGCGGGGCGGGGCTCAGCCCCGCCCCCCCAGCCAAGCTGCTGCTGGGCTGTTTAGGACCCGGGGAAGGAGCGGAGGAGGCGCGGCCCGTCTTCTGCAGCCAGGCGGGGCCGCGCTACCGGTAAGGGGCCCCCCCTCTCCCCCAAGCGGAGCCGGTAGCGCGGCCCTGCCCGGCTGCAGGGGACGGGCCGCTCCTCGGCTCGCAGCGGCAGGATGAGCTGGGGCCCCAGCCCCAGCCTTTTGCCGCCCCCTATATTTTGCTGCCCTAGGGAGCAGCTTGTTTTGCTGGTGCCTAGAGCCGCCCTTGTTCATAAGTAGAACATTTTGAGACCGTATATGCAACACTACTCATACATTATGTGTCTGACACTATCAATACACCCTATAATAGTCAAAATAAATCAATCAGATGCTGGCTTTCATGAGCTCTCATTTCCTTCTTTTAATCAACCTGCTGTGCCAGTTCCTGAACATTTGCCACTAGTTACCCCTTGAGAGTAAATTTGCAACCTACATGGGGATTTACAATGGCTATATGTTTCCCATTCACATTAATAGAGCACCATATTGAAGTTCCACTCAATTGCAGGAATTATTCAACTCTCTTTAAATTTGGTGTTAGTGTTAAAGAAGGTGGTGTCGCAATCCGATTCATAGTTATGGCTATGTATGGCCACTTGTCGGTCCATGGCCATCTTGTCCTGTTAAAAGGACAAGGCAGCCTCCATTTTGGACCAGGTTCCTGTTGTATAAGAGAGGGCAGAGACTCAATCCTGCCCAGCAACACTAGCTGTGTATGCTCTCCTGTGTTTTTGTTTTTTTTCTCTCCTGCTGGGCCATCTAAAGGTCAGGCTAGTTCTGTGTGTGGAGGCCTGATTCTGCCCAGCAACCTGTTTTTTTTGGGTCGGTCGTCTGGAGGTCAGGTTAATTCTGCCCAGAGACTCATTTTCCTGCTCTTTTTTGGACCCAGTCATCTAAGGGTCAGGTTTGTTTACTCGTCAACTCCAGTGTGCCGTGTGCAAAGCCTTCCGACGTGGGGTGGCAACAGCTCGAAACCTGAAGGGAGGAGGGACCAGGGAGCCAAATCAGATGCTGACACAGGGGAGTGAGACCCTTCTATAAAACTAGGTTTTCCCCCCAAAATTTGTGTGGGAGCATCCGCGTGTTAGCTGAAGGACCTGATCACTCGTTCGGCCAGGGTCTCCTCCCGGTAAAAGTGCACTCGTGTCGTATCGTTGGATTCGTTGTCGTTTGGACCCGATCCCTGTCTGCTCGTCATGCTTCTGGTGTCTGTTCTGCTGGTCAGCTGCGCTCTGGAGTGCGGTATTTGCTTTTTGATATCTGACAGTTAGCTTATCTAGCCTTTTATTTGTTCCCCTCCCTAACTTGGTACCAAAATATCTACTCAGGATATCAGGATTGTATTAGTGAGCTCAGAATTGCACAATTGCTTAGCTAGCTTGTATAAATAGTTCTAGCTGTTATTAAATTGTTAATTGCCAACTGCTTTATGTGTTTGAATCACTGCTCTGTCTGTGTCCAGTGTGTGTGTGTGTTTAACTTGGGAGCTGCCTCTACTTAGAGGGTAGCTGACCAAGGGGTCCAGTCCCCGCGGTCTGAGTGAGTGGAATCTGCCCAGCTGCAGCCGCACCACACTCTGGGTTTACCCTCTGTGTGAAAGCAAGGGTGGCCGAGGCAGTGGCCCGTGGGTCTCTTTTCTGTGTTTGCACCGGGCATCGCCCTGACGAACCCGATTCCTATCTGTGTGATTGGTTGTGTCTGCCTATTTGGTGTGGTGTGGTGAGCAGTATAAAGTGTATTATTACTGTGTTTTGGGGTGTGGTTTGTACTTTTGATACCATCCCAGCCAAAGTTGCCTACTCCCCCAGCCCAAGTTGTAATTATCCCCTAAATAAACGCAGCCACTTGGCTTTTTAGTGTTACCCTGGTCCTGCCTGTCTTTTCCTCACTCAATACCAAGCTTGACGAACCCCCAGCTAATTCAGACATGGCGTCACGAACAGGATTGAGTGAGGAAAATCCTTCCCGGTTTGTCTGTACAGTTTGCTTGTCCGTGGCGAACCAGGGTCACCGACAAAACCCCAGAGGACGAACTTAATCATTTTCAAACACCATGTTTTACTTGATCGGGGGGAGGCAGAGGCCATTGGCTGGAATTGTATTATTGGGGAGGGCCACCTGAGCCGAACCTATGCTGCTAGCTTGACTGTTGGTGCTGCAGGCTGTCTCCTGACATGCCACATGGGTCTGCGGTTTAACCCCCACGGAGGCCAGTGACCGGCCAACGTGCATTAAGGCAGGGGAAGCCGGCGCTGGGACTGATCCAGTCCAGCTGTGGAAAGGTGCCCGAAGGATTTTTAAAAGCAGCCGGGGGCACTTGTCCATCAACTGTTACTCCCCCGAGACTCCCAAGTGGGGGCCCTGCACATGAATTGGTAGTCCAGCTAGTGCAGGAGTTAGAGGAAGGGAAAAAAGTCCAGAAAGCTCCTCCCTGACCAGTACAAATCTAAGATCGTTGCCAGTAACCTATCACAAGATTTTAGGTCTGGCTCTGGACAAATTGACCGTTGTTATGGGGGCTCTGGCGTCCACTGCTCGGGAGATGGCTGATACCCCTGAGGATCCGGTACAACCCAATCCCTACCTGCAACCCCATCTCCTCCCTCTCTGCCAACTCCTAAAACCCCCGAACCCTTCCCTCCACCATATCCAACAGCGCCTAGTTTGTACCCGACCCTGCCATCATTGACCCCCCCCGAAAAAAGGTAGCTCTTAATCCTGCCGAAGCTATGCAGTACAAATCACATCGGACTAAGGTGGACCCCACAGGGGCACAGAATGTCGTTTTTGAGTGGCGTACACGCAGCAAAGGCTGAGATGAAGGAGTTTATCAAGGACACAGGGGGCGGGGACCAAACGAACCTGTATTCACCTGGTTAGGACGGCTTATTTTAGAATATAGTCAGGAACTTATTGATCAGGAAGGAGGCAACCCTTATTTCCCGTAGTGCTGCCTGGTCAAGGGGAACGGGCCGAGGGGTACTGTTAGCTGCTCCTGTCTGGCCAATCTCCGTGCCAGCAGCTGCTTTCCTTCAGATTCAAAATAGTGCTGTAGCTTTTCCAGCTACCTCCCAGCGGGATCACTACCCCACGCGATCTCATTTTTACCATCGCAGGGGCATCTCTTATTTGGTGGGAGCCTGCACAAAACCCCCTAGGCTTAACACTGGCACAGCAACAGCTTCGGTCATTTGAAGCTTATTGCTATGTTACTGATCCAGCTGCTATTCCCATCCAAGAGCAGGGGATAGACGTGGCCCTTGATAGCAGCCCACTGGGGACACTAGCACGCTGCTGTGGATGCGGGGGTTCCAGGGGCGGCCGGTAACCGCGTTGTTTCAGGCTATGGATCGCCTGATGTGGCCTGGGCCCCAACCGCCTGCGGTGGGCTGCGGGCACTGCACCCCACGGGGGCAAGCCCCGGGATCTCTAAGACCAATAGCGGGGAGCCTAGCAAAAACACTGTTTGCAGGGTAAGCTCTATATCGCAAAAGCTTCTGGCTGTAGCGTTGGGGTGGCATAAATATATTGCTCCAGAGCCGCCTCCACTTTGAGAGCCAGTTGTTCCTTTTCCCCCTTTTTGTTTTTCCAGGATGCGGGTATGGGTATCTGCCCTAATAACATCTAGGCCAGGCGACCTGTCTTGCGTCCCAACCCCTTGTATGCCACGAAGCCCCACGACCCTGACTCTTCAAACCTGGGCATCGCTGGCCAGTCAGAAAGTCGGCCGGCCCACATCATAACAGGACCTGCCCTAGGGCTTGTCCTATTCTCCCCCTTTTTCATTCCAGGTTGACAATTCCCTCACTATCCTAGCTGAGTATGCTGAGCAGAACCGCCTGATGATACAGACTCTGCTGCATCAGGACTTTTGCGAGGCCCTGGAGAACCTTGATTCTCGTTTTGAGGGACAATGTTGCCTTCGCCTGCGTCCTGGCTGGAACAATGTTTCTGCCATCACCCAGCAGCTGTCGTCCCTGGCGGTCCGCATCCGTGAGGAGCGTCAATCCTGGGACTGGTGGCAAACAACCTTGTCAGGCTGGGGACTTGGACAATGGGCACAATCCTTAAAATATTGGTTAATTGCAGCAGCAGTAATTATTGTTATTTTTCTGCTTAAGCCTTGCATGTACCAAAGCTCTAATTAACAGGGCTGTGTCAGCACTTCCTATTCAGACTGTGCCACCTACACTGCCTTCACGTCAGCTGACGACCAGTCGGGCTCTGAGCTTTCCGCTTGAATTCGGTTTTTCCCTTATGTTCCCTAGGTTCGTTCCCTCCTAGGTGTAAGCTGACCCTCCCGTGATGGACCGCCAATCGGCCACGGGGGCATGTCGCAATCCGATTCATAGTTATGGCTATGTATGGCCACTTGTCGGTCCATGGCCATCTTGTCCTGTTAAAAGGACAAGGCAGCCTCCATTTTGGACCAGGTTCCTGTTGTATAAGAGAGGGCAGAGACTCAATCCTGCCCAGCAACACTAGCTGTGTATGCTCTCCTGTGTTTTTGTTTTTTTTTCTCTCCTGCTGGGCCATCTAAAGGTCAGGCTAGTTCTGTGTGTGGAGGCCTGATTCTGCCCAGCAACCTGTTTTTTTTGGGTCGGTCGTCTGGAGGTCAGGTTAATTCTGCCCAGAGACTCATTTTCCTGCTCTTTTTTGGACCAGTCATCCTAAGGGTCAGGTTTGTTTACTCGTCAACTCCAGTGTGCCGTGTGCAAAGCCTTCCGACGTGGGGTGGCAAACAGCTCGAAACCTGAAGGGAGGAGGGACCAGGGAGCCAATCAGTATGCTGACACGAGGGAGTGAGACCCCTTCTATAAAAACTAGGTTTCCCCCCAAAATTTGTGTGGAAGCATCCGCGTGTTAGCTGAAGGACCTGATCACTCGTTCGGCCAGGGTCTCCTCCCGGTAAAGTGCACTCGTGTCGTATCGTTTGGATTCGTTGTCGTTTGGACCCGATTCCCTGTCTTCTCGTCATGCTTCTGGTGTCTGTTCTGCTGGTCAGCTGCGCCTGGAGTGCGGTATTTGCTTTTTGATATCTGACAGTTAGCTTATCTAGCCTTTTATTTGTTCCCCTCCCTAACTTGGTACCAAATATCTACTCAGGATATCAGGATTGTATTAGTGAGCTCAGAATTGCACAATTGCTTAGCTAGCTTGTATAATAGTTCTAGCTGTTATTAAATTGTTAATTGCCAACTGCTTTATGTGTTTGAATCACTGCTCTGTCTGTGTCCAGTGTGTGTGTGTGTTTAACTTGGGAGCTGCTCTACTTAGAGGGTAGCTGACCAAGGGGGTCCAGTCCCCGCGGTCTGAGTGAGTGGAATCTGCCCAGCTGCAGCCGCACCACACTCTGGGTTTACCCTCTGTGTGAAAGCAAGGGTGGCCGAGGCAGTGGCCCGTGGGTCTCTTTTCTGTGTTTGCACCGGGCATCGCCCTGACGAACCCGATTCCTATCTGTGTGATTGGTGTGTCTGCCTATTTGGTGTGGTGTGGTGAGCAGTATAAAGTGTATTATTACTGTGTTTTGGGGTGTGTTTGTACTTTTGATACCATCCCAGCCAAAGTTGCCTACTCCCCCAGCCCAAGTTGTAATTATCCCCTAAATAAACGCAGCCACTTGGCTTTTTAGTGTTACCCTGGTCCTGCCTGTCTTTTCCTCACTCAATACCAAGCTTGACGAACCCCCAGCTAATTCAGACAGGTGGCAAGTCAGTTTTAAAGTGGCCAAATTATTTAGCCAGCTAAGCTAAAAATAAAATAATAGATAAATGTCCCAGTGTACTAATTCCACCAAGTATAGACAATATACATCATAATAATCAAGAAAGACTGACACAACACTGCAGTGCTATTACTACAGTAATAATCTAGATAAGGATTTCACATTATGAATTACATTTGATCGTTAATATTTTCATATAGTATACAGCAAGGTTTCAACAAAAAAGCCTATTTGCAGACTGTCATTCATTCACTTGTACCAAGTTCATCCACTTGCATGGAATAAAGAACAAGTCTTTTGTTATATATATATATATATATATAAAAATAAAGGGAGACTGTCTGTCTGTACTATTTTATATCTTGAGGATCTTTGACCTTGGTTTGGAAATACATTTGTTCAATTAAGGTTGCAATAACTGCTAATGGAAGTGAGAGTAGTAACTAGGGAAAGATTTTAGTAATATCACAAGTGAACACACACAATAATTATTTTACTAAACTAGACTGAGTTTACATGATGTATATGGGTTACATGCCCACCGGCAAGACAGGCCCACATTTAGTCATGTACATGCACAGTTGGGGATTTGTGTGTACATGCATTTATGTATGATCACATAAGGCTGAAACATATTTGCACACATGCAAGTACATGCAACCTAAGGGTTGAAAATAGCTTAGCTGTAACCCAGCTGATTTCCTACTTCCTTCTTGCACTTGACTGACTCTGGCCCATGTGTCACTTCCAAGCCCCCTCTCTCTCCACCAGTTCCTCTACATAATCAAATCTCTTTTTTATGTTTGGTTAAGAATCTGGGCCCTGATCTTCAAAGGTATTTTGAAATCAATGGGAATTAGGTGTCTAAATACTTAGGAAGAGCTGGGCCTTGGTGCCATAGTGTAGTCTATGACCTAGATCTCTTTCCCACTGAAGGTAATGACAAAATTTCCACTGATGTCACCCAGAAAGGAATAAGGAACCTAATAAAAGCTAGAGCATCAGACACATTTTCCCTGTGATACATGATCATATTAAAGCTGGAAGTAACGGTCCTGGAAGTTATGAAGAAAATGAATCTAAGTTTATTATATTTGATTGTTGTTGCTAACTCAGCTATTCTTACAGAAAAAATGGTGGGCATGTTTCAGAATCTGAATTAATAAGGATATATCTCAAAGGTTAATAATGACTGCTTGTAATGGACAGTGCTACTGTGCAATTGTTATTCAGTGTTCGCTAAAAATAAAATAGAAAAGAACCAGTAACATACAGGGTACTTTAGTGCATTTTCATAATGCAGTTTAATTTTGCAATCCTTCAACAATAAAAGTGATTCAAGTTTAATAGAAAAACTAGAATCAAAGCGAATGAAATATCTTACTTTTACAGCCATGGGAAAAATTCATAATGCACAGAATGCAAGTGCAGCAATAAGGTAGGAGAGAAAAACTGACAGGAATGAAATTATTTTATAGTGTTAGATAGTGCTAAAAATAGAACTGAATTACACTTATTAGTGGAACAGCATCAAGTTATACTTGAAATCATATTACCCAAATGATTTATATGCTGAATTAACAAACTATGATGTGTGTGGTTTGTTTCTTTTGCTTTGCTTTCCTCTCTTCCCATGTGTGTGTATTTGTTGTATTGTTCTCTATACACAGATGTTTTGTGTGGTCAAGAAGAAAAGTGGGCACAATTCAATGCCCATTGAAGACAATGGAATGGTATTGGAACAGGCCATTTATTAATTTATTGGAAAGGAATGAACAACCGAAATAGATTATTCTGTTTGGAGAGCCTATGAGAGTTCAATTTTGGATGTTGGGGAATAAAAGAGAGACCAGGACCTGAGATTCCCAGGTACTAAGTATCTCTGGGGAGATGCACATTACCTTTCAACATCCATTGAGTTCATTGTGTCAACTGCATTTTGCAGGATCAGTAGTTCAAGACTCTGAGTGATTTCAGCAGGACTTTTAGGGGGAAGGGATAGCTCAGTGGTTTGAGCATTAACCTCGTAAACCCAGGGTTGGGAGTTCAGTCCTTGAGGGGGTCACTTAGGGATCTGGAGCAAAATCAGTATTTGGTCCTACTAGTGAATGCAGGGGGCTGGACTCAATGACCATTCAGGGTCCCTTCCAGCTCTATGTAATAGGTATATCTCCATATATTTTTCCTTTTTTTTGGCTTAGGCCCCAAGTTAGGCTCAATAAGCTTTTGTTTAAATTGACTTTGTAACCAAAAATAAATAAAAACTGCAAAAATGCCTGTCACTTAGCAAGCTAAGTCCCAATTTCAAAAGAAACAAACTCCTATAGGCCAGATTTTCAAGAGTAGTTAGGTGCCTAAAAATACAGCTAGATGCCCAGTGGGAGTTTCAAAAGTGCCTAATTTTGAAAATCCTATTAGGCCCCTACCTGCGTCTTTAGACAGCAAAATGTGAAAATCTAGCCCTTGGGTACCTAAGTCCCTTTTAAAATCCAGTAGAACCTAGACACAGGTTTTTAAAGGTATTTAGGCACTGCTCAGCTCAATACAGCAAGGCCTAAGGTCAGAATTTTAAAGAGATTTAGGAGTCTAAGCAAGCAGATAGGTGCCTAAGTCCACCATGTAGGCACCACTGACATTTTCAAAGTTGCAGCTCAAGCACCATCCAATCCCCTCACACCCCAATCGGTGCTTAAGTCCCTATTTCTGCCAGTTGCCATTTTCAAAGCAGCCTAACTGCGGCTGACACCCCATAGCTAGTGAGATGTTGTAGGGATAGTAAAGAAGGTTTATATTAAACATGGTTTATATGAGAAATGATTTATTGATTTATTGTTAATTAATACTTTATAACTTAAGGTTTATGTTAGAAGTAAATTTGTGATTCCCAACATTTAGCTTCTAACCTGCAAGCCACCAGCTGTGTCTGTGTAAAGCCTGCTCAAAGAAATACTTGGTATAAAACTTGTTAAACATTAATTATCTCTAAGTAAGCCAAAACAGTAGCTGTTATAGTGTATAGAGACCCCCACCCTTTGTAAGTTTTTATCTCACTTTATCTTTGCTTGTTAAAAGACAGGGAGTCTCACATAAATTGGTAACACCCCAAAAGGTAAAGAGACAGTGAAATAGATGTGATTAAGATAGAGAATGTATGTGAATGCAGGCCTAGTTTAAACAATAAATGAATGGTTAGGGAGTCACCAGCCTGAAGAATTCAGTGTCGGCTGAAGAAGGTGTCAAGTGGGATCAACCAGATAACCCCCGGAGGGCAAACTGAAATCCACCCACCACACCTCAAAGGAAGAAAAAACAAAACATCTAATAACATGGAGCCAGCCACCTGCTGATTGATTTAGCAACAGCAAAATGAAGCAACTCTCATGAACTGACATAGGAATAAATTTCTATAAAACTGGACTCTAAAGACTGAGGACTTTGAGTCTATGGTTCTGCTGCCAGCCTCCAAGAGCATCAGATGCATCTGACACAGACTCGGCTCCATCCTCATGACCAAGATACCTGGCCAGTAACTTGGCATGAGCAACATCTAGGCTGGTAACTATAACATCTATACAGAACCTGAATGAATGAGAGAGAGAGAGAGAGAGAGAGAGAGAGAGAGTGTGTGTGTGTGCGCGCATAAGGAATAAGTAGTGATAGAAATAAGTAGTAAAACAACGTTGTTTGCTTTTGTCTTTTGCTATCTTTTGTTTTATTATGGTATTTACAATAAATGTGGCATCTTTGCCTTATCCCTCTTAATAAGATCCTGCTGGTTTTTATTATATTGGTATAACAATGTTTGGCACCCTAGTTCTAGCCAAAGCCAAGGAGGCCCTTTAAACTAGACAGGGGAATGCCTAGTTCGTCAGCGTGGCCCGATACTGTAGGCATTCTCTGAACATGCCTAAGACCTGATACCTGTCAGCAGGCAGGCCTGATGCAGGTCTCTCTGGCAACACAGAAGTCACTTGTGGGAACAGGCACAGGGAAAACATGAAAAGTATTGAATGTAAGCAGGAGGCAACAAGAGAGACTGTTTCAGGTGTGATGATATGGCATACATAAGCAGCTGACCTGACTTAGATGCTTAACTCCAGGGAAGTATTCTCAAATGAGGATCCCATCTGTAGGGTGACATCTATCTCTCAGCCAGGAGAACCAGCTCAACCACACAGACACCTACACTCCACACCGCACCTTGACATTTCACTGCTGGCCCGTTAGGTGACTTTCCACTCAGCTGACCAGTTTCTGAAAATTCCTTTTGCAGGTGCTTAACTATCCCCATGCACTCCATAGGAAGCATAGAGCTGCTCACCTAACTCAGGTTTCAAAATTCCACTAGGTGTCAGGCCAAGTTCTTAAAAAATCTGGACCTAAGTAACTTGGGCACCATTGGCTTTGAATGAGACATAGGCATCCAAATGCCTAAGTCACTTTTGAAAATGAAATTTAGGCTTCTAAGTCATGTAGGCCTTGGAATGCTGAGTGAAGTAATGTGTAATTACTAGGGCTGTCAAGTGATTAAAAAATTGTGATTAATCGCACGATTAAAAAAATCACGTTTAATTATGCAATTAATTGTGCTGTTAAAATAATAGAATACCATTTATTTAAATATTTTTGGATGTTTTCTACATTTTCAATTACAACTCAGAATACAAAGTGTACAGTGTTCACTTTATATTTATTACAAATATTTGCACTGTAAAAAAAAAGAAATAGTATTTTAAGTTCACCTAATACAAGTACTGTAGTGCAATCTCTTTATCATGAAAGTTTAAGATACAAATGTAGAATTATGTAAAAAAAACCTGCATTCAAAAATAAAATCATGTAAAACTTTAGCACCTACAAGTCCACCCAGTTCTACTTCTTCTTCAGCCAATCCCTCAGACAAACAAACTTTGTTTGCATTTTCAGGAGATAATGCTGCCTGCTTCTTCTTTACAATGTCACCTGAAAGTGAGAACAGGTGTTCACATGGTGCTGTTGTAGCCGGTGTCACAAGGTATTTATGTGTTAGATGAGCTAAAGATTCATATGTCCCTTCATGTTTCAACCACCATTCCGGAGGACATGCGTCCATGCTGATGACGGGTTCTGCTTGATAATGATCCAAAACAGTGTGGACTGACACATGTTCATTTTCATCATCTGAGTCAGATGCTACCAGCAGAAAGTTGATTTTCTCTTTTGGTGGTTCAGGTTCTGTCGTTTCCACATCGGAGTGTTGCTCTTTTAAGACTTCAGAAAGCATGCTCCACATTTCATCCATCTCAGATTTTGGAAGGCATTTTAGATTCTTAAACCTTGGGTCAAGTTCCGAAGCTATCTTCAGAAGTCTCATGTTGGTACCTTCTTTGTGTTTTGTCAAATCTGCAGTGAAAGTGTTCTTAAAACAAATAACGTGCTGGGTCATCATCCAAGACTACTATAACATGAGATATATGGCAGAATGCGGGTAAAACACAGAGCAGGAGATATACAATTCTCCCCCGAAAGAGTTCAGTCACAAATTTAATTAACACATTTTTTAATGAGTGTCATCAACATGGAAGTATGTCCTCTGGAATGGTGGCCAAAGCATGATGTTTAGCACATCTGGCATGTAAATACCTTGCAATGCCTGCTAAAAGAGCAAAAATGCCCGTTCTCACTTTCAGGTGGCATTGTAAATAATAAGCAGGCAGCATTATTTTCCATAAATGTAAACAAACTTGTCTGTCTTCGCGATTAGCTGAACAAGAAATAGGACTGAGTGTACTTATAGGCTCTAAAGTTTTACATTGTTTTGTTTTAGAGTGCAGTTACAAAACAAAAAAAACAACTTACTACATTTGTAAGTTGCACTTTCACAATAAAGATATTGCATTATAGTACTTGTATGAGGTGAATTGAAAAATACTATGTCTTTTATGATTTTTAGAGTGCAAATATTAATAAAAAATAATATAAAGTGGGCACTGTACACTTTGTATTCTGTGTTGTAACTGAAATAAATATATTTGAAAATGTAGAAAAACATCCAAAAATATTTAATAAATTTCACTTAACAGTGCAATTAAAACTGTGATTAATTGCAATTAATTGTGTTAATTGTGATTAATTTTTTGTTAATTGCATGAGTTAACTGTGATTAATCGACAGCCCTAGTAAATACCTATAAAATTGTGGCCCATGTTTATATATACATGTTCTTTATATAACTGATCCAACTTTGAATTAAGTGAAAGATTTTGGATCAGCTACATATTACGGAAGAGAAAACAATTCCATGGAAATTACAGACATCTGAAAGATATTATGAGTAATAGATAATACATATCCCTGGTTTGTTTAACAACTATCTTATGTAACGTTTGGCACCGTTAGGTTTCTTCACAGTAGAGTAATCTATCTTGCATGATGAAAAGATGAACACCTTATAAAGGCTAAGAAGAGTGATTTCAGAGAAACATTGTGTGTGTTGACATTACTATGTGTCAATCTGTAGGGTGTCTAAAGCTCTAAAACAAGATGACCATTAAATAATCTCATTTAGCGCTGAAAAAAAAATGAAAAAAAAAATTATTTTAAATGCTTCTTACTCAATTTGGATTTCAATTTGGAGTCCAGTGGCACCTTAAAGACTAACATTTATTTGGGCATAAGCTTTTGTGGGTAAAAAACGCACTTCTTCGATTCAACACGGCTACCCCCTGATACTTGTCTTTTTATAGGATGTTATAAATCTCAATATGTAAATACATAGGTAATATAATAAATTAATTATATTACCTGCACTGAAGTGACTGAATTACTGAATAGTATTCCTTGGATATGACACCTTTTTAACTCAAATGCATATGTTAGATCTAAGGATTCTATGTTATACTCATCTGGCTGAACTCTTTTTTTTTTTTTCAATGGCATATCCATGGTATGTTACCATTCATGCAAAAGACAGACTATCTTGTATAAACATACAACTCTTTGGCGAAACACAGGGTATGGGTGACAAATATTTAATAAAAGTTCTCATAATCTTAGATCAGCTAAGTCAGTATTTTTAACATGAGAAACAGAGGTTCCTTCTCATCAGTTCTCCCTCAATAAAATGAGGATCTCCATCTTATTATTGTTAATTCTTTAAACTAATGCAATCCTAGTGAATGGAACCAGATTGATTACACTCAAACCTGAAGTTCTTTATGTTTCAATAGACTGCAGTGGTACTACTCCCAGCATTGTGCATCAGCTACGTTCTGCAGGCTCTCTACCTCTAAGTGTGGAAGGCAAGTTCAGTTTTTTTGCTAAGTTTGCCCTATGTGAATCGACCTAAGTTACACTATTCACATAGCTGTAGTCAACGTAGTTTAGGTCAACTTACTGCGGTGTCTACACTGCACTGGGTCGATGGAAGACACTCTCCTGTTGACTTACCTTACTCCTCTTGTTCCTGGTGGAGTACTGGAGTTGACCAGAGAATGCTCTGCTGTTGATTTTGAGGGTCTTCACTAGACCCACTAAGACCCCTGGTGCATTGATCACAGCAGCATCGATCCCACAGTAGTGTACACATAGCCTGAGATCCTTTCTGCTCATATATGCTGCCAAGTGAGAATTAAAAAGCCGAAGGCCCTTATTTAAAAGATAAGGGTGAGTGTGGGATTCTGGCCAACCCTTGCTCTCAGTAATAAAGGTTTTTATATTCATGCACTACTGTTGATTACACAGAGGGGAATTTTCAAAAGGGATAATTTAAGCATGCAAAAGGGAATTTGAGAGCTCAGTTTTGGACACTGGAAATCGCAGAAATTTTGAAAGCTGAAGTTTTGAAAAATCTGCTTCCTGTGTGCTGTTTAAGTTGTCTGGGTGCTCTGGTTCTAGCTGTGCTCTCAGAAACCAGGATTTTCAGAAGGCAGCTGTCACATGAAGTTATAGTACAAAGCCCAAATGCCACATAAGTCCTTTTCTATTCATTATGGATCCTTTTTGGTCTATATGGTGATATTCCCAGAATGGATACCAGCCCCACATCTCAGCCAGCCACTAGGAAATTCTACATGGACATATAGTCTCCTCTAAATATGAGGCCAGTCATGACAAACCAACTCTTTGGGCACTGCAGGCAGAACCATGCAGAATTCTTTCAGCTTAATTGACTCTAACATCTTCACAATGGAGTTTGAATCTTGGGACAATCACCAGTCCCAGAGATCCCTGAATCACTGTGTGTCACTCCTTGAGGCCAATAGCCAGGGACAAAAACTCAGAATCACTGGTGATATTCTCTTTCTGAGAGTCGTATTCAATGCAAAATGTCTGCTTTGAATGACTCAGCTACCCACAGAGATGTGGCCATGTAGAGGTCAGATAAGGTCACCCGTTAGTCATGTGGACAGCCTAAATGCCCACTAGTGATAAGGTCACCGATATGCTATCACCAGTTATTCAAATATTCAATGAATTACTTTATGATCGAGTTTTAGTTAGGACTCTTTCCTACAGGGATATTGGAGGACCATGGCAGTGCAAGCAATCTCTAAAGCAGTTCATGCTACCTGTTCCATTACCTGCAGCATAAAGGAAACAGGTTGGTGCTGTAGATGGAGCACTAGCTTGAATTGAAGACCTAGGTTCTATTCTAAATGTGAAATAGGAAATGCTACTGAAGACTCTTGAATACCATGGTGTGAGAACATAGAAAGAAGTCTGTTGGGATTGTTGGTGTAATTGCTGCTATTTCTCCATCAACTACTTTAGGATTGGATTCCATGTGATAAGTTGCTATTTAAAAGATATCTGTTTGTGCCTTAAATTCCACAACCTCTGACTGGTATTGCCTAGTACATCAACTCGGCACAACCTTTTCCTCCCCCACACACCCCAATTTAGTCAGTCATGTCCCTTTTTCTCAGGGAGAATTTTCTATCTCAGTCACGAAACAAAAATTAAACCACCAGAATGTAACAAATAGTTTTCCCCAATTGGGGTTGCTAATGCCCAACTTTGTGGGTTCAGAGACCAGCTTTCTTCCAATCAACCTCTGTCCTTCTTGTCCTGTAGTAGCAGCTTTTTTAACCCTCCTGTGCAGCACCTGTATGAGCCTGAGTTGGCATTAACTCTGTTTGCCGGTGACAGGAATAGCGACTGCACTCTGCGACACTGTTATATCACTATGCTGGTATTTCTGTACTTGAACAGAGATATAGATTTACATTCCATGTTTCTTTTGGATAAGGCTTTTATTTTCTATGAAGTACCATATATCAATTTCCCCCACTATAAACAAGATAACCTCTAACATTTTACTGAAGTGCACTTATAGAAGTTATATTTAAATAACTGTATAAAATGTGACATAGGAGATTTAATATTCTGCATCAGATTTTCTCAATACCTTTCAATACTTTAACATACCAGAGTAAAACACTTTGATTAGAAAGTGAATTCATTACATTATTCCCTCCTCATTATTCTAAAGAGCCCATATTATTGCTTCTCTGTTGCCTCCCAATTTAAATATTTCTGTATTGTGCAAGCTCAGCAGCCATGTTGTATGTAATTTGCTTGCTAGTTTACCTATACTCAAATGAATACACTGTGTATATAGACTATGGAATTAGAAGCAAGCTCTATAAAATCAGACATGATTCTATTCTGCAAATTAGGGAAAGGGGAATAGGTTCTGCACTATGGGATCATTACTTACTAATGCTTTGAATGTATACAACTGGATCAAGAGATTATTAAGTACAGAACTGATGGCTGGTAATGATGCTTCAAACAGATTTACAAATTTCTAGAACCTCTGCTTGGAGAGTTGTCAGAGAACTGTGGCTAAGCTGTAATGTACCTACCCATATTTCACAGATCCCTTAAATAGTTCAAGCTACTTAATAAAACTAATAGCCCCATCAAATGTCTTCAAAATAAATGAGGAGAAGCAGGCTTTTTGACATTCCCTATCATTTCAGCACACCTCATTCCCTTAAGACCCTGCTGCATGTGTTTGCCACCTCTTCTCCTTATAAACTTTGTCTTTTAAGGACAAAACCCTGGTTTCACTGAATCAATGGGGTTTTTGTATTATTAATTCAACATTTTTTTGTAGTTACACAAACTAACTCCCTTATCCTGCAAGCCCCACTGAAGTTAAGTGTCTTAATTCTCTCAACAGATTGATAAAATGAGATGTTATACACAGCTTTTATTTTACCTCTCAGCCACAATGAGACTGTGTGGTATGTCATTATAATAATATCACACTTAAATACCTCATTCTTCAAAAATATCTTTTCCAACCTGTACTACAGGAAAGCTAAATAGCCACTTGATCACCTGCATTTGCAGCCTGTTCTACAACCTAAGCATGCCAGATTTCTACTATTTCAAAATCTACTGACTGATGGCAGCCTGGTTTTGCCACACATTCTTTTTGTGCTTACTATATGGAATAAGCCAATTTTTGTGTTTAACATTGGCATACTACTAATCTTTTTTACAAATGCTTGTGGCACAAAGTAAGTTAGGCAATCCCAAGGCTGTAACCATTCTGTGCTTTATTTCCCAGAAAAGAGTCACAAGTCACAAAGGTAGAATACATGTCTGAGTCAGCAGCAGTGTTATAACACAAATAAGTGTACCTATGAGGGAAAAGTCTCTGGAAAATACCTCTTGAAACTAAGCTCTTGAAAAGTAAAATATCCATCCATGAAGACATTTCTGGGGAACACCACTCTAGACAAAACACCCACTAAAGATTCTGAGTTACAAGCCACACCTGAATCCCATTTGATTAAAACCTCCTAGCCCCTCACTTTGCAACCCAGCTCCTAAAGTGAGGCTTTTATAAATGCAGGAAGAGCCCAAATAGCCCACAGGTGAATCAAGCCCTTCTATTACACTATCCCCATTAGTCCCCAACAGGGTCCTTTAGAAAAGTGGATCCAGCTACTTTTTTTTAGCTCCTTTGGCTTATAAATGACTATATTACTACTATAGTTCACTTAATGTCAGCATATATTTAGAAATACACTTTGTTCTTTCATTGTAATGTAACAAACTAATTTATTTATAGGCTCTTGCTTTGTACATTTTATAAGAGACCTGATAGAGGAATTCATTTCTCTATCAGTATTAGGGTGTTATTCTCCAACCATATGTTCATGGATGTACTTGGGCTTTGCATTTCTTTGCCACTTGTGCTGAGAATGCTACATTTTTGCAAAATGGTTGCTTATACTGAATCCATAACATCTCTTGTAGTGACCCTTTACTTCATACCGTGACAGACTACATACTTATTGCAAGCAAATTGGTCTCTGCCATCCGTTTATCATTGTAGTCCATGTACTTCAGCACTCTCACTGCCGGCTAGCACTGTGATTGGTGAAGCACAGTCACCACTAGCCCTGCAAATGTCTCCTGCTTTTTGCAAGGTCAAGTCCATTTCTCACAATAACCTTACTTTGGCCTGGTTGTCAGTCATACCACAATGAATTTTATTTCTAATCAGTCTTGATTACCAATACTGATTCAAGTTCACCTGACACAGATTTATTATTCAGATCAACAGTCTCCCCAGTCACTAGTGTCTTCTTAAAATAAGACAGGGCAGGCTAGCTCAGTGGTTTGAGCATTGGCCTGCTAAACCCAGGGTTGTGAGTTCAATCCATGAGGAGGCCACTTCAGGAATCTGAGGCAAAAATTGGTCCTGCTAGTGAAGACAGGGGGCTGGACACAATGACCTTTCAAGGTCCCTTCCAGTTCTAGGAGATTGGTATACCTCCAGTTATTACCTTTAATATGACTTTTCCAAGTGACATTCTTATGGGATGCAAAATATTGAAGTTGGAATGGAATTTTTTCTACCACTTTGTAGTACATTTCATGGTCCCTCTGGAATGTATTCTAGAGCTCCAGTGCCCCTGGCTCTTACATAGGTAATACTTCGGAAGATTTTACCCCATTCTATTCTTTACATTACCACTTGCTTCCAGAGAAATTTCGAAATTACCTTCTAGACAGGTTCCAATGCCTTAATTTATTCTATTTTTGCTTTAGTTTACATCTGACACCATGTGATAAAGGTGTGGTAAACAGGAGTGTTGGTAGGGGCAGCTCCAGGCCCCAGCACGCCAAGCGCGTGCTTGGGGTGGCAAGCCGCGGGGGGCGCTCTGCCGGTCGCCGGGAAGGCGGCAGGCGGCGCCGGTGGACAAGCCGCGGGACCAGCGGACCCTCCGTAGGCACGCCTGCGGGAGGTCCACCGGCACTGCCTGCCACCCTCCCGGCGACCGGCAGAGCGCCCCCCGCGGCATGCTGCCCTGCTTGGGGTGGCGAAATATCTAGAGCCGCCCCTGAGTGTTGGTATAAGATTAGTTTGTATTTCCTGAACCTGGTGACATGACATGGGTCAGTGTCTCCAGAGGGACAGTGGTATGTCCCTGTCTCATCAGAGGGATCAGTATTCACTGACTTCAAGGGTATAGTGTGCCAGCCAGGTAAGGCATCCACGCTATTCTCATGTATGCATTGTGCAGCACATGCTAGCCGGACTGCATGCTGTTTTTTCATACTAGAGAACAAAAGTGTGAATTTGCATACAATTCACCTATCCCATCCTTCCCTGCACCATCAGGATGGCTCTTGTTATGCTCTCATGATTTTCTGTGCATCACAGTCCAGTCCTCATTTCCCTGCTATGCTCCCAATAGTAAAGGCAAGCTTAAATAATGAATTCCAAGCCAGTTTCATACAGTCACATTATTCTCACCTACTAATATTTGTGCGGTGTGGACCTGGTACTGCATTTGGTTTACATGTGGGAAAGCCCCATATCAAAGTCAATAATGTATATATTATTCTCCCTCTTGTCAGCTTCTATGAGTTTTCTTCTAAACTTTATATAGTTCTATGTCCTTGTCTAGCTATACTATCAGTAAGTTAAAGAACTACTATGCCTCTTTGGGCTACTGTAAAATATAAATATAGAAAAAAGAAAAACACAGCCACATTCATTTTACAAATAGAGTAGAAAAAAAGGTTCTTTAAAATTCTTTGTTCTAAAATTCAACAAACAACTACTAGATCACTTACCCAAGGCTAATATGAGAATATTTGTATGCTGTTAAACCATTTCATAATGGAGCAACAACGTAAGTTAGCAGAGATTTTTTTTTCTGTAATTGTGATACAGGTGGAAAAATGTAATGTGGTTCAAGGATTCAAAATCCTCATATGTCTACCTGCAGGGCATAATAGCATTAATACATTAAATTGTGATCTACAATACACTGAAATATCGACTCATTCATGTGGCAATACTGGCTACTCTGATATACCAGCTCACCCACTTCAGTTTGTTTTGGTTGCACCCATTGTGCAAATTTTTGTTCATTTTGGTATATTCATTGCTTTGGTATTTATGAAGAATAATACATTTTAAATGACAGTGTGGTTGTTACCATGATACAATTGTATTTTACATGTTGACTAGTAATCTTATTTGTGAAATGCTGACAATAAGACAGACATGAACTGGATAGGGTCCTTGCTAAGTGGCATTGACTTCAATGGGGTTCCATCCGCTAACATGAGATGTAAATTTATGCTGAAGTTTTTTAACTTAGGCCATTCCCTATCTCCCTGGTACCTCACATAAATAGGTTTGAAAAGGAGGTGATTCTGAGGGATGTGCTAACAAATCTGAAGCTAAGTGAATTTTGCCTAAATGGCAAGTCCCTTTGAATGTCAATAGACTATGTGCCCTTAAGTTTGGAATTCTGGCTAAACAGCAGAGTAAAAGAGGTGATTAGAGACAAAAAGGCATCCCTTAAAAACTGGAAGTCAAATCCTAGTGAGGGAAATAGAAAGGAGGATCAACTCTGGCAACTCAAGTGTAAAAGTATAAGGCTGGCCAAGAAAGAATTTGAAGAGCAACTAGCTAAAAACACGAAACCGAACAGATCCTGCTGTAGTGAAATCAATGGGAGCAGGATCATACCCTAGATATTTGAGCTGCCCAGTCCCATGAAGAATGCAAGCTTAAAGCCTTAGGGCTGCTGTTGCTATTGCAAATAAAAAGAGGGATGTGACCCAGGAGAGCAGCAAACAGCTTAGTTTGAGAATAGGAAGAGCAGTGAGAGAACTGAGTGAGGAAGACGAGGGCAGCCGTGAAAGGTTATAGAGGGAAAGTGAGGACCCAGGGGCTGCAGTAGGGCACCAGGGCGAGAGGGACAGAGAATGGGAGCAGTAAAGCAACACATGAGAGGTAGGTAGCTGAGACAACAGTGAGAGTCCTAATTTATGGGGCACATAGCATCAAGAGACCTACATTTTTTGTTTGTTTTCTATGAAAAGTAGTCTGGGATATGATGTCTCAGGAGGGAAAAAGTGGATTGTTGAAGTTCATGAATGGAAAAAGTATGAGAACCTCATTGTAAGGAAGGCTGAGCTGAGGTGAAATTCCTTTGGGCTCAGTTTCAAAGCATTCTCCAGGTTTGCTAGGCTCATAAACAGACATGTTTACTGAAATTCAGTGGAGCATGCTAAAAAGTCAGACCAAAAAAGTAGACTGATTCAGCACAGGGGAGACCAAAGTGGCTGGATGTCAGTCATCACTGCTTCTCAAGGTTATCAGGAATGCCATGAGAAAAGTGAACAGGGAATTCCTATAAGGCACAACGCAATCAGGGAGAGGAGCCATCCACCCACTTTCTTACAGCAAAGTTGCTAGCTCTCCAACTGCCTCTACCTGGTGGCTTTGTTCTGTCAATGGCAGAATTATCAAAAAGTTGCCCCCTGAGTATTTTTCATGATATAAGCCACTGCATTTCTTATTAAACCTACTCTATCCAGCTCTTAATTTGATGGGGAAGACTCAAGTTTTAATACATTCAACCTCAGATGCTCATGTGAGTCAAAAGAGTCAAAATCAGCCATAGATACTCACACTGGGAAATGAAATCACGCTGATTTATATCAGCTGAAACTCTAGCCCACTGAATAGTACCTTATTCTGAAGAGAGTGCTGGTGATTTCAGGCCCCTTGCATTTTGCTTTATAACTCCTTTATATTATTAGAACTTCTGTTCTTTATTCCCAATGGATTTAAAAAAGCATTAAAAATAAACACCATAACAGAACCAAAAAACCACTCAATATATTTTATTCTGTAGCTGTTCTTGAGTGTATCATGGTTAAGCATTGTAGGATGTGTGCACACAGGCAGATTTTAGCAAACACAAGTGATCATTAAGAATTCAGTTTATCAGGAAAATAGGCCCAGAATATGAAGGCTGTTCAGAGAGTGATGGGGAGGGGTAGAGATGAAAAGAAAGAAATCCCTCAACCCACAAAGCTACAGACAAGACTCAAAACAAACTACAATTTGATCTAAAACAAACTTCTTTTCTAACAAGACTGGAAAGAGAATATACAGTAACACAGAAGAGACCTTCTCTTCTAACCAAAATCCCAGGTAAACATCCATATTACTGAATACTTTTCTGAGCTCATCCTGAAAAGAAAACGTCTTGAGATTAGGCCAGACACTCTTGCAAAAACTAAAATCATATTAGACAACACATTATGCTAAATTTTCCTACATATACTTGATATTTTAAAGTGTTTATGTTTTCTGGGAAAACAGATGGTGGGAGCTCATAACCAATGAGTCAAACCCTGTAGTCCTTGCTGACAAAAACTTCCACAGCGTTCAAGAGGCGTTCTGCCAGCATTTGGGACTGTGCAAAAACTAAATAACAACATCAGGATTTTGGTCCAATGCATTGCTACAATGTTGTTGGCTTCCTCACATAGAGAGAGGAATTATAAAGTTGCTGGCTAATTCTTTTTTTGTTTGATTAGTTGGTTGGGCTTCCTAGATTTTGTCAGGCATATGGGGCTGATCAAGCCCACTGAACTCAGTAGGAGATTGTCAGTGACTTCAATGGGCTTTGCATCAGTCCCCCATAAACATAAGTACTGAAATCATGTGGTAAACAGTGTTCTCACACAACATTTGACTGAGCCTGAACTATAAAATAGCAGTAGTCTAATGAGAAAACTTACTCCTGTGAAAATTTCCAGCCCAATTTCTAGACCAAGGATTTTGGATACATTCAAGTAAACATACACACTTTTGTGCATTTAGCCAAACCAGACCTCAAATATTTTGACGTTTGCCCATCATTAGAACATGAATAGACAATTAAACAAAATACAACCAGATCCTCATCCAGCATAATCCGGTGTAGCTCCATTGATATCTGTGGATCAATGGCTCTTTACACCATCTGAGTATCTGGCCATATATGGTGGTCAATGAACATCCACTTAAAAGCTATGAGTTATTCAAATTATTTGAAACACAGTGTGACACAGCTGCAGTATAAATCATACTGTAAAGGAGTGGGACACACCCCTGCAGCACCTCCTGCTGTTCATCCATGGGAATTAGCTCTTACAGCATCCTGGAGCACCCCCTGCAGGCTGGTGATCCACCTTACCACTGGCCTCACATCCCTCCCAGACCCAGTGCCCTGTTAGCTGGGGTGCTGCCCCCTGGCAGTAACCTCTCAGTCTTAGGGTCTCCTCTCCCCAGGGAACACCCACCCACTATCCCCACCTCACTTCAGTATACAGCTACTGCCAGTCATTGTCTCACCCCCATATCCTGGGGCAGACTGCAGTATCAGCCTACTCATCACTGGCAAAGTTGGGTTTGGACCTGCTGCCTTTGCCTACCCCTGAGCAGGGCCAGTGCAAGAATGTTTCACACCCTAGGCGAAACTTCCACCTTGTGCCCTCCCCAAGCCCCTGCCCTGAGGCACCCCCCCCACGCCAGCTCCCCCCCTCCGCCAGCTCCATCGCTGCTTCACTTCTCCCGCCTCCCAGGCTTGCGGTGCCCATCAGTTTAGGAGGCAGGGGTGAGCTGGGGTGGGGAGTTCCCCTGCGTGCCACCCCCCTCCCTTACTTGCTGCAGGAGGCCCTCCCCACGCTCCCCTGCCCCAGCTCCTTCTGCCAGCAGCAACCGGGGTGGCCGAAGATCCGGCTGCCACGGTCACTGCCAAAGAAAATGACGCCCCCCCAAATCCTAGCACCCTAGGCAACCACCTAGGTCACCTAAATGGTTGCACCAGCCCTGCCCCTGAGCTGCCTTCTGCAACCCTCAGTACCTATTAGCCCAATGCTAGGCCACAGCCTGGGGCTTTCTAGGCTGGAGCTCCCCAGCTCCTCTGCCTTTCCCCAGCCCTGCTCCCCTCAGGTACACTCTACAAACAGAGAGAGGGACTGCCTGGCCTCTGGCTCACAGCCTCTTATAGGGGCCAGCTGGGCCTGATTGGGGCATGGCCACAGCTTAGCCTACTTTCCCCAATCAGCCCAGGCTTCTTGTCCCAGCCACAGCCCTCTCCTGGACTGTTTTAAGCCCTTCAGGGCAGGAGTGGGGGACCACCCCGCTACACATACATTGAAAAAAACCACCCTTCACAATATTCAATAAAAGGCAATGTAAAGAGCAAAATCAAGGGCATTTTTTTGTAGCTCAGTGCCATGTAAGGGCACTAGAAAAAGAAATAAGAACATAAGAACGGCTATACCGGGTCAGACCAAAAGTCCATCTAGCCCAGTATCTGTCTACCGACAGTGGTCAATGCCAGGTGCCCCAGAGGGAGTGAACCTAACAGGCAATGATCAAGTGATCTCTCTCCTGCCATCCATCTCCATCCTCTGACAAACAGAGGGTAGGGACACCATTCCTTACCCATCCTGGCTAATAGCCATTTATGGACTTAACCACCATGAATTTATCCAGTTCCCTTTTAAATGCTGTTATAGTCCTAGCCTTCACAACCTCCTCAGGCAAGGAGTTCCACAAGTTGACTGTGTGCTGCGTGAAGAAGAACTTCCTTTTATTTGTTTTAAACCTGCTGCCTATTAAAAAAGCCTTCCAGAGTATGCAGGCATCGATCCCACTACCTCTCACAGACTAAGCAAGTGCTCTACCATTTGAGCTAATTTCCTTTACTGTTTATGAGAGTTCTTAGAAGTGGTTCCTTTAACTCCAGTTCAGTAGCTGGTCTCTCGCCTCTAAAAAATAATTCTTTCACATCTTGATTGAAAATTTTATGTGTGTGTGTATGTGTGTATTTATTGATGGGGTGACACTTGACTCATGATGTCAGAGGACATCTGGCTCCAAGCATAGTTGAAAAGCTGTTTAGCAGTAGCCCTAATGACCTTAGCCCTTGACAACAGCCTTATCTGCAGGCTGCACTTCAGTGAATCATTTTGTCCCTTAAAACAAGCTTCACATTGCTTCCTTCCTGCGTGCCTCTTCTCATTTTTTTGTCTTTATCTCATCATATAGAGGGTTCAGACAGAAAAATGAAATGTTATAAGGCAACGTCCTGATATTGTCAGAATATTTTATAAGGGGATCACTAACTATATGTGGTTAGTCACTGTGCACTATATGCCCCACAACTGAATAAATTCTAATTCTTTAAAAGTTGTATGTAAAGTATAATCTTTAGAAAAAGCACTTCATTTAGTCACATTTCTACCATATTTCTCTGTGGTGAAAAGGGGAAAAAAAGGCTTCCAAAGTTTTCTGCTGCAAATGTGCACAGAATTTGAATAAGTTGAAGATGAAACACAACAGGTATCCTGTGTTACCATTGTCCCTGATAATCCTTAACAGGACTATCAGTGGCCTGGTCTTAGACTGGTTCATTTTATTAAGCCATTTGTGTCACTGTAGGTGATTTGAGGTCAGGTTTGTTGATTTATTTCCCACTCCCCATACCTGGAGTGTTTTTTGCTATGGGACTGATCCTGTTCCAATTACAGCTAATGTGTGTTATTCTATTGACTGCAATGGGAAAAGAACAGGGCTCTACACATCCACTGTAATTCAGTGGTTGTGTTGAAGAGTACACAGTATGTCATTCCCATCAGAGAACACTAACAGGAAAATGGTTTCTTGGTGCCAGCTGCAAACCTCATGGTGCCCTGCTACTGTATTGAAAATGACATATAAATTCCACTGATCAGAACATATTATGGCAACATGCAGAAAGGAACAAGTTCTGTTTTGCACAAGACAAAGGAAGGTATTATATATAAAGGGTAAGTGTTTCAAAAGACAGGTATCCTGGGCATTTTATGGGTAAAAGACAAATGTCCTGGGGCCACTTTTTATTAAAGGGACTTGAATGTCTGACAGCAATGCAGACACATCACACAGCATAAGCTGATTGAAACATTAAAGGGGGAAAAAAAGCTAATTACATGTTTTACTAAATCCATGATAAAAATAAGAGATTTTTTTTTTACTGATTGATAGGTGGAAACTGGGTCCTGAAAGGACATCCTTATTATCCATCTCAATCAACACCTTTCAAACAAGCTGAAATCTCAGAGGCAAGCATAGCTTTAAGCACTTTTTTCAGTGCCTCTGTAGACTGTCTTTTGAAGGTTAGGTGAGCACCAAAATGTTACCTTTTGTTTCTCTTTTGATTTCTATCTGTACTGCGAGATTCCATGTCTTCTTCTTTGAAGCTTAAGCTGTCGGCTGTTTTTGTGTTGCTTGTATCCCCTTCTAGTCCCTCTTGCCTTTTCTAACTCTCTTTTAGCTTTCCTCTTCTCTTAGAGCTTTATGTGCGTAATTCCTTGGAGCTTCATGCTGAAGAGGCATGACTTGACTGCAAGCTTTCAAGAGTCACAAATGAAATGAGCTCAGGAACTCTGTGTCTCTTGATGCCAAGTGTGAAAAGCTTTCCTAAATGCTGCAGTTTTGGTGGTCAATTATTGAAGCCAGTGAGAAAGGAATGGAGTAATAAAATGATGGGTAATATTGACACCAATACCAGACAGCAAAAACTGTTTTGATTTAATGGACAGTAGTGTTATTGATTCCTGTCCTGCACAACACAATTTAAAAGCAAATAAAATCCATTACTTTCAATGGCAGACATTTTAAGAGACACTGACTGTGTAACATTTACAATATTTCATTGGATTTGTGTTGTCTCTTTAATTCTGTAGATTTTGGTCACCACAGGCTCAAAGATTTTGAGGTCACATCATTCCTAGAACTATTTCATTAATAGTTACATTTCATTAGAAATACATAAATCCATAGAATCCATCTAGACCTTGATTATCATCTTGACTAATCTTCTCAGCCAAGCAGGGCCTACCACTTTGAAATGAAATCTCCAAGAAAATCCTAGAACCTTCAGAAAGTGGTATTGGACTGCCACAATGCCTCAACAAATGAGGTATGTCCAGCTCCCCTGTGCCAGAGCAGGTGCTCCATTTGGTCAATGAAGAGGGTCTGGAAGCACCTGGGGGCTATAAAGGCTCAGTGAAGGAAACACCCAGGGAAGGGAGATTTGATGAAAGAGATACTTGCTGGAGAGAAATCCTAGGGAGTCAGAGCAGACTGGTTCAGTCAGGAAGCATAAGTGAGAGCTGCCAGAGATCAGAGGACTGGAGGAGTCCTAGAAAGAAGTAGAAGGTTGAAAGCAGGAGCACAGCAAGAGGTGTTTTCTGGCTGGTGTCCCCAAGCCAGAGAGCCAGAGCTATGGGTTAGAGAGGGCTGCAGCAAGGGGAGCAGCAGAGGAACTTACTTGCTGACATCTCCAGGGGTGGAGGGTTGAACCCAGAGGAATGGTGAGAAAGCCGGGGGAGTGAGGCATGCGCTCAACAGAGAGGCTGAGGGGGTTACTGCTAGGAAAAGCTGGTTTTGAGTGACTTTACAGGTACATAAGAGAACTAACAGAGCCCAGGTATGGCTAAAGGCACTGGTGTGTGGTAAGTGGGGCATCAAGGGAGGAGATATCTTGAGTTTTAATGATTGCTTGCACTGGGGTGAGAAATGGACTATATGTGTGGGACTTTTGTTATGGACTACTTTGCATGAGGCTCTATATTAAACCAGCTACCAAGGAGGGTAACATTGAGTCAGGAGAGCCTGAAGTGAAGATATTCAGGACTCTGAAGGAGGAAAACTGAGGAAGGCATACCTGTTGTGCCATAATCCACCAAAGGCACACTCCAGGTGGGGCAGCCCTATGACATGGACATTCAATAGAACTCAGTGGTCCTTCTCTTTGATTCAGTAACAACTCAATTCCTAACACACTGCTAAGGGCACTGTGATGTTGGAACCACCTTCTTTTTGAATGAGACATATAACTGCGACTATGGCATTATTTTTGCAGTATTAGAAGTGTTTACTCCAGTACCCTGGCTAAGTTAAATATTAGGAAATTATATTATGCCTCCCTACATTCTTCCTGACCCTTCAGTTGTGCAAGTTATTCTTTCATATCCTGACGTGTGTGTGTATGGGCAGGAGGAGTAGAACAGCTGCCAACTTTCACCCCAGAAGTAGATGCATTTACTTTGTGGATGAAAGGACTCCCTTGGGAAAGTACCGTCCAATTCTCTTGGATGGAAAGTGTTACACAGTTTCTCCCCAACTTGCAGTATTATATATAATATAGCACATGCTTATTTTTACACACACACACACACACCTGTAGCATTTGGGTTTTCTGAAAATTGGCTATACCTTTGAGCTATTGAAGCAACATATCACCAGCAGGAAGCATGATATTATTCCATTAATCTGAATAGAGCATTAAAAGTAAAGGCCTAGTTTTGACTATTTAAATGATTAGTTTTAGCCCATATGTTTACACTTTTTGGCTAATTTGTCCAAATCAAGAAACATTAGCTCTTGTCAATGAAACTCAAATTGTGTATCTTTTAATATTATTAATTTAAAATACATATTTGGGGCGAGATTTTGAGCTGTTGTAAATTGGAGTAGGTCTATTGACACCAATGGAGCTACATTGGTTTACAGCAGCTGAGAATCTGATCTGAAATTTTAATGTTAAAAATAATTGGAATACACTGAACTGTGGCTTGTAACATGTAATTTGCTATATATCCATATACAGAAATTTGTAATGTAGCATTTCTGGGTGGAGGGGAGAGGCATATCAAATAGGGTCCCACAGGTGTCTGTTTTGGATCTGATACTAGCCAATATTTTAATTAATAAGTTGGCTTGGATAATGGAATGAAGAGTATGCTTATTAAATCTAAAGATGACTCGAGGCTGGAAGGAGTTGCTGGCAGTTTAAAAGACATAATTAGAAATCAAAAAGACTGATTCTCCAGTTTGTCAATGTCAGAAATCAACAAGATGAAATTCACCAGAGATAAGTGCAAAGTACTACACTTAGGAAGACAAAATCCCAAATGCACAACTACAAAATGGGGAATAATTGGCTAGGCAGTAGTACTATGTAAAAGGATTTGGGGTTATAGTGGATCACAAATAGATTATGAATGTGTCAATAATGTGAGACAGTTGCAAAAAAAGGCTAATATCATTCTGGGGTTTATTAATAGATTGTTGTATGTTAGATAGGGGAGGTGATTGTCCCATTCTACTCAGCATTGGTGAGGCCTCAGCTGGAGTATTGTCCAATTCTGGGTGCCACACTTTCAGAAAGATGTCGACAAACTGGAGAGAGTCCAGAGGAGAGCAACAAACATGATAAAAGGTTTAGATAAACGGTTAGAAATACTACACATGTTTAGTCTTGAGAAAAGAAGATTGAGGGGGGACCTGATAAGTCTTCAAACATATTAAGGGCTGTTATAAAGAGGATGATGATCAATTGTTCTCTATGTCCACTGAAGGTAGGACATGAAGTAATGGGCTTACTTACTTACTGCAGCAAGGGAGATTTAGTTTGGATATTAGGAAATCTTCCTAACTATAAGGATAGTTAAGCACTGCCATGGGCTTCCTAGGAGGTTGTGGCATCCTTGTCACTGGAGATTTTAAAGAAGAGGTCAAACACCTGTCAGGGATGGTCTAGATTTACAGCCTCAGTGCAGAAGGCTGGACTAGATGACCTCTTGAAATCCCTTTGAGCTCTGCATTTCTATGATTGTACACAGTTCCATTGTTCTCATGTATATTAGAGATTTCCTGATTTACATAGTTCATATGCGTGTACACAGGGAGGGTAGTATACATCCCAGGGAAGAGTAGGGAGCAGTATCATAGCTTCAACATCACAGGAATTCTAACAGGTGAGGGCAGCTTTACAACCTTGCTGAAGCTCCACAGAGCAAGATCACCACAGGCTGCCAAGGAGAGCAACTGAATCAGTCTATTTCTTGGCTGATCTAGCCCTGCCAACTTTTGGGGCAGCGCCACGTGGTTCAAGGCCCTCCAACAGATTGGGGTCTTGTGAACACTTTGCACAGCAGTGCTCTGCTCCTGCCAGACTTTTTGCACAGCCAAAATTCCATTTGCTTGGTGGAATTCATGGAGTAAATCAGCCTAGCTCCTTCCCCATTTTCATAATATATTCCAGCCTTGTCGCAAAAATAATCAGCAAAGGGACTTCTTCCAATTCTTCCAAACAGATGAGGTTCATATTTACTCTCTTCTTGAATTACTTCTAGAAACTCTAGTTGTTGCTGTCAGAAATATTAGCCACTGAGCTGGCATCAAAATTGAATCAAACCAATGCAAATTATCCAGACCTGCAGATTTGGTATATTCAAACCCTCTGATCAACTTTAGTCAATTTTTGACAAGGTGATGGGCTGTTACTCTTTTCCATCTCTTACTTCTGCAATTCTGTGATCAACACATTTTCCAGTTTCCATGGTTATATGATGAACTACCAAAAAATCTGAACTCTTACTCCTAAGTAAATTCTGTTTTTATAACTGCCTTTCTAGATTCAATTTCAGATGGAAGCTTAATGATATCAACAACTTAGATGTGACATACATGGCTGACCTGCAAGAAACAATTATTCTCAGTAGGAGATTTAGGAAGAATATAATTCAGGAGGCTATCAGCAGCTGGCCCCCTCTTAGTTTTTCATAACTGGAAAGAGTTGAATCAAAATGGCTTTAGCTTCCCAGATTAATTACATTTTTACAATGGTTTCAAATTAATTATGTATACACATTTTTGAACATCTTATTTTAGAGAAATTAAGACGGGCCATTCCTCTTTATTTACGCAAAGTAGAATTCATTTTTATGAATGGCTGTGACAAAAATGAACACAAAAAGTGGTGAAGGTAGGCAATTTAAAAGAGGATAATAATTCAAATATGCTAAAAAATATTGGTGAATATTTTTCCCAGCTCTCTCCTTGACATTCCCAAAGGATATGTCAATAAATCCATAATGAAAGTAACTTTCTTCTTCTTAGTTAGAACATCAAAAAATAACTACCATCTTGCAAGCATGCATTTAATAAGTTTGGGATAAATGAAAAAAAAAACCTGAACAAGTTTGATAAGTGGATCTCAAAACAGATCTCCTAATGATATGGAATTGTAATTGCTCCAAATTAGCAAGAGAATTTACTGTAATTCTGCAACAATAATCTAAACATTATAATTTATATTACACAAAATACCAAGAACTTTGATATCTCTCTTTGTACAGAGTTCTGTTCACAAATTTGATCCTTTACACAGAGAATAATGAATATTCCTGGGGCTATTTCCAGAATCATAGACATTTTAAAATCAGCAGCCCTACAATATAACTTGAAAGCACTGTTGGACTGGAATGATTCCATCAGTTCATCTTTTGGGTACAAGATGGACATGAAGTTTGATCACAACCCATTTGAAAGTATGCAGAAGTCACTGCTCAGTGCACCCAAGAGACTACAATGCATATTGAGAAGCCAGCGCTATGATGTGAGGATAAGGTACTTCCCGGAAAGTCACAACTGGAGGCAGATATACTAGGCAGGGCATGCCTTCCAGAGTACAAAATAGATAGCTCTGTGGAACAGGAGACAGATTATTAACATGCTACACTACCTTTGCATCTCGGATGGGAGGCTCCAGACAATCCAACAAAGCATAAAACAGAATGGGGTGCCACGGGCAATAGTAAAATAATTAATGTTCCAAGATTGGCCAGATCACAAGGAACAACTGCCACAGGAAGTTGCACAACTCATTCCTCACATGGTAGGGGGTATTAAAGATAGGATTTTATTTAAAGGGAATCAGGCAGAAAACCCAGCAGATTTAAAAGTTACCCTCATGAGATGAATACATGCTTCACACTACAACAAAGGAATCAAGGGCATGAGCCTACTGTCAAGAGGTGAGCAGGTCCATCAAATAGTCACACAAAGCAATGCCCAAGACAATGACAATACAAATAATAATTGCTAATAAAGAACAGTCCAAATTTCAGTGATACAGGTCATATGAGGTTGCTACAGACTCAAGACAGTGGTGGAGAACAAACTGAAGAGCAGTGGCAGATAGCCAGCACACCCAGGCAGACAGGGCCTAGGCTAGGACCAGAAGGACATAGAAAGAGCCTCAGACCTGATGTAGGAGAGTTAGAAACCAGGTATATGATCAATATAGCGAACTAACAGTACACCACTCAACAAAATGAAGGCAACAATAGGGTGGAAAAAAATCCCTCACCAACAGTGAAACACAAACAAGCAGGAGATTGGTTTGAAGGGCTACGAGGTCTAAGAGGCCATAATGGGATTGTGACCATGTCCCATTGATGAGCTATGCACTAGTAACTTTTGACCCTGCAAATGCTTGGACCAAAGACACAGCAACAACAAATAATCATTGCAAGGAAAGATGTAGCAAGCTGCATGGAATTTCACAGGAACAGCACAGATCACAGGAGTTTGGTGGAGGCCCAGGCAGTTAGTCTGTGTGCATATGGCTTGAATGTTAGCGTCACTTGTAGCACCTCTGTTAACATTCTCTTAATAAAATCTTAGATACATGTAGTCCTCCCATATTATTACCCAGCTGTGATGAGGAATAAAACCCCCACACTGGACAACACAGGTTAAGGAACTGCTCTGGGCTCAGAGAGCTCTGTCCCCCCACACCCGCAAGACATGCATAGGCTGGAGAAGGAGATAAAAGGGATGCAGAACAACTCACTTGTGGGCAGACCAGGAAAGAGATCAGACCTTCAAACCTCTGCTCCTGAGGAAAGGGTAGGGTTGCCAACCCTCCAGGATTGGCCTGGGGTGTCCAGGAATTGAAGATTAATCTTTAATTAAAGATTATGTCATGTGATGAAAGCTCCAGGAATACATCCAACCAAAACTGGCAACCCTTGGAAAGGGCCAAGGGAAGGCAGGAACTTGCCTGACAACCATTGCCTGAAGACCCCTCCCTGAGCGCAGAGAGGGCCAGATCCTGATGCACCCTGAGAGGGAATCATTCCTTGCTCTCTCGTACTAACTCAGTTTATTTGTGTTAACTTCCCTGTTTTTTTGTTTATGGACTACCCTGGAAGGAGAGAAACTTCGAAGTAATCTGGCCAAAGGGCTAAGTCACCGGAAGAGGCGGGCCACTGGAGAGGCCAAGCAGCCAATGGCAGCAGACCGCGGTGGAGAGACAGCTGCCATGCCAGGCCATGAGGAAGCACCAGCAGTAAGCTGACCTCTTCACACCTGCGTACAGTGCATGAAACAATTATGGGGGATAAATCCTCATTCCTTTTTGGATATGAAAAATGTGTATTAAAATATTTCTACAAAGCCTGTTTACAAAAATTAAAAGAGCAGATATCCATTTATGTATAGCGACAGATGAGTTCCATCGGGTACTACTTATGAACAGAGATGGAATGTGAAACTTCCCAAGATAAGGCAAGTACATGCAAATATGCACATACATAGTACATATCTAGTGTGACTTACACGGAGTAACAGTAGATAGTGCTTCTAAGATATGCTGTAGCTGACAAAGTGATTGGAAATTATCACCATTTTAAAATATTCTAAATTACCCCATTTCTCTGTAGTACATTTTTCAAGCTTAACTGTCAAGCCTACTTTATGTAGACAATTATTTTAGTCTAAGCAGTTACGGTCCTAGCAGTTTTGCATGATGATATTGAGAGCAATTGACTAGAGATTATTACTAAAGCTCCTGAGCACAGCTGATAGCTCCTTTTCTACCTGAGCATATCCCTTTTTGCGTCTGTCACGACTACTAGCAAATGCTATAGGCTGCTGCCTTTGCACCAGTGCTGTTCCTAGGCCTCCTTTTGGGGCATCATACCATGTCTCCAGCTGCTCTGCATAGTTGTAGTACTTTAGGACTGATGCCTTGCTTATGATTTTTTTTTCAAATGCCTGTTCTTGGGTCTCTGGCAATTTCCATGCTGCATCATCATGTCTTAACTGTTTCAAGGGTTCACTGTTTCAAGGGTTCATGGTATATACTGAACTGGGAAAGATAGTTGCCCATCTCTATAAATTGCTAGACTCCTTTCATGTTCTTTGGTCAGGATATTTCCTTAATGACTCTCAATGTCTGGCTGGAATCCCTTTGAAGTCAGCAGAGGTCTGACGTAGGGGACATCAGTTTCAGCTTGTCTGAGCTCAGCCCAATATTCCACTCACTGCACCAGTTTAAGAGCTGTCAAAGCTTGGTGTTATGGTGCTGGATTACCTTTTCCTAGATGTCTTATTCTTCTATAATAAGAATATCAGCTACCATCTTGAAGCCTGGGAGTCCCTCTATTGCCTCTGGGCATTTATACCCAGCAGTACTTGTCAACAGGTGTGGTGGCAAAGGATGTCAGCTGCCTGGGTGACTCACCTAGCTTCATGTTCTGGAACCCATTCTTGACATCACAAACTATGAACACTTTTCCCCCTGGATTTATTGGGTAGTATATACTTAATCATTGGTACCGTGTAGTGACTTTTTTTCCAATGCACTATTCAATGGTTTTGGAGCAATTCAGATCCTGAAGGTTTTATTCCCATTTTAAGGCTGCTGATCCACTCTTTGCTAGTTTCAATGGGTGTAATGATGCCTCTTCTTTGCAGGCTTGTCAATTCCTTCTTCAATTATTCAAACAGGGTTAAGGGAATTTAGCCTTAGAGCATATGTTTGCAAAACAATGGTCAATGGTTTCTTGCAGAGCCAACATTCCTTTCACAAATGAAATTCTTGCATCATTTCCAGTATTAACATTGCTGAATGAGTTTGCCTAGCAGTTTGCCATCCCATTTATGCTCCCATGAGAATGTACTGTAAACCCAATGGCTCTCAGCCTGCTACATGTGGCAAAACAAAGGTTCTTCACCCTCTCTGATTACTTTACAATGACATTTTCTGGAAGTGCTACTAATAACTTGTCCAGTTTCCTGTCAGGTTCCTTTCCAGTCAGGTGAGTTTAACTGGTTTCATTTGCTCCATCTTTGCCAACAATGTAAGGGGGAGAGTAAACAGGTCCATGATAAGTATCAATCAGGGGTATTTCTGGTAAAATCAGTGGAGGGACATTGGTGAAGATAGGAAAAGGAGGAGCCATTACATTTTCTTGTGACCATGCATAATAAAGGAGTGACACACAGGAGTACTAATAAGATACTTGTCTTTATCTCCTGCCTCCAATTCTACAACATATCTCACAATCTGAAAAGCTGAAAGTTCTCTCAGATGGCAGGGAACAGAATCCATTGACTCAGTGGTTATTATTACAATCTGTAGTCATTGCTATTAATTTCTCACTTTCATGAGTACTAAATTCATTAATAAATTAAAAAAAATAAAATGAAAATTTCAACCCTTCCTACTACTGGAAATGAAATGATGCTCGAATATTGAAGTTAAGAATGTGATATTCTTATTTCAGTTGAAATCTTTGCAACCATAGAAGAATTTGATCCCTGGGGAACAATTCTAGACCAACTGATAAATCAAGAGGCATAACTGATAAAGGAGAAGACAGATCTTCAGTAAGTTCAAGAAAGGAATCCACTGAGGAGATGCTAATATTAATGGAGGAAAAAATCCAAGATCATTGAAGTATCTGTATTCTATTAAACTCCTTAATAAAGAAAAAATAATTACCAGTATAAGCAATTGAGACTCCAGATTTCTGTGTGCTAAAGCTAAGATTGTGTAATTGAAGTGATTACACCAAAGGGCTTCAGTTATAACTGTGTTTTTATATTGTCGGGAAGAGAAAATTGGAAGTAAATGTAGAACACACTGGGGTGTGTCCTTATTATAATGCCTTAAAGTGGAATTCCCAAGTGATATATTAATCAAAATGAAGAAAAAAACCACAACTGTGAAATATATGCCAGCTTGTCAAACCAAATAACAGTTACACAGTACATCAACGGGGGTGGTTATGGCATGATTTTATAATTTAATTTCTAATAAATACTGTAATTTGTTAGCCCCGTGGAGCCAGTGGAGGACTGTTGTACACAAAATATTTTAAGAGACTTCTTAGTATTCCAGGTATATCATGAGCTTGGGGGAAAAACAGTCAAAGGGCTTCATGTTTTAAACACTAAGGCTGTAGCCCCTGAAAGATTTTAAATAGTACTCACATACAGAAGAAAAGAATATTTAGTGCAGCTTGCACAAAGGGAAAGGTGCAAAAATCCTAGCTAAAAAACATCAACATTGTAGTTCCTAACTTCGACCCTAGGGGGAAGTCCAATAAAGAAGTATAAAAATAATCCGGCCTTGTATGTCTCCTCAGGTATTGTACCTGTTTGTCCTTCGTGGTATTGCCAACCCAAGTATTCAAAACTCTGAGTCCAGTCCCCCAAAACCATGAGACTTTTAAAAATAATGACATAGGTTCTTTTTTAATTTTCATTTTGTGTTTTTTTGGACCTTTAGGATTTAGGTTTTCAAAGCTTTTTTTTGCAACCATGAGGGATAGAAAACTACTTTAAAATAAAGTGTGAGAGAGAGCTGAAACTGTCACATAGTCACTTGACTTCATGAGCCATGACTTTAAGCAAAATGGTAAATATTGTGAGACGTACAATAAAATCACAAGAGTTGGACACACCAAGTATGTGCTGATAGACACCAAAGGAATGAACACTGGATGTCTCACTGCACCCAGAAGTAGTGCTGACTGACATGTCATTTTCTTGTTGTCAACAATAAAACACTTATTTTAGTTGTAATTGTTCAGAAATGTTATATTTTCTGTGATGTTTTAATAAAAAAAAATCTCATTTCATTTGAAATGTTTAGCAGGGTTTTTATTTGTTCGTTTGTTTTTGTTTTTCTGCTTCGTGGTGAAACAAGAACCAAAAAAGCCTCCAAGGTTTTCAATTTGTTGTCACCCCTCTACCTCGCCTCCTTACCTTTTTCTCTCCTTGCCCCGAGAGGGAAAAGGAGGAGAGGAGAAGGAAAGTACAAGAGAAAAAAAGCTCAGTGAAAACCATTTTTAAAGACTTTAAGTGGAAAACAAAAGTTGAATGAAACAAATTTTTTCTGCATGTGTTTTCTTAAATGTTGTTTTGATTGAAAAAAAAAATCACCCAGCTTTAGTTGTAACTGCACAGGCTTCTGTATGCTCCTTATGCCTAGCCTGAAAGGCCCACTGGGACATGGTCAGTCTCATAGGGGGCTTGCTTACTTCATCAACTCTCAGCTTCTCACCCAGCCTCTGTCCCACTGCCTAGATATCTGGCTGAAACTGTTACTTCTGCTGGATGGCATGCGCACATTCCTCTTTCGGGCCTATAACTGAGTCACTTCTTGGGCAAAGAAGAAAAATAGTGTATTTCTGCTCTTCAGATTAATCACAAGACATTTCTACATTATTTTAGCCAAGTATGTGCTTGGCCTGCCTTCTATGGCTCAGTCATGTGCAGGTAGGTGAAATAGTGGGTGAAAAACTGGTTGAAGGACAGTAATCAAGGAATAGTTTCCAATGATACACTTTCAAACTGGGGGAATGTGTCCAGCAGATCCCACAAGGGTCCAGTACTATTCAATATTTTCATAAATCAATAGAATAATGGAGTGGAAAATACATTTATGCAATTTGCAGATGACACCAGGCTGGGAGGGGTTGAAAGCACTTTGGAGGACAGGATTAGAATTTGAAATGCCCTTGATAAATTGGAGGATTAGACTGAAATCAGCAGAATGAAATTCAGCAAAAACAAGTGCAAAGTACCACACTTAGGAATGAAAAATCAAATGTATAACTACAAAATGGGGAATAACTAGCTAGGCAATAGTACTGCTGGAAAGGATCTGGGGATTGTAGTGGATCATAAAGTGAATGTGTCAACAATATGATGCAGTTACAAAAGACACTAATGTCATATTACGTTTTTGTGACATATGTTGCAACCTTGTGCAGCATCTCTGGGGATACATACTGTATTAAGCTTATGAATGGTTTATGTATCACTGTGGGCCAGGGACTATGCAACTTGGGGTGGGGGGATGGGGTAGGGTGAGGAGGAATGTTACCCCAGCTCCTCCAGGAACTAAAATCAGTGGATGGTGATTTAAGGTGAATCACTCAGGTTGTAAAGACCTCCAGAGGGTACCATACCTGGGGACGTTTGCATAAACCGGTTCAAACTAGGTTTTCCAGAGACCAACGGTCTAAGAAAGCGCTTTTGGCATAAAAAGCCTGCATTTAAACTGACTCAGGGCCTTCTTTTGATTCAGCAAGCAGACAAGTCCTTCTGACCAAAGAGGCAACCCTTCCAGAAGGGCTGGAAGGACTTTGGCTTACTAGGGCCCATCAGATTGAGTGGTGACATCTGATAAGCTTTTAGAGTGCATATAGGAACTTACATATATGCTCTCTGTAATTCTTTTACCCTAAGAATACATGTATTTGCTTTGAGAAGGCTGGTTAGTAACTGGTAGAAACTGTTGTAGCTCCTGGAGAAAGGTTAACCACAGATGCTGGACCCAGTCAGACCTGCTGGGGAAATCAAAGTGAGGTATTGAGGAACTGCAAGCCTGAACCACTGGTCTGGAAGGAGAGAAAGACACAGGTCTTTGCCTCCACGTGGTCAGGATTGGGAACCTGAAACCATAAGCGGGTGCCCTCAAGAAAGACCATACGGGGGGAAGTCAAGGGTCCAGTTAATCCTGAAACTGTGACAAGTCTATTAACAGCAATGTTGTATGTAAGACACTCTGTTCAGCACTGGTGAGGCCTCAGCTGGAGAACTCTGTCCAGTTCTGCATGCCACACTTTAAGAAAGGTGTGGACCAATTGGAGAAGGTCCAGAGGAGCTCAACAAAAATGAAAAAAAAAAGTTTTTAAAAACCAGACCTTTGAAGAAACATAAAAAATATGGAGCATGTTTAATCTTGAGGAAAAAAGACTGAGGGGGCTTGATACATTTTCAAATATATTAAGGGCTTTTATAAAATGGATGCTGATCAAGTGTTCTTCATCTCTCCATGAAGGTAGGACAAGAAGTAATGAGATTAAGCAGCAAGGGAGACTTACATTAGATATTAAAAACAAACAAGCAAACAAACAAGCAAACAAACAAACACAAACAAAAACCACTTTACAACTATAAGGATAGATAAATACTGCATTAGGCTTCCAAGGGAGTTTGTGGAATTCTCATCACTGGAAGTTGTTAAGAGAGGTTAGACCTGTTAGGAATGGTCTAAGTATATATGGTCCTGCCTCAGTGCAGTGTTCAGGGCTGAACTAGATGATCTCTCAAGTCCCTACATGCCCTACATTTTGAGGAATCTATAATAGTGAGAGTCCCTTGACTATTTATTACAACAGGGATGGGCAACCTTTAGCACGTGGCCCATCAGGGAAATCTGCTGGCGGGCCAGGACGGTTTGTTTACACGCAGCGTCCGCAGGTTCGGCCGATCGCAACTCCCACTGGCTGTGGTTTGCCGCTCCAGGTCAGTGGGGGCTGCAGGAAGCGGCGGCCAGCACATCCCTTGGCCCACGCCGCTTCCTGCAGCCCCCATTGGCCTGGAGCGGCAAACCACAGCCAGTGGGAGATGCAATCGGCCGAACCTGCGATGCTGCAGGTAAACAAACCGTCCTGGCCCACCAGCGGATTTCCCTGATGGGCTGTGTGCCAAAGGTTGCCGATGCCTGTATTACAAGATTTGAAAACATCAGGATTACCTTCCCTAGCCCTTCCGCTTCACTCCGCTCTCCCGCCCCCCATTTAAAGAGGGAGTTCTATGAGATTGCGAGGTCATGATTTTGAAGGCAATACCAATACTATTTGGAAATGTTTCTCATTTTCCCATCTTTGAGGAATTACTACGATTGACTATTTTGTTTTGTACTTTTCCCCCAGCTTCAAGCATAACTTAATCTCTTTGTTCTTTGGGGAAAAAAAATCCATTTTTAAAAAATCATTCCATTTTCCCACCCACTCATCTGAGATCCATTTACAGCCCCTAAGCCTTGACCTTAAGATAAAACTGACACACTATAATTATTTATTCTGGTAGTTTAAATGCTGCAGCTTTCAGTAACATTGTTCATATGCAGTACCTTGCCTGTAATTTGTATTTGCCAGTATGTCCTAAATACTATAGGGCTGTATGAAACCTGCAAGTTTTTCTCAGCAGGGAGAAAAAGCAGTTGGTAACAAGCAGAAGTCTTTGTTATACAGTATTCATTGTATATCATGTTGGTTTTTTATTAATTGTTTTTATTGATGCAATGTAGCCAGATGTCTGAAAAATGGGCACACATACAAATGTTTAAATGTTCAATATAGGACAACATAGAGAAAATGATAAAAATAATGGATGAAAAAAAGCTGAGCCAAGTTTTTCAAAAATAGAAGCCTAAACTTAGGCTCCTAAATCTGTATTTTGGACTGAAGTCAATGGGACCTCTTGGGTTCTCAGAATTTCTGAAAATCAGACAGATGCCTAAATATAATTTTAGGACTCTAGAGTTAGGTGCCTATTTCTGAAAACTTCAAATCAGATAAATAATACTGGGGGGAGATTTTCAAAGGCACAAATGACAGTTAAGAGCATAACTCTCATTGGAGTTCATTGAAAGCTGGGCACTTAACTGCTATTCATGCCTTTTGGAAATCAATTGAAGTGTACTTATATACCATCTTTCACTCAAGGATCTCAAAGGAAACTTGGGGAGTTGAGTCCACGTGGAGAAAAATCGAAGAAAAAGTTTGCAGAAGACCCAGTGAAGCACTGGAATAAATTGCCTAGGGAGGTTGTGGAATCTCCATCATTGGAGATTTTTAAAAGCAGGTTAGACAAACACCTGTCAGGGATGGTCTATACAGTACTTAATCCTGCCATGAGTGCAGGGGACTGGACTAAATGACCTCTCGAGGTCCCTTCCAGTCCTATCATTCTATGATTCTATGAAAATCATTGTATCTTGGAGACTTCTATTCTATATCATCTGATCAAGGCACCCAAAGGGACCACAATGTGAGTAGCATCCCAAGAAACTACAATCTGTGCAATATGGTTTATACGTCTGATCATTAATATTATGATAAAGTAGAGATGGCAAGAATCAGAAAATTAAATCCAAATAGCACTGAATTATGGGAACTTAAGAAACTGCACCTAAACCTTGATCTGATTTTTGTAATTAGAACCAATCTCTGTGCAAGGGGCTTAGGGCCCTAAATCCGACCACACATGAACTTTGCAAGAACTTCTGTTGAAAATTGAATGTTGTGGCTTGGGTTTAACTAAGAAAGTTAGGTTAAACCTAGATTTAAACATTGCCAAAGAGAACCTCATGGCCTTCTTTTGCGGCTGGTAACCTACCTTGCCTGTCTTGCACAATAATCATCTTGTACCACTTTGGGTATTAGTGGAGATACACAATATCACAACAAGTCAAAATAGTACACTGTTACCAATAATAATCCACATAATACAAAACTCAGTGACAATTTAGGAAAGAAAATGAGTATCAGGGCAGGTCTACACATAAAATGCTGCAGCTGCTCTGCTGTAGTGCTTCAGAGAAGATGCTACTATGCCAACAGGAGAGCTTCTCCTTTCAGCATAGTTAATCCACCTCTATGAGAGGTGGTAGCTATGTTGATGGCAGACGGTCTCCTGTAGACATAGGGCTATCTACACCGGGGATTAAGTCAGTATGGGGGGGAGGGATAGCTCAGTGGTTTGAGCATTAGCTTGCTAAACCCAGCGTTGTGAGCTCAATCTTTGAGGGAGCTGTTTAGGGAACTGGGGTAAAGATCTGTCTGGGGATTGGTCCTGCTTTGAGACTAGATGACCTCCTAAGGTCCCTTGCAACCCTGATATTCTATGAACTGCATCACTCAGAGTGTGGATCTTTCACACCCCTAAACAACATAGTTATACTGATGTACATTCGCAGTGTCAACCTGGCCTCAGTAACAGTCTTAGTAAATTGTCCATATGGATGGTTCACTATAGTGACAGTATCATAACCTTAATGAGATTTGTTTGAGAGTCAGGGGCGGCTCCAGGCTCCAGCACGCTAAGCACGTGCTTGGGGCGGCATGCCGCGGGGGGCGCTCTGCCGGTCGCCGGGAGGGCGGCAGGCGGCTCCGGTGGACCTCCTGCAGGCGTGCCTGCGGAGGGTCCACTGGTCCCGCGGCTTCGGTGGAGCATCCGCAGGCACGCCTGCGGGAGGTCCGCCGGAGCCGTGGGACTGGCGACCAGAAGAGCGCACCCTGTGGCGTGCCGCCGTGCTTGGGGCAGCGAAATGGCTAGAGCCGCCTCTGTTGAGAGTAATGGCATTCCTGGGAAGATCAATGGAACGTTTTCAATATTTCCATATTCCATAGAACTGAGCTTTTCTTTCCCCCCTCTAACACCCCGACCCACAGTATGTAAACTAGGCTCTGATAATATTTTATAAAACAGCCCATCATTGAAAATCATCTATTGTACAGTAACTAGTCCTGATTCTAAACTCTGTTTACACCATTTTTATGCGGTATGACTCCATATTCTCAATGTAGCTACAGTACCTAGGTTAACTTCATAACAGCTCCATAAAGTGAATTGATAGCATTTAAAGTATTGTATCATGCCAACAAACCATTACAGCCTATAATTTAAAATATTTCCTTGAAGGTCGCTAAATGCAAATTAAAGTGGTATAGGATAACAGCTGCATCATTTATCGAATAGATCAAACCATATAGCAATGAACACGCATAGGTATCCTTCATTGTCACTTCCTGTATCCTTGGAAAATAGACATTACTTTTCATTACCTAAGAAACTCTCATGGACATTAATATTTTTATATATTTCAAATGGTCTATGGAGTAACATAAATCTCTGTCATATTCTAGTGGGGTATGACTATAGAATATAGCCATTGTTGTTGTCCTTTTCTTGACAGAATTATAATTATTTATGACTCTGAAGCTTTTCTTGCACAAAAATGCCACACCTCCTATCAAGAAAATAAACAATGTAACAAAACCTATTGATTTATAAAGTACATATCTATGCTTGTAAAATATGTTTTATAGCAATGCCCCACATTGTTATTATTATTATTAGGAAATAATAATCATTATTATTATGTTGTGTCTGAAAACCTCAGTTGGCTGCAGAAAGTGGACTGATTTAAGTTCTGTAGTAAGTATGCATCCTGATGGAACAGACTCATTAGAAAAAATAATTAGGGATATTTAAATTATTTTGCTCTTGATTTTGTTCAATAGTCAAAAACAGGGCTTACACCAGTGTAAAATCAATATATAAGATCAGAATCTGGCGTGAACTAATTATTTATCCAATCAGTCATAGAGGCTAATCCTTGGAGGTGCTGAGAACCCTTCACCTCTATTGAAGTATGCACAGGGTTAGCACAGCAATCCTTCCTGACAGCCCATAGCAGCTCCACTGGATGATGAAGGAAGAGAAAAGCTAGTGCTCTCCTACCTTCTTCTCCCTCTGCTCACTTTCCTTGTTCTACCATCTATGCTCACTATCCAATATGCTCCAAAGCCCTGCTCACTCCTGCTGCCCCCTATAATCCAGTTTATCCCCCTCCTCTATACACAGTCAACATCAATGTCCCCAAAATATTTCTTAATCCCCATGCCTTCCCTAGATGCCAAAGATGCACTAAGGCAGGGTGGGAGAGGGCTGAGGAGCAGCTGAAGGGTGAAAGACAACAATGCGGATAGAAAGCACTAGCACTCCCATAACTTCTCATTCTCCCCACTCCCAGTTGCCCTGTCCACTTCACTGCCCTTTCACATCCCAGCTCTCACATTCTACATTCCTTAAACCTCTCCCCCTCAACCTCTGCCTCCATAGGCCTGTTGCAGCTGGTGTCCCTGCCTCCTCAGGGTCTGTAGCAGTGGGGATGCACAAGAGCATCAGAGAATGGAAATAGCTTGCTTACCTGGCTGACACTTTGCAGAGCTAAATTATGTTATGTCAAATAAGCAGAGTACCTCTTTTCATGTTGCATTGCAAACATTTAAAAAGTGGCCAATCCCTGAGATAACTATGTGAAAGTATGGAGTTTGCAGTGACCATGGTTCTTTCGGTGCAGGAATGTCCACAAATTTAGCTTCGCTGGGGAAATGACAAAAGCCTATTTTAAAATCATTCCTCTGTCAAAGCTAGTAAATTTTCACCAAAAGAATATTATAAGAAATACAATTGTCCTCTTCAGAGTTACTGTGTTAAATACGAAGATATTCAAAGTGCAAAATAGGGAGACTTTCACCCTGCTTTCAATTACAAGCCTAGGTACCCCATTACCACAGTACTTCTCAATCTGCAATGTATCTATTTTCACAATACCTTGGTGAGGCAGGACAGTGCTATTATCCCCATGGTACCAATGGGTACTGAAGCACAGAGAGATTAAGTGACTTGCCCAAGGGTTTGCAGAAAGTCTGTAGCTGAGCAGGAAATTGAACCTAACCATTATATCATCCTTCCTTTCATAATCTCAACACAAGTCTACTTGTGGTGTTGCTATTAATGTTTCTATAACCTCAGCTGAAGTGGAGGGAAAGGAATCACAAACCTGTATGAAATAGTAGACTAGAAAACAGAAGAATCCAAAATAGAGAAAAAACAACAAACAAAAGCTGCAAGCTGTAACATTCATCAAGCACTCCTCAAGAGATAAACAGTATCATGTGAGGTACAGTTGGCTAATGAAAACCAAATGTTAAAAACATACAGAGGTTCCTCACCACATTCTTTCAAAAAATCTGGTACAAAGAGTTGTGAAGTAACCACCATCTGTTGAAACATCTGATACATCAAGGTCCAATCTTGCAATAATGATCACTGCAGTATCCTCTTTCTTGAAAACACCTATCTCTTCCATCAAAAATACAAATAAATAAAATGATATTTTTACTATTGATATCAGGTTAACAAAACATATAGAGTGTCCTTTACTCATCTTTCTACCTTAAAAAAACCCCGTAACTGTCAGTACTGTTTTGCAAAGTCAAGGACAGGTGTTATATTGGGGTGATAATTCCATAAAGTACTTGGCCAAAATAAGCAGCTAGTGAGAAGAGAAAAAGTTTCTCTGCAAACTCCTTCAAAACTTTTTAACCAAGGAAATAGAATCATGTAAGTACTCCAGCATTATATCATTCACTCTAATACAACATCTAGTTGCATATACTACCAATTATTCAGGGGAAGGATTTTCTTATTCTGATTATATATACTAATATTTTCCAACATTAGTTGCTACTTTATTGATCAAAGGAGTTAAAGATTTCACTGATCATTCCAATAGCCATTTATAAGGCTCATTGTTTAATTTCTTCTTTTGGCAGGATGTATAACGCTGACTACAAGGTTTCTTAAATCATTCAGGGATGGAATCAAAGTTCCTTTTCAAACATTTCAGAAGAAAACAAAAAAGGAAGTTTAACGGCACCCCTTTCAGGTCCTTTGATCCTTTAGGCGGGAGCCTAAATATTCTGAAACTCCTTCTTTTAATTTCATTTGCCAAGTCTCCACTTTTCTTTACAACAAAGAGATTGTCTTAATCAATGACCCATTTTCCGCTTATCTATTTCCCATTTCTTCTGCTGTTGTCTGAGCAGGGTCAAGTGTTGATTTATGTTTTTCCTCCACGTATTCTCCACCACAGTATCTTCTATCCTAGAGATCCTAAGTGTAATAGAATCCATCTTATCGTCTGTAGTTTCTTAAGTGAGTAGTTTTTAAAAGTCAGATCAGTAGGTGAATTTATTGTAAAACTTTCTTCCACTCTTCTGGCATTTGCTGTAGTAGGATCTTGGGATGCTGGCTTCTGGCTTCTAATTTTTCCATACTCCTCTGGAGAAATATATATATATATATCTATATGGCATGGAACTAAATACATTGCATATATATTGAAAATAAAATTTAAAAATTAACAATACATTTAAAAACAGCAAAAGGTTTGTGCTGTCATGAAGCCAGAAAACAACTGTGTCTGCCTTCACCTTAATTATGGGATATTAATAAGTATTATCATGTCCTGCAGGGTTTTAATACTGTTATAGCCCAGTTAAGGGGAAAATGTATATAAAATGATTTGGGAAATTTGTAGCGCCAGGGCTGCCCAGAGGAATCAGGGGTCCTGGGATCTTCGGCGGTGGGGAGCCCCCGCCGCCGAATTGCCGCCGAAGACCCAGCATTTCGGCAGCGGGTCCCGGGACGGAAGGACCCCCCACTGTGGGTCTTCGGGGCACTTCGGCGGTGGGTCCCGGCGCAGAAGGAGCCCCCGCCGCCAAATTGCCGCCGAAGACCCAGAGCAGAAGAAGCTCCGGGGGCCCGGGCCCCGCGAGAGTTTTCCAGGGCCCCCGGAGCAAGTGAAGAACCCTGATCCAGGAGGCCCGAAAAACTCTCATGGGGGCCCCTGCGGGGCCCAGGGCCTGGGGCAAATTGCCCCACTTGCCCCCCTCCTCTGGGCGGCCCTGGACTTCCAGTGTCCTTGTGTTCAGTGAGTGTTTGGAGAATGAAATAACTAAGGAAGTGGATGGAACTGTTGGAGGAACCGGGACAGGGCCATTGGATCCACCACTCTACAGATCCATCAGCCAGTCCCTCCTGCAGAGCAGGCCCATAGTATTGGCTACGGAGGAGGAAAAATACTTTGCTTTTGACCCTTGCAGAGAATCCTACCACCTAGCTCAATTTCTTGGGGTGTTCGCTGGGTACACTAGTGAATTTCCTTTCAATTATTTAAGAACTGAGCTTTTCATCAAATCATAAATAAGTAAAATGCAGTTTTAGGAGATTAGACTTTTTTTACTTAAGATGAAGACATTTCTTTTCATACATTTTGTCTAGACACATAAATCACATCACAAAGCTTTCACCCAACACATCTCAATTAAACCAAAAAAGTACCATTCAGCTAATAATCCTCATCTGACTTTAGATCAAAGCCAAGCTAAGAACTTGTGTATAAAGTATGAAACTTTATCCTTCAAACACACTGTTGCATCAGTGTAGTCAGAGATATTGCCACATATGTTATGGAACCATGAACAGCACAATAAGTTGAAATTGGTCTTCCAGCCTTAATTTAGAACATCCTTCATTCCTTTGGAATAAGTCTCATCTATTTTTAAATGAATACTCACTATTTTTAGGAAAGAAGAAAAGAAGTGAGTGGCAAGAGACCAAGAACATCTTTCTGCAGCACTGAACAAAATAGTGGTTTAATCAGGACTTTCTCTTTTGCCCATAAAAAAAAAATAAATACCCTGGATTTTTTTCTGGTTTTGATCCAATCAATTTTGATGCAAACTTTGCTAAATATCACATTGCAACTGCTACACAGGGCCACCTGGGGGGGGGCAAGTGGGGCAATTTGCCGCAGGGGCCCCCATGAGAGTTTTTCGGGGCCCTTGGAGCAGGGTCCTTCACTTGCTCCTGGGGCCCCGGAAAACTCACGCTCTGGGTCTTCGGCGGCAATTTGGCTCCGGGACCCACCGCCGAAGTACCCCGAAGACCCATGGCGGGGGGTCCTTCCGCCCTGGGACGCGCTGCCAAAGTGCTGGGTCTTCGGTGGCAATTCGGCGGCGGGGACCTCCCACCGCCGAGGCCCCCAGGTCCCCTGAATCCTCTGCGCAGCCCTGTGGGAGTCCAGATCTGCATCTTGTTGTGAATTATTGGCCCCATTCTTCTGAAGCAGAACTACACTGCTTTTATGTTGTCAAGGTTCTCCATGGGTTGAGCCCATTCGTGTCTTACACCATTTTGTAGGTTGCTGTCTGTGTTGTAGGTGCTTCTTCAGCACATGGCCAGCTCAATCATTGCTAAAATATTCTGTCATAAACTTCCATTTAAAAATACACATTCTTAAAGTCCAACACTGCTGCTATGTATCATAATACTAATGGTGGGTTGTTTCTTTCCTGCTGAAATTTTGTTAGAAAACCTGCTGTTTAGCCTGGAGTGCAGTACTTACATACATTTTCATAGCACTGACTTTATATAGCATTTCCAGGCACAGAGATGTCATTTATCCAGGGTGTCAAAGGGTCACAGTCAGCACAGAACCCAGGTCTACTTCACAGAACCCAGGTCTGCCTTTCATACCTGTTATGCTGTTTTACACCTCTGTCCTCAGTTTTAAACACATACAAAACCGCCACAAAACCTATTTAAACAATATAACTAAAGGCATATATCCACTGTATTATTTATTTTGCCAAGTCTTATATATGTAATACATTAAAAAACATCACACTAACCAGGAGTATTAAACTCTGCCCAATTCACTGAGTCCATCTGTAATTCTTCAGTACCACACTCAAACCAGCCCACTCAGGAAAAGCCTAGCAGAATACTGGGGCTTTGCAGGAGGTCTAGCAGATCAATAAACTCAGGGTCTGATAGACCAAGGGAAGAAGTGAATCTAAAAGCTGAACATCCTTTTTTGAAAATGCTCTGCTGCCAGCTCCCTCCAGTATAACAGGGTACAGTAGAAGGATAAGCTCAAGCACTCCAATTGGTTTGAGCCACTGTGGCATATAATTTGAGAGAGATGATCTTTAAAATAGTCAAATCAGATCATGTAGAGCTTTAGAGGTAAACATCAATACCTTGAATTGAATGAGGCAAGCTAAGGGCATGGCTGCACTGGAGCTGGAGGCGTAATTTCCAGCTCAAGGAGACATACCTGCACTAGCTCTGATCGAGCTAACATACTAAAAATAGCAGTGTAGGTGGGGCTGCATAGTCAATGGAATGGGCTACCACCCTGTGTACTATCCTGTCTGAAACACTAGCTACATACTATAACATTTGTTTATACATTTGTCTCCTACATTGAGAATCACTACACACAATACTGAAAGGCAGCCTCTTCTTATGAGTGCCAAGCAGCACTGCACAACGGTTTAGAACAGGGGCGGGCAAACTTTTTGGCCTGAGGGCCGCATCGGGTTTTGTAAATTGTATGGAGGGCTGGTTAGGGGAGGGGGTCATGGCCCAGCCCCCACCTGCTATCTGCCCCCCCGGGACTCCTCCCCCTTCCAACTGCCTTGTTCACTGACGGCCCCCCCCGGGACCCCTGCCCCATCCACACTCCCCCGCTCCCTGTCCCCTGACCACCGCCGGACTCCCGCCGCCCCATCCAACCCCTCCTCTCATTCCTGATGGCCCCCACCCCCTGGGACCTCTGCCCCATCCAACCACCCCTTCTCCCTGTCCCCTGACTGGCCCTGGAACCTCTGCCCCTGACTGCCCCCTGCTGCCCCATTCAACCCTCCCTCCTTCCTGACTGCCCCCACAGGACCCCTGCCCCCATTCAACCTCCTGTTCCTGCCCCAACTGCCCTGATTTCTATCCACACCCCTGCCCCCTGACCACCCCCCCAACTCCCCTGCCCTCTATCCACACCCTCCACTCCCTACCCCCTTACCGTGCTGCCTGGAGTGCCAGTGACTGGCAGCACTACAGCCACACTGCCCGGCTAGAGCCGGGCCACGCTGCCGTCACCACTACCATGCAGCACAGAGCACCAGGTCAGGCCGGGCTCTGCAGCTGCACTGCCCCAGGAGCTCACAGCCCCACCACCCAGTGCATTGCGCTGGTGGTGGAGTGAGCAAGCTGAGACTCCGGAGGAGGGGGGACAGCAGGGAAGGGGCCAGGGCTAGCCTCCCAGGCCAGGGGCTATGGGGCTGGGCAGGAATGTCCCGTGGGCCACATATGGCTCGCAGGCCACACTTTGCCCACCTCTGGTTTAGAACATAAAGTGAATGATAACATATCCAACTGAAGCTACAAAAAAGAACATAAAGTAGGCAGAATATAATTATTCTAAACAAAATTGTCTCCAAAGACTGGGATTTAATACCCCTGCTGTTGTGAAAAGTGCCAGGGGATATTAAATTCACTGACTTGAATGAATTGAAAAGTGACGTTACAGATAAGGTGTATGAAAATGATATACTTTCTAGCAAAAATAACTCTGGTCAAGTTCTTCATTATAACTATTCAGAATAAAACTTGTGGTTATCAGAAATTATACTGAAATTGAATTGTCTCAGCCAATCAGAGTGCAGGGATGCTGTGCAATTACTGATTCCTAACTCTACATTTCCCCTCCCAACTCCATTATACAAATTCTCTGGTCTCTTATTGGCTGTGGGTGCCTTATTTGCATAATCATTCTCCAATTATTTCTCGGTAACAATGCAGTATGAAAATCCTTACTCTTTGACTGCCTGAGAGCCATCATTAGCCAATCCGAGTTTGGAGATTTGCATAATATGTGTGGCTCTTTCTTAATCACTATATTGTGAATATGCAAATCTCTCAGACTGGCTACTATAATCTCCCAACTTTGGCTCCTGAGCTCAGAATGGTCAAGCTGTCTCAACTTGAACATTTACAAAAGCATAGAAATTAGGGCTTTCAAATGGCAGAAAGGCAAAGTACTAAAGAACAACAAAAAAATTAAACTTTCTAATTAAATTCCCTTCCTCCATCCCTCTGTTCCCACCCTTCCCTTTCTTCACACTGGCTGGGCTTTTGTCCTCACAATCAGTGCCATATACTTGTGTCTGCAGTGAGCTAGACTGTGTTCTTGTCTTACTAAGCTAAGCAGAGGAGAAAGTCTCACTCTCATCTTTTCTCTGTAGCCTTCTCCATCCATCCCTCACCCAGTAGTTCCATTCAGTGAGACCTACCCTACTCCCTGCTTGGGGTTTAGTCTGGTGTAGAGCATAGACCCTCCTCTTTGGCTATTTCCCTTTGTGAGTGAGAGGGACATGAGAAATAGGGAATGGGAAAAGTATGGCTCTGTCCTCCTCTGTGCCCAGGCCAGAATAGCTGGTCAGGCATAAGGGGGAAGTAAGTGTAAAGTCTTTCAAGGCCTAAAGTAACTTACTGCTCCCTCATTTCTCAATGGTATGAAGCATCAGAGGAGAACTGTGACACAGAGCAGTGTCTCAGGCACAATGTTTCCTGGGCTGCTGCATCTTACACACCACCCCTTGCTCAGGGAAAGGCAAATTCCATCCCATTATTTGTTTACACTGGGAGTATGCTACTCCTCCACAGCTAGGGAGGGAAGAGGGTATAGGTATGGAAAGGATGGAAGAGGAAGGTGAAAAGGGAAATGAGGGAAAAAAGGAAAAAAGGAGGCAGTGAGTGTGAGAGGAAGAAAGGTTTAAAAACAAGTATTTTTACTTTAAAAAAATCAGTTTAACTTTTTGGAGTTTTAATTAATTTAAATCTAAATATTTAATGGGGGAGAAATTCAGTATAACAACATGATGGTGCTTCTCGCTAGCTCAGTGACAGGTCTATATTCTGAACTAGTTTCCTCCTGGGCCTTTAGACTGAAGAGATTATTCAGCGCAGGATGTGCTTATCATCTTATAAAGAGGAAGTACCTTCAAATTATTATAATAATGGGCCAAGTCTTTCAGCTGACATCAGTGGGACTACTCATTTGCGAAAGGATTATTCACATGAATAAGGGTTGCAGACTCAGGCCAAAACCAACTGTAAAAAAATATCATCATTGCCAGTCTTGCATAGTGAAGCCAGGCGTTGAGTACACAGGAAAATTGAACATCCTTCTAATACGTAGAGGGTGGTGACCCTAGGTCACAGCTATGATACTGAGTGCCATAGAAAAAAATACATAAAACATATTGGTAAAGCAGGATGAGAAAATCCACATTGACATTGCTTATGCTGCAACTATTGTGTGGATAAATACAGATGAGGACTTCTGTTCCCAAGGCTGTCAGGCTAGCAACTTTCATGAGCATGAAATTTCAAAAGAAAAAAAATGGCATTTCATTTCTTCACTTATCTTCTCCCCATGGTACAAATTGTCAGAGTCGCCTGGGGTTTTAGCTGACCAACTTCTATTGACTTTAATGACAGAAGCATAGCTAAAACGCTATGCACTGCTATAAAAATTTACCCCATGTGTCGCCCTAATAGTCTCTGCTTAGTTTACTGACAAGAACAAGTTGTTATTACTGTCATTTCAGCAAAGCCAATAGAACTGTTAAAGAGCAAGTTGAATTGCACTCTGCCTCACATATCATCAATAGAATTGTCAGCCAGCTTTTGGATTACTTTGTAGCACTTGTGCTGATTAGTGATAGACACATTTAAATGACTGGCCAGTTTGGTTTCATCTGGATGAAATTCAAATGTTTATCTGAACTGTTTATCTGAACTGTATCACGCCCCTTGGTTCTGCAAAACTGAGCTGGCAATCTTATGAGAACCGGGTCTCTCAAAAGGTTGCCAATACTTTTCCTTCAGTTCTGGCTGAAAATGCAAGGAAGTGAAGAGGTGTCTGAACATGGACAATATTTTTAAGAGTTATTCTTCATTACATCTGAAAATAGTTTTGTTTTGATATTTGTATTAAAGTTTGGGTCAATTTTCATTTTATCTGAAGAAGATTGCTTGTCCCTAGTAAATTGCAGAGATCTATCAGTGGTGGGGGAGTAGGAAATCTCCATAGGTTCTGTTACGTTATGGGGTGCAATCCAGATTGTTGAAGAGTTGTTACCTCTTATCCTAGAATTCTTAAGTGCCTTAAAGCTTTGCAAACGTAGCTATCTGCATGAGACACCCACAGCCAGCAACAAGCATCCACTTTACGTCTATGCATTGGGCAGCCCTGGACCAACTCCTGCTCGGCTGGCAAACACATTTTAGAATTATAATTTCAGTGTATGTCCATAACTTTGCATCAGTTGCTTCCCTCTGCATTATGTTATGATATTAATAAACAGTGAGTCATGAGCTTTTCATTGACACCATGCATGACACTTATCGGACAAGTTTTATGACATTAAAGAATCGGGATACACGTGAACTGATTATGCCAGGTGCAATTCATTACCAGTTACTTGGGTGCTCCTTGCCCTCTACCCTTGGGCTGTTCTTAATATCACAGGATTCCCTTATAGAATGTTCTCCAGTAGAATGGGGCAGGCTTTTTGGCAAGCAGATCTTGGGGGGGCTCTATTAGAGGTCAGCTGCATCTATGCAGAAGCCATGCCAGCTCTTCACTGCTCATCCTGTCCTGGCTCCATGACAGAAAGTCTGTATTGAAGTCACAATGCCAGGGGATCTCATGATATTTACTGGCCCTGGAGCCTTCACCATGAAGTTCTTCCATGGCACAGAGAATGTGCTGTAAAAATGGCAATATATAGTGCCTTCATGACAGGCCCCAGAACTGTGGTTTATAGAGTCTTGTACTGTTTTGAATAAAACCATTGCAGGTGAGCTTGCCTAAATTTATGTGCTACCAAGACTTTTAAATAGTTACCTTTCAGATCAAATGTGCACTAAAGCAAATCCATTAACTCATTCATACCAAATGAGCTTTCAGTCTGAATCTAAAAATAGTGGTAATAAATTCATAAGGGAGTTGCTTTCTCTCTGTCTTACTCTGAAATTTATGCTATTTATTCTTGTATCTTCCTGGACAGAAATGGTTGAGATAGGAAAAGTACCATGAACAGCCAACCTTGAAGATCAGATTGCACATTATACCAATGATATCTGTCATGGATTTTGTAATGTTTAAAAAGGAAGTACTGAACTAAGAACACAGGTACAGTATATAAAAGAAATGAGAATTGACACCTTCAAATCTGTGTTTGCTTTTATAATGATATAGATGTGTGTAGTGCAGTATAGACAAGGTAACAAAGGAAAAAAATACTTTTCTTTCCTTTTCCTAGGAACTTGCTATCATAAAAGAGAAAGGGATGACAGAAGATTGATTGGGGGTATGCAGTGGTGAGCTCCAGCCGGTTCGCAGCAGTTCGCGCGAACCGGTTGTTAAATTTAGAAGCCTTTTTAGAACTGGTTGTTCCAGGACAACCGATTCTAAAAAGCTTTTAAATTTAACAAAGGCTCGGGCAGCTGTCTGCCCGGCCCCGGCCCCAGCTCACCTCCCACTCTCCCCTGAACGCTCCGCCCTCCTTCTCCTCCCCTTCCCCTGCTTCCCGCGAATCAAATGTTTGCGGGAAGCCTGAAAAAAGGAGCAGGCAGGTAAGTCGGGCGTGTGGGGGAGGGGGCGGGACGGCTCCACCTGGCCCTGGCCGAGCACCCCAGCCCGGTCCCAGCCACGCACCCCTGGCTCAGGCTGGTCCCGCCTGCGCGGCTCGGACCCGGCCCAGCTCGGTGCCGGCCCGGGGAGTCAGGCCCTGCGGCTCCGGCGCCGGTCCCGGTGTCGGACGGGCCTGGGGAGTCGGGCCCTGCGGCTCCGGCGCCGGTCCCGGTGTCGGCCGGCCTGGGGAGTCGGGCCCCGCGGCTCCGGCGCCGGTCCCGGTGTCGGCCGGCCTGGGGAGTCGGGCCCCACGGCTGCGACTCCGACCCTGGCCCCGACCCCGGCAGGGGTAAGAGGCCAGGGCCGGGACTGGGATGGGGGAGAAAGGGTTGGATCGGGCAAAGGTTCTGGGGGGGCAGACAGGGGATGGGGAAGGGTGGGGTTGGGTAGGCGTCGCGTGGGAGTTCCTGGGGTCTGTTGGGATGGTGGTGGATGGAGTCGGGGCAGTCAGGGGACAGGGAGCGGGGCAAGTTTGGCAGGGGGTGGGGTCCTGGGGGGGAGTTAGGGTTGGGGGTCTTGGGAAGGAGTGGTCAGGGGACAAGGAGCAGGGCAGGGGGGGATTATGGGTTGTGGTTTCTGAGGGAGGGCAGGACGTGGGTGGGGGGTGTACTCACTGGGCGGTTCCCTACCGGGTCTTCGGTGGTGGGTCCTTCAGCTGCCGGAGCCGTGCCGCCAAAGACCCAGTAGGGAACCGGTTCCTAAGATTTTGGCAGCTCATCACTGGGGGTATGGGAAAGAAAAGATACACACTCAAAGATAATGATATGCATACATATCTTGTCAATTCCTTATTTTTGTTTTAATTATTTTTTATTATAACAATATATTGTAATTTCAGAGGACCCAGCCAGGGAAGTTGTCAGGTGTGAATGTCAGCATTGGAAGGCTAAAGAAAAGGTGACTTCCAGGCATGGAGGGCAGCATGATGTTGCCTTTTGGAGAATTCAAAGGGAGTGACAGCAAATTTGTGCTTTCCAACCATGTCACCATATCAATAGAACTACTTCCATGAGTAAGCTAAGCAAGATTTGGCCCCTGCTGCCATTCCCGAATGTCTTGCTTTTTGTATTGTCTCTTTCTAGAATCATTACACTGAGGATGCCCCCCAGTTCCCTACTTACTTTTCACATTTCTCCCTGTAATCAATTTGCACCATATTCTCTCTGTCCCTTTTGAAGCATGCAGTGGATAATGGAGGGTGGATGCAGGGAGCATTTTCCCCTGTCCCCCACTTCTTTTTGTGGCCCATGTAAGTGCCAGGCAGAATCCCATGCCCTGTACTTGGAGAGGTGTAGGGGCAGTTCTGCCTGTACTCCCACAGAATGTAGGCAGGAGATGGGGCCATGGATCCTCCCCACCTACACATCAGCCAGCAGTGCTGACTGGTTGCACAGTGGGCAGTAAGATGCATTCTGCATAGCGGTACCCAAATTATGCTGCGTCTACACACTGAAGGACTCCAGGAAGCTTCCTGTTACTGCCCCAGTGTGCTGCAACTGCTCACTTCCTCTTGTTATGGGCTGTTCATGGGCACAGTCTAGCCCTGTGAGACTAACCCATTTGTCCCATCTTTAGTCCTTAGCTCCTAATCATTCAGGTCATGTCTATATTTTATTTTATACTCAGTATGTGATGTTGCAATCGCTTTAGATTCTTTTTCCTTTAAAAAAAATGAAAAAGAAATCTCAGGAAACATTGTGCAAGGATGGACTTTAAGTTACCAGAGGAAGGAGCATCTGAAAATTCAGATCTATAACATAACAGAGCTTATCAAAATCTATTTCTTGTGCTAGAGCCTCAGTTTAATGAGCATACTAACATTTCAAAGCCATTATGCACTGAAAAACGTTTCCAATAATTAAGGATAATTGGCAATAGAAATAAAATGAACAGATGATAATGGCTCTGCAGCAGACTTCAGCAGGCTGCTCTTTCAGCATGTGTTGGGTAAGACAGCAGACGCAAAGGATTTTAAGTAGCAATCCAAACTGGTCAACTGTGTCTTGATTGTTATGCACCTAAATTTTAAAACTCTGTGCCTCTGCCTCCATTTTTTAGTCACTTTGCTAGCTAGTTTTCCTAGGTTGCCCACAGCATAATATTCCAGGGTTAATTAGCAGCCAAATTAGGTCTATATTTAAAGATTATACTGTGTCACCTTTTAAGCTATTAGCTTTTTCTCTAACGTCATCAAACATAAAACAAGTCACTTTCAGCACTCTGACTAACCTGTAATGCCAACTTTTATTAGGTTTTCAGATGAAATAGTCTTAATACATAATAATGCTGAAAATGTAAGGAATTTTATAGTCTGAACAGCATTTTCCATAGTTTACTGATTTCTTTTATAGTGGAATAAGGGTAGAATGGGATGACATTAATTGCACTTTTTATCATGGTAGTGCCCATTAACTGCACAGAATTTCTACTAGATTACCTTGCATTTTCATTCATTTACATCTTGGCTATAAGAGTTGTGTTGTGGGTCGAAGCTAAAACACAAAGGGGACACGTTCAACATCATCTTTACAGTATTTGTTTTTAAATTGATAAATTCACTGACTTGTGAGCCTCAATCATGATCTTTAACGTGGCAAAATGGTGCATTTGTAAAGAAGCACTTCCTTTTGCTTTACTTTGAAAAACTATGTAAATGGGTCTGATCCAGCACTCTTATACCAACTATACATTGGTACGACTCCATAGAACTCTATGACATTACGCAAGCCTATAATAAAACTTATGCATAGTCTTTTCAGTGAATAACAGCAGAGCCCAAACCACAGCTCACTGAAGTCAATGTGGATTGACTGATTCCAGTGAGCTTAAGATCAGACTAATAATGTATGTATAAAATACATGGTGGTTTGGGATTATCACATTACTCTTGAGTAAGAAATCTAAAAATTAGTTATGAATGTCATTTCAAACAAGTAAAAATAAAACCTTTAAACCACACTCATCATTATGTATCTCTATATGCCACCTGTGTAACAGAAAAGTTATTTTAGAACTGCTGAATAGTTTTAAAATTTGTATTGGAACTATTTTTGTATAACCCTCCACATGTAAAGGCAGAGCTGGAAGAGCATATCAAGCGGTATTCCACTTTGTTCAATATCTTCAATGGTGATTTAGATAATGGCATAGAGAGTACACTTATAAAGTTTGTGGATGATACCAAGGTCTAATCTACACGGTGTGTGTGTGTGTGTGTGTGTGTGTGTGTGTGTGTGTGTGTGTATACCTAAGATACGCAACTTCAGCTACAAGAATAGCATAGCTGAAGTTGATGTATCTTAGGTCGACTTACCTCGCGTCCTCACGGCGTGGGGTCGACTGGTGCCACTCCCCTGTAGACTCCGCTTCTGTCTCTTGCTGCGGTGGAGTACAGGAGTTGACGGCAGAGCGATTTGGGATCGATTTATTGTGTCTACACTAGACGCGATAAATCGATCCCTGATAGATCGATCACTACCCACCAATCCGATGGGTAGTGTAGATGTACCCCAAGTTGGGAGGAGCTGCAAGTGCTTTGGGGGTTGGACTAGATGACCTCCTGAGGTCCCTTCCAACCCTGAGATTCTATGAATAAAATTCAAAATGATCTGAACAAACTGGAAAATGGTTTGAAGTAAATTGGATGAAAATCAATAAGGACAAGTGGGAGGAAGGAACAATCAGTTGCACACATAAAAAATGGGAAATGACTGCCTAGGAAGGAATACTGCAGAAAGTAGTATAGGGGTCATAGTAGATCACAAGCAAATTATGTAACACAGGTTTTTGGGTCAGGACCCTAAGATTACAACACTGTGAAATTTCAGATTTAAATAGCTGAATTCATGAAATTTATGATTTTTTAAATCCCCGGACCATGAAATTGACCTAAATGGACCCTGAATTTGATAGGGTCCTAACTATCAGAAAGGAGTTGTGTTGGACAGGATAGGATGGTGCAGGAAGAGCTACTGACAGATTTTGATTGTTTGGTTTCTTTTTTGGAAATATAACACACATACTAATCATCAAGCAATAATCCAAATGTATCAGCTATTATGGTACTATCTATCCTTTTCAGGGAAATGAGAGCACCCAATAAGAGACAACAAGAAATCAATATGTACAACGTTGGCATATTAACAAGACAGAAGTATTTTAAAATGTATCTCTTTATATCTGTTGGACATAGAATGATTCAATGTTAGCTGGCCATTGTTTAGTTATATTTTCCAGTTTCTACTTTACAGATACTGTATCTCTGAGGTCCAAATCAATTCAAAGTCTGCAGGAATTTTCCTTGGCTGTGTATATTACTCTAAAAGCAGGGTGAGGGGACACAAACAAACAACAAAACACTGTTAGAACTTGCTTTGCAACCTTGGTGGTGGGGAGAATTGGATGTCAACTTTCCAGCGGATAATAATTCTTCTCTTCATTGTTAAGAAAAAGTCAACATTCTTATCACTATTGCACATTACAACACTCTTCCCATGATGCACATGGCAAAGTTGAGGATGAACTGAAATTTTAGAACCCGCCTGCCACCAAACAAGCAAACAACAAACAAACTTTAGATATCTACAGAGTCCCATTTACAGCAATTGGATGTCTTGTGAGCACAAGGGTCTGCATTTGCACATCCCAAATTGAGATAAGGGTCATATTTTATTGGTGACAGACTATACCCTGTCAAATATAAATGCTACCTGCTGTATAAGTATGGATGATTTTATTATTCAATGTTCTGTAGTTATGCTTTTATAGCCGGACTTATGCTGCATGTAACTAGCTGTGCATGGTAATGAAGTACTGTTCAAGTTGTTTAGGAAAGAACAACTTGACATATATGCACGAATGTTGTGTATTTGCCATGGAAGAAACTGCCCATTTAACATTTTGAAAAAAGCCTGTCTTGAAGATGTTTATGGTAATGAGACTATGGTGAGTCTCTTCTCAAGCAGTGCTCCAGGAGAGAGTTATTGTGGATGTAAGATGTTCCAGCATCAATGGGTTTTCCTAATGCTTTTTAAGCAATCTGGATCTAGTATTGAAACAAAAACATCAGAGACTGTCTTCTCCCTCCCTCCCAAGGTTTAGAGGGGAAATACAGTGAGAAAGCAGAGGTACTTCCACCCTGCTAGATCCAAACTCTACTTATGCATTGCCAGTAAAATTAAACTGAAAAAACAATGTCCACTTCTATTCCCCACCACCACCCTAGAAAGAAAGAAAAAACGGAATTCCTCATCTCAGAGGGAATACTCATGAGTAAAATGAGCAGGATTTGGTCCTCAGTTTGTAAAGAATGGGTTATCATGAAAAATCGAAAGGAAAACTTGGAGATCATTATTATCATTTTTAAGTGATCAGTTCAAACTAATCCTAAAAACGGGGCTGGCCTTACCATGAGGCGAACTGAGACGAACACCTCAGGTGCCAGACTATGGGGAGGCACCACTAGGACCCAGAGTGTAGAAAATTGTGTCTGCTGCTCTAGATGCACAGAGATGGTGGAGTGCTGTGCTGGAGGAAGGAGGACACAAGAGACATAACAGGCAGGCAGGAGAAAAGGTGAGAGGGAATAACAGAAAGCAGTAGGAGCTCTAGGGAGAAAGAGGAGGAGCCTCTTATGTACCTCTCTAGCACCCCCAGGAGCCTGGACTGATTAACACCAGCTTCTCAGGGAACTTCCTGTTTCCTGCTGCTTCCCTGAACCCACTTGAGGAGAACAGGCAGTCAACTGAAGTAGTAGAAGCCACTTAGGCCCTTAAAATGCTGATGTCTTCTCTTACTCAGGCCCAGCTACCAGCCTGCTTATTTGTCCCCTTCAACTGAGTATTGAGACCCACTATAGCTGGCACAGAACAGCAGTCATGAGTGAAAGAAGAAAATGCAGCATTCAGAAAAATAAAGAAAGCAAAGGAAGCTTTTCTATCTAAGCAGGAAGGAGCTCTCCTGAGATACATAGACACAAATGTTCATAGTGAGCCTTCCGGCCCCAGTGAGGATGTGAGTGGTGAGGAAATGCCTGATCTTCCAGTTAGTCAGAGTTCAGGTGACCTGGCATGTACTGCAGCATCCATATCTCCATCTCAAATGGATGTAACCATGCACATTCCTGAAGAAAAGTGTAGATCAGAGAAGAGTGTGGTGGAGGCACAAGAAACAGCTGCTGCTGAGTTTAGTTCCTTATGTCTAGATAATCCAGGACTGTGGACCCACTTGAGCAGTAGCCTGAGGGACTTCCTTGTACTGCAAGGGCCACAGCAAGTGAAAAACTTAATGTTCCACAAAGACAATGAAAATAGAAGTTTCCATCCAACACATTACTGGCGTGAAATCCCCAATGGTGACAAAGTGGAGAGGCCACAGCTTAAGTACTCAAAAACCCAGAATGCTGCATACTGTTTTTGTTGCAAACTCTTCCAGTCTAATGTTCCAGCCACATTGGATTCTACAGGAACAAAAGACTGGAAAAATCTGGCTAGAAATCTGGCATGCCATGAGAAGGCAACAAATCACCAGAGAGCATTCCATAGGTGGAAAGAGCTTGAGATGAGACTAAGGTCAAAGGCCACCACAGATGATCAGAATCAAGAGAAGATTGCATCAGAGTCTCTTTACTGGCAAAATGTTCTGAAAAAGCTCATTGCCATTGTGAGAATGCTTACTACCCAAAATCTAGCACTGTGTGGCACTTCAAATCAGCCATATGTGCCAAACAATGGAAACTTCCTTAAAATTGTGGAGCTGAAGGCTAAGTTTGATGCTGTACTCCAGGAGCAACTAAGAAGAGTCACCACCCAAGAAATGTACATACACCACTACCTTGGAAAAACAATTCAAAATGAGATCATACAGAAACTGGCAACAAAAGTCAAACAGAAGATTTTGGGAGATCTGACGTCAGCAAGATATTACTCTGTTATTCTGGACTGCACACTTGACATCAGCCATACCGAATAAATGACTTTAATGGTGCATTTTGTAACAACAACAGAACCTAGTGAAAATGTCCCTGCAATGGTGACTGTCAGAGAGCATTTTCTAGAATGTATTGGCATTGATGATACTACAGGAGCTGATATGACAAATGTGCTTCTTAAAAAGCTGGAAAATACAGGAATTGTAATAGCTGACATGAGAGGTCAGGGCTACGATAATGGTGCCAACATGAGAGGAAAGAACAGAGTAGTGGAGACACAGATATGAAAGTTCAACCTCAAAGCCTTTTTTGTCCCATGCAGTTCTCATTCATTGAACTTGGTGGTCAGTGATGCAGCATCAGCTTCTAGGGAGGGTGCTGAATTTTTTAATGTAATTCAAATCATGTATGTATTTTTCTCTACATCAACTCATCGATGGCAAATTTTGAAGCAACATCTGGGAACATCCTCTCTGACACTGAAACCACTGATAGCCACACAATGGGAAAGTCGAGTGGAGGCGATAAAGCCTATCAAACACCAAACTGGGAAGATAGATGATGACAATGTTGCCATTATGGAGTATAATGCTATGACAGTAACTGTTCATGGGAGAACAGTGGCATAGGGAAATGGAATCACCAGAAATATACATAACTTCAAATTTCTGTGTGGCTTAGTGTTGTAGCATGACATACTGTTTGAAATAAATGTTGCAAGCAAGAGACTCCAAGGTGTTGACCTTGATATATCTGGAGCAATGGAACAACTGGACAAAGCAAAGTCATACCTACAGTTTTCCCAATCAGATGAGGGATTTCAAAACTTTCTGAAGAGTGCACAGAAGTTGGCAGAGGAACTTCACACTGAAGCTATTTTCCCACCCATTCAAGAATACAAGAGTCACCGAAGGTGAAGAAGACATTTTGATTATGAGGCATGGAATAATCCCATAAGAGACCCCAAACAACAATTCAAAGTTGAATTCTTTAACCAGATGCTAGATTGTGCAATACAGTCAGTTGAAGAACATTTCATGCAGCTCAAGGAACACATCAGTATATTTGGGATGTTGTATGATATTCCAAAACTCCTCACTATACCTGAAGAAGACCTACACCAGCAATGCAGGGCATTAGAGACAGTGTTGACACATGATGGCATGCGCGATATTGATGTGAGTGATTTAGGTGATGAACTGAAAGCCCTTTCAAGATACATTTTAGCAGGATCAACTTAAAAGGCTGTTCTGGAATATATGTGCACAAATAAGATGACCACCCTCTTTCGAAATACTTTTGTTGCTCTGCGCATATTTCTAACACTTCCTGTAACAGTTGCCAGTGGAGAATGCAGCTTCTCCAAGCTGAAGTAAATAAAAACACATCTATGCTCCACAATGACACAGGAGAGGCTGGGCAGCCTTGCAACCATCTCAGTAGAGCATGAGCTGGCCCAGACTGTGGACCTTCAGGATGCAGTTCAAATCTTTGCAACAAAGAAGGCCTGGAAAGCACCACTTTGATTATTCAAACAGATAAAAATGCCAGTGTTTACTATGCAGATAAGAAAAGTTACATTTGCTGTTCAGGCATTTGAAAGTGAAATGTTAATTAAAATTTTTGAACAAGGCATTTTAAGTTGTTAGTTCTCCTTTTATTGGGGTAGGTAGCAGAGCAGTACCATGAGAGGAGTAGAACAGGAAGAAGGCAGAATTGAGACCTTTCAAAGTTTGGCCAAGTGAGGGGGTATGAGGGTGTCATTTGAACTCCCTGCCTCAGGTGCCAAAATGTTGTGGGCCGGCCCTGCCTAAAAATTTAGTCTAGAATTCTAATGTACAATAACATACCCTGGGTAGGATAAAGGGACATTAGAATAACCAATTTATGCAAAAGCATAAAGTGTAAAATGTCCTAAGTGCAGGTAAGAATAAGGCCCTTAATTTAGAAGATTTCAGACATTTTTAGATGAGAAAGAAATTAAAAACCAACCCTAGCATATGTTTGGCTTTCAGAGTATTTTATTTAAACATATAATTCAAAGACAAATTTAATTTAAAAAACTAAATGTGAAGTGATTATTTTGTAATGTGCACTAATCTCTCTTGGTAATTATCTTTCAATAAGGACTTTTACTATGCTGCTTAAATCCTAACATTCCCATTTAAGCAGTGTCTCTGAAGGAGCTGGTATGGTTTATTATAAAAATACCCAGATCCCTTAGGTCCCTTAGAGTGAGAAAGTCAGTTCTGCTGTTAACTGTGTCACAGTAAATACGGCAGTGGGGTAGGGCCTGTAACTGTACTGTCACGTGAAAGGACAGTCTAAGGTCTTTTCCATCACTAATGCAAAGTATTTAAATCCTTAAATACTTATTTACTTATTGTTTATCATGCCAGACTGTCTATATCATAGACGTCAAATTTTGTGCAGTTCCACATCTGACTTTTGTGAAAATTATTTAATACGAAATGTTGTGTATCTGCAAACACTTTGCTTATAACCATAAGCTTTGTTTATTTAAAAACAAACAAACAAACAAAAACCCTTGTGTATATTTTGTGCTGATGAAGAGAATTGTTTTTACAGCCCTGGGGAATTAAGTTCTTTATCTACAGGACAGAAGCTTCCCAATCACACTGTCCTGCCATCATGACTCAACTCCATCACTTAATTTGTGCCAGGGCTTGCCAATGCTGAGCCCAGGAACCTCTAAGCTTGGCAGTTCATAGCCCCAGCACTTCCGGGCTTGCTGCATCAGTTATGAATTTAAAAAAATTGCCTGAGCCCCAGCACCTAATTGCTTGAGCCAGGCACCTCTTTCATTACCAATTAAGCCTTCATGTGAGAGAGACTTCTAATAGTCAGAGGAGTTGTTCAGTCACCACTGTCTACCCAGATTTGACCTCTCTGCTAGGTCTGCCAATTTGTGTAGAAGCATAGTAGTGAGTTTGTGATATAGGTCTGGAACTGAATCCACTGACCCCATTTCCTGGAGGGGTCACCAAACATCCATTAGACAGGAAGAACTTTTAATCCCTATGGGTTCAAACTTCGTATGTACATTGTTGGTTAGCAATCACCTAAAGCATCACTTCCACAATAACTGGCATTCTCAAAAGGTGAATTTATTAAATCAAGTTCTAACCTTTGTGGCACTTACATATGTAGAGTCTTTCTCTCTCTGGACACACACGAAAAGCTTTCTACACACTGCTGTCAGTCCCCTAGAAAAACACTCTATAATCAAGTGCCTTCTATGTGATAGTTACACTTAAATTGTTTGAATTCTGGTTAACATTAGAACTGATATCAAAATATCCACTATTTGCGTGTGATGTAAATACAATGCAAAACAGTAAACACAATGCTTTGCAATATCAGCTCATTTCAATAACTGCAATTATTCCAGGGTTCTCACGGTCATTGAAGATTATATATAGGTACAAGTATCTATAAATAATTTTGCGTGTGTGGTGGTATGTGTTACAGAAAAAAACCAATACCTTAATCTTTAAAGATACAAATATCAAGCATTTTGAATTAGAAATGCCTTGGTCCTCAATCTACATGCCATCTTCCCTCACTCTTGACCCACACATCAAGGTAGTGTCCAAATCTTCCTTCATGACATCTCTATGAATCAGCCTCCTTTCCTCTCTCTACTAAAGAATGCTAAAACTCTTGTTCAGGCTCAATCATCTCCTACCTTGAATACCTCAACATTCTCTTTTCTCCTTGTTACCCATATCGCTCTCTTCCAGTCCAGCTTCTAAGACCATCTTCCTTGTGCATTACTTCCACCATGTCACCTCCTCTTTAAAACCCTTCACTGGCTCTCCCACTGCGTCAAGTTCAAGCTTCTTCTCCTTACCTTTGAGGTCCTTCTCAGTTCTGCTTCTTCCTATTTATCTGTCTTCATATCTCATTGAGTTGCTGTCTGCCCACTTCACTGTACCAGTGATGTGATAGCAGCCCCAGTAAAGCCAAAGCAGAGCACCAGTGTGGATTGCTGATATATTGTAGGACCATCAGGTTATGAAAATACAGTAGCTAACATTTACAGATATAGTTTATTATTGCTACCTTCCCTCGCACACCTCTCTTCCCTGGTATATTTGTTACCTCATTACATCTTGTCTTAAATTAGACTGAAAGCTCTTCAAGGCAGATACCATGACTTTCTGTGTGTTTTGTACAGTACCCAGCACAATGGGACCTCAATCCTGTTTTGGACTCTGGGTGCTACAGTCAAATAAACATACTCACAATATCATTGCTTACATGAGTTTAAGGTAAATACTTAATATTAAATTAATGTTGTTTCAAAATGTAACATTTATTCCAATAATTATGTACATAACTTGAAAACAATTCTTCTTGTACAGCAAAGAAGCACTGAAATTACCAGTTGCTTTTCCTATAGAGCAAATTAGTTTTATTTATTAAAAAATCTGTTTTCCTGCTAAAGACATTCCAAAGAGTTTCAGATACACATAAAAGGAAAGACAGTTAGAAATACAATATAAGCAAAATTGAACGTTAATATAAAATCCAAATCTATGATAAATGCAGGGCAACGAGGAAAGATATTCAAAAGTATATTGGACATATCTATTTGAATACCTGAAAATGATTACACCAGCAGTCCCATAACCACAGAGAGTCCAGGCTTAAGTTAGGAAAAAACAGTGGAGAAAAAAAATTATCTTCACATTTCTCTGTGTGAAAACATGATGGGCTGGAGCGGCGAACCGCGGCCAGTGAGAGCCGCGATCGGCCAAACCTGCAGACGCAGCAGGTAAACAAACTGGCCCGGCCCACCAGGGGCTTTCCCTGGACAAGCAGCGGACTGGCTTTGAGATCCACAGGGCTAGACTGTAACTTTACTCTGAGCAAAGGGACATGATCCTTCCCTTTTCTGGTAGAAGAGTAAGTTACTGCACTCTTTTTCTATCAAACAGTTTATTCCTTTCTGTGCACCTAGCCAGCTGGATACAGCACTCCTCCCACTCCTCCCTACTGGCTTGCTTGCTGTTGGGAGTATTTAGTGAGTAGCCATTTGTTCTTCCCTCTGAGGTCAGTCACACACAGATGCACAAACCTTGGCAGCTATGGGATTGTTAAGTGGAGGTAATCTGTGTAACTGTGAATGAGAGGGGCCATGACCCATGAGATGAGCTCTCTATTAAGTTCTAGACCACACTGAAAACTTTTAGAACCTGTCTTAATGGCTTCAAATGTTTCTGAGAAGTATATTTGTGGGGACGTTGGGGAGGGAGGGAGATTAGCAAGTGGGTCATTTGAGCCTCATCGTTATATTTTAAAATCTGCTGAATTTGAATAGCTTTTAAAAAGAGTATGAGGAGGGACAGCACAGGAAAAGTTTTACCTGTCTATAGTCCATGGTGATTGCTTGTTAATTAGTGTTGTTAGTTTGTGGTTTCATGGAATTTATAGTGGTGAAGGAGAAAGTTCGCAAGGAGCCATGTATGGAACTCCTTTTAAGACAGCTTAAAAGTCTGTCTTCCAGCCCATAATTTTGAGAACAAAAATGAGTATAATTTACAGAACAAAAATGAATTAACTTAGTAAATCTTCCAAAGCCATGAAAGATTCACTTTTGATTATGTCAAAATGATAGGGAGAATTGAGTAGCTACAGTTTCAATCACCTAATGTCCTCAAGACCCATATTAACATGCTGAGAGTTAGCTATTAAGACAGATATCTTTAGCTGTATAAATTCTCTGTGAGGAAAAAGTACCTGAAAAAAGAGGAAATTAGTACTGAAATGTTGTAAAACCCTACATTGTTAATATACCCTGAGGATGGTGTTACAACTGAAGTTTAGATGTACTTATATTAAGCTCCCTATCTCAGAGCTAATGAAGAGATACTGACAGTTTTGCTGCAATGTGGTTTAATGATGGCAGATTAATCAGTTTCCAAATCAGTAATCCCCACAGAGTGCACCCCCCCCCAAATCATAACCCCAGACAGGAGAATGGATGTCATCAATAATTTGAAAATAAAGAAACAAAACAAAGAGAGGGAACCCTAACCTCTATATGTCATGCAAGCTGGAAGTGTTTACAATCACACTCTCAGTGGAAATACTGTAGCTACAGATAGCACTGGATTCAGTGGAGCAGTCAGTTAATTGTTATGGCTAGGATTTTAATTTTCTTCTCAGTATAAAAGTGCAATTGAGGAAAACATCTGCCACCTCAGATACTTCCTGGGTAGTAAATTTAAATGGATTAATCACTCTGCTTATCCTGAAGTTCTGATGAATGATGGGCACTTGCCTATGGGCTGTAGAATATTTGGTTCATTGATTTTTAGTTGCTGGGGGGGCGAGGGTAGGGAATGGGTAGGGCTGTGAAATGATTTAAATAGAAATTTAAAAATAAATCTGTCTTAGACATTTCCCCCACCCTTTTCCACGCCCTATCATCAGCAGAAACTGATTGGAATATATTCATAGATACAGTGTGGGCTAGTTAATGAAATAGGGTAAGATTTTACTTGATCACTATCAAGTAAGGAACATGACATGGACTTCACATTTAAACCTGATTATCCATCTAAAATTATCTGTTATACCTAGGGCTTGAGCCAAAAACCACTGAAGTCAATGGGAGTTTTTCCATTAATATCAATGGGCTTTGGATCACATCCCTAGTACAGTGGTTACCAAACTGATCTATAGACTCTCGGTGATGTGAAGAGCACATGCTGGTGACCCACGGACAGCTGGCTAGTCACATGGTGCCGGCTCTTCTCCTTGTTTCAAGCCACTACATCAAATCTTTTAAAAAGGGTAAAATCACATTCAATACTTCCCTATTGCTACTTTTCTGTGGCAACAATGGCTGGGGCTGACATTGGGATGTAATAAAATCATGACTGTGAGAGAAGGGGGTCCATGAGACAATCCCTCAATTAAGGTATGTTTAAGCACCTTTGTTTTCAGTTTAAACTGATTTTTACTGAAAAATTCCCAGGTTTAACAAAAAGTATTATTCAGGTTTTTTCCGATTTTCACCCTACTTTTTGTATCATTCAAATATATAAAAATAACCTGTTTTATTAGGAAAATACAATACATTGCATGAGATATAGGTACTACAATAATACATTAGTCTATGTGTATATGCAAAGTTGCCTGTTGAAGTCAGGCTATGTATTAGTCTAGAAGATACACACAATAAACAATCAGGCACACACGCAAGCTTTGAAGTGTGAGTGCATCTGAATGCACTGATGAATCTCACACCCACCACGTACATATTTCAAGCTGTTAGCAGATAATGGTTTAAAGATTTGACACACTAAAACGTGAAGAAAATGAAAATCTGTATCAGAATACGTTTCAGAACATAAGGAAGTATTCAAAAGTTTAAAAAAAAAATCAAAAGCAGGAGAAAAGGATGAAGTTGAGTGTATGCGCTGCAAATGGTGTGGCCCAAATATAAATATTTATAGGCTAATATTTCTAAGTCTACAACAGTAAACTGAATGAAAAGATTTATTTGGGGATTAGAGATATATTGTTTTTATAAACTCAAAGGTGGCATTGTGTTTTGAGTTCTGTTTTAACTCTGCAGCAAACCACATTGATGAACAGAATTCAAAGCATTAATCTACTGCATTCTATTTTGCCCTGTCTTTCCATCCACCAGAATAAACCCTGATATTTATCACAAAAATATTAATAGTTTTTTGCACTGATTTTCACCTGTTTTTGTTGTTGTGGTAATAAACACTGATACATTCCCAGGAAAAAATACATAAAATAAAAACTGAAAATGAAAGGCCTTAGGTATGTTCCACACTCTAAAAAAGGACCTCATAATCTATAGAGATATACTGGGTAGCTGAGAATTAGAAAATAATGTTACTTTTTAATATAACAGTAAAGCATCCTTTACTTTTTCCAGTCAGGATTGCATGATTTGACACGACTCCTCTGGGGCATTATTTATCTTTTTTCCGAGTACATCTTTGCTTCACATTCTTCCTACCCTTTTTTATTATTTATTTTGCATTGTCCCAGAATATATATATATATATATATACTATTCATTATTGTCTCAAAATATAACCATTCTATCAAGAGGCACTGCTGCATTTCCATGTTGCTTTTACAGTAATTCTTTTTTTCAGCTTTTTGGTATGCTTGAGCTAAACTTAATCATACTGAATGCTCATAAGCCATTTAAAAACAAATGTGGCCAAAACTCATCAAGTTTGGCAGTACTGAAATAGTATGAGGATAAATAGTTGCCTTTGTGAGATTTGTTTTTATCTTTGTATGATGGAGAGAAAGATCACATAGGGCTGGACCATAAACTGTATAGCTGAGTTCAGAGCAGTTCAGTATTCAGCTTCTGACTTGCTTTATTTTACATTCGCTAGCTTAATTATCCTAATGAGCAATACAAGGTACAGGTAAAATACTGCTTTGGCTGTACTTTTTTTGTTGTTGAGACACTGACAATGCCATGCAGTTATGATAAAGAACACCTTCCATCTGAAGATCTCAAAGCACTTTAAATAAGCTTCACAACAACCTTGTGAGTTAAATAAGAGATATGAAGGGATGACTTCATGAATGAAGCCATATTTAGGTTGGAAGCCATTTGCAGTTTATCAGCTCACAGTTACCTTACCTAAGAAAAGAAACACTTCATATGCAATTGAAAGTCCAGATGAAATTATGTTGGATTTCATCAGGACACTGGTGTCAAGACTTACTGTTACAAACATTGCCATGGGATACAAGCAGTCAGAACTTGTTGTTGCTGTCACATCCAAAAGGGAACACCTCCAGCAGCACAATGTCCTCTATCCCATGCTGCGGCATTGGTATAGTACTGATCTAAAGGGAACACTGCCTAAAGGGAATTACATAACACATTTTTTTGGTGGTTTTCAAGACCAACCCACCCCCTCTAACACTAAAACAAACACATAAAATTACAGACCCATCCACCCACTAAGGCATTATGTAATTTATGGATAGTCCTGTACCACTTCCTACACCACCTAGGTGCTCCTTGTTTCTCTTCCATGTGCTCAATCAGTCTTGCTCTTCTCAGCTTATTATATCCGATGAGATCACAATGCAAGGTGACATGTTTGTTATCAACACATAGCATACAATTTACAACTATGAAGGAAGAATAGACCCTTCCAGTTACTAATTAGTAAGTATTAGTGTGTAGAGCAGTATGTAGAACAAAGAGGAAGACACTGTCCCTATCCAAGCAAGTTCACAGTTTAGGTAATTGAACATGACTGATGCATGGAACACACACGTAAAACGAATAGATGATCAGATGACAGTCAAATCTCCAAGCAATTGTAGAAGTTAATTTTTAACTGCAATTCTTTTCCTGGAAATTTTTGTTGGGAGAAAACGGGGTTTTTTTAGTCAGAAAATATTTTGGATTAAAATCTTCTGACCAGCTCCATATCTTACCATGGTTGATGAACAATGACGGCCTCCACAGGACATGTATGTTTTGAAATGGAATTTGAATGAGGAGAGATTGCTGGTTTGTCACACAAGGCGATGGAGAGAGTTTTGGGGATTGTATGGAAGAAGACACAGTGATGGGAATATGAAAAGTTATACCCCTCCCTGCAGAGCTGACATACCGCCTCCCACCTCTCAGGGGAGAACTCTGTTGGCCAATCAGGAACCACCTTTCTAACAAGGCTCCATTGGGGCCCAACTTGACTGGGGCAGTATCCAGCTGTGAGGCCAGATTTCAGGTCTTGTGAGTTTAAATGTACATGAATGAGTGAGTTTGAATGTATATTCGGTCAACTTGAGTTATTTGGTACATACGTTTTTAAAGAAAATTGTTTATGCACAGGATAGGTGCATTGTATATGTCTAAATAGATGCATAACTAAAATACACACATAAATGAAAACAAAAGAGGTGGTGAGGCTGCTTGCTTGACATGATCACAGACAGCAGAAGGGAGGGAAGATGAACAATGAAACACCTGAAATATGAGACAGAAGGAAAGCCAATGAAAAAATATACAAAGGGGTCTGACCTGGTCAGAGATGTGAGAAAGACATTTGCATCAGCAGGAAGGATGTGTGACTCAGAGAGGAGCTGGGGAGCTCTGTCCTTTATCTACTTATTATCTCTAAGTAGGGAGTAACTGAGAATCTGAAGGTAATAAGTGTGTTTGGGTCCACAAGGCAACTGTGTTTAATGTAGTGAGGGGCAAATTCAGAGAATATGGCAATACATACATTTTAAAAAGGCTTTTTAATTTGGTGAAAATAAGAAGAATGGGAATGGGAAGAAGTATTAAATGGGAAGAAATATTAAAATCCACAAGTGGAAAAAGAAGGCTTGGGGAATCCTAACAGATAGTATAATTTAGACAAAAGAGACTACATGTCATCTTGTAAAGGAGATTATGGTTTCATGAGAAAATGATCAAAGATGTGAGGTGGAAAAAATAAAGGAATGGAAATGGAAAAGTGGTAAGAATCCAGCCTGGTGGATCTATGACTGGTGGATCTGTGTATTCTCTCACACAAGAGGAAACATGCCAGCTATAGGAACAATAAGAATGCCAAGGCTGCACTTGAAAGTCTGGTGTGATTCCTCTATCGTTCTGTAGACTGTGACGAAAGGACTCATTTCACACAGTCTGTGAAAGACTCTGAGCATAGTCTGGCCACTTAGACAGTTTCTCCTAGGGATGCACACCTCTTGTACCAGAGGGAAGTAATTTACTGCAATCCCCAAAACAGTTCAGACAACTTCTGCCCACATGTCCAACTAGCTCCGCTAGCTGGTATGTGGGGCAGGTGACAAATGTCTCTGCCAGCTCCCTGATCACTTTCCCAAGGTGGGGAGAAGTGGCTGTGCAGAGACTCACAGGACCGAGGCCAAAATCCAGGCAACCCTAGTAGAGCTATGCTAGGATGTATGGAAGCTTGACTCCTCACTTCTGCAACTCTGCTGTGACTGATAAGGCTAGGGACAATCTACCTCCTAGACTGTAAATTCACTGGGCTCTAAGTGTCTCTGATTCTATTATCATGCAGTGCCTAGCACAAAGTACCCTAATTCCAGTATTCTAAGCACTTCTGTAACAAAAATAATAAATAGCAGTAATGATAGTGCTTTGACGCTGAGAAAATACACTCTTAAGAGCTAAAATATGCTGCTCATTTTAAAGAGTTACTTATATAAATATGGTACCTGTTCTCAGCTAAGTGCAAGATCATAAATACTATAATTCATAAAGCAGAGCAGAGGTTCAGGAAGTTAATAAAATGTGTTGATTGCTTTATGAAGAAGTTGCAGGCTTATGAATGTTTTAACACTATGCAATTAGTGACTAACGGTGAAAACACACCCTCCTCAGGACATCAGCAAATCCATGAATTTCAATAAAGTAACCGACTAAGCCAATTAACAAGTGAACACAAAATCAGTTACTGCAAAACGAGCTAGAACAAAACAATGACAAATGCCAGTTCTGAAACAAGATGAGAAAAAAACGAAATTAGCATTTCAAACACGTGCAGTAACGTTCCTCACATATTATATTAATGCATTTAAAGATAATACATCTCATAGTGATTTATATTTGCATACAAGACACATTTAAAAATATAAAATTTTAAAAACAACCCTGCCTACATCTATAGAGCTGTGAACAATAGCAGTTAACTTCTTTCTGATCGCCTTAAAGTAACAGAAGCCATTTCAAATCCATTTGTTTAAACCAAAGAAATACAACCTACACAAATGATAAAATCTCTTCCCAGTTTACACAATTTTTTTGTATTTTCAGTTTATCAAAGCACAGCATAAGACTGAAATGTATGAAACTTCCCTTTAAAAAATGTGGCATGTGAGAGATCCAAAGGACAAAAGCCCAGATTTTTAAAGAAATGTAGGCACCTAGTAATATTTTCAAAAGCATGGAGGTGCCTAAAACTCATTGATTTCAGTAGGTGTTAGATGTTAGTCCCTGTGATTTAAAGGAAAGAGCTCCCTCGCTGTCTGAATATATAGAGGCCCATGGCTCTAAGTTATTTGGTTTTTGTTGACTTCATTTCAGGGGGCAGATGGCAGTGTTGCTAACACTCATGATTTTATTCTCAAAAATATGTGGTGTTTCTCTTTAAAGCCCCAGCTGTTTTACTAACAAGATTGCATGAGAATATCAGTTTTCATTTAAAATAGAAAGTTTCTAGATTTCATGGTTATGCAGAAGAGTTTTAAAACATCATCTCAATACACCACAAATGCTAGGAAACCAGAAGGCAAACAAAAAGAGCATCATATTTTAAAATCAGTTTTAAAACAATCTCATGATTTTGTATGCTTGACTCATCATTTTTGACTACTTGGGTACATATCATTGAGAGGATGAAAGGAACATGGGATTCTGAGGCTAAATGACTAATAATATTTCTTGCCCTACTAATAATTAGTTTAGTCTGCTGAGGGGTGTAATACTTTGGTTTGATTGCAGTTGTTGGGCTTGGTGTGGAGGTGGCTGGGAGGTGTTAGTGGTCTATGATATACAGGAGGTGGTCCTTTCCGGCCTTAATCTCTATGGGTACATCTACACTGAGGCCTTGTCTACACTACAAGACTATTTCGAATCTACTTAAGTCGAATTTGTGGATTCGACCTTATGAAGTCGAATTTGTGTATCCACAGTAAATACACTAATTCGAATTTCTGAGTCCACAGTAATGGGGCTGGCGTCGACTTTGGAAGCGGTGCACTGTGGGAAGCTATCCCACAGTTCCCGCAGTCCCCGCTGCCCATTGGAATGCTGGGTAGAGCTCCCAATGCCTGCTGGGGGAAAAGTGTGTCGAGGGTGCTTTTGGGTAACTGTTGTCATTGAACTGTCAATCACGCCCTCCCTCCCTGAAAGCTCCGGCGGGAAATCTGTTCGCGCCCTTCTCTTGTCAGTTACAGCGCGTACGCCACAGCACTGCGAGCATGGAGCCCGCTGCGATCATCGCTGCACTTATGGCCGTTGTCAACTCCTCGCACCTTATCGTCCACCTCTTCCACAGTCAGCTGCTGAGTAATCGGGCGAGGAGGCTCCGGCAGCGCGGTGAGGAGAGTGGCGCAGACCTCTCACAAAGCAGGGTACGCCGCGCCGTGGAGATCATGGTGGCAATGGGTCAAGTTCATGGTGTGGAACGGCGATTCTGGGCCCGGGAAACAAGCACGGACTGGTGGGACCGCATAGTGCTGCAGGTCTGGGATGAATCACAGTGGCTGCGAAACTTCAGGATGCGTAAGGGCACTTTCCTTGAACTCTGTGACTTGCTGTCCCCTGCCCTGAAGCGCCAGGACACCCGGATGCGAGCAGCCCTGACTGTGCAGAAGCGAGTGGCCATAGCCCTCTGGAAACTTGCAACGCCAGACAGCTACCGGTCAGTAGCGAACCACTTTGGCATGGGCAAATCTACCGTGGGGGTTGCTGTGATTGAAGTAGCCCACGCAATCGTTGAGCAACTGCTCTCAAAGGTAGTGACTCTCGGAAACGTCCAGGACATCATAGATGGCTTCGGCGCGATGGGATTCCCAAACTGTGGTGGGGCTATAGATGGGACTCACATCCCTATCCTGGCACCAGCCCACCAGGCCAGCGAGTACATTAACCGAAAGGGCTACTTTTCAATGGTGCTGCAAGCACTGGTAGACCATAGGGGACGGTTTACCAACATCTTCGTTGGGTGGGCGGGCAAGGTTCATGACGCGCGTGTGTTCAGGAACTCTGGTCTGTTTAAACGCCTCCAGGCAGGTACTTTCTTCCCGGAACACAAACTAACGGTTGGGGATGTGCAGATGCCTACAGTGATCCTCGGGGACCCAGCCTACCCGCTAATGCCCTGGCTCATGAAGCCCTATACAGGCGCCTTGGACAGAGAGAAGGAACTCTTCAACTACCGGCTGAGCAAGTGCAGAATGGTGGTGGAGTGTGCTTTCGGACGTCTCAAGGGGAGATGGCGGAGCTTACTGACTCGCTCGGACATCAGCGAAAAGAATATCCCCGTAGTTATTGCTGCTTGCTGTGTGCTACACAATCTCTGTGAGAGCAAGGGTGAGACCTTTTTGTCCGGATGGGAGGTTGAGGCAAATTGCCTGGCAGCAGTTTACGCTCAGCCAGACACCCGTGCTGAGAGAATATCCCAGCGGGAAGCGCTGTGTATCCGGGAGGCTTTGAAAGCAAGTTTCCTCGGAGAGCAGGGTAACCTATGACTCTCCACTTGCTTTCAAGAGAAACTGACCCTGGGCCTGTGTCTCTATGTGTTGAGTGAGATCTGCGGTTACATACCCCGTTCTCCAAGTTTCCCCCACTTCCAAAGCACGTTTTAAAGCAAATTAATTGTTACACTCATTATTAATAAATGTTTGTTTTACTTTGCATTTCTGTTCAGGTGTTGAAACATGGACGCATACTGTGCTGGGCACGGTGTGCACTGATGTACAGACCGCTTGTTCCATAGAGGAATGACATCCTCCTGCTCCTACATAGGTCTCTGGGGTGGGGGACGGTTGCAAGTGGTTGTGCATGGAGGGGAGGGATTGCAGGAAGGGGTTTGGATGACGGCAGTGGGCTGCGGGTTTGGGCGTAGGAAGGGGTGAGGGGTGTGGGGGAAGGGTGAGTATCTGTCCGTGGATGAGGGCTCTTGTTGGGGCTCAGGGCAGCGGAGAGGCTCGTTGCTACGGTGGAAGTGCATGGTAAGGGCAGCGTGCCTTAACATTAAGGGGGTGGCAGGCGCTAGGACCCTGGACAAGCATACACATCACAGAATGACCCGGGGCAGCATACACCACACAGAGTGACCCTGGTGCCTACTGACTGCAGTGTGTGTGTGCCCTGCAGTTGATCATGCCCCCAAGTCTGTATCCTGGTAATGTAGGCTATACCGTGCAATTATAAATCCCCTCCCCCCCCCATACACAAAAAAATCCTCTGACACGAAAGACGTGACCGAAACAGTGAATAACAGCAAACAGCTTTTAATAATCTAATACACAGTGGGGGGATGAAACTTGGATTTGGGACTGGGTGAGCCTGTAAGGGAAGCACTTCTACAAATGTATAGCGTGAGAGGTGTGTGGTACATTAGCGCTATGCAGTGGTGCAGTGACAGTTCTCACGGCCCCTACCGCCCCTCCGTCTTGTACTTTTGGGTGAGGGGGGGGCAGGACTTCTTGGCGGGGGAGGGCAGTTGCAGATACACTGCAGGGGGGCTCTGTCCTCCTGCCTGCGGTCCTGCATAACATCAACAAGGCGCCAGAGCGTGTCCGTTTGCTCCCTCATTAGCCCAAGCAGCGTTTGAGTCGCCTGCTGGTCTTCCTGCCGCCACCTATCCTCCCGTTCGATGTGTGTGCGATGCTGTTGACATAGGGTCTCCCTCCACTGTCTCTGCTCTGCCGCCTCGGCTCTGGAGCAGGCCATCAGTTCCGTGAACATCTCGTCCCTAGTCTTTTTCTTTCGCCGCCTAATCTGCGCCAGCCTCTGCGAGGGGGATGCCGGGGCAGTCCGGGAAAGAGCCGAAGCTGTGTGATGGGAAAAGTAACTGATTTCCTTGAACAGATACATGTTTGCGAACAGTGAACACAGTCTAGTCAGTTTCTCTGAACAAGACCATACAGGGCAACAAGTCTCACGAGATCTCAGGCCAAGTTCGAGATTTCGGAATATGCTCTCATTGGCTGCGGCATTGCACAGGAGAGCGGACAAGTGGGGAGAGACAGCTGAATCCGTCTAGCAGACAGTCCTGGTAAGCCTTACAGTACATTCTGCTTATCAGTTAATGGATAGCTGTGCCCTCCCGCTAAAGGCAATCTGGAAATCATATACTCTGACCCTTTTCCAGCCACTCCCGCCAGTGCACGGGAAAGATCAATGTATGCTTTTCCTATGTGGCCTACAACACGTGGCTGTTAAGCGAGGGTCATTGTTATGCAAAGTAAAAGTCAACCATTCACAACAGTAACAATACACTAATTGCCCTAATTAGATGCAGCATTTCATGAACGAGATCACCCTGATGCGGGTCCCTCGGAGTCACAAAGAGCGGATGCTAAGGGAAGCCCTGCAGAGACCAGGACCATATGCGGCCATGCTTGTCGAGGCGATGATTCCCATCTACATAAGGATGTCCTGGCGCGGAAGAGTGTGCTTCCACGGAGCACCCAACAAGGCACCTCTCCCCAGGAACCTCCTGCGGAGGCTTTTCGAGGACCTAAATGAGACCTTTCTTGAATTGTCCCTGGAGGATTATTGTTCAATCCCTATATGTGTGGACCTACTTTTCATATAGTTTTTCATTGAAAATTTTATATATAGTATTTCTATTTTTTTATACCTGTTTTATAAAAAATAAATGTTTACATGTTTAGAGCACTTACCGCCTGATCCTTCCCCTGATTCAGAGTCCGGGTTAACGGCCGGGGAGGGTTGGTAGGGGATCTCTGTGAGGGTGATGAAGAGATCCTGGCTGTCAGGGAAAGCGGTTTTGTGTTCGCTGTCGCCTGCGCCGTCCTCCACAGACCCTTCCTCATCTTCCCCAATGCGAACATCGAGGAGGAACTGTCCAGGTTCACTATGCCATCCACTGAGTCCACGGTCACTGGTGGGGCAGTGGTGGCAGACCCACCTAGAATGGCATGCAGTGCCTCGTAGAAGCGGCATGTCTGGGGCTGGGCTCCGGAGCGTCCGTTTGCCGCTCTGACTTTTTGGTAGCCTTGTCTCAGGTCCTTGATTTTCACGCGGCACTGCATTGCATCCCGGCTGTATCCTTTCTCTATCATTGCTTTGGAGACCTTCTCGAAGGTCTTTGCATTCTGCTTGCTGGAGCGCAGCTCCGACAGCACAGACTCCTCGCCCCACACACCGATCAGATCCAGGACTTCCCGGTCTGTCCATGCTGGGGACCTCTTTCTATTCTTGGATTGGCCGGACTCCTCTGCTGGAGAGCTCTGCATCGTTGCAGGTGCTGCGGAGCTCGCCCCGATGTCCAGCCAGGACGTCAGATTCAAAGTGCCCAGACAGGAAAATGAATTCAAATTTTCCCGGGTCATTTCCTGTGTGGCTGGTCAGAGAATCCAAGCTCCGACTGCTGTCCAGAGCGTCAACAGAGTGGTGCACTGTGGGATAGCTCCCGGAGCTACTAAGTTCGATTTGCATCCACACCTAGCCTAATTCGAGCTAGCCATGTCGAATTTAGCGTTACTCCACCTGTCGGGGTGGAGTACCAAATTCGAACTAAAGAGCCCTCTAGTTCGAATTAAATGGCTTCCTGGTGTGGACGGTTGAGCGGTTAGTTCGAATTAATGCTGCTAAATTCGAATTAAAGTCCTAGTGTAGACCAGGCCTGAGATAAAAGTGCACAGCTGGCCCAGATCAGCTGATGGGCTCACAGGGCTTGGGCTGCAGGGCTATAAAATTGCAATGTAGACATTTGGGCTCAGATAGGAGCTTGGGTTCTGAAACACTCTTCCCTTGCAGGATCTCAGGGCCCAAACATCTACACTGCAATTTTATAGCCCTGCAGTCTGAACCCAACTCAGTTGACACAAGCCAGGAATTGTTATTTTTAGCCATGCTGACTGGGTGCCAATCAACTTACACATTCCCAGAGCATTATCACCTTCCTATTATTATCCTTTCTCTACTATGGTCTGTTGGCATTTTAGATAATAATCCTCCAGCTGGAGACCCTTTCTTTTTAAGAACGACACCTTCTCTTTTAAGAGCCGTACACACCCACGGTACTATATAAATAAATAATATTAATAATATCAAGTATTCATTACAAATACTGTCACAATAATCTTCCAGGACTGGATTCGCTTTATACTTTTCGGCAGCTATGAAATATTCATCTGTTGCTGATCCTGCATGCTGCAGTTAATTTGTCAGTAATTATATGAAGAAAGTTACTAAAATTACACACTTAAATGTTTATGTTGCTACTAAAGTTGTACTTGGATTATGTGATAACCATTACTAGCCTCCAGTTAAATATCTAATTTTGCTCCCATTGTTTTTCAGTTTCTTTAAATTCCATTAACTTTTCTCATACTTACACTACATTTCTTCAGTTGTTTCAAATACGTGACACTCTTTGCACGATAAAATAATTCACAGTATAATTTATTAATACAAACTCTTTTAAACTAGAACTGTTCAGCCTTGTTTAAATATACTGTAAAATAATAATTCTGTCCAATCCCATAATGAAATTATAACTGAAATGGTTAGTAAGTGCTCCTTTTTAGATATGCTTTGGTTTTGATACTTCTGCATCTAGTCTATTTACATATTACAGTGGCCTTTTGCATAGTTATTTCACAGTTTATTTTTCACTTGTAGATTATGTCTATTGTCTTTCACTCTCTTTTCTACAGAAACACGGATTCCCAAACACTCTTAGAGTTTGGGAGAATTCAGTTTAGATCCTAACTCTGGCTTAGGCCTGTCTGTGTCTTTAATATAGTTCAACCAATATCATTGCCAATATCATTGTGAAAGTTGCTGTCTAATTATGAAGACACAAAAGGTTCATGTAAGCTTTCATACAGTACTTCTGGATATTTGTCTGCCGTGAACTTATGTCTCTGAATCAATCAATTTGTACTGTACTAAGGAAAGTATGTTGCTTGTTTGCCCATGTATTATGGATTTGAACATCTGGTATGCTTTGTACATTGAATATAAATGGTTCAGGTATATCTTCATGTATTAGACATTAGAGCTGGTTGGGAATTTTCCATGGAAGTTATTTTCCAATGGAAACTGCTGTTTCCACAAAACCATAATTTTCTGTGAGAAATTTTTGATTTTGCAAAAAAATAAAAAATTGATGTTCCACTACGAAAGTCAAAATGAAATATTTAATATCAGGCTGTCTCAACATGAATCAGAATATTTCATTTTTTGAATTGATGTAGATCAGTTCAACAAAACATTAAACTGAATTTCTCTATCAACCCAATATCTTGTGGGAGTTGTAGTTCAGGCCCCACTTCTTTCATAAGGCCAGACCTCCCGAAGAACTGTGTTTAAGAGGGTCCTATAAACCAGTGTGATTTTAGGCAGTACATTGAGAATGATTATGTCAGAGAGATCCATGGAAAGGGTGGCATTCTCATCACTTGAGTCATTTAGGACTAAGCAGGACAAAATGACCAAGAGTGCACTGTAAGGAACAATCTTATACCAAAAGATGGGGGGAGTCGGGGGTGGAGGGAAATGGACAGAGTATCCTAACTCTGGAAAATCTTTTACAGCTCTAATTTCTATGATCCAAGGGATGTTTTCCTGGATAAAAAAGGAGTAAGGACCTCAGGATTTGGATCTATGCCTCTCTGATAACAGTAGTCTTCTTCTCTAATGCAGTCTGTCTCATTACAATGTCCCTCAATAACACTTGCACATCACATCATGCCAGGGAATGAGTATTAAGTGTATTGTTTTAACTATATGATCAGATTCCAGAAAGACGTTGATTTAATTTTTATTCTTTTTTCCTGTTTGTACTGAGTTCAGTTTCTATTTTCCATCCACATTCTCATATGTCAGCTTGCTCGTTAGAAACTGAAGTAAAGGATTTGAATTTCCAAGCAAGTTTTTTAAGGGGGAAAAATTACATTCTGCTCTTGATAATATCCTATCTTGATGAGCCTCCAACACACAGCAGAATGGTGCATGATATATGGGAAAGTTGATCCATTATCCTCAAATGGTCACAAATGAAACAAAATAAGCAAATAGTGGATTGATACTAAGGAGACTTAGAAGTCCCCAGGGTGATCTACGGCTTGGTAATGCATTAGCTGCCTGTTTGTAGTCAAACAGAGGCCAGAAATGATTTAATATTCATTTAAAGCACAGGTGCAGTGTCTACAGCTTTAGGTTTTGCTTTATCATACTGCTAATATTTACACTGATAAAAAGAAATGGTTAAGCTTAAGCTTTAGCTTTAGGCATGTAATTCAGTATAAAATTGCATTGCTTCTAAATACATCTAGGTTCTCAGATGGCAATACTTTAATAAGCACTTACATAAAAGTTTCCCTTAAAATGTAAAAAACTCAGTTAATAGTTGCCTGGACGTGTTTTTTGTTTTTTTGTTTTTTGTTTTTTTTGGGGGGGGAGGAGAGTTTCTATTTATTTATTTGTTCTTTTATTCATGAGATGCTCCTCCAGCTCCTCCCAAACCTATGACTATTCCATTTCTGTTTAGTTCAACAGCCCGATTTCATGACAATCTTTCTGTTGATTTTGAAGGGCTAGATTTGGCATTCTGTGGAGATTCTCAGTACTACACCTTGCACATGTCAGGTGGCTCCACTACAGGCCGATGGATCCTCTAGAAACAAAACGCTTCTTCCCATTAGGGGATTAACACGCTGCCTTCGCAGTTTTCTCGGATCATGCCATATCAGCCTGGGAGTTTGAGACTGACCAAAAATGGAACCTGAATTCTGTAGCAGACACTATGAGAGCCCTACATTTACCGATTTACACTGGGTTAGGCTCTGACCCTTTATTACTATATCTGTATTCAGAGCTCTCACTTCACACTTCTTTTCTCAATTTCATTGATATTTTACGAGCAAATATAGTAAAATTACTCTGTTAAGTGCACATTCTACTGGTTCTTCGCCTCTCGGGTTCTACTCTCTGAATATGTATAGCTCCTGTAGCCATTCTTTGTGCATGTGACATTATGCATGTCTGCAGAGGAGAGGCTATAGCCCAATCTCTCTATGAGATAGAATGATAGCTCAAAGTGCATCACTGTGCTTTTGAGCTGCCCTCTCATGCTGCAAAATGCTGAGACCATGATAACATTTTAGCAATCTCCTTCATAACATCATCTACCACTTCAGAATCCCTTAATGGTTCCTCCGTATGGAGCAGTTTGGATTTCCTGATGGCTCAGTGGTGTATTTTTTGACCATTATTTCATAGGCTTGATCTTGCTCAAGAGCCTGATAAGCATTGATGCTTACAGTGAAGAATGAGGCTATCAAGTGAGCTGAAGTAAGTCTGCAAACTTTATAGAGTGACTTGTTTATGAGACCTCAAGATAATTTGCTTCAGCCTTATATTATACACTGGCAGCCTAAAGGCATATTTTATAATGTATAAATCAAATTAATTAAATCAAAATACAACAAATTATTCTAGAGATGGATCTTATACTGGAATAGGGTTAGAATGGCACCTAAACCTGGCCCAGGTTCTAAAAATCCAATAAAAGATTATGAAACAAATTCTGCTTTTGCAGCATGAGACTTTGTCAAATGAAAAAATAGAGCAGAAGACTCCATGGGGTCAATGAGGGGTCTTTCTTTGTTAACTCATTCAAATAGGAGACACTTGAATACTACAGTGATGGACATCAGTAAAAAACTTGGTAACTGCTAGATAAGTCAGATGTCTCGTGACAGTGGGGTGGATTGTGCTAGAAAGTTGCCTGTTCTCTGGCTAACCATTTTAAACTGTGGCCATACGCTGAAAAATTATGTATCATACAGTTCTTGGTTTTGTTTGTTTGTTTGTTTTTCCTGGGAACTTTCCTATAATACATGCTCTATTTTCAAGCAAAAACATGGTTTTTTTTCCCCTAGCTGTCAGTACAAACGTAGTGGGGGAGCTGAACATCTAATTGGATTCCTTTCTCGCTTGCACACCATCTCCGTTACCATTTTAAAGATTCTGCAACTGGATTTTTGATACTAATTCTGCTGATGGTGAAGGAGGCAGAATAGAATCCATCTTACATCCATCTTTTATACTGACACTGTATATTGGCTCTACAGCACAATGGTTTGCAGTTTCAGGAGGAAATGCTAGAAATTACATAAAAATAAAACAAAAGAGCAGGAAATCTCCTTTAAATGGCCAGTTCCCCCAAATTGAGCAGGAGGTAGGGAGAAAAGCCATGGGTTTTCCAGGATATGAAGTTCAGGTTTGACCCTTTCTCTAAACCCAAAGTTGAACATTAGATCTACAAGCAACCAGTGCACATCCGTACCAATTAGCCTTCACACAAACCCTTACAAATTAAACCAAAATGACAGAGACATTAATAAGAAAAGGTTGCGCCTCTCCCTGTTGTTAAAATTGCTAATTATTTTTAATGAATACAAATTACCACTAGGGATGGTGACACTTTAGAAACAGTCTATACACCTGCATATCAGCTTCATTGTAGGAATCGAGCAATTCACATTTCTCGATCTGGCTCAGATCTGATTAGCTATTATGTGGGTGTGCCATGGTTAGAGAGAGCATAAGGTATATATATATAAGGCAAAGTGTATCTCTTTTGTGACTGGATAAGGATAAGGGAGAATTGCAGTAGAGAACGTGGGTTGCTTTTTCCTAATTCTCTGTGGGAGCCTAGCCATCTAAAGGGGATGTAGAGGTGGTGAAATCATGACTCCATCCAACCAGTGGGCCTGGCCAATTGCATGAAGGCAGTAATCTACACTCCATGGAGGCATGTAGTAGTGGCTGTGAAGAGGCCACTCCACATTCTGAGACAGTATGCATCATTTACTCCAGCTTTGTACCACTTCTGTGCAATTTGCACAGCCTAGCTCTTTGATTTATCATGGAAAATACCATGGAAGCTGGACTGGAAACAGAAATGAAAACAGTGTGTATGTTCAGGAAGGAGCATGATTTTGAAAAGCTTTTTTTTTTATTTTGGATTCTCAACTGGACTCTCAATTTTTCAAAAATATGTGTGTTCTCAAGAGCAGCTTGAGAGGCTAATTAATCATTGGATCCAGTAAATTCTCCATCACTTGGAGTTTTTAATTCAATCTGGGTGTCTTTCTCAGAGATTCTGTAGTTCAACTACAAGTTGCTGGGCTAGATGTAGGAAGCACTGGATTAAATTCAGTGAATTGTGTTACGCAAGAGGTCAAACTAGGGGCTCATGTTGGTCCCTTCTAGCCTGAAAATCTATGAATATGCTTGCATGAGCAAGAACTATTCAATGGGATAGCAGTGGCGGCTCTAGGCATTTTGCCGCCCCAAGCACGGCAGGCAGGCTGCCTTCGGCGGCTTGCCTGCAGGAGGTCCCCGTTCCTGCAAATTTGGCGGCAGCCTGCGGGAGGTCCGCCGAAGCCGCGGGACCAGTGGACCCTCCACAGGCATGCCGCCGAAGGCAGCCTGCCTGCTGCCCTCACGGCGACCGGCAGAACGCCCCCCCCGTGGCTTGCCGCCCCAAGCATGTGCTTGGCGTGCTGGTGCCTGGAGCCGCCCCTGAGTGGCAGACACAATCTGTCCTGCTCTGCTTGGCAATGGTAAAGCTTCAGCTGGAGGACTGAGTCCAGTTCTGGGCACCACACTTTAGGAAAGATGTGGAGAATTTGGAGAGAGTCTAGAAAAGAAGAACAAAACGTTTAGAAAACCAGACCTATGAGGAAAGCTTAAAAAACTAGAAATATTTAGAGAGACCTGATAAGTCTTCAAATACATTAAAGGTTGTTATAGAGAGGACTATGATCAATTGTTCTTCATGTTCACTGAAGGCAGAAGAAGGGCTTAGTTTACATCAAGGGAGATTTAGGTATTAGGTAAATCTTTCTAAGTATAAGGATAATGAAGCACCTGAAAAGGCTTCCAAGGAAGGTTATAGAGTGCCTGTCATTAAGAATAGGTTGGACAAACACCTGTCAAGGATGGTTTAGATTTACTTGGTCCTGCCTCAGTGCAGAGGGCTGGACTAGATGACCCCTCGAAGTCTCTTCCAGCCCTACATTCTATGATCCTATGATTTTTCAGTCTGCTTCATCCATTAGACTGGAACATAATTTTCCCTCTGGTGTGCCAGCTGTGCTCCCTATGCCTATGTAGAGGAGCGAGGGGGTCACAGACTCCATAGCATTCTCCATACTACTTTTCACCCTCTTTGTGGTGTCTTGAAGCCTAGGGATGGAGATGCAGGAGAGAACAGTCAATTTGCTCTCTAGGATCTAGGGACTTATACCATGTGAAGCCCATGCCCAGCTGTGCAGTGGCTGCATATCCCCCTTGTCCCAGCACAGTTGAGCACGGTCTCAACACAATGTGTCCCAAAGTGAATAGGAGTCTCAAAAAGAATCTGTTAGCGAGGAATGGAAATTTTGTCTTGGCCACCTGGCGCAATGTGTGTGCTGCAATCATCATAATCTGAAATGTTCTTTCACATTTCTCATTTTCAACAAATTCATCGCACAGGCAGTTGTTGTTGTGAAGCAGATGAGCTTGACCTACAATTGCTAAGATTATAGACAGTTTAGCAGCTGCAAGAGAGAGAGCCATTGTGTTGTCATTGGAAAGAATAAACAAAATTTAGCAACAGTGTTTTGGATATCTCATGATACCCAGGAAGCCACTTTGTGAAGAGAGACTCCAGTGTATATTGACAGTCTGACTTCAGGATTCGAAAAGCCCATGGCTCAATTTTCAGCGGTGCTAAGCAACCACAGCTGACTTCAATGACCTCTGTGAATATCAGGCTGCTGCTTAAAAATAAGCAATGGAAACTGATGGAGTTAGTTTTATTAGTGGTATAAACTCCTAGTAATTGTAGATATCAACAAATGTGTACCTGGTGTGCATTAGACACAAACAGCTCAGCACGCCTTCTACTCACATTCAATATCGCTATGATGTTGCACATACCAGTTGTTCTGATTTCTTTTGTTCATCCTCTGCTGGAAACATATGAAGAAAATTAACAACAGTCGGTTTTACACTGGCAGGGGAACTGTTTAATCCTCAGTCTTAGTTCTCCTGAATCTCCTGATTTAATACAGTATACACGGTTTAAGTATGAGCTAAAATGACAGCTTAATCCCCTGATCATTTTCCCATGTGCTCTAGGCCTAATGTTATCTACCGGAGCATTGAAGTCCCTCTAGTTTCTAAATTCTTGGCTCAGAGAAAGCACTTTCCTTCTCACCTGCTTCAAGATTAATAATATCACTCCAACATGATTAGCGTCATAACTCTTCCTGACCTGACCTGAATGGTACACATGGGATTTTAAAGACAGCGTACACTCAAAGATCCAGTAGAATGATGAGGTGCATGGAATAGCTACCACAAGGAATCAGCTATGATAGACTGTCATTATTACAAAGAAGATACACTATTCGGTTTACTTATTATTACAGGAAAAGATTATAATCAGAGATCCTGACTTTTAACTACATGCATAGTTACAAAGATAGTCAGATGCAGAAACATAGACAGAAACAACAGAAACAGATGCAGAAACATAGACAGAAACAAACTATTGCACAAAACCTATTGCCACTACTACCTTGGTAGCAGGCCTCCAGGTTGGGGCAAGATGCATTCCTTTCTCCCTTGGCTGGTGAAGCACATTAGCATGAGGGAGATCACACAGGCTGGAGGAGTGGGGAGTTGTCAAGGTTCCTCCCCAACTCTGAACTTTAGGGTACAGATGTGGGGACCTGCATGGACACTTCTGAGCTTAATTATTAGCTTAGATTGGTAACACTGCCACCATCCAGAAATTTCAGTGTCTGGATCACTTTCTGTCCCCCCAAAACCTTCCTGTCCCTGGGCAGCCTTGAGAGGCTTTTTCACCAAGTTCCTGGTGAACACCGATCCAACCCCTTGGATCTTAACACAAGGAGAATTTAACCATCCCCCGTCACTTCCCCCACCAATTCCTGGTGAGTCCAGATCCAATCCCCTTGGATCTTAACACAAGGAAAAAATCAATCAGGTTCTTAAAAAGAAAGCTTTTAATTAAAGAAAGAAAGGTAAAAATTATCTCTGTAAAATCAGGATGGAAAATACTTTACAGGGTAATCAGATTCATATAGCCCAGAGGAACCCCCTCTAGCCTTAGGTTCAAAGTTACAGCAAACAGAGGTAAAATCCTCTCAGCAAAAAGGAACATTTACAAGTTGAGAAAACAAAAAGAAGACTAACACGCCTTGCCTGGCTATTACTTACAAGTTTGAAACATGAGAGACTGATGCAGAAAGATTTGGAGAGCCTGGATTGATGTCTGGTCCCAATTAGTCCTAAGAGCGAACAACCCCCAAACAAAGAGCATAAACAAAAGACTTCCCTCCACCAATATTTGAAAGTATCTTGTCCCCTTATTGGTCCTCTGGTCAGGTGTCAGCCAAGTTTACTGAGCTTCTTAACCCTTTACAGATAAAAGAGACATTAACCCTTAACTATCTGTTTATGACAGGAGTCATTGAAGAGCTGATACCCGCTAGCTGGACAAATACTTTCTACTTTCCTACCTTCTTACAATGATGTGGCAAACCTATAGATATGTCCTCTATTCTAGAAATCCTGCCAAGCATTGCATTGATCAGGATATGTGAGGTGGGGTGGGGAAGAGAATGATAGGCATTTGATTGCATCTTTGTTTTTACTCTACATATGCCCTTGTCATCTGCTCCCTATCCTATGTGCTTCTAATGTACCCTTTGGGCCACAGAACATTAGCGGGAAACTCCTAAAAATTCTCTGAGTGCTAGAAGATGTACAATGGGAAGAAAATACTTGTGCATACCAGTAGTGGGGCCAGGACCTAGCCCAGACGGCCATATTCTCTAACCCTTACTCAGACTGAGTATTACCTTACTCCTTGAGTAGTCTCACTGAAATCAGTGGGGCTACTAGAGGAATAAGGTTAGAGCTTCTGATTTTTGATTTTAACTGATAAATACCCCTCCATGATTTTTTTAAAAAGTGATTTTGGTGTTTATCCAATTATCACCATAAAAACATCAGAATAGCTTACTTGTATCTAAGGGTTTGTCAACACAGAACAGTAACGTGGATGACAGGAGCATGATTTCTAAAGTGCACTAACATGTTGTGCATTCATTTGTTCATGTAGACCCTGCTGGTGCAACCTAAAAGTTTCCTAGTGTGCTTCACCATAGTATTGTTTGAAACAGGACTATGTTAAAACTCACTAAGGAACATTACAAAAAGATTCTCATAACAGTATATACAAAGAAAAAGTCCCGCAACCCCTCAGTTTTGGACAGCTACACAAAACTCAACAATTGTTAAAAATACTCCCCCATAATGAAATAATAACCCCACAAAACCAGAATCCCTAAACCTTAAGCATACTCAAGTGTGGTAGAATCTAGCCCACTGATTATTTGTGGCAGAGTGTGTCATGAATTCCCAAGCTCTTGAATATAATATAGAGTAGCTTTTGAGAAGTTGACTAAACTGCTGCCTTTGAACATCCTTAACATTTAGACGGAGCCAGGCTCCATTTAGTCTAAACCCCTCCCTATCTATACTTAGGAAGTTTCAGAATTCTGTTTATGTCCTTCCTTTTTCTTTTGCCAGCTAACTGTGTCCCACAATGTGTGAAAACACAGAGAACGGTGTGCTGCAGCAAAATGTTTCAGAAGCTGAGAACTCTGATGAGGATAAAACCAGACGTTAGAAGCTAGTTCAATGGACACGCAGGAAAGAGCCTTTGTGTACAATGTGAGGGAAGAAGTAGCTAAGGTTTCCAAACAATACTCCTTAACAAGCTAAAACAGATTCCACAGGTACTAAAAATAACCAGATGGCCTCCTTCAATAGCCTGTCTTAAGATGCTTATTACACAGAATCTATTAAATATTTTATATTTACCAGTCCAATGGTTACTCTAGAGTTACACTAATATATACACTAATCAGTTTACAACTGATTGTACCTACTGTAATGGCAGTTGAATTTGTGTGCTCTTCTGGAGTTAGACACCCAGGCACAAAAGAGCACCCTTCCATTCAATTATGGAATTGTCTTCAGGAATTGCAGAACAAGCCTGAGTCTCAACATCAACAAATCATTCAAGGATAGCTAATATATAAAAACAAGGATTTGGTACCTTTAGGAAGCTTGACGTTGTTCAACAGCTATTAGTCATATGATACTAATTTTGTAGTCATCATCCCTTCTTCCTTTCCTCCTTTTGATTGCCACTCTCACTTGTTTCATCTTCTCTCTAATTAGACTATAAGTGAGTCAGGAACTATCTATTTGTACAGAATCTAGAACAATGGGGCCCAAATTATGATTCCGGCTTCTAGTGCTACTGTACAGTAGCTACTGTCTACTCTTTGCAGTCTGTGGCACCCATCTGTGGCACCCATCCTCCTTTTAAGGAGGTAAATACTAATAGGAACTGTATGATCATGGGAGACTTTAACTTCCCGGATATAGATTGGGAAACAAATGCTAGTAATAATAATAGGGCTCAGCTTTTCCTAGACGTGATAGCTGATGAATTCCTTCATCAAGTAGTTGCTGAACCGACGAGGGTGGATGCCATTTTACATCTGATTTTGGTGAGTAACGAGGACCTTGTTGAGGAAATAGTTGTAGAGGACAACCTTGGCTCGAGTGATCATGAGCTAATTCGTTTCAAAATAAATGGAAGGATAAACAAAATTGCATCTGAGACTAAGGTTTACAATTTCAAAAGGGCTAACTTTACTAAATTACGGCGACTAGTTAGGGAAGTGGACTGGACTAACATATTTAGGGATCTAAAGCCAGAAGACGCCTGGGGTTACTTCAGGTTGAAGTTGCAGGAGCTGTCAGAGGCCTGTATCCCGAGAAAGGGAAAGCAGTTCGTAGGTAGCAGTTTTAAACCGAGCTGGATGAGCAAGCGTCTCAGAGGGGTGATTAAGAAAAAACAGAAAGCGTACAAGGACTGGAAAATGGGAGGGATCAGCAAAGAAACCTACCTTATTGAGGTCAGAGGGTGTAGGGAAGCAGTGAGGAAGGCAAAGAGCTGGGTGGAGATGGACCTAGCGAAGGGGATTAAAACCAATAGCAAAAGGTGTTATGTCCTAGGGGCAGCCGGTGTAGGAAGCAATCACTTGAGGCCAGAGAGCAGACAGCTAACCAAAACCTCCATTTTATTTACAGAAACAGAGAGCTCACTCAGCCGGTTGAAACCGGCTGAGCTATCCCTTAATAGTCTAACTCAGTTGCCATAGTAACAAAACCCATGACAACCAAATACACAACATATTCCTCCCCCCCTAATAAGAACATCCCCTAAATAAAACACACACTAAACTAGAGAAGGAGGGTAGACTGCCTCCATTCCCGGCTAAACCCTGGGGATTATTTTGCCCCATAACCGTGGGTTCGCCCTAACTAAAGATCCAGCCGATGAGGAGGCCTTCTGTCTCTAGGTGGATTACGGCGAACTTCTGGTGTTGTTGCACCCGAAAGTACTAGGGGCTCAGGGTCCGCAGCACGAATAGGTGAGGAGGTGGTATCAGCTCGTGCTGGGCAAAGGGGTATCTCAGCTGCCGGCGGTAATGGAGGAGAACAGTCAGGAACAGGTGACTCATGATTCGGTGTCTCACCAGGAGGGGTGAAGTCAAACCCCTCAACTGCAGATGGCTCCTGAAGACTGGCATGACCTGGCAACAGCTGATCTACATGTTGCTGCCAGGTAAGATTCTCTGCAGTCCGGACTGTATAGGAAACAGGTCCTGTTTGAGTGATGACTGTGGCCGGGACCCATTTAGCTCTGGAAGTATAATTCCGAGCCAAAACTGGCTGCCCTGGGCTAAAGGTTCGGTCTTTTGCTCTGGGTGCCCGTCTGATGACTTGATATTGCTGCTGATGTTGCACAGTTTGTCTGGGTTCAGAAGGTTTCAGCAGATCAAAGCAAGTGCGCAGCTGTCGTCCCATCATTAGAAAGGCTGGGGAAGCCTGGGTCGTAGCATGAGGTGTGTTTCTATAGGAAAGTAAGAAGATATCCAGACGCTTTTGAATGGAGTGTTGTCCCTTTGCTGATTTCAAAGCGTTTTTAATTGTCTGCACAAATCTTTCAGCTAATCCGTTGGTGGACGGATGATATGGTGCTGATGTGATGTGGTGTATCCCATTTGCCTTCATAAAATTTTGAAACTCCTGAGAGATGAACTGCGGTCCGTTGTCGCTCACAAGTTGTTCTGGCAGACCAAAACGACTAAAGAGTCCTCGTAGTTTTTGGATAGTACTCTCTGCAGTAGTGGACTGCATTATAGAGACTTCTGGCCATTTAGAATGGGCATCTACTGCCACCAAGAACATGCTTCCTTCAAGGGGGCCAGCAAAGTCAACGTGAATACGTTGCCATGGGTTTTCAGGCCAGTCCCATGGGTGTAGGGGTGCCCACTGGGGTGCATTTCTTACACTCTGACATGACATAAAAGCTTTTGCCTTCTCTTCAATAGCACTGTCCAATCTAGGCCACCAAAAATAGCTTCGTGCAATTTCCTTCATGCTCACTATTCCACAGTGACCGGAATGTAGCTGTTCTAACATCTGTGATCTCAGGGGTGGTAGAATAATGACACGCCTCCCCCACAACAAACAACCAGATTGGACCGATAACTCCGTCCGCCTGGACATGTAGGGAACAAGGTCGGGTGAGACCGGAGAGGTTTGTCGAGATTTTCCATGCATCACCAGGTCCATAACTTGGGATAATACTGGGTCAACGCGGGTTGCCTTCTTTATCTGAGTAGCAGAGAGTAGGTTTTAGCCCCTACAACAGATAAGAATATTGGCACCTTCTTCGCTTCTGTAATGTCATTTGCAATACCAAAAAGCTCAAAACGCTCAGTATACACATGCCACTGCTCTGTATTCTCATCAAAAGGCTCCAGGGGCCTGGTCAGAGTAGCCATGATTTTTAGTTTCACTTTCACAGTCAGTGCAAACAAGCAGCTTTTTTTCTTTGTTTGGTCTTTACCTTGACTTCTACTTCCTTCTGTTACTGGAGCAGCACCAGGATCCCATCCTCGTCGCCAGAGTTATGTCCTAGGGGCAGCCGGTGTAGGAAGCAATCACTTGAGGCCAGAAAGCAGACAGCTAACCAAAACCTCCATTTTATTTACAGAAACAGAGAGCTCACTCAGCCGGTTGAAACCAGCTGAGCTATCCCTTAATAGTCTAACTCAGTTGCCATAGTAACAAAACCCATGACAACCAAATACACAGCAAAAGGTTTTTTAGCCATATAAATAGGAAGAAAACCAAGAAAGAAGAAGTGGGACCGCTTAAAACTTTAAACGGAGTGGAGATTAGGGATAATCTTGGCATGGCACAATATCTAAACAAATATTTTGCCTCGGTCTTTAATGAGGCTAATGAAGGGCTAAGGAATAGTGGTAGAGGGACTGATGGGAATGAAGATATGGGGGTAGACATTACGGTATCTGAGGTAGAAGCCAAACTTGAACGGCTTAACGGAAGTAAATCGGGAGGCCCGGATAATCTTTATCATAGAATATTAAGGGAATTGGCGAGTGAAATTGCAAGCCCGTTAGCGATGATTTTTAATAAATCTCTAAACTCGGGGGTTGTACCGTTTGACTGGAGATTAGCTAATATAGTTCCTATATTCAAGAAGGGGAAAAAAAGTGACCCGGGTAACTACAGGCCTGTTAGTTTAACATCTGTAGTATGCAAAGTCATGGAAAAATTTTTAAAGGAGAGAGTGGTTACGGACCTTGAGGCCGATGGCAACTGGGACAAATTACAGCATGGTTTTACGAAAGGTAGATTGTGCCAAACCAACCTGATCTCCTTCTTTGAGAAAGTAACAGATTTTTTAGACAAGGGAAATGCGGTGGATCTAATATATCTTGATTTCAGTAAGGCGTTTGATACGGTACCGCATGAGGAATTACTGGCTAAATTGGAAAAGATGGGGATCGAAATGAAAATCCAGAGGTGGATAAGGAGCTGGTTAAAGGGGAGACTGCAGAGGGTCGTATTGAAGGGTGATCTGTCGGGTTGGAGGGGGGTTACCAGTGGAGTTCCTCAAGGTTCGGTTTTGGGTCCGATTTTATTTAATCTATTTATCGCTGACCTCGGAACCAAAAGTAGGAGTGGGCTGATAAAGTTTGCGGATGACACCAAGTTGGGAGGTATTGCCAATTCGGAAAAGGATCGGGATATCCTCCAGGGAGATTTGGATGACCTTGTAAACTGGAGTATTAGTAACAGGATGAAATTCAATAATGAGAAGTGTAAGGTTATGCATTTAGGGATGACTAACAAGAATTTTAGTTATAAGCTGGGGACGCACCAGTTGGAAGTAACGGAGGAGGAGAAGGACCTAGGAGTCCTGGTTGATCGTAGGATGACTATGAGTAGGCAATGTGATGTGGCCGTTAAAAAAGCTAATGCGGTCTTGGGATGCATTAGGCGAGGTATTTCTAGTAGAGATAAGGAGGTGCTAGTTCCGTTATATAAGGCGTTGGTGAGACCTCATTTGGAGTATTGTGTGCAGTTTTGGTCTCCCATGTTTAAGAAGGATGAATTCAAACTGGAACGGGTACAAAGAAGGGCCACTAGAATGATCCGAGGAATGGAAGGCCTGTCGTATGAAAGGAGACTTGAGGAGCTCGGTTTGTTTTCCTTAACCAAAAGAAGGATAAGAGGAGATATGATTGCACTCTTTAAATATATCAGAGGGATAAATACCAGGGAGGGAGAGGAATTATTTCAGCTCAGTGCTAATGTGGACACGAGGACAAACGGATATAAATTGTCAGTCAGGAAATTTAGGCTTGAAATTAGACGAAGGTTTCTAACCATCAGAGGAGTGCAGTTCTGGAACAGCCTACCGAGGGAAACAGTGGGGGCGAAGGACCTCCATGACTTTAAGATTAAGCTGGATAAGTTTATGGAGGGGATGGTATTATAGGATAACGGGTTTAGTCAATAGGTCAATAACGTGCCACACTGGTAATTAGTACAAAGGGTCAATGTTGGGATATTGTTAGCCTTTTCCAGAGGGTCTGGCTGGAGAGTCTTGCCCGCATGCTCGGGGTTCAGCTGATTGCCATATTTGGGGTCGGGAAGGAATTTTCCTCCAGGGTAGATTGGCAGTGGCCCTGGAGGTTTTTCGCCTTCCTCCGAAGCATGGGGCAGGGGTCGCTTGCTGGTGGATTATCTGCTACTTGAAGTCTTTAAATCATGATTTGGAGCATTCAACAGCAAAGTCAAGGGAGAGAATTAGTTCAGGAGTGGGTGGATCGGCTTATGTGGCCTGCATCTTGCAGGAGGTCAGACTAGATGATCATAATGGTCCCTTCTGATCTTAAATTCTATGATTCTATGATTCTATGAATGCCTATTCTGCAGAGGATGTGACTTTGTTACATCTCCTAGTTGTGGAAATTGATCTCTTGGCCCAAATTGCAGAGGGTCATGCTTTTGTCTCTTGACTACCCATTGTTCAATCTCTGTCACAACCAAGAGGGCTGTTGTCACATAACCCTACTGCTTATAACAGTAACCCTGTGACTTTCAAATAGAATGACAAAATAATATTGGACACTGAAGTGAGAAAATGGCTGAATCATTTAAAGGAATTGGCTTTCACTTCTGGAGGCCAAACTGTAACTCATGAATGGTTCGTCAAAATCATACATTGAAATGAGTGCCTCATGGTCTACTCCTCAGTGGAGAGTAATCTGCATCACACAACCACAATACATTGGCAAACTCCACTTCAGAGGATGGGTATAGCAGTGGAGTTTATAGGAAAGGATTAAGATGTACTGGCAGAGATTTCTAGGGAGGCTTGCACAGCACTTAGCTGCTGCAACCACGGTTATAAAGTTGCTTTAGTGATATCAAATTGACACACACATACAAGAAGCTAAATAAAGAAGTAAATGCAGCAAATAGTAACAGGGAGATTAAAGATTCCATAATAGTAAAGATGTGAGCAATTTTAAATGAGGCATAAAGTTTCCAACAGTTAAGCAAAAGTTGAGATTTGAAAGCAAAGAACCATTCCCACACCCCAATTTAGTTATAAACACCACTGCTATAGAAAAAAGAGAGTAAGGGAACTATTCAGACAGCGACAGGGATGAGATTTCTGAACTGGAAAGGTTCACCCATGCAAACCCTTCCTCACATGAGTAAACTCATTGGTTTAAATTACAGTACTCACATGAGCAAAGATTTGCAGGTTAAGGCTTAAAAAATTGCTGAGTATCCTTAAAATCAAGGACATTCAAGAAGTGAGGGACAGAACAATGATTTCACAATGTTAAAGATTAAATCAACAATCAAATATTAAATGGGGGATCGCACAAAATGACTAAGATGTAGTGCTTGTAACTGTAAATTATGGAACCAATTGCTGGTTTCATTTGCAAGAGGAAAATCATTTACAAGGTTAATTGCAGTGTCACCTCCCAGCCTCCAGTTGTTTTTCATGTTGTGCAAAGTAAGTGTGAGCAGATGGACAAGAAGAACATCTGGCTGTGGATCAATGCTGCTGACATTCTTCACTGATTTCCTTTGTTGCATGCACAAAATAAATGGTGACAGAAAGGAAAGTCAGAAATAAACTTAGAAGCAAAAAGTAAACCACTTGCTGATCCTATCAGTGAACAAATTGACTTTTGTAGTCTTTCCTGTCAAACCCCTCAGAGGTCATGGCGCAGACCCGGAAGTATAAAAGCTCACCAGCAGAGCTCACTTGGGAACCAGCCGCCAAAGAGGCCAGATGTCTGCGACTGAGCTCCTTCTGGGGAGACAGCAGAAGGCCGCGGCCAGCCTGACGTCGCACCGGGCCGGCCGAGCCTACCCCTCGCTCGTTACCCTGAGGAGGACTGGCCGAGACTACCCCGCTCCAGCTATCCCAAGGAGGAGCCGAGCCTGCCGCTTGCCAGGATCCCCATTGACAGCAGCGAGTTTCTGCCCTTGCTAGGGCCCCGGGCTGGGATGCAGTGGAGTGGGAGGGCCTGCGTCCCCCCTGCCACCCTCCTCACGGGTGGCAGTCTCCCCCTTTCCCTGGCCTGGAGAGGCTAGGGCCTCCTGATATTGGAACTAGTGACTCAGTCCCTGCTGAAGGGCCTGAGTCCCTGACCATTTGCCCGCTGCCCCGCCCTGACCTAGGGCCTAGGCTGCTAACTAACTACTGACTCAGCCCCTGCCTAAGGGCCTGGGACTGTTTGTTTGCTGCCCTGCCCTGACCTAGGGCCTGGGCTGCTATTAACTGCTGACTCAGTCCCTGCTTAAAGGCCTGGGTCTCTGACCGTTTGCTGCCCCGCCCTGATCTAGGGCCTGGGCGGCTATCTGAACTATTGGCTCAGCCCCCCCTGCTTAAAGGTCTGAGCCCCTGACCATGTGCTGGCCGTCCCACACTGCTGCAGAGCCCGGACTGCCGGCGGACTAGAGTGAGGCGGTGGGATACCCCACAGCCCCGCTGAGGGACGCACCGCGGCAAAGCCGCACTACACCTGGCATGCCATGAGAGTCTTCTAAAGATTGTGGTGATTACTAGCTTACTACAGAAATATACACTTCATTCACATTTAGTTTGATTTCTGACATTGCCATGGTCTAATTTAAGCTTCATATGAGCAATTGGTCATTTCTAATCAAGCTTGCAAGGTGTTCTTGCCCCTTCAAACATTTGTGTGAAAAGGAAAAGCAGAGATGTGAATATCTTTTATTTTTACAGTTACAATTTGAAAGGTCATCTGAGATGTTACTTAAAATAAACCTGACAGATTTACAATTTTCTGCTAGAAGTCCTTTCAAGTAATTAGTACTTTTAATAATTTGTGTACTTAGTTATAGGAACAATTTCAGGATAATGCATCCATTAAAGGGTAAAATTCTGCTATCAAGTTATTCTCCTGTAAATCCAGGCAAACTCCATTGAGCTCAATAGCCCTGTACCGGGTATATTGGCCCTTTAAGGCCAAAAGGGGAAGTGTTGGAGGGAAGACTACCTCATTCCAGGAGTTCTGCAGTGGGCAGAGACCTATGGAACTGAGAGACAAGCTATGGTCCTAAGGTGTTGGTTTCTGGACAAAAACCTAGGTTTTTTGTTCTCTTTAGGATTGGAAACCAGGAGGAGCTTTGTAAAGGAGGGGTAGGGTTTTCCTCTCTCTCTCAGACAGGAAAAGTTCCAGGAAAAACAGCAGAAATACAGTTTGCCTCTTCCCTCATAACAAGGAAAGTCACAGTCGGGAAAAGGACTAATTGTCTGATTTCTGTTTCAAAACTGTGGAGGAACATTGGGAAAGCTACATCTCAGTAGACATTTTGTTATGAAGGTTTTGTTTCAAATTTTGTTATCTGAGAGACTTCTAGGCCAGTGCAGACCAAGGTCGGTGGAAATAATGAAAAAGGCTCGCTGGGATAAGGTGGCTCATGGTTGCAGCCTGCTAAAAGACCCAATTTTCAAAAGCGCCTAATTATTTTGGCTGCTGCAATATTGGAGTACCCAACCTGTGACAGTTCCTGATTTTCAGAGGGTGGATGTCTCAAAGTGGACAACCATCAGTGACTTCTAAAAATCTGGGTCAATGGATTAACTCCAGATTTACACCAGTATAATTGAGAGTAGAATTGCGCTCTAAATATCAGAATCCTTCTTAGGGCCAAATTATGCCACTCTTACACATTGTTGACTAGTACTTTCCCCTGCGGTAGCGACAGTGACTTCAAGTACCTTGTTGCATATAAATATGTATTTTTTGCATGAGAGCTTTGTGCTCCATATAAATCTAGATTCTACTGACTCTTGAGACTGGTTGACCTTGCCACTGGACTAAAACAGCTCATTGTTTTTCCACTCTTTTATGATAAGAGGAGATTTACTATTTTGGATGGTATCATCTCTTTGTGCTTATTTTTTATTTTCTTTTTTCCCTGCACATAAAAAAATATCTCTAGTTATCATTCACAATGCAGAGGGCACCACATGCACATGACACATTTGAGAGGAAGATCAAGGGTGAGCTCTCCACTTGGCCTTAATTTTCCCTCTACAATATACAAATAGTGTAGCTGCTTTCTTGTCAGGGAGGAAAACATTGCACATAACATATGTAATTAATTATCAACAGTGCTGTTATCACTGGGATCCAGCTAGGCATAAAACTGCTTAGCTTTGTTGTGTTCCTTCCATGTATATCTTTTTTCTTTTTCTCTGATGGGGATCCAGAACAGACACGACTGATAAGAACAAGGGACTTTTATTAGATATGTGGCTTTTTTTCCCCCGAGTTGTTTGACCTTTTCCTCTTAGATGGATTCTTTCTTTCTTTCTTTCTTTCTTTCTTTCTTTCTTTCTTTCTTTCTTTCTTTCTTTCTTTCTTTCTCTTAATTTTCATTAGGCTCAGACAAATCCATATGTGTTAGAAGGATTCCAAAATAATTATCACATTCCCCTGGTTGTTACGCTCACACTTTTCACAAGTGGTGCAGTGTAAGTAACAAAATAGAATTCTTGCTACTGGAATGTGCGCTTGTTTTAATTCAAATCAGTTCTCTACATCTAAACTGTAGCTGAGACAGAGGCAAAATGAGTGGATTCTCTTTAATCTACAACAGATGGGAATTTGAGTTGTGTATTGCGGAGAGATGTTATAGAGGGACTTGAATAGTTTAGAGGTAGAGCTATGCAAATAATGCATTTTTTGGTTTGATGGCAATTCCAGGAAAAATCATTTTGGGTCTTATTTTTGAAATTTTTGGTGATTCAAAAGGGGAAAAAATCTTTGGAGATTGAATGAAATTTTTTGTTTCAACAAAATCAAAATGGTTCATTATGATTTCAACCATTTAAAAACATTTTGATGGTGTTCAAATAAAACCAAAGGAAATTTTTAAATTCAATGTTTTTTTCAAACAGAAAAAAATCAAAATGTTTCATTTAGAAAATGTTGAAACAAAACATTTCAATTTTTTGACTGAAACAGTTCTTCAAAACCAATTCAAATTTGCAAAATGTCACAGTATCATATCATCATTTTTTACAAATAAAAATAGTTTTAGATGAAAAATTTTGTCCAGCTCTGCTTACAATCTTGGTAAGGGGTAAGAAAGCATTTAATCTGTTCTTTTACATCCAGCTGAGTATGGCAATGGCCAAAAGCCATTACTGCCTAGCAGCAGCTCTGTGGTTTGCTGTGTATGAAATGTTTCCACTTGTTAGTGTCTCCAAGTCTCAGCAGATGGCCAATGACTGGCCATCCAAAGTGAAATACTCTTATCCCCACACAGTAGTCCCTTCAAGTCAAGGCTGAGCTCTGTGGAGTGCAGGGATTTCTTGCTCCTAATCCAGGATTTTGACAAAGAGATTAGAAGGAGGTGGTATCATGGCCTTGGCCTCCACAGCTGCAGCCAGTGAAGAAAGGCTGCACTGACGGTGCAACCTACTTCATCTTAATAGAGAGAGCAGAGTGCACTGCCCTGCCCATGCCCAGGGAGCAGCACCCGAGACATGGCATTGAGCAGAAGAGCAATCTCTTTAGAGCTGTGGCTGTAGACCACTCTGTACTCAGAGCTGTGACTTAAAAACTGCCATTTTAGCCCATGGCATGTGGGCATATCTTCCCTTACCTCCCTTGAGCATGTGAGGTCTAGTACCACACACTGGGCCAAGAGAAAAAATCCCAAAGATTCAGCATTGCTGCACAAGATTGTAGGAGTGGTATGTCACACAATAGGCAGATGGTCCATTGCGATCATGTGAGTAGACCTTTAATAAATGAAGCTAAAACAATCCACATATTTTGGTGAAAACATGTCTAGCAGAGATATATTTAATTAGAAGAATCCACAAAATACTAGTGTTATGGCAGGCATGATGAGGTAGTTTTCCAAGACCTCTTTCTTAGGACCTGTCTACACAGTGGGGTCATGCACTCTATGGGGGTGTGACTTCTAAAGTGCACTAATATGTTACACAATAATTGGTCCCTATGTATCCTGTTGGTGCACTTTAATGAAGTGCTGTTTGAAATGTGGGAACCTTTATTATGAACCAGCAGAGTCCCTACCAACCAATTAATGTGCAACAAATTAGTGTGCTTTAGAAATCACACCCGTGTAGAGTGCATTATTCCATCATTTAGGTGAGTCCTGAGTGCATAAGCAAGTTTTTAGTTTTAGAAAGACATGTTTGTTGTTGTGTGTTTTCTTTAGTTTTGAGGGGGTTGTTGTTTGTGTAGTGGCCGCTTCGTGAGAGAGCGAGCTTTGTGAGTGGGAATAGAGTTTACTTTATTCTTTCATCCGATTGGTGTAAATTCTTAAGGCAGTGATGTTCTCTATGAACCAGACATTGGTGTTGGGCTGAAATTTCTAGAAGAAGGGATTCCTTGCACGTTTTTTATCACATCTGTTCCACGACTGATAAATATGTGTAAATAAAGCAAGTTTGCACTTAAAATATACCTGGACTCTGCATCATTGATTTCTCCCACCAGAAACCACAAAATTGTGCTACCACTCAGAGAAGGGGCAATGCTGGTGCTGGAATGGGAGATTGGTGTCAAAAGAAGGAATAGGATTATGTGCAATCAACTATAATATTGAAGAACTATGAAGAGAATATGATATGGAAAAATAACCAATATCTTGATTTTAATACTTACAGGAATTTATCTGAAAATCAGTCACAAATAAATTATAAAACATTCCAGGTCAACCTTCTTCTTCCTGCATTACTGCATTGCTTTGCAATTTAAATAACATAAATATTTTCAAGTATATGTCTAGGGCTTTCCAGTCTGAATCAGATCAGCATGCTGATTGTTATGCTGGCACAGTAAGTGAACAGATTCTCTGCACAAAAATAAAAATAGTTAAAGATTCATTAGTACTATAGTGTTTTTCTGAACAAAGGGCAGAAAACAATAGCATAACCTGTCTGAGTGGGGCATAGCCCCCTCCCCCCCCAGTGGTTGGAGTCTCTGGTGGCAGTTGCACCTAGCAGTTAGGGGTAGGGGAAACCAGGCTTCCCACACCACCAGGTTCTGACCCAAAGGGCCTCTTTAGCACCATAAGGAAGGCATCCACTACCCTCCCCGGGTCTATTCCTACCACTCTACCCCTCCTCAGGGTGCATCATGGTTTGCAGTTATCTCTTGCAACCCAATTCATGGGCCTCTGCTGGTTAAGGAATCCTGGCTTTGCACAGCTGCTCTCCTCCTGGGGATACCTTCCTGGCAGAGTCCCTCCATCACAGTGAGTGCAGCCTGTCTCAATCCACTCGCTGCCCTGTTGTACTAAAGAGACTCCCATTTAAGTTCCTCCTTCAACGGGAGCATGCCCAGCAGCCTGTGGGGGTGGGAGCTTACTGGGCCCAAAGTTGTTCCTCAACCCCTATCTCTCCAGTGTGGGGTTTATCCATCCCCCACCCCCTGCAACAGCCTGCACATAAATTGGTTTCTATGAAAGACAACTTTTAATTTACCAAGAGTTTAATTTTCTAATAAATACACTTTCTTAATCAGACAGATATTTTACCGAAGCAGCATATAGCATATATGTATGAAACCCAAGTCAAATAGGGAATTTTCCCTAACATTCTAGTCTATAAAATGTATTCACTCACCTCATTCAGAGCAGGAGATCTAGATACTTTATATTCCTTAATATATCAAGTTAGAAGCAATTTGCTAGTAGGAATCAACAAACATTTCTTGCAAAGATCTGGGCAACACAACAGTTTCAGTGACAGGTATTATAGTATGCTGGAACCTTCTCAGGAAAAAAGGCTTTCCATTCAGTGTCAAATGGACACTTGTCATGCCAAGATGAATGCACACACTTACAAGAATGTGGTCTATCCAGCCTGGCACCTTCGGTAGGCTGAACAAAATTCAATATGCCTTAGATAAGATAGTGCAAGTAAATGTGTGAAGCAGCATATTGGAGAAGTGAACACCTGCTGTAAGGTGTCACCTGGCAATATCACACGAGTCATATAGAAGATTGCTAACATAATCCACAGAAGGGACAGGGTTTATACCCTTCAGAAAAAAAATGGTTACCTGCCTTATAGTTAACTTGAAAAATGGAATGATCCAAGATCCATCATCTTTAGCAATGTGTACTCCCAGTATAATGGTTGCCACTTGGTGCTGGGTGTTTGGCCATTAACAACTAAAAAATGACCTTTTCTCCATTTGTTCATAGGATCAATGTATAGGGAGTATGAGTATATTTTTACAGCATGTACTCCAGAAGCCCTGGATCCTTACTTCAGACTACCAGGTAGGGTAGCTAGTGAGACCTCCCCATGCCAACCACACAGACACAGATACACTCACCATCCCTTTTACACTCCATCTTGCTGGTTCTCATATCTCCCCAGATCATGTACTAGTTTATGTGACCTATTGCCCCATCCTGCAACCCTGACTCACATAAGTAGTCCCATTGCAATCAATGGGATTATTCATATGACTAGGAACTACTTATGTGTGTCAGGATTGCAGGTTCAAAATGCCACATTATAACCTGTTTAGGGCAGGGACGATGTCTCTCTGAGAATTGCCATGCACACCTATTACACTATATAACATTGATAGAAATACTGATCAAGTCAATGGTATAATGATGAATTTTGTCTCAAATTCAACGGCCAGATTGTTGCTTGGATATGCACCTGCACAGGGAGAAAGACCAAGTAAGGCCTTGCTATGGGTGTCTGGCCGTGCAGGGATACGTGGACATTGTGCACTTACCGCTTCTACCTTCAAGTGGGCAGAGTGTTGGGTCTAGCCCCCCTTTCTCCACTAAGATCCAGTTAGTGTAGGTGTTCTGGCATGTAGGCTAGTTGGGTGTTTAGTAATCTGCTATTTGTATGTGCCACTAGCATATTACCATTTGCTGGAGCCACTGGGTGGCAGGAAAGGATTTTATGTACTGCTCCTGAGGCAGTGGAATTTCATGCAGGGCAATGTGCAAAAGCACAGTCTGGCATTTTGTGTCTGAACATTGCATCTGTGTGTGCTATTTTGTTGTTGTTGTGCTATTGGGCTGTTTTTTCCCTACAAAGTCTGCATATCATGCCCCGTACGCATTTATGTTATGTGAACACTGCTAACTGTGAAAATAAAGAAAATGTGTGAAGACATAAGTGCATCCAATATTTATTGTGGGGTTCATTATTTATTTATTTAGATTAACATAATAATAACGATGCTTGTACAAAAGCTACAGGTGCCTTCACTTAATCTTACAATAGCATAATATATCCAGCAGCATTAAAAAAAAATTGAGCAAGAACAAATTAACTCAGCCCTGCCAGCCAGTGAATTAGCTGCAAAACCTGTCCTTCCTATTCTCCATTGTCTTCAGGAAGTAAAGGCTGGGGGAAAACCAACAAGTACAGAGGAGCACAAGATTTGGACAAAGACATCCCTGGGGGAAGATTTATTATAGGGGATTCGCTATATCCTATTAAAGAGGAGAGGATAGAAGTTCATAAAGTACAGATAGCAACTGAAGAGAAACAGTCAAATGAAGAAGAGTCCCATTCAATTACATCACATGAAGGCAGACAACTAATTACTGACAAATTTTATAAGTGCTTGTATATAAATGCTAGAAGTCTAAATACTAAAATGGATGAACTTGGGTACCTAGTATTAAATGAGGATATTGATATAATAGGCATCATGGAAACTTAGTGGAATGATGATAATCAACAGGACATGGTCATACGATGGTAGAAAACATATAGGAATGACAGAGTAAGTTGTGTTGGTGGAGGAGTGCCAATATATGTGAAAGAAAGTATAGAGTTAAATATAGTAAAAATATTAAATGGATCAAATTGTATCATAGAATCTTTGTGGATAGAAATTCCATGCTTGAATAATAAGAGAACAGCAGTAGGAATATACTATGAAACACCTGACCAGCATGGTGACTGTGATTGTGAAATGCTCAGGGAGATTAGAGAGGCTACAAAAACAGAGAAATCAGTAATAATGGGGGATTGCAAATATTCCTATATTGACTGGGTACATGTCACCTCAGGACAGGATGCAGAGATAGAGTTTCTAGATGCATTTAATGACTGCTTCTTGGAGCAGCTAGTCGTGGAATTCATAAAGGGAGAGGCAAGTCTTGCTTCAGTCCTTGGATCTGATCCAAGAGGTGAATAATGCTGAACCGCTTGGTAATAGCGACCATAATGTAATTAAATTTAACATCTTTGCGGTGGTGATGGTGGTGAAGTACCAAAAAAACCTCACCACAGTAGTATTTAATTTCAAAAAGGGGAACTACACAAAAATGTGGAAGTTAATTAAACAGACATTAAAAGAAACACTCACAAGAGTGAAATGCCTGTAAGCTGCAAGGAAACTTTTAAAAACACATCATAATAGAGGCTCAAACTAAATGTATATCCCAAATAATTAAAAAGAAAAACAGTATGAGGACCACACACACACAAAATCACCATGACTAAACAACAGAGTAAAAGAAGCAGTGGGGGAGGGGGACGGGAAGCCTTTCAAAACTGGAAGTCAAATCCTCTGAGGAAAATAGAAAGGAACATAAAATTTGGTAAGTCAAATGTAAAATTATAATTGTGCAGGCCAAAAAAGAATTTGAATAGCAGCTATCAAAAGACAAAAATTAACAGTAAACATTTTTTAAGTACATGAGAAGCAGGAAGCCTGCCAAACAACTGGTGAGGCTACTGGATAATCAAGATGATATAGAGCACTCAAGGAAGAAAAGGCTGTTGTGGAAAAGCTAAATGAATTCTTTGCATCCGTCTTCACTGCTACATGTTTTAATACTGGTGAAGGACACTATTCAGAATGCTGAAATTCCGACAGATAAGCCTTTTTTTTTAGGTAACAAATCTGGAGAACTGTCCCAAGTTGAGGTGTTAATAGGGAACAAATTGATAAATTAGACATTAATAAGTCACCAGGAACAGATGGTATTCACACAAGAGTTCTCAAGGAACTCAGATGTGAAACTGCAGCACTACTAAGGACTTGGCTACACTTGAGAGTTGCGGCGCTGGTGGAGGCTTTCCAGCGCTGCAACTTAGGGTACGTCTACACTACAAGAATATTTCGAATCTACTTAACTCGAATTTGTGGAATTGACCTTATGAAGTCGAATTTGTGTATCCACACTAAGTACACTAATTTGACTGAGTCCACAGTAACGGGGCCAGCGTCGACTTTGGAAGCGGTGCACTGTGGGAAGCTATCCCACAGTTCCCGCAGTCCCCGCTGCCCATTGGAATGCTGGGTAGAGCCCCCAATGCCTGCTGGGGGAAAAAATGTGTCGAGGGTGGTTTTGGGTAACTGTCATCATTGAACCGTCAATCACGCCCTTCCTCCCTGAAAGCGCCGGCGGGAAATCTGTTCGCGCCCTTCTCTGGTCGGTTACAGCGCGGACGCCACAGCACTGTGAGCATGGAGCCCGCTGCGATCATCGCTGCACTTATGGCCGTTGTCAACTCCTCGCACCTTATCGTCCACCTCTTCCACAGTCAGCTGCTAAGAAATCGGGCGAGGAGGCTCCGTCAGCGCGGTGAGGACAGGAAGTCACAGAGTGGCGCAGACCTCTCACAAAGCAGGGTACGCCGCGCAGTGGAGATCATGGTGGCAATGGGTCAAGTTCATGGTGTGGAACGGCGATTCTGGGCCCGGGAAACAAGCACGGACTGGTGGGACCGCATAGTGCTGCAGGTCTGGGATGAATCACAGTGGCTGCGAAACTTCAGGATGCGTAAGGGCACTTTCCTTGAACTCTGTGACTTGCTGTCCCCTGCCCTGAAGCGCCAGGACACCCGGATGCGAGCAGCCCTGACTGTGCACAAGCGAGTGGCCATAGCCCTCTGGATACTTGCAACGCCAGACAGCTACCGGTCAGTAGCGAACCACTTTGGCGTGGGCAAATCTACCATAGGGCTTGCTGTGATTCAAGTAGCCCACGCAATCGTTGAGCAACTGCTCTCAAAGGTAGTGACTCTAGGAAACGTCCAGGTCGTCATAGATGGCTTCGGCGCGATGGGATTCCCAAACTGCGGTGGGGCTATAGATGGGACTCACATCCCTATCCTGGGACCAGCCCACCAGGCCAGCCAGTACATTAACCGAAAGGGCTACTTTTCTATGGTGCTGCAAGCACTGGTGGACCATAGGGGACGTTTTACCAACATCTACGTTGGGTGGCCGGGCAAGGTTCATGACGTGCGTGTGTTCAGGAACTCTGGTCTGTTTAAACGCCTCCAGGCAGGTAGTTTCTTCCCGGACCACAAAATAACGGTTGGGGATGTGCAGATGCCTACAGTGATCCTCGGGGACCCAGCCTACCCGCTAATGCCCTGGCTCATGAAGCCCTATACAGGCGCCTTGGACAGTGAGAAGGAACTCTTTAACTACCGGCTGAGCAAGTGCAGAATGGTGGTGGAGTGTGCTTTCGGACGTCTCAAGGGGAGATGGCGGAGCTTACTGACTTGCTCGGACCTCAGAGAAAAAAATATCCCCGTTGTTATTGCTGCTTGCTGTGTGCTCCACAATCTCTGTGAGAGCAAGGGGGAGACCTTTATGGCGGGATGGGAGGTTGAGGCAAATCGCCTGGCTGCTGATTACGCTCAGCCAGACAGCCGTGCCAATAGAAGATCCCAGCGGGAAGCGCTGTGCATCCGGGAGGCTTTGAAAGCTAGGTTCCTCGGAGAGCAGGGTAACCTATGACTCTCCAGTTGATTTACAGAGAAGCTGAACCTGAGCCTGTTTCAGTGACTGTTGACTTCGATCTGCGGTTACATACCCCGTTCTCCAGGTTTCCCCCCTTCCAACACACATTTTAAAATAAATTTAATGGAACACTGATTATTAACAAAGTTTTCTTTAATTATGAATTCCTGTTCAAGGGTTGAAACATGGACGCAGACTGTGGTGGGTATGGTGTGCACTGATGTCCAGATCGCTTCTACACTAGAGGAATGACAGGCTCCTGCTCCTACAGCGGTCTCTGGGGGGAGGACGGTTGCAGGTGGGTGTGCAGGAAGGGGTGGGTTTGCAGGAAGGGGTGAGGTGTGCCGTCTTTGGGACGGAGTTTGGATGCAGGCTCTGGGCTGGGGGTTGGGGCGTAGGAAGGGGTGAGGGGTGTGTGGGAAGGGTGAGTATGTGTCCGTGGATGAGGGCTCTTGCTGGGGCTCAGTGCATCGGAGAGGCTCGTGGCTAGGGTGGAAGGGCATGGTAAGGGCAGCCTGCCTTGCCATTTGTGGATGGCAGGCGCTAGGACCCTGGGGCAGCATACACCTCACAGACTGACCCTGGTGCCTAGTGACTGCAGTCTGTGTGTGTCCTGCTGTTGATCCTGCCCCCAAGTCTGTACCCTGGTAATGGAGGCTGTCCTATGCAATTAAAAAACCCCTCCCCCCCCTTCACACAAAGTCTTCTGACAAGGAAAACGTGACGGAAACAGTGAATAACAACAAACTACTCTTAATACTTATCTACACAGTGGGGGGATGAAACTTGGATTTGGGACTGGGTGATCCAGGAAGGGAAGCACTTCTCAAAATTTATGGCATGAGAGCTGTTTGGTACTTGAGCGCTCTGCTGGAGTGGAGTGACAGTTTTCACGGCCCATAGCGCCCCTCCTTCTTGTGATTTTGGGTGAGGGGGGGACAGGACTTTGTGGCGGGGGAGGGCGGTTGCAGATACAGTTCAGGGGGGCTCTCTGCTCCTGCCTGGGGTCCTGCAGAACATCTACAAGGCGCCGGAGCGTGTCCGTTTGCTCCCTCATTAGCCCAAGCAGCGTTTGAGTCGCCTGCTGGTCTTCCTGCCGCCACCTGTCCTCCCGTTCGCTGTGTGAGTGCTGGTGCTGACATAGGGTCTCCCTCCACTGTCTCTGCTCGGCCGCCTCAGCTCTGGAGCAGGCCATCAGTTCCGAGAACATGTCGTCCCTAGTCTTTTTCTTTCGCCGCCTAATCTGCGCCAGCCTCTGTGAGGGGGATGCCGGGGCAGTTCGTGAAACAGCCGCAGCTGTGTGATGGGAAAAAGGAAGTGATTTCCTTGAAAAGATACATGTTTGCAAACACTGAACACAGTCTACTCAGTTTCTGTGAACAAGACCATACAGGGCACCTAGTCTCACGAGCTCTCAGGACAAGTTCGAGATTTCGGAATACGCTTTCATTGGCTGCGGTCTTGCACAGGAGATTGGACAAGCGGGGCGGTACAGCTGAATCCGTGTAGCAGCCAGGCCTGGTAAGCACTACACTATAGGCTGCTTAACAGTTAATGGATAGCTGTGCTCTCCCGCTGAAGGCAATCTGGAAAGCATAAAGTCTGACCCTGTTCCAGCCCCTCACGGCTGTGCCCGGGAAAGATCACTGTATGCTTTTCCTCTGCGGCCTCCAACACGTGGCTGTTAAACGAAGGTCATTGCTATGCAAAGTAAAAGTCAAGCATTCACAATAGTAACAGTACACTAATTGCCCTAATTAGATGCAGCAGTCGCCGAACGAGATTACCCTGAGGCGGGTCACTCGGAGAGAGAGAGAGAGAATGCTGCGAGAATCCCTGCACAGACCAGGACCGTATGCTGCCATGCTGGTCGAGGCAATGATTCCGCTGTACCTTAGGGCTTGGCTACACTTACAAATTTGCAGCGCTGCAGCAGGGTGTGAAAACACACCCTCTGCAGCGCTGCAAATTGCGGCGCTACAAAGCGCCAGTGTAGTCAAAGCCCCAGCGCTGGGAGCCGCGCTCCCAGCGCTGTCCGTTATTCCCCACAGGGAAGTGGAGTATGGACAGCGCTGGGAGAGTTTTCTCCCAGCGCTGGTGCTTTGATTACACTTAGCGCTTCAAAGCGCTGCCGCGGCAGCGCTGCCGCGGCAGCGCTTTGAAATGCAAGTGTAGCCAAAGCCTTAGGATGGCCTGGCGCGGAAGAGTGTGCTTCCACGGAGCACCAAATAAGGCACCTCTCCCCAGGAACCTCCTGCGGAGGCTTTTCGAGCTCCTCTACGAGAGCTTCGTGGAAGTGTCCCAAGAGGATTTCTGTTCCATCCCTATATGTGTGGACCTTCTTTTTATATAGTTTTATATGGAAAACTTTTTATATAGTTTTTATATAGTTTTTATTCCTGTTTTTTAAAAAATAAATGTTTCCATGTTTATAGCACTTACCGACTGATCCTTCCCCTGATTCTGAGTCCGGGTTAACGGCCAGGGAGGGTTGGTAGGGGATCTCTGTGAGGGTGATGAAGAGATCCTGGCTGTCGGGGAAAGCGGTATTGTAAGCGCTGTCACCTGCGTCGTCCTCCACAAACCCTTCCTCATCTTCCCCATCGGCGAACATCGCCGAGGAACTGCCCGTCGACACTATGCCATCCTCAGAGTCCACGGTCACTGGTGGGGCAGTGGTGGCAGACCCACCTAGAATGGCATGCAGTGCCTCGTAGAAGCGGCATGTCTGGGGCTGTGCTCCGGAGCGTCCGTTTGCCGCTCTGACTTTTTGGTAGCCTTGTCTCAGGTCCTTGATTTTCACGCGGCACTGCGTTGTATCCCGGCTGTATCCTCTGAGTGCCATGGCTTTGGAGACCTTCTCGTAGGTCTTTGCATTCCGTTTGTTGGAGCGCAGCTCCGAAAGCACAGACTCATCGCCCCACACAGCGATCAGATCCAGGACTTCACGGTCTGTCCATGCTGGGGACCTCTTTCTATTCTGGGATTGCATGGACTCCTCTGCTGGAGAGCTCTGCATCGTTGCAGGTGCTGCTGAGCTCGCCCCAATGTCCAACCAGGACATCAAATTCAAAGTGCCCAGACAGGAAAAGGAATTCAAATTTTCCCGGGTCGTTTCCTGTGTGGCTGGTCAGAGAATCCAAGCTTGGACTGCTGTCCAGAGCGTCAACAGAGTGGTGCACTGTGGGATAGCTCCCGGAGCTAGTAAGTTCGATTTGCATCCACACCTAGCCTAATTCGAGATAGCCATGTCGAATTTAGCGCTACTCCCCTCGTCGGGGTGGAGTACCGAATTCGAACTAAAGAGCCCTCTAGGTCGAATTAAACGGCTTCCTGGTGTGGACGGTTGAGCGGTTAATTCGAATTAACGCTGCTAAATTCGATTTAAAGTCCTAGTGTAGACCAGGCCTTAGTAACTGTCCACACCTGCAAGGCACATCCAGTGCTGCAATTCCCTGGCTGCAGCGCTGGCTGTACACCTGGTCTGCTTGGGGTATAACGAGTGCAGCGCTGGTGATGCAGCGCTGCTTGTCAAGTTTGGCCACACACCAGCGCTGTTATTGGCCTCCAGGGTATTGGGAGATATCCCAGAATACCTTTTCAGCCACTCTGCTCATCAGTTCGCACTCTACTGCCCTGGCCTCAGGTGACCCGCCCTTTAAATGCCCCGGGAATTTTAAAAATCCCCTTCCTGTTTGCTCAGCCAGGTGTGGAGTGCAATCAGTGAATCTTTCCAGGTGACCATGCCTCCACGCGCCAAACGAGCCCCAGCATGGAGCAATAGCGAGTTGCTGGACCTCATTAGTGTTTGGGGGGAGGAAGCTAAGCAGTCCCAGCTGCGCTCCAGCCGTAGGAATTACGATACCTTTGGCCAGGTATCAAAGGCCATGCTGGAAAGGGGCCATGACCAGGACGCATTGCAGTGCAGGGTTAAAGTAAAGGAGCTGTGGAGTGCCTATTGCAAAGCCCGTGAAAGAAACCGCCGCTCCGACGCTGCCCCCACAACCTGCCATTTTTACAGGGAGCTGGACGTGATACTTGGGGGTGACCCCACTGCCAATCCGACAACCACGATGGACACTTCTGAGCGGGGAGGGGGACAGGAGGAGAAGGAGGAGGAGGGGGGGCAGGAAACCGAGAGTGAGGGTACTGGGGTGGGGGGAGACACCCCGGAGTCCCAGGAGGCATGCAGCCAGGAGCTCTTCTCAAGCCAGGAGGAAGGTAGCCAGTCGCAGCAGCTGGTACTTGGTGAAGGACAAGCAGAGGAGCGGGTTACCAGTAAGTGGCTTTTATTTTCAGGATGGAAATGTTTCGGGAGAGGAGGCGGGGTTAAGGCTGCATGCATGCATGCCTAGATGTGGAATAGCCCATTGATGTGATATATTACGTCGCAGTAATCACCCTTGGTAATCTCCTCAAAAGTTTCAGCCAGAGCGTGGGCAATGCGCCTGCGCAAGTTTATAGGGAGAGCCATTGTGGTCCTTGTCCCAGTCAGGCTAATGCATCTGCGCCACTGTACCACGAGGGGTGGGGGGACCATTGCTGCATAGGGGCCAGGGCGGAATCCGCATTGCTGTAGAAGACCTTCCCGCTCTTCCCTGGTGACCCGCAGCAGCAAGATATCTTCCAGGATTAACTCCTGTGGAAAATGTTGGGAGACTGTTCAGTGCAGTTGCCCCCTGTAGCTGTTTGCTGTCCCCAACGCACAGAAACCCCTGCACAGCCCTGAAGCAATCAGTCCCCCTTACTCACCATTTCGTGGCTCCTGTTGGGTTATGTGTGCTCTGTTTGGTATGGGAAAAGTATGCTAAAGTGAAGACTGTAAACTCCTTCAGTGTGTGGGAATTACTGTCTGGATGAGATTATGAACAATGCTAACTGTTAACTGTTGCCATTTTTGCCTTTCCAAAAGCGACCTTGACTGCTGGACTGCCCGTCTCCTCGACTGCACAGAGACTACAAAACCTCAGGAAGAAGCCGCGAAAAACCAAGGAAGACATGCTGAAAGCAGTTATGGATCACTCTGCCAGAGAGAGTAAAAACCTGCAGGACTGGAGAGAAAGGGAAAGCAGGATCCGCCAGAGAAACGCAGCAGCCAGGAGGAAAAGCACAAAGCAGCTGATAAGCATCCTGGTGTGCCAAGCGGACTCTATCCAGTCACTCGTAGCCATGCAGGCAGAGCAAAACCATGCCACCCCTCCCCCCGGCCCAAAGCTTTTTCCCTTGTGCCCCAATGTCAGCTCCAAACCCCCTTCCCCAGCATCCAGGTTCTTACCTCCACCAGCTGCCTCCAACACCTGTACGTTCACCAACCAGCCCTGAGAACTACAACCCTTACCCTCTGCACTTAACCCCCATCACCATGCAGTATATGCACCCTGAAGTGCAGCAGTCATTGCACAGCACACCAGACAGGACATATTCAAACCTGTGACTGTACAGTTCACCAACCCACCACCCTGCCCTTTTAGGTTTCCAAAATGTTGTGTGTCTGTCAAGGAAGTTATTTTCTTTTCAATAAAAGAATTCTTGGCTTTGAAAACAGTCTTTATTATTGCAGAAAGTGAAAGATACCGTAGCCCAGTAAAGAAACAGGCACTGCAAATCATTTTAAGGAAAACAGAATCCTACTAACATTGTAACCACTGCACTTCACTCCCGTGCAAGGCAGCAAACATTACTGTTGGCTTTCAGCCTCAAATTCCTCCCTCAAGGCATCCCTAATCCTTGTAGCCCTTTGCTGGGCCTCTCTAGTAGCCCTGCTCTCTGGCTGTGCAAATTCAGCCTCCAGGACTTGAACCTCGGTGGTCCATGCCTGACTGAATGTTTCACCCTTCCCTTCACAAATATTATGGAGGGTACAGCACGCGGATATAACCGCGGGGATGCTGCTTTCCCCCAAGTCTAGCTTCCCATACAGAGATCTCCATCGCCCTTTTAAACAGCCAAAAGCACACTCCACAGTCATTCGGCACTGGCTCAACCTGTAGTTGAACCGGTCCTTGCTCCTGTCAAGCTTTCCTGTATAGGGTTTCATGAGCCAAGGCAGTGATGGGTAAGCGGGGTCCCCAAGGATCACAATGGGCATTTCGACGTCCCCTACTGTGATCTTCCTGTCTGGGAAAAAAGTCCCTGCCTGCATCTTCCTGAACAGGCCACTGTTCCGAAAGATGCGTACATCATGCACCTTTCCAGGCCAGCCTGTGTTAATGTCAATGAAACGCCCACGGTGATCCACAAGCGCCTGGAGAACCATAGAGAAATACCCCTTCCAATTAACGTACTCGGATGCTAGGTGGGGGGGGGGTGCCAGAATAGGAATATGCGTCCCATCTATCACCCCTCCACAGTTAGGGAAACCCATTTGTGCAAAGCCATCCACCATGTCCTGCACGTTCCCCAGAGTCACGGTTCTTCTTAGCAGGATGCGATTAATGGCTCTGCAAACTTGCATCAAAACGATTCCAATGGTCGACTTTCCCACTCCAAACTGGTTCCCGACCGACCGGTAGCTGTCTGGAGTTGCCAGCTTCCAGACTGCAATAGCCACCCGCTTTTCCACCGTCAGGGCAGCTCTCAATCTCGTGTCCTTGCGCCGCAGGGAGGGGGCGAGCTCAGCACACAGTCCCATGAAAGTGGCTTTTCTCATACGAAAGTTCTGCAGCCACTGCTCATCATCCCAGACTTCCATGACGATGTGATCCCACCACTCAGTGCTTGTTTCCCGAGCCCAAAAGCGGCGTTCCACGGTGCTGAGCATTTCCGTGAATGCAACAAGCAATTTAGTGTCACACGCGTCAGGCTACTCAATATCATCATCGGACTCCTCACTGTCACTTTGGAGCTGAAGGAATAGCTCAACAGCCAAACGTGATGTGCTGGCAACAGTCATCAGCAAAGTCCTCAGCAGCTCGAGCTCCATTTCCCACAGAAATCGCGCTTCACAGAGAGAGAGTAAAACACAGCAAGAGACTCACAATGGCGCCAAACGTGGCAGGAAAAACTGTGACTGCTGGGATGTGAAGCGATGCACCACGGGGCGTTGGGACAGTAAGCGGAATGACCCGCGCCCTTCCATCCCCTTCCCACAACCCACGACGCCAAAATGAGACAAGGTGCTCTGTGGGATAGCTGCCCACAATGCACCTCTCCCAACAGCGCTGCAAATGCTGCAAATGTGGCCACAGTACAGCGCTGTTAGCTGTCAGTGTGGCCACACACCAGTGCTGTCCCTACACAGCTGTACGAACACAGCTGTAACTCCCAGCACTGCACATCTGCAAGTGTAGCCAAGCCCTCTGAAGCATGTAACCTCTCTCTTAAATCAGCCTCCATACCAAATGATTGGAGGACAGCTAATGTAATGCTGATTTTTTTAAAAAGGCTCCAGAGGGCAATTGTGGCAATTTCAGGCTGGCAAGCCTAACTTCAGTACCAGGCAAACTGGTTGAAACTATAGTGAAGAACAGAATTAACAGATACATAGATGAACATGATGTTGCAGAAGAGTCAAAATGGGTTTTGTAAAGGGAAATCATGCCTCACCGATCTATTAGAATTCTTTGAGGGTATCAACAAACATGTGGTCACGGGTGATCCAGTGGATGTAGTGTACTTAGACTTTCAGAAAGCCTTTGACAAGGTCCCTCATCAAAGGCTTTTAAGCAAACTAAGCAGTCATGGGATAAGAGGGAAGGCTCTCTTGTGGATCAGTAACTGGTTAAAATATAAGAAACAAAGTGTAGAAATAAATGGTCAGTTTTCACAGTGTAAAGAGGTAAGTAGAGGGTTCCCCCCAAGAATCTGTACTGGGACAAGTATTGTACAACATATTCATTAATGATCTGGAAAAAGTGACATGGCAAAGTTTGCAGACTCTACTAAATTAGTCAATACAGTTAAGTCCAAAGCAGACTGCAAAGAGTTACAGAGAGATCTCACAACACTGGATGACCAGGAAACAAAATAGCAGATGAAGCTCAGTGTTGATAAATGGAAAGCAATGCACATTGGAAAACATAAACTCAACTATACATAGAAAATGATGGAGCCTAAATTAGCTGTTACCGCTCAAGAAAGAGACCTTGGAGTCATCGTGGATACTTTTCTGAACATATCTGTTCAACATGCAGCAGCAGTCAGAAAAGGTAACAGACTGTTAGGAACCATTAGGAAAGGGATAGATAATAACATAGAAAATAGAAAATATCATAATGCCACTATATAAATCCATAGTATGCCCACACCTTGAATACTGTATGCAGTTCTGGTCAACCTATATATATATATATTAGAAATGGAAAAAGTACAGAGAAAGTCAACACAAATTATTAGGAGTATGGAACAGCTTCCATATGCAGGGAGATTTTAAAGACTGGGGCTGTTCAGCTTGGAAAAGAGATGACTAAGGGGGAATATGACAGATGTCTATAAAATCATGAATGATGTAGAGATAGTGTTATTTACCCCATCACACAACACACAAACCAGGGCTCACCTAGTGAAATTAATAGGCAGCAAGTTTAAAACAAACATAAGAAACAACTTCACACAATGCACAGTCAATCTGTGGATCTTGTTGCTGAGGGATGGTGTGAAGGCCAAAGTATACCTGGGTTCTGCACCAGCAAATTGTTTTAAGATATAGCATCATGTACAGTGGTCTAATTTTGAGGTAACAATGGCCTGAAAAACAAAGGCAAGGTCCTTCTCAGAAAGCAAAGGTCACAACTTCCTGGAGGAGATGGTATAAAGCTGGCAGGGTTACTATTATAATATGATGATCAAACAGGATTTAGAATCATCTCAAAACTGCAAACTCTAGTAACTAATACAGGATGCATTCTCTATATCAGTGCTTAGCTGGATTTCATGGTAGAAAATGGAGAGAGCTGTTATTGTGAGCCTGCAGTTAGAGAAGTTTGTTTTCCTAAGGCCATGGTTTAAAGTTATTCCTCCTTTCTTCCTGCTAATGATTGCTACATTTCCTGTTATTTTCTTGGCTGTAATGTTACATATTTCCATTTTTAAAATTTTTTTTTTAATATTTATTGAGACAAAATAACTTAGATAAATCAAATCTGTGGGTTTTATTTCATTAATATCTATGTGTGTGTTGCAGGAAATAATTTTGAAGTAAATATGCATGATTGCTTAATTCCAGGGTAATAACCTGTGCATCATCTGAAAGAGGGTTGAGTGCACATAGGTTATTATGACCCCTGGAGCTGCATTAATTTAGAAATTTTTTCAAAAGTGTGTGTTTGCATTAACAATCAAATCATTTTTTTTCCCTCGCTGACTTGCTTTTGTTTTGGAATTGCACCCCCTCTGTTCTTGTATAATGAAGAGGGTCCATTTATGCACTGAGTGAAAAGGTGCAATGAGTCATCAAAGTAAGGTAATTTTACAAAGAAAATGTTGTTGTGTAATAATTTGTTGGAAATCATTGGAAGAAATGCACTGAACACTTTATAAATATGGCACTCTGGGTAAAAGAATTACTATTATTTTGGAAATTAATCTCATTTTTGACTGCACATTGACAATTATGTGACTAGGACTTGTCAGTTTGATTTGTAACAATGCTTGTATAGCTTGCTTAATCAAAAAACATTTGATTGTTTAAACCCAGACTAAATAACCCTTTCAGTGCTGCCTCACTCATAGTGTGTGTTTTAGGAGCAGGATTTTGATATCGTCTTGTATTGTTTTTTAAAAAGTTATTATTACATAAGGATAATTGAGCACCATTAAAGGGACAATCATACCATGTAGCATAAGCCCAGTACTGAGGACAGAAGAGAATCCAGACGAAGAATTCCAGGTAGTTTTCTACCCAGAGCTCCCTGGTGAGCTGAGGGAGCACACTCACGGCTACCCTCTTTCGAGGAGTGCAATATATGCTTTTCAAGTGTACTGGGCCAACTCCATTAGAAGCAATGGGTTAAGTGCACCCCTGAGAGCACTCCTGTGTGCTCCCTAATTCAGGGACAGTATTATGACAGAGCACAAAGTAAAGAGAGACTCTTTGAGCACACCTCCATCATGCCTCTGCGTGCGATAGGAGCCATACAATCTGGCCCAAATGAGTGTAGGGGAGATATTCAAAGGGAATTGGGAAATCAGGCATCCAATTCCCATTGGCTTTCATTGGGAGCTGGTAGCGTAATTGCTCTTTGTACCTCAGAAAATCTCCCTCTGGAATATGCGGACATACATGATATAGACCCTGTCTATCTCCTATCTGTCTGTCGCCTATCAAAATTCCCTTTGACTTCAAACTGGAACACAACTGGAGAAGCAGCAGGCCCTACTGTACAATGGATTGGACTGAGCTACAGACATGTGGCCTGGCCCTGCAACTCTTAATCACATTTGACTTCACTATTCCCTTGCTGTGATGAGACTACTTGCATGAGAAAGCCAACCCTTCCAGGAATAATCCTGACTTGGGCAAATATTCTCATCCAATGTGGTGGGGCCACTTGTGTGTAGGAGGGAGCATGATTTGGCCTATCATGTATACTTCACAACTAGTACACATATAATGTAAAAGCAGGAAGAGTAGTAACTGGGAGAGGGACACGTGTCAGTCACACATCCTAAGAGGTAGCAATGTATTAGTTATATTATAAGAACAATTGTTACATTTTGTCAGTTGTCTCAATAACATCGACAAAGTCAAAGAGAAGGATATTCAGCTAAAACTAAATTTCTTGGGACGTACCAAGGTGGTTGCATGCTACCTCCTGGCTATCCCATATCCAGATAGCCATCAGTGCAACTGAGGAATTAGATCCTTTCTGGAACTGGGAGCGGAGCTGAAGGCAGGGAGAAGATAGAGCCAAGAAACAGGAGCTTTCCATGGCATTGAAATCTTGGCACATTTCTGTTAAGAAATCCACCCAGTAGTTGCTATTAGTTGAACCAGCAGTAACTCCTGCTCTGCATTTTCAACCTATTTATCTTTCAATGATTTACTTCTCTGGGAGCTCCCAGCAGGATTACTTCTATAGCAATAGTTCCAGACATTATTGTTTGGCTCATAATGGTGCAACTGCAGTCTTGTGTTTTGCAGTCTTTAACACTTTCACACTTTCTGTTAAGCATTCATCCAAGTTTTGAAGTGAATCCAACTCAAAGCTTAGGGGTCTTTTGATGTTCAATAATATTTTAAAAGATGTATTTTTAGAAAAAAAAAATATACATAAAATTAAATATTTTGTATGCGAATTTCTATACTTCCTGGGGTTGGCCAAAACCAGAAATGGAAGTATATATTCATGCATGAAAGTTTGTTTTGTGGTGTTTCTAGCATGTTAGAAAGGAGGAGTAAGTATTAGAACTACAAACAGTTCTTTTTCTCTCCTGCTGATAACAGCCCACCTTAACTGATCACTCTCCTTATAGTCTGTATGGTAACACCCATTGTTTCATGTTCTCTTTGTGTATATATATATATATGTTTTCTTTCTATTGTATTTTCCACTACATGCATCTGATGAAGTGGGCTGTAGCCCACAAAAGCTTATGCTCAAATAAATTTGTTATTCTCTAAGTACTCCTGTTCTTTTTCCAAGATAGTCTGTTTTCAGTTTGCGAATTTGAGGATATTTGCATCAGTACTGCACTACTGAAAATTAAAATTATATCCAACTTCTCTAGCATTGAAGCCAGCATAAGATCATAGAAGTGGGAGATTTGTTACTGCTCCAGTTTTGAAACAGTGATGGGAATATAGTGATGTGCTGGAGGTGCTAGTGGAGGACCCCTAGACAACAGCAGCGAGGAAGAAAAGTAGACTCAGAGTCACTGAGGATTTTGAGAGTAAAATATGGATGGCCTACTGGTTAGGGCACTAACATAGGACTTGGGAGACATGAATACAAGTCCCTGCTCTGCCACAGACTTCCTGTGTGACCTGGGCAAGTCATATAGCCTCTTTGTGCCTCAGTTCCCCATCTGTAATATGGGGAAAATAGCACTTCTCTACCTTACTGGAGTAGTGTGAGGATAAATGAATTAAAGAATGTGAGGAACTCAGTTACTAGAGAAATGAGTGCCACATAAGTACCTTAGATAGATTGTGGATAGAAGGGATGTAGAGAAAGCTTCCAACCTTGTCCTCTCTAATGCCACCTCAGTGATGGAGAAAAGCAGGAAGGAACTTTGAAAACTTTTCATGATCAAGTAGGCTTGAGTGTTTATTCCCAGCCAAAAAACAGAACAGCTGATTAAGCTGCACCAGAACAGGTCACTTTTTACACTCATGGTATGCTCCTGTTCAGCACCAGTAGAGCCACATTGGCATAAAACTGGTGCACAAACAGCCAGCATAGACAACCCCTTATTGAAAAATTTCTGGTAAATGGGAAGCAGACAAAATGGGTGAAGAAACTAGAGAGGAAAGAGGTGAAAAGCTAACAGGAGACGGGAGAGAAGAGCAGACACCAGGAACTCAGGGTAAAACAGGAAGGCTACAGAAACAGAATTGGGAAAAATCAGGAAGTACTGGTGTGTCACAGGCTAACAGAAGTATCCAGGCTATAGGAAGTAGTGGCCGCTGCCAGATTGTACTTAGGCTAAAGGATATGATATTTGTGGAAGGCCGCTTGTTAATATATAGGTAGCATGTCACTTCATCAGTAAGATAAAGAACCATAATATATTCCTCTTTTCTCCTCTCTAATTTCAGAATCAAGCATAAGGTGCTTTCCATGATTATTTTTTCCTGGACCCACATGAATAATGTCTCCATTCATAGTGTAATAATGTTGCTTATACATTTTCTCATTTCACAAAATGTCAGGAATCCAGTGTTGCTTGAGTTGGTGGGGTTTTTGTTGTTGTCATTTATTTTTTTGTTGTTAAACATTTTTTAACACTTTTTTGTGTAGTTCTGCCAGCATGTAGGGTGTTAAAATACATTAATACCATGAAACTGTGTGGGCTTTCACAATTTGCTCCAAAACCCCTCCAAAAGTAATAAACCGTAGATTCAAAGTGGATACCAATGGATCCAGAGCTTTCACAAAATAAAATAAATAAATAATAATAAATATAACCTGGCACTTATTCTGATCTCAGTTTCACCAGTGTAAACAAACAGTAACTCCAGTGAAGTCATTAGAGATGCACCTATATAAAACCAGTATAGATGAGATGAAGTTCCTACAGGCTCCCTTTTTCATTTTGGTAGAGAGAAATAAATTGAATGGCCTTCCTTGCCTTCTTTAAACTTTCCTTTGTTCTCACGGTCCTAAATTAATTTCAGGTAAAATAAGACATTTTCCAAATGGATTATTTTTTAACCTTTGTTATTAAAGCCATTTTCTGTTCCATTTTTATGCCAAATGCATTAAATGTCTGTAACTGTTGGGATCACCTGCTCAGCTATTGAGTCATAACTTATGATCAATTTTGCCTTTCACAAATTGGTAGTTGAAGCCAAAAGTTCTCTGTCCAACTACAGCTCAAGAAAAGCTAAGGGCTAAATAGATTTGTCAGAGCAAATATTACCAAGTGAGCACTACAACCTTACCTCTCTTCTAGGAAGGAAAGAATGTGTATGCATATGGAATCCTGATGGCCATTGTTACCCCAGCACCATCAAATCCAAGTTACACATCCCAGGATCCTATTTGGTATGGGCAGACAATGGAGGAATGTTTAGGGGTAATTATATGCATTTGCTCAAATCACAGGAAATTGGTTCCAGTATTGCTCAACATTTCTACTCCACTGGACAGTTTTGTTCACAGTAAGGACTTTACAAAATATCTTTGCCCATCCTCAGTCTTTTGTTGCCAGCATCTATAGAGAACCAAAATAAACTGGTTGGCCTCATTTCTCATTTGCACTAAGTCCCCTTTTATCCCACTCTAGGAGCGTGAATGTAATTCATAATCATTTTAAATCTCATTTATACTGTCAGAGCAGAGTGAAGGGGCCCCGGCTTGCATGAGATTTGGGCCAGGACAATTATTTTGTTTCCATTCTGGCTATGTAGTCTAACTTCTTGACATACTGAATTGATGAATATTTTGTATGAAGCTAACATATGCATAACTTGATCTGAGGTTAAATGGCAATGTTCTGAAATATGAAAAAAAACTTCAAATCTGTGGCCATAAACTTTTCTTCCAGAAAAGCTGTTGGAACATGTCATCAGCAAACACCATGTGATGCCATTTCAAATGGGCTTGCTAGTTTTATTTATTTGCAGGCCTAATTTTCAGCAATGATGAATACCCACAGATTCTAGTCACTTTAGTTTGTGGTTGAGGACACTCAGCATTTCTGAAAACTAAGCACTGACCATATAGTAGTTAGATCTTGGAGAAACAGTGATGGTTGCTGTGATGCAATACTTTGTAATTGTCAAGCCTATCATCAGTTACATTCATTCTGATGGAATCTGTCTCTGATGGAAAATACTTTCTTCGGTATAGTAGTTGTTTCCTTCACATTATAAACACACAAACAAATATTATATGGTTCCAAGAAAATACCATTTCATACACTGGCAAATGTAATGATACCAAATTAACTCCTCATATAACTTTATTTCACATTCATGACATTGAGCTCAATAATAACAATTTGTTTTATAATCAGTCAAACAAACAATAACTTATTGCATAAATAAAGTCCAAATTGTCAATTGTGATACATTTTGACTTTAAAAAACCCACCTGTTTAATTATAGCAGACCTTTTTATATATAATTGTCAGCATTGTGATTGCCTTGGAATTCTCATACAGCAAACAATCATTTTTCCTTTGCTTTTAAAAGTAATACTTACTATGCTTGTGAGCCTTAAGGAAGGTTAATTAAAGTCAATAGAGAAATTTTTAAAAGGGGAAATATAAGGCTAACATGCTTCCTTCCTACTCCAAAAATTACTGAAGGAGAGAAGATAAAGAAAGAGCAGTCAGAAGAAATAGGTTGTTTACTAATTATGCTGTGGGCTTTCTTGCTAATGGCTCTATTCTCAATCTACACTGAATCAAGTAATTTGCATGGGGCTTATTATTATGCAGATGAATCAGCAGGGGCACATCTGCAACTGTGCATATCTGGCAAACAGCTGTTTGTTTGTACATATTCTATGGAGCCAGCAACGGCAAGAGTTTTTAGGGAACTACCCACTTTAGAGAGATAGGAAAGGAGGGAGGTAGAATATGAATGGACAACCTGGATAAGACTTGAGTGTCAAACCAGTCATAGCCTTAAATATTTGGGCCTAGATTCTCAGCGGAACCCAGTATCCACGGGGTGCTGACGGGGGTGAAGGGACTGCAAAGGAGCTAGCTGTGACTTCCTAATGCTGGGGTTCAGGCATAATTTTGAGCAGCCTCAGGATTGCATTTCAGTTGCTTAGCACTCCCAGTGGCTGATATGCCAGCCAAGAATAGCCAGAATGCAGTATCATTCCTGCCAGTCTGCTGCTCTTCTCACCACTGACATGTTCATTGTGCTTTGGGCTGCCTGAGTAGGGGCTGGCTACATCTCTCCCTACACTACATGGGGGAACGTTCAGTTGAGGAAATTCACCAGTTTCACGAGAAAAGAATTAAATTTTGAAGTACTATATCTTGTCATAGCAATAAATTAAACATGAAATAGATTGGGGAGAGTGAGACGTGTAAGGGTAAGGGAACAGGTTTCAGTCACACTAATCCTTATTCCCCATAAGCTCAGTCCCTGGACCAAAGCTGCTCTTTATTTTCACCTTGCTAACAATGATCTTAACCCTGCTGTCACTGAAAAAGACGCACATCTATTTCAATGTGACGCAGGCCCCTCAATCACCTTTAGATCATCTGGGCCAAAATCTGCTCTCATTTGTACCAGTGTAAATCTGGAGTAACTCCCAGGGTGCCAACAGAGTTGGTCCAAATGTACACTAGTGTAAATTAAGAGAGTTTGGCCAGCAAGCCTTTCCCACAACTAGTGTGTTTGGGCTGATGTTCAGGTCTGAAAAATAATCAGGTGATCTATTCAATAGCAACTTGATGCTGATGGTTGAGGGTGATGGTCAGGTTTTGTTTTGTTTGGTTTGGTTTTTTTAGAGCTACAACTTTGGTATTTAAAAGATGTTATTATACAAGTAGATAATAATTTGCAGAAATTGATCATTTCTCCAAGGAGCTAAAAAATGTAAAAGCATTTTGAACTCAAACAAGCTGACATGCATCATCAGTTGCACCCTGAAAGCTTTTCCCATCATGTTGCTTTGTTCAGGGTATGTACTAATTTTTCAGCACTAATACTTACACAGAGCACAACACTGGTTGAATTATTCATTGCAGAGACATTTATCCAAAAGTTTTAGCCCTTTTCTTTTATTGTGAATCATTCCCCAAACCAGTCCTGATTTCTACAAATGAATTAATAATCTGCAAGTATTTGCAGAATATTATGGACAAACAAATTTGCAAACTGTTCACTAGAGTTGTGAAGGGAAAATTAATTCCATTTCACAGAGGATTTAGATATTTCAAAATGTGGTTTCATTCCAAATCAGAATGAAAATCAAAAATTTCAAAGTTCTCCCCCAAATGGAAAGCCCTGGGCTCCATGACTCAGATACACTTTGCATAGCTAGCTGCTCTAAAGCCACAAACTCTGGAAGGCCAGAGGCCCCTCTGGATGCCTGACCCAGAGCCAGGGATCCTGAAAGCTCTGGGATTTGCAACTTTGGAGCAGTCCATCTGGCTTGCTGCTGTGGGGCCATGAACCTTGGAAGCCTAGGATCTCCAATAGCCCACTAGGTCAGCTACAGTGGAGTTGAGCTGGTGAGCTGACAGGAAAGCCGGCAGGTTTCTATTGGAACCTGTCAGGCATCTCTTGAAGGCTACCAAGCACAGCATGCCTGGTTTGTGAACTAACTCCATGGAACATGTTGGTTTTGGTGAATCAGCAATTTCTGACCAAAAACCTCTGTTTCCTGGAATTTTTCCGACTAGCTCCATTCTCCATTCTGATTAGTGTAATTGGTCACCTAGGTCAGATGGTATTGTTTCTGCTCACTTACTAGATGACTGAAACTTTTTAATCAGGAGAATAAGAAATAGTGAATTATGAGTGACATGTTGTGGTGCATAATTTTGCACATATAATCAATCATGCACTCCAAAATGTGTGGAAAGTTCCAAATTCAAGAATATATTCATGAATAAATCTGTGGGTTATTAAAATACTCCAGAACAACACAATAATATGACCTCATTTACTGATGAAAATCCTGTGGCCAGACTGTAACACTCTTTATCCAGACAGACCTCCCTCCATGAGCAGAAGTGAGACTCAGACGCCTCTGCAACGTTTTCTCTCTGCCACCCAGATCCTGTGCAGTCATGCATTGCCGGGGCATAGGGATGTCCCAATCATACCCCTTTCCTTCAGACATGCCAAGAATTCCCTAATGCAGGGGGGGAAATAAAGGGGCTAGTTACACCCACTTTAGGGCAACTTTGTTCCACCAGAACAATGGAAAGCAACTGGAATAGGACTTAGGATCTGGCTCCATATCAGAAGATGATTTTGACTCAAACCAGATAGGCACAGTTTATATTCTAATGGTTATAGCATTGATTCAAGACACCTGAAGTAGATTCTTAAGTTAGTTACCTAAGAAATCTCATTCTTCTAGCAACTTGCTAGTGGAAAGAAGAAAAACCATGAACTTGAGAATGTTTCCAATAATACAAAAATGTAACTTTTCCCCTCTGGTTATGATTCAGTACTACTGATGTCCTGATCTACTGCATGAGGTGGTTTCTTTGCCTGAACAATTCTCTAGTGAGTCAACACAGGCTAGAGCTGCAGAGGAAGTATCAGCAATATCATGCCTCACTAACTCGGCTTTAGTTGACACTACAGATGCAGAAAGGAAATTCAGAGTTAAAGGCTGACACTCTGTCATTAATTCACACCATGTTGTCAAGCGAACATAGCACAAGTGGTACCATACATCTGTCATGCAATTACCTGAGATCTTTCCCCTACCTATTAATTATTCATTATTGTTTTTATTGACCTGCTGTGTAACCGTGGACAAGTTACTTCACCACCTCCCTGTGCTTCTGTCCCTCAGCCCCCTCCCAGGTCTGTCTTATCTAGCTAATTTATAAGAAGAGCTAGAGCTGTCTTTCAGACCTGGTCTGTATCAGTATAACTATTTTGATTAGGAGGTAACTTTTTTTAAAATGTGATTTTGATTCCCATGTAGCAGTAAGGTATACAACAATTTTTATACCAATATCCTGTGTCCACACTAGGGAGGCTGTACTGCTTTGACTATATTGGTATAGTTAAAGCAGTACAACATTTGTGTGTAGACTCAGTTTTGCTAGGTGGTATAGCGCCTACCACAGGGGGGCCTCTAGGCACCACTGTAATACAAAAAATAAATAATAATCATTGTTATGAATAAAGTTCATTGTTAGGCACCCTGTACATTTATGACACTCTATAAAAACATAACAACGCATACTCCCTGCCTCACAGAGCAACTTGAACCTAACCACAAAGGAGTGTTCATGCTAACCATGAATTTCTATAGTATTGCTTATACATTGCTGTTTAAATGCATATTTCCATTGCTATGGAATAGTAATGGAGATTTTAGAAGAGTAAAAAACAATCTATCCTAGAAGTTTATGAGAGCTGACTGGTCCATTGGAGCCATTACGGTTTATCATGTATTTAAGACCATCTAAAATATGAATTATTGATAAAGCCTCATTGCTCCTTGGAGTCTATCATATAAATATTTATTCAGTGAGTTTCAGAACGGGTATTATTGACCCCATATAGATCATAATGGCACCAAGTGGTCTACTATGTAACTTATTGAGACATTTTCTTTATCTCAATTATTAGGCTTAGAAGTAAATATAAATACTATTATATACAGAAAAATGTCGTTGTGAAGTGGTTAGAGATGCAACATGCCTGACTCAAACCCACAAAAGCAAGAAGCTATAAAGTTAAGTCACCTAACATGCATACTTTTACCTGCCCTGCTAACAAGCACACCTCTTAACATTGCCACAATGCCCCTACACCCTAGGCCAGGGGTCGGCAACCTTTCACAAGTGGTGTGCCAAGTCTTCATTTATTTACTCTAATTTAAGGTTTCGGGTGCCAGTAACACATTTTAATGTTTTTAGAAGGTCTCTTTCTATAAGTCTATAATATATAACTAAATTATTGTTGAAGCAGCAAAGAGTCCTGTGGCACCTTATAGACTAACAAGTAAATAAGGTTTTTAAAATGTTTTAGAAGTTTCATTTAAAATTAAATTAAATTAAAATGCTGATCTCCCCGGACCACTGGCCGGGACCCGGGTAGTGTGAGTGCCACTGAAAATCAGCTTGCATGCCGCCTTCGGCCAGCCCTGCCCTAGGCTATGCACCACACCCTTAACTATACCTCAGTTTTGGTCCTTAGGCATACACTCCTTTACCAGATTATTTCTTCCCCAAAAACTAGTAGTTCTGGGTGTCTGATACAGTAGTTTGTTGTGTTGGCAAAGAATAAAGGGTTGTGTGCAGAAGGTTACCTGGGCTGATGGAAGGGTAGGATCCCCAAGGGAGCAGAGGTATTGTTATGGTACATGGTCTTTGGTGTATAGTAGAATGACTGCTCTGGGTGACTAAATTATTCCCCCTTTCACTGGCAGGACAGATTGTAAGTATTATTTTGTTAAATTATTAAGTGATTCACTATTGGCCATATTTTATAAGCCTAATCTGACCTAATTGGCACCTCCCTCTCACAACACGTTCACTCAATATGAAAGAGAATTAATAAGATGAAATGTAGACTTGTGGATACTTAATTCTTTTATGTCCATGCCACATGCTGTACATTGTATTTCTTTCTACAGGGAATGCAATTCAGTGTGAGGATTTCATGTGCTTGTTTATCAGCTATTATTATGATATAAACTAAATACTGAGTCCTTCAGCCATTAGAACCCTGCACAATGTACAAGTGAAAAGATGATATTTCTGTGGTGTTAAACAGAATAATCTTATTGACTTAGAAGATCAAAAATTCCAAGGTGTTTTGATGTTGGGTACGGTTTATTAAATACAGTGACAATGTGTCTTTATAATACCAACAAAATATGTCTGTCAAAATTTGAAAAAAATTTTTTAATTCCTTTTCATATTAAGGGGGAAAATGTAGAGTATTATGATTATGTTTCAAGAATCCAAGGAAGACTATTAAATGTCAGGCTGTCTTTGCAAGTAAGGTAGATTAGGAAATATTTTTTTCAGATGGTCTTTAAATGCTATTTATAATAATCCATTAAAACCACAGGTTTTCTGTTAACAAAATGTTTTCTGTTAACAGGTCTGTCGCATCTCACGCGTATTTAATATGCGCGAATTCAGCTTTACGCGGTCGGCAAAAACAAAAAACAAAAAAAAGAGAAAAATAACAATTTAAATACCGTTCCTGTAGTGCGGGCGATTCTGCCTGCCATTACACTCAATGTAATTTTGACTATACGCGCTGACCGCGGAACGTAACCCCAGTGTAAGATGAGACAGACCTGTATACATCTTAGTTTTAAACAGATGGAGTAAATTACGGTAGAATGAATCCACTCTGCTTTACTTGGTTTAGGTCTGGATAATCAGCAACACACGTGGATAAAGTCTGTCAATTATTAGGAAGAATATTTTTTTTAAAAAAATTGGGGGGCAGATCCTGGCCCCTAATATTGCTAACAGTGATCTTTCCTAGGGATAGAGTTCAGAGTTCAAAGAGTTCTGCTTCCTCCTGGACCATGTACTTTGTCTGTATATTAGTTTAAGGTGATATATAAGCTTACTGTGCACTTAAGGTGTGAAAAAAAACAAACCAGAAAACTTCACATCATTTACTGTTGCAAACTTCGAGGTTAATATAATTGGCAGAAATCATATGAGATCCAGCACTTTTAGCACTGTAGCTGCTGGCATTTTACAATATTTAATGTAATAAGCTCGGGAACTGACATTTATGAGTATGCATGTGCAGGTGTGAGGGAAATATAGATATAGGTGAGGGTCAACAAACACAAAGTTGTAGGCTGCGGATTTGCCTGAGGACCAAACAGTCACAATATCCTTCCCTTCCCTTCCCTTCCCTTCCCTTCCTCTTCTAACAGCTTCACCATGACACTCAATCAAGTATTAGACTCAGAAATATTTCCAACAGATAAAGATGTAGCAGACTCCAGCACTGACAGCAACTCTGCTCCATGGTGGGGAGATCACTTGTAGCTGAAGCAATATATGCCAACTTCACTCTCTTGCTCTAACTAGTTCTGATATCACATGGTCAACACAGCTAGTCGAACATAAAGTAGCAAAGCTTTCTTGTTCTTCTCTTTGTAAGTAGGTCTCTTCCTCCATCTCACCATTAAACTCTCCAAACTCTCCTTTGTAAGCAGCGAGAGATCCTAGCAGGTGGAAAGTGAGGGTATGTCTACACTGCAATTAAAAACCCATAGCTGGCCTGTGCCAGCTGACTCAGGCTCATGAGGATCAGGCTATAAGGAGATGTTTAATTGGAGTGGAGACAGTCGGGCACGGCCTGGAGCCCGGGCTCTAGGAACCTGCAAGGTGAGAGGGTGAGCCCAAACATCTACACCGCAATTAAACAGCCCCTTAGCTCAAGCCCAGTGAGCCCAAATTAGATGGCACAGGCCAACTGTGGGTGTCTAATTGCTGCATAGACACACTCTGAGACTTCTATCTGAACACTTAACTTCCCTGAGTAAAAAGTATGGAAAAAACAACAAAGAGTCCTGTGGCACCTTAAAGACTAACAGATGTATTGGAGCATAAGCTTTCATGGGTGAATGCCCACTTCGTCGGATGCATGGGAAAGTATGGAAAGAGTTCTTGTGCAGAAGTGGCGAAGAAAAGAGCTCATGTTTGATATGCTAAATTTTCAGGATGAACTCTAACATTCCCACAGCTTTGAAAACATGCACATTTTGCCCAATTCTATTAATCTTAATTTACACAAGTAAATTAATAGTAGTAATAATAATAACAGAAAGGTTTGAGGTTGTGGATGGTGCTGTGGGTAAAGAAGTGCAGGAGCTCAGAGACAAGTGTCATACTTTTCACTAGGACTATGAATGTGGTTTAGTCAGGGCCGGCTCCAGGCACCAGCATTCCAAGCTGGTGCTTGGGGCGGCATTCTGCAAGGGGTGGCAGTCCCTGTTGTTTTGCACCCAAGCAGCGCGCTGAATTGCCGCCATGGGCGGCGGGGGCAGCCCGTGTGCCCTTAGGGTGGCGTTTCCATGGTGGCGGCAATTCGGCAGCAGCAGCTTCTATGTTTAGCTGTCCGGGGGGGCTTCAACTAAACATAGAAGCTGCCGCCGAGTTACCGCCACCGCGGAAACGCACCTGCTGCCCTAAGGGCACACGGACTTCCCCCGCCGCCCGCGGCAGCAATTCGGCGCGCTGCTTGGGGTGGCAAAAATTGTAGAGCCAGCCCTGGGTTTAGTACTCATTTTAAGTGTTTATTTTTCAGTGCCTGAGAGTCATTTAGGGTGCAGAATTATTTCCGTTTCTGGATTATGGAATACCATGAGAAATCCAAACTAAGCATTATTGAAATGGTTCACTGACACAACAAAGTGTGTTGCTGTGTTTTTATGGAAAATAAGCACAATTACAGAGGTTTAGATTTGGATTTTAGACACAACATCCCAGGAACTGACTTGGGAAAGATTGCGACCCAAGCTCACCCCACTACATCCTTTCTCAGTCACTGTGGACAATTCCACCATTGTGCCTGTCACTCAGGCCTGTAACCTGGATGTCATCTTGGACTTCTCTCAAGGTCCTCACAATGAAACTGTTTCTAATTCTTGCAGATTCTTTTTGCATAACATCTCACAACCTTTCCTATCCATCCACATAGTTAAAACTCTTCTCTAGGCACTCAGCACCACACATCTCAGTTATTGCAACACCCTTTTCTCTGGCTTTGGAAAATGCAATCTCAGAATGCTGCTGTAAAGATCATTTTCCTCTCCTGTCACTTTGGCATGCCACTCCTCTCTTTGCATCCCTTCACTGGTTCCCCCTTCTCTATCATATAAAACATAAGCTACTTGTCTTCATTTACAAGGCCCTTCATGGCCTATCCCGACTCTACCTGTTGTCTCTCATTCTGTATTGAAAAGTCGACACCCACCTCTGATCAGCCCATGATGTCAACATCTGTTTTCCATTTGTTAAATTTTCAAGCAAGCATTTTCATGCTTTCTCCAATGCTTCCCCTCATGCCTGGGAGAAGCTCCCCATAAACATGCAAAAGACTAACTCATTGTCCACCTTCAAAACCTTCCTTAAAATTCCCATTTGCCATGAGAGCTACAAACCACTTGGCAGTAGATAGGCTGCTGGTGTGCTGAGACCGTTGCCTTACATGCCGACCAATATTGTTTCTTTGTTTCCTTGTACTCCCTTGTCTGTTTCCATGTGTTGTATCTTTTCTTATACTTAAATTGTAAGCTCACTGGGTCAGGGACTGTCATTTTTATTTGTATTTGTACAGCACTTAGCACACTGGGGTTCTGGTGCATGACTATGGGTCCTAGGAGCTATGGTGTACAAATACAAATATCAAATGAGTAAATTGGATCCAAGGTTTGGGTAGCCCATGGAAGGAGTTCTTACCCACTCTCACTCCACTGCACAGGTGTTCAGTCCAACTCATCTAGCCCAAACATCTTTTGAATATCCAGATTCCACAAATAAAATCTTCACAAATAAAATGCAGAGCTCTCTTACTCAGAGAAGGGAACAGAATATTCATAAACAATGTGTAAAGACTGTGTAGAAGAGTCAAAACAGCAATTTATCAGGGTGAGTCATAGCATCCAGGGTTCACGTCCTTGGTTTTAATACCACTCAGATTAAAATATTTAAGTGCAAGAAAACAGTAAAAATAAATAGTCTGCCTCTGCAAGCAAACAAATGTGCAACCACTGATGGAAATTTAAATGTTAAAGGAATCTGAAGATAAATAAACCGAGTTCTGCCATAGCATTCAGTGTCAACAGTTTGTGAAACTAAAAGAAAAGATATAAAGTAAGATACAGGATAACAGGAATAGAGGTTTCACCTTTCTCACCCATTAATTATTGGTAAAAAAAATCAAATAAAAACAAAGAGATTGCCTTGCTGGGATTTTAGTTGGTATTGGATGCCATCCGTGAATCTGAGCAGTTTATTTTTGTAAACACATGAATAGTGCCAGATTCTGGCTTATGCAAATCAGTGTAGTTCCATGAAAATGGATGGAGTTACAATGATTTATACCAACTGAAGATCAGCCCTTCTATATAGTATACGATGAGGCACATACACTGGCACACTCTGCTGGTGTGCGGTCCCAAAATGGCACAAAACATCCATAAACCCAGTTTAATTGGCCCATTAAACTGGGTTTACAGCAGCTAGGCTTTGATGAAGTGGCACAAACCTGCCAGAATATATTGGTGAATCTGACCCAGTAATTTTTAACCACATAACTGAAGGCCCTATCCACATGGGGTGAGGGTATATAAGTACAGGAGAGGGAACTCTGTGAGTTTCAGCTTGTGCAGTTTCTCACAGAGGGGTTTCCATGAAACTCTGGTGCACAGCGAGAAAAGAAGATATATTTGTGACTCTTTTTTTCCTATCACTAGAGGCTGATGCAACAATGGTAGGCGATCAAATGGCCATTTGCTATATCAGTCATTATATAATTAATGAGCCACGCATGTGATGTGGTGTTCTTGTCCTTAACACATTTTGTAAAGAAAATCAAAGAAATGTAATGACTCAATACTACAATACTGCTTTTAGTCTTTACATTGAACCATGCTGCTCCTTTCAATGTAATAGCTAAAGCTATCCTGGAGGTAAATCTGTGCTCCATTAAAACATAAGGTTATCAATATAGCAAATAAATAACTTTTTAAAACTTAATAAGATTTTATTTTTCATGTTTTCTACAAAGCCCCATGTGTGCCTAAGAGCACACCTTAGAATTATTGAAGTAATAAGCAACTGAAAAGATTCAGCTAGCACAGAATACAGCTGTCCTCTTACCTTCTGGAGTTTCACGAAAGGTGGATATTACATCCAGGCTTCAAAAAACGCACTTTTTGGGTGTTAAATGCACTTATCAAAATGGCAGAAAAAAAGGCAGGGGAAAAAAAAAGAACTGGAGAAAAAAAGGAATCCCACATAGTCAGATGGAAATACCTTGCACTGAACTCAGGTCTGTCTCAAGTTTTTCAGGTCTTTCATCAACAGGGCAAGATATCCTAGCTGTGATAGCTTTGACTTCTGGGCAGCTGTACTTCCTGACATGGTGGAAGCTGGAATGGTCAAGGCTGGGCCTGAGCAGAGTTGGGACTGGATCCTCTGCATTGAATACAGCTGTGCTGGTTTACATTATCTGAAGATCTGGCCCCTGGTAGTTTTGGAAAGTGGGGCGAAGGTGTCATTTTGCTGACTTTCCCTTGGAAATAGAAGGAATTTATCGAGATGATTCTTATTGAGTGAACAAAATGGAGTTGAGGTGTCCAAACAGTTTAGAGATATTCCTTTAATCCCATTGACTCGCACATGCTGAGGGCCCATCATCATTTGAAGCTATGGTTTACTTCAAAGAGGGGAATAATTCAGGAGGCTGTTTTATTTGATACTATCTATCAAAAGCTGTCATAGTTCAAAATGCTACCATTACTGGAAAGCAGTCATTACATACGCTTCAGTTTGTCTTTGTATCTTTCTGGCTGTCACTCTGAGAAATCAACGTCATTAACCATAACACTAACACACAGCACAGTGTCTCCCCTATTTATCAAGCAATCTGGAGACTGCACAGAAAAAGTTCTGATAACAGCTCCTGGTAATTGTAACATGCAGCATCAGCATGTCTCTGTCAGATCTCTTCTTATTGTCACTCCATTCAGTGTGAAGATACTTTCTTTAGCTTTCATGGGGATTGTCTGATTTGAAACCTTAATATATTTTGAGAATTTTCATACAGTGGTACAGCAAACTCATGGAAAAGTACTTATACATTTTCAGTGTTGCTAATACTTATCTCTGATTCTATCTCTTTACTTGTTCACAGAAGGAACTTATGTCTGATTTGTTTTTCTTTTTCATTTTGCAGGATATTTTTCACAAAAATCTTTCTATTCTGCATTTTTCTTCTTTCATAAGACAAGAGATGATTAGCAACATTCAAATAGTCACGTCCAGATCAGTGAGCCAGTGAATAGAAAACCTTCACATAGTGCTTCTTTTACATGTTACTGATTAACAAAATGAATGTTGCCAAAGGCTACTGGACATCAATTTGTTGATCTCCTGGTATGATTAGCAACATGAACATTTATCCTAAATTCAGAAAGGATAAGAAAATACCGTTGTTGTTTTTAAATTCTGGGCCTGATTACCACCTCATTAGTTTAGTTCTATGGCAGAGAATCAATCCCAATATGATCACCCGAAGCAGAATTTGGCAAGACTCTAGTTAAAATATTTGCGAAAAATATCATAAGTGGTTCTCAGTTTTACATCTCTTCCAGAATAAATCAGCTGTGCTTCTGCTTTCATTGTCCACACAAAACCCAAGGGTAACTCTATTGATGTCAGTGTGGTTACACCAGCGTAAAAATAGTGTGATAGCAGGATCAGTTCCAGAAGTTAGAACAGCAGCAGAGTGACACCTAGCACCATGCTGTGGGCATGATTTTTCAAGTAAGGTGGGTTGTTTTGAAAAGAGATTCATCCTCATTTGAAAAGGTGACCTTATAGAACTTGTGAGTCAGAAGAGGTCAGAAAACTACTGTAAGCTAACAACAGAAGAGAGGATTAAATGATGAATTGTACAATGAAGTGTGAATACAAAGAAGACAAGAACAAAGTTTTTTTTTTGGCAGCTGTAGATGGTTTAGCAGATTTTAACTCAGATTTTTGCCTGTGTATTCTGTTACTAAAAATAAAGACTGAATTTAAAAGGGTCTAACATTAATACAAAGACAATTAGCAGTAATGTTGATTTTCTAATAAACACACCAATGTTTGGGCTTTTGTTTTTGTTTGTTTGTTTTAATGGTGAAAATAATAAAAAAATATGATCTCTTGGGACACAAATAAAAGCCTGACACAGAAATATATTTTTCTTTGAGCTGTGCCTTCTACTACATACATTTATGCTGCATCAAACACCATTTCATCCTCCAACTGAGAAAGAACTAATTCAAATAATTGTCTGTGCCAGAAGTTTTAAAATGTAGGCCTTTAGATGAAACAAATACCATTTCTTACACAAAACCCGATTACTGAAAAAAAAACCACCATAAAATGTATACTGCTGCTAATACATGTCAGTAATCTAGGGCTCTGCTCTCCCATATGCAGAGTCACACAAAGAAGCAGAAAGCAAAAGTAAACAAGACCAGAGAAGCAACTGAACCAATAGAAAGGAGTGAGTATGCAAAGACAACACAGATTTCCTTTCCTCTGACCATGTACTGATGCCCAGCGCTAAATGCTTTTCTCCCTTCAATCCTGTCAGATAGTCATGCCTCTTAGCTGCATTAACTTCCTATCTGCTCTTGCACCCACCTTGGAGAGGGAGGGAGTGCCAAATGTCTTGCCTTCACATGGGCAGAAAAGCTAATGTGGCTCATCAGGGAGTTGTGATGCCAGCATAAGTGGAAGGGCTGGGCAGTATCTCAGCAGATGCTGGTACACCATAGAAATAAAGATTCCTTTTCCCCACAGATTCCTGGGTTTTAGAATTGTGTGTGTGTGTGTGGGGGGGGGTTCTCTGACTCCTCCTTGTCCCCTCAAATCTCTTCAGAAAGGCTCACCCTTTGGAAACTGTATCTTACAGACTTCCCCCATGGGTTTTAAGCTGTATCTTACAGACTTCCCCCATGGGTTTTACCATTGCAGGGTACAGTGGAGCTGATTTCTTCAATACTGAAGAAGGAAATTATTAGAATATAAGTGAACCAATACCATCCATAAAGCTACTCTGTATTTCTCACAGGTTCTCTCTGTAGGGCTTCTGACTGGAATCTACAGTGCTACAAAGATTGTTTAAATATAGGTAGATTCAAAGTTACAATGAAAGTAAAATGAAATTATATGTGTTTTAAATATAAATTCAGTAATTGACTGAAAGTATTCATTTTTAATTTCCTCTGCTTTAATTTTATTATCAGAAATGTGCAAAACCTTAGTACCACTGGCTTGTAGTAGGACTTGTTAGAAAGGGAGAAAAGAATACATAGTTTGCTTGTCGTGATATTTATAAGCGAATCATTATTCAAGTTTAAGTTAGCTTAGCTCTAAAATTACAAAATTCCTTCAACATTGTGGAGAATACCCCTCAACAGTGAATGGAGGCGAACAAATCTCAGGTTGTTGAATTTATATAAACATAAAGAATACAAAAAGATTTCTGAGGCTTTACAATGCTTCTTAGGCGGTACTGGTGAGTATTAATTTTACATTAGATTCCCATTCACTATATCTTGCTTAATTTAAAAAAAATGGTGTTCTGTGTGCTCCAGTTTCATTGGTTATAATGGAATTTGGCTGTAATGGGAGCAACTTCAGATCGCAGCTGTGTTCATTATCAAAGGTCACATTCTATTTTTACACCAGCCAAAGTTTAGTCCATTACTACTATGTACTTAGACTTAGTACAATGGTGTAGAGCACTCCTAATGAACAAGGAGATAATCTTAAAAAAAACCAGGCATGAAATAATAACACATGAAGGCTGCTGCTCCTCTGTCAGCCTGGAAGGCACTCCTTTTCTCCATTGATAGTGTTAGAAGAAGTGCCACAAAAGGCCCTGAAGGTCATCTCATACATTTAAGGAAAGGTCTTTCTGGTTCAGCTCAGTTGTGTTGATTGGAAGGAAGTAATCTCTGATAGGGTATTAATATTAATATGCATCTTTGAACTGTTTCTCCCTTTGGTTAATTAACTCAAAGAGCAGCAGAATCCAAAAATCAATCTTGATAAAAAGTTTTATACTTAACCTTTCTTTAAGAATGATCAAGGTTTCCTACCTTTGCATCTGATTTTTAAGCCCTTGTTTGAAATCATTGACACAGTGATAATGCAGATGAGCAAGTTTTACCCCCAAATGTATTAAACAAAAGCTATGAGTTCATGATTTTTTGCATTCTCTGTTTCTCAGTCAGAAGCCAAGATAATGTTTGATACTAGAGGCTCTTTAACTTAGTAGGCAAAGGCATAACAGGACCCAATGACTAGAAGTTGATGCTAGACCAATTTAAACTGGAAATAAGCTAAAATGTTTAACATAATATAATTAATAATGATAACATCTTACCAGTAAATGTGGAGGATTCTGCATCGCTGGAAGTTTTGGATCGCTTTCAACAAATATGTGCTTTATTTCATTCACAAGTAATCGTGCTTTCAGTGGGAATTATCAGGCGAAAGTCTATGGGCTATGTTGTCATAATGATCTCTTCAGGCCTAAAATGTCTATGAATCTATGAACAGAGTCACAAAATCCCAAAGATCATAAAGTTCTTGCACACGCATTATTTAACATGCAACTTGCCAATTGATGGTGCCAAACATTCACTGACAATTATAGCATTTTCTTTAACATAATATGTACACACACACGCACACACACACACACACACACACACACACACACACACACACACACACACACACATACATACTTCTATATAGGTGACTCTTGAACACTGAAACATTGCAAGCCATAGAGAATAAATGTACAGAAGTCTCTAAAGCCTCAGTCCTTAGATGTGGTGCTGAATGGATTAATTTTTTGTTGCCCCAAGATCAATGAGGGTTATAAAAACTAAGGCCCTTAAACCAGTTTATTTCTGCCACACTGTTTCATATAGCTGGTCCCAGTGATATGAAAGTCACTAAATTGAAAATGTAGATTTCTACAAAAACTACAATAAAAACTAAGGGATCTGATTTGAGTAAAGCTTTCCAGTCCCGGGCACTGATTGTTTCTAAGATTTTTCTGGAAAGGATCTCTGTGTCAATGCAGGGTAATGGAAAATGGCCAATGTGATATCCCTGTGGTGCTCCAACTTAAGGTTCCCAGGGCTAAAACTTCATGTGCATTTAGACAATAACTTAATTGCATTAGAGAAAGAAAAACTCTTGAAAAGTCAGCCACTAAATGCCAGCAGAAGGTTTAGGGGTTTCTAGAAATGTAGAAAAGTTTCTTTCAACCCCTTTCGGGGATTCAGAGTGATTTGTAGGTCCCGGACCCTAGATATTGGCATGTACAAAAGGGAATCTCTAGTAAATGTGATGTGTGTTAGCCTAGCCACCATCACTCAGAAATATCTAGCGAGACAATTTGGGTGTGTAGTGAAAACATTATCTAAAAGTTGTATCTCTTGCCTCTATTTTATCTGGGCTGTCCCCTCCTGTTGGGGTATACAGAAATATCTCATAAAGAAAGAAAATGCCCAATTTGCAAACACTTTGGAGTCTTTCTCAGGGCATTTGGCTTCACCTAGTACAGAAGAGAAGGAACATCCTTTTCCCAGATTTTAAGCTTACTAGATCCAGAAATCCTAGAGACAGAAGCCTCTTGGTCACACTAGGGCACCCACATTATTTAACTGAGGATAAGTGGTTTGTAAGACTTGTTAGAGGTTTCACTGAGTTTAAAGAATCTAAACATTCTCAGAGTCTGTAGACCTCTAGCTGCACTATGAATTCTCCAGAGAACTAGGTATTGACAAACTACCACACGGTCGAGTCTTTTCTGACTAAACTATCTGTAGGGAGGCAAAACCAGTGATCACTGATCAATCAGGCCATACAAATTGGCACATATTTCCAGAATATGATAGATTATATCATGTACAGATGGCAAATATCTGAGAGGAAGCCTGTTTGGTTTTGGAATTATTTCTCCTTTTATATCACCCATGTGAGTCTCCGTAGATGGACCTGTTTACTAGCTCTGACAATGTCAAAACTCCAGAGCTTTCCTCCAGGGTTCAATAGATAAAAGTGCTGGGGAGAGACGCATGCTTCACACCAGTATTTTGAAAAGTGGCTCCCTTCCCTATCCCTGTTCCTGCACTGAGGATAGCTCAGCTGGAACAAAACTCTGATTTGATGGGAACAAAAGTATCTCCAATTAGCCATATTTTGTAGGATATAAATTTTATCCCTTTCCTCCACCTGCCAACCACCTCAACCCTCACTATGTGCTTTAGGACCTAGGAAAACCTTGAAATTGTCCTTTATAAACATCCCTATCTATTTAACCAAATGAAAAGATATTGAATTCAATATGTTTGGTTTGGGAAATCTTTTTTTAATCCTCTGTAACTGATTGTTTATTATTGTAAGTGTCAGTTTTAAACTGCAGTTTAAATTATGCTGCTGAACAATGCCACTAATTTGAAGGGAAAATCTCATTTTGTCTTGGTGTAGCATTGCTGCATCAAAAATAATTTTCAAGGATCATATTGCCTTATCATGGAATAAGGTTCTGTGCATCTGCAGCTTCTTGAATCTGTCAGGGATCAGATGGATTTTTGGTAAAAGCAGATAAAACAGGCAATGCAATTCCATAGCAAATTCAAACAAGATGTGCATTGCTGAAGCCTTTGAAGGCATTCTACGTAATAAACCTCTAAAGATGTTGAGTTGAATATATTCATAAAAATCATCCGCCTACCAAAATCTGCTTGCCAGATGTACAGACAGCAGTTTTGTACGCAAGTGTAAAGACTTTGCAAAAAGAGTAAGTTTTATATTAATTAATTATATTAGCAAACATAAAACAAAGACAAGCAAAAGGGCATCAATCAAATATCTGTCTCTTGAAATTCCATCCTGCTTAATTTCTCTTTATTTAACAGGATATCGGAATGTAATCTCTCTGACTGCCCAATGTTTCTAACTGCATAATTAGAAATGTTATAATTTTTAAAGGTACAGTAATTATAGGGCACTTCATTTTCAGTTTTTATTTTATTTAATTTTCCTGGGAATTTATCAGTGTTTATTACCAGGCCAACATAAACAGATGAAAATCAGTGCAAAAAACCCTATTAATTTTTATGGGTAAATATTGGGGTTTATTTTGGTGGATGGAAAGACATGGGAAAACAGAATTCAGTAGATTAATGCTTTGAATTCTGTTCCTAAATGTAGTTTGCTGCAGCATTAAAACAGAACTCAAAACACAATGCCGCCTCTGAGTTTAAGAAAACAATATAGAGTTCTGTGGCACCTTATAGATTAACAAACCGATTGGAGCATGAGCTTTCATGGATGAATACCCACTTCACTGGATGCAGCGGCGGCCAGCACATCCCTCGTCCCGCACCGCTTCCAGCAGCTCCAGTTGGCCTGGAGCAGCGAACCACAGCCAGTGGGAGCTGCGATCGGCCGGACCTGTGGACGCGGCAGGTAAACAAACCGGCCCAGCCCGCCAGGGGCTTTCCCTACACAAGCGGTGTCCCAAGTTTTGGAAACACTGCTTTAAAGGGTTATCTGCTAACAGATTGAAATGTGTACCCGGGGGGACGTGAGATTCATCAGTATGTTCAGATGCGCTCACACTTCAGAGCTTGTGTGCGGGCTTGTCTGTTTATTGTGTGCATCTTCTAGACTAATACATAGCCTGACTTCAACAGGCAACTTTGCATATACACACAGTCTAAGGTATTATCTTGAAACAAATAGCTCATGCAACGTATTATATTTTCCTAGCAAAACAGGTATTTTTATATATCTGTATGATACAAAAGTAGGGTGAAAATCAGAAAAAACATGATGAATACTTTTTGTAAAACCTGGGAATTTTTTGGTAAAAATTGGTTTAAACTGAAAACGAAGGGGCTTAAGTATATACTACAGATTTCTGTGCCTATGAAACTTTTCTTTAGCAGGTTTCTGAACAGGACATAATAGGGCAAGCTGATTTCTGACTTATATCTGATTCTGCAACCACACTGATGTCAATGGAGCTGAATGGAATATACGTTAGGGTTGAATTAGGTCCAGTAGTTCAGCCGTGTTTATATTAATGTGTAAATATGCAATTCTGTCTATTGTAGAAAGCAGAATCTTAGTTCAGGAAAGCACCTAAGTGTGCGCCAATCTTTAAGCATAGCTTCAATGAGACTTAAGCCCATGCTTAAGTTCTCTGCTGAATAGGGATATTTTCCCAAATCAGGACCTCAATCATATTTCCCCCTCCTGCCCCGCATTCCTGTTTCTTCTCCCATCCCCCTTTTCTCTGCATGGATGAAATGAACTACAGAATTGGGCTTCATTCATCCTGACACTACTAGGGAATGATAAAAACTTTGAAAAGGAGCTTTTCCACATGACTTGTCAGTATATGGGCTGAATCTCCATTCAGCTCTGCCCTGGCCCATCATCTCCTCCTTCCCTGCTCCATCAGCAAAAATACTTTTTTTCCCTGTTAAAATATTGTATTATTTAGAGATTAAACGTTGTATTTCATCTGCTGTTGCTGCCGCCCTTGGTCTGCTGCTCTGCCACCTGTGCTGAATCTGCAACTTCAAAAATAATACTTGCTTTCTCAGGAACTTAAGTAGTTTGACATGTTCTCTAGCCAAGGGAATAGGAATTGTATGGAGTACAGTTCACTACTCCTGTTTACTGTCTGTGGATATGACATACAGCAGGCCATTGCTTTCACAGGTGTCACTCAAAGGTACTGTAGGCATAGACAGATACAGACCAGGCATTAAAAATACAAATCACCTGTGCTGTAATAACACTGAACTTTCTTTGGTTCCTAGAACTGTAAGTAGCCTACCCCTATGATATGCTGAGCAGTGCCTGCTAGGGTCAGGTCAAAAGTTGGAATCATACGTGTTGTATTTGGGGTTGAAAGTCAAAGAGGTCTCAAGCTATTCTGTGAAAAGGTCCATATTTCTATTGTGTCAACAGATTTCCCTCCTCAATGAAAGGAAAATGAAGTAGAATTCTTGGGTTTCAAAGTCCCCTTCTGTATGTTACATTCAGTCTTGGCCCTTTAAAATTACTTTTATTTTGAAGTTAAACGAGAGGGTGGTAAAAGGTACTCAGGAATTCCCCTCCTGAAAAGGACCTCTCCTAAAGGAGAAAGAGAATTTTAAGGCTACAGGCCCCGATTCTACCCTCACGTACACCAGTATATGTCAGAAGTAACTCCACTGAAGTCAATGGAACAGGAGGACAATCAGGAGCATATATTGAAAGACTAGGCCTGCAAACAGGGGCTTTAGTGGAACTACTCAATTATGTACAGTTACTTGTGCAGGTGTTTCAGGATCAGTGGCTAAATCAGTACAAAGGGCAAGTATGAAGTTAATTAAAGGAAAATGTTACTTGCTTGCATCAAGTAAATCTGCTTCTCTGTATTTCAAGGAGATTTCCTAGGCAGGAATGTTCTGGACCTCCAAGGAAACTGAACGCATATTATGGGTACATTTTCATAGCAGCATGTTAGAAGTGCATACTACACATAAAATTTGCTGAAATAAAGATTTGGAGCACTAGGAAAATGCACACTGCAAAGTCCAATGCTGAAGCTGAATCAGGATATTAAAAAGTCTTGTTTTTTGTTTGTGTGTTTGGTTTTTTTGTTTAATTATTAAAAGAAAACAAACTCTCCAGGTTTTCAGATATTTCTTTCTTTCCTGGAATAAACGGTAGATCACCAGATATACACAAATACAATACTGAAAGACTATTGCTAATATGCTAATAAATACACCTGGGACTTAAGCCTATGTTTCCTCTCTGGATAAATTTTAAGGAAGTTGATTTAATCCCGTGTTTGAAATTTCAATCACCTTATGATTGTAAACATGAAAGGTGAGGGGAATAACTTCTTTGGTAATTCCAAAAAGAGTGGCCAATAAATCCAGCACACCAGGGGAACTATCCTGGGATATTTGCATGTAGATGATGATATCCATTACCAAATGAATAAAATGATATCATGCCTCATTTGGGACATTGGACAAAATTGTTAAGCAGAAGAGAGATCTAGTTAAATTACCTTTTCATGGATAAGTCCCTTAAGAGTTCACAATGCTAAATTACAACCTTGAGTGTCAAGTGAAGGGAAAGAGTGTGGGATATAGTTTTCTTCTTATTCTGGACTGGCAAACATGATGCCAAGTAAAGAAATTTTCAGAGACGGTTAATGAAAATGCTCTGAGGATAAGTCGCCCTTAGAACCTTTGGAGGTCTATCACCCTTTCTGTAATGAATGTTGAACCCTGTAATGAATGTTGAAGATGGTTTGGCTCTTCCAACTCTAGTGGCCAAACTATTTTCAATCCCATGTGAGGGGGTTCCAGGCAGACTCACAACAGATGATTTACATAATATAGGCAGGATCTAGGAAAATTATCATAGTTCTTTCATTATTCAGAGTAATAGCTATAGTTCTATACTTAGTATCTGGTTATGGAACCAGCAACATCAGCTGTCAACATTACTATGACTTTCCCCTAGGGTTATGCACAGGACTCCTTTTAAAATCCTGCATCTGCCACTGGTTCTTTAAATCACAGTTGTATGGTGCAGTACATAACTATAACATTTGTATGATATTACTTTTATTGAGCTAACTTAATATGATGCAACATGCCAGAAACAGTAATAAAAGCTGCATCACTTTCAGATTTCCTGGCTAGAATAACCATTGAATACAGAATCCAATACACATGTACAATATTAATGCAAGTTAATTACTGAATCAGAGTTTATACATGCTATATCATAGTATATTTATATGATGACACAAGACAATATCCTTTTGCCTAAAAGCATTATTCATGATGGCCCATAATAAATCAAAATTAGAAGATATGTGTCACCACCCCTGCATTATGATCCATAGACAGTAAACAGAAGTAGTGAACTGTACTCCATACAATTCCTATTCCCTTGGCTAGAGACCATGTCAAACTACTTAAGTTCCCATTATGTAGTTCTATATATGCAATTCATAAATTATAAAACAAGAAAAGGACCACTATGATCAGCTAGACTCACTCATATGTAACATAGGCCTGTTTGAACTATAACATATCTTTTAGAAAAACATTGATTATAAAATTGCCAGTGATGGAAAATTCACCATGATCCTTGGTAAATTGTCCCACTGTCAAAAATGTATGCCTTATTTCCAGTCTAAATTTGTCTAGCTTCAACATCCAGCCATTTGATCTTGTTATGCCTTTCTCTGCTAGATTGAAGAGCGTATTATTAAATATTTATTCCCCATGTCAGTATTTATAAACTGTGATCAATTCACCCCTTAATTTTCTTTTTGTTAAACTAAACAGATTGAGCTTCTTGAGTCCGTCACTGAAAGGTATATTTTCTAATCCTTTAATCATTCTCGTGGCTCTTCTCTGAACTCTCTCCAGTTTATCCACAATCTTCTTGAATGTGGATACTACAGTTGGAAACAGTATTGCAGCATCAATCATATCAGTGCCAAATATAGAAATAATCTAACTTCCTATTCCTACTTGATCCTGTTTATACACCCAAGGATTGCATTAGCCCTTTGGGCCATAGCATTGCACTGGGAACTCATGTTCAACTGATTATCCATCATGACCCCAAAACTTTTTCAGAGTCACTATTTCCCAGGATATAGACCCCTAATCTGTAAGTACATTATTTTTTCCTAGAGATAGTAATTTACATCTGGCTATATTAAAATGCACCTTATTTGCTTGCACCCACTTTACAGATCAAACCAGATCACTCTGTATTAGTGAACTATCCTCTTCATTATTTACCACTCCCCCAATCTCTGTGTCATCTTCAAACTTTATCAATGATGATTTTATGTTTTCTTTCAGGTCATTGATCAAAGCTATTAAATAGAGTACAGATAGGAAACGAACCCCACCTGAAACACACTTGCTCAAAGATGATTCTGCATTTACAACTACATTTTGAGACCTATCAGTTAGCCACTTTTAAATCCATTTAATATGTGCCATGTTAATTTTGTATTGTTCTAGTTTCTTAATCAAAATGTCTTACAATATCAATTCAAATGCCTTACAGAAGTGTAGGTATATTCCATCAACTCTATTGCCTTTATCAACCAAACTTGTAAGTGCATTAAAAAAAAGATATCAAGTTAGCTTGGTGGGATCTATTTTCCATAAATCCATGTTGATTGGCTTTAATTATAATTATAATTAACTTCCTTTAATTCTTTATTAATCGAATTCCATATTAGCAGTACTATTATATTTCCCAGGATTGATGTCTGGCTCATGGGCCTGTAATTACCTGGGTCATCCTGTTTAACCTTTTGAAATATTGGCACATTAGTTTTCTCCTAATCTTCTGGAACCTTCCCATTGTTCCAAGACTTATTGAAAATCAACATTAACAATCCAACATGTTCCTAGGCCAACTCTTTTAAAACTCTTGGATGCAAATTATCCATGTAGTATTTTATTGATGAGCAGAATAGTCTTAAGATAAATCCTTTCATAAGAATAATAATTATGTACAGCAATAAGGTACCAAGCTACTACTAATTTTTAATTCTATGCTCAATTCTTCTTCATCTGTCAAGATGAGGACTAACATAAAATTCCTGGGTTGGCTGAAATACTTTTTTGAGTTAGGAAATTGTCATCTATAATATTTAAAAATGTGGTGGATATTTAATTCTGGCAGAATGAAACCTTCCGCATATGTCACTCAGTTTTAAGTCCCCCCGGATCACACAGCTCTTAATGTACAACCTGACTTTGTGGGTTAACACAAAAATGCATTCTTCTATGGTGAGCTTGAGAAGGAAATGTGGCTCATGGAGATAATTCTTCCGATGCCCTCAGTGTGCTCAGTGAGTATGCAGCCAGTACAGTCCTTGAGGATGGTGGTTTAATATGGAATAGATCAGGATTATGGTACTCCTTTTTCTTTCCCACCATCTTTGGGGAAGGGATGCATAGATAATAGCCCTTGTTCTTCTCAGACTCTATGAAGGAAAAACAAGAGATGGAGAAAGATATGAAATCTTTGCTCCCTCTCACCTCCGTGCATTTTCATCCATCACAATCTGGCCCCAAAGCATTAGAGATTGACAGGTTTTTTACGGCTACTTACCAAACTTTAGAAAATATTGTAAGCTCCTTATCTGAAGTTCTGCACATTGTGGAAAATAAGACTGAGTGTAGCTGTTTAGATTTACCTGACATTTTATTAATAGTGGCAGGGGATTTCACATTTTTCCTGATGTTTTTTATCAGACTTTAATTTAATGCTGTTAAGGGAAGCCACTAACAATATGCACATTGTGCTTCTTGTAGGCACTCAGCAATAAAACCAGCAGGAAGTAGGACTTTTGAAAATATTATTATTCTTTTGCAAGGCAGTTGGAGTGCTTGGGAATTTAAGATAAAATTCTTTACACAAGTAAATACAGCACCATATGCACATGCTGCTAAAGAAACATACTTTATTTTGCAGCAAACATACCTTTTAAATTTCACAAAATAAAAAGGCTTCAATGCCAAATTTGGACTTTATCTGGTTTGTTGTTGACTTGCATCCCCAGCGTCTCCTAATGTTTTCAGAACATCCATTATTTAGGCTGCAATATTCTTCTGGCCATTTGAGATTAAGGTTTTCTTTTCAGGACCAGACTGAAGAACTTGTTCAGCTACTGGCATGCCAGTGATGAAGATACCATTTCTAATTGCATAGTAAAGCCTGCTTGTTTATATTTTCTTTGAGGGGCTTCAAGATTTAAGCTCCCACCAGTTTTATTTTTAAATAAATTCTTATTCCCTGCAGCTGTAAATTCCCAGGTTACCTGTGGACTACTAATGTTGACTGGGAAGCCAGGTTTTGGATGCTGGTTAATTTAATTGCACAACCTTCCCTTCCTCGATGTTTTGTGCTGAATAGCATCCTTTGAGTGCCTTAATAAAATGCTTCTATGAGTATTTTGTTGTTGCCCTTCTTCTGACAACAGTGTCCTCTTCTAACACTAGCATGCAGCAGATATCCAGGTTCTCACACACTATATTCAGTGACATGGAGTCTGGATATTTTCTAAGTGTAATTTGCTTTATTTAAACATATGCACCAGTCCTGGAACAGGGATGGTATAAACTTCAATCCCTTATTTCAGGAATCTCATCCCAAACACCAGCACCTGGTTCCCAGAGAGCAGTTCTGCCTCAGTAACTGATTGTAATCAAAGAGCAAGGCAGAGAACAAATTATCCTGCTGCTCACACACCTTCCTCTTGAAAGACCACTGCCTCTTCAACACAGAACCTTGCATTGCTACTACAACACAGCTTGCGAAGAGGGAACATGCTAAGAAAAATAACTTGGAAGACTGTGTGAGGGTGCCACTTGATGACATTACTTTAACACTATCATCCCATCCAATAATATATACGGCATGAACTTCATTGCATGAATGGTGTAGTGTGAGAACTGTCAACCGGAGGAGTCCTGCAAGCCATATTATTACAGAGAAGACATTCTATACTATAAAAGGCACCATAATAACATGATTTTTTTCCTGGATCAGTATTGTTGTAACAAGCAACTCATGCCCCTTCCTTCACTTGCCCTGTGCCATGCAAAGGTTATGCTATCAGGCTTTGGGTATTCCATGGGGTTTTGGAAGATGTGGATCATTTGCTAAACTATGAGTAGGCTGTGGAGATGCAATGCAGGTTTGCTATGTGTCACAGGCCACTAGATTCAAATAAGCATAAATTGTATAGACCCTGCTCCTGCCAGCTCTCTCTTCTCTACAGCCTATATGAAGCTGGTACAGATAAGCACCATTTGGCTGTACCACCATTGTCTTTCTGCCAGTGCAGCCCCATTGTGTGCTATAGTGGTGATAGAAATGTTCTTGTAAAAGCTCAGTGCATACAGGTGAAATTAACCCATAATAGATTGTTAACAAAGGGCCAGTCCCTGCAGTCAAACCTCTTTTGAAGCATAAAAAAAAAAAAGAAAAAAAAAGCAGTCTCTGCTTCTCTAGGGACTACATGATCAGGTCATTAGATTTTGAAGAACATATAAAAGTGGCACCATTTTCTAATCTTTAAAAAGATTTGTGGATGGATCAGCTCCTAAGTGGATACTGATCTCTGTCCAGGTAAATAAAAGGTAATGGGGAAATTATTTGAATCTACAAAGCTATGCAGTTAATGATTGATTTTAGACATTAAAAGTCTCAGGACAGATGGTGGTTCCAGACTTCTTAAATGGTTATGTCTGAGCTAAAGTGGTTTAATTGTAAATACACAGGACAGGGGCCTAAGTTTAATCATGTGGAGACTTAATGCAACAACTACACAAACAACAATAAAATGCAAAGGACCAACAACTGTCCTGGAGCCTCAAAATTCCACTTAGTGTGGAGGGAATTTTCTGCCCTGCAGTGTAAATTCTATTAGTTAACATTGCAATACCGTAACAAAAGGCACCTTTGTATTGCAGACAGCTGTAGTTTTAAGGTACCAGAACCATGTTAGAACTGGAGTGCACAAGAAAGAAAGAAAAATCAGATGAGTTTTGAAACCCTACAGAAACAGGTGTCATAGTAATAGGGTGAGCTGTGCCCTCTTAGATCGCCTTTTAGTCGCCCCTCAAGTGCACCCCTGAGGTGACAGGCCTGGCTTCCTGAACCTCACTCTGCGTGGAACCATGTGATCCACTCATAGGGTATGTCCACACTGCAATTAAAAACTGGCGGGTGGCCCATTCCAGCTGACTCAGGCTCACAGGGCTCGAGCTAAGAGGCTGTTTAATGGCAGTGTAGACATTTGGGATTGGACTGGAGCCTGGGGTCTGGGACTCTGCAAGATGGGAGGGTCCCAGAGCTTGGGCTGAAGCCCAAGCTGAACGTCTATACCTCCGTTAAACAGCCCATTAGCCCAAGGCCCACGAGCCCAAGTCAGCTGGCACGGGCCATCCACAGGTATCTAATTGCAATGTAGACATACCCTTAGACTGGATCGCTGGGTCGTAGCCCCCTACTTACCAAATATGTTAATATGATAGGAGTGACTGCAAGTCCTTTTTCTCCAGGAATCTGTGACAGCAACTAATTAAAATAACTGAAAAATGGCATTTCCAAAACAAAGGGAAGATAGCATTCTGGAAAATGGATTAATGCAACAAAGAGTCCCATATCTTATTTTTTTACCTAAGCTTAATCTCTCTATCTATTGATTAGGTAAGTCCATTTCATTCCCTTTTGTGTCTGGGAGAACAAGATTGTCCTGCCTGTGTCTTGCTCTCTCTGTCTCTGGTTGTCTCCTTGCATGCCTGTCAGCTCCCACTCACATGCCCTAGGCAGCCTTGCCTCCTTCTTCGAGCCAGATCTTCAAGGCTGAGGATCCCCTTTGATCCTAGGATTTCAGCCTTGGGAAGAGTAAATCATGCCAGCCTAGCTTCTTCCCAGTTGATGGCACTGATATTGTTATTTTAAATCCTTAGCTGTCTACCTATGGTGTCTTATCTTTGCCATTATTTTGTCTCCTGTTTGCTTTCCCCTTAACAGTCTCTTTTGATTTAACTCCAGACAGTCAGGTTAATATCAAACAGAAAACCTGAGGGGTGAATGAGCTGTATAAAAAAATCACACATAACTCCCTCATTATTCACAATACATTTCTTGCTTTTTAAGGAAAATAGCAATACTGTCTCTTTGTAAACTCTGACAATTGATCTGAAATTTGCCATGAACAAACCTGATTGTGGTCTCCATTGTCACCTCTATAAACGTTGAAAAGATCTCTTGGAAAATAAAAATGAGTCACTGAATTAATACAAAAAACAGTGCTAAGTATTCACAGATTCATGTTTTGGGACAAATTATTACTTCATTTTTCTATTCCTTAATTAAAGATGAGAATGTCCCAGTTTAAATTAACTTAAGAAACTTAATATCACCGGCAAATCACAGTTTAGCACTATCCTAAGGTACAGTATGCATATTATTAGCAAAGAGAGAGAGAGAGAGAGAGAGAGAGAGAGAGAGAGAGATATCCATAATACTGATTGCCTGATGAAGAGCTAATAACTTATGATAGACAGAATGCTTTAGATGCAGATTCATCATAATTCTCTTTTGACAATGGACACCATATAGAAGAATCTGACCTGATGAACCAGAATTAGAAAAAAAAATATGGGTATTGATTGTGGTTATATCTAATTACATATGAGATTTAGGCAAGCATATGAATTCTCTGGTAAAATCAAATCTAGGAACCAATTTAAGCCAACGAAGTATAAAATTCTGGAATTCTGAAACTCTCCCTAAGATTCTTAAGCAGTGGCCAGCTATAGTCATAGACCCTATATACCTGTTATGTCTCCAATCATCCCCTCAAGTGCTCACTCCCCTTCTATGCTGGGCAAAACCGCTGGCTGGGCATGAAGGGAGATGTATGCTGCATGTGATTTCCCTGAAGAATATTTCATTGAGGAATAAGGCAGTATAGTTCATGTGATTTTGAAAGTACTATACTTAAATGTAAATAAGAAATAATGGTTCAAATTAACAAGTCAACGCTTTTAATTATTACATTGTATTAATATCACTCTTAATTTGTAGTCATGGGCATTATACTTCTGTTGATATATAATATCTACTTTTTATCAAACCCCAGCACATCGAATATTGTTTTACATGGGAGCATAAGAAGCACTTTGCAGAAATCTGAATGTACATTTACACCCCAATATATTTTATAACTAAGGGCACTGAAAGCTTTCAAAATATTTGGAATACAGTGTGATCTAGTGTGTAGAGCACTGGACAGATCATCAGGGGATCAAGGTCAGTGGTTCTCAACCAGGGGTATATTTTACCCCTGGGGGTATGCATAAGTCTTCCAAGGGGTACATCAACTCATCTAGATATTTGCTTAGCTTCACAACAGGCTACATAAAAAGCACTAGTGAATTCAGTACAAACTAAAATTTCATACAGACAATGACTTGTTTATACTTCTCTATATATACTATACACTGAAATGTAAGTACAATATTTGTATTCCAATTGATTTATTTGATAATTGTATGGTATAAATGAGAAAGTAAGCAAATTTTCGGTAATAGTGTGCTGTGACTTTTGTATATCTTTTTATGTCTGGTATATTTGTATGTCTGATTTGTAAGCAAAGAGTTTTTAAGTGAGGTGGAACTGGGTGTACACAAGACAAATCAGACTCCTGAAAGGGGTACAATAGTCTGGAAAAGTTGAGAGCCACTGATCTAGGTTGTAGACTAATCTCTGTCACTGAACTACTGTGTGATCTTGGGCAAATTCCTTCACCTCTCTGTGATCCCTCATCTATTTTTGTATTATTGTTATTTAGACTTCGTGGTGTTAAGTGCTGTACACACAGAGTAATAGACAGTCTCTGCACTGAAGAGCTTATAGACTAAATAGACACCTGGTACGGGAAGATATATAATACACAAAAAGAGTATTCAGTGTGATGGCAGCAAACATCACATTAGTTCCACATCTTTTCTTTTCTTGTGGTTTAGTTAGAAGGGGCTCAGGTAAAGGGAAGGGAGAGGAGACACTGAAGGGAAGGGGTGCTGAGGGAGATAGAAAGGGAAGAAGGTAAGAGGAATAATTCAGAGGAGATAAGACTATGAAGGGAAAGAGTTGGAGCAAGCAGCCAATCAGTACTGGTCAGAGAAAGTCCAGTTGAACCTGGAGGAAGTTCTCCAAAGGACTAAAGGTCTCTACTTTAGCTGCTTCTGCCCTTCCTGGCTGAAGTCTCTGGTTGGCTTCTCTTTGTTGCTGTTTCCCAAGCCCACATGGCAGTAGGTAGGGAAGACACATCCTGGATCCTAGTGCCTCCAGAGGGGCACTTTCCAGATCTGGGTTTTGGAGGTACTAGGGGAGGGGAGGTATCCCCAGCTGGACCCCATTTTCCTCTTTCCCCCTCAGTGTAGTAGTCCCTAATTTCGCTGCTTGTGTGCTACCAGCTGAAGTCTCTGGAGACCTTATTGTTCTAGGTGCTGTACAAATACAAAAAAAGGACACTCTTTACCCCAAAGAGTTTTTAATCTAAGTATAAGACAAGAGATAGAGGATGGATACAGACAGTCAGACAGAGGAGTACAAGCAAACCATGAGATTATATTGATCAGCACAATTGGCAGTGGTCTTATCTAGAGGCTCAGCTGGAATTTTCCTAAGGAGGGGACCCTGCACCCATTCCTCCCCATACTCCCCCTCCCACTACTCTAGCACCCTGCCCTGTGCTCTTCACCCTACACCCAGCTTCATACACACTCCCCTCCTGCTGTCCCACATCCAGTCCCATGCTCTTCCCCCCCACCGTTGCCCCACATCCAGTTCTGAACTTTCTCCCCAGCACCCAGCCCATGGTCTCCCCACCCCACACTCAGCCCCAAGCTCTTCCTCAGACAAGTGGTAAGGCTGAAGAGCCTCATCCCCACCAGAGGCCAGAAAGTTCTGGGAGTCCCAGACCCCATCCTCCTTCTGGATTTCCACTTCCCTAGGAAGTGCCAAAATCCACGATCCAATCCTCTCATTCTTCTGGGGACTGGAAGCTTTCTTCTGCTCCATTTCTCCCTGGGGCCTGGGAGGGGAAGGAGGGGTTGGGGCCCATGGGCAACAGGACTGCAAAAGTGGTGTTGCAACTTGGTACATGGGGTTGCAGTGCCACTCAACTGTGGCCTGGCCATCCCACCCTCAGGCAGTAAGGCCAAATTTGTTTGAGAGGAGTTGCAACCTGGTGCATGGGGTCACAATGCCTTTCAAATTTGACTCACTCAAGAGCGAAGGGGGAGCTAAGCCGCTAAGGGTACCCCTTGTTGCGCTTCTGATCTTATCACAACCAGCAGCTTAACCATTGTCAAGACTGTAAGAGCTTCAGTGTAGGAAATATTCTTCACTATGGGTCTGATTCAAAAACAACTGATGTCAATAGGAGTCTTCCCATTGATGTCAAAGGATATTATAGCAGGGCCTATAAGTTTGTAAAATGCCTAGCACAATAGGGAGGGCAGGATAGCTCAGTGGTTTCAACAATGGCCTGCTAAACCCAGGGTTGTGAGTTCAATCCTTGAGAGGGCCACTTAAGGATCTGGGGCAAAAAAAATTGGTCCTGCTAGAGAAGGCAGGGGGCTGGACTTGATGACCTTTCAAGGTCCCTTCCAGTTCTAGGAGATTGGTATATCTCCAATTATTACCTTTACCTTTTAATAGGGTCCCCAGTCTCATTTGAGATCTTTGGTTTCTACTGTAATACATATAATCATAATATGATTTATCACATTCTGAAGTGACACAAACACCAACTGAATGAAGAATTCAGAGGTTATTAATCACTTTACAGAAAACATACAAGAAAAACTCAGTCCCACCTGAAATTGTACAATAAATGTTCAAGCCATAGATTCACTCCTTTCTAAAATACATGTTGAAAGTTTATGCTTGTCAGTTAAATGTGAAAGCCTTTAACTGAAAGTTTAAGTACACCAATTTAAACTAAAAACATTCATTGAGAATTTCATTACATTTTGCTGTAAACATCAAGTTAATGTTTTCAGTAAGTAACAAAAAACCCTATTATCTCTTAAAAACAATGTTCCACACCTCCTTATTCCTCAGTCATCTAATGAAACTAGGTGTAGAGTTATGATGAGTTTACTGAGGTGATAGTCTTGGGTTTTCCACCATTTACCTACCTCAAAACTCAGACGTATTAGCCGGGTATAGTTAAATGACATACTGCAAGGGCCAGATTCTGTTCTCAGTTGCTGTAGTATAAATCTGGAGTAACTGGCACCAATGGAGTTACCCTGGGCTTGCACAGTGTGTATAGAATAGACTATGACCCACTAATGGTCATTATGGGCTTGATCCATGACCTGTTGACGTCAATCAGTCTTTCAGTTGGCTTTGGGTGAGGACCAATATGCATTTCATACTTAAAGACCATGGATTGGATTCTGATCTCACTTAACCTGAGCTAGACTGAGAGTTGACATTTAGAACATAGTAAGGGTTGATGATTAACTGTGCTGCCCCAGCAAGAGACCAGGAAGAGAGTTGTAACTCACAGCCACCTTGCTCCAGAGAGGAAGTATTCTGCTACTGATATAGCTTGGTAGCAAATTACTACCATCTTGATGCCATCTGAACTCTGATGACCTATAACATTGGGGGTAACAGAAATTAGGCTCTGCCCCTGCTTGTCCACTCCCCATCTACTTACCTGCACAACATGGGGAATGGCAGCAAAACACAATGCTGCTCTTCTCCCTGCTTTGTGGCCTGCCTGGTAGGTAGTACACATAGGGAAGAATGGGAGACATGTATGCCTCCTAATTCTTTTCTCCAACACTTAAAGCTAGAGACAGAATCTTGCACTAAATCAGGAATAATGCTACTGATTTCAGTGGAGTTACACTGATGTGAAACTAGTTAGTAGACTCTGGCCTAATGGAGTTAAACCCAAGTGTAGAATTTGGCTCTTTGTGTCTCACTGAGGATCTGCTATTGCACTCTTTCTTCGGGAAAATGACACTGACCTCAAGGGTAGAGTTTGCTGATTAAGAAATGTAGCACCAGGCCCAAGTGACTTCTTTTCCTAGATCCTATTTTTAATTGATTATAGGCAGAGCCGGCTGGGGCACTTGTAATTGAAATTACCTTCCATTTTCAGCACTTATTTCTTTGCCAAACTTAGTGCTTTGTCTGGGCTGGTCTGCTTGTTTCCATGTTTCAGCTCTTTTTCAGGCTGACACCTTTTGGAAAGTTTCAGGAAAAAACAGTTCAAAGATTTCCAAGACCAAAGCTAAAGGAAAACGGTTTTGCTAATGTTAAACAAAAATCCTACTCATTCTCTGGCAAACTCTATCCCCAGTGTTTTCAAGCAGGGCTTTTAAATTGGGCAGAACTGTAAATTGTTGTCAGAGAGATGCCTATTCCTGTCAACATGAAAATCCACCCAGATTTGTCAAGTTTTAAGCCTGTGAAAATTCTTATTTTCATGTATCAGAGGTGTTTGAGGCTTACTGCTAAAATCAGTAAATGCCCTATCAGTACTGGACATGCTCACAGCCCCACTCACACTCTATCTACACTGAATATCCTTCCTGATCCAACTAACTCCATTTGCACTGACAACACTCCCAGGCCCCACTGAGCCTATTACAAGGTAGGCACAGAGCTAGCGCTCCCCAGACAGGGTACAGACAAAGCACCAGCAACATCACAACGTTTGGTGTAGGCAGGGACATTGTGCAGGACTGGGAGCTAGGTGACTATGAATGCTTGTCTCAGCTCTTCTGCTGACTTAGATGGATAATTTTGTGCATTTCACAACCCTCATTTTTGAGCAATGCTTTCTACCCCACCTTCATATGCAGGCAAATATTCCAAGTATTGTTTTACGGCTGGAGCAACTGCAGGTTCACCCTCACGACTGGTCTTTCCTAGCTCTTGAATATGAGATTTTTGTATCCTCAACATAGGTTAATTTATATATATATATATAATAACTTCATATATTTAGGACACTTAGGGCTTGATACTGTGAAATACTTGACATTTTTCCCTCTACTGAGAGTCAGGGCACAGTGCCTTGCAGGATCAAGCCCAGGATGAGAAAATCTAACAGCAAGGAACTGTATAAAATACAGTACATGTAACAAAATATTCAAAGGCAATTAATGTTACAGCTGAGCTTGTTAACAGCTGAGCTTTTATTCTGTAATAAATAAATAAAGACTAGTAACCCAAAATATCCAAGGACCTTTTCTCAAACTTATAATTATATGTTTTGGAAAACTCAAAATTTTGACAATTATTTTTAAAGAGTTCTTTACTTAAAGCCTTATGATCATCAAAATAATTTTTGATGAAGTACTTTCCTGAAACATTTCTGTTAATTAGTAGGTTGAATTCTATCAGTAGCTCAAGTGAGCACTTCAGATTTCAAAGCATCAGAATAGTAATCAAATTATTCACCTCTGTTTTTCTAAAAACACAAATAGGTATGTGCAGTGTCTATGTGTGTAGACTGAAAGATAAAAAATACTGGTGCCTAGTAAGGGACCTGCTGGTGAGTCTTTCCCCTTCATTCTGGATGAGCTCTAGAGCAGAAGTTCTCAACCTGTGGTCTGCAAGCTCCATTCAGGTCACTCGCAGATAGTCCCCTCTAAGGTGCATGCCTGGGCGGCTGTACATGAGAAAATGAAGGGCCAGGGTGCAGGGACCCTGGAGAAGATGCACATGTAAGGTGAAGTGGTAGCCTTGGAGGGAATAGGGGGTAGATGAGGGGAATTTGGGACATGCTGGGCTGCGGCAGCTAGAGAAAGAGGCGGCTTTCCCCAGCTCCGGGGCTGCTGCTGCCGGGGAGAGACAACCCCCTCTCTCAGCCTCAGCTCTGTGGCTGCTGTGGTGGGGGAGAGACCCCCTTCCTTCCCAGCCCCCACGACGGGGGAGAGAGGGCACATCCATTGCATTAGAAAGGTAAGACTACTGATATTAAAATATGAGTTGTGTGCTTTTATTTGTAGAACAAAAAAACCCTTTAATTATTATTAAGGGTTTTTTTATATAGCGCTTTTATCTGAAGTTAGCTAACAGTACACACAAAATTGGAAAAGATCATTAAGTGGTCCACCAAGACTCTCAGCAATTTTCAAGTGGTCCGCGGAAGAAAAAAAGTTTGAGAACCATTGCTCTAGAGGGAAGGAATTTAGCCAATAGAGGGCTATATGTTACATAATCAAACATCCAGTAAAGGGCTCCTTAATCCACAGTGTACAAGTGAAAGAAAATGTCCTGCAGTGAGAGGGAACCAACTTCAAGAGGGAGCCAGAGTTTGCATAGAGCAGAACAGCAGATTGGAGGCAGCAGCCTGAGAGTTGGCTGCAGAGGGAAGGCTGGGCAGCAAACAGCCTGAGAACTGTGACTGGAAGACTATGATGAATTGCATTGTTGTCAAGGAGTCAGAAGTAGCTGTAGAAAGGAGGATACAGAACAACAATCTAAAGACAGAAGAATGGTATGGAAGGGTTTCACGGAGTTATCTGTTCTACCTTTTACTGGACTCCTCAGGTTAGGAACTGTTTTTGATTTTCATTGTTATTCTAATTTAAAGCAATTGTGCCCAGGATATTTGTACCTTATAGTTTCTGGCAATCCTAGCAAGCAATTTTCTATTACTCAAAATGTTGGGGTGTTTACGGAGCCCAGCATGGGAAACAGCCTGAAGAAACCAGTGCTTGGAGTGCCTACATTGCTTACTTCTGTGTTTATTATAAATTGAGTCTGCTACCAAACATCTAGAGGGGACTGGTTAGCCATGCCAATCACAGCAGCGCATCATAGAGTAGACAGGCTTGGTTTCAATATGAAATGGAATGTGATTATTGTAATTACAGATTTGAGTTTAACACAGATAAGTTTGCCATGGCATTCTGGGGGAATGTCCAATCCCTCCACAGCTGATGTCCCAGCACAGTGTCTTATCTGGGATGTTTAGTCTGTGGCAGGGGTTGATAACCTTTCAGAAATGGTATGCCCAGTCTTCATTTATTCACTCTAATTTAAGGTTTCGCGTGCTAATAATACATTTTAATGTTTTTAGAAGGTCTCTTTCTATAAGTCTATAATATATAACTAAACTATTGTTGTATGTAAAGTAAATAAGATTTTTAAAATGTTTAAGAAGCTTCATTTAAAATTAAATTAAAATGCAGAGCCTCCGGACTGGCGGCCAGGACCCGGGCAGTGTGCCATAGGTTGTCTACCTCTGGGCTGTGGGATTATGAGGGTTTAGGTTTAAGACAATTATTTATACATGGTATGGAAACATCCATTCAATGTGCAACAGGAGTCAAAAAAGCTAACAGAATGTTGGGAATCATTAAGAAAGAGTTAGATCAGTGGTTCCCAAACTTGTTCCACCGCTTGTGCAGGGAAAGCCCCTGACGGGCCGGGCTGGTTTGTTTACCTGCCACATCCACAGGTTTGGCCGATTGCGGCTCCCACTGGCCGTGGTTCACTGCTCCAGGCCAATGGGAGCTGCTGGAAGTGGCAGCCAGTAAGTTCCTCAGCCTGCGCTGCTTCCAGCAGCTCCCATTGGCCTGGAGTGGTGAACCGCGGCCACTGGGAGCCACGATCAGCCGAACCTGCGGACGCAGCAGGTACACAAACCAGTCCGGCCCCCCAGGGGCTTTTCCTGCAGAAGTGGCAGAACAAGTTTAGGAACCACTGGGTTAAATAATAAGACAGAAAATATCATATTGCCTCTATATAAATCCATGTGTGAAGATCTGGGGGGCACCAAATGAAATTAACAGGCAGCATGTTTAAAAACAAGCAAAGTATTTCTTCACATGACGCACAGTCAACCTGTGGAACTTTTTGCCAGAAGATGTTGTGATGGCCAAGGGTTCAAAAAAGAATTTGTTAAGTTTATGGAGGATAGGGCCATCAATGGCTATTAGCCAGGATGGCAGGAATGGTGTCTCTAGCTTCTGTTTGCCAGCAGCTGGGAATGGATGACAGAAGAAGGATAATTGATTATTACCAGTTCTGATCATTCCCTCTGAAGCAGCTGGCATTGGCTGTGGTCAGAAGACAAGATACTGGGCTAGATGGACCTTTGGTCTGACACAGTATGGTCATTCTTATGTTCTTATTGTGTGGGTGTGGAAAAGGGGAAAACAAATTATTGCTATGGGGCTATCACCTGCATCCCTTTCAGCAGCCTGTAAGATTTTATGCTCAACAATAAAGTTATAGCTATCTTGGTCACTTTTAAATACTAACTCAGTTCTCGCCTCAGAGAAGTGCTTGCTCTCAGCAATTATCTCACACTGCATAGGAATGTGTTCACTGATTTCATAGAATCATAGAGTTCAAGGCCAGAAGGGATCACCAGATCATCTAATCTGATCTCCTGTATATCATAGACCACCAACACCACCCAGCCACTTGCACATTAAACCCAACAACCAAAGTGAGACAAAATATTACAACTCTCAAATGATTGAGCAATCATGTGCCACAGGCAGAGAACAGGTGGCACTGAGGTGCACCAAAGCCTGAGACTCCTGCAAAGACAGTGAATTGACCAAGTGAACTATATAGGGGGTCCCTGGTATACATCTCCTCCTTATCCGTTGTTTTGTATATCCATCGCTCATTGTGTTCCAATTTACATTGGTCCTTATCTGCATAGCTATCATTTTCATGGATCGGGACCACGTTCAAGGCTTATTACGTATGGAGGATGTTCTCCATGCTGATATAGGAGATAGCAGGTGAAGGAAATCCCAGTGTATAGGAGTTTTGGAAGTCCTACAACATCTTGAATGGCGTAGAAAACATTGATGCATTGTGGGAAGAGGTCACTTCGCAATGTATGAATGGCATTTGGCACCGTGCATGGCCAGATGTAGTCCACAGCTTCGTGGGATTTGACGCTATTCCTGCTGTCAAGCAAGAAATTGTCAAGTTGGCAAAGGATGTCGGCTTCGAGGAGGTGGAGGAGGAAGATGTACAGGAGTTGTTTGAGTCTCACACTGAACAACTGACAAACGAGGAACTGATTGAGCAGGACCAACAACAGATATCTGAAAAAAGCAAAGACGATGATGACAATGATGTAGAGCAAGAAGCCAGGAGTCTGACAAAGAATCTCTCCTGTTTCTCTAGATTGCTGGATGAGATGACGGAAATCATACAGAGTAGTGATCCTTTTCGTGAACAGTCTGCCAAAGTCTCCAAGGCTCTCAATGATGCAGTGGCTTGCTACAGGGATATCTATTGTTCAAAGATTCATGCAGGAGAACAGACGTCGATAAAATCCTGTTTTAAGACTTCTGCAACCAAAAAGCCAGCCATGGAAAAACCAACCCAAGAAAACCCAACCGCCACCCATACCTAAGGTTAGCAGAATTGGCAATGTTTTATACTGTATTGCTATACGGTATTTATTGTATTAAAATGTTCTATCTGTTTGAATGGTGTTTGTAGGGTTCTGCATTACTATATTCAATGTTTTATATGTAAAATGTGTACTATGTATCCTGTCATTGTAAAAAGGTAGTCTGTTTAGGTGAAAACAGCATTGTCATAGGCGAGTGTGGTGAAGTTGTGAATGCATTTCCCCTCCTCATTATTTCTTATGGGGAAAAATTCCCCGATATATGTTATTTTGGTATCCATCTCCCTTTTAAAGAATGCAACCCCAATGTATGCAGGGGACCCCCTGTATCCAGATGACCTGGCAAGTGACCTGCACCTTACATTGCAGAGGAGGGCAAAAATCCCCTAAGGTCACTGCCAATCTGACATGGGGGGAAATTCTTTCCTAACCCACATATGACAATCAGTTCGACCCAGAGCACATGAGCAAGAACCAGCCAGACAAGCACTCAAAAGAGAATTCTCAGTATCATCTCACAGCCCTGGCCCACCCTATCCATTGTTACATCTCCAGCTCCAGGCCATCTCCGATGCTTCAGAGGAAGGAGACAAAAAAGCCAACTAAACAAACAATCCCCCCTTCCCAACTTCCTGCCTCAGAAAACAAACAACTCCCTCCTTCCCCCCACCAGCAACACACCAGAATACACTGGGGGGAAATATCTCTTCCTGACCTCTGCAGGTGATCGGCTGATGCTGTGAAGCACGACATTTTAGGACTAAACGACATACATTTGAAGGGACCCCCCCCCCCAGGGCTATGAAGACCAGTCCCTCACTAGTAAAAGCAACCCTATCATGCAATCCCATTCATAAATTTATCAAGCTCACTCTTAAATCTAGTACATTGATTGCCCCCAAACTCCTACTGGGGGGCTGTTCCAGAACCCTATTCCTCTGAAGGTTAGAAACCTTCATCTAATTTCCAACCTAATTTATTCATGGCCAGCTTATAGCCATTTGTTCTTGTTCCAACATGGCCCTTTAGACCAGTGTCTCTCAGCCTTTCCAGACTAATCTACCGCTTTCAGGAGGCTGTTTTGTCTTGCGTACCCCTACGTTTCACCTCACTTGTAAACTTTTTGCTTACAAAACAAGACATAAAAATACAAATGTGTCACAGCACACTGTACCTGAAAAAATGCTATAAATTTTACCATAGAATTATAAAATAAGTCAATTGTAATATACATATTGTACTTACATTTCAGTGTATAGTATATAGAACAGTAAAAAAAAGTCATTGTCTGTATGAAATTTTAGTGTGTTCTGACTGCAATAGTGCTTTTTATATAGCCTGTTGTAAAACTAGGCAAATATCTAGATGAGCTGCTGTACCCCCTGGAAGATCTCTGCGTACCCCAAGGGGTACACGTACTCCTGGTTGAGAACCACTGCTTTAGACTAGATACCCCTTCACTCTCTGTTGGGTTTACCCTTCCCTCCATATATGTACAGACAGGGCCATCCTTATCCATACGCAAAGTACACAGCTGCGTAGGACACTAAGACATTTGGGGCACCAAATTTCCTGGTGCCGTGAGCAGCTGCGTGCTGCTCCAGCCCTGCCCTGCCTCTTCTCCAGGTCCTCTACCTCTGCTCCGCCCCAGCTCCCCCCCACTCCACCCCTTCCCCAAAGCCCCCACCTTGCTCCACCCAGCCACTTCCCGCCTCTGAGGACTGCAGCAGGATCAGGCCTGCACTCACTAGCAGCGGGAAGTCAGCGACCCGGCCCCAGCCGCGCCGCTGGTGAGTGCTAGGGGGCGGTTCCCCCCTGCCTCCCAAGCCAGCTCCTCTGCTGCCGTGGAGGCCTGGGGGCAGCTCCCCACCCCCGCATAGGCCAGGGGCCAGCCCCCACCCTGTGGAGGCCTGGGGTCCCACACCTCCTCCCGCAGGGGGGCTGCATAGGGCCCCAGAATAGCTAGGGAGGGCCCTGTGTACACAGAGCAGGCATATCCCTTATCAGCTCTTGTTTAGTTAGATTAAACAAGCCAAGCTTTTAGTCTCCCCTCATAAAATAGGCTCTCCATGCCCCTGATAGTAGCCTTTCTCTGATCCCATTCCACTGTGAATTAATTCATCTCTCTTGAACATGGGTGATCACATTTGTACACAGTAATCCAGATGGGTCTTAGAAGTGCCTTGTAGAATGACATTAATACTTCTCTATCTGTACTGGAAATTCCATGCCTAATGCTTCCTAGAATCTCAATTTTTTTTAAACCACATCACTAAAATCACTGATATGCACAGACCACTGTATTGTGTGTTTATATAATTAATCTGGCTTTGCAGAAAACATCTGTTACTAACTGTGGTTTGACTTTCCTCCACTAGACAGAAGTTTCTTCATTGTAACCATCTGTCATCTTTGCCTTGTATGTTGAATTAATTACAGAAGTTTAAACAGCTGATTTCAAACAAGCCACAAACAAGATTACTTTCTGGTGAGATCAGTTTATGAATAAAATGTGTATTCCTACTGGGAAGACAGGTGTCACCATTATGATTCAATCAGTCAGCTTGTCCCTGACTATCCAGGGAAGTAGTAGTAAATTCTAAAGCTTAGGGTATTCAGTAAATTTAGTATTCAATAAATTCAGTATTCAATCCCCACTCCCTCTGTGCATCAGTGGGAGAAGACCTTAAGTGATGTCACTTTGACACATTCACTATGACATAAAATAACATAACTTCCTCAGAGCCTATGGAATTGTACTGCATCCACCAGCTGATTCAGTGCAGCCTATGGAGACCTGACTGCAGTTTAAAACTGCTGTCTGAGCAGAAAACTCAGAGGAAGAATAGTAGTGATGTATTTTCTTTTTAAAATTCTCTTCTACCCAATTCTCTGGCAGATTTTTCTCTTATCCCTTTTTGGCATCTTTATCAATACTGAAGTATTGTAGGGAAAAGCAGGCACACTGGCCCAGACTCCCAGCTGTTACTCCAGTTTTGTGCCAGTGTGAGTCCATTACTTTCAGTGGAATTACATAGGCACAAAATGACAGCAACACAATGCAGAGTCTGCCCCACTATTCTCTCTGTTTATACATATGAGCAACTATATTAGTTTATAGTAATGATTTATAAAATATAACCAGACCATTTCCATTAAATGTGAAGCACCATACTCACACACCAGAATCTTAAGCTATTTGTAGAAGTGACCTAACGCTGAACCTTTTATGCGCTTCAGAAATGTCCAGCTGACGTTGCTGTTTCATTTTTGATTTTTTCCTAGCCCAGATTGCAGGGAGGACCAGAAGTAGAGATGCCAGAAATTATTTTACAAGTGTTTTCATACTTAGAATAAGCTTTTGAACCAAACCTAAATTCCAACCCACTTGAGTTACAGTCATAATGAATTACTACCATTTAATGTGCAGCATATTAGACCTTGAGTTAATGTTGTATAATTAACAAAGTCAGGGGAATAAAATATAATTAAGCCTTGATTTCTTTGTAAGGAGGAAATACTATAAAAGTGAAGGTATAAAAAGAAACAAAAATGGAACTACTTGGTCAAGTAAGTTTTTTTTTCTCCATTTCTCTACTTTTATAATATATCCTGATTACAGGACTTCCCTGATTATGTTACTGTGGTGGTCTGTATCCCTGTATTCACTCCTTGCACACTATAAAAAGGTGGGGCAGGCACCCCAAAGGTTCCCTACCTTTCTCTCTGCCCATAGCATTCAAGACACCTGAAGAACAAAAGAAGCAGCACTGAACTGGAGTGAGAAGGATCCTGACTGAAAGAAGGTCAGCCAGTGGAACTGATGAATCATGTGGTGACAGAAACTTTGCTATCAGTTTACCCTAGTTTGTTAAGCTAGGCATTAGTTGTGTTTTACATTTTTTTTGTATCAATTCTGACTTTTATGCCTCATTACTTCTGTTCACTTAAAAATCTCTTTCTTTGTAGTTGTGATGGGATGTACAAACCCCTTACTGGGCAACAAGGGGTTAAGGGATTATTTTGGGCTCAGCCAGCCCCGCTCTACCATACCTGCAGCAAATGCTCCATCTGCTGGAGGAATTAAAAAGCAGGAAATTAGCTCATTGGAGGGCAGGGTAGGGCATATCAATCATATCTGATCTGATCCGATGGTGAGCAGACTTGCAGCCCACCAGCAGAGCAGAATGAAGCCTAGGAAGGAAGCCTCTGACACAGCTGCCCAAAGGGGCCCTCCCTGAGTGAAGGGAAGACCCATCCAAGAGATTACCAGAGATGGAAGTATCCTGTGGACCTTGGACTTTGGTAACCCCCTTTACTTCTTGTGGTTTGGGTTTCCCCACCAGGGGAAAGCCTTGGACTAAGCTGACTGCAGAGGGGTGGGTGAGAGGAAGAGGCCCAGGGAGGACCAAGTCTTAAGTCTTGGTTGCCAGACTACTGGTAACCCAAAGGGCCCTGGGTAGGAGCCTGATAGAGTGAGAGGGCCCAGCCTTCTCTCCCCACAGACCCCTTGGCAGTCAGGAGTTGCAGTCATGACCACTAGGCCATGCTCCCCAAGAGAAGACCATTACAGTAGTTAATAAACTTGTTTTATCTAGAGCAGTGTTTGAGTTAAAGTGTTTGGGAAACTCTATTTGGGATAATAGGATTTGTGTGTTTCATTTCTATTAATAAAAAGATGGATGTTAGATGAGATTGTATTGTCCAGGAGAGAGCTGGGCAGTATAAGACATACATTTCGGGGGAAAGCCTGTGACTGGGAATGTGCTAGGGATCACCCTGCAGTGTAATTCAGGCTAGAGAAAGCATGAGTGTGACTGGTAGCTTGCAAGTGCACACTAGGATGACCAGATGTCTCGATTTTATAGGGACAGTCCCGATTTTTGGGTCTTTTTCTTATATAGGCTCCTATTACCCCCCCCCCCATGCCCTGTCCCAATTTTTCACACTTGCTGTCTGGTCACCCTAGTGCACACAGATATAACAGGGAGTGATTTACATGCTGGAGGCTGCTTGTGAGCCATCCAGACTTGAGGATAGAGCAGCAAAGCAGTGTAAAGGCCCCCCCCAGGTAAGAGAGTTGGGGTGACACATCTATTAATCAGTCTAAATTGCACCCTGGGTATGCCAGTTACTTGTACTTAATTTTTTATGTCAGTGGGGCTACTCATGAGAGTAATGTTCACTGGAAGAAGAGCTCCAGGGGCTTCCACCCATCTTTGAAGATATAGTAAGAGATTGTAAATATGTGTCTGGGTTACTTCTAATTCCTCATTTACTCTGATGGAAAAGCAATCTACTCTTTCACAAGCTGCCAAACAATTATTCTGTTTATCATTTACAACGCACATTATAATCTCACTTCTTTTGAATCTCATATTTTTGTCAAAGATTGTGAGTTGCTTTGATCTCTAAGATAAAAGTTTCTCTGTATGTATCTAATGGTGTGTCTCCAGCATTTCCCCCCTCCTTCCTTTCTAACCAAACAACTGTATTCTGCTAACATTTCAAAATATAGAACCATCATTAAGAGTAACACAGAGCAGTCATTTGGCTCTAAGTAATGTTCTCGTAATGTACAAGAAGTACATCAAGAGAACATTAGTAAGGATGCAAAGTCAAACACTCAGAAGTTAGGAAATGCCAGAATTAAGGTTGTCTGTGCAATAATAATCTGTCCCTCTTGTGGGTATGCATTATGAAACACACGTTAGTTGCGCAATCACATACTATTTATTCCACAAGGAAACCTGTCTCATTCAGTGTGCTCATGGACTATGCTCACTTAATGAATAGCTATTCATTATTTTGTTTTCTCCTTGTTGTTCAATGCGTGGCCCCAGGCCTTAATTACTGCACACAATTCAAACCCTGCTATGAAGACAGAGTTATTAATTTCCTCATGGTTGTTTTTGTGGTGCTCATCAATATACTATCTGAGAGATTAATTAATGTTTGTGAAGCAATCTTCACAACACCCCTGGAGGGATGAGGGGGTAGTATTATGCCCCTTTTACAGATCAGGAGCTGAGGCAGAGAGTTTTTACCTTAATCGGTATCTACTAATGTTAATTATGATATTTAAGTAACATTTATGTGTGTGTAATTTCCTAACTTTTTAGATAAGCAAACTGAAAATAAAAGCCAAAAACCAAAATCAGAAATTCCATTGTGTGAAATCATATTAACACCCAAATGGCTCATCAGCAGTGCTGGAACCTTTAGCTCCACCATACAGACCTCTGCCTCTTGAGCTAATGGAATAACTAGCAGCAATAGCAGATTGTCATTCTCTATGTGGACTAGCACTAGAGGGAAATGAGACATACACTTTGCCAGTGGGTTTCACAGATGTTTGCTGACAGAGGAATGGTGAGACTCTGGCTCTGGGAGGAATGTGCTTTAATGGCCCTGTAGTGATGTCCTCTCCAACCTGTCCCAGCCCAGTTTCTTCCCCCACTCCAGGCTCCTTGGCCCAATTCCATTCTCCTCACCTACCCAGTCCCTGTCTCCGCTCCTCAGGCTTCTCATCCCAGTTCCAGTATCTTCTTCCAAGCCATTGTGTTACAGATGACTCATAGCAACACAGTACAGAATACTCTCTGTCATCTTGTACCTGCCCTGAGTGGGAAATACCGATCACTGCCAAATAACTAACCACTAGAGCTTGTCAGGAATTTTTTTGGAAAACCATTTTCCCATTGAAAAATGTCAGTTTGTCAAATTCAAAACTATTTATGGGAAAGAGTCAGTTTTGATTAATTTCTCAGTTTGAAAAATTTTTGAAAAAGAAATTTTTAAATTGTCAAAATGTCCCATTTCAACATATTTTAAATGATAAATTCTGGTTGTCTAGTTTGAAATAACTTTTCATTTTGAAACTTGAGCTAATTATAGATAAAAAAGATGCTTTCAAAAGCATCAAAACAAAATGTTTTCATTGGCCAGATATGAGATTCTTTTCATGTTTGTTGGTTCAAGAAAATTTTTCAAGATTTTCACTTTTAGTCCCAGTTTGGGACAGGAAATTTTTTAGCAATCTCAAATATTTTCCCAGAATCAGAAAATGAATCCCCATCCAGGTCTGCTAATCACAACTTGAAAATACAAATGTAGTTTTTTAATGGACAATGAAAATGTTAACCTATGCAGTAAAATGTCACTGTCAGTATACCCACTTTAACATAATGGGCTAATTGCTGGGTTTTGAAGCTAAGGCAATTCTGGGGTCTGGTTGGGAGTAGATAGATAGCACTGGATGAGGCACCTTATCTAAGCAGGAAGGATGCAGGCTGGATGCCTCAGAAAGGAGCGGGGGGGGGGGAACGTGATCACCATTCTTCACTATTTACAAAGGAGAGGATTCTGTGCATATTATAGAGCTGGTTGGGAAATTTTCAATTAAGTGCTTTGGGGGATGGGGAGGGGTTCGTCAGAAAATGCCAATTTGTGAAACCTAAATTTTTAACAGCAAAGTATGAGTTTGGATGAAACTTTCATCTGGAAAGTGTCTTAGGGCCAGGCTGGAATTTCTGGTCAAAACAATAGAGGGAGAAAGACCTGACCTAGAGTGGCAAATAGCCCAGTAGTTTGGGCACTCAGCTAGTACAGGGGAGACCCAGCTTCAAGTCCCAGCTCGGTGTGATATGATCCCCAGACACAATGAGACCAAATATCAAAATCTCAAAATTTTTCAAAAACCTCAAATTCCTGTTTTCTGGCCAGCTCTTGTATATACCCCAGTACTTCTTCACAGCACAGGAGGGTGTTCCATGTTCATGCCTTTAACCAGTTGGATGTGCCCTCTTTAAAACTAGAAGCTCCCCCAGGCTAGCCAAATAAGCCTTGCAGTTCAGGCATTGCTGAATCTATATAGGGACAATCACAGTTTAGTCTAATACATTTAAAACATGCAGTGTACCACGGTGAGCAGTGAAAGCAAAGCTTCTTACCTGCAGATCAACATGTATATACTTAATTACCATTGTTGATATTAAAAGCTATAATGATATTGAAAGCTTCCATTTGCTGAATTTTGGTAACTAAAGAAAATATTTGCAACACTTTCAAAGTTTTAACTTAGAAAGAAGTAATAAAAACTTTGTGTCTACGTCTGATTTTAGTTTCCATGTTCTATCCTATTTATTATTCTGTTGAGCAAAACACTGCATAATGACTTAGGTTCTGCTCTCAGAGAAATATATTGTTCTGCTGCACACTGACATTTGTACAGTTTTGCCACATGGCACATGTAGAGTAGACTGGGGAAATTAGTCTCAGATTTATAAACAAAACTTCTTACACAAGTGACTCATTTTAGCTGGATGTGGATGGCCCTTAATGGGAACACATATGTTTATGCTAAATAACCTGCAATACTAACTGTGGTGGCACAATTCTCTCCACCATTAGCAAGATTGATTTTGCCTTGGAGTGTCTCTACTCAACAGAAGTACCCTTCGGGTAAGTTGAAAAAGTTATCAGGCATGTAGTGTAAATGAGCAGTGAAGATTCTGGGAGATGCAGGAAAGCTGACGTGTGCCACTGAAAAATATCTGCAGTTTTCAAAGATGCTAAGCAGTCATTTGTCAAAATATAATGGTGGTATATGACTACCATTGCCAAGCCTTTGCTTAACAACATCTTGGGCCTGAGAAGAGATTTTTAAAAGTTAAGAAGCGTTGCACTGAGCTAATGACTTGCAGATCATTTTTCATGGGAAATACTGAGGTTCATAAAATAAATGTAACTTTCCTAAACCCATAAAGTTACACCAGTGTAAAACTGTAACGAGAACAGAATCAGGCTTTGATTAATTATAGGATAACTCTCAATACAGAAGTGTATGCAAGGCAATTTATAGACAGCCAAGTGCCCAAATGAAGAAAAAATTTTTGATAGCAAGCACATAATAATTACTTTGGACTGTATTTCAAATGCCATGAACAATAAACCTAATTATTTTTGAGAACTCACGGAAGACAGGTGAGATCCCTGAGGACTGGAGAAGGGCATAGTTCTTTTCTTTAAAAAAGGGGGAATAAAGATGGCTGAGGTGTTATAGACCAATCAACTTAACTTGGATATTCAAAAAGATATCAAAACAATCAGTTTGTAAGCACATAAAGTATAATTAGAGATGGGTAGAGGATAAGTAATAACCAGCATGAATTTATCCAGAATAAATCATGCCAAGCCAATGTAATTTCCCTCTTTGACCGGGAGACTGGCCCAGTTTTGAGGGGAAAAGCAGTAGGTATGATATATTTTGATTTTAATAAGGCTTTTGATACAGTCCCAAATGACATTCTCATAAGCAAACTAGGGAAATGTGGTCTACATGAAATTACTATAAGGTGGGTGAACAACTTGTTGAAAATCTGTCCAGAAGAGTAGTTATCAGTGGTTCTCTCTTAAACTAGGAGGATGTCTACTGGAGCGCCACAGGAATTTGTCCTGATACTACTATGCAATATTTTAATTAATGACTTAGGTAATGAAAAGGAGAATATTCTTATAAAATTTGTGGATGACAGTAAATTGGAAGGGCTACCAGCACTATGGATGACAGGATTAGAATTCAAAATTACCTCTGAGACTTGGTTTGAAATCACCACAAAGAACTCCAGTAAAGACAAGGTTAAAGTAGTACACTTTGGAAGAAAAAATCAAATGCACAAATACAAAATAGGGAATAACTGGCTAGTCATTAGCACTGCTAAAAAAGATCTAGAGGTTACAGTGGATCACAAGTTGAATATCAGTGAGTTAACAATATGACGCAGTTGTGAAAAAGGCAAATATCATTCTGGGATGTATTAACAAGAGAGTTGTATGTAAGTCATAGGAGGAAATTGTTCCAATCTTCTCAGCACTGGTGAGGCCTCAGCTAGATAGAGCATCCTGTTTTGAGCACCACACTTGAAGAAAGATGTAGAAAAATTAGAGAGCAACAAAAATGATAAGAAGTTTAGAAAATCTGACCTATGAGGAAAGGCTAAAAAACTGAACAGTGTTGTCTTGAGAAAAGAAGACTCAGTCTTCAAATATATTAAGGGCTGTTATGAAGAGAATTGTTCTCCATTTCCACTGGAGGTAGGGCAAGCAGAAGATGTTTAGGTTAGATATTAGGAAAAACTTTCCAACTATAAGGATAGTTAAGCATTGGAGTAGGTTACCAAGGAAAGTTGTGGAATCCCAGCATTGGAGGGTTTTAAGAACCAACACCCTGTCAGAGATGGTCCAGGCATATTTGGCCGCCGTAGCATGAGAGGCTTGACTAGGTGATCTCCTGAGTCCCTTCCAGGTCTACATCTCTATTATTCTATTGTGCAAGACAAAAGAAGTTTAATTGAACCACAGCATCCACATGAAAAGAAACCTTGCTCCATTTGTTTTTGAATCTTCTGTGCTGCTGATAATTACTTGGATCACTATCACTGCCCTCCTCTCCACAATTGTGAATAACTCTTATGGTCATATTCTGTCCTCTGTCAGAGCTCCATACAGCTCAAAGAGGGTGAAACAAATGTATCAATTGCAGTTTCCTGATTTCCTGATCCTAAGGGAGCACTCAGTTATGGGCTCATGTACTTTGCAGTGCAAAACGAGGTTCAATAAAGCCGATAACTATGTATCTCAGGAGATAGTTCTCAGCATTTTAATTCAAGAAGTTCTTAGTAACCTATAACACAATAATAATGTTAGAGACTTCACTAAAACTCTCTTTTGTCATATAGTGTATGCATTAATTTAATGTAAATTTTCCTTTTCTACCTTCTTTAAGTAAAAGTGTTTGTAGGAGCAATACTGGAAATAACAATTACCATGCTCAATAAATGTGTTGTTCATACCAAACAAGATGTCATCTGCTGCTGCAGAAAACAGACTATTCTTTTGGCAGCTTAACCTATATAAGATTTTTTTTCTTTTGCTATCAAGTTTTTCAGAGTGCTTTAACTTTGTTTTGGCAATGTGGCAAGGTAACAAATAGAAAGCTGGGCAGGTCTTTCAGATCAAGTTCAGGAATAGGATTAGATGTATGTTAGGGGTGTTTCTTTTTAGTTTTGCTCAGACTTCCATACAGATTTATTTTGTTGCTAAAAAGCACCCACTGCACTTTTCTTCAGGTTGTGTTTGTAATTTTTTTGTTTGTTTGTTTGTTTGTTTAAAACTAACAAAATTGGTTAACCAATTTTAACTGCAAATAACCACTTACACTCTCCCAAACATCAACATAGATGAAAACTCTCTCCCCACACCACTAGGGCAAAACGCTTGAATTAAAAAAAGGAGGGGAGGGGACTTTTCATGCTCCCTAAAGGTTAAATATATTCAAGCTGTATCAAACCAATAGGGGATGTGGATTTCAATTTCAGTGTTAAGGACCCTTCTATCAGTCTCCAGATGTTGAAATCTGGAGACTATTAGCTCAAACACAGCAGCTGGTCCCAGCTGTTATTTTGGAGCATGGGTTAAAGAGAGGTCTTCTAAGCAGGTAGGAAGAAAATCAGATAGGGGCATAAAGATCAATATCAAAACCTTGAATTGGAATCAGAAATGAATAAGATATTAATATAAGCTTTGGAGTACTGGTGTTGTATATTCCCTACACTGACGCCTATAAAAAGTTGAACTAATAATCACTGCAGTGTCAGTGGGCAACCACCGCTAGACTAGAAAGGTGGATTATTTAACAGACTTTATCAAGCAGAAAATGAGTTTATAAAATGGCAATTGATTCTTTCTTTTAAAGGACAAGACTCTCTTGCATACTTGGAGCTCCTTTAATTGTAGCAGTGATTTCTTCTCACAGTTAAGAATGGCATTAGGCACATTTGTGTATGGGTGTAAGGGATACATCTGCAAAATATATGCACATTCCCTGTGCCTGAAAGTACCTTACGCAGGAATTTTGTGTACGCGGAATGAGTAATAGCTAGGCGCACAGTTACCAGATGTGCAGGTATTTTCAAGCACAGGTGGTGTATTATTTCTGCCCTTGTCTGAAAATTTGCTCTGAAATCGGTACTACTGTGCATTAAAGAAACATGTGGCACCTTTCATTCACAGTTGTTTTTCGGTCTCTGTGGAGTAGGGATAGACAAGTGCTGAAATATTCAACCTGTCTGGCTGCCTAAATAGTTTTCAAAATACATAACCCACACATAGGTACATTATTTATCTTCCTGGATGTACTGCTTCTGAAAGATATCACTTGCAGGAATGATGTAGTGAAAATGGGAAATGCGTTCTGCTTCAGTGACCTGCTTCAATGCAATCTCTTAAAGTTATTGATACTGCATTGGGGAAGCAATGGAACACTAGACCAAGGCCTTTTTAGTGCTAAAGGCAGGCAATGTTGTGGCCATCTGGAGTTCAGCCTTTTTCAAAACCATCATAGTAAAAATAAAATAGTGACAGAGCAGTGGAAAAGCTAGTGGAGAAAATAAAAGACAGCTAGCCCGTCACTCCAGATATTCTACAGCAAAGATGGCCATTGACAGAGCCTTGGGAAGAGCTACTATAAGCAGATTGCATGAAAACATGATTTTTAACAACTGAATGAATCAAAATAAGCAATAATGCCACCTTCCTAGAAATTTTTCTCCAGGGCCAAAATGGGTGTTAAACTGCTTTATTGGGAGAATGATATTAAGGTCCAGGACATCTGAATGTAAATGTAATCTGTTAACAGAGAGATCATTTTAAAGAGTTATACATTCAAATAATCTTTCACTGGCTGGGAATAGAGAATGATTCTGCAATCAGCTCTGATAACACTTTCACTTCTCTGTCTCAGATTTGTTCAAAGCTCTGACTTTGCATCTTCATTTACCAGTGTGGCCCCCTGGGCCTGTTTTGAGACCCATTGGTTTAAATGACAGGAACAAAAGTCCATACTAGCAGATCCAGATGCAAGATCAGGGCCTAAGGACAGTTGTTCAAAAATAAATATCTGAATTTCTTATATGTTTGATACAGCCTTTTGAAAAGATGTTCTTGTGCCTTGTCACATGAGGCAATCCAATGTTTCTACCTCTGTCTAGTGCCACATTCCTTGCTCCATTGAGTCTGCTTCCATGACAGTGACATCTTTCTCAGTGTCTAGGAATATGGGGATTTTTTTACATCCATACAACATGCCCAAACCACTCCAGCCTTCTTTCTTGAATCATTGTCTCTACAGTCTGTTGCCCAGTCCTTTGTAGCACAGTCACATTAGTTACTTTATCCCAACAGCGGACCTCAAGTATTCTCTTCAAGCATCTCTGATGGAATGCATTGTTTCATCCAGTGGGCTTTTAGGATTTGCCAGGTTTCAGAAGCCTATAACAATGTGGGTATCACAATGACATTGTATATCTTTATCCTGTTTCTTGTGTGATTCTCCTTATTTCTCCAAATATTTGCTAGTATCAAAAAAGCTCCACTTGTCTACCCAGTTCCTTCTTCTACCTCCTTATGGAGTTAGCCATCAGCACTGATTGATCTTCCAAGATATACAAACTCATTAGCCATGCTGTATTCTTCACTATCAAATCACATAATAACCATAATTGCTATGTAACAGGTTCCCACTTACTGCTAGTGCACCTCCTCATATCTAGATCTGAATTGGGTGTCCTCTTCTGCTGGGCTACTCACTCTGTAATAGTTTCTCTTCTGGTAACTTGGCCCTCTAGTCAGGTCACCATTTAGTCTACCTTTCTAGGAGTTATGAAGTCCTGTTCAAATGCCATCTAGCTTGAGTTCTATGCCACAATATCAGTGCCTGACAGAAGAACGTAGGCCCGCCCACTACTCCTGGTTCCAGCCCAGGGACCTATAACCAGCAATCCAGTCTACTCAGTCCCGTTCCCTGTTACTGTTTCCCTGGGCTCCTTCCTACCAGCCTCTGTATTTTCTTTTGCCTTTTCTGGGTTTTCCGCTGGAGGTTATTCTACTCCTCATGGCTACTTCACCTGCTCCTTGCCTCTTGCCGGACTCCTTCCTCCAGGGCAGGATCTCGGGGCTTACGTTCCTCCTGGAATTCCTCCTCCTCCCTGATGGCTCCCCTCCTCCCAGGGAGTGACAGTGGGCTCCTTCCCCTGCAGCCCCCTTCTACTCTCCACTTCCTGGCTTTAGAGTGCTGTCTCAGCTCTTTACCAGCTGACCTTCACTCTCAGTTAACCTTGTTCCCATCTTTCGCAGATGATGCAAAGTAACCTAATTGGCCTGTCAGGCCCTCATTAACCTTATCAGGAATGGTGTGAGGTGCACACCCCATCACTTACTGACTTCTGTGTCAATGATCATGACTTTCATTTTCTTTTGGCTGATTCTTAATCCTATTTTGGTGATCTCATATTTGAAAACGACAGTGTCTTTTTCATGGCATTGTCATCTGTATTCAAAAAAAGTGTCATATGCAAAATCAAGATCTTGAAGTTTTCCTCTACTCCACAAAACTCCTGTACCTTCCTTTGATGTTGCTATTTCCATCATGTAATCTATCACATTGCAGAAAAGAAGGGGTGTTAAGACACAACTGGTCTGCATTCCAGTGATGATAACAAACCAACTGACCTCTCCATATTCTGTCCTTGCACAGCATTTTGAACCTTCATATAGCATCATGATCAGTGACATTCTCTTTATGGAAAGCCTATATTGTTGCAAGACCTTCCATGGTGACTCTCTGTGAATGTAATCAAAAGCTTTGCTGAAATCTATTAAATTTAGTCTTTAACTTCTCTGTTAGGAGAGATCTTTTCTGATAAATTATTTCAGGGTCAAGATGTCATCTACATACTATCTAAAGCCTGCTTGCTCATTAGGCAGTTTTTCCATCTATGACCAGTTTGATTCTGTTCAACAGTATATCACTTCTGGGTACAAAAAGTAATGTTGTTCCTCATCAGTTATCATATACTAGTTGATTGTCTTTCTTTAATAATGTTCTGCTCAGACCTTTCTTCAAATCCTCTATCCATTTAGGCCTAGGAGACTTGCAGCTTCAGATCCCTCATTTGGGAATAAAAAAGAGAATCTTAGCACTCAATAAATAAGAAAATTATTTATTTTCCTTGTGCACCAACATATATGCAAACCAATATAAACTGATGTAAACTGTCCTGTTCATAGTGGTATGATCATGGTAGGAAGGGGTGGTGGAAAACTGTTCTATACCTACTCCTGAAAAAATGGTATGGCCAACTCTGGGTACTGGGTGATGAGAGAGAAATGGCTGGCACAAGGATAGCATAAATATTATCTGCTATATGAAGCTATTGACTTGATATAGAATAGTTCTATTCTGGAGTTTAGACAGTCAGAAACTAATCAACTCCTAAAATTGAAGCTTTTATTGAAAATCTTACAGCACTCTTATGAAAAAGTTGTTAAAGTCATTGAACACAGTTATTATTTTGTCAGTTAATAATTGTTAATCATCCAGCCATCAGATTGGCTGCCGCAGCTTTCGGCAAATATAATTTTATATTATAGAAAAGTTAATGTCATTTAATTTGGAGTAGCATTTCTGTTGACTATCTGTTGGAGAATATACAAGCATCATACATTTGTAATGAACAGAAAGAAGGGAAATTCTTTTTAATCACCTGAAAAAGCTGTTTATGGTTCTCAGGAAGTAAATACCAGCTTCTCATTATCAGTAACATGCTAATTATCCATGCATAACTGCTCTCTTATAAATATTGAAATGTCCCATTAATTAATATATTAAATTAATCATAACAGATTAAAATATTAGTGACTACATTGTTTCATTTAGCTACAACTTTGAGTAGACTGGGTGCAGAGCTGCACTGGTGCTGAGAAAATGATATAGACAACTGGATATGGGACAATTCCCTCCTCATGAGGGAGAGGTGCTGGTACATCTCTCCTAGAATTCTCTGGTGTACCAGAACAGTATATATATATTTTTCTCCAGTCTGCCCTTCTGAATCTCTGGGCTGATGCACATAAGGATGGGGCCATGCATAAATTCTCTTTATCCTGTCTCTTTTAAGTTATTTGTGTCCTTAGGAAGCATCTCTAAGTACAGGGACAGTGTTTATCTCTGGCCCTTCCTCTGCAAAGAGCCCTGGGACATTCTGTGAATGAAGTATTGTAAACAGGTTTCATTTCATTCATTGTTCTCAAGGTAATAGGTCCAGTTGATTGATTATGACACACAGACAATAATCTGGAAATATTCACTTACTTACATTTTGAAACGAATCACTGTGATTGCATTCATGCCTCATTTGTGTTCCCTCTCTGGTTGTTCTAGTGAATGATTCTGCTGCCATGAATGTTCATGAAAACAGTGAATTTTAAGCAAGTATTGGAGAACAATTGTAGAAAGCAAATTTGACTTAATAAATGCATGTATTCATACTGGAAATTTGATTCCAAGAGTTGCACTAAGCCAGTCAGAGAACAGGAGCACATCACATGACCTGTACCGAACACTCAAAACTGCTCTGCATTTGACGATCCAATCCTTACAAGGAAATGCTCACAAATGAGCTGCAGTTAAATAATTCATTAGAGAAGTTGTCTGGTGAACTAATTTAAAAAAAATATATATGCCCCCATGTCCCGCTTGTCTGATTTGGATGATACTGTTCAGCACCTCAGCCAGTGTCTTGTTGAGATTGGGGCAAGAATGACTAGCTGAAGCTCAACCCAGATAAAAATGAAGTGATGGTGTTGGGTTGGAGGAAGCAGTCAGAAGAGATAGCAGAGGTAACATCAACCCCTTTGACTGATGGAGTGTGCTGCCATCAGGGCCAGATTATGAGGCCCTAAGCTATGTCAAGGGTAAGAGGCCCTATACCATAAAAAATGAATTTATTTTTTTCACAGAAAGGACATTGTATATATAAACTCGAAAACTTTATATTTGCATATATACAAAGGCGAAGTTGTAAAAATAGAATAATAATCTTCATTTTCAGCAGCCCACTCTGTAATGATGATATGACAGAAATAAAGTTTAGACAAATTCTTTGAACTAATTGAGTATGTGAGGAAAGTAGAAGTAAACAATACAATATGAAATATACAAAATAAAATCATACAGTAAATAATACTATTTATTAGAGTTCTCAGGAAATTTTTTCTTCTCTGTTGGGGCATCTAAAGAGTGGAATTCCTTATCTGAATATGCAATGAGACTCTTAGAGGATATAAGATGACAATAGAGGATACAGGAGGCAATAGAGGATATAGGATGTGGATAACTGACAAGCTTAAAGCTCAATTATTAGTTATATTGATACGAATTACACCCAGGTAATAAGCTGTAACCCTGCCTTAATGGGTCACAACTGAGGATGCCAAATTCAGGATGTACAGCTGAGAAATAGGGCAAACACAACCCAAAACTGGTGGTTATTCTTTTATAAGATATATCAAACCAGCCACAAAAGTAAACTCCTGATTTACCACATTGGCTAACCAGAAAACATAAAGGCAGTTTGCTCAGGCATTCCAGTTCTTATATCACCACCAAAAACACTGGAATCAGAGGTGAGTGATTCTTTACAACCAGTCTTCTCAAATAATAGGTTCTTCTGATCCCAAAGGACCAGCCACATGCTCAGGTCAATATATAACTTAGATCTTACCCAAAAATCATGCTGATGCCAATCCTTTAGTATCTAAAATCTAAAGGTTTATTCATAAAAAGAAAGAAAGGTGAGAGTTAAAAATGGTTAAAGGAATCAATTACATACAGTAGGCTTGTAGTAGTGATGGAATAAACTGCTGGCTTAAGTCAAGTATTTGGAATACATCCACAGCTTGGATGGGTCATTCAGGCCTTTGTTCAGAGTTTCAGTTTGTAGCAAGTATCAGAGGGGTAGCCATGTTAGTCTGGATCTGTAAAAGCAGCAAAGAATCCTGTGGCACCTTATAGACTAACAGATGTTTTGCAGCATGAACTTTCGTGGGTGAATACCCACTTCGTATAGGAATGGCAATATACAAAAACCTGTAGGAGAACACTTCAACCTCCCTGGCCACACAATAGCAGATCTTAAGGTGGCCATCCTGCAGCAAAAAAACGTCAGGACCAGACTTCAAAGAGAAACTGCTGAGCTTCCGTTCATCTGCAAATTTGACACCATCAGCTCAGGATTAAACAAAGACTGTGAATGGCTTGCCAACTACAGAACCAGTTTCTCCTCCCTTGGTTTTCACACCTCAACTGCTAGAACAGGGCCTCATCGTCCCTGATTGAACTAACCTCGTTATCTCTAGCCTGCTTCTTGCTTGCATATATATACCTGCCCCTGGAAATTTCCACTACTTACATCCGACGAAGTGGGTATTCACCCACGAAAGCTCATGCTGCAAAACATCTGTTAGTCTATAAGGTGCCACAGTTTGTAGCAAAGTTCCTCCAGAGGTAAGAAGCAGGATTGAAGACAAAATTGAGGTGTTTCCAGGCCTTTTATAGCTTTTGCCATGTGGAGGGCATCCCATTGTTCTTACTGTGGAAAATTACAGCAACAAGATGGAGTTTGGAGTCACATGGGCAAGTCCCATGTTCATGCCCAATTCATGCTCAGTCACTGCAGGAAGCCATTACCTACACTCCAGACAACATGTTTACATGACTGTCCACTCAGTGTAGATGGGCTTCTCCCATGGTCCATTGTCAACCAAGTGTTTCTTGATGAACCACTTAACTTGAATTGTCCCTCCAAGATGTACTGGCCAGCTAACTTGTGGGTAGTACTCCAGGAGCCAACATTTGAAATCCAGGTATAGAGCCAATACTTATAACTTCAAATACAAAAATGATATATGCATACAAATAGCATAATCATAACCTTTTCATAGGCATCTTACTTGACAACCTTTGTACAAGATTTGCTGCAAAAATATGAGTGGTTGCAACAATGATCTATATGGTCATATGTGATGTTATCTGATTAAAATAAGCAGACCATCAGAAAATTGTATGCAGATTGTATCTGATTTGTTTTAATGGGTTATGCTGAATTACCTAATATTGAGATGTATCTATCTATACAACAATACATAATATATGCTGAAACAAGTCCCTATGTTATTTTAGAGAGGATATATAATTTTTTTACACCATGAATAAGGAAAATTATCCTTCTTTTCATATGAATAAATGAAGAAAATTGTTTAATTTTGTTAGGGAAATACAATCTTTATCCAGACTATATATAAAATATATTTACAAATGTTTATTCCGATTTAATTTTCACTATGAAATAATGAGTTGTTGGGATATTTCTTTTCCCATACTATAAAAATACAATGTATTATGTGTATGATGATTTATGTATATATAAGAATTTTTACATCGCATACTACCTATAATAAAATATTATCTTGCGTGCTCCAAACCTGCCAAGCAGAAAATCCCAGTCTTTTTTTCTAGGCAGACATCTCTCTTCGCATTCATTTCTCTATCCTCTGTCTCCCCCAGGACCACTAATTAATCTTGAGTAAACACCTCGGACACACAGAGTGACAACAAGCTATATGCACGAAAGAGAGAAAATTCACCAGAAAAAAGACTGGTTATCTCTAGACAGGCATTGAGAAAATGAGCTTATAGTCAAGCAAATATAATGAATATTATAGGCTGTAATAGACTATAAATCATAGATGCACATAGTTTGAAATAACTTGCTCACCAAGTACTCAGAATATTTTGATATATATGTATATCTTCCTTCACTTCTCTCAAAACCCTCTATTTATCCTTTCGTCAGCATTCTCTGATATTGACTGTGAAGGTTCCCGAAACTGATGGAGGGAAGCCAACACAAATTTATCCTCCTCAAGTTCCACTCAACCCAAGTCCTTAAGACGATCACCTGAAAACTTAATCATGTGAAGCATTGATAGTGCATGAAGCAGAAAGTGGTGTGTGCAGTAAAATACACAAATTGTACGTATGTACAGATCAAAAGAAGAAAGAACACACTAACATACAAGTATGAGCTTGGCAGGATTGCTTAACGACACTGCCATCTCTGACCTCACATTTTTCCCGATTTTATTGGCAGTGAGATTATTTATTCATTTAAATAAGTTATGAAGGCATGGTCAGCATTTTACCAGTAGCAGCTGGCCAACAAAATGTTGCCTTAGGAGACTGATAGACTTACTTGTAGAAATATTAATTTTACAGGTGCAATTATCATTTTTTTTCTCAGCTCTGGCCTCCCGCCTGTCAATAATGAACAGTTAGTGAAGGGTAAGGGTATTTGTGTAGCCAGATGTGTATATTTTTGTCATATTTGAATGAAATTGTCTATATTTAGAGATAATCTTTTTCCCATATCTCCTTTATTTATCAACGATTTTGATAACATTTGAAATGAAGTTAGTTTTTTCTTTTTTAGAGGCACCTCATATTGCGGGGTTCTAAACTGTAATTGAGTTAGCTTATACCTTAATCCAGCACTGGCCACCATTATTTACTAGTGTTCACAATTTAGCTACTGTTTGCTGATCATATTACAGCAGATACCCAATCAGGGGGTTGTGACCTCTCCTTTGAAATGCAGAATTATCCATGGTTTGTTACCTCAAGATTAGATTATTGCAGTGGGACTACTTCTTAAAATCATTTGGAGATCAAAGCTTCCGCAGAATCCAAAGGATCACATATTGCTAGGAGCATATGGCACTACTGCTGAGATCTGCATTGACTATCCATTGGTCCCTACATGGAGTTCATGGTGGTGGTTATTACCGATAAAGCCCTAACTGAAGATATCACCCCTCTTCCCATTCCATACTGCCACAGCTGCAATCAGCAGAGATATTCAAGCTGGACCCCTCTTTATATAAAAGAGAGGGCAGGCAACAGGGTATTTTCTGTGAGAAAATTTGCTTTGCCTTTTGATCTGAAATAGCCTGAATTTGGTGACAGTCCAAGCATGCTTCTTTGAGCAGGTTCTTGGAGAGGGCTGAGGGTATGCCCTGTATGGCTGGCAGAGTTCCTATAGAACTGATTGTTTTAATGCTGCTGAGATCTATTTTAATTGTATTTATTATATAATGAGCTATATTCAGCCTACAGACTTGGATAGTCATCTTTATTATTTTAAATCTTAATAAATACATTAAATAAATTCAAGAAAACTGAGATCTGGGGTAAAATTTTAAAAAGTATCTAAGTCCCATTTTCAAAATTGACTTTGGAACTTTGGAATCTAATTTCCATTAATTTGTCTGACAGGTTCCTAAAATTCTTGTGAAAAAGATACTTAGGCTTCTAAATACTTTTGAAAAACTTGCCGCTGTTCACAATTTACAAATAGAAGAGGTGAAATTACTTGATAATGTCATAAATTAATAGCAGAGCAATAGTAACAGGTAACCATTGTTATGATAGCAACATTATCAACTACTATTTAGAAAACACCTGGCTATATTACCAATAAAAGGTCTTGATTCTGCAACCCAATCCATAGAAGTGGACCCCTGAGCCACTTCTATTGTACAGTCCTATTGGTCCACCCTGTTGGGTGCTGTATCATGGCCATGGTCCATTACTGCCCTTACTAATCAAGGCACCATTTAAAATGTAAGTGCTTTATCTTGTAACTGGTAATTTGAGATGTGATGCATGTGGCATGTGGAGCTGTTACTACTGAAATGCTGTCGAATGAGTCACTTTACCACAGATGTATTGGGCCCTCAATTTGAAGCCATGTCTTCTTAGTTTAAAGGGGAAAAAAATGACACATTTGTATAAATCTTTTGAATTGTGCACCCCAGAAGAGCATGCTGGGGAGATCATCATGACAATTGTATAGTTCTGAGAATAGAAAAAAAGAAAATTGCATTTATCTAATTTGCAGAGCAAAGCTTTTATTTTTTAGAGCATTCTCATTTTTGCAGCAGGACCTTCATGGGGAAGCCTGTTTAATGACATCATTACCCACCATTACAAGAACTCAAGCTATACTGAGCTCTAACAGCATTCTGATATGATGTTATAAATCAATGCTTTTGTTTGGAGAACCTGAACTTTTTCACAGGAAAAAAAATGTGTGCGTGTGTATGTAACGTATGCATGTGTTTTTGTATTCTCTCTGTCTCACACACACACACACACACACACACACACACACACTAACTTCACAAAATAAAAACATAAGAATTGCCACACTGGGTCACACAAATGGTCCATCTAACCCCATAGCCTGTCTTCTCACAGTAGACAATGCCAGATGCTTCAAAGGAAATGAACAGAACAGGGCAATTTCAAGTGATCCATCCCATCATCCAGTTACAGCATCTGTCAGTCAAAGGCCATTGGTGGATCTATCCACCATGAACTTATCTAATTCTTTTTTGAACACCCTTATACTTTTGTCTTCACAACATCCTCTCACAATGAGTTTCACAGGTTGACTGTGCATTGTGTGAAGAGGTACTTCATTTTATTTGTTTTGAACCTGCTGCCTATGGATTTCATTGGATGACCCCTTGTTCTTGTGTTATGTGAAAGGATAAATAACACTTACTTATTCACTTTATCCACACCATTCATGATTTTATAGACCTCTATCATATCCTGCCTTAGTCATCCCTTTTGCAAGCTAAACAGTCCCAGTCTTTTTTTAATCTCTCCTCCATGGAAGCCATTCCATACCCCTAATCATTTTTGTTGCCCTTCTCAGTATTTTCTCCATTTGTAATATAGACCATTTATGAATATGTTGAACAGCACTGGTCCCAGTACAGATCACTGGGGGGCATTGCTCTTTACCTCTTGCCATTGTGAAAACTGACCATTTATTCCTATCCTTTGTTTTCTATCTTTTAACCAGACAAGAGGACCTTCCCTCTTATCTCATGACTGACTTTTTTGTTTGCTACTTTGCTTTGTTTTGTTGGCTTAATATGAAGAAGGTTAGTGAATATGGTTAGCAAAGTATATCCAGCATGCTCATCAATCAGCCTAATTCCTCTTTCATAATATCTCTTTTTAAATCTGCATGTTTATATGTGTAACTCCCACAAGCTTGTTGAACTAAACCTCATTATCTGAACCAGGATCACACCCTTAAACTGTTTCACACAACAGAGAGTTCCAGTTAAGCAAGTTATGGAGAATATATGCACTAGAGACAGCTAGCCAGCAGACTTAGCCCACAGAAGGGACTTACTTTTTGACACTCATGCATGATGCTGGGTTGATGGATTTATAGGCAAAAGACCTGTATTTATTTATATCACAGCTTCAACAGAGGCTGCCAAAGAGTTATATGTTCATATAAATTGGTGTGGTGTTTTGGAGCCTGTTGACCTCTCGGAGTTGAATTGAGATTATCATTTTATTTTTCACAAATGGTAGTTGAACAAAACAGAACAATGCCTCCCTCCGTCAATTTTCTTTTGTGGGTTCTACTTGTTCACAGCTATCACCAGATCCTTTCAAGGGAAAATATTGTGTATCTTTTTATTAGATGGCTGCTAGTCTCTTGTTATGAAGGTGTATTGTTATGAATGAGCTGAGTTAGTTATATAAATCTTGGAGAATATAGTATTATGATCTGTATGTTATGCTATGTGACAATTAGCCTGGAAACGGGCTATGATCATTTGCATGATAATTAAGCATTCTTTCAAAGAGGTGTCAAAAACAATAAAAAAGGCTAATGAAATTTTATGCAAACCACCTGCTAGTCACCTTCACTTCAATTAAATGCCTTTGGGGGAAATGGGAGAACTTTATTTTTTTATTAAACACAAATTAGCATGCAGATAAACACAGGCCAAACAATAAGTAATGAACAAAAAACAATGGGAGGGGGAAAAAAACAATTGTATGATATAAAAAAAATTAAGCATAGTCTGTGTATAATCAGAAAAATGCAGTGCTACTGTTCGGGGGCTCTGAGGACAATGGAGCCCCCCCCCATCATGTTATTGCAGGGACCCACTGTTCTAGATGCTGTAGTTTCTTACAAGGTTTTTTATTTGGCTAAATGTTGCATTTTCAGATCCAAGCGAAACAGGATACATCAGGAGGAGAAAGGAAACTAGGGGAAGAAAGAAGATCTTGAGTCACATGTCCCTTAACAGGACACAACAGTTGGACATAACATTCTCAGAGATGCTGATGCTTTCACTGACATCCTACTAAAGCCTCTATGATAAGACAAAGTGAAGCTTTGTGACATAAACACTGCGTGCCCTTGTAGCGGTGTATTTAGCTTTTACCTTTGCCTGCAGTGGAATCTCCAGCTGCTGTACTAATATGAGTGCAGCTCCATGAGCATTTGTGTGGACATGATATGTTTTTACCACCATGTCATCGTCTCCTGTTCAGAAACAAGATTGATAAAGTATAAAATAACAGTTGGCAGCTTTTGCAGGGCTGTGGAAGAACATTTGTTTGCTCCCTTATTTTGCCAGTACAGGTGGCCATCCTGGAATCTGTGTCCCCTGATAATCTTCATGGCTGCTTTGGCAGCTTTAAAACACTAATTTCTTAGGGTATGTCTACACTACAAGAGTAGTTCGATTTAACTTAGGTCGAATTTGTGGATTCGACCTTATGAAGTCGAATTTGTGTATCCACACTAAGGACACTAATTCGACTTTGTGAGTCCACACTAACGGGGCAAGCGTCGACATTGGAAGCGGTGCATTCTGGGCAGCTATCCCACAGTTCCCGCACTCCCCGCTTCCCATTGGAATGCTGGGTAGAGCCCCCAATGCCTGCTGGGGGAAAAATGTGTCGAGGGTGGTTTTGGGTAACTGTCGTCATTCAACCGTCACTCCCGCCCTCCCTCCCTGAAAGCGCCGGCGGGAAATCTGTTAGCGCACTTTTCTGGTCAGTGACAGCGCGGACGCCACAGCACTGCGAGCATGGAGCCCGCTGCGATCATCGCTGCACTTATGACCGTTGTCAATTCCTCGCACCTTATCGTCCACCTCTTCCACAGTCAGCTGCTGAGAAATCGGGCGAGGAGGCTCCGGCAGCGCGGTGAGGACATGAAGTGTGAGAGTGGCACAGACCTCTCACAAAGCACGGGATCCCGCGCCGCGGAGATCATGGTGGCAATGGGTCACGTTCATGCTATGGGACGGCGATTCTGGGCCCGGGAAACAAGCACGGACTGGTGGGACTGCATAGTGCTGCAGGTCTGGGATGAATCACAGTGGCTGCGAAACTTCAGGATGCGTAAGGGCACTTTCCTTGAACTGTGTGACTTGCTGGCCGCTGCCCTGAAGCGCCAGGACACCCGGATGCGAGCAGCCCTGAGTGTGCAGAAGCGAGTGGCCATAGCCCTCTGGAAACTTGCAACGCCAGACAGCTACCGGTCAGTAGCGAACCACTTTGGCGTGGGCAAACCTACCGTGGGGGTTGCTGTGATGCAAGTAGCCCACGCAATCGTTGACCTACTGCTCTCAAAGGTGGTGACCCTGGGAAACGTCCAGGTCGTCATAGATGGCTTCGCCGCGATGGGATTCCCAAACTGCAGTGGGGCTATAGATGGCACTCACATCCCTATCCTGGGACCGGCCCACCAAGCCAGCCAGTATATTAACCGAAAGGGCTACTTTTCAATGGTGCTGCAAGCACTGGTGGACCATAGGGGACGTTTTACCAACATCTACATCGGGTGGCCGGGCAAGGTTCATGACGCGCGTGTGTTCAGGAACTCTGGTCTGTTTAAACGCCTCCAGGCAGGTACTTTCTTCCCGGACCACAAAGTAACGGTTGGGGATGTGCAGATGCCTACAGTGATCCTCGGGGACCCAGCCTACCCGCTAATGCCCTGGCTCATGAAGCCCTATACAGGCGCCCTGGACAGTGACAAGGAGCTCTTCAACTACCGGCTGAGCAAGTGCAGAATGGTGGTGGAGTGTGCTTTCGGACGTCTCAAGGGGAGATGGAGGAGCTTACTGACTCGCTCGGATCTCAGCGAAACCAATATCCCCATTGTTATTGCAGCTTGCTGTGTGCTCCACAATCTCTGTGAGAGCAAGGGGGAGACCTTTATGGGGGGATGGGAGGTTGAGGCAAATCGCCTGGCTGCTGATTACGCTCAGCCAGACAGCCGTGCGATTAGAAGAGCCCAGCGGGAAGCGCTGTGCATCCGGGAGGCTTTGAAAGCTAGGTTCCTCAGAGACCAGGGTAACCTATGACTGTCCAGTCTCTTTACAGAGAAGCTGAACCTGCCCCTGTTTCAGTTACTATTGACTTTTTTCAGCGGTTACATACCCTGTTCACCAGGTTTCCCCCCTTCCAACAGACGTTTAAAAATAAAGTTATTGGAACATTTTTAATTAACAAAGTTTTCTTTACTAACGAATTCGCGTTAAAGGGTTCACGCAGACTGTGGTGTGTACGGTGTGCAGTGTTGTACAGACCGCTTCTACACTCGAGGACTGACAGGCTCCTGCTCCTACAGCGGTCTCTGGGGGGAGGACGGTTACAGGAGGGTGTGCAGGAAGGGGTGAGGGGTGTGTGGGAAGGGTGAGTAGGTGTAGGGGGATGATGGCTCTGGCTGGGGCTCAGGGCATCGGAGAGGTTCATGGCTAGGGTGGAAGGGCATGGTAAGGGCAGCCTGCCTTGCCATTTGTGGATGCCAGGCGCTCGGACCCTGGGGCAGCATACACCTCCCAGACTGACCTGGGGCAGCAGACACCTCCCAGAGTGACCCGGGTGCCTAGTGACTGCACTCTGTGTGTTACCTGCTGTTGATCCTGCCCCCATGTCTGTACCCTGTTAATGGTGGCTGTCCTATGCAATTAACAAACCCCTATCTCCCCTTCACACAAAGTCTTCTGCAAAGAAACATGATGGAAACAGTAATGAACAGCAAACTATTTTTAATACTCAACTACAAAGTTGGGGGATGAAACTGGGATTTTGGATCGGGTGAGCCAGGAAGGGAAGCAATTCTCATACTTTAGGGAATGAGAGCTGTTTGGTACATGAGCGCTCTGCTGGGGTGGAGTGACAGTTTTCACGGCCCCTAGCGCCCCTCCTTCTTGTGATTTTGGGTGAGGGGGGGACAGGACTTTGTGGCGGGGGAGGGCGGTTGCAGATACAGTTCAGGGGGGCTCTCTGCTCCTGCCTGCGGTCCTGCAGAACATCCACAAGGCGCCGGAGCGTGTCCGTTTGCTCCCTCATTAGTCCAAGCAGCGTTTGAGTCGCCTGCTGGTCTTCCTGCCGCCACCTGTCCTCCCGTTCGCTGTGTGAGCGCTGCTGCTGGGAAAGGTCTCCCTCCACTGGCTCTGCTGGGCCGCCTTGGCTTTGGAGCAGGCCATCAGTTCAGCGAACATCTCGTCCCGAGTCTTTTTCTTTCGCCGCCTAATCTGCACCAGCCTCTGTGAGGGGGATGCCGGGACAGTTCGGGAAAGAGCCGCAGCTGTGTGATGGGAAAAAGGAAGTGATTTCCTTGCAAAGATACATGTTTGCGAACACTGAACACAGTCTACTCAGTTTCTGTGAACAAGACCATACAGGGCACCTATCTCATGTGCGCTCAGGACAAGTTCGAATTTTCGGCATTCGCTTTCATTGCCTGGGGTCTTGCACTGGAGATCGGACAAGCGGGGCAGGACAGCAGAATCCGTGTAGCAGCCAGGCCTGGTAAGCCATAAACTTTAGGCTGCTTAACAGTTAATGGATAGCAGTGCCCTCCTGCTGCAGGCAATCTGGAAAGCATAAAGTCTGACCCTGTTCCAGCCCCTCGCGGCTGTCCCTGGGAAAGATCCCTGTATGCTTTCCCTCTGCAGCCTCCACCACGTGGCTGTTAAACGACGGTCATTGTTATGCAAAGGAAAAGTCAAGCATTCACAATAGTAACATTACATTAATTCCCCTAATTAGATGCAGCAGTCGCCGAGCGAGATCACCCTGAGGCGGGTCACTAGGACAGACAGAGAGCGCATGCTGCGTGAATCCCTGCACAGACCAGGACCATATGCTGCCATGCTGGTCGAGGCAATGATTCCGCTGTACGTTAGGATGGCCTGGCGCGGAAGAGTGTGCTTCCACGGAGCACCCAATAAGGCACCTCTCCCCAGGAACCTCCTGCGGAGGCTTTTCGAGTACCTCTACGAGAGCTTCGTGGAAGTGTCCCAAGAGGATTTCTGTTCGATCCCTATATGTATTGACCTTCTTTTCATATAGTTTTTATTCCTGTTTTTAAAAAAATAAATGTTTACATGTTTATAGCACTTACCGACTGATCCTTCCCCTGATTCAGAGTCCGGGTTAACGGCCGGGGAGGGTTGGTAGGGGATCTCTGTGAGGGTGATGAAGAGATCCTGGCTGTCGGGGAAATCAGTATTGTAAGCGCTGTCGCCTGCCTCATCCTCCACAAACCCTTCCTCATCTTCCCCATCCGCGAACATCACCGAGAAACTGCCCGTCGACACTATGCCATCCTCAGAGTCCACGGTCACTGGTGGGGCAGTGGTGGCAGACCCACCGAGAATGGCATGCAGTGCCTCGTAGAAGCGGCATGTCTGGGGCTAGGCTCCGGATTGTCCGTTTGCCGCTTTGATTTTTTGGTAGCCTTGTCTCAGGTCCTTGATTTTCACGCGGCACTGCGTTGCATCCCGGATGTATCCTCTGAGTGCCATGGCTTTGGAGACCTTCTCATAGGTCTTTGCATTCCGTTTTTTGGAGCACAGCTCCGAAAGCACAGACTCATCGCCCCACACAGCGATCAGATCCAAGACTTCCCGGTCTGTCCATGCTGGGGCCCTCTTTCTACTCTGAGATTGCATGGACCCCTCTGCTGTAGAGCTCTGCATCGCTGCCGGTGCTGCTGAGCTCGCCCCGATGTCCAACCAGGAACTGAGATTCAAAATGGCCGGACAGGAAAAGGAATTCAAATTTTCCCGGGGCTTTTCCTGTATGGCTGATCAGAACATCTGAGCTCGGACTGCTGTCCAGAGCATCAACACAGTGGTGCACTGTGGGATAGCTCCCAGAGCTACTAAGGTCGATTTCCGTCCACACATAGGCATGTCGAATTTAGCGCTACTCCCCTCGTCGGGGTGGAGTACCGAATTCGAACTAAAGAGCCCTCTAGGTCGAACTAATTAGCTTCCTGGTGTGGACGGGTGCACGGTTAAATCGAATTAACGCTGCTAAATTCGACATAAACTCCTAGTGTAGACCAGGCCCAAGTAATTGTTTCACAACTCACTTTGCTCAAGAAGCCTTTTAAAATTAAAGTCCTCTATTTAGCATCACATTTTCAAAAGTGGCCTTCAAAATTGCACACGAACAAAGTACACACTTACATATGCAAATTAGGTAACTTAGACATAGCTCCTTTACTTGTGTGTCTAAATGCCATTTTTGTACGCAAGCATAATTTAAGTGTGTGGACTGGTGGGAATGTGAATTTTTTGTGTACAACAGGGGGAGCTACAGAAAATTTGACTCTTAAAACTTCTAAAGTGGATCTGGTGATTCAGCAGCTAAGGCTTTGTTAGTGTTAGTGTAAATCTTTTTAGATGTTTTTGAATAAAGGAAAAGAGAGTAGAATGAATAAATTAAAACCAATGCAGATCCTATGATGACTGGTGACAGTACAAAACTATTAGCTTAATAAAGCTGTATTTTTATCAATGGTCTCTAGTGATAATATAAGGCCTGAGGACAAAATCACTGATTAATATAAATCAGTTAAACATATACATGTTACGTAGGCAAGGACAAAATCAACTCTCTGTCTTCACTTTCTAAGAAGGAATTAGAATCAAGGGAGAATAGGAGTCAATTGTCAAAGAGTACTGTGCTGTACTTGGCAGACCTCATAGTGGCTCTTTAAGGAACAAGAGGGTGTCTCTTACCACCGGACTCCTGAAACCAGTAATTTACATTAAAGATATTTTATCGTCAGGATTAGAAGTGAAAAGGGGGTTGCATTCTGGAGCATGCATCATATTTATGTCTTGCCTTCCACAGTAAATTATACTTCACTAAAAGAGTGGTTTAAAACTTATGATGGGAGCCAAGGAGGAAAATAGAGTTTTCTCTAGTACCATTATTTCTCACATGCGAAGCACATAATTTAAAGACAACTGCATAGTTTCCTTTTTTCTATGTTTGCTAAAGAAAGGAAGTCCTGATACCAGAGTGATTATCATACAATTCACATAGCAGATTACCTATTTCATAAAGTAAAAGTTGTTTTTTATGTGGCTCAAATATTTCATTGTTTTTTAACAAGCAAAAAAGAGAAATCAGTGATTCACTGAATCTGATCTTGTAATATGTTTCTGGTCACTCAGTTCTTAGACAGTTTAAACTCCATCAGGTTTATTTAAACTGTGCTGGGGGACTGCACAGCAAAGGGGAAGAGGTGAAAAACTCCATATTTATTACCTATAACTCTCTGGCTCCATCCAACCCAGGTCAGCAGTGACAGAGTTTTTTGGCAGCCTTTAGTGGTTGCCAACATTTACCGGTACTCAAATACAGTTTAGTATCAGAGGCCTGGTCTACACTACGCGTTTAAACCAAATTTAGCAGCGTTAAAACGATTTAACCCTGCACTCGTCCACACAATGAGGCCCTTTATATCGATATAAAGGGCTCTTTAAACCAATTTCTGTACTCCTCCCCAACGAGAGGAGTAGCGCTGAAATCGGTATTGCCATGTCGGATTAGGGTTAGTGTGGCTGCAAATCGACGGTATTGGCCTCCGGGCGGTTTCCCACAGTGCACCATTGTGACCGCTCTGGAAAGCGATCTGAAATCGGATGCACTGGCCAGGTAGACAGGAAAAGCTCTGCAAACTTTTGAATTTCATTTCCTGTTTGCCCAGTGTGGAGCTCTGATCAGCACGGGTGATGATGCAGTCCCAAATCCAAAAAGAGCTCCAGCATGAACTGTATGGGAGATACTGGATCTGATTGCAGTATGGGGAGACAAATCTGTTCTATCAGAGCTCTGTTACAGAAGACGAAATGACAAAGCATTTGAAAAAATCTCCAGGCTATGATAGACAGAGGCCACAGCAGGGACTCAGCACAGTGCTGCGTGAGAAGCGTAACGGAAAGCCAAAGAATCAAAAGGAGGCTCATGGAGGGAGGGAGGGGGTACCGAGGACTCCAGCTATCCCACAGTCCCAGCAGTTTCTGAAAACCATTTGCATTCTTAGCTGAGCTCCAAATGCCTGAAGGGTCAAAAACATTTTCCCGGGTGTTTCAGGGTGTATGTCGTCAATTTACACCCTTCCCCCCCCCGAAAGAAAAGGGAAAAAAATTGTTTTTCGCCTTTTTTCAATGTCACCCTATGTCTACTGCATGCTGCTGGTAGACGGGGCACTGCAGCGCTGAACACCAGCCTCCCCTTCCCGGTGGCAGACAGTACAATATGACTGGTATCCATCGTCATCATCAGCCCGTGAGTGCTCCTGGCTGGCCTCGGTAAGGTCGGCCAGGGGCGCCTGGGTAAAAATAGGAATGACTCCCGGTCATTCCCAGCGGATGGTACAAAAGGATTGGTAACCGTCCTCATCATAGCAACTGGAGGCTGAGCTCCATCAGCCCCACCCCACCTTTCATGTCTAAAGAAAAGATTCTGTACTTCCTGGACTGTCATAGCAGCAGGAGGCTGCGCTCCTCTCTCCCCCCCACCCCTTTAATGTCCTGCCTGGACTATCATAGCAGCGGGAGGCTGCCTCCCGCTCATTTTATCTCACTAAAAAGTCGGTGTTACTTATTCCTGCATTCTTTATTACTTCATCACACAAATGGGGGGACACTGCCATGGTAGCCCAGGAGGGTTGAGGGAGGAGGAAAGCAACGGGTGGGGTTGTTGCAGGGGCACCCCCTGGAATGGCATGCAGCTGATCATTTCTGCGGGATCTCTGGGGCTCTGACACGGAGTGGCTGTGCTCTCTGGTTCTCTAATACACTTGCCCCATATTCTAGGCAGGATTGACTCTATTTTTAGACAAAACATAAAGGGAATGACCCAGGGAGTCATTCCCATTTTTGTCCATGCGCCCCCGGCCGACCTCAGCGAGGCCAGCCAGGAGCACCCATGACAGCAGCAGATGGTACAATTTCCAAATGCAAACGGTGCAAAATGACTGATAACCATCATCTCATCGCCAATTTACAATGGCAGATGGTGCAGTAGGGATGGTAATCATCTCTGCTACCTTGCAAAGGCAAATGAATGCTGCTGTGTAGCACTGCAGTACCGCCTCTGTCAGCAGCATCCAGTACACATACGGTGACAGTGACAAAAAGCAAAACAGGCTCCATGGTTGCCATGCTATGGCGTCTGCCAGGGCAATCCAGGTGAAAAGGGGTGCAAAATGATTGTCTGCCATTGCTTTCAAGGAGGAAGGATTGAGTGATGACATTTACCCAGAATCACCCGCGACACTGTTTTTGCCCCATCATGCATTGGGATCTCAACTCAGAATTCCAATGGGCGGGGGAGACTGCGGGAACTATGGGATAGCTACGGGATAGCTACCCACAGTGCAATGCTCCAGAAATCGACGCTAGCCTTGGTACATGGACGCACACCGCCGAATTAATGTGCTTAGTGTGGCCACATACACTCGACTTTATACAATCTGTTTTAAAAAACAGTTTCTGTAAAATCAGAATAATCCCGTAGTGTAGACACACCCTGAGATACTGCAGCTATTTTCCTCTTCTATAAATACTTTCTCTCAGCTTTGTCAATGTGCCACAAGTCTGACTCTTATGGGCCACCTCTTTGGTGAAAGGCTACATTTCCATGTTCATTCAATGATCTCAGAGCTGAGAAAATCAATGCCAACTGTAATGCAGTATGTAGTGTTGTTTTACTTGTTTAGGTCCCAAGATATTAGAGAGACAAGGTTGGTGAAAGTAATACCTTTTATTGGGCTGTCTTCTGTTGGTGAGAGAGATGAGCTTTCAAGCTTACATAGAGCTCTTCTTCAGCTCAGGGAAACATACTTGGAGAGTCACAGCTAAATACAAGGAGGAACTGTAATGCTGGCTTTTGTGTTGTGCCTATCAGTCTACTAGGACTAAGATCATGGGTCTGCGTTAAAAAGTCATCACTTACCTATAATGATATACTAACAACTGAGAATTCACCCTAAATGTGGGAGATTAACCAGATGAGAGAGTGGTCTGTATAGCAGTAGCAGTATATTGTACCTTTTCTGTAATGAAGATAATTTTGCTGTCCAGGTTTGTCAACTCAGCACCTTTCACAAACACTAAATTTACTTAGAGCAGAGGGAGCCCCCTATCCCTACATTATAGTTGATGGCTGGTCATGATTAAACTAAGAAATCCACAGATCAAAACCAGACCAACCTCCCCCCCGCCCCCCCCCCCAAAAAGAATCAAACAATCCTTCATGATAATACATGTTAAAAGAATCTAAATTCCAAGACATATTGGAACCATAGGGGAGCAGTTAGATTATCCTCATTACAATTCTACTGAAAATAGCATGAAAATTGCCAAGTGAGGAATGTCAAAGAGGTTAGGAAAGAGGAATGTTGCATATCCCCCACAATACTCATTCCTCAGTTTAACAGCTCTGGAGGGGGTGATAGAGAAAGCCAATGTAATCCACTAAAAAACTGATGACATAAAAATAAAAGAGCATTTAACTTCAAACCTATATCTGGAACAAAAGTTGCGTGAACACAAGCCTAATTAACACCAGAAAACTTTTCTCCCCCACGGGAAATGGAAAAAAGAAACAGAGAGATTTGCTTATTGTACACAAGAGTATGCTCTAGATACACTGCTCTTATCAAAAGAGCAACAAAACTAAAGTGTGTTGTGGTTCAGCGGCTGTAGAAACTCTTTACTAATCTTTGCTATTCATTTTGTGACTGTCTTTTCCAAAATACATTTCAAGGCTTGTTCTGCTTACTCTGTGCATGCCCCTGAAAACAGCATAAAAGTTTCAACCTTTAAACTTTTTGGGCTTGAATCTTCTCACATATCAGTTGTATGCCACTGTAACTCTATTGAGTTCAATGGAGTTGCTTTTGAGCTCCAACAGTGAGGGGAAAGAATCAGGCCTAGTGAGTATTTACAGTGTAGTTTGGAGCTGCTTCTATTATTTTCCTCCAGAAACGATTGTTATTTCTAGGACCATAGTACCCTAGATGCCGCAACTGAGATCAAGCCTCCATCATGCTAGGTCCTTTACATACATGTAGTAAGGGACAGTGGGTGTCCCTAAGAGTTTACAATCTAATGTCAGAGACCGGGAAGTGGGTAGTGGTGCTTAGTGGTTGAACCAAAAGTCAATAGCCAGGAATCAGAGCTGCACGTCAGAACCTGAGTCAGAGGTCAGATGCCAGAGCCAAGGGTCAGAGTGGAGTCAGGGATCGGAGCTGAAGGTCAGAGTGAGGTACCTGGAGTGAGGCCAGGCGGGGGCAAGGCTGTGTCTGAGGCAGGAACAGAGAAGGATCAGGTTGGGGAACAAACAGGTGCAAACGCTAATGCAACCATGGGCAAATGCTTTGAACAGCCCCCAAACGGCTGTTGCTACATGAGTTAAGAACTTGTCTGCTTCCTACCAACAAGCAGTGTACCAATTAGGCAGCCTACTACAGGACAGCTGCACTCATTAGATTCCCCAAAGACTGGCTTCTTCTGCGAGCCCTGATTCCTGACATCTAAGTAGAGAAAGGGAGGAAGAAAGGAAGTAATACCAACATTTACCAGATGGGGAACTCAGGCACAGAGAAAAAGTGACTTGCCCAAGGTCACATAGGAAGTCTGTGGCATGAATGGAACCTGAACCTGGATCTCCTGAGCCCCAATATAGTGCAGTAACCATAAGGACATTCCTTCACTCATCATATCCTTCACTAAACGTTTTTGCTGCACAGAATTATGCTGACAGAATATGATTCCCTCCTACCCCCCATATCTTTTTCTAGGAGACATAATTAAGTAAGTGAAATTACAAGCCCACTAGCAAGGATTTTTAATGAATTTTTAAATGTGTAGTCTAAACCGATGAGTGGAAAAGTGTAAATAAAGTACCTATATTTAAGAAAGGAGAAAAAAAAGTGATCTGAAAAACTACAGGCCCATTAGTTTCACCTATATTGTATGCAAAGTCTTGAAGAAATCTTGAAAGAAAGAATATTTTAAAACATAGAGGTGAACGATAATTGGGCAAATACAACATAGTTTTAAAAAAGGTAAATTGTGTCAAACCAACCTGGTAGATTTCTTTGACAGGGTAACAAGCCTTGTGGATAGGGGGGAAATGATAGATGTGGTATATCTTGACATTAGTAAGGCTTTTGATACTGTCTCACATGACCTTCTCATAAACAAATCAGGGAAATGCAACCTAGATGGAGCTACTATAAGGTGGGTGCAAAACTGGTTAGAAAACCATTCCCAGAGAGTAGTTATCAGTGGTTCACAGTCATGCTGGAAGGGCATAATGAATGGGGTCCTGCAGGGATCAGTTCTGGGTCTGGTTCTGTTCAATAAATTCATCAATGATTTAGATAATGGCATAGACCAGGGGTAGCACGCAAGCTGATTTTCAGTGTCACTCTCACTGCCCGGGTCCTGGCCACCAGTCTGGGGAGCTCTGCATTTTAATTTTAAATGAAGTTTCTTAAACATTTTAAAAACCTTATTTACTTTACATACAACAATAGTTTAGTTATATATTATAGACTTATAGAAAGAGCCCTTCTAAAAACGTTAAAATCTATTACTGGCATGCAAAACCTTAAATCAGAATGAATAAATGAAGACTCAGCACACCACTTCTAAAAGGTTGCCAACCTCTGGCATAGACAGTACATTTATATAGTTTGCAGATGATACCAAGCTGGGAGGGGTTGCAAGTGCTTTGGAGGATAGGATTAAAAATCAAAATGATCTGGACAAACTGGAGATATGGTCTGAAGAAAATAGGATGAAATTCAATAAGGACAAATGCAAAGTACTCCATTTAGGAAGCAACAATCAGTTGCACACATACAAAATGGGAAATGAGTACCTAGGAAGGAGTACTGCGGAAAGGGATTTTGGGGTCATAGTGGACCACAAGCTAAATAAGAGTCAACAGTGTAACACTGGCAAAAAAAGCGAACATCATTCTGGGATGTATTAGCAGGAGTGTTCTAAGCAAGACATGAGAAGTAATTCTTCTGCTTTACTCTGAGCTGATTAGGCCTCAGCTGGAGTCCCAAACTTGTTCTGCTGCTTGCGTAGGGAAAGCCCCTGGCAGGCCAGGCCAGTTTGTGTACCTGCCGCGTCTGCAGGTTCGGCCAATCGCAGCTCCCCGTGGCCGTGGTTCTCTGCTCCAGGCGAATGGGAGCTGCTGGAAGCGGTGTGGGCTGAGGGATGTACTGGCTGCCGCTTCCAGCAGCTCCCATTGGCCTGGAGCAGCGAACCGCGGACACTGGGAGCCGCAATCGGCCGAACTTGTGGACGCAGCAGGTACACAAACTGGCCTGGTCCGCCAGGGTCTTTCCCTGCACAATTGGCGGAACAAGTTTGGGAACCACTGGTCTAGTTAATACTTAGTCCTGCCATGAATGCAGGGGACTGGACAAGATGACCTCTCAAGATCCCTTCCAGTCCTATGATTCTGTGCATATGCATATGGCCCATCCATGTCTGCTATCAGAAAATATCTCCAATACCCAGGAATGGGACACTACAGGGGGAGGGCTCTGAGTTACTACAGAGAATTCTTTCCCTGATTTCTTTCTGCTGGGTCTTGTCCACATGCTCAGAGTCTAACTGATTGCTATATTTGGTTCAGAAAGGAATTTCCCCAGGTCAGATTGGTAGAGACCCTTGGTTTTTATCGTCTTCCTCTGCAGCATGGGGCACAGGTCATTTGCTGGATTGAACTAAATAGTGGATCCTCTGTAACTTGAAACCTTTAAATGAAGATTTGAAGACTTCAGCAACTCAGCCAGAGGCCCATTACAAGAGTGAATGACTGAAGTGCTATGGCCTGCAATGCGAAGAAGGGTCGACTAGATGATCATGGCGGTCCCTCCTGGGCTTAAAGTCTGTGAGTAAGGGTCATTTTTTGAAAAAAACTAAAGTTATACAGCTATGTTAATTTTCTGAAGAAAGTGATAACAGTTGATTCTTTAAAAGAATTAGAAACTGTCTTTAAATCAGAACAAGACCTTTTCTCACATTTTGTTTCTGTCTCTCCTCCTTTTACCTCGTCAATATTCTCTGTATATTGTGCATGTTGTAGAAATGGCTGTCAGGAAAGCTCTGAGCTAATTTTGTCAGATTTTCCACCTTTAGTTCAAGCTTCCTAATCTGTTTCTATTTCAGCACTAAACCCAGAGCTACCTAGCACTTTAAGTCTGTAAAATTGATGCAGGTCATACCACCTTTAATCAAAAATGATTCAGTAATCCTGGCATCTTCACTCATAGAAGCTCGTTGATCAAAGCAAAAAGCTTAGACACAGCATGTGAACAAAAATGTGCTTCTATTGCATTAGACAGACATAATATAGAGTGGTGATGGCCTATATCATTGCTATCTTCACAAGGTAAATTCCTATGTCTTCTCACAAGCAAATGGGAATTCAACATTTTCAGTGGCCATTGTTTCCAGGGAAAATAATTGACATCTAATTATCAATGAGCTGGTGTCACCCTAGCTTGGAAACCACATGCTGCATTGTTATCTGGGAAGATGAAATATCTCATCATTAAGCACTCAATTTCTGGTTCATGAAGGAAGTACCTAACAGAGAAGTACCTAACAGTGTCTATATATGCCTGGAAATTGCAAGATAAAAAGTAAGGGAATTCAAGTGCTGGTTTGGTTTATTATCATTAACTCATCATTTTACCATTCTCTAATTAAAGGTGCACAAAATGTTTGTTCTTTTGTTTTTAATAGACCACAATATTCAACTTTTTGCTTTTGATATTATAATATAAGGACCAAAACTTCAGACTAAGGATATGTCTGCACTCCAGCATTATAGCATTCATAACATCAACAGAAGGGTTTTTCTGCAACTATATAAATCCAATCCCTTGAAAGGCAGTAGCTTGGTTGACAGAAGAATTTTTCCATTGACCTAACTGCCCCACAGGGTATGAAATCTTTTTCCACACCCCTGAGCAATGTAGCTAAGGGCAAGTCTACACTACAGTGTTATATTGGCTGCTGTAGTGCGTCTGATGAAGATGTGCTATGCCAAAGGGAGAGCGCTCTCCTGTTGGTATAATTGCTTCACCTCTGTGAGAGGTGAAGTTATGTCGGCTGGAGAGCATCTCCCGCTGACATAGCGCTGGTGTGGACAGCACAAATCTTGCATCTCTTGCGGGAGGGGGCACTTTTTCACACCTAGACCTGCCCTAAGTCGACCTAAGTTTTAGGTGTAAAGCAAGCCTAAAACAGACCTCTAGATTTGCACACCAGCATTAATCATTAGAGTATACAACATTATTTTCAATATAATTTAGGTCACATACCTTAGCTCAGTATGTGATTGTGCCTGTATCCAGAGGTCAAAGGTCTTGATCCAACAGTTGATAGTCCATAGGTGGACTATTTGGAGTCAGTGGAGCTCTGTTCAAGGGCAGCAATCAACTCTTGAGCAACACGTGGAATGATCATGGCCTCGGTGACCTAAGTTGTGGACAGAAATAATTGTAGGTACAAACCTTCATTCATATGTATTTATGCCCATACATTTTGGGTTCAAAAATGGAGGTTAGGGCTTGAGAATCTGGCCCTAAAGATGAGCAGAACACCACTGTCTGTCATATATTAATTATGTATTATTTTAAGATAAGTTATAAACTTCACAGAAACAATAGGAAAGACACAAATACAATCACAATCAAGAACTACAGTGCCTAAAATAAATTCCATTACAGAATCCTCAAGGGTTGCTATCAATGATAGAAAACTGCAGATTCCTTATTCTTTTAAGATTTTAATATATTCCTATTAAAGGCCAAATTGTGCTGTACCAAACACTGGCTCAGACTTGAGAAGGGAATGTCAAAATAGAGACATTCCCTCCTCAAGCAACCCAAGTCCTCAGAGGAAGTATGCACTGCCAAAACTCTGCTTTTCTTTCTTTCCCCTCCTGATTTTTGTATCCCCCGCTAATTGCAAGTACTGCAACGTCCCTAAATAAATGTGGAGCTGCATATCCTATTATATACCAGCTTTATTGCTCATAACTGAGCCACAGTCTACAGAATATTGTGGCCCCTTTACACCAATTTGGTGCTATGGAGAGGTATAAATAGTGTAGAATCATCTCCTGGCTTTAAAGGATTCCCCAAAGGAACCTGGAGTTACACTAACAGTTCTAAAACATCCCAGAGCTTATAGTCTTCATGTTAGGGGTGTGGTGAGGCATGTCGCAAGAAGGGAGTGTGGCCAGACCATGTGGCACACCAGCTATTTTAAGATGGCAAAACAGATTCTAGGTGGTGGTGGCAGCAAGCCCATAAAACACAGCAGTCTTGTGGCTGCTCTGAGTTAAGCTGAAGGCCCAGACCCAAACAATAAGGATCTACAATGTCTGTTTTTACTCAATAAACAACATCACTCTTTTCTGGTTTTATGTTTGACTTGATGTGTTGTGCCGTGGAAGAAATAATATTTAATCATGTAGTTAAAGACTATTATCACACAGGCACAGAAGAGGGCCAAATAAGATTGCACAGACAACTTTAATTCTTCATTTCTTAATTTTTTAGCACTTAACAGTCTTTTAATGCATTTTTTCTGTGTAATATCAGTATAACAAGATATGTTGCAAGGATTTAAAACTGGGGTGTTAAAATACAACTCACAGGCCAGATCTGGCCTACAGAAGAGGTTCATCTGGCCTGCAGACTTCCCATGAATCTTCAAGCTTCTCTGCGGGATCCAGGAGTCTACTCTATGGGGGTGTGATTTGTAGTGTGTATTAGTGTGTTGTGCTCTTAACTCTCCCCACCCACCCCCTTTACTAACCACTAAGGGACATTTAGTGCACACTAGCAGGGTCCAGGGGATTTAGAGCACAACACTGCTGCACTCTACAAGTCACACTCCTATACCCCAGATTCAGATGCAGGTGCAGCATTCCCTCAAAACCTTGCAAGGTGTTGAACCACTTGGTCATGTTTAAAAGGTGCTGGAGGGGCATAACTGTGGCAGAAGCTGGTATATATCCAGGGGATGGGAAATGGCACTGAAGAGTTCCTAAGAGTGCTAAGAGACGCCAGGTATCAGGGAGCAGCAGTAGCAGTAGCAGCAGCAGCAGTCACTAAAACCTAAAATACATGTAAGTAATTACCTGCATGGTAATTAGCCTTATCAATTTCTATTTAAATAATGTTTGCTGAAAGTGGCCTGTGCCAAGTAGCAGGGTATCAGATTAGGCCTGCCATAGGAAATGAATTTTACACCCATGGAATAAAATATGATACTTGAAAACTGAGGACTCTACTGCAGGGAAGCATTGAGCACTTGTAGAATCATATCAGGGTTGGAAGGGACCTCAGGAGGTCATCTAGTCCAACCCCCTGCTCAAAGCAGGACCAATTCCCAACTAAATCATCCCAGCCAGGACTTTGTCAAGCCTGACCTTAAAAACTTCTAAGGAAGGAGATTCCACCACCTCCCTAGGTAACCCATTCCAGTGCTTCACCACTCTCTGAGTGAAAAAGTTTTTCCTAATATCCAACCTAAACCTCCCCCACTGCAACTTGAGACCATTACTCCTTGTTCTGTCATTGGATACCACTGAGAACAGTCTAGCTCCATCCTCTTTGGAACCCCCTTTCAGGTAGTTGAAAGCAGCTATCAAATCCCACCTCATTCTTCTCTTCTGCAGACTAAACAATCCCAGTTCCCTCAGCCTCAGCCTTATGGCTCCGCACGCATTTAATAATTTCATACTGTTGTAAGAACCATCTGACATGGGATGAAAATGGGCTAAGTGCTGCAGCTGCACCCAGCACTTTTGTTGTTCAAAAGTACTTGACTGGGGTATTTGCATATTCATTAAAGTTGTGCATACTTTTATCTTCAAAAGCAGCTATCAAATGTAATAGATCATGATGGCTTCCTTTAATTTGGTCATGGAGGCAGACCCCAGATGGGCTGGCACCTTTCTGAGGTACTGGCTTCCAGTGACAAAAACACCTGAGTAACAGGCTTAACACATAAGGACTTTAGTGTGTATTGGGGGCAATCTTACAGAATATACACATACATGAGCAGACAGAGGAGGGTGACTGGCTAAAGATTTCAAAGCACAAGATGTTAGTTCTGAAACTTGTGCTACTTTGTGCCACACTGTACATACTTGTGAATGAAATCAACTATAGAGAGTATTCTGGGTTGGGGTCTGGTCATTTCTCTCCAAGTAATTAGTGGATTTCTGAGGCTCTTCAGTTGCCTAGGTACTAAACCTGGGGAAACAATGGTGTGACTGTGGTCACTGGAGACCTCACATTTGCGATTTAAAACTTTCTGTGACAAAGTTTAAGCAGATCTGAGATAGAAAGAATCACGCTTGAAAGATCCTTTATAGCGGAAGTTCATCTGATTAGCTTCTTATCAGCAGATGGTCACAGAGGTATTCCTTGGATGAAGAATAGGTAATGTACGTTGTTGCTTTGAAATAAATCTCTATTTCCTAGGCATACACTGATAATAGTTGCATTCATTAGCATAAGACATTCAACCATTCAAACAGTTCTTAGGTAGTTTATTACAAACTTCAAAGAGATGTAAAGACAATATTATTAAGCCATAAGTTCCATCTAAATGTTAATATATCTTTTTGATCTCTGAATAAATCGAATATAGTAATGAAATATTATAGACAGGAACAAAAGTTTATCATATACAAGCTAATTAGATCACATTGTTAAACTTCTAACAAGACATAGATACTAATTATATTTGGCTGTGTTCACCTACTTTTAATTTTCAAACAATACAGGTCTACATTTCAAGAACTATAGTCTATTTAACATGGCTTTGCTAACTAACTATCTATAAAGAATGGCCCTGTTTACCATTCCAATACTAATATGTCCTTACTGGGTTGTTTTCAGGTCAACAAGTTGTGGTTAAAAAAAAAATCACCTACATATATTGAGGACAGCACTTTTGGGGAAGATCACCATATTTTTAGGAGCTGATCTAAAACCCACCTCCATGACTTTTGGGTCAGGTCCTTACTTCCCAGAATTATATTCCTAGAGATTTTAATTTGAAATACTGCATTTATCTAAATACAGTTACTGATTTTTTGGCAAACACACATCATTCCAGTATCACTGGTATTAGTACAATGCCAATAAGGATAATCAAGTACATGGTATTTCAGGGTACTCCCATGAGGATGTGCATCATTTACACATCTTTGGGACTCCGTTTTCAAAATTGGTTGAAAAGTTAAAAAGATGGCATTAAAAATTCAATATTTTGTTAATTTTGAGTTGTGCTAACAAATTATACTGAACATTTGCATTTATCAAGAAGACTGTGTGGTTTTCACTTCAATAGGAGTTGGACATTTATCTTCTTTAGGCTTCTATAAAAATGTCCACCTATTTGTTTATTACACTAGGTGAAGGGTTTTTTATTCATGGGAGAGAGTCAGGCAGAGAGATACACATTTCTACTAGATTCAGCTAGACAACTTTTTCTGTAATGTGCTAAATTTGGAAGGTTGGGGAATATAGTAATGAAGGAATTTGTGTTGTTTTATATATTCAAAGTCCATGCATTTTCCCACGAAAGAAAAAAAAAGCATTAAGCTGTGAACACAGCCAAAGAATGCAAAAGCCATGACGTAGGAGAAGAACGATTATCACGTTTACGCTATTGGAGCAGAAAGATTATCAGGCATCAATGAGTGGTGGAACTTTAGGATTGACAACCATCCAAGTTAACTGCATGAGAATAGTTCCTGATCCAAATACAACACTGGGGAAAATTCACTGATGTAAATCTAGTTACACCAGAAGTGAATGTGACCCTCTCTGTTCAGATCATTTCCATTGCCCTTGAGGCACCTAATCAGCTGGCAACCACAACTATACTCCCCTTTGCTTATAAAACTTGCAGTTCAAATTTTCCCCTGTGTTTTAATTCCATTGTGATAATCTGATGTTGAGTTTGTGTCTAATCAGCTGTTGCAGAAGCCACACTAATCATTCACAGTCACATTTAGCTGAGGAAACTTAGACATTGGCATATAGTACAACCATGGGAAGGAACTGAATAAAGGGGAATGTTTTGATTCTTAAGTCAAACATGCAATAATATCATAAATGAGGAACTATGTGTAATGTTAGGAGAAAGGAGGTAGGTATAATTCCATAGAACAAAAGCCTTTATTTAATACAATGACAGCAATAATGACTCCTTTACAGCATTTCCATCTGGTCCTCCCACTCCTTTCTTAATTACTTTGTAGTTCTCTTCTGTTTAATGATGAATTACCCTCTTTTTTTTTTAATATAAGGAAGACAGTCCTGTGTTTGCTAGTTCAACCATAGTCTCATGTGCCCTTCTCTGGGTTCCTTTTAAATACACCTGAGTGAAACTACTAAACATTTTAAAACTGAATTTTGTATCTATTTCACTTACTTATTTAATGTAATGCTTGAACTCACTACATTGTGCATTGCTGAAATGTTTTAGGCCTCAGATTATTTTGTTTATGAATCAGCTTCGAAAATCCCACTTCCTAAATTCAAAATTCTTGATTTTGCAATCCCACACATTTTCAATATCACATGGCAGCACCCACGCAGCCATCTTTGGAAATTTTCAAATGTGGAGAGAAGACTGGGAGTTATAAAGCTACACACAGTCTGTCACACAAATATATATGTCATGGAGTAGTCCCCTGTGAGTACCTTCAAGACCTTAACTACAGGCCACACCCACCCCAGGTCTTCTTTGCCACTACCATGTTTTATTGTAGTTTATATTTACAGTGAATCACTTGCATCCGAAGAAGTGGGTATTCACCCACGAAAGCTCATGCTGCAAAACGTCTGTTAGTCTATAAGGTGCCACAGGATTCTTTGCTGCTTTTACAGATCCAGACTAACACGGCTACCCCTCTGATAGTGAATCAACAGTTTCCCATTTGCTTCTGCGGAAGGGTACAATAGTAGCAGCAGCCAGTCCTGCCTGCTTCTGCCTTCCATCAAATTCCCTGCACTTCGTTCCTGCCTGTCTATTTAGGCCTAGTTGCTGGGGTTACTTCCAGCCAATTAGCACCTCAGATGTATTCCTACCTAGTTAATTGGGTTGTGCCAACTTCCTGTCTTTCAATCAGAACTCAGTTACTGTAAACAGGTGGGGATTTGAGCGACAGAGTCCTGAGTTAGCACCTGAGTCAGCACACCCTATTACAGTATAACGCACACACCACCCCCCACAACAGATGAGGATGAAAGCAGACAGAGATATATTTACTGAGGGTCTACCTAAACAAATGGCACAAGGATCTTTATCACAGCCTGTGTCCCTTAGGCCTGGTCTACACTACGCGTTTAAACCGGTTTTAGGAGCGTTAAACCAATTTAACGCCGCACCCGTCCACACTACGAGGCCCTTTATATCGATATAAAGGGCTCTTTAAATCGGTTTCTGTACTCCTCCCCAACGAGAGGAGCAGCGCTAAAATCGGTATTACCATATCGGATTAGGGTTAGTGTGGCCGCAATTCGACGGTATTGGCCTCCGGGCGGTATCCCACAATGCACCATTATGACCGCTCTGGACAGCAATCTGAACTCGGATGCACTCGCCAGGTAGACAGGAAAAGCCCCGCGAACTTTTGAATTTCATTTCCTGTTTGCCTAGCGTGGAGCTCCGATCAGCACGGGTGGCGATGCAGTCCCAAATCCAAAAAGAGCTCCAGCATGGACAGTATGGGAGATACTGGATCTGATCACTGTATGGGGAGACAAATCTGTTCTATCAGAGCTCTGTTACAGAAGACAAAATGACAAAATGTTTGAAAAAAATCTCCAGGTTATGATACAGAGTCCACAGCACAGTGCTGCGTGAGAAGCGTAACGGAAAGCCAAAGAATCAAATGGATGCTTATGGAGGGAGGGAGGGGGGTACTGAGGACTCCAGCTATCCCACAGTCCCCGCAGTCTCTGAAAAGCATTTGCATTCTTGGCTGAGCTCCCAATGCCTGTAGGGTCAAACACATTGTCCGGGGTGGTTCAGGATATAGCTCGTCAATTTACCCCCTCCCCCCACCACCGTGAAAGAAAAGGGAAAAAATCGTTTCTTGACTTTTTTCAATGTCACCCTAGTCTACTGAATGCTGCTGGTAGATGCGATGCTGTGGCAGTGAAGAGCAGCATCCGCTCCTCTTCCCTCCCCGGTGGCAGATGGTAAAATATGCTTGATAGCTGAGAATACCATCATCTGCTGTGAGTGCTCCTGGCTGACCTCAGGTGAGGCTGGCCAGGGGCGCCTGGGTAAAAATAGGAATGACTCCCGGTCATTCCCAGTAGATGGTACAGAACGGCTGGTAACCGTCCTCATCATAGCAACTGGGGGCTGAGCTTCATCAGCCCCCTCCCTTTCATGTGTAAAGAAAAGATTCTGTACAGCCTGGACTATCATAGCAGCGGGCTGCTGGGATCCTCTCCCCCGCACCGTTTAATGTCCTGCCTGGACTATCATAGCAGCTGGAGGCTGCCTTCCCCTCATTTTATCTCACTAACAAGTCACTGTTTCTTATCCCTGCATTCTTTATTACTTCATGACACAAATGGGGGGGGACACTGCCACGGTAGCCCAGGAAGGTTGGGGAAGGAAGGAAGCAACGGGTGGGGTTGTTGCAGGGGCACCCCCCATGAATGGCATGCAGCTCATCATTCCTGCAGGATCTGACATGGAGCAGCTGTGCCCTCTGGTTCTCTGATACACTGGTTCTCTAGTACACTAGCCCCATATTCTAGGCAGGACTGATTCTATTTTTAGATACCATAAAGGAGGGATTGACTCGGGGAATCATTCCCATTTTTGTCTTTGTGCCCCCAGCTGACCTCAGCCAGGGGCACCCATGACAGCAGCAAACAGTACAGAATGACAGATAACCATCATCTCATTGCCAATTTACAATGGCAGCAGACGGTACAGAACGACTGATAACCGTCTCTGCTATCATGCAAAAGCAAATGAATGCTGCTGTGTAGCGCTGCAGTAACGCCTCTGTCAGCGGCATCCAGTACACATACGGTGACAGTCACAAAAGGCAAAACAGGCTCCATGATTGCCATGCTATGGTGTCTGCCAGGGCAATCCAGGGAAAAAGGGCGCAAAATGATTGTCTGCCGTTGCTTTCCCGGAGGAAGGAATGACTGACGACATTTACCCAGAACCACCCGCGACAATGATTTTTGCCCCATCAGGCACTGGGATCTCAACCCAGAATTCCAAGGGGTGGGGGACTGCGGGAACTATGGGATAGCTACGGAATAGCTACCCACAGTGCAACGCTCCAGAAATCGACGCTAGCCTCGGACCATGGACGCACACAGCCGTATTAATGTGCTTAGTGTGGCCGCGTGCACTCGACTTTATACAATCTGTTTTACAAAACCGGTTTATGTAAAATCGGAATAATCCCGTAGTGTAGACGTACCCTTAGACCCAACTGATTATTGTCTCACCAATACAGAGAGCCAAGCAGAGGTATCAAGGCATATGTTGTGCCTCCCAGCCCGTGTAGTGCACTCAAGCTAGTGTGCTAAAAACAGTGTGGATGTTGCAGCATGGAAGGTGACATGGGCTAGCCATCTGAGTAAAAGTCTGCCTGATCCCCATGGGGCCAGACCTGCATGGCTATCTTGTGCCATCCTCTGTGACACATGGATATTTTTAGCATGCTAGCAGAGCCAGTCAAATAGGCATGTTCCCAGCTGCAGCATAGACGTACTCAAGGTGCCAGTTGGTGTTACAGCTCCCAGAGCTTGCCAGGGTTGAGGGTTACTGTTGTTGCTTATTAAAGTTATGGGTTGGCAGCAGATAAGGTACCCTGTTTTTCACCTGCACCCTACAGTGTGAAAAATAATTAACTGTACACTATAACTACAAAAGTAACATGCAAAATGCCACCCTTCATGGTTGTGATGTCTACAAAATCCCAGATGATTATTATTCAGCTAGTTTGCAGTGACCACTGTTGTTCATGATGATCAGTATCACTTCATTGTTTTTGTGCTCCATTCATCTGTGCATTTTAGCCATCTGTTATTGCATGTATTATATGTAAATTTAAGCTCTTTGAAGCAAGGACTGTCTCTGTTATATGTTTGTACAGCACCTTGCACAATGGAGCCCCACTCTCTAGAGTCTACTACAATACAAATAAATAGATAAATAACATGCATATCCCAGCATTGAAATAGCCACATGACATGTACAAGCACACTATAAGCTAGCAATCCACTGCTAGGGGAGACCTCATGAAGGCCTGGCATTGGTTGCCTATCTGAACTATTAGCAGCCCTCTGTTTCCCCAGTGTCCTCTTCCACCTCTTGTTGGTGTTGCCCTTTTGTGGGAAGAGAATAGTCCTGTACCTCTCTCTGGTGTCTTTGGTTAATGAAACTTCTCCCCTCCTATCTTTGAAGGGCTGCCAGGCAACCCACTGCTACCGTCTCCATCAAAATACTTACGTACAATACTGACCAACTGCCCCATTCCCTTTTCTCCTGGATTTTTCTCATCTACTGGTGGTTAGCAGCTGTAGTCCCACTGGTGACTACCATCTTTGAGGATGACTCTAGCCTCCTCTTTTCTTCCTCTTATGTAGCAGTAGCAGCAGCCGCCAGTCCTACTGAATGTAGGAGTGGTCCCATTGACTTCCCTAGGACTGCTTGTGTGAGCAAAATTAAGTATGTGCATTCACATTTGCAGCATCAAGGCTGAAGTCCTCTCCAGTCTGGGTATCCCTTAGCTTTCCTGTACATCTATCACTTTTCTTTTAGGACTAAATAAAATATACAAATTGGCTACTTACAGAAATGATCCTCTGTACCCAAAGGAGCATTATACCCCAAATTAGCAGTTTTACCTTAAGCAACCTCTCCTGTAAAGCACACAGCACTAGCGAGCACTTAATATAATAAACAAACTTCATTTGTTTTATTATAAGAAAAAAAATAAAGTTTTAAATAGAAGTGATAAAAAGTGGTGGAAGATGGTTACAGCAGAAAACAAAATCATAACACACATACCTGGATCTATTTTTATCAGTAGTTACCATTCCTACCTAACAAAATAGGCTTTCTGCCCCAAAGCTCAGCCCATTGCAGAGCTGGCCAGTGTCAGAAGAACAAGGATCCAAATGTTCATGAAAGCCTCTCCCCTCCTTAAGGGGTTTCCTGAGTGACTGGATGCAGAGTGCCTCTTCCTACATTTGAAACAGTTTTTTGTCTTTATACATAGCCAAGGTGGGCTCCTGCCTGCTGTAATGTTCCTTTCCACACCCAGATGGTTTTGATCATTTGTAATTGTCTTGGCTGGTTTTCTATTGACTGTGCAGGGACGTGGCAAGGATAGACAATAGAACCCTGCATCACCTTGCTGGCTCACTAGGGAGGGTAACAACTCCCTCTTGCTTGAATGAGTCATCATCAAGGCACATTACCTCCTTGTGACTAATACCTATTCCAAGTCCATAAGGCATACTTTCAATATAAATATGTTATTCCCTAACTATTATCCACATACATCTCACAGCAATTATGAATCTTGACAAGATATGCTACTTTACATGCTACTTTTCATGGACAAATATCCTGTAAGACGTGTTTGGTGTAGGGAGGTTTGTCAGGCCCGAGGTGAGAGTTGTTTGCAAAGAACAGGGGACCTTTTGGCAAAGAGCCACTGTCTCACATGGACATACAAAAATGAAATAAAAAGTCTATAACACTGTCCTTCATTAAGGGATTCAGAGCGTTATACATTTGCAGGGGGAAGGGAAGGAGATGGTGACTTTCTTCCCCATACATCCGATTTTCCTTCCTTTTTTCCTCCTGAAGAGTAAAAATAATGCAATGTATTTCTCTAGTTCATGGATATAGATCACATTTAAAACTTTTAAATATTCTGCTACCACTAAGATTGCAAATGAAAGGGAATAATGGAAACTCCTCTATTTTGTCAGGATCATTTTATTTTGAATCCATTAATGGATTAGAAATGCACTGACAATCTGCAATATGCATCTTGTCCAGCTGTGTGCGCACAATCATATTGTCAGTCAGAATTTTACCACATGCAATATCAAGATTAATTGTGGGCAAGAACCTTTTACCAGTGATAATTTCTTGCAACAACTATTGTTCCCATCCATCTATTATTGTATTATGATGTCAAATAACTACATCATGTCACAAACTAGTTTTCAAATTGCAGACAAATTGCTATCTTTTGGACAACATCAGAACCTCTGGGGCCTGAAGAGACTGCTGTTGTAGAAGCAGTGGAATAGATGCTTGCAGTACAGTCTGCTCTACTTTCTGCTGATTTTGTGAGCAACAAGGACATTGCTGATGAAGTCAAGTGAACTGTGAATGGCAGGACTGAAGTTTAACAAGTGTTTTGATACCATGCCCATCACACATGGCATATAAAACAAACGTGCAATTGTAGCTCTTTTGAGCTTTTCAAAGGGTTTAGAAATCCAAATTAATTGCAGAATAAGCTCCAGATATACACAGCAAAAGTTTATGAAATTAGAGTTGGGATTAAAATATATCTAATACATTATTCAGGTGGGGAAAACAACATTAAAATAATGTCATTTTCCCTACAGGAATAATTTAAGACTTTACTGGCATAAAAATAGAGACAAGTCTGTTATGGTTGCCTTAATTCTAAGGAAATCATAACATGAATGTAATATAACCCAATGGTTTGAGCCTACTCCCCCTCTGTTTATGAAGCATCATTAGTCAAATCCTGACCCATTCTGCTATCCCCACAGTGAAGGAACAGCTATGAAGTCCTGTCTGAAATATCACCAACAGAACCACAGTGCTTTGCAGATAGGGTCCTTTTTTTTTTTTCAGTTGGGCTTCAGCTTGGTCAAACCTATTCATATATCTTGCTTTATTTAGGTATCCACAGGGAAGGGACTGGCTTTCATTTTGTTTTATACCTATGCAGTCCTGTTGGTGGCCTCTAGTTGCAATCTTGGCAAACATACCAGAGACTGAACTGGGCACCTCCACAGCTAAAAGCATGAGCTAAAGAGCCAAGTAATTCATCAGTTGCTGTGGTTTGGCACAGAGGGGGACTTGGCACCAGTTGGTTGCATACTTCTTCTGGTCAAAGGAATCTCATCCTGAGTGTTTGAGACCCACAATGATTCAAATCCCCATTAAGGTTGCAAAATTTCCAATTTCTCAAAACCATACACTAGAACCATCGTCAACATTTTCTGCACCAAATATCTATCAGCATATACACTAACAGGCACAACAGACTCACCAGCTGCAATGGAGATACTAGCAAGTTACACTTACAAATGGCGTGGATGAGTGAGGCCCAGGGGAGATGGGAAACTGGCTTTTACTTGTCATTGTTGGCATACACTTCAGAGCAAAGAAATCCTTGCATTTGTTGCAGCACTTGCTTTCCAAGGCAGAGCCTGAGTACCTGGAGGGGGATCCAGCCCTACATTTTCCAGAATGTTCTTCCCTGAAGTGCCACATTGATAGAATGGCTTCAGATTGAAAGCACAGGAGCTTCCTTTAGCAATCCCACCCTCTTCTGAGCTGCTGGGACAAGCTATTGGGGATTCCCTGCGCATGAGAGGTGGGTACATTTGCCCTTTACCCAAACCCCAGCCCCCTCCAACCAAAGGCTCAACGCACCATAAATAGAAGAAAGGCTGAAAGGGACTATGTCTCCCCTGCTCCGTCCAGTAATGGCTCTGAGGCAAAGTGTTTGCAGAGAGTGACGGGGACAGAAAGCTTCCTGCAGCCAGGGAAGTTTCTCAGAGGTGGGTCTGACCTGGCCCTGGGAGCAGCCCATGCAGGGGAAGAGGAAGCTTCCTCCAGCTCTGCCCATCCCTGGCTCTGGAGCCAGCACTCAATAGTTAAAAGGGCCTTGGGCTGGTGGGAAAAGCGGGGCAACAATGGAATTGTGGTAACTTGATTTTTGGTGTCCGGTCAGTATTATTGACCGGAGACTGTACAAGTCCCCTTAAAATCAGACTTTACAGTTGAAAAAGAAAAAAAAAAGACACCTGGCAACCCTAATCCTCACTGGAGCCCCCCACTTATGTGATGGCCTCCATCTTGGCCAACAAATGGTGACTGAATCAGGGTCCTGTAGAACTAAAAGCATGTGTACAAGCCGAGCCTGGGGGAAAGGCTTTAACAACTCAGCTACGGAGCATTACCAGGGAGGGAGGGAGACCTGTAATATATACTCCTGTAGTTATTAGGTCTGCTTATTACCAGAGTACACCAAATCCTAAGCTTCCAGTAGTGTGCCGGGGTACCATGATTTAAATGCAAGCACTGTAGTACTTCAGCAGCTAGGTCTTAGCCCTGGTGGGTTCCAATAACCCCTCAGACACACAGTGAGGGAAAAGGTTTTTACTAGGGCTGTCAAGAAAGGTAAAGTTGGCAAATACCCTAGATACCGAGGCTTAAACAGTTACACTTCAAAATGAGCAATGGTGGTAAATGTCTGGGCCCCAGGGCAGTTCAGTAACCAGTCAAGTCTCTTGAGGCCTAGTGCCTGGGATGCCGTCCCCAGTCCAGTCTCTGTCCAAGCAAATAGGAGCCTTCTGTTTCCAGGCCATGCTCATTTAGTGTCTCTTTCCTGCTCAGGCACTGCACCCAGCTGTAACCTCCATCACTCACAGCCTGTTCCACACGTGATTGTGTGTACACCTCCTCCGGGGGGTTTCTCTGCATCCCAGCTTCTCTGCAGCTACAGGCTCACCATTCGGGTACTACTTCCCTTCCTTCTCCCTGGCAGGGAGAAAGAGAAGTGCAGTGGAGAGGGGGCTGATGAGCAACAGTCCTTTCTTCGCAGGTCCATTATATTCATCACTGAGTTACACAATTGTAATATGAACAAATAACAGACCTCAAGGGACATTAGAGGAACATGGCAAGCAGGTATGTTATCCTTATTGGTCAGTTCCTGACATACTGGATATGTCTACGCTGGATCACAAGGTGTGACTTCAGCATGTGTAGACATACCGGAGCTAGCTTTGCCCTAGCTCTATCAAAGCGAGCTCAACTAACAATAGAACGTAATTGCAGCAGCTTGGGCTAGCCCCTTGTGTACATACACCTATATGGTTTTACTCAGGAGACTAGCCTGTGCCTCCGCCTGTGTTGCTGCAGCTACAGTGATTGTAATGGGGTCACACTCACCTCTTGTGAGCATGCCCTGTCTGAGTGCATATGCCTGCATTCTCTCTCCATGGTGAGTCTTTGGTGACTCAGCCCTCTGTCTGCATCACACACAGTCTGTATGTGAAATAAAAACCCCTTCTGCACAAACAGTCTGCCAGGGGACCTATCCCTATATGTCTCAGCTGGGCTTTCTTTCCCTGTAGCCCTCCCTGGACTCAGGGCCTTCATTAGTCTGGCAGCCTTTAAAATGGCCTCAGCCCTGGTATTGAGCCATACTCCAGGGCTCCCTCCCTGGAGGCAATATCCTCACCCTCTCTGGGCCTTATGGGCCCCAGCTCTCTTGCTGGGCCACTAAAAGAGTTCAGTTCCCCTTCTGGGGTGCATCAGAATCCAAGACACTTTCCCAGTGGCTGGTGAGGTTGAACCTCTTCTCCAGATCCCAACCCGGGGCCCTAAAGATAGCAGCCATTTGCCATGTCCCTTTAACAATGCTGCATTGCTGCTATGATTCCCTGGGCCACTTCCTCACAGCCCCAGCATGTTCCTCACCCTTACCTCAGGGCCTTGTCCTGCTTGAGTCCTGACCACCACCCTGGAGCTCCTCCTCACTCCCACAAGACTTTACCAGCACTGCTCTGTATGAAGTCCCTATAGCTCTCTCAGCCCACCACACCACCACACTCCTCCAGCTCCAGCAAATAACTGATTTCAGTCTACCCTACAGCACTTCTTATAATAGCTTGCTGCACCCTGATTGACTGTGTCCACTGCCCTTTTCTGGGGCGGGTGTGGCAGAGCCGCGAGGCCTCCATTGGTTGCCTATCTGAACTATTAGCAGTCCACCTCATCACAGTGCAATTGTTACTTTAGCTTTGCTCTAGCTACAGCTCAGCTAGCTTTCTGGGGTACATCTACACTTGCTGCAGTCACACCTCCTGATTGAAGTGTAGGCATAACACACACAGTCTCCAGTTCCCAAAGTGGCTGAAATGGGTGCATATACTCTGTATCTCTCTTCCACCCAGCAAAAATGGGAAAAGAAGCCTATTTCTACTAGAACTGGCCAGAACTCATCAGAAGCTGGTAAAAGGAATTACCTAAGATCTTTCACTCAGAATGGCTCACTGGAGTGCTGAGCTGACAGCATTAATTAATTGGCTCCCAAAGAAACTGCATGAAGGGGAACAGGTACCACCTGAACATGTACCCACCAAAAAATGTTTTGTGAATTTTAGGAATCTGCACCTGTAAGGCAATTGCACTGCCACATTTGTATTTACATTATAACAGAAAGATTTCACAGATAAGGCCCTGATTTCTAAAGAGTGGCCTTCTGTCCAAAATGTTTTTGTAAATTTGTGAGCTGTACAGTGTGTTTTTGAAACAATTAACAGGTAAACATGCAAGGGTCAAGTGTGTGTGTGTAAGTGACTGAGCACACACTAAGGAGACTAGGACAGGTACTAGACCTGTGAGAAACATGGAAAATCCATTTTAGAAAGGGTTTTGACATTTTTGACACAAAGGAAAATGCAGAACCTTTTTCTCAGATTGATCAAAATGTTTAATTTTATTTTTACTTCTTAACATTTTATAGTATGTTAAAATACAAAATAAACTAGAGAAATCATTTCACCATAAAAGATGTAATCATTTAATTTCAAATTTGCCAAAATGAGATGTGCTGACATTTCAGAACTTTTTTTTTTTTTTGCAATTTTCTCTCCTAATGAAATTTTGGCAATACATACACCATTTCAACAAAACTGTATTCACTGATGGAAAATGGTTCAGCTGAAGTTTTTGACCAGCTCTTATGCACCTTTGTTGCAGTATGAGACAGTATGGCCCTGTGTGTACCCCATCTGGTAGAAAAAATAGTGGATTATCCAATGGATAGAGTGGTAACCTGACCTATGGGAAAGCTGGGTTCAATTTGTGTTCTCCAACAAAAATTCTCCAGCAAATCGTTTAATTTCTCTGGGCCCCAGTTTCTCATCTGTAAAATGGGAATAACAATCATGGCCTTCCTCCTAGGATGCTGTGAGAAAAAATTCTCCAAAGCTTGTGAGGAGCCCCGATATTACAATTCTAAGGGCCGGGAACGTACTTAAGATAACTAGAATATAGGGCTGTCAACTAATTGCAGTTAATTCATGCAATTAACAAAAAAAAATTAATTGTTATAAAAAAAATCACAATTAATCAGTTTTAATTGCACTGTTAAACAATAGAATACAAATTGAAATGTATGACATATTTTGGATGTTTTTCTACATTTTCATATATATTGTATTCTGTGTTGTAATTGAAATCAAACTGTATATTATATTTGATTACAAATATTGGCACTGGGAAAACGATAAACATAAGAAATAGTAGTTTTCAATTCACCTCATACAAGTACAGTAGTGCAATCTTACAAATGTAGATTTTTTTGTTACATAACTGCACTCAAAAACAAAACAATGTAAAACGTCAGAGCCTACAAGTCCACTCAGTCCTACTTCTTGTTCAGCCAATAGCTAAGACAAACAAGTTTGTTTACATTTACAGGAGATAATGCTGCCCTCTTTTTATTTACAATGTCACCAGAAAGTGAGAACAGGCATTTGCATGGCATTTTTGTAGCCAGCATTGCAAGGTATTTATGTGCCAGATATGCTAAACATTTGTATGCTCCTTCATGCTTCAGCCATCATTCTAGAGAACATGCTTCCATGCTGATGACACTCATTAAAAAATAATGTGTTAATTAAATTTGTGATTGAACTCCTTGGGGGCAAATTGTATGTCCCCTGCTCTGTTTTACCCACATTCTGCCATATATTTCATGTTATAGCAGTCTCAGATGATGACCCAGCACATGTTGTTCATTTTAAGAACACTTCCACTGCAGATTTCATAAAACACAAAGAAAGTACCAATGTGAGATTTCTAAAGATAGCTAGAGCATTTGACCATGGTTTAATAATCTGAAGTGCCTTCCAAAATCTGAGAGGGATGAGGTATACAGCATGCTTTCAGAAGTCTTAAAAGAGCAACGCTCCAATGTGGAAACCACTAAACACGAACCACCAAAAAAAAAAAAATCAACCTTGTGCTGGTGGCATCTGATTCAGATAATGAAAATGAACATGTGTCAATCCGCACTGCTTTGGATTCTTATCGAGCAGAACCCATCATCAGCATGGATGCATATCCCCTGGAATGGTGGTTGGAGCATGAAGGGACATATGAATCTTTAGTGCTTCTGGCATGTAAATATTTTGCTATTCCGGCTACAACAGTGCTATAAGAACGCCCGTTCTCACTGTCAGGTGACATTGTAAACAAGAACCGGGCAGTATTATCTCCTGCAAATGTAAACAAACTTGTTTGTCTGAGCAGTTGGCTTAACAAGAAATAGGACTGAGTGGACTTGCAGGCTCTAAAATTTTAATTGTTTTATTTTTGAATGCAGTGTTTTTATACATAATTCTACATTTGTAAGTTCAACTTTCATGATAAGGAGATTGCACTACAGTACTTGTATTAGGTGAATTGAAAAATACTATGTCTGTTGTTGTTTTACAGTGCAAATGCTTGTAATAAAAATAAATATAAATTGAGCACTGTACACTTTGCATTCTGTGTTGTAACTGAAATTGATATATTTGAAAATGTAGAAAACACCCAAAAATATTTAAATAAATGGTATTCTATTATTGTTTAATAGTGCAATTAATCACGTGATTAATTGCAATTAAGTTTTTTTAATCTCTTGACAGCTCTACTAGAAAGGCTTCTCTCTCTTTTTGGTTTAAAAATCCCACACACATAAAAAACAAAACAAAAAGTTAGGTTTGAACTAAAACTGATTTTTTTTCCAGTTTCTTACCAAAACACAAAACCCCCAAAAAGTTGTTTGAGTCAAATGAAACATTTCAAACATCTTTTAAAGTTAAACGTTGATTCAAAACATTGGGTCAATAAATTTCAGTATGAAAAAAATAACTTTAACATTACTCCCCCCTCTAAAAAATCAGTTTTTTCATCTTAAACTCTTCATTGAATTCAAACCAAATTCAAAAAAAATTGGTGCCCCAAAAAATTCATCTTGGGTGAAGTTATTATTTGCCAAAAAAAGTTTCACCAGCTCTAGTCATTATCCTTCCCTGAGCTTTGGAGAGTGCACATTTTGTTTCCTTTTCATGCATTATCAATTATAAGAAAGGTTCTGCAAGTCAAATTATGGTCCCAGTTCCACCTATGGGATACCATTGTCTTCAGATTTGGCCTAGAATGATACCTCTGCAGTGTTATCCCCTACATTAGGTTTGCACAGGTGTAATTGACTGGAATTTGGTAAACAAATATGTTGTTATAATGCACACAAAAGAAGAGAACACAGCTGTCTGTCATGTTGACTCTGCAGAGCTAACAAAATTAATGAGGGTTAGTCACTAAAGTAAGGAGATATGACTGACTATACACAGGGAACAAGGTTTGTTGCATAAGAAGGTGACAAGGTGGATGAGGTAATATCTTTTATTGGACCAATTTCTGTTGGTGAAAGAGACAAGCGTTTGGTTACCCCCTAACTCTCTTTTATTCTGTGCCTCCAGAGAAGTTAATTGCTTACTTCACTTTGAATGGTTTCTAGCAACATGTGTCAACTCCTTATGCTTTACCATCTGTTCCATCTTCTATTTAGCTCTGACACTGAGTATCTTTCACAGTCCTCTGTGGAGCTTGAAAGTTTGTCTCTTTCACTAACAGAAGTTGGTACAATACAAATATTACCTCACCCACCTTGTGTCTCTCATACCCTGCGACCAACATGGCTGCAACACTGCATGAGAAGGTGGTGTTTATACATAGTAACTTTGCATAACAGAACTACATTTAAGAATGGAAATATATATTTAAAGAAATATATCATCTTGTGCTTCACTTTTAGATCATGGCACATTCTCTGTAGACTTGTACTGAAATCCTTGAGGCATCATCACCCCACTTTTGAACCATACCATAATGGAGCCATCATGATATCCCTATGGATTTGTATTGAAAGTATTTTGCTATCACAACCTCATATTGTAATGGCTTCATAATGGAGTCCCCTTAGAGTTATATTGAAATCATTTTGCCATCATTATCTCACATCGTAAATGGCATCATAATGGGGTCTCCATTAAAGACTTGCATTAAAATCTTATTGAAATTATTACTATGATGTTAACTTCCCACCCAAGTGATTGGGGATGTAGCTTGGAAAATTACTGTGCATGTTCGGTTACTTTGGGAAGTGGCCCTTAGTATTGCTAATATAATATATTTTGATCATTTGTTATACTGTTTCCACTATAATTGTAATGTTTACTGATCTCTAGTGTGCTTTAAATAGTTTGTTCTTGTAGCCACTGTTTTTTTTTGTACGCTTTACTTTTTTAATTGAATTCACACACAACATTTCTAGGACCTTCTAAATAAAAAAAAATGCCAAAACTGAAGACTTCAATAATATTGATTTTAAAAGTACAAGTTTTCTATATTTCAATTTAGATGGCAGAAAACAAATCTCTGTAAAAGAGAAATCACATATCTACTATATAATTGAAAAATGAACTAGTTTGGAAGCATTTTGTATAAAAATAAAGCAAAATTTGCAGGTGAGAACATTATAATATAAAAAGTTTCAGACACATTTTATTTAAAAACAGAGAGAGGCCACCACAACCGCCCCCAGCCCAGCACCTCAATATTAAGATCTGCTTAGATTCTGATGTGAATTTTGAAGCTCTGCTCCATCTCTAAGTTTAAGCAATTAAGGTATGAAAGCCTTCAGATAGAGGAAATATAACAGAACCAAACCTAGGAATCTTGGGACACCAAGGTACAGATCCTGCAACCATCCATATGTGCTTAAAGTTGAATTTAGGGGAGTACTCACATGCTTAAAGTTAAACACATGTGTAAGTGGTTGCAGGATTGGGGCCAAAGCCTACATTTACACTACAAATTTTTGTACCCATTTTCCACAGCTTCACTGTTAGTCACAATGTAAGAGCTAGTGTAGATTGTGGAACATTTACAATGCTGTGGGGTGAGATTTCATTTTATTATGGCTTGGGCTAAATCTTATATAGGTCAGGTGTGGCTGCCACCTTCCATTCAAAATAAATTTTAAAACGGCATTTTAACCAGGTGGCTGAAAGTATAGCATAGAAAACAAAACATAGGCACATGGAAATGGTAAAAGGAAGGTGGATCATGTGGCCCAAGGGGTTTCAAATGCAGGTGCTAGGGTTTTGATTGCTGGAACTTGTGTATGCACCAGAGAGATACAAGACAAATTGAAGCAAGACAGATTGGGAGAAACTGAGGACTTGTCTAGATGGTCATTTAGTGTGCAGGAAGCCAGGGTCTGAACATACAGCATTCTTGCCTGATGCACACTAACTGGCCATGTGAACCCTGCTGCGTCACACTAAAAGTTCCATAGTGCAAAATTGTACATCAAAATGCACCACAGTGCATTGTAGCAGGACCATGTGACCAATTAATGTGTGATAGTTTAGTGCACTGTAGATTTACAACCTGGCTTGCCATGTATTAACTGACCTGGTAGACAAGCTCTGAGAGAGAGCCTGGACAAGCATTGTGTATGACCCTAGAAGAAGCTGGAGAGGGGGCTTCTGGGTTTGGTGCCACCTAAAGAGGCTTGGCATTGTAAGCGAACAAAGTGTCCTTTTGTTTTTGGTTACTCCTATATTTCGAGAAGCAAGAGTTTATATAATCCTCATAAATAAACAAGATTGCATCAAACAAAATATCAGACTCCATTGTCAGTTTCTAGCCCCAGCTGAAAGATCTGCACATCTCCAAACTTTGACTAGCTGCTCAGGTCAGAAAGGGGTAACAATAGCTTTGACAGCACTCATAGAGCTGCACCAGTGCTGGAAAAATGGGAATGAAACTTTGCAGCATAGATAAATCCTTGCAGTAAAACCCTATTGCTGTATTTGTCAGGATGTACATTCTTGTATAATATTAAACAGAAATTAAAGGATGTCCCAGAGGATGCAGTATCAGACCTGTTTGGGAGGATTAGTTGCTGCAAATTACTCAAGGGATAAATACCGCATTTATATTATTTTGTGTCTTGTGGCAGAACGGAGAATGTTAGAGGTGTTTGTGTCACTGGCTGCAAATGCTTGAAATAACCTTATGACTACCATGGGTAACAGGAGGAAGTCTCAATAATAATCACAGTTGCTACAGAGGAGGGCAACTTGCCAGATATTACGGTTTAAGTACCTGAATGTTCAAGTTTTGGTAATACTTTATTGTAGGTGGAAATTAATTAGTGCTAAATTGCAACAGAACTCCTAAAGGATTACATACTACAACCCACTGAATGCCAAGAGAATTCATAGTGATTAATGGTATTATACTAAATACCAAAGCAAGGAAGAGACATTTTTACTGCCTGTCATAAAGGTTTGAACAGTTTCTTTCAGCCTCCTTGGATCTGTACTTTTAAAGTCTTTTATTTAAGTCGTTTCTTTAGTGGTCTTAGAATGTTGGCAGATTTTATGTATTCTTTCTGAATAACCATCCCCCCCAAAACAGTATATCTCAATCCCAGACAGGTGGGTTCCTTATCCTTTCAGCTAGTGCAAAAGTGGTTCTTGCAAAAAAAAAACAAACAAACAAACAAGCATTACTAACACTCTAGTTCTATGTTAGAAAGTGAACAAGGCTTGGGTCATAGAGTGAAGTGACTCATCTTCAATGTGACAGGATGAGAGAGCATCTGTAACTTTCTCACATATCCAGACCATGAGATTTGGCAAGATGGCTGATCAATTTGGGAAAAAGAGCTGGATTCTGCACCTGAATTACATTGTCGTTTTTTTGTTTATTCTGCTGGTATCAGTAACTCTTTTCAAACTGTGAATAAATGGAGATATCAGTTAGGACTCCATTGTTAAGATTGTGTTGAGATTTACACTTAGAGCAGGATTAAATCTTATTCATTTTAACAATTGAATTGAGTCTTTAAATATATCTTTTTTTTTTCAATGCACAATCACATTTTCTAAGGAAAATTATTTACTCACTTTTGCAGTTAAAATTTTAAAATGTTGTCTTAAAACCTTGGTCCCGACAGTCTCAATTTTTATTTTTGGGTCTTCTCCCCAAATTCCTTCAAACTTCATATGTATATCTTGAGAACATCTCAGGGATAGAACAGTTTTCAAACTGTACACCTGTGTAACCCTCATGCCAGGTGATCAATAGTAGCATAAAAGGCTGGGTTTAATATACCTAGTGTCCCTCTTGACAAACAACTGAACTGTCTCAAGCCTCCCTCCACCCAAAAACCTTGGAAAACTAAACACACTCTTTTTGTATGCCAGTAACAGCCAGTAGAATTTCCCCACTCACTAGCACTCCAAGACTGTCTACAAAAATGGAAATCTCTATTTAGGGAAGGGAATATAGTCAAACTTCAGATTCTAAGGCCAGAAGGGACCACTGTGTTCATCTAGTCTCACCTCCTGTATAACACAGGCCATAACTTCCCAGAATAACTTGGGAAAACACGCAGCCATGGAATATATGTGTAAATAAAGAATAAACCACCACCTCACCTCGTCCACTCCACCCCTGTAACTTTGCAGTAATTAGTCTAACTCCCTCCCACCCACTGGTGAGAATGTCCCACAGGTAACAGTCTCTTAGCTCTGTGGTTTTCAAACTTTTTTTCTGGGAACCCAGTTGAAGAAAATTGCTGATGCCTCCAACCCAATGGAGCTGAGGATGAGGGGTTTGGGAGGGGCTCCAGGTTTGGTAGGGGGGCTCAGAGTTGGGGCAGGGGGTTGGGGTGCAGGAGGGGGTCAGGGCTTTGGGCTGGGGGGTGAAAGCTCTGGGCTGGGGATGAGGGGTTTGGGGTGCAGGAAGGGGTTCCAGGTTGGGGGGGCCTCAGGGCTGGGGCAGGGGATTGGGGCACAGAGTTGGGGTATGGGACTTACCTACAGCGGCTCCCGGGCAGCAGTGCAGCCGGGGTGCAGAGGCAGGCTTCCCGCCTGTCCTGGCACCATGGACTGCACTGCACCCCAGAAGCGGTGAGCAGCAGGTCCGGCTCCTAGGCGAAGGTGCTCAAGCAGCTTTACGCAACTCTCACCTGCAGGCACCGCTCCCCCCCAGGTTTATTATGTTGTTGGGTAGGAAGGTCCTCACAAGATGTCTCTCAGCTCTGCCACTGCCCACTACACCATTTCTTACAACTCAGTTCTACCTTTATGTTGTCTCTCACAGCAAAGTCCCCGTAATAAGGGAACAAAGAGCAAAATCTTAGGACTCTTGAGCAGTCCCAGCTGCTAGCAAATGAGTTTTTTTACCACAGAGTAAGAACTCTTTCCCTCTCTTTGAGAGCCCTCCACCACCCAAAATCAAAATTCCTGTAAAGTTGTGGTGATTCCCCAGCTATCACTAAAGGTAGTGTGGGTAGATAGAGCTCTGTACTCCCTCTATTGGTGAAAAGTGCTGGCATATAGAGCTTTATTTGCGTAGTCTTTCTCCTCAAGCTTCTGGCCATATGGCTTACAGAAAAGAACAGATTCTCAGCTGGTGTAAATCAGCATAGCTGTATTGGCCACAGCTGAGATTCTGGCCCAAAAAGAGTTATTCACTTTATTCACCAGAACCCAATTGATCTCTACCTAGCAAAGTTGATGAAATGTTCATGCTACGAGTTTCAGTGGTGATTTTATCACAGTTTATAAGTACCTTCATGGGACAGAAATTAATAATGGGCTCTTCAATCTATCAGACAAAAATAATTAATACAAAAGTCAATGGCTGGAACTGAAGCTTGACAAATTTAGACTGGAACTAAGACTTTTTTTTTTTAACAGTGAAGACAATTAACCGTTAGAACAACTTACCAAGGCTTTGGTGGATTCTCCATCACTGGCAATTTTTTAAATCAAGATTTGATGCTGTTTAAACAGGAATTATTTTGGAGCCATTTCATGGCCTGAGTAATACAGGAGGTCAGACAATCAAAGTGGTCACAGTAGTCCCTTCTGCAAGCTCCCAGCCTGATTGTTTAGGTTTCAATTTTCCTTCTGTTCCTGGCCTCCTACTCCTGTGGTTCATCAGGGTTGACCCAGACTGAAGGAGTTCAGACTGTCTCCTCCCACGATGGTTCTGAACATTTATATGGGGAATTAATAAGGGGAAGGGTAGGGTAGGGTCACAACAGCTGTGGAACAGAGCTGGGCTGAATAATAGAGCTCCTAGCTGAGTCTTCAGCCCTGTGGCAGAACCAGTTGGCAGCCCAGCTGCTTCATTCTGTGGTTCTTCTCAATCTTCTTCTGTAACCTCATGTCAAAGAACATATTAGTTTTCTCCTTTTTTTTTAATGATTAAAGTTAAAGTTCATTTTAAGATCTGTCTTTAGTCAGACTAAAGATGACTATACATGAAATAAAAAATTTATAAAAAACAAATGATGAAATATATGTAGAATAGGGATGGGCATGAAACGAGATAGCCTAGGTGAACAGTGGAGATAGGACACTATTATAGGCAGTAAGGCTCTGCACAATTATGCTTAAGGGCCAGGGAGTCATTGGAGAATGTTGCTAATCAACCCTGGTTCTCAGCACCCTGCAAACATCTTTGTTGCATTTTTGTTTAAGCCCCCTCTACAGAAGGAGTCCAATAAATTTTGCAAGGAGAAGGGGAGGCTTGCTTCTAAAGGCATTTCAACTGATGAGATGTAAACTCTGCTCTGGAGTCAGCTTCTTTTTAGGTTCATCAGAGGGGATTCCCAGGTTGATGAATTTAAGCAAGTTCTTCAGATTAGAACTCTTTCTGCAGAGGTTTAAGACCTCCAAAAAATCCTGGTGACACAAGGTTGGTGCATGGATGTCCCTCTCGTGTCCAGTTACCACCCTGCCATCTACATGATGGTGCAACAAAGGAATAGAGATAGTAGCTTTGATTTCCTTGTTAGTCCAGGGTGGAAAGCAGAGCTGTGTGACTAACCAATTTTTCAGTTAAGTGACTGAAATGGAAAATACAAAAGTTCATTATGGGTCATTTTCTTTGTGAGAGTTCTTTAACTTTTTATATTTTTTTTAAATATAATTGAAGTAAAATTTGAAACAGTTGTTTCAAATCAAAATGACAAAACTAAAATTATTTTTGGCAAATTTGACACAAATTCATTAAGTGTTTTGGACAATGTGAATCTGCATTTTTCAGCAAAGAACAGTTTTGTTGGAAAATTGATATCCAGCACTAGAAAAAATCTCAAACTCTAGTTCCTATTTTCTCCCTATAGGACGTAGTGGCTTTTTCTGTTTTCGTTCTAAGATTTAAGATGTGTTCCCGGTTTCACATTAGAAAGATGCACACTTACATTTAGCTGCTAGTTTTGTACTCCTACTGTGAAGGTATATGTTTTTTTGGCTCACTGAAAGAATACTTTTATATTTCCTTTATGTGCAATGCTTCAACTAAATTGCCACCAAATTTTTCTTTTTTAACTACAGACAGTGTTATTGTAATTCTGCAGAATTATATCAAGCTGCCTGCAAATAAAGACTATACAGGCTACAGAACATATCTGTGCTTATGAAGAAATGACTTAAGTAATTCATAGCAGTGTTAAAAGTTCCTTATCCCAAACCCAGATTTTTTAAGGAAGAGGAAATCCTTCTCACTGTATAAATGGGAAGTTTTGAGATTCTCTCCAGGTGAAATAATTTCACTTCCTTCAGAGAGTCTGCCAATCTTATTTTTTTTAATGGAAGAGGATGGAAAAAATGGTCCCATTTTCTTTTCTTCCAGCTGCTGATGACCTGCTTTTCAGTTTCCCAGGTTGTTTTTTTGTTTTTACCATCTACTAACTAGACAGAAACAAGGCAGCTCAGAAATGAGCAGGGTAGACCTGGTTAAAAATCAGTGGCCAAAAAAAACCACATTTTTTTTATGGATTTATAATAAGTATTTTCAAAATGTCAAAAATGTTGACAAAATCTTGTGATCCCCCCAAACTGTGAAACAATGCTGTAGGGGGTCAAAAGCCTCTACAATTTTCATCTTACATTTTCATTTGGGGGGGGAGCACAGGGCTATAAATCAAAAGTCCAATTTTTGACAAAAATTGCATCACACACTTGAAACTCAGAACATTTCAACCAGCTCTGAAGTTAAATGGTTATTGTATGATCAAAACTGCAGATCATACAGTCTCTTTAAAGAATGAGGATTTGTCGCAAATAACAGGAAAAGTTTGTTCTCTTTTCTGCTCCAGTGTTCATCTCTTATTCATGTGCTTTTCAGGGGGGTTGCATTTTGAAGAGCCTATGTAAGAACCTCCACCCCTCTAGCTCTGTGGTTCCTGGGTATAAAGCAGTGGTGGGCAACCTGCGGCCAGCACGTGGGCCGCCAGCAGATTACCCTGGCAGCCGCTTCCCACAGCTCCCATTGGCCAGGAATGGCGAACCGTGGCCACTGGGAGCTGCGGGCAGCCATGCCTGTGGTTGGTCAATGTAAACACTGTCTTGCAGCCTAACAGCTGATTACCCTGATGGGCCACGTGTGGCCCATGGGCTGCAGGTTGCTCACCACTGGTATAAGGCAGAAGTAAAATTGCAGAGTGCATAGCTGAGACTCTCCTGTGCTATTTACCCCATCAGCTAATAAAAAGATAAGGACAATTATTAAACTCACTTGTTACTTTTCTAAACTAATTAACATTTAGCCTCATCTCATCCCCAAAGGTAGATATACTGATGATTAATTATCATCTTCTGATTAATTCAATGTTATGATTTATTCACTCAATTATATTTACTAATATTCAGTGAAGCTTCACAGCTAGCCCTGGGCTTAGGTCAAGGATCAGTTGCTCTTGATGTGGACAACTCTCCCAGCCTTTACCCACTCTAATCTTGTTCATTCTCCTCTGATTTCACTTTAGAAGTTATCTGCATTCTTCACTGAACACTGGTATCTTTAAAAAGTCAAATCGATCAAGGTCATATTGGAGAACTCCTCCACTTTTAATGAAATGTGATATGCTTTTATCATATTTGCAACCTTTATCATCATTTGGATACACTATTCTCCCTTGCTGTCAGAGTTGAAAAGTGCACTGTAGCAAAATATCTCTGGACCGTCCATTCTTGTTGTTTTACAGCCCTAGGCTGGTCACAACTACCATTATCTCATCAACCATGAGCATTTTCAATATTTTAACTGGTAGGACCAGCAGTGAATTTTCCCAGCCTGTAGAAAAAAGGTTTTAATTCAGCTAAACATAGTGACAGCTGCTATTACTGCCTCCAGCTACAATTGCTGTAGCCCTGAGAAAGTCTTTTTTGCATGTTAAATATGCAACATAAGTGCCAAGTTATCTTTAGCCTTTAACAAGGTTCGGTTTTTCCCTGTTTATTTTAATGCAATATAACTCCCTTATACAAAGCAGTTTATGCAAAGCAGTGCTATGAATGGTATCTAGCCAAAATCATGAACTTCCATCATGCAAATATGAATGCCTAATTAAGAGCCAACGGTCAACATTTCCATAATGATGTAGCCAGATGAAATGTTTTCCAGGGTGCCTTTGGGAATCTGCCTAGTTTGTCTCTCATTAATGTCTATTATGGGAAAACAAGGTGAACATTCTAAACTGGTTCTTGTATGAAGATATTTCTTTATAACAGTTGGGCCATAAGGATTTGTTCCTATTTTCATCAATACAAACTAAACGTAAAAAAAAAAGTGTCTTCCCCATAAAAGATATGATTAGAGATCTATTGCAATCTCAAAATTAGTGCAATGTCAACATCATTATACACTGGGAATGGCTAAATGCATTCCTCAAAGCTGTTTATGCATTATGTAACATTTAAAAAATGTGTAATTTGGCAACTAAAACACAAAAATTTTATGCCTTCTTAAATTATAGATTATTCCATCGAGTGAGCTATTTTGAATATTGTGTCCAGCAAAGGTTATCAAAACAAACTCTCAAAGAGCCGGTTCTGAATTAATATGTTAAAATTGAAAGATTCGTGCCAGTGAGATAACATAATGATATAGTGAACAGAACAAATGACCGTAACCATATCCAATATGAAATCTTTTCCAGATCTACACCCTTCATTAATTGTAATGAACTGAATCATTTGAAACTGTGATGTAGACCATTAAGTGATTTTATGGAGCTCCTCCAGGTCAATGTAGCACTAAACATTTTATAACATACCACACTTAAATCCATGTGCCTTAAATAATATGTATCAAAATGATTTAGAATGGTATTCTGTGTATCTACTAGAGATCTGTCTTGCCTCACATCTCCTCCCACCCCACATATATACACGTGTGGGCTCTGATCCTGAAAACAAGTAGACTGGTGCGTTTGCATTGAATCACTGATGTCAATGGAGCTCTATGTAGACACAGCACTGCATCTATATACTTTTAAGGCAGATTTGAGAACAACTAGAAATGAATAATGTATGAATAACAACATTGTCTCTCCGATAGCATAGGTCTATGAACCTGCACATGCTGAAGTCACAGGATTAGGCTTTAAGGGGAAAATTCTTTGTTTACAGAACTCCATGCAACTCACTGGAATTACATCAGCAAAGAATTTGGCCCTATATTTTCAGTCACTGATCAAGTACAAGATTGATGTGAAGTAAAAGAAAAAAAGTCTCACTGAAGTCAATTGAAAGTAAGAGGAATAAAATTTGGATCTTTGTATCTGAACTAGTTATCTAGACGTAAAAACAAAACATTTACATAGCCCCACTAGTATTAGCATTTCCCAGTTTGACAGCTGAGCCCATTAATCCCAAAAAATTCAGAGATCAGAAAGGTGAAAATATGCACACAATGTAAATGGCTCAAGAACTATTTAAGATGTTACAGATTTCAATTGCCATTTTTTCCTAACCAAATAACTATGTATGAGTCAAAAGATAATTTTTTAGTAAAGTAATGTTGAATACTGAAGGTCTGCTGTATTTAGTGGGAAAGCAGAGGAGGACATTAACTCTGAAAAGAAATGTATATATCTATGGGGTAGTTTCTACTCTTGGTTATATGGTATGCAACAGAGCAAACTCTGGCTTCTTTGCAAATGTATGTTGCATATATATACATATCTGTTGTGTATTTGGTTGTCATGGTTTTGTTGCTATGGCAACTGAGTTAGCTTATTATGGGTTAGCTCAACCGGTTTCAACCGGCTGAGGTGCTCTCTGTATATATGTAAATAAAATGGAGGTTTTGGTTAGCTGCCTGCTCTCTGGCCTCAAGTGATTGCTTCCTACACCAGCTGCCCCAAGGATATAACAATATCTGTAACATATGTACATGTGACAGCTGCTCTCTTGGCTGATGGGATTGAAATGGGGACCTCCAGAGCTAGAAGTATAAGCTGCTACAGCCTGAGCTGAAGAGACAAGTCCCTATGGTTGTAGGGAGCTGTAACAACTAACATTCTCTGCAAATCAGCTGAGTGTGTATGTGTGTGCATGGGGACTTGTAACACGCACTCATCAGTAGATTACATATATAAGTAATGTGCGTGTGTATGTATATACATATATATATATATACACATACACACACACTTATTTGTATACATTCTTACAATTACTGATCTCTATGTGTTCTACTATTATTGTTTGTGGTTGAAATGACTTCTTTTTACTATACAAGCTCATGGGAGAACAATATCTTTCTATGTGTTTGTACATGAAGCTATATGTCAACAGTAATATACCTCTAAATTTTACTGCAGTGCTTGCCGAGGTTGCCTCTCTCATTGGCTGCGTCCCTAATATAATGTTTACTAATAGCTCCGTGGAGGAACAGTATTTCCATAGCAACAAATGAACAATACTAGAGAGATTAATCCTTTTTTACATTATCTGTGTACAGTCTGCTGTAAAGCAACATTTTGTAGTTTGATAATTGCAAGTCTAGAGTGATTGTACATTATGTGATGATTAGCATAAACACTTAAGATGAAGAATGTCTATTCAAAATGGGGAGAGCACTGCAGAATTGGAGGTACTATACTGCAAATATTACCATGACTGAAGGGCGGAGGGAATAGCTAATGATTTTGACATTAGTCAAATAGTTTGGCAGTCGCCATCTGATATGGTCGACTCCATGGAAGATCTTCCATGACACTAGTCACATGACATGTTTCGTTTCACACATATTTAGTGGCACTTGGTTCCTCAATGAAAAATGCTGTGGGTGGTCTCCAGTGGCAACAAAATAGTAATTATCCACCAAATGGAGACTGCTTCCTAGGCAATCTGTAGTAGAACTAGCCATTGACACTTGTCATCCATGAACATTCTTTGATGTGTTAGCATGTTCCTATGGCAGACATGTCATCAGCCAAATGGAATGTGCTCCCAGGCTGAGATTTGGCAGTACTAGCTGCCACAGGATGGACTGTTCCACAGACAATGGTGCTAATTTTTGATGACCCACCCACAAAGGTTAAATTAGAGAAGTTGTACTTGATCATGGCAGAAGATGCAGTCATCCTTCTGAAAGCAACTGTTTTTACTATGCTTCTTAAATGCTCCAGTTGGGACTTTGCACCAAATAAGAGCTAGATTTCACAATCCTACCATATTTTGAATGGGGTTGAAATACATGCAGCCTATTAATGGGACAAAAGTGGAATTCAGGTTTTTAAATATTACATCTTTAATTTACACATTTCTGTATATTTACTTTTACTGGCAAACAATCAGTTGAAACTTAAGCTCATCTGCTAATACAAAGAACCACTGTGGTCATATGTATCCAAAGTGGAAAACAGAAACAGCTTCAAATGAATGCATTGTGTTAGCCTTATGACAGGCAGATTAATAGCCCAGGATGTCATTAGATATATTTTGGGAAAGAGAAGAACAAAAATGAATAAATATATTATTAAAAAAGGAAAGCAAAACAGATCAGTGTGCATTCAGTGTTTACTAGCTTGGCAAAGTGACAGAGCCCAATATTAGCAATAGCCCTCTAGATACCCAGTGTCCTAGGAATTGCTGCTGTAGTTTTTAAGGCAGATCACATCTCATTTACAGTGATGTAAATCCAGAATAATTCTGCAGAAATTCTGGTTCCAGACATACATAGTGCAACTGCAAGCAGAATCTAGACCATAATTTTTATTTTTATTTTAATATGGATTGTCTCTTAAATATAAGGCAGCAGGATAGAATACAGCAGAAGAGAATATTGTTCAAATGCAGCTGCTAAGTAATCAGAGCATCATTGTCTGAACAATGCTTGCAGATTTCACATGTATGTGAAGTACAAATGTGATATGTGCAACAATTCAAAGTGTTGGCAATACATATCCACTCTCCTCTTCCAAATTTAACCCACACACTCTGTACTGCAGCACTTGACTTACACCCAAGGAAGGAAAGAGAAGCAGTGGGGAAGAGACATCAATTTTTGTATGAATACTCAGTGTCTCTTGACATATGCTGAGTGCCGGCCAATCAGAGCATAGGGAGGTAAAGGTTATAAATATAGGAGTTAAAGACATCCCACTGGACTTGGCAGCTGAGCCACATGGGACCAAGAGATGTATCTGCAGTCATGGGCTAGGTCCAGAAACCTGTGCTGCTTTGGATACAGTCTACAGATTTCTGTTTCATCAGCAGCAAAGGACCAGATAGCTATTAACACTAAGGTTGGAATGCTGTATGCGGTGGAGATCCCCAGACAGTTTGTTGGCTAACAGGGTTCTGAAGTGTTTGAAAGGACTGAAATGCTGCTATTCTTCTCAAACTCTGAAGAGTCCAGTGACACGAGATATATATATATATATATATATATATATATATATATATATATATATATATATATATGATGATCACACAATAAAAACTGAGAAATCATGTCTGAGCAAAGATGAGAGGGGAATGTGTTTATATGTACGTGCTAAATTACAGAAGTGTAAGTGTGATGTTGGAACTTTATATCGGAATATATATAACAGCAACGAAGTGGGGAAGTGTATATAAAGAACACCAGTAGATTTACTGCCTAACAGCTTTGTTTACAAGTTATTCATAGTATTCCAATGTTTTATACTATTTAAAGTGTTGTCTCTGTGCATTTTTTTAAAACTAAAAGACTGTATGGTACTTTCCTTGAAGTTTACTGAGAACTATTAACATCTACTTATCAGGGTTTTATACACAACATGTCGAAGGTTTAACTGATAGATTCCAAGGCCAGAAGAGAGCATTGTGACTGTATAACACAGGCCATAGAGCTTCCCCAAAATAATTTGACAAATATATTTTAGAAAAACATTCAATCTTGATTAAAAAATTTAGCTATATTATAAAATAAAACTATAAAATTCTAGCTATTGGAACATGTTATACCTTTCTCCAGCCCATTATTAAATATTTATTTCCCAAATGATCACAGACAATAATTATCACCCCTTAACTTCCTCTTTTTTAAACTAAATAGTTTAAGTCTTTGAGCCTATCATTATATGGCATGTTTTCTAATCCTTTCTCATTCTTGTGACTCTTCTCTGAACTCTCTCCAATTATCAATGTACTTCTTGAATTATGGGCAACATAACTGGACACAGAATTCCAGCAGCAGTCATACAAATGCCAAATATAGAGGTGAATAACCTCTCTACTCCTGCTCAAGATTCCCCTGTTTATGCACCCCAGGATTGTTAAAGATTGGCCATGGACAGTTGGGGTTAGCAGTTAAAGCAAGAATTCAGCCTACCAGCTACAGCTGGGTCCAGAACAGGCAGAGTCCAGGCTGAACCATAGGTAAGTGCCAGAGAGACAGAAGCCAAATGCCAGAGCCAGAGTCATAAGCAAAAGACAGAGCTGAGGATCAGTACAGGGATACAGGATCCAAAGGGGAACCAGGGATGGAGCAGAGCAGGAGCATGGACTAGAAGGAGTCTGGAGCAGGAACTGGAACAAGGGCAAGTACAGCTGCATTCATGGTACACACTGAGCAGCCAGAGAGCTAGTAGTGCTGCTGGGCTTCCCTGGAACACGGTTCTACTGGGTGACTTGAGCCTCGTTCTCCCATGCATACAGAGCTTCTTAGTGTGCACTTTGCTAATATTTGCTCTAGTTTGCACAGCAGACAAACTAACAACAGATGAGTTCAGGATTCACTGCAGTTACGTCATAGAACTGATTAAGGATTTCATGTACATTTACAAGACTATGGAAACAAGACCCTTAGGCCTTCTTCTCATTAGGAAAAAATGTGTGGTTTTTTTGTTTTTTTTTAACGCTGTGTTAGCTAACTTGTGGTAATTAATATGTGGTAAAATCCTAATATTGACAAGGCAGTTGTAGTTTTCACACGTTAGTTGGTTGAGGTAAACCCTAGTGTTTGTCTGCTAACGTGTGAAAGCTACAAACAGCCTTGTTCATAGTAGGATTTTACCACTTTTTAGTTACCATCTGTTAGCTAATACATTGCACAAAAAACAACGTTTTGTTTTTTTTCTAGTGTAAAGGCACCTTACAGAACTCTCAGCCCTGGTGGGGGATGAAGGGTATGTTTAAAGGGACATTAAGGTTAAGCCACCATTACACCCTCCTGATCTTGGATTTCTCCCCTGACATATTTCAGACAGACCTGAAGGCCTAACAACAGCCTCCTTGGCTCCCCCTATGAGGCAAAATAAGGCACAGAATCTCAACATCACTGGTTGATGCACCCCTCATGCCTCAACATGCCCCCTATCCTGATGTTTGTGAGGGTGTCCTCAAAGGCAGTCTTACAGCTGTCTTTCACAGTGTGAGCAAGTGGGAATCCTCTCTTGGACAGTATGGGGTTTTTAGTGTAAAGGGCCTACAGTGGGGGTTGACCATCTCACCAATGAACTCAAATGTCTGTCCACTAGCACTCACTATTTTGATTCCAAAATCCAAACTCATTTGTATATATACTCATTTCTATTTTTTAAAAAATATGCAAATAGCTTTATATGAACAGGTATTAATAAATAATAATCATAACAATCATAATAATATTTATTTCCTGTGTTCACCAAAATATGCTAGGTTATTTCTAAACATAAATAAAGGCCTGAGTCTTGTTTGTTTGTATTATAGTAGCATCTAGAGATGCCTACTGAGATCAGGACCCTATATGCTAGGTACTGTAGAAACATTTAGAGACAGGTCTTTGCCCTTCAGAGTTTACAGTCTAAAGGGTGGGAGAAAGAAAATTAAGATAACATATCCTTTCTTCTTCAAGTGACATCGCCGATCTTTTGCAATCACAACAGAGTTTTAAAACTCCCACTCTCCTCAGGATATCAGTGCATCTGGGAATGTCTCCAATGTAGCTGACTCTCTTTCCTCCTCTTCCTGGTTTCCTTATTTTACAGGTGGGGAATTGATGCACAGAGAGATTAAGTGACTTGCCCACTTGGAAGTCCATGGCAGAGCCAGGAAACTAACCCAGATCTCCCAAATCTAAGTCCAGTACCTTAAGCACAAGACCTTTGTGATGTTACACCCCATATTCTTTATGGAAATATGCTTGTAGCAAGGTGGTGACCCGCTTCTGCCCTGAGCGGTTTAAGAAGCAGCCCTGGAGAGGGCTGCAGCTCTAAAAGCTGGGCTGATTGGGGAAGCAGCCACAGCTAGGCCACACCCCAATCAGGCCACAGCTGGCCTGTGTAAAAAGGCTGTGAGCCAAGCACCCAAACAGTCTCTCTCTGTTCACAGAGGAAGATGGGCCTGGCTGCAGGGAGCTAGAGACAGGGTACCTGAGTGGAGCAGGGCTGGGGAAAGGCTGGGAAGCTCCAGCCTAGAAAGCCGCAGGCTGTGGCCTAGCAGAAGGCAACAGGTACTAGGGGTTGCAGAGGGCAGCCCAGGGGTAGGCCAAGGCAGCAGGTCCAAACCCAACCTTGCCAGCGATGAGTAGGCTGATACTGCATTCTGCCCCAGGGCATGGGGGCTAGACAATGGAGGTGAGGTGGGGATAGTGGGTGGGGGTTTCCCAAGGAGGGGAGACCCTGAGAGAAAGGGGTTACTGCCAGGAGGCAGCACCCCAGCCTGCAGGGTACCAGAGTCCAGAGAGGGACATGGGGGCCAAGCGGTAGTGGATCACTGGCCTGCAGAGGGTGCTCTTGGCTGGAAATCTAGCTAATTCCCTGAGAGACCAGCAGGAGGCGCCACAGGGCTGAGTCTGCACATCTACAATGTTACATGAATTCTTTTGGGGAATGACTTTTTTAACATGGCTCAGGCTGTCCAGGGGTCTGTCAGGAGAAAGGAGGAATCTTGTGCTGAAGCCCCAGTGGGAAAGAGTAAAGCTACAGAAACTGCTGAGGAAATGGGAGAGTGTCTCTTTAATTCCACTGCAGCTGTGCAAAGCAGTTTGCTACCAGAGGTGGGGGTGTGTAGCGAGTCGGTGTGGCTCCCCTCCGGCCCAGCAGAAGGAGCTCCCTTCCAAACACCCAAGTGGGCGGAGCCACCGCCCCCTGTCCCCGCCCCCCAGAAGTCAAGGGGCGGGACAGGAAGTAGAAAAGCCGGCAGCAAGAGCTCAGTAGGAGCCCAGCCACCGCCGCGAGCAGACGTGCCGACAGGAGCTCCAGACTGGGAACTCTCTAGGACCCGAGGCGGCGATCCTGACTGGCCAGACCTTCCTCGCACCCAGTACGACGAGGAACCAGCGGAGCTTCCCCGGGATCGGTACCCAGAGGAGCCACTGGAACTCCCTCGCACCAACTACGAAGAGGAGCCGCCGGCCCCGCTTCGGCCCTGCTGTTACCCGGAGGAGCCGCCTGAGCACGCCTGGCCGGACTTCCAACAGGAGTTACCGGACCTGCCCCCAAGCCCTGGTCCTGAGGAGCCCATGCAGCTCGACTGGCCTGGGTCCAGTGCCACGGAGGAGGTAGGCCCGGAGGGGGAGATAGGAAGTAGCCCGGGGGTAGCCGACCCCTGTCAGGCTGTCGAGGCAGAAGTCCCCATGTCAGTGTGTTGCGGTCAGGACCCCACTGACCAGCGGCAGTGCTAGCCGCTGTTAGGGCCCTGGGCTGGGACACAGTGGAGTGGGTGGGCCTGTGTCCCCCCTGCCACCCCATTCACAGGTGGCAGTCTCCCCCTCAACTCCAACGCTCAGGCTTAGAAGCCTGAACTTAACTGTTTGTCTGCTCAGCCCTGCCTGAGGGTCTGAGCCCTGTGTCTATTGCTGCCCCGCCCTGAGCTAGTGCTTGGGCTTTATAGAGACTGATTGCTGCTCAGCCCCCTGCCCCAGAGGGCCTGAGTTCCCTATTGAACTGTGTGCTTCTCAGCCCCTGCTTCCTAGGGCCTGAAGCCTAGAGACTGATTGCTACTCAGCCCCTGCTCCAGAGGGCCTGAGTTCCTTATTGAACTGTGGGCTGCTCAGCCCCCTGCTTCCTAGGGCCTGAAGCCTAGAGACTGTTTGTTGCTCAGCCCGGCTTCACAGGGCCTGAGCTAGTGTTGCCAAAGGGCGGCTCACCCCTTGCCCAAGGGCCGGGGTGATCTAACACTGTTTCCCTGACACTCGGCCAGTTAGAGGAGACGAGGAGCGAGTCGGTGTGGCTCCCCTCCCGCCGACAGGAGGGTTGAGCCCCGACCCAACCGTTTACAGGGTGGTTGAGACCAGCTCCTGTCCGGTGGCTATTCCCTTGGGGGATGGGAATGTTTTGCCTGACACTAGGAAGACTGGCCAAGTTGCTGGCTGCCAGGAAGTTGCAGTTAAACGAGAAACAGAACTCACTGTAAAATGCATAGAAAAATGTGTCCCAGAGGAAAGCCCAGAGAATGTGGATTCCGTGGGCTCTGTAACTGGAGACAAGCCCAATTCAAAGAGGTAGGAGGGTGCATTGCTTAGCAGTGAGGGTTCTGCTCTGGCTATTAGCTGTGAGCCCACAGCTGAACAGGGGACTCCATAGGGGGAAGGCAGTAATATGCAAGGTCTCCATACACCCATTCCTTGCCAAAACCCCAAAGAAATACATAAACTCAGACCCTTTACTGAGGGGATGAGAAATACAATAAATACTGAACAAACTGGATTTTCTAAACAGAAGGCATGCTATGATAATCATATTTGGAAATGCCTCTCTGTCATGAATTTGTGGGTAACTTATGTCTCTTACTACACATTTTATGGGTAAAAACAAAAAAATTGGTACTAAGGGTAACTACTTTCAAAATGTGACATGCATGATTTTTGGAATAAAGTTTGATACAAACTAGAGGTGGTAACAAGGAAGTCTCATAAGAATACTGCTTCTTAGCTAGTACCTGAGAACAGACTTAGAGCTTGGCACAGCAGAGAAAGTATAACCAATCTAGAAGCTGTGTGGAAGGGGAAACTGAGGCACATTGCCTCATAGCATTGATAGCTGAATGCCAAGACACCTATACTTTAAAAGATATTGACATCTTTATGTTAACAATGCTACATACCAGAATGTTTTCAGGTAACCTGGGAACAAAAACACAGAACTTTGCAAAAACACCTATGGATAATATTACAGTGTTTGGTAACATTTGGAGTTTGTATTACCAAAGCCAAAAAAGGATTTTAGGCACACTGCCTCTGCACTGGTCAGTGACCAACCCTCTAGCAGACCAACCATCTAAAGAGGGAGGAGTGATGTAACACCGCATATTCTTTATGGAAATATGCTTATGCTGTCGATATGTCGTAACTGAGATATATTTTATGCAAGATGGGTCTTGTAAGGTATCATTGGAAAAGTTATAATTTACTGAATGTGATTATCCAATTTGTATGCCTGTGCCACTTCTGTATATAAAGTTAGGAATATTGACTATGTCACAATTACAACTGGGTGTGTACTTGGGAAACACCCACCAGACAACAGGCCATCAGTCTTGCTGGGCCATTAGGAAGAAACAATAAGACTTTAAAGATAGTAATCTCTCTCCTTCCTGAAAGATGTGCTGGGACATTGCAGTGACTTTACTAGGTTATGTGGTCATGTCACCTGGTACTAATCACCATCTTGGACAATGCTGGTACTTTCCCACTGGAAACAAAGGCTTCCCATCTTATGTAAATTTTATTTAAGGCTGGGGAATAAGGCAAACAGGACTCTTCTCCATTGCCTTCCTGCCCAAGAAGAAAGACTGCTGAAAGTACCTGAAGAGACAAAGGAACTGAGCTGTGGGAAAGACAAGGGCTGAGTCCAGACTGAGGCAGAGGAGTCTAGTCTGTAAAGAGAAATACCTGGAACTCTAAGCTACAGAAATTCTGCAACTTGCCTAAAACAGCATTTAGGGTGAGAAATTACTTCTTGAAACTAGTCTCATCAAGATCTTAAGCTTAATATGCATGTTTTGTTTTATTTGCTTGGTAATCTGCTTTGTTCTGTTTTCTTTCCTTATAATCACTTAAAATCTGCCTTTTATAGTTAATAAACTTGTTTGTATTATTAAACCCAGTTTGTGCAATTTATAACTGGGGGATAATGAGTTGTGCATATCTTCCTCCACATTGAGGGAGGGGATGAATTTATGAGCTTATGCTGTATAGATTTATCTACAGTGCAAGCCAATATTATTTTGCATGCATTTTCCAGAGGAGAGCTGTACTTGAGTGCTGGGCAATTTCCTAGCTGAGTCTTCCTATAGAGAGCTGTTTGTAGACTGTGATTCTACAGCTGGTGTGTCCCTACCTGTGTGTGTGTGCTGCCAGAGGCTGGAGACCTTAATTAAATATAAAATAAATTAATGGAGATATACCCATCTTCTAGAATGGACCCTGAAGGGTCATTGAGTCTAGCCCTGTGCCTTGACTAGCAGGATCAAGTACTAGTTTTGCCCTCACATTCCGAAGTGCCCCCCTCAAGGGCTGAATGCACAACTCTGGGTTTAGCAGGTCAATGCACAAACCACTGGGCTATCCCTCCCCACTGGGAGAGGGAGCCCAGGCTTGTGGAACAGGCAGGCTCAGTGAAATCCCAGTACATCAGGTGTCATCCCAAAAGGGGGGGTCCAACCCATCACAACCTTGTTTCTGTTCACACAGCAATGTAGAACAGCCCACTCCTGCCCCTTCACCTGTTTAATGCCATCCAGGGATTTGCCAAGTAGAATGCCTAAGGCAACTCTCTTGCTCCTTTGCATGATGGAAATAGCACAAAAAGGAAGGAGGTGGAATTTAAGGATAAAACCCATAGTATTTAGTATGTCCAAACCATATGTATGTTAATATTATCACCATTTTATATGGGGTGGTAATTGAGTCCCTGAAAGGTTAAGAAATGTTCATGGGAGGCATTAATTTCTATTCACATATCACTATATTTGAGTGGAATCAGAAGTCTCCTGAGTATATTACATGTTTTTTATGATGAATGCATTAGTGTCATCTCTTCTTGCCAAAGTGCAGGGCGCTCTGTATTCGCACACACACCTCCGCACTCCCCCCTCCCTCCGCCCCAGATTCAATAGCGTATACAGATTTACATCTGGTAAGCAAGAGAACAAATCTTTGCCAACTCAACTACTTGCATCAAGGCACTTGTGAGTATAGATGAGGAATACTAGAATGAAATATTCCTGAACCCTTAGTTCCAACAGAGTTGACATTATTTCAAAGACACCATCCCTAGTAAAAGGCGTAAACTTTATTTAGAAACATTTTGGGTCGGATCTTGATTATATCATGAAAACAAGGCTGTGCATCATAGAATATCTCTGGGAGAACTGCTTCCTATCAGGTGCATCTAGTGCTATTATTATTCAGGCTGACATGACAAGCCAGCCAAATGGGCTGTGAGGTACTTACTTATGCAGGTTTCCCCAAGAGACACACGATCATTGCCATACCTAGCAGCTTGTACTTGCTTTGGATGGCTGTGTACATGCTTAGTGGGTTTTTAGTAGCCTACACCTGCCTCTTTTTCATATAACCACATTAACATTGTGGAGAATTTGCTCAGCCTGAGTCATTAGTCTTGAGTGTCTGCATCTGTACTCTTGACTGTGATAGCTGGATACCATCTTTAACCCAAAACAGCACCCAAAAAGATGCCATTTGCATTAGATAGGTAAATAAGCACTTCCAGTGAGATATCTGAAACATCAAGGCATTTCCTGTAGAAAATACAGGAAAGCACAAGTGGAAGCTATAGACACTGAGATAAGGAAAGTATCTAATCTAGTTAAGTAAAGATGGCAAATTTTTCAATGTTGGCATAATACTGCTGATTTGTGCACTATATTTGCTACTGTGTATCCTATTTCCTCTTTACACACTTGTGTAAACCTATCTATATATAGCAATTCCATTCTGGGATTTCAAACATTTGCAAAGTGGCAATTTAGTCAATATGCACATACCAAAGTATAGATAGGTACCTCTAGGATGGAACATGGTTGTCACTATGCTGCAGAAAAATAACCCAATGGTTTAATTTATTCTGGGAATTTGAAACTTTCCTGGCATTGTAATACTTGCTTTTTGGATAATTACAACATCTATTTTTCAACTTGAGTTGCTGATCCATACTCTCAACCTTTACTCCATTTTAAGGCAATTTTCTGTCTTGGCATATTTTGCAGTCAGATATCTCTAAAATAGTTTTTCACTCATAGTTTTCCCCAAGGTGATGGAAGATGGACATCTTGTACGTATAAGGACTGAGGTTTCTCTGAAGGGATTAGATATCTACCTGCTTCCACAATGAATATGCATGTGCCCATTCACTCTGCTAATGAGCCCATCTTTTTTTAATATGATATAAGCAGAGTCAGAGGCAAAGCCAATCTTTTTAGGCTGGTGTCCTGTGATGGGGTCTGCCCATCAGTACAGTGGAAAGAACTCCTTCAACCAAAGGCAAAGAGTTACAACTATGGGTCCACCTATAATTAAACTATTTCTTGAACTGCAGTGAAAAGTTTAGGTGGAGAATGCTTGTTACAGTCTACACCTTCTTCCCTCTTCATAGTTCATCATGCCACTAAGGAACATAATATTTTGAAACAAATTAAAAATCATGAGAACTTTAGTGTTTCCTCTTGGAAGAGTTAAATAACATGAGCTGGTTGGGAATTTTTTTAAATTGAAAAATGCCAATTTGTCAAAACTGAAACTGTCTGCAGGATAGGGTCAGTTTTGATGTATTTCTCATTTTGAAAAAAAGTGGAAAAAGTTCCAAAATTGTCAATGTTCCATTTTCACATTTTAAGTGAAAAAAATCTGTCATAGGGGGTTCAAAATATTTTTGTTTGTTTTGAAATTTAAGATGATCATTGAAGGAACAATAATCCACACTGGGTAGAGTCAAGCACAGGATTTTATTAAGTACAGCACTGGCAGTGAGTCACTTTGCTTATTAGGCTCAGAGACACTGTAGAACAGTTAATTACAATAGATTATATAGGGTGCTCATTGGGTGGAGAGAAGTGACAGAGATGGGTTTTCCCAAGCCCTGGATAGGTTCTAGCAGCAAGACAAGATAAACACAATAAGCCAATGGTCTAAAAGATTACATAATGGCTCCGCCCAAGGTTCAAATTAACATATTGCTGACAATCAGGTAATTACCCCCAAACTATGTCTATTCAAGTATACAAGTTAAATCCTAATTTTGGGGTACAGGGGAATGAGGTAGCAGCTCTCCCTGTTGACCAACAGGTACATTCCTGGAGATTTAAAGCAAAGGAGCAGTAATTAGTGTTTAACAATAACAATTGTTTATGTTTATCCTTGCATTTCTGTGGGCTAGGATTGGCATACATCTGTGAGGGGAGGGTGTCATAACTTACATCAATTATATTAGGCGTCTCCCTGAACTCTGTCTGGGATCTGAGGGGTATTGTACCACTATCTCCTCCCTACATTAGGGAGTAATGGTGAAGCCTTTCTCAGCACTTCGTGTGTCTATAACTCACGATAAGGACACCCAATTACATTCGGAATTATACTGACTTGAAACACACAAGGATATCTGTTTACCTCAGCTTTCTCTTAGCTATGTATTGTTCTTCGTTAGCTAATCCTCATCCAGGCCTATATGAAAAGTTCTTAGCAGAAACTGTAGTTAAGATTTTACATCCACAGCAAATGGATTTTGGCCCTTCAATCATAGTAAAATATTTAAAAATAAAAACATTTTTAAAGTATCAAAACAAAATGTTTCAATTGATCAGAAACAAAACAGTGTCATTTTGTCAGTGTAACAGGGTGGAACCCACCTCTCGGAAGCACTATCTTATTCAGCTGTGTGTCTGCACCTCTTTCAGTCTGTGGTGACCCCTTCTGGCAATTTCTCTGGCAGTTTCTAGTGACTCAGTCCTGTGGTCGAGTCACACACAATCTGTATGGAATACAACTCAAACAGACCCTTTCTGGGGTATTAGCCCAACAAAGTCTTTAAGTGCTCCTGGCCCTGGTAGGGCACCATGCCCCCAGGGCTTCCTCTCTAGAGACTGTTCGCCCATTCTCACTTGTTCTGATCCCAGGTTGGCCCCTTAACAGTTCAGATCCCCATCTGGGGATTTATCACTCTTCAATTGTAGGCCACTTCCCCAGTGGCTTATGGGTGGTGGGGGAAGACCCTGACCCACCCACTACTCCAGGTTCCAGCCCAGTGACCTTTAGAATAGCAATCACATGTCACTGTGTCCCTTAAAAGCTTTCAGCTTCCTGGGCCACTTCCCCACAGCCCCAGCCTTCAACAGTGCTTCACCCTTACCTCAGGGCTCTTCTATGTTCAGGCCCAGCAGCCAGCCAGGAGCCCTTTCACACTCTGCTGGTCCCTGCACACTGATCTGTCCATGGTGCTGCTGTCCTCAGCCTCCAAGCAACACCTGACTCTGGTTTGCACTGCAGATCCTTTTATAGTAGCCTGCAACCATCACATTGAGTAACCCCTTGTAGCCTCCCCCTGACTGGCCACATTCTATGCAGCCTTTCTGTGCAGTTTGGAGAACTCCTCTAAGACTCTTTTCCTTGGATGGGTGTGCCAGGACACTGAGACCTCGGGCAGGGCCTACACAACCCCATCACAGTCAGTTTTGTCTGACTCAGGATGGGGAACAAATTGAAATCTTGAAAATTTTCCTGGAATGTGAAAATTGTTTCATACCCAGCTCTACTAAAACCTCAAGAGAGTTTCACTTCTTGTGGGCACCACCATTTTGTATATAAAATTATTTAAATTAGCAGAAGAAAACATAAAAGAGCTATGGGAGTACATATGCAGAAGATTCTCCTGTGCATTTACATGAATGACCAAAAGAAAGCTTTTCTAAAGGGGCTTTAAACTATAGGCTGGAGCCAAAGCCCATTGAAAACAATGGAAAGAATCCCAATAGTCATTCGATCAAATCCTACCCTACCCATATCATAGATCTACAATACCACTAAAATCAGTTGACAAGAGAAGGCTTAGGCAGTAGTACCAACACTGTTTTTCTTGATGATTTGTCTAACAATGATGTATTGCTGATGGCATAAAAGGGAAGAACTAAAGGCACCCCAAAGTATGGCTTCTACAACCAATGAAGTGTTAAGGATGAGATGCTCTTGCATTACTCTCTAATTAAGGGTAGTTACTAATTTATTTGCTAATCTATTTGCATTTATGTGTAAAATATGTTTGATTTGTTTGCTTTGTTATCTTGACCCTGATCACCTATAATACCACCTACATATAGGCCCTTCATTGTGTCTACCCAGAACACTGTATCATAATGCCTTAGTTTCACTCCTAAATGTTGATCTTGCCAGATCTCAAACCACACTAAAAAGGCAGCATGTCAGGCCCAATTCTTTTTTCTACCCACAATTTGTTCTTTTCCTTATCCTCCATGCCCAAAGGAGAGCACTGTCCATCTCCAACCCCCCTTTGATGACTTCCTCATCTTGTATCAACTTGGGTAGTAAGAATTTAGGATGCTTTACTTCCATATTATTGTAGATATCCACAGGGACAATAAAGGTCATGGTGTGTCCTGAACCTACCAGTCCAATACAAGAGTACAAACAGCCTACATACTCAGAATATCTGACATTTTACTACATGCACATCTCTAATGAAAACATAAAAAAGGATCTAAGATCCCCAATTTCTTTGTCGTTCTGCAAGTGAATTGTAGCTTCCCAGTCTATTCAAGCTCTACTAAAAGTCCTGTTGAATTAACAATGCCTCGTGATGTTTTTTCCCTGAATCTAAATATTTTTATTGTTGCTCTTTAACAGTTTCACTGTTGTTTTTTATAGCTACACTGAATTTGAAATGAAAATAGATTTCATTATTTATTCATGGGATTTGATTCACCCTGATTGTTACATTATTTCTGGTGCTGACAGTTCTTGGTGAATAGTCTGTGAAGGCTAGAGGGCATTTATTTGACCATGAAATTCCATAAATAATAGACTGATGTTGTTTTGTCTTGAAAGTGGAGGTTTTGCAGCTTTTTAAAATGGGAAAATTAAAATAACAATGGTATAAAATGAGGCTTGGAATTTTTCTCTGTCTCTGTGAACCTCATCACCTGCCATGCACTAAAGCCACCTGTAGTGTATAAATATTAAATCTTACATGAATTATTTGATGTTATTTGTCAAGAGCCATAAAATAACAAAAGAAGTGTAACTTTCAATTTCATCTCTTAGCTTAAAAAAAGTATCTTTGGGGGAAAAGACCCTGAAGTATGAATGCAAATATACATAAGTAAATAAATTTAAAAGTTTGAGAAAATATCAGTGACTACTTTGATCTTTATTTGTTAGGGCAAAAGGAATAGTTGCTTTCTATCAGACTCCATTATGAATAAATGGTACCTGTAAACCAGATTTTTATGATTCAAATGGACAAGGAGACAGTATTTTAAATCTCAGGAAATAAATTAAATGAATCTTGGATAACAGACAAATGTCATAGTGTTCAGCATTACAGCTATAGTGTATAAGACATCTTCTAGTCTGGAAGAAGAGCAGACTTAATGATCAGTAATGTTAAGGATGAATGACACAGTTAGACATTCTAACCTATACCTTGAAAAAACTGGCAGGATATTAGTTGGTAGTGCATCCTTTTATACCATGACACAGACATAAAGGCTGTAATGATAGACTCAGTTATTATCCATATATATTATGAATGAAATAAACAATAAGTCATTCAAGGCTGATTGATCATGTTTGGCTGTAACAGTTAGTTGGCGTTCTCAAAAAAACAGATATACTGAATCTAAACTTTTCAGAATTATTGTTTGATGAAAAATTTAGAAATTTCAACTTTTGTTCCAATTTAGAATAAAACCAAATTTTGAAATGTCAAAATTTCCCATGGAACAGACATTTTGATTTCTGATCAGCTCTAGTTTTATTGGCACAAGCTGTTTTATTCATCAGTGGAAGGTGGCAGAAACCTGTTGATGAACTAAGCCCCAGGAGGATATAGCAAGAAAGTCACTGAGAGATTCATACCAGACCAGGTCATTGGGTTTACTATTCCAGTAACGTGCCTGCAGCAGAAGCCTCTAGTACTCAGTGCTGTAACTAACAGCGGAAAACACAATGTGCTACTATCTTGTGCAATGTTATAGATGAGGAGAGAATTCTTTAATATCCCCAAAACATATGGTTTATTTACCTTCGTCATCATCCTAGTTGATTAGCTACAGATGTTAATAGAAATTGAATCATCTTTTTTTTTTCATTTATTGCTTGTGAAAGATACTTGAGTGACAGTACTAGCATATTAAACCTTTTATTTATCCACAAAATAGTTGCTGCATTGGTCACAACAATGCAGTCTTACACACATCATCCACCCACTGTGTCTCACATTTGCCCGGCAGGGACAACCTGTAGGAAATATTAGTAATTTACAGTCTCTAAGGCTTATTCAGTCATTGGCCTCTCTCTAGAGTCTGCCAATGAGAGTGAAAATTAGTATTGGTTGTAGCGGTGATGTTTTTCCATTATAGTCTGGAATAAGGTTATCAACTCATTTTATACACAGTAGGCCAATGAACATCCACTAGATTTTAATAATTTCACTGGATAGCCACTCAAAGCCTGTTTCTAGACTTGATTCCCACTAAGGCCTGGTTACATTAGAAAATTCAATCAGCATAACTATGTCATTCAGGGGTGTGAAAAATCCACCCTTCCGAGCGGCAGAGTTAAGCCGACCTAAGTCCCCATGTCAACAGTGTTAGGTTGATGGAAGAATTCCTCCATCATCCTAGCTACCCGTACCACCGCTCAGGGAGATGGATTATCTATGCTGATGGGAAAATCCCTCCCCTTGGTGTTGGTAGTGTGTACACTGAAACGCAACAACGGCACAGCTGCAGCAATGCTGCTGTAGCATTTTAAGTGTAGACAAGCCTTGAGTTACCTCTGATGCTACACCAGTGTAACCAAGACCACAATTAGGCTGTTTATACTTGTGATGGGGTATTCATTCCACACAAGGCCTGGAAGGGCTATGATGGTTAAGTGGGGCAATTAACTGCCCAGGCTGCACCTGGAGAAGGAGACAGGAAGCAGGGAAGTAGAACAGGCTCATCTGGGCAGGTACAGGGAGATATCGCTTGGAGTCTTCTTCAGGGAGCCAAAAGCACAGGCTTGTACCTGGTATGGTTCACCTATCTCCATGATACTTCCCCATTCTGAGGCATGAGGGAGACCCTAGCACACATCTACCTCAAGTGCGCCAAGTTGCAGCCCCTTCTTTGGCTCCTCCAGAAGCTTTTCCTTAGGCTCTGGCTATATTTTTTCCCTTTGCCTCCTGATTTATGCACACCCCATCCATGGCCCATAGATGTCATGAGGACGACCGGCAGGAGGTACCACCAGTGGTGAGTGAACCCTGTGACAATATTAAAGATTGTATAATTAATAAAATGATTCTGAGATTGCTTACAAGTGTTCTAAGGGAAAAGGCAGGCTTTAAAGTTCACACCTAATGAAAATGGCTGGAGGAATATTCACATCTCAGTTGATGCTACTATTTCAATCTGGCTGTAGGCACAAATACAGCGGGGCATCTATTTGCACAATGTTGTAAGTTTATTTCACAACAAGAAGGGATATACACTTACTTTTAAGTAAAATACAAACTTATAATGAGATCTTAAGACTGTCTGTCTCACTCACTCACACACACACACACACACACACACACACACACACACACATAATACTAGATAGATAGGTAGATATACTAGAATACTAGATACAATACTAGAAAAGATAGGATGTCCACCAACCCTGTTAAGTCTTATACATTCATTCCACAACAACAGGAGAGCCTCTGTCCAGTTTGATGGGTCCTCTTCGGACAGCTTTGTGATGAAAAGTGGAGTGAAGCAAGGATGTGTTCTTGCCCCTACATGCTTTGGAAACTTCTTCTCAGTACTCTTGAACTGAGCATTTAAGGACATGAAAGATGGAGTGTATCTCAACACAAGACGAGATGGGAAACTCTTGAACCTGTCCCAACTTAAGTCAAAGACCAAAATTGAAAAGGTGCTAATCAGGGAACTTCTATTTACTGATGATGCTGCCCTCATAGCCCACAATGAAGATCTATTACAAGAACTCATGGACTGCCTTTCAAGTACCTGTCAGGTATTTGCTCTCACCATCAGCATCAAAAAAACGGTTGGTTCCATCAGGGGGTTCCATCAGATCCTTCAATTACCTTAAATGCAAACCAGCTACAAGTAGTCCAAAAGTTCAACTATTGAGGTTCTACAGTGATCACTAGCCTCTCACTAGATGAAGAACTAAATGTTTGCATTGGAAAGGCTGCCACAACCTTTAGCAGACTAACAAAAAGAGCATGGAACAACTCAAAACTTACCATCAAGAACAAAATTTTAGTGTACCAAGCTTGCATCCTCAGCACTCTCATGTATGGTGGAGAAACATGGGCAACTTATGCTCATCAGGAGAAAAGGTTGAACAGTTTCCACCTATGTTGTTTATGCCGCATTCTCAACACCAAATGGCAAGATAACATCACCAATGCAGAGGTTCTTCAAAGGGCAAATTTACCAAGTGTGACAGCCATGCTCCAGCAAGATGGCTGCGCTGGCTGGGCCATCTGAGTAGGTTGGAAGATGGACGCATACCCAAGGACATACTATACAGGGAGCTATCAGATCGAACAAGAACAACAGGACCTCCCAAGCTTTGCTATAAAGACACAAGCAAGCGAGATATGAAGGAATGTGGAATTGATCCTGACCAATGGGAAATCTTGGCAAGTGATCTCGTAACAAGTGGCGCCATCATCTCCATCAGGGTATCATAATCAATTATAGGAGCTGGCTCCCACAGCTAGAAGAGAAAAGAGCCCATAGGAAGCAAGCAGCTCCCAACCAAGATGCATGCATTTGCAATAACTGCCAAAGATCACACAAATCTCGGATTGGCCTATTCAGTCACATGAGACATTGCAAACCATCTACATCATAGGCTGTAATTCCTACCGTCTCAACCACATATAAAGTTTTTAGTCATTTTCACACTGTCTGAAATGGTTCACCCTGATGTCAGACTGTCAAAAAGCAGGGAAGACACCCCAAACGTGTTGTATGTTCTATAATTAGTTTTCATCAACCCAGTGTGACAGGGTCAGGCAAGCTACAGGAGCGTGATAGAAGGCAGGTATATTAGCCCCAGGTTAAGTAGATCCCCTTTCCCTGGTGTCATAGGTTTATTCCCCACTTTGAACTTTAGCGTCCATAAGATGGGGACCTGCATGGACTCCTCTAAACTTAAATCCTAGTTTAGATCTGGTAAAGCTGCCACCAGCTAGAAATTCCAGTGTCTAGCACACTCTCTGTTCCCCCAAACTTTCCCTGGGGAACACAGGTAAAAGAGACCTTAACCCTTAACTATCTGTTTATGACAACTGGGTAAGGTAACAGTGGTGGTTCCAGAACAATCAGGAACTTTCTGGAAACAATTAAGGCAGACAGGCTGATTAGAACACCTGCAGCCACTCAAGAAGCTGCTAGAATCAATTAAGACAGGCTAATCAGAGCACCTGGGTTTAAAAAGGAGCTCACTTCAGTTTGTGGTGTGCATATGAGGAGCTGGAAGCAAGAGGCGCAAGGAGCTGAGAGTGAGAGTGAGAGTGAGAGTGAGAGTGAGAGTGAGAGTGAGAGTGTGAGGGTGTGCGTGTGCTGCTGGAGGACTGAGGAGTACAAGCGTTATCAGACACCAGGAGAAAAGTCCTGTGGTGAGGATAAATAAGGTGGTGGGAAGAGGCCATGATGAAGTAGCCCAGGGAGTTGTAGCTGTCACGCAGCTGTACCAGGGGGCACTCTAGACAGCTGTAGTCCACAGGCCCTGGTCTGGAACCTGGAGTAGAGGGTGGGCCCGGGTTCTCCCCAAACCTCCCAACTCCTGACCAGACACAGGAGGAATTGACCTGGACTGTGGCTTCTACCAGAGGGGAAGGTCTCTGAGCTGTTTCCCAACCAACATGGTGAATCTGTGAGGCAAGCAAATCCGCCAATAAGCGCAGGACCCACAGAGGTAGAGGAGGAACTTCGTCACACCAGTCACAAATGTGAACTTCTGAAGTGGTATAACAGTCTTACCATGGAGTCACAGACAGTGCCCTTGGACATTACAGTCTATTTTGCTACTCAGGCAACCTGGACTTAGAGACAGCTGATTGCTATACACCAAAGAACACAAAAGATTTGAGTTGCTTCCAGTCCCAAGAGACAAGCCACTTACCCTGGGTCAGTTTGTACCTCAGATCTCACGCCAAAGATAACATCTGCAGCCAATCCTATAGTTTACTCACTAAGGATTTTTTAACTAGGAAAAAGAAATGGGGGGAGTTATTTACAGGTTAAAACAGGCAAATATATATACACAAACAAGTTACAGTCTATAGTTCCAAAAGATGACAGAGTTCTAGCAATCTAGCACTGAATGTCTTTTAGAGCTAACCCAGGTTGACCTTGAGGATCTCTGCTTCTGTGTCATAGCTCCAGCTCTGTGAGAGTCCAAACAGCAGAGAGAGAGAAAAAAGACATTTTCGTGCTCCCTATATTTCCTTCTTCCAGAATTCAAGCTGATGGGATGAGCTCCTTTGCACATAGCCTCTTCATGGGTGTGCAGGGTCAATTAGCAAGGTCTTTGTGTTGTCATGTCTCACAGTAGCCCATTTACTTTTGATAGAACTTGTTGATGGTTAGGAGACAACCCCTCCTGCCTGAGTTGATAGATTTCACATTTTTATAGTCATAAAGCAAAAACTTAAATATTACCTTATAGCTTGTGATAAAAATATTATAAATGAGATTAATGCACACAGCAACTTACAAGCATTTCATAAAGTCTAGACACTAAACACATCAATACCCATCTTAACCTTACTAACACACAGGTGAGCTGGACTACTTTCCAGCAATGAATTTGTTAGTACTTGGCTGAGGCCTAATGTCTTGGTAAGAGCTGTCATCTGGTCTACCAGCTTCACAGTCATCATCTTTGTTTACCTAATCAACTGCAACTCAGAAAAGCTATGTGACACTAACTTATGCAACAGGCTAACTTCAGCAGCAATTCATGTTTAATTTCTATCACTACCAATCCTAACATTGTTAAGAAGGCTATTAAATTAACAGATTCCTGTGACAGTGTTTCATTTTTCATTATAAAAGGAAGGCAAGCAGTAAAGACTGCAGAATTTTCATTAGCTAATGCTTGTAGTGAATCCATTAGAAAGCCATTGGTATCTAATTGTCTAATCACAGCAAAGGCCTAAGAGTGACATGGCTCTAATGGGATTAAAGTAGATTGTAGTGCACTACTTCCACTTTCTGATCCAGTCTGCAGATAGTAATGACCTTGCAGGTCATCTCAGTTAATTTAACTAGACTCCAAAGAAAAGAAGAAAAATCTACTTTGATTAAATGGGCAACAGAACATGCACTAGTTTATTTACACATTTAAAAGATAAAGGTGAAGTTTGGTGTAGTTGAATAAATATACCATTAAGTACAAGGTATTGAGTCTATGTAACTTAAGTCCCTTTAACACAGAGTTGGTAGAAGAACTGAAGCTGGTTGTATAAAGATGATAGAAACATGTTGTTGACAATTAACAGGACAAAAACTGATTAAAAAAACCCTAATTGTACTGGAAGGATCAAGTGAACAACCGCCTACCTCAGGGGTAGGCAACCTATGGCACGCGTGCCAAAGGCGGCACATGAGCTGATTTTCACACTGCCCGGGTCCTGGCCACCAGTCCAAGTGGTTCTGCATTTTAATTTAATTTTAAATGAAGCTTCTTAAACATTTTAAAAACCTTATTTACTTTACATACAACAGTGGTTTAGTTATATATTATAGACTTATAGAAAGAGACCTTCTAAAAATGTTAAAAAGTATTGCTGGCACGCAAAACCTTAAATTACAGTGAATAAATGAAGACTCAGCACACCACTTCTGAAAGGTTGCCGATCTCTGGCCTACCTCAATCTGAAGTGATGGAGCCACTGCTATTCATCCCAGAACAATTTGATCCCATCATTCTATGGTCGGAGTCTGAACCCAAAAACAACATTCCACCCAATGAATTTCATCATCTAGTATTATGTGAATATACTACTCCATGGAGTACAGGTGTTCGATAACTCAAACTGCTGAACTTGCTCTCTATAGATACTGATGGAACATTCACCATTTCCTTGCTGCAGCCACCAAAGATGCCTTGCCATTACTTATCAAAACCTTTCATGCTGAACATGGAGAGATGAGCACATGTGTGGTCCTCCGTTTTGAGAAAAGGATTGAGAAATGGTGCCTGTTTTTAGTAACTTATTGGTGTTCCCCAGGAAACTCGCTACTTTCTCCTCTTCTTCCACAACATTCCCAGAGTCCCAGATGTCCTTTGAAATCTCTCACAAGCCACTACTTTAGGAAGCTGTGCTGGGAACTGTGGAATAGATTTCCACATGGCAGTATAGGACAGTGCAAGTATGCACACAGAGTAAAACTGTATCCAAAACAAGCTGTGCACACACTGTACCATCATAATTGTAATAGTGCATTTTCACTGGTTCAGTTACTTATGGATTAATTCCCTAATGTGGAGTAGTACTGTCATCCTTAGGCTCTGATACACACCTGTATCCTTGTAATAAAGAACTATCATACTCTAAAGTAATTCTTCAAAATATCACCACTTACCATGGTGATACTGCAATTTTGGGGGCAATTACTGTAGAATACTGTAGCACTGGTTGTAAGGAGAGGAAAAACAGGTGATCTGAGTTGTAAACCTAGGCATGTCACTTCAGCATCCAGAGCCTCATTTTTCTCATCTGTAAAATATAGGATAATAACTTTCTACATTACAGTGATATTGTGAGGCTTAACTAAATAATTTTTGTGCAAATTATTATTAAAAACACATAATAGCATAAGTGGAAATAAAACTCGGGACCTCCGCCTGTTATTCCCATGCTCTTCCCCTTAGGACATATATATCACCACCTCTCCTACCATCTTCTTTTGCAAACTCTGAAACCAGAAGTTCTAATGTTTCACTTAGTGGCTTTTTGCTTGTTTTTTTTCCCCCCAGTCAGCCTAGTAATTTTGAAAAAAGCAAAACTAAGTGGAATGAAGTAATTTCAAAATGTTGTAAGCTTGCTTCAAACTCACAAATGTTTCAGGAACTCATTAAAAAAGGGTCAAAGTTTGGTGAAAAGAGATTTGTTTTGAATATTTCCCTCAGCTTTATCAAATGATATTAATAGCTAAACAGTGAAAGAGTTACTCTTTAATGCAAATGTAGATTGGTGCACAGTTCATGGAATCTTTAATTTACTGCACCAGCATCACTAGTCTATGTTGTGGGGAGAAGGGATATATAGTATTTTAGGAACAAAGAAGCGGAAGACAAACAGTAGGACAGAGAGTGAGAATATTGGTTGTGACAGGCTGTCTCAAACTGGGTATATCGCTATTGATAAGCCACTGTGAGAGGATGTCTGCAGTACTGATTCCCTCATTCCTTCATTTTTTTTTTAAAAGACAGTGGGACTCATTCTGATTTCACACTGGTGTAATTGACTTCAATGGATATAAGAGAGATAAGGTGGGTGAGGTACTTCTAATTTAAATAGGAATGTGAACAAAATTAAATTGAAGTCAAATGCTCCCACCTGCCTCAGTGGGTGGGGGTGACTTGATGGGGCTGGCAGTGAAGGGAGGCAGTACCAGCAGTGAGTGAGAGGTCACTTGCTCTCCTCCCCTGCTGTGAGTCTCTGGCATCCATTGGCCAGCTGGGAGGGAGGGGTGCTGATTGGCCAGCATTTCCCAGCTTGCAGGTTTTAACCTGAAGTGGAGGCCACGTGGAGCCTATTTTGGCCCCAGTCCATTAGCCCCACCCCTTAGTAGGAACAGGAACTCAGCCAACAGATGTTCTGGGTTTAGCCAATCTCCCATTTAGGGGTCAGGAAGGAATGTTTTCTACCATAGGCCAGTTGGCAGAAGACCAGGGAGTTTTTTGTTCTCCTTGGAGCACTTTCAAGCCACAGTAGGTTAAATACAAATGTGGATGGTACCTAACTGAGGTACTTTGGTTGAGTTGCTAATTTGCTGCAGCTTGCAGCTGGTTTCCAATGGGCTAAAAAGATAATATGAAAATTTCCCAGAGATAAAAGACCTGGTATTTGGTGATGGGCCTTGGTCTCATGGGATAGGATGAAACCTTGCTGCCTTCATGGGCCAAGGTCAGACCTTGTGGGCCAAAGTCCAAACCCTTCTGCACCTTCTGTACCCCTCGCAGGGGGCTGGTTGCTAGGACTCAGAGCAAACTGACTCCTGAGGGTAGGCCGAGGAGCCCTTACCCTGAGGCATGGGTTATATGTAAGCCCCTTTGTTTTCAGTTTAAGCCGATTTTTACCGAAAAATTCCTGGGTTTTACAAAAAGTATTATTCATTTTTTCCTGATTTTTCACCCTATTTTTGTGTCATTCAAATATATAAAAATAAAAAGTTTTATTAGGAAAATACAATACATTGCATGAGATACATGTATTATGATAATACATTAGTCGGTGTGCATATGCAAAGCTGTCTGTAGTCTAGAAGATATACACAATAAATAAACAGGCACACACAGAAGCTCTGAAGTGTGTGAACATCTGAACATACTGATGAATCTCACACCTACCACATACGCATTTCAAGCTGTTAGCAGATAACTGTTTAAAGATTTGACACACTAAAATGGGAGGAAAACAAAAATCTGTATCAGAATATGTTTCAGAACATAAGGAAGTATTCAAAAGTTCAAGTTCATAAAAAGAACAAAAACAGCTGAAAAGGATGAAGTTGAGTGTATGCGCTGCAAATGGTGTGGCCCAAATATTAAATGTAAATATTTATAGGCTAATAGTTCTAAGCCTACAACAGTAAACTGTTTATTCAAATGAAAAGTTTTATTTGGGGATTAGAGATATATTGTTTTTTTAAACTCAGAGGTGGCATTGTGTTTTGAGTTCTGTTTTAGTTCTGCAGCAAACCACATTGATGAACATAATTCAAAGCATTAATCTACTGAATATTTTCCCCGTCTTTCCATCCACCAAAAGAACCCTGATATTTATGCAGAAAAATGAACAGTTTTTGCACTGATTTCACCTGTTTTTGTTGTTATAGTAATAAACACTGATACATTCCTAGGAAAAATTAAATAAAATAAAAACTGAATATGAAGGGCTCTAATTATATGGTAAGGAGGCCTGTAACCCCCTCACTGGAACAAATTAAATGCCAGTATAGAAGAGTGTGGTTGGTGGGCAGATAATACCTCTCACCTGTGCTAAAGTTAAATAAAAGTTTCAACTTGCCACTTCATTCCATGCATATCTGTCCTCATTTTGCTGCTGTATCTACATCAATGGGGCTAGGCCAATTTGTACCTGTTGAGGAACTGGTTCTGAATTTTTTACCTTGGCTTTCATTTATTTAAACAACTTGGTGATAGTTGGAACTATGCTACAGTTTGAAACACAAAAGATATCAACAGTAGATACATCTGTGAATTTTTAGTCATCAAACTCTTGTATTTGGAAATCTGCACAAAATATTCTATATACTACTTCAGAGAAATTCATTGTACCAGCTTTGAAAGTCCAAGTACTGTCAATAGTGATATTATTGACTATATTCATGCTTTACATATAGAGAGAAGTGGTGTCCCATGCTTTCAGTCTGTCATCTTTATTCATCAATGACCTCATTATTTCTTTTCTGTTTTTTTATGCACAAAAGCAATATTCGTAAGTATACTTATGCAATAATACAGTTGACTTTCCTGCCAATGGACGCAGGGAACATTTTCAGTAATCTGTGTTCTTTTACTAAGCAAACAATAACACAAATTATTTGTAAGGGTTTTTATCATTGTTAGGTTGCTGCTTCTGTTGAGCTGGAAAGGGATAGTGGTAAATGCTTGTAAAGAATTTGGCTGCCGCCCAAACACAAAAAACCTCCACTCCCTCCTCCCCACCCACCCACAATCTGATAGTACATGGCTTTCCAAAGATACTGCTTTGCACAAAGGTACAAATATACCTAGAAGTTATTTCAGGTGAAGACAGAAATCTAACACATGGTCTTTTTATCTCAAAGGAATTAACCAACTAGGGTGTCTCCTTTCTGTTCTGGTTTGGCTGTCTTTACCAAGCACAAGGAAGTGTTATGCAAGATAGTAAAGATTTCAAAAGATAAAACAGGACAACAAGCCTCTGCCTTTTCCCCCGTGACAGTGGAACATAGAATGACCATTAGTAATCATTCTGCTCAAAATAGTATAGATGGCATAAAATCCGAGCAAAATCCCTTATCAGCAGGCTAGTATCTGGATTCACTGCCTTGGGAATGGAGAGCCATATGGTATGGTAGAAAGAGAAGACTCATGAAAACACTTGCATTAACATAAACAATTATAAAAGAAGCCTAGTATTAACTTTATCCATTTGTATTTCGATGTGTAAAAACTGCATCTTGCCATTATTCTAGGTGCATACGTACTGAAATCAGTAATAATACTTACCAAGTATCAGTGATCACTACCTTTCAGCCTATCAGTCATAAAAAATATTAACATGAAGGACATGCACTCTCACCATCTATCCCGCTCTCTTGCTCCCATCCCACTGTTCTCAAAGCTGTGGTGAAAGTGTATGCCATGCAGCATTTTCTGAAGTCCAAAAGCTTCAAGCACCATTTTCTGGAAGTAGGAACTGAATTGCCGAGTCATTGCCTCCTCACATTATTATTGTCATCAGTGTTACCATAGCACTTTGAGGTCCCATTCAAGATCAGGGTCTCTTTGCATTACATTGACCAAAGGAGGGGAGGGGCATCACAGGCAGAGAGGAGCAAAGATCCATGCTCAAGGACACTGGCAGAACCAAGATTAGAAGCCAGTTCATCTGGGTCCTGTCTTACCTACTAGGCCACTCTGCCAGCAGTTTTCCTATATAAAGCGTCTGACTGTCAGTGTAAGTTGGTCCATGTGAAGGAAGAGACAATCTCTCAGGTAGCCATGTTGCATTTCGTTAAAGGCTTCATAGGTTAAAATGAACACTTTTCAAGGCAGCCTGAAACAAACTAAAACCAGAAAAGAGGTGTACTGTGCTCCCTGAATACGCACCACCAAGTAAGGGGGCTATTTTGCACTAGCTAAAGTTTCCAAACAGTCTTCCAATATAACCCCAAGTAGAACAATACCAAATTTCATGTTGACAAAGTCATAGATAGCCATATATTATGGGAAACAGGTTTTGTATATTAAAAAACCTAAATACATACATAACCTAGTTTGATGATTCCAACAGCCTTTTTGTCTTTATACTGTATTTAAAAAAAAATGAATTGCTTAAATAGGGATCCAGTCTATGCTCTCTTCTGACTTAAAAACTTTAGTAAAGTTCCAAGAACCATCCAGTTCACCAGGGACAGACGTTTCAGTAGCACAAGCTGACACAAGCTTCTTCCATCTGTAGCTTGTAGGAAGCTAATGCTGCCCTGATAGTGGATGACACTGGCTGTCCACTGCCCAGGGTTTGTGGTCAGGGTAACTTGGACATTTTTTGTTTCATTCCCCCCAACCTTCAGCAGAGCTTCTGGCAAGTGAAATTCACCCCTAATCAAAGGGCCACAAGATCTATGTTCCGCTTAAGTCCTTGCAGCGACGGGGCATGGTCTCCCTCCCTGACGGATGGGAGAGAACTTCAACTGCCCCCTGGTGGGCAGAGCTGGGACTCCTGTGACCACCAGGCTGGAAGCAGGGGGGCGGGGCGAAGACCAGAAATATAAAAGGCAGACCTTCCAGCTCAGTTGGAGGACAGCTGCCAGAGTAGCAGGACATCTCCCCCTCACTGCTGGAGCTCAGACCCAAAGGAGGCCACTACAGCACCAGAGATCTGGAGGGACTGCCAGAGATGCCAGGCCCCGGGAACACTGAGGAGCTGTTGGGGCTGCCACTAGCCATTTACCCCAATGAGACAAACGACAACCCCGGAACCCAGGTACCCCCCGAATGGAAGTGTACAAAGTAGCCCAGGGAAGCCAAATAGAGTTTGGCTGTGTTACTGACTGCAAGCCAGCCAGCATGTTGCTGCCAGATTTCCCCACTGACCCAGAGGCAGACCACTCCACCACTGCTAGGGCCCTGAGCTGGGACACAGTGGAGTCAGGTGGGCCTCTACTGGTCTGTCATCCACCTGAGCTAGGATGCCACACAGTTTTGCTTTTTGTCCCGCCAGAGAGTTGATCCCCCTAGACTGCTATGTTGCTCTGCCTGACTGCAGGCCAAAACCATTAACTGTTTGCTGTGCCACCTGGCTGAGGCCTGGGGCTCAAAGATCCAATTGCTGCCTGGCCTGAACTGCAGGCTTGGGCCTATTAACTGTCAGCTAATTTCCCCCTGAACTGGGTCACTCCAGAAGCATTGTAGCGAGTGGGCATGGTCTCCCTCCCTGACGGACGGGGAGAGAACCCCGACTACCTTACAGTGCTCAAATGTAAAACATTAGCCTTGTGGAAAAACTTAAGGAGCAAGAGGAGAGGTGTAATTAATACATCCTCATACTATGTTGATCAACTCTAGACCAAAGTGTAAAACGGGGTAGGCAACCTATGGCACGCGTGCCGACGGCAGCACGTGAGCTGATTTTCAGTGGCACTCTCACTGCTCAGGTGCTGGCCACCAGTCCAGAGGGCTCTACATTTTAATTTAATTTTAAATGAAGCTTCTTAAACATTTTTAAAACCTTATTTACTTTACATACAACAATAGTTTAGCTATATATTATAGACTTATAGAAAGAGACCTTCTAAATACGTTAAAATGTATTACTGGCATGCGAAACCTTAAATTAGAGTGAATAAATGAAGACTCAGCACATCACTGATGAAAGGTTGCCAACCCCTGGTGGTAAAATATGATCAAAAGAAAACTAAAGACTTTCCTTAAGGTTCCATGTAAAAAGAGTTTATAAAGGGTTAAAATGATTAATAGATGTTTTGCTAAAATGTTGCTTATAACCATCTATAATACCTTTCTCTGATGTGCATATAGCCATCTATAAAACATACTACTCATTGCTTTAACATACATCAATCAATTATTTATTAGCTATGGAACCCTAATACAAAGTGTGACCTTCCTTGCTATATCTACATAATGAAATAACAAATGAGGTTTAGGATTAGCAAACAAGTGCTGATTTATTCAGAGTAAAACAAACAGCTCATTGACATTGTATTTGTAATACAATGAAGGAAGCGTCTATGAAACATAGTCAATTTATTTAAAAAATAATCTTTGAACTATTTTTCTTAATTGAAATTTTTTAAAAAAGAAATGTTTTAATGTTTCATAAAAGGAAAGATCTAAAACAAAAACATGTAATAGCTGAGGGTCATTTCTGTGGAAATATTTTAAGCTGCTCAGAGGTGGGAGGGGATTTCAAGAAAATAATTATGATTTTCAAACTGAACTGACTAGTTTATATCTTGTGGCAAGAGAAAAGAAATGAAAACTAAACATTTCTAACCCTGCTGCCAGCTGGATCCTTCTGTACTGCCTTCTTCATCTTGATGCTTTCCCTCTCTCTTCTCCTGATGCTTCTAAGAACCATCTCTCTCCTTCTTTTCTTGGTATTGATTTAACACAGGATTGAGACATTCTATCCCATGACACTGAGAGGCTTTGTGATGGTAGTGAGTGTCACATGTGGGGCTTGGTCAGTCAGATCTAATGCTCAAGCCAAGAGTCAAAGCCAGAGACTAGGGGCAGGGCTAGATTAACCTTCTGTCAGCCCCAGTGCCAATACTGTGGCCCTGGCCCCCACTCTGCCCTGGGGTCACACCTGCTCTACCCATGCTCTCTCCCAACGCTCCACTCAAGTTCAGCCTTTTCCCGCCCTAGGCCTTGCCTGCCGCTCACATGGTGGTGAGGGGGTCAGCAAGGAGTGACCCTGGTGTGGGCAGGGAAGAAGGGGCAGAGAGGAGCGAGCAGCAGGTGGAGGGGAGGGGATGGAGATGTGTTATAGGGATTTCCCTTCACCCTCTCCCCTGGTTCTTGTCATGCAGACAGAAACCAGAAGTCTGAAGTGCAGGCAATGCAATGTTTATTGGGGTTAATTTCCAGCAAGCATGTCCATAGCTCTGATGCCACCGAGCCTTGTTTCCCCGTGTCCCCTTCTCCTTAGCAGGCATAAGTATATCTGAAATGCATGCCCACAGTTGTCCCCTCCCCCTTACAATTTATGGTCATGTTCCATTTGGGGGGGGGGACGTAGGGTGACCAGACAGCAAGTGTAAAAAATCAGGACAGGGAGTGGGGGATAATAGGAGCCTATATAAGAAAAAGACTCAACAATCGGGACTGTCCCTATAAAATAGGGACATCTGGTCACCCTAGCCGGGGACGTGAGTCTGGGGTCTTCATCCATCTCTTTTGTATCCCCCGAGAAGGGTAAGGAGTGAGGTAGTACTACAGTCAGGAACAGGCATTTCTTTGATCTTTTAGTGTTTTATACCTTCCCCCCAATCTCCCCTTGCCCCTCCCGACTGGGTGCTTGGCCTTGCCTTAAGATAGGAGTTGAAGCAGTCTAAAAGTGTGCACTCCTATATTATACTCTCACCATGCCCACTCACACTTTAACGGTTCTTATCTGTTCCCATTATAGTAACAAACCCATCTGGCTAGGCAGAAGCAACATGCACAGTGCCTTTGGCCATTGTTTACACATATTAGTAAGGATCCCTTTGTTCACACATATTAATTAAGAATACAAGTGTATCAAGAATCAAACGGGCAAACAAGACCTGAAATTCTGTCTGAGGTGAAAATATAGGGCTGAATCCTATATTGTCATTAGCACTACTAACAAGGGGATCAAGTAGTGGGCAGGGCCTTGGGAGGAATAGGCCAAGTAGGGGTCGGGCTTCAAAGCGGAATCCAGGCAGAGTGGGAGCCAGGGTAATGGTCCGGGAACTGGGGCCTCTTCTGAGTGTGGCCCTGGAGCCACAATGCTATTGGCACCATTGTAAACCCGGTACTGACTAGGGGCAAGGATCAGGAACAAGGCAGGAAAGACAACAACCAGGAGCATATCAGAAAAGCAAGAGCCAGGACAAATCAAGAAGGCAGGGCTCAGGAGTCAGGCCAGAAGGCAGGTTCTGATAAAGTAGCCAGCCAGGAATTCACCTAGTTTCTTGGACAACTTCCCATGTCTCTTTCTGTCTTAAAGAGTATACCTGGCCCAATCAGGGACTCAGGAATTCCTCCAATGAGGCTCCTGTGGGAGGTACCTTTACTTCACCAACTACTAGCAGAGCTGTCTGGTAGTGTTGTGGATGTGGCAATGGCCCACATGCCTGGGTTTAGGACATGAGATTCCTCACAGTTGGCTTGTGGACATGTTGCTCAATGAGAGGGCTTTTTGGAAAAAAGAAGATGTGTTCTAGTGTTCATTCATCCTAAAAGGAGATAGAACATTCTCCCCAAAAAAGAAGACAAGGAGGGAAAAACTGTAAGATTGATAAGGAAAGCCTGGAAGAAACAAAGTTCTTTGTGACACACATAACAATGTGTGTGAATAGAAAGATTATTTCCTCTTGTAGTATTCAGATAATGTTAAGGGGCACTACCGTGTTTTCATGTATCCAATATTAGATTCAGGTCACAGTTAAAGGATTCTATTGGGCTTTAGAAGTATTACCCATTCCAGCGACACTTCCTTGACTTAAAACGGGGAATAACAATTGAACTAGTAATAACTTAAGACTGGAATGAACTTTTCCATGGACCCGCCCTCTGTTGTCTGTGACACAGGGGCCTGTGGTTCTTCCATCCCAGAGAATACTCAGAAATAGTATATCAGTGTTGGATTCTTACTTTTTTTCTCCCTCAACCACCTTTTCTTTGTAGAGGTGGAGGGAGCAGAGGGGACAGGGCAGGGAAGGGGGAGAAAAGATGAGTCTCAGAGATTGCCCCAGCATTTCCTATGTTTCTTCCCCTGCTCTCTATTCATTATTTCGCTGGTCCTTTTTCACTGTTTTGTTTTCAACTAACCTTCTTTTGGCTATTCTCAGCACAAAGATATGTGTTCACTTTGGAATGAATACTCAACACTGAAGGGTAGTCCAGTTATGCTAGTTCCTCTAGCAGAGACTACGCAAGGCAAGACACTGGCTGCATATGTAGAGTCCTGTGTGGAGACATAATTTGTAACCGCATCCGATCTGTGATCTACAAACATGGTCCGTGGACATAAAGTGGATATCCACAGATTTGCGGGGCTCTATGTATATGGGCAGCTCTGGCTGGAGAATGGAAGGGGTTGGAGACAGCCAAGCTATTTTCTTTAGGTTGGTTAAAACCAATGTTCAATGGGAAAGATCCTCAGCTGGTGTTAAAATTTTATAGCTCTGTTCATATCAATGGAGTCTTGACAGTTTACACAGTCTGAGGATCCACCCAATTCATTTTTTATTTATTTTTATTCATTCCCATTTACATATTCTACTTACATGTGATGAAAACAATAATAACAACACACAATCATTTTTCTTCATGTTGTGGAGTTTCAAATTCAGAAAGCAAAATTCAATATCTTCCATTTAAAACCTGTACATGTATCTGCATGGCTATCATGATCAATACCCCCCACAAGACACCTGTCAAGATCCATGGGTCCTACCTAAGTCTGTTTCACCATGTGGTGTACCTCAGCCAATGCACTAAATGCCCCAATAACAACTATATGGGTGAAAAAAGCCAATCACTACGCTCTTGAATTAACTCGTGGAAAAATGATAAAAAAACAAAAACACAATATCACCTGTGGGAGAACACTTTTTACAAAGCAATCACTCCAGAGCTCACATCTCAGTCCCCATTCTCAAAGGAAACCTGCATAACACTTTAAAAGATGAGACTAGGAGCTTAAATTCATAGTTTTGTTAGACACTAAAAATCATGGATTTTTAAGACACTGGATTTATGCTTTACTGCAACAATCTGTAACCCACTAACTTTTTTTTCCCGTCCTATGACTGCAGAGATGTTAATTGGCCACTTCACCTTGAATGGTCCCTTACAATGTGTGTTAACTACCTATGATAAACAATCTGTTCCACTGTGCATTTAGCTGCGACACACTGAGCACCTTGCCCAGACTTGAATAAGAGTTCTGTATAAACTTGTTTCTTTCACCAATAGAAGTTGGTCTGATAAATGATATTACGTCACCCATCTTGTCTCTCTAATAGTCCTGTAAGGCTTAGAAATCTGCACTTTGGAATTTACCATTCAGTGGATATTGTGGCAGTATCTCTCAAGAATCTACTTTCTATTGTTAGTTTATGGTTTGAGAAGACCATCCTTGACACCCAGTCTCTCTGCTGCCATGTTCAAGGCCCTCTGAACTCTCTTCCTAGCCTTTTGTTTCACTTTTTTCCTTTTAATTTACCAATTATTCCATGCCATCCTTCCTCATAATGGTCTCTGACATGGGTGATAGAGTTCTGTTTCAGACCATATTGTTTACTGTGTTTGTTCCAGTAACACTCAGTCACAGCCTTTTCACATGTCATCATTGATCTAATCTTTATAGGAGCCCCAAATTCATGCTGAGCACTTTGAAGACAGGAAATATCAGCCCTTTTAACTTTGGGCCTGCAAATTCTGGAACTAGGCCTTACTGAAGTATCCTCACCAGTATTTCAGCTTATACTTAGTTTTGATGTTAAAATGCAGTACAGTGCCACCCTAAAGCTACGATGATACATTCCTGGCCACATCTAGTGGCTGTCCAAAATCATATGTCAGTTTAAAAAAATTAAACGGGGCTATAATACTGGTGTCACTATCATAGAATCATAGAATATTAGGGTTGGAAGAGACCTCAGGAGGTCATCTAGTCCAATCCCAAGCTTAAAGCAGGACCAATACGAACTAAATCACTATATACCATGATGTCCAAGGCTGTGTATGGGCTATTTCTGTCTGCTCTATTTTACCTATATAGTCACCACACTAGTTACCAAAGTTTTACTCCAAACTTTGTAAATCCTTCAGGATACATAGAGTAGTAATGGCACCATATAAAACCACATTCAGTCTGTTCTGCTTTTGCAGTGTGTTCCTCCATTGATATTCAAGAGCTTCAGTGGCACTCCAGCCTTCAGACTTTGGAGGAGTTTCAAATGTTATTTTCACCCTTTGTCCCATTAGTAACAACAACAACAATCCACAAAGAAAATGCAGACCTCAGATTTATGTCATTCAGATAAAAGAGGGGAAAGTGAAATGGTCAGAAGGAGATAACAGAAAATAAAGCTGTTTACTAGAAAACATGGAGATGCCCATAGCAATGTGAAGGATAACAATTCCAGAGGAGTAGGAGATGGGCAGCTTGAGCAGGATCACAAAACCAAAGTGACTCACACAGCCATCTCTTCTTAACAGGGTATTTGTGTGATAATATATAGCAGAAAACTGCCGAAGTGTAAAATATAACCTCTGCACCAGCAGCTATTCTTCACATCTAGCATCTTGTGAATTCACAGGCTTTATCCTGCTCACGGTATTTTTCTCGGTCAATTTTTTTCTTCGGATTCAGTTCATTTATTTTATTATTTCTCATAAGCTTTTGTCTTTAACTCCAGTGTGTCACTACATGAAGTCAGAGAGCAGCAATTTTCAAAGTGAACTGCAATCTTTTCCCTCTTGAGGATTCCAAATTTCTACTAATGGCAGCAGAATCATTTCTTAGGGAATATTTTGAACTGTTTAACGAGAGCAAAGGATGGGCTCTCGTTCATTAACTTTCAGATTCTTCATTTGCAAGTAAAGAACACAAATCACTTAAAGAAGACAGGATGGGAGAAAAGTGGAAGACACTTAGACTCACAAAATTACTTCTAAATGACTATGCAAATTATTAAAAAAGGAAGAATCTTTCCTCCCCCAAAATACACTCAAATGAATTGCTAAAGAATAAATGTTAAACCCAGACAACTTCCACTGGCCTTAGTGTTTGTCAGACATGCCAGAAACAGAGATGCTTTCAAGAACGAACAAAGCCCTATTCAGCAGAATACATACTATTTTCCTAATTATGAATGCAAATACCATGTAAGTCCTTAAAAGTCCAAAGACTACAGTTCTATAGATGAAAACCAATCCTGCAGAATCAGGCAAAGGTATAGGCAGTACCTTTGAGTGGAAAAACAATAGGCAATAGAGAAAAGATAAGAAAAGAAACAGAGAACAAAACATTCCAGCAGAAGTCAGTTTTCTGCACTTAAAAATAGATTTAAAATCTCCTATTTATTATTTCATAAGTTTCCCTTTCCCAAACTGGGGGAACGTTACCTCAAGTGGATAGATTTTTGGGGGGACATTCCTTACTAGGAATTACTATCAATTGTATTTGATGTGCATACATGAATGCACATCCAATTTAGAAACCTGCCTGGCATGCATAGAAGGATGCAGCAGAAACATACCTGGTTTCCAGCAGAATTTCATTGAAATTTACATGGTCCCTATGGAATGTTTCAATTTTGATGAAGTTGCAAATTCCAATGGAAAATATGTTCTGCTGATTTTTTTTTCAACCAGCTCTAATTTCAACAGATGTTGACTAGACCTGGTTTGACCAACAAAAAGACCCCCCCCGAAAAAAATCTCCTACCCCCCAAATTTTAATTTCCAGTCCAAATGTTAATGGTCATCTAGGTTGAAATCTCTCCTGCTAGTAGTGCCTTAGAAGTAAAATGTCTGCTTACACTGCACAAATATTTTTTCTTGTTAAATTCTTTACAGAAATGAAATGACATTTTTTTTCATCACCTTCTCATTTCATGAATTGCTGCAGAACTCTTAGGGGATTGTTTGGTTTTGTTTTACTCAAGGCTGATGAATGTGTTTTCTGAGTAACTTCTAGAGTAGGGGTTTGAGAGACACCGTTTAACAAATTCTATCAACCCAACAACCCTGTCCCCAAAATAAGTAATATATTTCACTCAGTGCCAGGGAGCAGAGGGAGTCATTTCTCTTTAACTCCTTTCTAGATTAAGCTGGACCTGTATGCATATTCTCTTTCTCCACCTTAGTGATGAGCACAAACCTCAAAGGGCTCAAAAGTTCTGCTCATTCTCCATATGTCATGAAAAGTGTGGATGTTTTCCAAGCCTATGCAAACGATACACACACCTCTACCTCACTATAATGCGACCCGATATAACACGGATTCACGTATAGCGCAGTAGCAGCTGGGCTCTGGCGGCGCTTTAAAGGGTCCGGGGCTTCGGCTGCTGCGTGGAGCCCCGGGCCCTTTGAATCACTGCTGGAGCCCTGTCGCCGCTACGCCAGGGCTGCGGCAGCGGGGCTCACTGGCGATTTAAAGGGGCAGGGCTCCCCACAGTGGCCGGAGCCCAGAACTCTTTAAATTATCACCGGAGCCCTGCCACCACTATCCCGTGGCTGCAGCAGCGGGGCTTACTGGCGATTTAAAGGGCCTGGGGCTCCGGCTGCTGCGGGGAGCCCAGGGCTCTTTAAATCACCGCTGGAGCCCCGCCACCGCTACTCGAGGGCTGTGGCAGTGGGGCTTGCTGGTGATTTAAAGGGCCTGGGGCTCCCCGTAGCGGCTGGAGCCCGGAGCTCTTTAAATCACTGCCAGAGCCCTGCCGCCGCTACCCCGATATAATGGGGTTTCAGCTATAACGTGGTAGGGATTTTTGGCTCCCATGACCACGTTATAGCGGGGTAGAGGTGTACTTTGAGACCCTCCAGTTGTCTCCTGGCTCCTCTGCTCTTTGAGTACTGAGTTGCTTGGCTCAGCAAGTCTGACAAGTGCTCTGCAGAGATATTTATGCCACTCCATTTAAATCTCTGAAGTGAAGTCCACTCTGACTGGAACAGCCTCAGGCCTGGTCTACACTACGCGTTTAAACCGGTTTTAGGAGCATAAAACCGATTTAACGCTGCACCCGTCCACACCAAGAGGCCCTTTATATCGATATAAAGGGCTCTTTAAACCGGTTTCTGTACTCCTCCCTAACGAGAGGAGTAGCGCTAGTATCGGAATTGCCATATCGGATTAGGGTTAGTGTGGCCGCAAATCGACGGTATTGGCCTCCGGGAGCTATCCCACAGTGCACCACTGACCGCTCTGGACCGCAATCTGAACTCGGATGCAGTGGTCAGGTAGACAGGAAAAGCCCCGCGAACTTTTGAATATTTCCTGTTTGCCCAGCGTGGAGCTCCGATCAGCACGGGTGGCGATGCAGTCCGAAATCAAAATAAAAAAAAGAGCTCCAGCATGGACCATGCGGATGTGATCGCAGTAAGGGTAGGCAAATCCGTTCTATCAGCGCTCCATTATAGAAGACGAAATTCAGAATCATTTTTAAAAATTCTCCAGACAGATGCCATAGCAGGGACTCAGCGCACTGCAGCATGACAAGCGTAACGGAAAGCCAAAGAATCAAATGGACGCTCATGGACTGGAGGACTCAAGCTATCCCACAGTTCCTGCAGTCTCCGAAAAGCATTTGCATTCTTGGCTGAGCTCCAAGTGCCTCTAGGGTGAAACAAACAGCGTCCATGGTGGTTCAGGGCATAGCTCGGCAATGTACACCCCCCCACCCACCCCAGAAGTAAAAGGGAAAAAATCCTCTCGTGACTATTTAACATGTCACCCAATCTTTACTGAATGCTGCAGATAGACGCGATGCTGCAGCACTCAACACCAACATCCTTGCTCCCCCCTGCCATGGGTGGCTGATGGTGCAAAACGACTGGTACCCGTCCTCATCATCATGAGCTTTTTGGCACGTGGTGCAGTGCAAAAGGACTGGTAACCATGCCGACTAGCATCTGTCAGGTCCCCCAATGTCAAGTGCACCTAATTTTTCATGGCAGATGGTGCAGTATGGTTGATAACCGTCTTCATCATAGCAACAGGGGGCTGAGCTTCATCAGCCCCCACCCTTCATGTGTAAAGAAAAGATTCAATTGCCCCTGGGCTAGCAGAGGGATGTTGGGCTCCTCTCCTCCACACTTCTTACTGTCCTGTCTGGACTATCATAGCAGCTGGAGGCTGCCTTCCACTCATTTCTCACTAACAAGTCACTGTGTCTTATTCCTGCATTCTTTATTACTTCATCACACAAGTGGGGGGACACTGCTATGGTAGCCCAGGAAGGCTGTGGGAAGAACGGAATCAACAGGTGGGGTTGTTGCAGGAGCACCCCCTGTGAATAGCATACAGCTCATCATTCCTGCAGGATCTGACACAGAGCAGCTGTGCTCTCTGGTTCTATGATTCAGTGGTTCTCTAGTACACTTGCCCATATTCTAGGCAGGACTGATTCTGTTTTTTGATACCATAAAGGAGGGATTGACTCAGGGAGTCATTCCCAATTTGGGCTTTTGCGCCCCTGGCTAAGAGCAGCCAGGGGCACTTATGACAGCAACAGATGGCGCAGTGCAAAAGGACTGGTAACCATGATCATCTTTTTACCAATTTATGGATTGGTAGATGGTACAGTATGGTTGGTAACCATCTCTGCTGTCATGCAAAAGCAAAAGCATGCTGCTGTGTAGCGCTGCTGAATCGCCTCTGTGAGCGGCATCTAGCACATATACGGTGACAGTCACAAAAGGCAAAACAGGCTCCATGATTGCCATGCTATGGCATCTGCCAGGGCAATCCAGGGAAAAAAGCCGCGAAATGCTTGTCTGCCGTTGCTTTCCCGGAGGAAGGAGTGACTGATGACATTTACCCAGAACCACCCGCGACAATGATTTTTGCCCCATCAGACACTGGGATCTCAACCCGGAAATTGCAAGGGGCGGGGGAGGCTGTGGGAACTATGGGATAGCTAGGGAATAGCTACCCACAGTGCAACGCTCCAGAAATCGACACTAGCCTCGGACCGCGGACGCACACCACCGAATTAATGTGCTTAGTGTGGCCGCGCGCACTCGATTTTATAAAATCTGTTTTACAAAACCGGTTTATGCAAATTCGGAATAGTCCCGTAGTGTAGACGTACCCTCAGTGTGAGAAATCTGAGAGGAGTATTATCTAGCCCTCATTTGGGAGATTTGAATGTAGGGAATCCATTTACAAAATCACACAAATACACACCAGAGGCTGGAACTGGAACACTTGATCTTCAGCTCAGACCCACTCTAGCTACAGGCTAGCTCCATTATTTGGCTGCAGGAAGCGGGTTTCTTATAATCTTTTGCAAGTCAGACACTAAAGGACAATACCACACATTCAGATACACCAAGCCAGTACATTTGGCGTTTGTTATGGACCTAGAAGAGATGTTGGCCATGTGAAAAGGAGTACCAGAAAGAAACTGCTTCACCACCCTTCCCCCAGCATGCCTGCAAGCATTATGCCTAACATTGGCATAATACCTCCAGGTGCTACCACCCAAGCTCTGCAACCACATCTCCCTTTCCAGCATCCTATTGCCTCCAACACAGCATAATATGGCCTAGGTAAGGGCGTGGGGGGAAAGCTCCATGTTCACAACTGTTGGAATCCTTCTGGGGTTTTAAGGAGAAGCCTATTCTACCATAGCATATAACCAACCTGTTGAAAGAGTCTCTGCCTGCTACAGTTATAGTGTATATTTTACTGATAAAATAGTGGATGTTAAGTTATGAGCCTTGATATTTCTCAAGAATTCCTACCAAGATATTAAACACAAAAATGCATGCAAACAATGTAATGGAAAAAATGGACACCAGTCACCTGCTTTTATCCAGTTTATTTACTTTTGGTGCTTATTTTAGCTCTCATTAAAACAACATTTTTACATCAATAAAAGCATGAACAGCCTTCCTCACCTAACCTTGTACACAACCTTAATATTGATGGGAGACCTCATCCTGCCTGTCTATAGACTTTAATGAATATTCACATTTCTGAATACACATAATTATTTCCAAAGCACCAACACTGGTTATGCTGCTGGGCTTAAGGAATAATTTTGCAATATATGTTTGAACTATATGGGGGAAGGGAATCTTTTCATATTTACTTGGAGTAATACTTAAAATAGGTTAGTGAATTAAAACTCCTGCTGACTACGTACCTGCTGAGAACACACAGCATGAGTGCCAAGAGAAATGAATGTATAGAGTAAAAGCTTCTTCTGCACTACTTGGTATTCAATTCCTCCCTCTCCCCCCTCTCTCCCCAACACACACACACCTTGAAATGCACATGAACACCATATATATTTTTAGGGGGGTTACTGTAGTAGTGCTTCTAACTGACTGTGAACTTAGCCTTTATAGGTCAAGGATCACTTTTGTACTATAATCCAGATAGACCTAAAAGCTTACAGTGGATTGAGGCTTGATTTGATTTTTTATTTCAACTTTTGGCTATCCGCAAGTCCCGACTGTAAATAGCATATAAATGTATAATTGGAAAAACCAGAAATTCAGTATAAAGTGAACCTCCAAGGTCCACCAACTGAAATCATCAACAACCATGCACTAGTTTTCAGAAGAAAAAAATACTTAGCTGTTGCTAAGTTACAGTGAATACCCATTGAATTACACATGAAGCCTACATTAATTCCAAATACAGTCATTATGAGTGGCGGCATTACAAAGAATACCAAATGGATTCAAAATAATGGAAACCTAAATTAAAGAGCTGCCATCACCTTTTGCTACATGTTCCCTCTGCTTTTGTGGGTATTTTTTAAAATAGCTTAACCGCCATGTGGCGTGAAATATTAAGTAACCTTACTGGTAGCAGTACAGTACAAACCATTTCACCGCCTCTAAGGTGAAAAGAGAAGCAAAAAATACGAAGTAAGAATTCATGGGACAAAAAGAAGAAGAGCAACTGGTTTATGCTGATATGTGCTGCTGAATTCTACCACATAATAGCTATTTTTGTGTATTTAAATATGTCAAAACTTGTCGCTCTTTTTCTGCTATTGCCACTGTTGGAATTCTGCTTATTTGTGCTGGACCCAGGTAGCTGATGAAAGTAGTGCATCTTGTACCAATTGGGAGAGACTAATCATTGCCAGTTCCATAGTCAGCTCTAAAACCCATGTGTCTGATGGCTTTGTGATTTGATATAGCACTGAACTTGAGCAGCTCAACTGAAGTCACTGCCACCACCTTCTAATGGTGGAGACACTGTGTTGACTCCATGCACATGGACTAGATCCTCAGGTGGTGCATCAGCTTGGATCAGCCACTTTACACTAGCTAAGGATCTGGCTCATAAGTTTCATCCTTTACCTGCATGTGCACTCCATTGTACTGCTACCACGTGAACCACGTCTGTGAATAAGGCTGGGTCAGTACTAGAGGCCTACAACAGGACTGGGATCCCATGGGTCCAGCAGGACCCACTGTCATTATAGCGGGAGCAGATAAAATGTACTTTATTGCAGGTGGGATTGGGTGGGCAAAAAAACAACAACAGACTGCGGTAATTTGCAGGAAAACATTGAATCTCTTGTCAGTTTGCCACAAATAGAGTTCCAGCAATGTAAAGCAAGTTTTTCTTTTTAAAAAAAAAATTAAGGTTTTAATTTAAGCAAGGACAGAAAGAGATTTGATGTCTATTATAACAGGAGTTAAAGTATTTTACATGGTTTAATCAAGATTTGTTTTATTCTTTTAGCAGTAATATTGTGGCTGAATTCCCTTTATATATCTAGTATGTTAACCGACTTTTTGTATAGCATGGGGAAAGTGTTTCGCTTGCAGGATTTGTGGGATGTAAGGTTTCTGCAGGTGGGAGAGGGATAAAAATGAAAAAAAAACAAGGCAGGTGGGTATTGCGGGGTGGGACAGGATAGTCCCGCACAGGGCTCTAGTCAACACCCCCCCCCACCACCACCATGTCAGTCCAGGGTGTGATGAGGTGTGAGCTTTGAGTGACATAACTTTGCTGGCAAAAGCCCTAAGTGCAGGCAAAGTTATAACTGCAAACAAGTCCTTTTGCCTGAATAGCTTACTCTGTTCAGGGAACTAGTTTAAGTTATACTGGTAAAACAATATCTATATTGGCAAACCCTTTCAACTATAGAGAAGGCCTAAGTACGGAATAGAACACTGAGGTCTGTGGAATAGTAAGAGAACACGGATTGGCTTCATGATGAGGGAGAGACAAGGTGAATGGGGAGCAGGGAAAGATAAGATGGGGAAGTGAGACAAGAAGATAAGAATGAGGAGAAACAGGATCGGGTGGATAGAAGGAAGGGAAAGAGGATCTAAAATGCAGAAGACAAGGGACAAGAGAGACAACTGCGGGAGGAGATCAGGAGGTCAGAGAGGAAGAAGGAAACTAATGTGGGGAAGGGAACATAGGAATCCCATATTGGATCAGACTAGCAGTCTTATATCCTGTCTGATAGTGGCCAGTACCAGATGCTGCAGAGGAAGTGACCCTGCAATAGGCAGTCACAGGATAATCTGCTGCCAGAGAAATTTTCCTCCAGAATCCTAATGCTCTGAAATATGAGGGTTTATCCTCTTCCACAAATTCTTGTTTATTATAATTAGTGACAATGTTTGAAAATCACCTAGCACATTTTTTATTTATATATGTATTTATGTATTTGGATTTATACAAATGTTAAAACAGCACAGCTGTCCATACACTCTAGGCAGCTTTAACATAACTCAACAATATATAAAGTCTTTAAAGTACAGCCATGCAATTCAATATAATCCACCACCAATCAAGGCAACATTAAGTTCCAGTTCCACTCCAGCAATTCCCTACCATTACAATCCACGTTTCCTTCTAAAGTCTCTCTTCTCCCTCAGCCCTACTGTCAAATGTCTAAGGGGAAAATAGGAATGTAGGAACTTTCCAGCATACTCTGAAAATCATCAGATTCAGGCAATTTGGGACCAAGAGGAAGTCAGAGGAAATTAATTTCAAAACCTTGGGGAACAGAACAACCTGCTAGCAGTCCTCATACCAGTGGAAAAGCAGCATAGTTGGGTGTCATCTGTACTATATTCATGGTCCTGGATTCATGACATTTTATCTTTATTCCAGCTGCTTTCACATACATGGCACAGAAGAGGATTGAAAGTATTGAGCCCTGCAACATATGTACTGTACGTACGTGCTTGTCTCCTAGTTTGGCCCATACGAGCTTTGACAAATATCTTGGCACAGTGGGGAAGCTGGTCATTGTTATGTCCTAGAGGCAGCCGGTGTAGGAAGCAATCACTTGAGGCCAGAGAGCAGACCTCTAACCAAAACCTCCATTTTATTTACAGAAACAGAGAGCTCACTCAGCCGGTTGAAACCGGCTGAGCTATCCCTTAATAGTCTAACTCAGTTGCCATAGTAACAAAACCCATGACAACCAAATACACAACATATTCCTCCCCCCCTAATAAGAACATCCCCTAAATAAAACACACACTAAACTAGAGAACGAGGGTAGACTGCCTCCATTCCCGGCTAAACCCTGGGGATTATTTTGCCCCATAACCGTGGGTTCGCCCTAACTAAAGATCCAGCCGATGAGGAGGCCTTCTGTCTCTAGGTGGATTACGGCGAACTTCTGGTGTTGTTGCACCCGAAAGTACTAGGGGCTCAGGGTCCGCAGCACGAATAGGTGAGGAGGTGGTATCAGCTCGTGCTGGGCAAAGGGGTATCTCAGCTGCCGGCAGTAATGGAGGAGAACAGTCAGGAACAGGTGACTCATGATTCGGTGTCTCACCAGGAGGGGTGAAGTCAGACCCCTCAACTGCAGATGGGACCTGAAGACTGGCATGACCTGGCAACAGCTGATCTACATGTCGCCGCCAGGTAAGATTCTCTGCAGTCCGGACTGTATAGGAAACAGGTCCTGTTTGAGTGATGACTGTGGCCGGGACCCATTTAGCTCTGGAAGTATAATTCCGAGCCAAAACTGGCTGCCCTGGGCTAAAGGTTCGGTCTTTTGCTTTGGGTTCCCGTCTGATGACTTGATATTGCTGCTGATGTTGCACAGTTTGTCTGGGTTCAGAAGGTTTCAGCAGATCAAAGCAAGTGCGCAGCTGTCGTCCCATCATTAGAAAGGCTGGGGAAGCCTGGGTCGTAGCATGAGGTGTGTTTCTATAGGAAAGTAAGAAGGTATCCAGACGCTTTTGAATGGAGTGTTGGCCCTTTGCTGATTTCAAAGCGTTTTTCATTGTCTGCACAAATCTTTCAGCTAATCCGTTGGTGGACGGATGATATGGTGCTGACGTGATGTGGTGTATTCCATTTGCCTTCATAAAATTTTGAAACTCCTGAGAGACGAACTGCGGTCCGTTGTCGCTCACAAGTTGTTCTGGCAGACCAAAACGACTAAAGAGTCCTCGTAGTTTTTGGATAGTACTCTCTGCAGAAGTGGACTGCATTATAGAGACTTCTGGCCATTTAGAATGGGCATCTACTGCCACCAAGAACATGCTTCCTTCAAGGGGGCCAGCAAAGTCAACGTGAATACGTTGCCACGGGTTTTCAGGCCAGTCCCATGGGTGTAGGGGTGCCAACTGGGGTGCATTTCTTACACTCTGACATGACATACAAGCTTTTGCCTTCTCTTCAATAGCACTGTCCAATCTAGGCCACCAAAAATAGCTTCGTGCAATTTCCTTCATGCGCACTATTCCACAGTGACCGGAATGTAGCTGTTCTAACATCTGTGATCTCAGGGGTGGTGGAATAATGACACGCCTCCCCCACAACAAACAACCAGATTGGACCGATAACTCCGTCCGCCTGGACATGTAGGGAACAAGGTCGGGTGAGACCGGAGAGGTTTGTCGAGATTTTCCATGCATCACCAGGTCCATAACTTGGGATAATACTGGGTCAACGCGGGTTGCCTTCTTTATCTGAGTAGCAGTGATGGGTGTATTCTCTACCTGTTCAAAGTAGAAGATTTCCTTTTGGGCACTATCTTGATGTTTGACCGGTAAAGGCAACCTTGAGAGGCCATCTGCATTGCCGTGCAGAGTGGATTTCCGATATTTGATTTCATATGTGTGTGCAGAAAGTATCAATGCCCAACGTTGCATACGACTAGCAGCTAATGGGGGAATGCCTGTGTAGGGTCCAAAAATTGATGTCAGAGGTCGATGGTCTGTAAGAAGAGTAAACTTTCGCCCAAACAGGTACTGATGAAACTTCCTAATTCCAAAAACAATTCCTAATGCCTCACGTTCGATTTGGGCGTAGTTAGTTTCTGCTTTGCTTAGAGTGCGTGAAGCAAAAGCAATAGGTCTTTCTTCTCCCGAAGGCATAATGTGTGACACGACCGTTCCCACTACATAAGGGGAAGCATCGCAGGCCAATTGCAGGGGTAAGGATGGATCAAAGTGCGTTAGAACTTCAGAATTTAACAATGCATCCTTAGCTTTGTGAAATGCAACATCACAGGCTTCAGTCCACTTCCAGGCCTTGTTCTGCCCAAGGAGCTCATGAAGTGGTTTTAGCAGTGTGGCTAACTGTGAGATGAACTTTCCATAATAGTTCAGTAGTCCTAGAAATGAGCGTAGCTGGCTTACATTTCGAGGTGGGGGAGCCTCCACAATAGCTTTAACTTTTGCAGGGGCCTTATGAAGACCTGCAGAATCGACGATGTGTCCCAAATATTCAACAGAGGGCTTGAAGAATTCACACTTGTCTTTGCGAACTCGTAGGCCATACTCTTCCAGTCTTTGTAGGGTAGCCTCTAAATTCTTTAAGTGATCCTCTTCATTTCTTCCAGTGACCAGGATATCATCCAGATAGCACTGAACTCCTGACAAGCCACACAAGATCTGGTCCATAGCCCTCTGGAACAGGGCGGGAGCCGATGTGATTCCGAAGGGTAGGCGACAGTATCGATAAAGCCCCTTATGAGTCACAATAGTCAACAGCTCTTGGGACTTTTCATCGACGTGCATCTGTAAATATGCTTGACTCAGATCAATCTTACTGAACTTTTGTCCCCCAGCCAGGCCTGCGAAGAGGTCATCGATGCGGGGAAGCGGGTATTGCTCTGCACACAACACTGCAACCCAGTGCAAATCCGGAGAGAGCCATCTTTCTTCACTATTGGAACGATAGGAGTGGCCCATGAGCTATGGGTAACTGGTATTAGGACTCCATTGGTGACCAGGCGCTCCAGGTCTGCTTCAACTTTTGGCCTGATGGCATATGGCACAGTTCGGGCTTTCAGATATTTTGGTGGACTGCCAGGTTTAATGTTCAATGTCACAGTGATTCCCTTCATACTTCCCAAATCATCTCCAAAAACAGCAGCATGTTTCCTTAGTATAGGGGTTAGACTGGTTTCTTCTTTAGTCATCCGGTGCACTTCTGCCCAGTTCAGCTGAATCTTCCCAAGCCAAGACCTATACATTAAGGCTGGGTAGTCACCTCTCACCACAAACAGTGGCAATTTAGCCGCCTGTCCATTGAGCTCCACCTTAACATCAATAGTGCCCAACATGGGCACAGCTTCACCTGTATACGTCTTCAGAACAGTTTTTGTTGCCTTAAGCGGAAGATGCTGTAGCTTTTCCTTATACACATGCCACTGCTCTGTATTCTCATCAAAAGGCTCTAGGGGCCTGGTCAGAGTAGCCATGATTTTTAGTTTCACTTTCACAGTCAGTGCAAACAAGCAGCTTTTTTTCTTTGTTTGGTCTTTACCTTGACTTCTACTTCCTTCTGTTACTGGCGCAGCACCAGGATCCCATCCTCGTCGCCAGTGTTATGTCCTAGGGGCAGCCGATGTAGGAAGCAATCACTTGAGGCCAGAGAGCAGACAGCTAACCAAAACCTCCATTTTATTTACAGAAACAGAGAGCTCACTCAGCCGGTTGAAACCAGCTGTGCTATCCCTTAATAGTCTAACTCAGTTGCCATAGTAACAAAACCCATGACAACCAAATACACAACAGTCATATTTTGTGTTTTGCTCAATCAGACCCAAAGAAATCTGCCCTCCCCACCACAATTCCGGCAGCATATTTCCAATAGAGGCTGTAGCTCTAGCTGAAATCAAGGGTTATTTCTTACTATCCCATAGAAAATAACCCGTGTATCAAGTTCTGGGGAAGACTGTATGACTATAATCTGCTTGTGAAATCTGTGAGCACCCGAGGATCCTTTCATTCTACCCATTGCACACAAGACATTCAGAACAAGGCAAAATAAGGCTTCAGGGCAGAAATAACAACACTTGACAGTTCAACATATGCCCAATTTAAGCCAATGCTGTCAGATTGGCTGTCAGATTAAAATAAATGTTTTGTAATATCTACCCTTCTCTGCCCTATCATTTCCCTTCAGCAGGTGAGAGCCATGCAAGAAGCTATTCTTTCTTGTACAGACCAAGTAATTGGCATTTCTCTGGCTGGGATTTCTCGTCAGACTCAAGCTCCTGGTGTATTTGTTTGTATGCGTCAGACTCACCATTGTGATTAATTTATATCTACCATTGTCTGGGCAGAACCAAAGACTGATATAGTGCTTGATAACTGGCAGAAGTGTCCAAGCACTCTAGACAAGCACATTTATTGAGTTCATTTCCCTATCCCCCTTCTGTAGCAAGCACTATTCCTATTTGTGATGTTGGGTATTTCAGGAAACACTAAATAAATAACCACCAACTCCTGTGGGTTGTGAGAGATACACATGGCATCACTGCAATAATTGAATTTCAGAGTATTCCTATTATAAACCCTGTCTGCTTTTTCTCCTTAGGACACTGACTCATGCAGCTTCACTCTCTTGATTGCAGTCATTCTATTGGGGTGATGCCAGAGAACAAGGAAAAGGCTGCCCAGTAAAATATCATCCTTCCTCTGTCATTCTCGCTGTCACGAATACCTGGGACGAATGCCTTGGCTTTGTCTTGCAGAATAAATAACAACAACTTGATTCTTTGTAAGGGCAAATTTTCAATTACCCTTCCCAAGTGTCATTAGAGATGAATTCCAAACTCTCCAAGCCAAGGAGTAACCTGAAGAGGGAAGACCTAGGCAATGAATAAAGCGAAATGCTAAGATATTGTGCAAATAAACAATGCTTTGCCATTTTATTTCATGAGAGCCTGAGAGCCAGCTTTCAGAGGAATGCAGTGAGGGAATGCTGGCTGAAAGTGTACTCTGCATTCATAAACTTAACCAAATTTCAGCCCTGGCAGCCACCGAGAATACTTCAAACTCTGAGTCAAATACGGCAAGCTTTAACTCAGTTTATCAGTATGAGGAAATTAGTATCCCTTCATATGTAGTCTCTTTGTTAACTCCTTGCCTAATTAGTCTGATTGTTGGGCACGATTAAAACTATTTTTGTGTCAAGAGCGAGAATTTTATAGCTGTAATTTGACCACAGTGTCAAATACTATGGCTCTGTTCCCAAGGCCAATTGACTGTCCTCAAATCCTACAAAATCAGGCCCAATTACTCACACAACAGTCTGTCCCACAGGGCTCCAACTAGGAATAAAACATAAAATCATCATCCCCTATTATGTTCTCAATTTTCCAGTTGTAAGACAATGAAACAGCCATGTTGATATGGAGGGCTGAGCAAACTATGGCTCCACAGGCTTGTTAAGTGTCTTCTCTGATGCTTTTGTTGTACAGTCCCTACTGCAGCTAACAATAAAGGACATGAGAATAAAAGAAAGGGCTTTTCTGATGATTGTTCTCCTCTTTGGCTTTTAGTGCTAACAGAAACAGGTTAGCACATGAGGAAGGAGCACTGTAAAGGGAAAAACAAATATGACCCAGGAAAAGAAAGACCGGAAGAAAATGAGGGGATGAGAATTAGAGAGAGTAGAAGAACCCAGGGAAAAAAGAGGGATAGACTGAGAGAGAAAGAGAATGGTAAAATGGAGGACGATGAGAGAACAGAAACGAGAGAGACACAGATAGAATGAAACAAAGGAGCCTTGATATGCCTTGTATACAGCATCACCACTCACTTTTCCACTGTGAGGGCAGCTCTCATTCTGGTGTCTTTATACTGCAGGGCAGGGGCGAGGTCTGCACACAGTTCCAGGAAGGTGGCTTTTCGCATCCAAAAGTTCTGCAGCCGCTGCTCGTCATCCCATATCTGCATCACGATGCAATCCCACCACTCTGTGCTTGTTTCCCAAGCCCAGTATCAACAGTCCACTATGGCAAACTGGTCCGTGAATGCCAGCAGTAATCTTGAATTATCTGTTTCCATGGCAGACAGCAGGGCAGGCATCACTGATTCCCTCTCTGTTTCGCAGCTTATGAAATACTGCAGGACCAGCCGCATTGTGTTCATAACGTTCATCACCAGAATGGTCAGCAGCTCAGGCCATGCTATCAGGCAGAGATGGTGGGTGCACAGTTTAAAAGGACTGTTGAAAAATGGCACAAAATGAAGTAGGAAGCCCATGGAATGCTGGGACAGAAAGAACTGCGTCACAGGATGGCAAGCATGTCCCCATGATGCGCTGAGATCCATTCCCAGCGGCCAAGGGTGACAGAGGTTGGCGAGTTCCATTGCAGGATAGCTACCCAGGATGCAACACTCTGTTTGTCGATGCAAGAGCTCAGCCAACACAAGGAATGTTGTGTGGATGTGCTCCATCCATTTTATTAAAGCGACTTCTGATTGTTGACAAAACTTAAGTTGGCTTAACTCTGTACTGAGGCAGCGGAAGAAAGTTATGTGAGAGACAAAAAATATAAGGCCAGGTATGGTTGGCTTTGAGTGAATACGCTAGTGTTGAGAGGGCAAAGGGAGGCTTTAGTTTCCCTGAGCTGCACAGGAGACAGCCATAAATGGGCTGCAAGCACTGAGGAGGAGTGTTAGAGGAACCATTGTCCCAACTGCCAGCCTATATTTCCACAAGGTAAACTTTTTTAATGGGGTAGCGAGAGCCAATGATAATCACATTAGTCTTCCTAGTGGCACTGTGATTTAGAGGGGCCTGGTGTGTCCCTCCATGCCACATAAACACTACAATTACTCCACAGGCTTTGGATGACCCATATTTTTCAGAAAAAAACAGCTGAAATATGACATGTAGTTCTCTGAAAATGTGTACTTATTCATTGTTCTAAGCGTTGGAGAGTAATGATTTTTAACATCCTCTCTTCCTTATTCGTGTTGATCCCCAGAACTTTTTTCTTCCTGTAGCTTCTTTCTTTATCCTGATTTTTTTCTCCTTTCTGTCTTCGTGTCTCCTTGAAAATTATTGAAACATGATCCCTTAGTGCATGGGTCAGCTCTGATAAAAATGACTAGTGTCAGGCATATAATTACCAGAGAACTGTTTGTTTAATGAATTTAGCCCCTATTCTGTTCATGAATCACCTGGGATTCATGACTTAGACCATTACAAGTTTGTTCATTATTTGAAATTGCATATTGAATGCTTTCTGCAAACATATTCAGCTTATAGATTACTTGAAAACTATTCACTATAATTATTGCCATGAGTATATGACAGAGTCAATATAAGGCACAGGCATCACAGGCCTGTGGCTATGGCTCCAAATCCTGAAATCACTAGTTTTCTTCCCGCCCAAACCAGACCTGATCGCTGATGGCACTGACTCCCCATGACATCACCCCCAGACACAAGGGGTGCCCTGGCCATGAGTTACCTATGACACTGTCAAGCTGTCTGGAATGGGTGCCAACCTCAAGGCAGACTGTTACAAACCAGGGCACAAACCCCAAACTGGTTGTGTGTTCTATAGTTAGATTTCACCAACCAAGTATGAACTCTTCAAGCACTGTAGCAGCCTTAGCATGGAGTCACAGAAAGTCCCACTGGGGACTCTGATCTATCTTGCCACTCAGGTAAGCTTGTCTTTGTGATAGTTAGTCCCTAACCCCCAAAATCACAATATTCAGGTTACTCCTAGTCCCAACAGACCAGTTACTTACCCTAGCTCAATTGTACCTCAATTAGATGTGTCACCAAAGACAACACTTGTAGCCAATCCTATAATTAACTAAAGATTTATTAACTAGGAAAAGGTAATATGGTTTAAGCAGGTAAACATGCACACAAATAAGTCATAGGTAACAGAAGCTGCTGGCAGTGTGAAAGCTCTGTGTGTCCTTTAGGGCTAACCCAAGCTAAGCAGCTTGGGGATCCCTTGCTTACACATAGAAATATTGACCTCTCCAAATTCCAAGCAGCATAGAGATACAGATCCTTCTGGTCAGGGATTTTTATTCACTCCCCTCAGAGTTCTAACTGTGATGGGACAAAGATTTATGCATGTAGCCTCTTTATGGGTGTGTGGGGCGGTGGGGGTAGGGGGGGAAGCAATCAGAGTCTTTCCTCCACTGACATTCCACATTGGTTCATCTGGTGTCTATAGGCCTTTTTTGTTTGGCAGGAAATGACACTTCTTTTGATAAACCAGAACTCACACTTGGTAATGCTTCTGTCATGACTGTGGGGGGTCTCATAGAAAACATTTTTAGAGTTTTTATAGTTACAAAGTAAATACTTAAATATTACCTTATAATATGGGATACAGCTATTATAAGTGAGATTAATGCATGCAGCAACTTACAATCATTTCATAAAGTCCAAACATTAAACATATCTCTATAAATCTAATACTATCACACAGGTGAGCCACCCTGGTTTCCAGCTATGCATCTGTCAGTATTCAGTAAGGACTAGGGGCCTTGGCATGAGCTGGCACCTGGTCTATCAGCCTCATGGACACCAAGGTGAATTTATTCTAAATTTGAAGTATTTTTGTCTAGCCCTACATGATGAATCTTCTGGATTTAATGGAAACAGCAAAATTTGGTACTTTAGCCAAGTGCTACCAAGTCCTGATTACCAGATACCAAAGCTTTATTCTGAGCTAATGGAAGATTCTTCTGGCAATATTGTAAAATGAAAACACCTGTTGTTTATATTTTTTTAAATTGTTATATCTGTGTTACAGACACCATTAAAGTAATATACTCAAGTATTGGACCAATCATCTCCTCCCCTTGGTCAGAGTAGACTCATATCAGACACCATTCGGGTTTTGGAGGGAAAGTCAAGGGATAGCAGCATAGCAGTGTGGCATGCTCCCCTTTCCTTCTGCTGTTCTTTGCATTAGAACAAGAGCTGGCATTTAACATTTATGGTATTTATAGTCAGGCACCACACAATACACAACCAGCTGTTCCCCTTTGCTAGAGTACATTCCAGACTCCCACCCCTGGGCTTTGCATGCAGAACCCTCCTGCTGCATTTGGGAAGACAGTAATTCACCCAGAAATCATTTCAGCATCATTATCAGCACAAACACTCAGCTCTATTAGTAACACCTGGATCAGCAACAGACCAAATCAGTGTCCAAACGTCCCCAGCCCCAATCTCTCTGTGGTGCAAGTTCGGAGTAATGAGTCCAGCCTATAGCTTGACATCTCCTGCCTACAGCTGACTGGGCCCTGGGCAGTCAGGCCTAGCGGTGGAAGCAAGAGTTCAGGCTACCAATTAGAGCTGGATACAGGGCAGGCAGAGTCCAGGAAATGAGCTGAGAGTTAATACCAGAGAGACAGAATGAGAGGATCAGACAGCAGTAAGCCAGAGGCAGAAGTCTAAAGCTGGAGGGGACCGAGGGCTTGAGCTGAGCAGAAGCAGGGACAGGAAGCAGGAACTGGAACACAGGCTGGAACAAAGCAGAAGCAGGGACTGGAACAAGTGCAAGCACAACTGCAGGCAAGGTAGATATTGGGCAGCTGCTGCTCTCTAATGAGGGCCAGTCGATAAGCAGGGCTGCTAAACCAGGGGCTGTGGCCAATCTGTCAGTTCCAAGTGTAGTGAAGTTAGTCAAGGAGCAGGCCAGCAACTAGTCCTAGCTGGTCTGGTCCCTAACACTGCCATAGTCCAGATACTGGCCTGGACTTCTCTGTTGGGTTTCGGCGGCTCCCCACCCCCCCTGCAGTCTGGTCCCTGGGTCAACCCCTCAGCCAGAGGTGCTCTTGCGCTCTCGCTCTCTCTCAGCTACAGCAACACACAGCTCCAGGCTACCCAACTACGTGGGACACAATGGAACCATGCATCCAGTCTGCACAGCTCCATTCAGTCCCTCTGTCCCTGATGAGGGGCCTCCTTCTCTTTGTGTTCTTGGTGATTCTCATTTGTAGTGCAGTGAAGGTTCACAAGAACCACATGTTCTGGCTGCTTTCTCAACCTGATCCCTAGGCCACAACTGGCTCTCAGCCTGTTGTGTCCCTGCAACAGCAGCCACAGAGGCCACAGTCCCTGTGCCATTGCTGCCTTGGCCATCCTTTCTTCTTAACAAGACAGATTGCCATAGGACAACTGGGGCAGGATTCCCTGCCACTTCTCTACCCCATCAGAATGTGGAGGGAGAGGAGGGAAAGGGAAGGGTGAAAGAAACCAATTCCTCCTATTTGCTCATCCCCTTCCAATCAGAGCCCAGGGAGCAGGTCTAGCTTTTATAGTATTGCTTCTGTTCTCCAGAGCAGGACTTCATACCTTCACCCTGCAGCCTGTCTGACCTGCCCCCTGGAGTCTGGAGCCCTGCTTTCCAAAATGGAGATTGCTCTTTGGGTTCTGAATCCACATGCCACATCCTTACACAATAACAGCAGCTGCTACACACATTCCTCACTGAAGTACATGATACATCAGGGCTCTACAGGTTGGTAGAGTTCATAGTATAACAGGTTTGGGAGGTAGCTGTGTAGCTAGGTAAAATAACACTGTTTTAGTGTTATCTTATACTTCTTCCTCTTCTATACCGTTTACCCTTCTGGCCTGCTAGGAAAAGAGACTGAGGCACAAGCTGGTAGAAGCTATGGACCATTGGCTAATGAGGGACCTGGGCTGTGATGGGAGGGAAGAGTGGTCTGAAGAAGCGTTTGGAGTTCTCTGTCGATCTCAGAGCATATATTTATCAGGAAGACTAAGCCTCCTGCTCCCTCTGTAGTGAGCAATTCCTTCTCCCACAGCTTGTAGGGATAATCTGAAGGAAACCATGCACATTAATACATATAGGGCACACATGGCAAAACGTCTGTTGATTTCTATGGGACCAGGATTTCACCCATGGTGTTTCCTGGCCCTTAAGCTAGTTATATCCCTGGAGCGGATAGTACATATCATACTTTAATCTACATTTTCCTCTGTTTAGCATCCTGCCAAAACAAAAACCATTCAGCAAGGAGAATAACATAATTAAATCCCTATGGTGAGTCTTTCATTTCGAAGAGAGGAGTATCTCAGTGAGCAATATCACTAACATTAAACATTAAACTTGCATTAATGATAGACACCAGGGTGCAGATACAAAATCACAGATTGAATGGATATGATGTTTGGACTATCATTGAGATAAATTGAGAACATGCTGATATTTTGTGATTTAGTAAGAGATGAGAGAAAAATCATTTACTCTATTAATTCATTATTCATAACGCTAAGTTAATTATGAGTTTATTAAAGATCATTTATTCATGGCAATATATTTACATGGAACTTTATTTCCTGTGATGAAGATCTTACTCAAATATTTATTTTTATTATAATTTATATACATCTATAGATGTAAATTGTGCTTTACACAGCAATTTAGTAATGGTTTTATTCCAATTGTATTGAGAAGATCTACACTTCAGGCTGTGACAGAGTAATTGTTACAGGAAAAGTAATGAACCACTTCCTGTGGCAATTCCTTTATATGTAGAACTCATCTATTTTTTAACAAATTTATTGACATAGAAATTGAATCATTATAATAATGAGCACTTACCTGATGTTTTGCATTCTTAAAGAACTTTAAAAATTTAACTGAAGAATGCTTACAAATTATCACTGGAAGTATATTACATTTCCAGATTGACTTCGGGCCAAAAAACTCCCATACAAAATGATATTTACTACAATTACTTTAGAGAAGAGGGACACTTTGCCCAATTTAAAAGGAATGCTTTAACTAAGTCAGATTCAATAGATAAGCAAATAATCTTAGTATAATTGTTTTCTTCATCAGGACAAAAATGCTATTCTGGGCACTGTTAGTCCTGTTAGAACAGTTAGTTCCATCTGTAAATAGAGCATCACAGAATAATAGAAAAGTAGGACTGAAAGGTACCTTGATAGGTCATCTAGTCCAACCCCTGCACCAAGAGAGGATTAAGTATTATCTAGACCAGTGGTGGACAACCTGCAGCCTGCAGGCCACAGACAGCCCGTCAGGGTAATCGGTGGCAGGCTGTGAGACAATTTGTTTACATTGACGTCCACAGGCATGGCCGCCCGCAGCTCCCAGTGGCCGCGGTTCACCATTCCCAGCCAATGGGAGCTGCGGGAAGTGGTATGGGCTGCAGGGAATTGCTGGCCGTCGCTTTCTGCAGCTCCCATTGGCCAGGAACGGTGAACCGCGGCCACTGGGAGCTGTGGGCGGCCATGCCTGTGGATGGTCAATGTAAACAAACTGTCTTACGGCCCGCCAGCGGATTACCCTGACGGGCCACGTGGAGCCGCAGGTTGCCCACCACTGATCTAGACCATCTCTAACAGGTGTTTGTCTAACCCAGTGGTTCTCAAACTATGGGTCAGGACCCCAAAGTGGGTCATGACCCCGTTTTAATGGGGTCACCAAGGCTGGCGTTAGACTTGTTGGGGCCAAGGGCTGAAGCCAAAGCCCAGGGCCGAAGCCCAGGGCCCACCACCCAGGGCCAAAGCCTGAGGGCTTCGGGCCTGGGTGGTGGGGCTCAGGTTAAATGCTCCCTTTCCCCCTCCCCCACCTGGGGGCTGAAGCCCTTAGGCTTTGGCCAAACCCCACCTGGGGTGGCTGGGCTTGGACAGGCTCAGGCTTCCGTCCCCCTTTCTGGGGTCATGTAGCAATTTTTTTTGTCAGAAGGGGATCGTGGTGAAGTTTGGGAACCACTGGACCTGTTCTTAAAAACCTCCAGTGATGGAGATCCCACAACCGCCCTAGGTAATTTGTTCCAGTGCTTAACTACCCTTACAGTTAGGAAGTTTTTTCTAATGTTTAACCTAAATCTCCCTTGCTGCAATTTAAGCCCACTGCTTCTTGTCTTGTCCTCAGTGGTTAAGGAGAACAATGTATCACCCTCCTCTTTATAACAACCTTTTATATACTTGGAGACTGTTATCATGTCCACTTTCAGCCTTCTCTTCTCCAGACTAAACAAAACCTATTTTTTCAGTCTTCCCTCATAGGTTTTCTAGACCTTTAATCATTTTTGTTGCTCTCCTCTGAACTCTCTCCAATTTGTCCATATGTTTCCTGAAGTGTGGAGTCTAGAATTTCACACAATATTCCAGTTGAGGCCTTATTAGTGTGAGTAGAGGAAGAATTACTTCTCGTGTCCTGCTAATATATCCCAGAATGATGTTCGTTTTGGCTGTGAAACAATTTAAAAAAGAAAGAAATCCAATTTCAGTAGAGAAAAAAAAGCCACTTTTGGAAAAGAATGATTCCATGGCACTTGTCTTCTATACTTCCCAGCAGTCATGACAGTTTTTAGTGATTTCGGAAGCTAATTGTCAACAAGAAATAATAATTTATAAAGCAAACACAATCTAGAATCTAGAATGTCTATAGTCTTCCCAATCTCTGCAACTGTTTCCTGTCTATATGTGTGATAGTCTCTGTGAAAGTTAATAGGAAGTGTGACGTTGCCTAGTGTCCTAAGGAATATCAGAGGCAGATTGTAGGAGAACTTACTTATTTAACAAATAGTGCTCCTTATGGAGCACAGTGCATTTCTTGTGCATGTTTTCTTAAAATATCCCTTTGTTCTGCTTCATGTGGTGTGTAGTTTGAATGTTCAGTGTTTTGGTACAGCACACTGAGGTAAAGACCAATACAAACTGATACCTTGACAAGAATAGATTCTTTAAGGCCCCAGAAGAAATAATTTGCCTGCTCTTTGCAGTGGCTGGTGATGTTTCTCTGCTGAAATCAATCTGTGTTCTGTAAATAAATTGTTAATAAACACTCCTGCTTATTGGCATCAGCCAGAGGAACAGATAAAATCCCCAGCCAATTACTTCACTGTTTTAGGAATCAGGTAGTTAGCTGATTTGCAGTCAGATACAAAGTCTTTCTATCCTAGGGGGATTCTCTGGGGAATGCTTCCTGAACTGCATACATATCACCCTATCAGAAGAAAAAACACCTCAGCAAGCTGCAAGCTTCTAGCTCACACAATGTCAAAGGGAAAGACTCAAGGTGCAAAACTTTCATACTAGCTTTCCTAAGAGAGACAGAATTTGCTGCTACTAAAACAGGTTTGTCAAAAAAGGACAGCTCATGCAAGTGGCACGAGGGGAAAACAAGTCTCTGATGGCTTTTCCCATCCAATTGAAGCAAAGCATTTGATTTCACCATTTATATTGACAGTAGTTTACATGACACTTTGTAGATGGGTCTTCCAGCTGAAGCATCTGTATGCAAGCATTATGGATTAGGAGGAGAAAGTTTACATTGTCCCTAGGTTGTCACTGCTTATGAGCAGACATGAATGCATAATTAAGTTACCTTGCAAAAATTGGAACTCAGCTTGCTATATATCTTTATAGATAACTTTGTAAGAAAGCAAAAGTTTCAGAGAGATTCTTGCCATTTATGCAAGACCCCATGGAAAATCATGGAAAAACACATTTTATTTTCCTAGAGTACTGAGTGAATAATTCATATGAATCATTTATTAGATGAATTTTACCTCTTTTTCTGTCTCCAGGATGTCTGCAAACAGATCACAATTTTCTCACATTTATTTGTTATTCAAAATTATTTGACAGGTCTTTTGTGTGTGTGTGTGTGAATTTATTACTCTATAAATTGCAATTTGGAATATGAAATTATAGCTTTCCTGCTTAGTTGTGACTGGTTATATAAATCACATGGCATTGTTTCTCTTTCTTGATTATATAGCAAGCAGCTTACATGGGAAGGGCTTTCTTCCACTGAAGTCCATGGCAAAACTTCATTGAAATCCAGGGCTGCAGGATCAGAATTATAATCAGTGTCAGTTTGGAGGGGATTTACAATGTTGGCTCAGCTCTTTTTTTAATGCTATTGTTTTATTAATAACAACAATAATTCATTTTAATTCATTGGTGCCCAATGCCAGAAGACAAGATATCTTTAAAAATACATTATGAAAAGTCTCCATGCTCATCTTGCTGAACATGTCTGTAGCATTTGATATAATTGGTCACCAAATACACCTGTGCAACCACCAAGACGCTCTTAGTGGGAACTTGGTTCCCTATCAAAAACCAAGTGAAGAGGAGATGTTAAACACAAAGCCGCATTCTGGTTTTTTATCATTCTTACATGAACTTAACTCCATTTGTTTCAGTGGATTTACTCCTGACGTAGGTCAGGTGAGAATTTCACCTATTTCATCCATAAATTTTATGCACTCACACACAAAAGGAATGTTTTATTCTTTCCCTCCAGGAAAAGACATGGGAGGGGAAGGAAATGCTTTATCACTGAAAGATGATTTATCCATGGTCCTCAGAGATCGTAAACTAAAAATGGCCTTTACATGCTAATCATTCAGATATTAAAACTAGCAAAAAGTCCATTTCAAAGCTGAAACAAAGGAAAACAGCTTCTGCTGAAATATTGAGTGGATTAGTTGTGGACATGAAAGCAACTGGAGCGACGAGTTGATTTCTAGCCAGGGATTTAGAATTTAAGCTCACAATTAGATTGTAGTACTTTCCAGATCTTATTTGCACCTTCATGAGAAAGGAGGAGGGATGACAGAGAAACGGGGTTGTGGTGTTCTTCATAGTGATAACAAGCATAGGTTGCCCCAAGGAGGAAGGAAAGGAAATTAAAATTGTAACATACAGCTTGAACTGGTATACAGTAGTGACTGAGAATCAGGCACTGACAGGCAACAACTCCAGGGGTTCCACTCTAAGCTTTTCTAGCAGGTGTCATTGTAAGATAGTGGCACCGAAGAAACTGAAGACAGGTCGGAGAGAAATTGCAAACACCACATAACTGAAAGTAAAGATATATATGAGTAGGTGCAATTGCTATGTTGTATGTGCTATACCTGAATTGATAATTAAACTTAGTTTTCATATAAAGTTTCCTTTAAATAAAGAAACAAATTGTGGTGTCTTTTCAAACCTTTTTATCCATGCTGGAGGATGTGGCATTAAGCCAAGCAGTTGCTTGTTTGTATGCATCTTATATACAGGACAGAAAAGACTTAGTGACAGAGAACAGACTCAGGAGAACCAAATGTGTGTGTGTGTGTGCATACAGGCACACACACACTTGCATTCCTTTCAAACCAGCCCTTTTAGATCAACGTTCAGTCTAAATGGAAGACAAATTGGTGCCGTGCCTTTGCAGCTGCAGCCATGTTTAGTGCATAAGGTTTCAAGTGACAGGTTCATTCTATTTTTAGTCTTTACTCCTCATTTTCTAATTTTCTCTCATTGTCATATAATTTTATTGTGTAGATTTTATACTTCTCATTCCTCCATTACCTTGCCCTTCAGACACTATTTCGATTTGTGTTCTGCCTGACTGGATCCATGGCATCAGATGCCTCTTTGTCAGATAGTCAGTAGAGACTCTAGTTTTATTGCCCATAACAAATAAAAGTTATCTTCCCTCTTTAAAGCTTATCTGAGACTCGGAGAGTCTACAAGTTCAACAGCACAGTGTTGATGGAAGGCTATAATACCAATGAGCAGATGAGACAATTAGATTGTAACCATTTGTTTAAAGGATTTAGGGTCTCTTTACAGCCTCTGTGAGCCATTATTAGTATTTTATTGCTTTGCCTTGCTGTGGAAGGACAGATAAGACAAAAGATAATTGTTCAGTTTTCTTTCTGGCAAGATCTGGTAGGGGAATCCATTAAAATGATTTCTGGAACCTATGAGCTACCTGTGTTATGCAGTATTCAAAACCACACATTGCTTCAGAAGTGCTCATTAAAGGAAACCAGTGAATTCGTTGGAACAAACAACTTTGTATTCCATAATATATGTTCCGAATCTACCCTGAGAAGCTGTATCTCAAGAAGCTTGTACTCACAGATCTTCCTTTCAGCTGAAAATTCCTTTGCTGATAACCCCAATATAATTGTAAATTATTCATGGATATATTTTCTCCATATTGTATAAATTAAATGTTGACAAAAGGAAATCTCCCAGCTGTGGGGAGGGAGGAGGAGGAGTTGAGAGGGCATGACACACACACACACACAAAAAAAAGAAAAGAAAAGAAAAAGAAAAAAAAAAGGACTTTTCAAAGTGCAAAAACCAAAGCATCTGAATCTTTATTACATGCAACTAAATATTGACTGTAACTCCCAGCATCTGAAGGATTCCAAATGCAGGTCAGGAACAAAGGTTTTTAATTCAGCACTGATCTCCCCAACCCCCTGCTGGACAACTTCTGTAACTATAGATAGAAAAATTGTTCTGATAGCCAGCTGGCTACTAACACATTGCAAGGAACTCACTTCTATTCTTCTGCCTTGTGTAAGGCTGTTTTCAAAGGAAGCAACAGCATTCTATGGGATGCATGGAGTTCTTTGGATCACAAGCTGCTCCAAGACAAATTGTACATTTGAGGCCTTCAAGCTGCCTGGAGACTTAAAGAAGCCATACTTGTAAGATGCAGTGTCAATTAATATTATTTTCCCCTTTAATTTATTAGACATCACAAACTCCAGAGTTCAAAGCTTGTTCAAGCCTTTCAACTTGAAATGTTAAGAGCTTTACAAAGCAAACATGTTTTCATCCTAAAAGAATGACATTTGAAAAACTATCTTCAAGGCTAATAGTACATTTAGATGTTTGCTTATATTTCTAGGCCAAGTAGCATATCACACTTTTTTTTTCATAGAACAATGTTAGTGCAAGTGCTTTTTTCTCCTCCCACTAAAAAGAATTGCAAATAAAAACTTTACTGTAAAACAAGCAAAAACTTGAAGTGACTGAAACTATGACACTGGGAAAAAATAAATCTGTAATTGCCAATTATCTTACATTAGAAAGTGTTATTTGCTGCTACTTCTAATTACTACAAGTAAACTTATTCATCTATTTCAAATAGCTGTGTTACAACACAGTAGTGTAATATCTCACTAATTAAGGCACTGCAAATAAGGGAGACAGGCAATTAGGGTATTGCAAATAGTATGATGAGTGCAAAAATACCTGTTTCTGGATGTATTAATACAGTTTATGCTGAGTTGCCATCTCCTAATCTTGTGTCCGCAGGTGGGTGTCACCTATCAAATTAAAGGGGGAAAAGCTGCTAATTGTGGAAAGGAGATCATTAAGAAGGGAAGGAAAAGACAGGTTGTAAAAAACAACAGGGAGAGAGAGACAGAGTCTGGAGGCAGTGTGGGACCATCACTCTTTCAGCTCTGTCAGCAGGACTATTTTAAAAAGCCAGTGGCAGGCTGCTTCTACACACATGCATCGATGATGCTCTGTTACCACAGAAAGAACAGGAGTACTTGTGGCACCTTAGAGACTAACACATTTATTTGGTCATAAGCTTTTATGGGCTACAGCCCACTTCATCAGATGCACAGAATGGAACATATAGTAAGGCGATATATATACACGTACAGAGAACATGAAAAGGTGGGAGTTGCCCTACCAACTCTAAGAGGCTAATTAATTAAGATGAGCAATTGCATAGGGCAATGAGCAATCGCAATAGGGCAACTCCCACCTTTTCATGTTCCCTATATGTATATATATCTCCTTACTATATGTTCCATTCTATGCATCCGATGAAGTGGGCTGAGGCCACGAAAGCTTATGCTCAAATAAATTTGTTAGTCTCTAAGGTGCCACAAGTACTCCTGTTCTTTTTGCGGATACAGACTAACACGGCTGCTACTCTGAAACCTGTGACCACAGAGTAAATCCCGAGAAAGGCTGTTATTTCAGTCACAGTGATGACCCATTGCCCAATGAGTGTCCTTGCTGCATTTGGGGAGAGGAATGTGGAGAAGAAGATAAGGGATTAAACCTATGGCTGTGGAAATAACCAGCGCCTGTAGGAGGACATAAAACAGGAAAAAAAAATCTAAATTCTTTTTTTTTTTTACTAACTCTAATGATATCCTAATCTGATGAACACAGCAAGAACAGAAGAAGAAAGAAATCCTGTTCCTATGGAGCCAAGAAAGCAGACGGAACTAGAATGAAAAATGTCATTACTCTGCCCCTGTTTTTAAAAGAAGCCCATCCACTGTCAGAATATCTTCAGAAAAGGGGACAGTATCCAACAAGGCCTTTAGTTGCAGACCCTTAGGTAGGTGGAGCAATTGTAATGTATCTTTTTACTCTTCTTCCAAAGGAAGAGCAGATGGGGTGAAATCCTGAACTTAATGAACTTAATAGAAGTTTTGCCATTGACTGCAATGGGTCCAAGATTTTGCATCTGGAGTTTAAAAGTAAGAGCTATATTTCCAAAATTGTCATTTAGATTTTCATGCATACAAAAGTGCTGTCTCTAAAGGGCAGAATGGGCACTTTGAAAATGTGACCCAAGGTGGTTCTCTTATTTACTCTACGTCAGGTAGGGAAAAAAAAAAGTTACCAGGAAGAAATATAGGTATGAAACTTGCCAAAGCATAAGCAAAGCACTCAAATTAAAATATGGTTATGGAAAGAAAAATGACCATGTAGAGATAGCAGTTTCCTGTGATGTCATGGATGGAGAGTGGAAATTCCACTTCATAGAGGATTTTGAGATTTCAAAATTTATTTTTGATCAGTTAGGAATGAAGTCTGAAAATTTCAAAATTCTCAAAGAGCAAATTTTAAATAAAAAAAATGGAAAAATATTTCAGATTCACTGAAATGCTTCATTTTGGTTTCAACATTTTAAAATTTTATATTATATTAAATATATAATTTATATATTGCATTATATTAGAGAGAGAGAGAGAGAGAGAGAGATTCTATTAAATACGATAGACTACAACTTAAGAAAAATTTGAAATAGAAGTAATTTTGAACAGAAAAATAAAAAAAAATTGGGGGGGGAAATTTCAAATTTGCTCTTTGAGAATTTTAAAATGTTCAGGTTTTGTTTCTAACTGAATAAAAACAAATATAAACACTTTGTAAAATCATGGTTCCTCAAAATTTAATCTTTTTTCTTGGAAATAAAATTTTGGTGAAATCAACACAATTTCACAAAATGTTTAGATGTCAATGGATATGCATTTTCCAATGAAAGAATGTTCCGTCAAAATTTTTTTTTATTAGCTCTAGCGATACCCACTGAATTAGCTGGGGAAAAAAAATTGTGCCACTGCAGACTCTCAGAGCCAGTAGAGCAGGGATCAGCAACCTTTGGCACGCAATCCATCAGGGAAATCCACTGGTGGGCATCCGCAGGTTCGACCGATCGCAGCTCCCACTGGTCGTGGTTCACCGTTCCAGGCCAATGGGGGCTGTGGGAAGCAGCACGGGCCGAGGGATGTGACACAGAAACAGCTCAAAATCCCAAGTGGGCAGCCAAAATGAAGAAAAACAACAAAATAAAACCTTAGAATTCAGCACTGAGTAAATTTGATAGGGACCTCACTGATAAAGTCATCTTCATGAAGTCATCTTCACAGACTCACATTTCAGAACACATTTGTACTTTAAGAGGAAAACAATTTACATGAGAAACAAAGAAATTCCTTCTGTGGTATACAGGAGAAGGAAAAGGACAGCACTATAGGCATGAAATTAAAATTAAAGATCAGTTCAATCTAGAAAGAATGTTTTTAAACATCTACTGTTTGAAGCATTTAAGTAAAAAAGGATAAATAAAGAACTCATTGAAAGCCGATAATATCAATGATTGTTGAGAGAGATGGAATTCATCAACCTCAATCACCATCATCTCTAAACCATGGGAGTTTATCACCTACAATCAGAAGAAAAGGAAGATTTAAAGTTAATGGCCAGAGTTTGATTTATTTGGGGCAGGAGCGGAGGCCTAACACTTTTCTTGACTTTTGCCATTAAGTTTATGAGTTGGGTGGTGGAAGAGAAAATTGTTCTCCATTCATTGAGTTTAAAGCCCTGGCAAAACTGTCAGATTGATATCAGTTTGAGAGTTAGAGGGAATAAAAAAAGTCCATGACATCCTCAAACTCTAAAGTGTATCATCTTTTATCACGTTCCCAAACCATCATCATCAGATTAAATTTCCTGAAAGAGAAGAATTCTGAACTAAAGTCTTGCTATGTATGCAACAGAATCAAGTAAAGATATTATAAGGAAGGCTTCCAGTTTTCCACCAAGGAAAAGCAATCACTCCACCACAGACTCACAATACTATTAAACTGGTGAGTTTTGTCAATGGTCCAAGATAAACTGTATATTAAAAGCTGTTTCCATTTTTTCCCATCACTTTTATTTTATCAGTATACTGCTATTTCAGAAAATAAAATATTACTGTCATAGTCTGAGATAGATCGTTCCGATATGTAACTAAATTGGATCCAAAACCCAAGTCTAAAGGAGGCCGAATGATCTTTTGGTCTAGGGGGTTTGAACGCTGCTGAGGCTACTGCTTGTTAACTGGTATATGGATGGTTTAGTGCTCAGGTTTTGGCTTTTCACCACTTTGAAAAAAGTGTTTATTTGTTTGTTTAAAGCACTCAGTCAGTTTTCACCATAGCCAAGAAGCATTTATTTATTTTTTGGCCAGAAGGACAGCTTTGTGCTTAGTAAGAAACCTCTCCTTGTCTGTGACAAATTGAGGTTGGAACTGAAGGTCAAAGGATAAACTCTACTTGCTGTGATATGTTTTCACAGGTTGAATTTTATCCAAGCTCACCATAGGGGAGAATCTGGAAAAAAGAGAGAGAAAGAGCTAATGGACATCCATCTCTGGAGACATAGGCACAAAAAAACCCACAGGAAAACATCTCAGCTGATCAGTGAAATCAAATAATTGAACTTTGCTTTTTTGCCCACCCTCCTTTTTTTGTGGCTTGGAAACAAACAAAAAAGATGGGTGAATCTCAGAATGTTTGATGAGTAAACTCAGTTCAGAGAAATAGATCAGATCCATCTTCTTAGCAAAAGATATTCTGAGTTTGCCCAAGATCTTTCAATCTGTAAATCTCCAAAGAACAGGTTTTCTCGGGAGAGTTTCAGCTTTCAGATAGGCCAGAAGCAAGATAACAAAAGTCTCCTTCATAAGGTTGCCCTGTGTTTACATCCAGTCCTGCAGGAAGTGAAAAGAAGAAATGTAAAGAATTTGGTGGCTTTGTGTCACAGAGGTCATGCAAATATTTGCTTTTGTTTCAGTGTAGGGGGATTTGCACCTTCTGAGTTAGTTGCAAGCTTTTCCTTTGAGAAAATGTTAGTGTGAACTCTGAACCAAAAGCCTCTGCTTTTCACTTCCTGCTTTTGGGCCAGGTCTTGAAGGAGGAAAACAGAATTTGCAGGAATAAGGCTCTCTTTGCATTTCACCCATCATTCCTGAGATCTGGCCATGTTGGAGAAATGGGTTGGATAAGTCAAATCAACTAAAAAACTCAAAGCAAAACTTAAGAAAAAAAATGTCTTCTAGTTCCATGCTGAAATGACAAGAACCCTACGTTTCATTATGCAGCAAGAAAGCATCCACACTGGAGCTGGAAAGTACAATATCTGGTTAGAGGAGATATACTTGTGCCAACTCGATGAGCATTAGCATGCTAAAAACAGAAGGGTGGCCACAGCAGTCCGAGCAATGGGAGGGGCTAGGGTGTTGGATGGGATAAAAACATTCCCTCTTAAGTTCTTAACTTGGAGTAGTAGCTCAAGTTAAAGCCCAAAGAAGAGGCTGGGTTTGAACTTGGCACTACTGCAATACAAACAAATAAATAATAGTAAGATAATTTATCCAATAATTTCACTTCTGTTTGCAAATTATCTGGGTACAGGTTATAAATTCCACAACTGTGTTTGCTATTTGCAGTTGTTCAATAAATAGCTTAAGTCAATTCATTTTAGCTTATGGTTTGTTCACAAGCCTATCACTGAGACGATTCATTATTCATGCTATATGATTTGTCATCTAAATTACTTCGCATTCTGTTCTCTGAATAGATGAAATATAAAGAGCTTTATAAACAGAATCAGCCCTCTTTTCAGTTATCAGATTAATTGTGAACATTTGCAATTGTTCAAATCTATCATTCATATAAAAAGCAACTTTTCAAAATGCTGGTGAATTACACTGCTGGTGCCAGCACAATCATTTTCACTAGAAGTAGTGACACTTTCTTTTCTTGGAAACATACTTGAAAATAATTTTTACTAACTTATATATTTTTAAACAAGCGAATAAAAGGTTTTGCAAATAATATGACATGGAATGGGCATGAAGTTGGTCACAACAATATTTGCAACTACTTTTTAGCCATGTTTGTATAACTGATACCAACATAAAACTTCAAAATGGTTCACTCAAAACCAGATCTAGTTCATTCACAGACCAAACAGGGACTGGATAATTCAATAGGTATATGATGGCTCTGACTGTGCAATCTGATCTGCATGGGTAGACCCTTTCATGTGTGCATAGTCTCACTAAATTCAGTGGGGTTCTGGCACGTGCCCCCATGGAGCAGCTTGTGGGACTGGGGCACCAGGTTGGTTCTGGGATTCAAAATATCAATTTTATTTAACTCTAGCACTAAGGCATGTGAAAGTTTTGGGGCGGGGGGTGAAATTGCAAGTTTGGGTCAAGTCGTACAGATTGCTCAGCTTTGTATTCTGTTCAGAATTACACACATATTTCTCCTTTGTTGGAGAATACAGATGGGGAGTGATCTGTTGCTAATGTAAAAAAGATAGGAAGACAGGGCAGAGAAGATCATCAAAACTCCTTTAAAGGGGAGAGAAATTCAAGGGAGAGGGGAAAAAAAACAACATAACACCCAAACTTCCAAATGACAAGTTTCCTTTCAGTCTCGTCTAACCCGAGAACTGCTCAGCTCACAAAACAGCAGGAAGTAATCAAATAGTCACTGGTCCTGGGAATAGCAATGCCCCTGAAATAATGAGAAGAGGTTGCTCAGCTGTAGCATCTCCCTCAGACATGCATTTTACAGAGGTATTTACAGCAGCGGTTGCATCTGAGGCCTCCAGCCTAACTGCACGGCTCAGTAGGGATAGAATTAAAAAAAAAAAAAAAAAAAAGGGAAATATAAAATATGGCACTTGGTTGGCGTGCCGAAGCTGCCTGGTATTTAAATACCATCAAAAGCATCCAGAGCTAAATTTTTTTTGTGAGTTTTTTAAAAATAAAAAATAAACATATAAAAATCAATTTTTTTCTGAAGTAACAAAACAAGACAATGAACCACCAGGGGAGAGAATGCAATCAATCCCTCCTTGCAAGGTGGTTTATTGGAATCACCTCGGGTGCAGGAGAAGGACAAGTGACCACAGTTTTATACTTCCTTCTTTATTTAGTTTTATAAAGAGCAGCTTGGACTGAGCTCAAAGTGGGCTGATAAAGCATCCCAGCATTTTATTGCATTGAGGGAGCCCCTGCCAGGCATTTCAAAAGTGTTGCTCGTGCTTCTGTTGTGCTGTGTAAGTGCAGTGTTGCTCGTGCTTCTGGGGCTGCTGTGTAAGTGCAGTGATGATTGGCGCTCTGCCCACTCTGCCTGGACTCAGGGAAGTAAGTAGAATGCTAGGAGCATGGGGGAGTTCAGAGAGAGAAAGGGAGAGGTTACCTTGTTCAGAGTCAGCTGCCAGGAAAGAGAAAAAGAAAAGAGGCAGAGCCTTCCAGTAGCCAGAGGGTGAGAATAGACCATCCCTTTCCCCCCACTCCCAGCAATCACAGAGAGAGTGAGAATGGTGAACAGTTTTTGCTGGGAATAGGGACCAGCAATACTGATTGGGTGAGGATCACCTTTTCTCCCCTATGTCAATCCTGGCTGGTAGGAAGGCAAGAAATGTGAACATATTGGTCTTCATTATGGGCCACAGACTCAATTTGCCATGCTTCTCCAGCTGTGACAATGGCTGCTGTATTGAGATTCCATCTCACAAAGGCATTAAAAAGTACTGCTGGGTTTGGCACTCTCTCCTCTCTTTTCTTCCTCTTGTTTCTATTTAAGTATCTCTTGCAGATGCTCATTCACACTCTGTAATGTCTGTTAACAAGTATTTGCAAACAACAAGTACTGGGAAGAGAGAAGAAGGAAAAAGGGTATAAAGGATAGATTGAAATGTGGGGAAAGGAGATAAGGCACTTGATTTTCCATTGCATGCAGTCATGGTTCCTTGATTCTCAGCCACCTGTACCTGTTGTAATCTGAAGCAGAGGTGGCTTTATTTATGCGGCTAGTGTAAGTAATATACAACAGTAGGAAATTGGGCAGTCCACCAAACCCCCCCCTCACTGCCCTGCCCCTGACACACACCTCGCCTCTTATGCTGGGCAGCAGAGTTCTAGCATAGAGGGCAAAATATCAGCCCTTTACACTGGTGGAAATTCCTCCTAGGTAGAGAGAATATTCTAGTAGAAAGATCCAACTATTTTAAGGTCACCCTGTGGTGCAGAAGAGGAGGACTTCAGAATCTGGGCCAAGATCTTCCACATTTTAAAAAATACCCCAGCTGCCCCTGCACCAGATAGCCACTTTCAAGCTGTTCCCGTAGTTATTTTCAAACATTAAGACAGACTGTGCCCAGCATTGCAAAGGTGCAGCAGGAGGCTGGAGGGAAAAAGTTCAAGGAGCCTTTCCCCACCCTTATGTCCCTGTGCAGGGGCTGAGCACAACTGCAGTCCTTGCTCTGAGGACCCACAAGGACTAGGTGAGTCTAGCACCAAAAGCAGCACTAGTCAGAGTAGTCTCCATATGGGGTGACCGAGGGATTGTGGTGCCAGCAGAGCTGGCCTCCTATATTGGAAATCATGCTACACCCTCTAAAACAGTGGCTACACTCTACAAAGCTCCACGAGGCACAATGTCTGCCAGTGCTCCTGCAGGAACATGGCACCTCCACATTGCCTTCAAAGCAGGCATGGGTCTTCAAGTCACGACAGAGCCCTTAAGTGGGAATTCTTACTGTTCTTGATTTTTAAAAATATTTTGCTTGCCTGAATATGGGTGATGCAACAGGAATAGCCAGTCATTTTGCTTCTTTGAACTTTTTTTTCCTCCAGGAACTATGAGGATAACCACTAATGTACATAGTTTAAGAGTTACAAATGAACTCTAAGAAATGTCAGATGCCCTAAAGGAATTTTGATTGAAATTTCATATTGTGGTCAGGAAACTAACTACAAAAGAATAGTGTGGGTTGTTGTTTTTTTTAGAACAATCAGTTAAGGAAATTACAATACATTTGCATTCCTTTCTGGTTAATATAAATCAAAATGGGGAAAAGTGCAATGGAGGCCAGTGTGGTCAAGTAACAATGCAAAGGTTAGTGTATGAGTAATAAGCAGGAGGCTTTTAAAACTGATCCAGAACAACAAAACAGAAACAAATTAAAAAGATAATTAGAGGAGAAAACAAGCTCTGAAAGTCAAATTGATGAGGCTATTTCAGCCTTGGCCATTCAGAGAAATTTGCATTGAATAGAAGGTCACTGTAATTGGTTATGAAAATTGTATTTTCTCCACTTCTCTTCCATTCGATAGTGTAAAAAGAATAGCAGACTTTAAGTCCCTTTACAGAAATACAGGGCTCCTCTGCTGAACCTTTGCTCTAGCTCAGGTGAGAAGACTCTGCACTGAAGTTCAATCTAATGACTGACTGCAGAAGTCATGCTGTCAGGTGGGGCCAGTTAGACCAGCTAGGCTATAAAGAAGGGAGAGTGGTGAGTATCTCTTTTGGACCAGAAAAAAAAAAAACACAAGTTAGGAGAGAAGAGGGAAACCATTATTAACAGACAACCCTAAGATGAGCTTTTGTTTTACAATTCCTAATAAAGCCCAGCCCCAGGAAGGGGGTGAGTTTGACAATAACTCAGGTTCTCTTGTGCTTAGTTGAGGGAAGGGCAGGGAATCTACCAACTAACAGAGTGCTAGAGAGATACTAGTTAGTCCTCCATGTTAAGAAAAGAAAGTGACCCTGCAAGGGTTCGGTTACTTCTAAGGCTTCCTGTCCATCTTTCAGCAGCCAGGGGTTCACTTTTTCTTCCTTGCAACCTCCCAGAACTCCCTAGGCTGACTGCTATCCTTTTTGCTCTGCTGATAGGCCTATCGATTTCCTGTGCTTTATGCAGTGCCGTAGTAGATGGCAGCAACCCCCCAGCTCCCTCTTTCCCACAAATCTGTCTCCATTTCTTTTCCAAGCTGTGACCCTTTATGCAGTTTCTCTATTATCCCCTTTTTTGAAGAATGCATTGCTGAATTTAGAGTTCCGATAGCCCCCTTTTGGGGATCTGGCAGCCAGTGTATCCACATTTTACACACTCTAATGTTAAGAGCTGATATGAAGAATGGCACAACACGAAGTTAGTTGTACTGGTCCTACAAAACCCAGAAACTATGCCAAGTATTTCTGAGCACTATCTACTGGCACTTTATCTGTTAATTAACTATACATACAAGACAGAGTTTTCTCACAACATCTCTCTTCCTATAATAGAAACTGAGTAATTTCAATTAACTATACACTCTTTGAAATTACTTTCAACTGCTCTACAACTTTACTGCTCTTCCATTTCATGTAGTGTTATCCAAAATCTCATCCATAGGAAAGGTCTGTGGTGCTAGATATTTTAATGTCATTTTTACCAGTTCCTAAGGGTTGATAAAAGGTGAACTCTGGCTGCCCTATCTAGATTTCAGGGGGCGCTTTACTACCTTTGACATAGTAATATTTGGCTTGCTGCTGTTTATTTTTTTCTTTTTCCATTAACTAATTGTCTGTGTATATATAGATATAAAGTGACCTTGTAACATCCACGCCTGTGCTTTAAAGATCATTGAGCATTGCCAAGTGTGCATATTAATTGAATACAGAATAGGCTAGAGCTCAGACAAGAGACTGAAGAAATGTTCCGAGTCTCATTAGAGGATAGCAGAAGTATGGTGTCTGTAGGAAGGAATTATCTGTAGATCAGCTGGAGAGGGTTGTTATAGGTTGGAAGGAAAGACCGGATTCTTGGAGCTCAGTGGACAAAGAGGGATGTAGCAATATTGATAGTTGAGGAGACTGAAGAAGATGATCGAAGACACTTGATCTGAGCTTTATCCAAACCTTAAAAAAAATCTGTGGTTCAAGAAAGGCCAAAGGTACTGGATTAATTTTATGTTCTGAACTAGTTTACCCATTTTTAATTGTTGGTGTCACCAGAAACCTTTATTCTGTACAAGGAAATTGTTCCTTCATTAAATAAATATAATTAATTAGGTCTCTTTTATAATACTATATTGAGTTTTAGGTTTGTTATCTTACACTATGGGGTAACTAGGGTCAATCCAGACTTTTAGAATATTATGAGAAAATGGGTAACAAAACCCAAATTTATTCTCAAAATAGAGGATTCTGAGATGACCTGAAAAAAGGGTAGTCAAGAGTTATAAGGGTGCTAAACGAAAAAATGTGTAACAAAATATTCACAATAGCCAAGAATTCAAACATTAGAGCCCACAATTTAAATGCAGAAAAGTATAGCGCACAAGGAGTTCAGAAGAGAAGAATTTCACTCAGAGCAGTTGCTAAGTAAGGCCACCAAAGCAAATAGCACAAATGAGTTTCAGAGATAGCTAGGTGTGTTTGAGAAGAGAGGGAATCAAAGGATACAGTTACTAAGTAGGAAAATGGGAGTGAGATAAACTTTAAGGGAATAGGCTTAATGGGTCAGTGTCCTTTCCCACTATAGCAGTGCCTTGTATCCTTATTTCCTAATTTTTTATTAAAAAAGGAGACTTGAGAAATAGTTGGAGAAAAGAACAAAGACTGTAGTTAAAATGTACTGCAAATATTTGAAATTGTGTGCTTTGTGTTTTGGTTTGGGGTTTTCACTTTAAACTAGAGAGATTCTAGATGTTGTTACAGGCATTTTATCAAAGACAGAGGTTTAAAGAACAGACCAAGAGAAAGAAAGATTCTTTGCTGGGGCAAGCAACTCTTGCATATGATCCAAGAAAGTTTTGCAGGAAAAAATAAATAAATAAAAAGATTTGAGGGAAGAAAGCTGCATAAAAAGGAAAACAAAAGCAATAGTATAAAGGAATTAATCAAGGCAATACAAACCATAGACTGAAGTATCTGTCTGAAAGCAGTTTTGTACAACCCAGCTATCTACCTGGATATAAACTAAGCACAGGTTGCAATGCTAGATATATTACATCAATATATAATTTTTAATATGCAGCCCAATGGAAACTAATTTGCATATTATAATTACCTTTCCAACTGTCTTTTCAGAGATAAAAACACAGCCATTAACAAAACTTTAATGTATCAGTTTCTTTACTAAATACATTTGTTTTATGATATTGCTTAACAATCTTTTTGAGAACGTGGCAAAAAATGCTTCATTAAACACAAAGAACTGGAAACATTTCAGGTTTTTAAATATTAGTGTTAAAGAATATTTTGTAGCAAAAACCAATTTAATGATTAGCTTTCAAAAATGAAGGACAGGTTTGTTTAATAGTTTCTGACTTCATGCTTTCTTATATTGTTTAAATTAGTATTAATAATAATGTTTAGCACTTATCTGCGAAGTGCTTTGCATACAATTTATTAATTAAACTTCAGAACACCTTGGCGTGAGATAGCTCAGTAAGTTGTTGCTCTTATTAGACTTGCCAGTTTTCAGATGGAGGAATGGAGGTGAGGAAATTGTGACTCGCAAGATTACGGAGGAGTCATTACTACAGCTGGGATTAGATCTTGGTCCCCAGTTCTGTATTCAAACCACTTGATCATTTAGAATTTGTGACCTCACAAACTCTAGAGATATGGGACAAGGATATAAGAGAAGGCATGAAAGAGTGATAGCACTGCGGGGTTTTGAAGTGATTTGAGGTTAACATCTGCACCATGACTAGCCTTTCCGGTATCTCAAAATCATGATTCAGTATTTACAATAAAAATAATGCTGATGTAAATAACTCAGAGTGATATGTACAATACCACTATATTTCTTAGAAGTAGTAAATTTGATTCTAAAATGACATACAGCTGTGCTAATGAGAGATGTGTGCCTTTGTCACTTTCAGTTTCCATTACTGTAATAAACTCTATATGGGGCTACCCTCCAAATCTTCAGAAACTTCAGCTGATGCGAAGTACAGACCCCAATTGCTGAGCAGTTTTTCACATGTGGAACATATTTAGCCAGTTCTCTTTTGTCTTCAAATTCATTTCTATCTGGAATTTAGGACAGGTGGTTTGGGTTTGTAAAGCCCTCTGTCTTAGAGATGCTTCTCTTATTGGTGCTGCAACCAGTCAGTTGAGATCAGCTAGAATGCTCAAACTAACAGTCCCTAGATTTCTTTGGCTGAGGACAGAGCAATCTCTATGGAGGACCCCAACCATGGAGTTCTCTTTCACTCTTGGTCCAATAGCACCTAAACTTGTGGACCATCAGCTTATGTTGCTAGGTCTAACTAGGCTTTTTAAAAGGCATGGCTTGGAGGCAACTTGAGGGCTGGAGCATTTTATTATTGTTAGTTGCTCTGCATTGAATTGGCATTTATGGAGACAGTCTGTGTTATTTGAATGGTTTATACATACTACACCTCTGCAGAGAAAAGTAACTCTGTTTTGTGGAGGATTTTGATATTTTGAATTCATTCTGATTTAGAGTGAGCTGGCAGGAAACCAGACAGGTTTCCAATGAAACCCTGCCTGCTTTCTATCAGACCTTTGGCTAAAACAAATAATCTCCATGGAACATTTTGATTTCAACAGCTCTGCATTCTCTGATGGAAAAACATTGCAACAGAGAATTTCCAACCAGATCTAGAACATGCACTTAGATTATAGCATGAGTGTATTTTATAGGTTGAAAAAAGTAAACTATGCAATAGCATTTGATCTGAGATCAGAAACTTGGTTTACAATCTGCATAGTGAAGGACAAGGATAAGATGAGAGCATAAATTTATTTTCATTTATGATCTGGGGATCTGAAACTGAGCCTTTAAATGTTCTCTGAAAAATGAGTCCTGTGCTGCCTAAGCCCCCACAATGCTTTCTGATCTTGTGTAAATATAGTTTGTTTAAAAAAATCTTGAAGTGCATATGTTGGTATTAAAAAGTACAATGGAGTCCTTGCTCTCACATCTCAACTACAGAAAAGCACTGGGCGCAACCAAAGAGGTAGCTTTAATGCCAAGTACATATATTTTTAGCAGTGACTAGATTCTTTTCCATAGATTTCTTTTTCAAAATAAAGCTCTTTTGTTTAAATCCAAAATGCAAATGTACTTGAGTATATAAGAATTGGTTTACTTTGCATTCTGTGTGAGGAACTCACTTAGCTAGTTTTCAATGATATTTTTCACACTGAGGTGGGCTTGTCTGCATGTTGAAACATAGGGACTCTGTGTCATCTTGCTAGAATACAATATTCCTCTTTCCAGTGTCTTGTCTCAATGATGTAATGCAAGGAAATGTTTTGACATAAGTTGCTAACGGCAATGCTTAGAGATATGCAAACACATCTGTTCTGCTAAGTGGTGTTATGGGGTCCTATGTTGTTGTACCTTCAGCCTAATATGGGCTAGTGAAGCCATATTTGGTTCCTAATACTGATGAGAGAAATAACATTAAGAAAATGTATTGTCAATTGTAAATATGATATATATCTCTCCAGAATAAAGGTCCTCTCTCACTTCATTGCTCTTCCCAGCTCATATTATTTTCTGCTGTTGATAAGGCTCTAAAAGTATTTTGAATCCCTGTGGGTGTGATTTTATTTGACAATGCATTCAAAGCGCAGACAAGCTGATTCAATTAAACAAAGATTTGAAGTTGTCAGTATAGGACGAAGTTGAATAGCCGCTTTTTATATAATTAATTGTTCATCTAAAGCACACAAAAAAAACCAGTCTTAAACAGAAGAGCATTCTTTTGCCTAATACAACTGCTTTGCTGACAAGAAAGTTCTTTCTTCATGGTTTTGAGAGATTCAGAATAGTCAATAAAAAGTAGAGATAGGAAAAATATACTTAACTCATTCACATACCTGTTGGTACCACCAAGCACCCTATAATGAATAATTGTGTTATTTGGTCCACCTGGATGAGTGACACCTGCTGAAATTGCCTGTAAACTCACAGCTTGAGGTTGTACTAAATATTTTGTCATGAGTATTCATGCCATAGCCATAATATAAAGCTAGGAAGGAAACAGAAATAGGCCTGGGAAAGATAGGAAGGAAGACAAAGGGCCATGAGAGGAAAATATGGCTTCCTAACCCTGCTGTGAATGAGCATACGCTCTCTTGCTCTCCCCTCCATGACTCAGTCAACTGGTATATGCAATATTCTGCAAAATGATCAGTGGCACAAAGATAATGCCGCTCATATTGGATAATTAGCCAATGAGGAGCTAGATTTTCTTCCGTGAAATTCAGGAAACTAGGAATTGCTCTATTGGATCAGAACCAAGGTCCAGCTAGCCCGGTGTCCTATCTCTGACAATGGTCAATACTAGATGTTTTGGAGGAAAATGTAAGAACCCTTCTGTAGGCAGATGTGGAATAATGTGCCCCCCACATAGATGTGATCATGATCGAGGCTAGAGAATAACTTACACCAGGGGTTGGCACGTGGCTCGCCAGGGTAAGTACCCTGGTGGGCCAGCCCAGTTTGTTTACCTGCCGCGTCAGCAGGTTTGGCTGACTGCGGCTCCCACTGGCCATAGTTCGCTGTCCCACGCCAATGGGGGCGGCGGGAAGCAGCGAGGGATGTGCTGGCTGTGGCTTCCCGACACCCCCATTGGCCTGGGATGGCAAACCGCGGCCAGCTGAACCTGCTGACGCGGCAGGTAAACAAACTGGCCCGGTGCTTACCCTGGTGAGCTGTGTGCCAGAGGTTGCTGACCCCTGACTTACACCCTGAAGCAGGACCATTAATATCACTTCCAAAATGTAGGTTTTCATTATGATAATACTGGATATTCTTGCATTCCATATAAATGTCAAATCTCTTTTAATCTAACTCTCTGTTAAATTCTTGGCCTTAATGGCCTCATGTAGCAATGAGTTCCATAGCCTAATTACATGTGATCTAAAAAAGTATTTCCTTTTAGCGGTTTTGAATTTGCCACCTTTTTATTTTCACTGAACAGCCCTGTATTCTTGTGTTCTGAGACATGGAGATGTTGTATCAACCAAGCAAGGTACTAACAAACTTCAACAGGACTTTATTTTTAAAGTAGAAACCTCTTTACCAAGCTGCTGCTACACCCTCTGTAACTCTCACTCTATCTCCTCAACTCCTCCCCCCTCCTTCATGTTTCCTGTCCTTTCAGACTCCCAACAGCCAGTGCTCCCAGTTCTAATAATCACAAGCAACATCTCAACACCACAGGAGAGCAGAATCTCTTGTTCTGTTTTCTCTAACACATTCATTATTTTTATATGCTGTTTATTCCCCCTTTTATTCTTCTCCTAAGGTAAGCAATCCCATCTTTTTCACTCTCTCTTTATATGAGAACTTTTTCCATAAGTTACATTCTGTCACTGCAAAAAAATGAACAGTTCTACCAGTATTACTGCATTTAGTTATTGCCACTATTTTCAGATCAACTTTTTCCTCCAAAAAAGAACCTGGAAGGTGTATAGGAACAGTGGCACTGTCCCTTATAATTCCACGAGCTGTGATTAATATACCCTGAGCTAGATTGTTAGGTGACATAAATGGACATTCTCCATTGAAATCAAGCTACACCACCAGTTTATGCCCACTGAGGATGTGGCCTGCCCAGAATGATTACATGTCAGATTAAATGGAGCTCAGCTAGAGAAGAACAGTGAGTTTGTTTTGTTTTAAGAGCTGGTCACATCTCACTTCTCAGTTCACATACCTACACATTTTCTAACAATCTTCTTTCATTCACAAAAAAAGGCAGGTTGAGTTTTTTGCATAGTCCTGTTTCTTCGTTGTAGGCTCAAGACCTCAAGCTTTCCAGGTGCTTGATAGCACTTTGGGTATAAGATTCTGATGAGGATGGAAGAGAACCCATTCTCTGTCTTTTCAACCTTGAGTTTGATAACATAGGCTAGCCAAAGCTGTCACTGAACTCCAAGGACAAGGTGGGTGAGGTGATATCTATTATTAAACCAATGATAAGAGAGACTGAACTCCAGGGAAAGTTTTGCATTGGAACTAAATGTCGGAGGGTTTAGTATCATGGGTTTTTATGATTTTAGAAAATGCACATTTTATGGCACATAGTATTGAGCAGTCCCTTGAGCTGGTTGGAAACTAATTTTCAGAAAGCAGGAGTTTCCTATGGAAATTAGGACAGAATTTATTTAATCTTTTAAAGGATTGAACCAAAGGTCCAAATATCAGATATAAAGCAGGAGCTCATTTGAGGACCACTGCTAGCACACACAGTGCCTTTTGCTAAGCAAGTTAAAGAAGTGGAGAAAACATAAGGTATCTATGAAGCCAAGCACCATTCTGGACTATTACTTTTACACAAAGGCAAGCTACTCTCTCAGTTGAAACCATCACTCCTGCGGCAGTTTAAATATAATATTAAATGTAACCATTCACAACATAGTACTGAGTGTTTCCTGAAAGCCCTTATTTTGAAATGGGCCAGCAGAGAGCTTACAGAAAACTCCAAAGTTGCTTATATTGCATATCAATATTCCTTACCTCAGGATTTGCACAATCCTCAGGAAAGGACAACCTTTCAGAATTGTTCTCCAACTATCCTGGAAGAAAATAGTGCAGCAACAGCAGGGGAGTGCCAAACATCAATTAGGTGGTTCATCTTGAACAGAGCCCCTGAGGTAAGCTATGGTTGGAAATCCCTGCCTCCGCCCCTCTACCCAAAAAAGTGTGATTTTTTTCACATTTATTTTGTCAAAAATTAAAAATGACACCAAATATTAATTTTGGAAACTTTTGACCAGCTTTAGTTGCATGCGAGATGGTTGTCACCTCTGAATCAGGTGGGCTTGTGTGAAATTCGGATGATGATGTGTCAGAGGTACACCTAACTTAGAGGTACATCTAATTTACCCACTAGCTAGGTGGAATGTCACAGGACAGGAGCTGTGCACTATTACTCTAAAGAGGCTGTATCAGTGGGGAGCAGAGAGCATCCTGACAATTTGATTCCTGAGCCTTTGAGGTTGTTCTCAGGGCCGGCTCCAGGCACCAGCAAAACAAGCAGGTGCTTGGGGCAGCACATTTCTAAGGCTGCTATTCTGGCACCAGCCATCATAGGTGCCGACTCTGGGGCATGGGGAAAAAGTGCTCATTTGCATTGCTTATCCTTGGATTTCTCATGCATTGCACCATTTTACTAGATTTTTGATGCTGTGGTTATTTTGGGGCTTTAAATAAATAAGTTCCACAGTCCACAAAAGATATCAGTCAGGATATTTTTCCATGATATTCAGCCTAAATGTTCCTTTGCTCTCTTTTACCTCTTTCTTTCTACTTATGTCTTTTGGAGAGTAGGAAAAAAGTTCTTCCCCTTGCTTTAGTATTTACACCCTTCAAATTCTTGTAGAAGGTTATCGTATCCCCCTTAGTAGTCATTGAGCTGAGCTATTTAGTTCTTGTGATATTTTCTCATAAGTCAGCCTCTCCAGTCCTTTAATCATTTTTATTGCTCGTCTCAGTTCTCGGAACTGTGTGCAGTACTCTAGGTGCAGCCTAACTTGCAGTAAAAGAGGGATTTTTCACCTCTCTGATCCGTGCATCATGCAGGTTGATTGCATTAGCTGTTTGTGTCACTGTATCACATTGTAACTTCATATCTAGTTTTCTGACCCTTTATCAGCCCCAGGCTATATTTTGGCATTACATCTTTCCAAATGTTTCCCTTCCATTGCATATTTGTGTTCAGAATTATTTTTCCCCTGAAGTATTAGTTTGTACTTTTCAGGTTGAATCTCTTGCCCCTGTCCCCTTTGTATTATTCCTCAAGTCTCATTGATACTTGCAATACCTCCTGATTTAGTATAATCTGCAAATTTTAGTTAAAGGGGTGTTTACCGCTTTTTTCAATCCAGTCTTAAAAAATAAAGATATTAAGCTGAATCTAGTCAAGAAGTAAATGTAATTTAATGCTAATGTATAAGAGTGAACCTCAGGAAAATGACTAAAGAGAGGGATTTCTTTTAGCTGGGAAAAGTGAAGCAAGATTTTTGCCAGGAAAGAAATGTAGGAATTTCTGCAGGAAGGTTATAAAAACCTTCTACACCTACAGGCTCAGTTGTCAAGAAAACTAACAGGATGCTGGGACAGGAGATACAGACATTATAAATCAGAGGTGGTACAACAGTGGCATATCATGTCTTCTGCTTTATCTCACAGCTATGTGAGTAGAAGTAATAAGCAGCATCAGTGTGAAATGTCTAGTTTTAGAGTCTCATAGTTTCAGTGGAGGTATTGGTTTCTTGAATACTGCTGGAGGTTACAGGATGGCACAAAGTATGATGCAGAATTACTTGTCAGTTCAGAAAATAATGTGCATATCTGCAATGGTACTATTGCTAAGTGATGTTGGTTAGATACCCTCTTTAGTATAGTAGCTAGTATGCATCTCAACCTCAACATGGCAAAAGCAGAGCTTCTCGTTTCCCTCCTTTTGCTCCCAATCATTCCGCTGTTGTCTGTCACCCAGACATACAAACTTGATGTCCTAGTAGAGCCCCCTCTATCTCCAAGCTGCTACAAAACCATTTCAGTTGTCCCTCCACTAGCTTTCTAAAAGAGATTTTTATTCTCCTCCTGCTTCTGTTAGAACATGGCTGGAGTCACCATATCCTGTGACGTATGACAACGATAATGAACTAGAGGAAAAGTAGCTTTCTTATATCATTGAACAAATAACATTATGAGAATAATTAAAACAGTATATTGTCCTGGATCCTGCTTCATTTTTAGATTTGTTCTTTAAAAAAAAATCTGTCATAACATGGTCTCATTATTGTACCGTCAGTGTCGATAGCAGTATAAATACTGACCTCAGCAGAATAAGAACCGGAGTAATGGTCCCATAATATCATGACAGAGCAAATCTAAAGGCAAGTTGTGCTGGGGAAAACTGGAGCCATGCTTACACTATCAGGTACACTAGTATCCCCCACAAAGTCTCATTGACACTAAAATCTGTCACTTTTTTTTTTAATAGCATTGATAGACATTTTGGACCAGATTCTCAGCTGGTGTAAATTGCCACAGCAACATTGGTTTCAATGAAGTATCTAGCCTACTACCTCCAAGAAAGAATTACATTGTGGAATGGCAGGACAATGTTGGCCAACAAGCATTGCATGACACTATGATGTAATCCCCGACATTTGCACCTGTATGTAGTTTACATGCAAGAATAGCAATATCTGAGACACTGGCAACCACTGGCTCAAAGACAGCCTGGGCAGGCAAAATACCTCTAAATACAACAACTTTAAATGCCCACCATCTGATTCTGATTTCTTTGAAGTATAGAGCTTCCACAAAGTTCATAAAATCAGTCGCGTCAATTTTAAAAGAAATTTTCTTGGGTGGCTTGTGGGGGAGAGAAAACAATACTACCATAGTTCCCTCCACATGCACTGTAGCACTGAAACAAATACTTTTTTTATAAAATGAAAGCCATTCTAAAGAATTCCCTTGAGGAGATAACAGCCACACAAGGCAGCTATTACTTGTACTCACAATTGCATCAATCTTTGATCTTTATTGTTATAGTATTATTCCTATTCTCATGCTATAAAAATGTTCCTTGTGGAGTTTCCTTAAATAATAAATGTGTCTACCCTAAAACTGCTTGGAAAGGAAGACAGTTGAAGATCACTGCTATAAATAAAAGCTAAGGACCCCCTTTATTTAATTTAATACACAAATGGCTGTGAGATTGCTATCTTGATAGAATACCAAAAATAAGTTTTCCCATTTTTTTCTAGAGCAATGCTTATCATACAGAAGGTATTTCTATGCCATTTCATGCTCCTATTAAATTTTTATCATGAAAATTAGGCACTGCATTAAAATCTTAATCCATAAATATATAATGTGAAGTATCAAAGCACTCTGTACTTTTCAAACTTTTCATTAGACTGTATTTTATGTGTTGGTATATTAGCCATTATATTAGTGGGTGCTGTAAATTGGGGTAAAATTAGAAAGCACAGGGTTCCTCCCCCCATTTTAATATATAAAGCCATGGATACAAATATTCACAAGATTTACAAATATAGAAACATTACTACATCAGAAATAGTGATTCATACTGATGACCAATCTGAGTACAGTAGACACAGAACAGTTTAAATCATACTAGTGCCTTCTCTAGAAGATGCCAAATTCAGTATAAGACTTTGTTTTATATTCATAGCACTGAATAGTAAGAAGAAAAAACAGTCACAGTGATACTAGAAACATAAAACATATAGCAAATATTTCCTTAAATGTGTTGCTAATATCAATTTACTACAGATTATTTAAAGAGAGGATTTTGAAAGTATTTTGCAATTCACAAATTATTCTGCTAGTTTACATTTTCTAATTCACTCAAGTTGGGCAATTAAACTAGACTGGTGCGATTTATATTTGTTTCCAGTCCATTTCATATTATTATTCTCACGTACAATACTGCTTTGTCTCTAGTACTGCATGGGAATGTTTGAATCCAGAAAAAAATAAAAATCTTTGAATTTAAAAAAATTATTGAAGCATTTAAATTCATATGTGGCTTAGTGCACCCATTTGTGTTATTTAACACTTGTATAGCAGTAGTGCCTAAAGGCCAACTAGGTTGGTGCCCTGTTTTGTGAGGGGCTATACAAATACATGATAAATTACAACCCCTGCTCCAAGGAGTTTACTATCTAACAGACTAGCCATAACAGGGGGATGAGACAAATAAACAAGGAAAGGGAGAGGGGTGGAAGAGATGGAAGAAATAATGGGATGTGTGTAATTGTAGTTGGTGGGGAGCAGTAATCCCAACTCACCTCCTGCCAGGCCGTTGTCAATTGCTGTTTTCTGAATGCAATACAGCAGAGGTGAGTTTGGAGGAATTTTGAAGGAGGATAAGTTGGTGGATTTATAGATTTTTGAGTGGTAGATTTTTCCCATTCATAAGGGTTGGAGTGACTCCATCTTTTCCATCACCACCTCTTCCTTAAAGGTAATAAGTGGAGATATACCAATCTCTATGAGAGCCTATGAAGCAACGGACAGGCTCTGGAACAATATTTTTAAAATTACCTAGAGAGGTGAGAAGGGGAAGAGGGAACCTTTGCCTACCCATTCCCTTTCTTCACATCACCTGTTCATAGGATCATCTTCCACTCACATGACTCTTATTCTTCATCTTCCTGGAGGAGTGCTAAAATGGAGCTGTCAGGGAGACCATACTTAAAACTGCAGTTCCTTTAAAATTATTCCATGACTTTAATTCACCTGGGAGAGTATCTGTTTCCCATGTTAGGTTACCATGAGGTCTAAAGGAAGAACTTTTTCACTAGGAGGGTGGTGAAGCACTGGAATAGGTTACCTAGGGAGGTGGTGGAATCTCCTTCCTTAGAGGTTTTTGAGGTCCGGCTTGACAAAGCCCTGGCTGGGATGATTTAGTTGGGAATTGGTCCTGCTTTGAGCAGGGGGTTGGGCTAGATGACCTCCTGATGTCCCTTCCAACCCTGATATTCTATGAGTCTATGATATTGTCCTATATGTTCCCCCAACGTCATCCCCAATCATCCATTTTCCATATATGGGCAAGGGGTTGTCTCAGGACCACAATGCCTGCATTAGCATGATGCTGTTCCTACAGTAGGGAATTCTTCATTCTAAGAATCAAAAGTAGTGTCTGTCTGTTTCCACAGAGAAAATTTCAGGCTGGATAAGGCTCTAAGTGATATTCCAGAGTTATACAGACAGAGTAAACCAGCGAGAGATTCTAAATGCTTTCATAAAGAGAAGAAGTGCAAACTCCAGAGGGCTGCCAAAGGGTTGAAAGGCAACATTGTAATAGTCTGCCAACATTATTATAAATATAGGTGGGTGTAAGCATGCAGGACTCACCCCTGTGGTGCCTCCTGCTGGTCTCTCAGGGAATTAGCTCGATTTCCAGCCCAGAGCATCCTCTGCAGGCCGGTGATCCACCACAGCTTGGCACCCATGTCCCTCCCAAACTCCGGTGCCCATTTTCTCTGGGTTGCTGCCCCCATGGCAATACCCCCATACTATCAGGTTCTGGGCCTCCCCACCTAGGGGAACCCCCACCCACTAACCCCACCTCACCTCAGTCTGGGCTACTGCCAGTCACCATCTAGCCCCACTCCCTGGGGCAGACTGCAGTATAAGCCACTCATCACGGGCAATGGGGTTCGGACCTGCTGCCTTCCTCTACCACCCAGTACCTTTTTAGGCCTTAAACCAGGCCCTGCAGCCTCTGGAGTTATCAGCCAGGAGCTCCCCTGCTCCTCTGGCTTTCCCCAGCCCTGCTTCACTCCTAGTATTCTTTCTGCTAGGCAGCCAGGCCCTGCTCCCTCTCAGACCAGAGAGAGCCTCTGAACTCCTGGCTGCCCTGACCTTTATAGGGCCAGCTGGGTCTTTTGGAGGCATGGCTACAGCTGAGACTGTTTTCCCCCAATCAGCCTTGCTGCTTTTCTTCTCCCACAGCCCTCCTCCAGGGCTGCTTTAAACCCCTCAGGGCAGGAGCGGGTAACCACCCCGCTACTGTGGGGCTTGTTTCCGGTCCCTCGTCCGCTCACGTCTCCGGGCGGAGTTCCTCTGGGCGGCGTCCACTGGCTCCCTTGACGCCTTCGAGGAGCAGTGGGCGCTGTCCGGGGTTCTCTGCTCGGTGTCCCCATCAGGCTCCCTCCTTATGACCCTTTGACCTCACTCCTGTCCCTGTTCTTTTATTAGTTGTCCCCCGCAATTAGTGGGTTTCTGAGGCTCTGTGGCACCACCCCTTAGGCTGGGGGGGGGATCCGTTAGCATGGGGCGGGCTTTGCCTGCCCCGTTTCCCGGAAACCCAATAGATACTGTGGGGCTTGTTTCCGGTCCCTCGTCCGCTCACGTCTCCTGGCGGAGTTCCTCTGGGCGGCGTCCGCTGGCTCTCTTGACGCCTTCGAGGAGCAGTGGGCGCTGTCCGGGGTTCTCTGCTCGGTGTCCCCATTAGGCTCCCTCCTTATGACCCTTTGACCTCACTCCTGTCCCTGTTCTTTTATTAGTTGTCCCCCGCAATTAGTGGGTTTCTGAGGCCCTGTGGCACCTCCCCTTAGGCTGGGGGGGTTCCGTTCGCATGGGGCGGGCTTCGCCCGCCCCATTTCCCGGAAACCCAATAGATACTGTGGGGCATGTCCTTTGTCTCTTCTCAGCACTTACACTCTTACTGCACTAATGTGAATAGATCCCTTTCCTCAAGCTAGTCTGTTATTAGTTTTTGCTCATAAGTCTCTCTTTTAGCAGTTCACTTTGATCTGTGTAGCTCAGACTCATTATCCAGTCATTAAAATAAATAAACCTGAATTCCTCCCATATTCAGAGCACAAAACTGCAGGATGTTGCTGTAATATTAAGCATAATGGCACTGAATTATTGCTGTAATATTTCAGTAATGTGCTACTGAGCTGTCAAGGTCAGGACAACCTGCATAAGTGAGATGTAAAAAGAGAAACGCATTCGATCTGAAAATTTTGACTGTAAATGCTGTAAAGAATCATTTTATTAAAGGAATGAAACAACACTACAATGTAGAGATGTGAGATCCTGGAAAAACTTAATTGGGATGCAGGAAGAAAATAGAATGCTTTTTCCAACTTTGCACTATTGGTTTTATGAATGTTGATATAAAGCATATATGACAAAATTATGAAACTGGAACTCTTGCTTGAAAGATTTTGGCTAGAATATGACAGAATGTTTTAAATGTAGTTCAGTATGTTTAGCCCATATTTTTTAGTTGCTACCTCAGATTTTTTCAGAGTATAAATGAAGAGCTCAATTTTGCACCTACAGTTAAGGAGCTTAGAATTGTGTGTGCAATCAAGAACTTAGACATCTCAGCACCCTAAATAGCTGGTGCAAAATTGAACCTGTAATTATTTTGGTCTGCAAAAATGGGAGTCCAGTTAAAGCCAGGAAAATCTTTCCCTTTCAAATACTTTGCATGGTATATAAATAATAAAAATGTCCCAACCATATATGCCTCCATAACCTTCAAATTGTTCACTTGTCTGAAACTATGAGTAAAAATACTCAAATATGTTAACACTAAATACCAGTTAAAGTATATATAACAGTTAGTTACATCCGACAGCAAAATCATTATGGAACCTGGACTGTCATCTGGTCTCTTTTGTTAATTTGCTGCACTCCTCTCTTGTTTTGCTGTCTATACTTTGCTGCACAAAGTGTCAGAAAATCCTTATTGTTAATATATTCCCTAAGAAGTCTGTGCAATTGTTTATGTTTAGGTGTTTGTTTTAGAACTGGATCAACCTTCCCTTGTGAGTAAACCCCTTTGAAAGGTTGCAGGCTTAATACCATTTATTTAGGTTTGCTTTTCCATTTCCACAACCTTCCACTGGAACAGGAATGGACAGTAGTGCTAAGCAGACATGGAAAATGAGGCCTCAAACACTATGAGAAGCTGTAATATGGGACAGATTTTATCTACCGTTCAGAGACACGTGAGAGGTCTGTTCTTTTACACTTCAGCAACATTTGTATAGCTTGTCATACTAATAAAGTATTATTGAATTCAATTGACAACATGGATCTTGAAAGTGAGAGTGAGAATAAAAGCTTCAGTGCTTACATAACTTCACGCCTAGGAAATGGGAAAATGCAGCAGTTTCAAGCAGGAGGAATCAACACAATTTTCAGAAAAAAAGATAGTGTTCATATTCAGAACAAGTTAATTATGTTACTCTGAACACATGATTTTTGATGTATTAGGGCAAGCCTATTGTATCAGAGTCAAAAGGAGACAGAGCAACCATTCAGTCCTTTTTTTCCCTCTAAAGCATCAGAGAGAGCAGGAGAAATGACCCTCCAAATCATGTATTTTACTTTTGTCTATACCTGTCTGGTAAAGTAAAATAAGTAGCACAAGATAAATTGGTTTGATTAAGACCCAGATTTTCAAAGAGGACCTGAACTGCTCCCATAAATATGTGAATGCAGTACAGCTAATTGCACTACAAAACCTATGTTTGGATGGGAAACCCAGCTTACTATGTAGGTAAATCCATACTGCAAGTACTGGGGTGAATGGGAATTAAGCCTGCTTGTGCAAAAAATGAGTTTGAGGGCACAATTCAAGCCAAGTTGTGAAATAATATAGGGGAATAATTTAATATTTCTTATTCTAACTTTTTCCATAACTTGGATTTTTATTTTTTTCTCTTTTCTCTCTGATTCACAGTATATGCTTTTTTTCGGTCTCCAGAGATTTGAAAAGCTGGAACTCCTTTGACAAAAATGGCAAGCTGCTTCTTCAGATGGGTTTTCTTTTTTTCATTTAATACATTTTGCAAGATACTAATACAATATATAAATGGAAAAGCAAAAGTTGTAATCTTTTCTATTCAGGTAGTGTCACTTATGCATTGAAATAAAGAACAAAGTCCAATCCAGCTAATGTTTGAGTGGAAATTAATAGATTATTATACCAAAAAAACCATAATAATTGTATTACATTTATTTGCAGGTAGCCATTAAAAATGTCAACATTACACATTTTATTCAAATGATACATTTCAACATTCCTAAACTTTAAAATATTCAAAATTATGTTCAAGTGAAACACTAAGAGCTTGATTCTGTACTAGCTTGTGTTGAATACAACAGAAGGTAAGATTTGAGGGAATTACCTGGGCACAGAAATTCTCATTTGAGAAACAGAACAGAATATTGCAATAAGACTTCCGGTTAACATTAATTTCCCTGGACAGCGCTCTTCTTTCTGTACAGAAGTCTTGCAAACCTTGGTTTGGTCTGAAGGTTGGTGGGTTGGTCACAAGCAGACATGCCAAACCCATGGAAAAAAATGCAGAAATTGGGCTTGGTTTTGGCTTAATTCGATTGTGAGTTGCTTGTTGGCTAGTTTTTTGCTTGTAGCTTGTTGCTTGGTTGGCTTGTTGCTTGTTGCTTCTTTTTTTGATTGGCTCCCCCAGCAAGCAGGAGTAAGGGGGTGGGCAAACAGGGACAAGGATGCGGGGGAGAGTGTCAGGGGTGCACAACGGGCCCACCATAATCCCAGACTGCACGCCGTGGTGATCTAGTCACATAGAGTGTTGGGGTTCTTAGGGATTGGCTTGTTTTGGCCTTGTTTTGAAATGGGATTAGCTTGATTTTTGGATTCTTGTGAAAGCCGGGGTGCTTATTTACCATGTGAAAGTTGGTAACTGTGGTCACAAGTAGATTTTAATGATATAGAAAAGAACAAGACCCACAGAAAGCAGTAATGCATAGTTGTGCAAGAGCAACCTAGGAATGGAAATGTGATGCTGACAATCACAATTTATTTCCTACTACCTCCTGAGGGATGTAATATGCTCCAGGCCAATACCAGTAATAAATTACTACTAACACACTCTTCCTCCCACAAACTATGGTGGCCAGGGAGTAGGAGAGGTGGAGTCAAGATAATAAAAAAAATTTAAAAATCCATAAAAAGGATCAAAAAAAATGCCACCATGGCTAAATTGAGTAAAAGAGGTGGTTAGAGGCAAAAAGGCATCCTTTAAAAATTGAAAGTCAAATTCTACTGAGGAAAACAGAAACAAACTCCAGCAAGTCAAGTGTAAAAATATAATTAAGCAGGACAAAAAAGTATTTGAAGAGCAATTAGCACCAGACACACAATCTAGCAGCAAATAAATGTTGATGTACATCAGAAGCAGGAGGCCAGTCAAACAATCAGTGGAACCAATGGACAATCGAAGTGCTAAAGGAGCACTCAAGGAAGTCAAGGCTGTTGTGGAGAAGCTAAATGAATTCTTTGCATCAGTCTTCACTGCAGAAGACGTGAGGGAGATTCCCAGAACTGAGCCATTCTTTTTGGATGACAAATCTGAGAAACTGTCACAGAGTGAAGTGTTGATACAGGAGGTATTAGAACAAATCAATAAATTAAACAGTAATAAGTCACCGGACCAGATGGTATTCTCCCAAAAGTTCTGAAGGAACTCAAATATGAAATTGCAGAACTACTAACTGTAGTAAATAACTTATTGCTTAAATCAGCCTCTGTACCAGATTCTTGATTTTTTTTTTAAAAGCCTCTAGAGGAAATCCTGACAATTACAGCCTACTAAGCCTAACTTCATTACTGGGCAAAATGGTTGAGACTATAGTAAATAATAGAATTATCAGACACATAGATGAAAATGATTTATTGGGGAAGAGTCAACTTGGCTTTTGTAAAAGGAAATCATGTCTCACCAGTCTATTAGAATTCTTTGAGGGGATCAACAAACACATGGACAAGGATTATCCAGTGGATATCGTGTTCTTGGACTTTCAGAAAGCCTTTTGACAAAGTCGCTCACCAAAGGCTCTTAAGCAAAGTAAGCAGTCATGGATAAGAGAGAAGGTCCTCTCATAGATCAGTAACTGGTTAAAAGACAAGAAACAAAAGGAAGGAATAAATAGTCAGTTTTCACAATGGAGAGAGGTAAAAAGTGGGCTCCTCAAAAGATATGTATTGGGAACAGTGCTGTTCAGCATATTTTAAAATGATCTAGAAAAAAGGGGTAAACAGTGAAGTTGCAAAGTTTGCATATGACACAAAAAATTTACTCAAGATAGTTAAGATCCAGTGCAGACTGCAAAGAGTTACGACAGGATCTTACAAAACTGGTGATAAATGCAAAGAAATGCACATTAATACACTTACTCCCAACAATCCATTAAAATTATGGTGTCTAAGTTAGCTGAAAGTGATCTTGAAGTAATTGTGGATTTTTCTGTGAAAAGATCTGCTGCTCTATGAACATGGGTGGTCAAACAAGCTAACAGAATGTTAGGAACCATTAGAAAAGGAACAGAAAATAAGATAAATATCATAATGCTACTATATAAATCAATGGTACACCTACATCTTGAATACTGTGTGCAATTCTGGTTGCCCATCTGAAAAATGATATATTAGAATTAGAAAATGTTCAGAGAAGGGCAACAAAAATGATTAGGGGTTTGATAAAGCTTCCATATGAGGGGAGATTAAAAAGACTCGGACTGTTCATTTTTATAAAGGAGATAGTAAGTGGGGATATTGTAGAAGTCTCTAAAATCATGAAAGGTGTGCACAAAGTGAATAAGGAAGTGTTATTTACCCTTTCTCATAACAGAAGATCCAGGAGTCACCCAATGAAATTAATAGGTATCAAGTTTAAAACAAATAAAAGGAAGTACTTCTTCACATAATGCACAAGCAACCTATGGAACTAGTTGCCAGGGGGTGTTGTGAAGGGCAAAAGCATAACTCAGTTAAGAATTAGATAAGTTCATGGAGGATAGCTCCATCAATGCCTGTTAGCTAAGGTGGTCAGGGATACAACTACATGCTCTGGGTGTCCCTAAACCTCTGACTGCCAGAAACTGGGACTGACTCAGTGATCCATCCCTGTTATTAAGTTCTCTTCATTCCCTCTGAAGTATCTGGAACCAGACACTGTTGGAAGACGGCACTGGGGACTAGATGGAACATTGATCTGAAACAGTATGGCCATGCTTTTGTTCTTATGTTTGAGTCACTCCCACCCATCTTCGCCAGGGAGGGAATAAAGAAGTGCATAACCCATTTTTACTTCTGCGTGCTTGGACCTCGATTTCAGGCAGCACCTATGAGGATGTAAGGGAGGGGGCGGAGGAAGGTAGACTAAACTCCTTTGCATGTGCATGCCATCCTAGTCACAATGCAAAAACATGACGTGTTATCTTGCCTTCTACTGCTTATCCCCCTTCACCAATGTTTACCCGCCTGTTGTGTGTCATCATATGCTAAGAATGTAAGCTCTTTGGGGTTATTTCTTCATTTAATGTGTTTACAGCACCTAGTACGATGGGGAGTTCTGAACCCTGACTGGGGGCTCTTGATACTGCCACAATACAAATAATAAATAATGATTTAAATAAGGTCTGTCAAGCAATTTAAAAAATTATTCACAATTAATCACAGTTAAACAATAATAGAATACCATTTATTTAAATATTTGGAGATGTTTTCAAATATATTGATTTCAATTGCAACACAGAATACAAAGTATAGAGTGCTCACTTTCTATTTATTTTAATACAAATATTTGCACTGTAAAAAACAAAAGAAACAGTATATTTCAATTCACCTAATAAAAGTACTGTAGTACAATCTCTATATCATGAAAGTTGAACTTAAAAATATCAAATTATGTACCACAAAATAACTGCATTCAAAAATAAAACAACATCAAACTTTAGAGCCTATAAGTCCACTCAGTCCTACTTCAGCCAATTGCTCAGACAAACAAGTTTTTTTACATTTTCAGGAGATAATGCTGCCTGCTTCTTGTTTATAATGTCACCTGAAAGTGAGAACAGGCGTTCACATGGCACTGTTGTAACCAGTGTCATAAGATATTTACATGCCTGATGCTCTAAAGATTCATATGTCATTTCATGCTTCAACTACCATTCCAGAAGATATGCATCCATGGTGATGATGAGTTCTGCTTGATAACAATCCAAAGCAGAGCGGACCAATGCATGTTCATTTTCATCATCATAGTCAGATGCCACCAGCAGAAGGTTGTTTTTTTGGTGGTGGTGGTGGTGATGGTTCAAGTTCTGTAGTTTCTGCACTGGAGTGTTGCTCTTTTAAGACTTCTGAAAGCATGCTCCACACCTCATCCTCTCAGATTTTTGAAGGCACTTCAGAGTCTAAAACCTTAGGTTGGGTGCTGTAGCTATTTTTAGAAATCTCACATTGGCACCTTCTTTGCGTTTTGTCAGATCTGCAATGACAGTGTTTGTAAATCAAATAATGTGCTGGGTCATCATCCGAGACTGCTATAACATGAAATATATGGCAGAATGCGGGTAAAACAGCAGGGACATACAATTCTCCCCCAAGGAGTTAACGAATATCATCGGCATGGAAGCATGTCCTCCAGAATGGTAGGTGAAGCATGGAGGGGCATACAAATGTTTAGCATATCTAACACATAAATACCTTGCAACGCCGGCTACAAAAGTGCCATGTGAATGCCTGTTCTCACTTTCAGCTGATGTTGTAAATGAGAAGCAGCCAGCATTATCTCCCATAAATGTAAACAAACTTGTTTGTCTTAGCAATTAGCTGAACAAGAAGTAGGACTGAGTGGACTTGTAGGCTCTAAAGTTTTACATTGTTTTGTTTTTGAGTGAAGTTATATAACAAAAAAATCTACATTTGTAAGTTACACTTTCATGGTAAAGATTGCACTAGTACTTGTATGAGGGGAACTGAAAAAAACTATTTCTTATCATTTTTACAGTGCAAATATTTGTAATAAAAATAATATAAAGTGACCACTGTATACTTTTTATTCTGTGTTATAATAGATATCAATATATTTGAAAATGTAGACAAACATCCAAAAATATTTAATAAATTTCAATTAGTATTCTATTGTTTAACAGTGCAATTAATTGAGATTATTTTTTTAATTGCAGTTAATTTTTTTGTTAATTTTGTGAGTTAACTGCAATTAATCAACAGCCCTAATTTACATTGATAACAGAATGGATAATTAGCTTGATTTCAGCATCAATTTGCTTGATTTCTGGAATTATTGCCATAAACAGCTGATCATATGTGCTAAATTTTGAAAGCATAATTAGTTCTTCACAATTGTGAAATAATTTATCAACAAATTGTTTTACAGCTTTCAAAATCCAGTGGTTATTAGATTAAATAACAAAAATGTAACCAAATGTTTTAAAGAATGTTCTCTCTCTCTTTTTTTAAAAAAAGAAAAATATAAAACATACATAGCCCCTGATTTGATATCAACGCAACAGTGACAAAAAGAAAACAAATTTTGCCAGAGTGTGAAACTGTTTTCCTATAGAGTTTAAACAGATCTAGTGACCCATTTTTATCATCTAGTTAAATAATTGAATCAGATGGGATTTTCAAAGTCTGTTCAGTTCATTATTTTTATAATATAGTATTTTTTTATAATAAATTTGTAACACTCTTATGTAGACTGTGCTTATACATAGGTTTTAAAGTATTTATTAATACAGGATTAATGGATGTTTTAAATAAATGTTTAATAATTATTGGTTGTTGTAGCATCCAACAGGTTAAAAGGTTGCTTATTACCATGACTTATACAATTTGTAGCATCTTCTATGGATTTGCTTATCACTGTCTACAATACAATACAGTATCATGTCTGTAACTTGCTTACAATATCAATTAATCATTATAAACACTTTATAAATGGAAACAATGTAAAGTGTGTCAGATTTCAATTTGTCAGTGCCTAATGCTAAACCTTTTTTCAAGCAACTTAAAAAGATAACTCAAAAAGCACAGCTTCTTGACCTCACTGTAGGGCTTAGGACACATAATTGAGCACCAAATACTCTTGTTCTGCCTTCAGGAAAGCACTGCGGTGAACTGAAATGACTTGAAATAGGTCTTTCCTCCCAGAACCCAGACAGTTGTTATAGGCAACTGCTCCTCCACCTCTATACCCCTCTTCTGCTTATTTCTCTTCTTTGTATTGCTCAATCTCTATTTGAAACTTTTGGAAGGGCTGAGAAGACAACAAAGGTTGAAGTGCCAGTGCAGTGTACAAATGGAACCAGTTCAACATCTCCTTTATAGGAAACAGGAAGGATACCACTCCCATATTTCTCAGTATCTAACTGAATGCATAAAAAACAATTGGCTAAGCTGAACACAGGAAAGAGTAAGGTGATGCTAGTAGGAAAAGAAGTGCTTGAGAGAATTTGTTTCCTCTCTAACATACCGCACTATTGAGGGCATCTGCTTTTAGATTCAATTGATCCATAGCCTAGGGTCCTTTTAGGGGCTTCTCAATACAATTGGATACCCAAATACCCATGGCAGCAATAAACACCAACTTTAATTAGTGTGAAGATTGCACTTCATCCTATCACATGCCAACCAGGCCACAATCATTCATGCATTTGTAACTGCAGTCTTCATTTAGTACAACTCACTATATCAAGAACTAAAACCACACACCCTGAGAAAAGCTCCCAATGGTATAAAATTCAGCAGTGAGCCTGCCTATCAACACACATCACTGTGTACACACCACTCCAGGGTTCTACTCTCTACATCCAGATGTCCATAGATTACAGAACTCAATTCAAGGGGCCTATAGGATTGTCTCTGGCTATCTGAGAACAACCACCCCTCCAAAACCAGGTACTCCTCCACCAGCTGTATCCCACTGAAATGGTGAAAGTGTTAAATGTTGGGGGAAGCACTTGAGTCCAGGAGATACAACATTCACAGCTCCTGACCAGATAATATGGAACTAGCTCTCATAACAGTTAAGAATGACCACTGTAGCAACCTGCATGAAAAACAGACAGGCAGGGATCCCTACTCAGCAATGTTGAATCATCACAGTATACCCTCTCAGGCCAGCACAGGCACTGATGGGCTTGAGAACTAACACTCAGCTTTCCATGCTGCCCAGCAGAAGAATGACAGACAGGACACAGAAGCAGTTAAGAGCATGCCAATCTAGGCATGCAGCCTGCTACGTCAAAGGAGCCAAGGGCCTGAGGCCAAGATACACAGGTGAGCAAGTCTGGGTCCAACCATCTGTAACAGGGCGTGCTGAGTCAGGAGTTGAGACAGCAACCTGTCACTCAAATCCCCACCAGTATACATTGGGACCTGTCTGAAAGGCAGGCAGTTGGCAGAGGGTGTCAATTAATTGAGCAGAGCCAAGCTGAGGGGTTGATGGTGAGGGTGAGGGGAACCCCAGCAGATGGGATTATATAAGCAGACAGGAAGAAAGTGCTAGGGAGTAGAGTAGGGAGCCTGAATGAAGGTAGTACTGACTGCTGCTAATACCATATCCTTCCCCAGAAGCATTGGCTACTGACTGTAAATTGTATGTAAAGAACACTCCAGCCTGTGGCCTGCCAAAGGGATAGAATAAAGCATGGTGGTGGTTAAGCACACATGGCGTTATGGTCATTTACTGGGACTGGAAAAGACTCTCAAGAGATCACCCCATGACACCATCAAATAGCCAAACAAAGCAACCATATAAGATGAATACCCGGCATATGAGGTAATTACAGGACAGAAGTAGCTATGAAATCAAAGCCAACTATGAAGAGCACTAGACAGACAAAGTACTAGGGCAGATGAAGCCAAGTCCAGGACAAGGAGGACATTGAAAGAGCATCAGCCAGCCTGATGTGGGAGAGTCAGCAGAAATGAAATATCCTGACTCCAACAGGACACCTCCCAATAGAATGAAGGTGAATAGAGTGGAAGCAAGTCCTTCACTAATAGCAATAACACAAATCTGAAGTGGGAGATTGATTCAAAGACCAGCACACTTAAGAGACTAAGAGGCCACAATAAGCTGGTAACGAAGGTCACATCCCTTGGGAGGGCTATGTACTAGTAACCGCTGGGTCCAGCTAGTCAACAAATACTGGCACAAAAGACATAACTACAATAAAATTTGTTAAAAGGCAAGATTTAGCAACTTGGAGGGAGCAACATAGGTTGCAGGAGGGAGGAGTTTGGAGGAGGCACCAAGAATTCAGTCAGGATGCACTTGGTTTGAATGCTAACCAAAGTTACACCATCTCTGTAAATAATTCTCTTAATAAAGAGCCAGTTTAGTTTTAGAAACTGTGATATCTCTCATGTTGTTACCCAGCACATGGTACAGGTACCAACCATGAAACTAACCATTGTCAGAACTAAATGCAAAATTCTTCTCTTCTTTTTAGCTTTCCCTCAATAATCTCTCCAGACAGGCACATGTGGAATACACCCACTCACTTACACAAACATAAACAGGTAAACAATACAAAAATCAAGCTATTTCTTCTACAGTCAGGAAAGGGAGAGATTCCTACTATTAATTCTGTTTTTATTACCTGAGAAGTGCTCAGGTGACACGATGGCAAGATAGGGGTCATATAGTGTTCAGACAGACAAAGACAGCATATTCTGAATAGAGAGACACGAGGCACCATTAAAAATCTAGCCCTGGCCACTTTGTAATGTCTGCAGTACCATGGAATCTCCTGGTAGAATAAAGGAAGGTAGATTCTGTGGTTATTGCAAAGACCAGACAAAAACAAGCAACTCAGCGGAAAATTCAGAAATGGATTCAAAATTTGAGGCTTGAATCCATCTCTAATAGAAAGGGAAATGGAAATTAGTGGTATAAAATGCCATAAGATGTATGATATATGTGTGTGTGTGTTTATGTATACCACAAAAACAAGCCTAAATATTTTATGAAATAAAAATATCAACTAAAAAAAAAAAGACTCCCTTGGGTTTCTCAATCCCACTCACATACACAACACTTCAGAACAATATTTTTCTTCCTTGCTATTTATTAGTATTAAGCATAATGCACGGTTACAGGGTGAGCTGTGCTTTAGACTCCTTTTTGTCCCTCTCAAGTGTACCTTCAGATGACAGGCCTTGCTTCCTTCCCTTCTCTGAAGGGTGGAACCATGTAGTTCAACCACTCTTAATCTTGATTTCTGGGTGGCAGTCCCCCTGTTTACCAAGCATGTTGACCTGACAGGCCCAACTGGGTTTGGCATCTGCAAGCACTTCACCCTGGGAGCTTGTGACAGAATAAGAGTGACAGAAACAGTTTCTTCAAAGCACAGCATTATTTAATTCTTCACTCAAAGGTACAAAACACACAAAGCAAATTAAATAAAACATAAAAGGTCTGTAAGCGTAATTTTCCTGACCAACACCTTAATCTTTCCTTGCAAGCTTTAGTAAGATCCATTCAACCTAGTTACCTCCATCTCTAGACTGGGAGGAGCAGACTGCAGCTTCTGTGTCTTTCTGTGGGTCCCACTCTTCGAGACTCACCTTCAGCCAATCCATTGATGACAGCCTATTCACCACCCTAACTCTGGGTAGTGTTTTCTAACTCTGACCTGTGCTTCAACAAAGAGATAAGCTAAGGTACAAAAAGAAAGGGAATGTTATAGTTATACATATAATTCTCTCAGCATTCCCTTACCCTGGTATCTGATTATTGTGCATTGTGTGCATGGCCACATTAATCACATGGAGTCAGAGTCTCTTCTCATTTACGTCACTGTACATCAAGAGTAACTCCACTGACAGTACTGGAGTTACACTGGTGGGAAGCTAGGGCAACCTGAGGGCAAATCAGACATATGCTATTGTCTGTTGACTGATTGAGTGTAACTGTAACAAAGAGGGAGAAGGTATGATGAAGTCCTCCATGATGAAGTCATAGAGGTGTTATTGTTGGAGAACTGGGGAATTCTGAGGATACTTAAAACCTTTCATTTCCAGACCACTTGATGTCTCAAGCCAACCTTGACTGACTGCAAGAATAATTAGACTATTATAATATTAGAGGTTAGAGTCAGATTCAAAATTAATAGTACTTTGCAAGGCAGAGTGAAATAGTATCTCCTATGGTATACCTCTTCCACCATCCAGCATCGGTGACAGGGATGGGGATAAGATATCTTAGCCAAGCCTCAGATGGCATAATGCCCCCTGTAGGCTGTCAGCAGACACTATTAGATACAGCAGCCTTTAAATGCCCTGTATTGCACTGGCAACTGGTCCAGCAGCTGCTGGCCCAAGGATCATGTATCCAAAAAGGTGGCTTAATGCCAGTACATTTTGCCTTCATTTGTGTGCATTCTTTCCCTAACTGTAGGTGACTGCCCATTTATGAGGCGAGGCAAATCTATACCCATTATTCATTTAAAAAAAAATACAGCAGTAACAAAGATAGTGCTAATATCTGGCAGCTTTGAGTTTTCAACCAGCTGTGCGGTTTCTGGTTCATTGTGTAAGCTACAGACATAAACATACTCTTGATGAAGGAAATGATGGGTCCACCAAAAGGCCTACAAAAAGGCTTCATGATTTGGAATTTGGCTCCCGCTATTATTTTATAATATTAGGTTATTTTCAAAGCATTTTTAGCCTAGAAAAATCAATGTGTGTGATAGAAATTAATACATTTTACAAAAATAACCAAACAATTTAACACTGAGGCCCTAAACGTTCAAATAACATCATTTTTCATCAAAAACACCATTACAGGCAGTTATGGTTGGATGCTGTTTGTCATATTTTTGTAACAGAGAAATGCATGGGATGATGAAATTAACTCCAGCTTATAGGAGGCTGACATTTGAACAAGGAAGAAATTGCAATTTGTTTGGTTGTCTGAGGTAAACACATTAGCTGCCGAATGTGTAAATTGCAAAAATAACTTAGCAGCCAAAAGCGAGAACGAATGAACAAGCAAACAATCTAATTTCTGTTGGAACACATCACCTGGGTGATTTTTCAGGGTCCCTGAGAAACAAAGGAGCAGATGAAGTGGGAGGAGCATCTGTGGTATCAGCTGGGAAAAAATCAATAACAAATACAGTCCGAGTGCCAGCAAACAAAAATGCTTCCTGTTATTCTATGAAGAGTTGGGACATCTGAAATAGTGAAAGTCAGAGCTCTTATTAAGGATTGAGATACTATATACTTTATAGCCAAAAGGCCGAAAAGTTTTATACACTCTCTTCCACTAGTGTTTGGTGACGCCAAAATTTGTCTATCTGTAGTTCTTGGAGTAAATATATGGCAAATGTCAGTTCTACTTCTTGAGGTTATGGCCTAGTCTTATGGTTATGAGGTTATGGACCCTTTCAGGAAGAAGTGTGAAATTGAGCTCTATTTTGATAAGAGGAAAAATTCCTTGCCATTTGGGGAGCGAAACCAGAAGCAGGGACCATGGTGTATTGTGATCTGGAGGAAATACAAAGCCCAGAGAAATAGTTAGGGTGCAAGGTATCTTAACAGTAGAGCATCAGTTCACCAAGTCCTACTGCAGCAAGCAGTATAGATTCATGCAATGTAATTAATTTGATTTCATGGTCTGCTAAGAACAGCATGAAACCAGTGTTTTAGATCATGATAAACCTACCCACTGGGATGAAGGTCCCATGCCCCTTCAAGCAAGCACAGCATGAGACCTGGCTATTAGTGAAGGGTTGAGAAAATAACAGAAGGGTCACAAGTAGATTCTTAAAAAGGATTTAAGCTGAAAGTAAGCTGTAAAATGAATATTGTCCTTTAAAATTTATATAAAACTTCCATGTCACTCGGTCCTTGTTGGAGCAACAGCACTGCCTACTGACACTTAAGTTACCCTGCTCCAGGGAGAGAGAACAGACTTCTCCCTGCATAGACAACCATTTTATCTGTTTTTGTTTCCCTCATGTGAAGAAAGTATTATGCCCTCGAAGAGAACAATGGATACAAAAAGCAGCATTTGCCACACGGTTACCACACAGTGGTGTCTGTGATTACTACAGTTTCCCCCCTAGTGGAACAGAAGATATCTGTGGTAACTGTGTGGCAACACTTACAAAAGGCTCTTCAGAGCAGGGAGACTTAGAGCAGGGACATTCTCTTACTATTGGTTTGCAGTTTGTAATACAATGGGGTCCGGATCTCAGCTGGGCTTTGCGGCACTATCATCATACAAATAAGAATAATGCTGTGGCCGATGTCACCAGGTGGCACTGTTACACATCATCTTTCACGTTTTTTCTTAGTATGCAAGCACGTTTTGACTTTTGGGATATGCAAGGTTTTGTACAGAGGGAAGTCTGTGCGCAGCTAGAGAGTTTACTCTTTGGCTCAGGCTTTTGTTACAATCAATTCTTGAGGTGGAGTTACTCCCTGGGAAGACGGTATAGGTACTGGGTTGAAGTTCCTGGAAGATCGATTGCCCGGCATGTGATTTGACCAGCTCTGTTCCAGGACTGGTGTAAGTGTAAATACAGCATGTTACACTTAGAATACACTCAAACTCTATGTCATTGATGTCTCCTCCAGTGGACCTCCAAGGCCCATGACATCTGCTACCACTAAGCATAGGGGTGACATTGGTGTCAGAAAAAGGGACAATGATAATAATAAAATAGACCAATCTTGTAATTAATCATTGCAGAATATGATGCTCACATGAGACTGAGCAGTATTATTTTACTATTATTTAGGTGGCTCCAGTAGCCCCCCACTATGTGGCACCTTCTGTACAAACATAAAAGAAAGCATGATTATTACCCCAAAGAGCTTACACTATAGGTTCACTGACCCACTTCTAACCACTAAGGCTGCAATTCTTAAATGTTGAGAAAGTGGCAGATCACTTTTGTCTCAGCTCATGCTTGATGCCTGCAGAATGTTAGAAACATAGGCAAGAGCATGTAAGGTGAGTTTTCTTTTCCTTATTGTAAACTGGCAATGTGTCAAACCATGTAAACAAATTCCCTTTGACACAATTTGCAGTTTGGGGTCAGAGCCCAACATCCTGTAAATGGACTTTGTACATCTTCTTTACAATGCTGATTTGATTAAACTAACAATGTTACAAATCTCTCATTAATTCAAGAGAGAAGATAATTAAACAGTCATAGTATCATAGAAATGTAAGACTGGAATGCTATGATGCCTTTTACAGTGCACAGGGCAGATATTCACGCCTAAAAGTTATAAATCAAATCATTCCTGAGCAAGCAAAAGTAAAGTAGTGAAACATTACTTGAACAGGCATTTCATGTGTGTGTGTACAGAATTTTTAAGAAGCAAATTCAGCCATGTTTATACTACAATGATGAGAAAGGAATCCACTTTTAAGAAAAGACCTAAGATGTGAGAGAGGAGTGCTTGAACTAAAGATACCAAAAAGGCAGCGGGTGTACAATGACGACTGCATGTCCTGCTGACTAGTATCATGTGCTTTGTTTCCTGGTGCTACCCTGGTCTGTGTTGTAGTTACCTCATACTTGAACTGCAAGCTCTATAGGGCAGGAACTGTTTCTTTGTTATATGTTTGTGCATTGCCTAGGACAATGCAATACAAAGAATGAGTAATAGTAATAAACCAGGTCAAGATCAACTAACTTTTTGATAAGGATGATATTACTGAAGAGGAAAACAAATGCAAAGCACGGCTGCATTGACAGAGAAATAACATACACGTGAGGCCAAATTATGTCTCTTCTTCCTCAAAAAAATATAGGATAACAGGAGTTGAGGAATTGAGCAAATGATAAGCTTTCTTACATGGCATTGTGTAAATTATCTACTATATATTAGGCCTACTGGATGGAAGCTGAACTGCCCACCCTCCCTCTTTTCTTATTAGGATATCTCTGGTTTGAACCTGCCGCCTATGCAGACATGGTAATGAGAGTGAGTGATATAGAGTTGGCAAATACTCCAGTAGGAGATTCCTTATGACAGAGCAGTCCCCAACTGTCTCTTTCAGGAAACTCTGAATGTCACCCACTTTGCCACTGGGATTATACAGAAGGAACTTAGCCTGGGCTAAGGAGTTGGCCCTGATTTCTTTTTTGTAAGTGTGACCATTTTTAGTCACACAATGTTGTTTCAGCAACGTATGATCTAGAAAAATACCAAAGGTTAATAAATATATTTCAAATTGATACGGAGAATACTTACCACGTATGGTACTTACTCTGTATGACAATTTATAGCTTGGAGTTAATTTTTTTTGAATTAATCTAATATTTTATACCAGCATGGAAAACAGATTTTTAAATTAATGGCCAAAATAGCTTGGATAAAGATATTGAGGGATTAATTAATCAAAATTTGGAATTCTTCATAACATCAGAACATGATATATAATATCATGTTTTGGATATAAAATTACATGGAAATTGATGGTCTCAATTTTTTAGCTGGATTTTATAGTGCTTAAACTAGGAATCTGTGAACTTTAACATTTAACTTTCATGCTTAAAAAAGTTTTCAAAATTCAATTAAACACAAGCAGTTTACGTTTTATGTATTTTTGACAATGTCACTCTCTAAATGGATTACATTTATTATAGATACATGCTTATCTTTCCCATGTAATCCGCAGGCTCTTCCTAATTGTTTAAAGAATGGGTATAAGCTATAGTTTTTGTGATGATGACTCTGCTGCCAAACAAAGATTCTAGTGGTAATGATGTTTCAATAAATTGGCATAAAGAGGAAATAGATTAAAAGATTATTTGTCAGATGATATTTTTTACTTTTTAAACAGCATGTCTTGGTTAAACTCAGTTCATCTCTGACGTTTTATTCTGATTTTTTCTAAGTATAAAACATTGCTAATTGCATCTGACTTATTACGACCACATGTTGACTTGCAAGCACCTCCATATTCTAGTAAGTAGAGATCTGTCTCTTCTGAACTATACTAAAATGATTATTTGTATTATGGTAGCACTTAGAGGCCACAGCCAAGATGGGGCTCCATTGTGGCAGGCACTATACAAACACAGAGACAGACCCTGACCTGAAAAATTTATAATTCCAGACAAGACAGAGAACAGATGGGGCAACAGGAGTGCAGAGAGGTGAAGTGACTTTCCCAAAGTCACACAGCAGGTACGTGGAAGAGACAGGAATAGAAACCAGGCCTCCTGACACCAGTTCCATGCCCTGTACACTAGATCATGCTGCCTCCTGTAAAAACTAAGAAAGATTATGGATTCCATGTTTGTACAGACAGTAATGCTAGATTTAAAAGTGTACTACAGGGAAAGATTGTGGGAATGTAATACAGGACTTCCATTGAGGAAGGTGCAAAGTCACAAATTGCCATAGAGGGAGGCCCAAAAGGGCAGGGATTGTATCCCAAGAGGGATAGTTTCCTTACCTAAGGATCTTTGTCTGTGGATATCCAGGATTTGTGGCTCAAAAGCTATAGATCCTAATTATAATTCTACAGCCTGTTTAACAAAATGTATTAGGCAATGGAAGATTGGCTTTGTTCTTTTCTTCTCTCCTTCACAAATCCTTTGAATCTTTCTTCTTTAAATAGCAATAGGACTAGTAACAATGTAAACACCATGTAGAGTAATAATCTTTAGTCATAATGGCTACACTTGTATATGGCTGGGTTCTCCCCAGCTAATTGACAGGACTTGTTGTGATGAAGCACAGAATCACAGAAAAATGCTGGTTTTGTAGAGTATCACCCCCAAATGACACCAAGAGAGAGACAGCAAAATGACTTCCTCATTTTTAGAGTCTTACATTATGGGGTTAATGTTTCCCAGCTCATCACATTCACCTTTCAAAGATGACCCAAATAACTGAAAAACTCATCCAGATTACCAGGAAAACAGGCAAGAAAGCCATCCCTGCTGAGGGCTTTGTGCTGGCTCATTTGCTTCTGGCAACTCATGTCACACCCAGAACCAGAAGGAAGAGTTCACCATGCTAATGTAGGTTTAAGGCAGGCTTTCCTTAAGGTTATACACACCCATGGGGCTCATTCATTACCCTGTATGTGAAGTCAGCAGGATAAAGTTGCAATTACTCTAAGGCTATCAAAGCTTAGTCCATACATTAGGAAAATAGGGTTAATATATATATATGTATATATAAATCTACATGTCACACAGATGTGTGCAGGGTCCCTCTATAGCAAGAGCTATAGGTCAGGAATGGGATGCTGGAGAGTGGGTGTTTTCTCTAGAAACTGTTTCTCATTTTTAAAGCAAATATTTGCAATGTAGATCATACGTTAAAGAGGTCACTTCCTGTTTCATTGAATAAGAGTGGATATTGAAATTTAGCACCTGTAGTAAAATATATATATATATACACACACACACACACGTGGATTTAAATGATATTGCACATCTGTCCATCAATGCACATGAGTTAAGCCATGAATTCTAAATCAGACAAAGAAGAAAAACAACAGACAAGGAAGAAAAACAAAAAAAAACACACACACTAAAAACTACACAAGCACTAGTGAAGTAAGGCAGGGATTTGAGACATGGGGCAAAATCCCAGGCATATGGAAGTCAAGGATAAAACTCCCATTGACTTCAATAGGGCCAGAATTCCATGTTCTGTAAATTGCTACATTTGGGGTATTGTTCTTGCAGTGCTTAAATAATAACGGAAATGCATTAGAACTACTTGTGGAGGATCTGCCCCATAGATTTTTAAAAAATCCTGAAGTACAGAAGCATTTGGACAGGGATTATTACATATCTCTATTCTGTGTGGTTTTGCACACCATGAATAAATAGTCTATTTTAGCTGTTCAACTTAAACACTATTGGCACGATTCTACTCTTTCTTACTTTGGCTTTGAATGGAATTGCACCTGTTTCTCCCTTTATAGATAAAAGGACACGCAACCTTATAGGTTATCAGCGGTCATCTTAATTCTGAGTTTTCTACAGAAGAATAATACAAAGAGGTGTTTGGTTTTTTTTTTCTGACCTGCAACTGGTGGTATTATTATTAATCTGAGAATGTGTTTAAATTCAAAACGTAACAGGAGTTTGGTTCAGCTTATCATAAAGGGACCAGATGAGGAATTCAGATCTAGACTTGGCTTTGGATCCCAAAGCTCTCCACAAACAAAACAAAGACAGAGAAGTATTATATCTAGGACCTGGATTTGTGCCCATCTCTAATTACTCATGGTTTTAGTCAGTATACAAGGAGGAACTGTGTTGAAAAATATGTTTCCAATTCTCAAAGGATTCCTTGGCCCTGTGGAAGTGGCAATATATTTCAAACCAAATTTTAGAAGCATGTTGTCTGTGAAACTGGATTGTTGCATTAGAGGTGCCCACTTGTGATTTCTCACTTCCAAAAAAGTGACTGAACATTTCTATTTTGTCATTTCCTTCTTCGGATATGTAGCATTCTCCTATTTCTCTATGTTAGTTTTCAGAAATTCTCTACTGATTGATAGTCTGGACAGTCTCATCTCAGCGTTCACTATCCAGCAGCTTGTAAATCTGATACAGTCAGTCTCTTCTGCTGTATGTGTCACTCGAGCTGAAAAAGAGTAACTACCAGTACTCTTCTACAGGATTTCTTACATCCCTACAGAATACTATAAACAATTGATTTTTGCGCATGACTGTAGGGTGGTTGTGATTATAAAATGATATACAGATTGTTTTATCTCTCAAACAGAGACTTAAAAAAATCCTTTCCTTCATCTAGCATTCCTGAATGTAACATGACTGCCTCAGGGGAAAGAAAGAGAACTCCTACAGAACTGAATGTGCACCGTTCATTCAAGTCCACTTCAACATTAAGAGAGCTGACTGATACTGAAGTACACATGACTCCTTGTCTGTCTGGGAGTGCAAATGTATAGCCATCTTGTAAACTATACAGTACTGCATTAACATTTCAAATGCTGGTAGAATGTTGAGTACTGATGGAAAACAGGTTCTCAAGTAATTTTTCCTCTAACACTTTATTATGCATTATACCCATGAAAATTTAAGGAAGTGCTTGTCATATTTTTCAATGATGATTTTATTAATCCAAACTGTTTTTATATATGGAGCCAGCTTCTCAGCAGGTCTTCCAGAAATCAGTGAATCTTCACTGAAGTCAACAGAGCTATGCCAATTTACATCAGTAAATAATCTGATCCCATATATACTTATGCACCAGTAAACAAATACACATAATATACTAAGTCCTTAATGCAGATTTCCAACCTGCGTACATTTAATTTTAAATAATGTATTTCAATTTTCCTCAACTTAGAAATGTCAAATGAAATAACAGAGAGACAAAGGTAGGTGAGGTAATATCATTTGCTAGGCCAGCTTCTGTTGGTGAAAGAGACAAGCTTTCGAGCACTACAGAGTTACCGGCTAAAAGATAGGAAACAAATTGTAGGAATAAATGGTCAGTTTTCACAATGGATATAGATAAGTAGTGGGGTCCCCCAAAGATCTGTACTGGGACCAGCGCTGTTCAACATGTTCATACATGAACTGGGAAAGTGGTAAACGGTGAGGTGGCAAAGGTTGCAAATGACACAATTTACTCAACATACTTAAGTCCAAAGTTGACTGCGTAGAGTTACAAAGGATCTCACAAAACTGGGTGAGTGGGAAAAAAATGGAAGATGAAATTAAATGTTGATAAGTGCAAAGTAAATAGGAAAACATAATCCCAACTATCTATGTAAAATGATGGGATTTAAATTAGCTGATACCACTCAAGAAAGAGATCTTGGAGTCATCATGAATTGTTGACAACTGCTTGATGTGAAGTGGCAGTCAAAAAAGCTAACACTAGGAAAGAGAGAGAAAATAAGACAATAAATATAATGCCACTACATACATCTTTGATATGCCCACATCTTGAATACTGCATGCAGTTCTGGTCACCCCACTTCAAAAAAAGAGATCTTAGAATGGGAAAAAGTCTGGAGAAGGGCAACAAAAATGATTAGGGGGTATGAAATGGCTTCCATATGAGGAGAGATTAAAAAGACTGGGACTGTTCAGCTTAGAAAAGAGACAACTAAGCAGGGATATGATAGAGATCTACAAAATCATGTATGGTGAGGAGAAAGTGAATAAGGAAGTTATGACAGTCCACACTCGGGGGTTGGTTGGTAAGGAGTGTCACCTAGTGATCAAGGCTTATGCCCATGACATGCAGGGGGATTGTTGGTAGGGGAGCCTGAACCCTCCCTTCCACTGAGTTCCATCCCAGGGCCCTTTGAGGGCTATCAATGATCTGACAGCCAACGGCTGCTTAAGGCTGCCTTCCCTGGGCCACTTCCGGCCACCTCCCCTCTGATTGTCCCAACATCACTGTCTGGGTCTAGGCAGTGTGAGGGTTGTCTGCTCACAATAAAGCACCTTCTGGCAGTAGAGTGTAGCATGGTAGCTCTCTTCCTCTCTCAGGTGGCAACTGCCTCCTTCTGCAGTGTAACCCACCATCCTGGGCCAGATCAGTCCTGGGGCTTTCCCCTTCTGGGGTAGCCCAAACAAAGTAAAAGGGAATTAACAAAACTCAGGGTCCATATAAGAGGGAGTTCTCAGTTCTCCTCTGCTGGAGGTGCAGGTTGCAAGTCTGCTCTCTTCCCTGGTCTGCCACCAAACGAGCTGCTCTCCTGCCTTTTAACTCCTCCAGTTGTAGCATTTGCTACAGGTGTGGTGGGGTGGGGCTCGCTGAGCCCAGAGCAGCTCCTTAACCCCTGATTTCCAAGTGTGGGGTTTGTATACCCCATCACAGAATTTTATTTACCCCTTCTCATCACACAAGAATCAGGGTCAACCAATGAAATGAATAGGCATCAGGTTTAAAACAAACATAAGGAAGTATGTCTTCACACAACATGCAGCAACTTGTGGAACTTCTTGACAGGGGATGGTTTGAAGGCCAAAATTATAACTGGGTTCAAAAAAGAATTAAATACGTTAATGGAGGATAGGTCTATCAATGGCTATTAGCCAAGATACTCAAGGATTCAACCCCAAGCTCTGGGTGTCCTTAAACTTCTGACTGCAAGAAGCTGAAGCCTGCATGACAGAGAGACAGATCACTAGATAATTGCCCTGTTCTGTTCTGAAACATTTGACAAGGAGACAGGATATTGGACAGACCATTGATCTGACCCAGTACGTAGGTGATGGAACAATTTTTATAGTGGGGGTGCTGAAAACCATTGAACCAAACTGTAAATCTTATATATGATGGAAACCATTTCAAATCAGGCGGTGCTGCTGCACCCACAGCATGCTTAGCTCCAGCATCTATGACCCAGTATGACCATTTTAATGTTCTTAAATTATCCAGACTTTTTATCGCTCCCTGTAAATCACCTTCAAGTTTCCCTAGAATCCTCTCACCCACAAATCTCCAATAGCCTTCCACATCTCACATTGCTGTGTCAAGTACCTACAAAAGCCGGTCATGGCCTTTGAACTCTGCTGGTTTGCCTAGACACTTGAAGACTCTTCGAGTGGCATGCAGTTGTTATAGTGACTCCTACACAATCTGTTCTCCAGGCCCTTGCATAGTAATAGAGTGACCAGATGTCCCGATTTTTTAGGGACAGTCCCGATTTTGGAGCCTTTTTTATATAGGCTCCTATTACACCCCACACCCATCCCGATTTTTCACATTTGCTGTCTGGTCACCCTACATAGTAAACATGGATGATGTAAAGGAGGCATAAATGATACAAAGGAGACATGGATGGCATGACCCTCTGACCCATTATTCCCTAGTTGCTGGGATATCCCTCAGGGTCAGGTCAGCTGGCACAGTTTTGAACATCTTTCAGGATTGTCCAGTTTGTGCCAGGGGACTAGCCCAGCACAGAACTCACTAAGGATCACCTTTGGACTCTCCCCTCCTGCACTGAATTTCACCAGGTGTTTCTAAGCCACAGTTCAGGATCTGGCCCATTACCTTTCATATCTACTGTGATAGAAACAAAACAGTATTTCAACTCTACTCATACTGTACACCACACTTTGATATCTAAAAATCCATTTAGAACCTTTTTTTTTATTATATCTTTAATCTCAGTACTGGAGATATGCCTGAAAATAAAACCACAATCAAATATATATCAAACTTTCTTATCTATCATCTAGGACTGTTTGTTTTCTTTTATTTATTTTATTGAAGTCATTCCATACATCTAATATGCCTCAGATTGCTAATACTGTCCACATTTCCAAAACACATTCAGTTTATGCATTAATTACTTGTCTCTATATTGGTTCAATCAAACACATAATTCTGAATGCTCCCAGATTTTGTAGTATGAACTCAAGATCCAAATGTTCCCAAAGTTTGGGATGTTTGGATTCAGTCCATAATAATGAAAAATTCATGGTGTGAACTCTTTTCTGGGTTGACAGTTCAGTTTAGGCCTAAGTATAATTACTATCCTAACTGGCTTTAAGAACGTAACTAGAATAAGGGCTAAATTTCACCTTGAATAGTTAGTTTTCATGTTATGGGTGGGTTACCAGTCAGATGAACTAACATCAGTGGGTTTTTTTGTTGGTTTTGTTTTGTTTACAGAGGCTTGTGTGAACCTGTTCTTAAGTTTGAGTTCTGATAGGAAAACCTGCCCTAAACTTCACCTTCAGGTCTGAAGCCCATGACCCCAGAATTCAAAAGCAAAACTCAATCAAACCAACACATTTTGTGTCTAGGTTTGGGTTGAACCATGAAAACCATGAGTTTTTAACTGTTCCTGCACAAAATAAAGCACAAGTTTTGCTTTGGCCATGCAGCCTGAAAACTGGCTAATCTCGCTTGAATTTCAGGCTTCACTATGAAAGTTCTGCACAGCCCTAGTCACCAGTTTACAAATGGAGATGAATATTCAGTGGAGTACAGGAGTGTATCAAGAATTCACCAGTGACTGTGACCTTACACTCACTAGCATAATTAGTTATTGCAAAATATGTTCCCCTTCCTTGGAAGGATTACAGACTTTGATACCTTGGATTTTCTATATTTTCAGTGTGGAAATAAATAGACATGAAGTGCTTTTATAACTGGAAGGCAAAATCATTACAGATGGTATGTAGGTCACTCTTTTCTTTTTTCAAAACAAACATATGTCACTGACCTTGTTGCAGATGCTATTTCTTAAATTGTTTTCCATTAGGAAAGTTACAATAGCCTAACATGGAACAACTGTACATCAGAGAGCTTGAAGATGTATGTGACTAAAATCGCCAATCAATCTAATGGTACCCATTAACATGGAACATGAATGGATATAGGATAACTCTAATATTTATTGCATCGTTATGTTATGTCACTGCTGTTAATAAAACCTGGAATAAAACTAAAAGATAAAACACACTTCATGTTTCATATTGCTAATACCAATTATTTATGATCTGAATGAAAACCTGATTTATAAATAAAAGGGGGAAGTGAAAGAAAGGTGTGAGTTGACTACTAGAGAACTGCTGATTTGGTGGAAAAATTGCTTCAAAGAAGTTGTTAAAATGAATATTTTTGAACAAATCTTGATGCAAATGTAATGTTCTGCTTCAGGAGCTCTGTACTTGGTTTCCAACTGATTTGCACCAAGTATAATCTAAAATGAATGATCTATTTGGACTTCAAGCAGATCTGTGTGGCTGCAATTTGTCACCTATCAAGATGGCATCTTCATTTTTTGTTTTCAGTAAAGCAGCAGCAATTAGGGAGAGTAGTGTTATACCTCATTGTATTCATCATATATCTTAACATTAACAATGGATAACTTTTTAAACCCTTTGAGTAAAATCTTTTAGGAGTACTCTGATTTCCTGTGCACACCATGAATGTGGGGTTCCCTCACAGGGTATGTACAGTGTAAATGTAATGATCGACACTGTTGAAGTACATATTTTAAACATTAAGACATTCTTTTAAAATACAGTCTAACAGATCATCAGACAGAATAGCAAAAAATGAAAATGGAATACAAATGTACTTTCTCATTAGCAGAAAAATAATGGAATTATCACATTATGCTTTTGTTTTGGACCAGATTCTGATACCCTTATTAATGTTAAACAGTACCCAGTACTCTATGAGTAGTCCCCCTGAAATTAGTGGGACCGCTTTTGGAGTATAGTGCTGTTCAGCATGGTTAACGGTATCAGAATCTACCCTATAATATATATCCAAGTGAAAATAAGTCACATGTAAGTCTTCTAACATAGGAACATAAATCTACTAAATGTATCTTCTTACCAGTGATGCTGTTGTTAAGGACTATCATTGTTTTATTTAGAAATCCTAATATAGAAAAAAGCGGACATCTCAGATACATCACATCAGATTGAAACTCAAAATCTACATTGTTAGGTCAAACTCATTTCTTCTTTCACAAAAATGTATATTCACTGTCTCAAAAAGTCACAAAACAATAAAACTCTGGAGTTTAGAATTATTTTTATCCATGATTTAAACCAAAAGGGGGTTCATTTAAAATATGTCAGTTTTTGAATTTACCCTAAATGAAGGTTAACTTGCAAAAGGTTAATGTTAATAATAAAATACCCATGCTTAAATAAGCTTTTTAACATTATAGACTACAGTATGAGGAATATTCTAACATATTGTAACTTGAAGTCTAAATCATGATTTGAGGACTTCAGTAACACTGCCAGAGGTTATGGGTCTATTACGGGAATCAGTGAGTGAGGTTCTGTGGCTTACAATGTGCAGAAGGTCATATTAGATGATCTTGATGATCCCTTCTGGCTTTATAATCTATGAATATATGAGATGTGTGTAATTTTAAAATGTGTTACAAAGTACTTACATATTTGAAGATATAATAATTTATACATTTCTCTATATGCAATAATGATATAGTAGTTTCAGACTTTCTTGATTCTTGTCAATGAAGTTATAGATCAAAGTACAGTACAGAGACTGCACTAGTTTTGTTGGTCAATAATCTTCTGGTAGGGGACCAAAAATCAGGAGTCCCCTGTGAAGCACAGACCCTTTGGCAAAGAGTCTCCTGTTCTTTGCAAACTTTTCTCACCTCAGAACTGACAAACTCCCTATACCAAATATATCTGACAGGATATTTATGAATAAAAAGTAACATGCAAGATATCTACAGAAAGCTTGTATCTTGTCAAGATTCATAATCATAGCGAGATGTATGTATGGGTAATATTTAAGGAATAACATATTTACACTGAAACTATACATCATGGACTTGGAATAGAAATTAGTACCCAGGGATAATGTGTCTCATGATGACCCCTTCAAGCAAAAAGGAGTTGTCACCTCTCCCTAGTCAGCCAGCACGGTAATGCAAGGGTCTATTGTCTAACCTTGCCACATCCTTGCATAGTCAATGGAAAGCCATCAAAGACAAATGCAAATGATCTAAACCATTTGAAGGTGAAAAGGAACATTGTAGTAGGCAGGAGATGGCCCTGGCTAGTGTCAGGGGCTGGATATCACAAGGGAATTATTCAAAGGGACTTGGGGACTGGGGTGCACCTATTGTTAACTTGCAAGGTGAAATTAGGACTGGCACAGACCAGAGGAGAGTGCTTGAGTGGCCGAAAGGCGGGTGATGTCAGGGAGCTGACACTCACCTACTGCAAGCGAGACTCCCTCTCGCTAGAGGCAGAGACTAACAAGGTGACTCACAGTCCTGGAGTCAAGAACCATCACATCCACACTGATCCTTTTAAACATACTGGCTCATTTTGCTACCACTGACCATAAGATATTGTTGACATGGCTGCACATCCTGCTAAGAATAGATGGAGTCACTCTTGAATAGCTCCTTTCTTTTTCCTCCTGGAAGATTCAGATGATGTTATGGGGTAATCACTTAACTTCCCAGATGGCCTTTTTGCATTGGGTCTCACTGGATTCTGTCACTTCCCTTTTCTACAGGGATATATGGAACTTTAGGAGAGAAAGTGGGGTGGGTATGGGCTGTGGTGCTTCCAGTATGTGCATAACGCTCAACAGGATGTGTCTGATCCAAACACCATTGCATCATTGGAAGGACTCTCTTTGATTTCTATTGACATTGGAACAAGTGCTAATTTTTTTGTCTTATCTGATACAGTTGGTGTAGCTGACTAATTTCCATGTTGGGATCAGGAGCTGGATGCAGATGAGATGTTTAAGGCATAACCAACAGAACACTGAGGTCTGGCTGAATGGTTGGAGAAAGCTATTGAGAGAAACATAGGAGATTGTATTAGCTCGCACATTTAAAAAGGGGTTGCCTGCCTGACACTGAGTTTTGTAATTTGAGAGTTTTATTGGCTCTTCAGCTGCTTCTAGATGTCCACTCCAGATAGCAGTAGTAGCTAACAGTACCTGTTAAATCAATGCTTGGCCAGGAGGTTGCAATATTTTCTTCCCAAAGTGGACCTTGCTGCAGTGATTTAAACTTTTGTCACTTCTGAAATTCATTGTAAATAGAATCATAGAATATTAGGGTTGGAAGAGATCTCAGGAGATCATCTAGTCCAATCCCCTGCTCAAAGCAGGACCAACACCAAATAAATCATCCCAGACAGGGCTTTGTCAAGCTGAGCCTTAAAAACCAATAAGGATGGAGATTCCTCCACCTCCCTAAGTAACCCATTCCAGTGCTTCACCACCCTCCTAGAGAAATAGTGTTTCCTAATATCCAACTTAGACATTCCCAAACAGTAACTTGAGACCATTGCTTCTTATCTATCATCTGCCACCACTGAGAATAGCCTAGCTCCATCCTCTTTGGAATTCCCACCTAAGGCAGTTGAAGGCTGCTATCAAATCCCTCCTCACTCTTCTCTTCTGCAGACTAAATAACCCCAGGTCCCCCAGCCTCTCCTCACAAGTCATGTGCCCCAGCCCCCTAATCATTTTCATTGCCCTCCGCTGGACTCTCTCCAATTTGTCCACATTCCTTCTGTAGTGGGGGGACCAAAACTGGATCCAATACTCCAGGTGTGGCCTCACCAGTGTTGAATAGAGGAGGATAATCACTTCCCTCGATCTGCTGGCAATGCTCCTACTAATACAGCCCAATATGCCGTTGGCCTTCTTGACAACAAGGTCACACTGCTGACTCATATCCAGCTTCTCATCCACTGTAATCCCGAGGTCCTTTTCTGCAGAACTACTGCTTAGCCAGTCGGTCCCCAGCCTGTAGCGGTGCATGGGATTCTTTCTTCCTAAGTGCAGGACTCTGCACTTGTCCTTGTTGAACCTCATCAGATTTCTTTTGGCCCAATCCTCCAATTTGTCTAGGTCACTCTGGACCCTATTCCTACCCTCCAGCATATCTACCTCTCCCCCTCAACTTAGTGTCATCTGCAAACTTGCTGAGGGTGCAATTAATCCCTTCCTCCAGATCATTAATAAAGATGTTGAACAAAACCGGCCCCAGGACCGACTCCTGGGGCACTCTGCTTGATACTGGCTGCCAACTAGACATCGAGCCATTGAGCCCGACAATGTAGCCAGCTTTCTATCCATCTTATAGTCCATTCATCCAATCCATATACTTTTTTAACTTGCTGGCAAGAATACTGTGGGACACCATATCAAAAACTTTGCTAAAGTCAAGATATATCACATCCACCACTTTTCCCATATCCGCAGAGCCAGTTATCTCATAATAGAAGGCTTCCTAGGGCTTTCTCCTAAAACCAGTTATTTCTGTCCAAGTTAAGATATCCGCTTTAATTAGAAAGAGAAATAAAAAAAACCACTATTTGTGAATGTCCTCACAAAAAACATTAAAGATTCACTTCCTCATGACCACTTTTGTTCACATATTTGCAAACATTCCGGTGACAAGGTTTTTATCGTAGTTATATGAAATACTGTGTGCTGTATATGGGATTGGGGAACTGCTCCCCACAGAAACAATTAAATGAGCCAGACAAGGATCTGGCTCTGATCTATACAAATAGGACAACACATGCATTCACACTCATTTAATTGGTGTGAATGTGACAAGAGGAAACTGAACATAAGGTCTCCAGACAGCCAATAAATTTGGCTTGTAACTTTCTCAATCAAGGAGGAAACTAGCTATTTTTAAATCTCAGGTCCATGTACAATGTTTTTTACCATGCAAAAAAAAAGGGAGCAAAAAATGGTTTCAAATTAACTAAACTCCTTGGGCCTGTTTATTTCCTGCTAGCTCTTACTCTCTAAACTGTTCCATTTCCCAGTCCTCCATTTCTCTGAGAAAAATCAAAGCCTCTATGATTTTTGTCAAATCTCTTCCTGTTTCTTAAGATTAGGTCACACTGTCAGGAAACTAAGTACAATTTATTCTATTTGTTTATTGTAATTCATTATTTAGATTACAGTAGTACCTAGAGGCCTCAACTGACATCAAAGCCCCATTGGGCTAGGCACTATACAAATACAGTATATAATAAGGGAGAACCTCTGCCTTGCAATCTAAATAGACAAAAGGTGGCAGGAAACAAGAAGGGTCATGCAGGTAAAGCAACTTGCCTAGAGTAGGGACTAGAACCCAGGTCTTCTCTAGCAGAGCACAGTGCTCTATTCACTAGACAATGCAGTGTTCTCTAGGTGACTGGCTACAAATGCAGATAGAGGTTAGGAAAAAGGGGAGGGAGAAGAATTGTGAACATGTTTGAGACATTTCAATGCTGCTTTTCAAAATTTCAAAAGTAGCTCTGACAAATAGCATTTTATGAATAACAAATACTCATAGTATCAGACGGGAGTAATTTACCATATGACCAACACTGAGCTACCCCACCCACGAGACACAGTCCCAGCCACAGCTCCCTGGCATTGATCTATTTAAATGAAGCAATCCACCCCGCTTCGCCATGGCTGGCCATCTGCATCAGCTAATAGTGGCAGGCGATGGATAACTCATGCCAAAAATGGATCTACACTTGTCAGATTATGAGCTGCAGAATGTTCATTTCACTATAGCACTAATCTATAAAGCTCTTACTGTCTTTCATAAGTTAAACACTTCCTCTGTCCTAACGTATTACTTATCAGCTGAGATCTGCTGAGACGTTCAAGTCCTCTAGTTTAGTTCATGAGTCAGAGATGGAGGCAGATCACTTGGGTAAGAGCTAGGGTGACCAGACAGTAAGTGTGAAAAATTGGGACAGGGGATGGGGGGTAATAGGAACCTATATAAGAAAAAGATCCCAAAATCAGGACGGTCCCTATAAAATCGGGACATCTGGTCACCTTAACAAGAGCACTTTGGAACTTGCTGCCACAGAATCTGGATTTACTGACCTTCAAGTCACATTACAAGTTCATTTATTCCCCTCAGCAAAGATGGCTAAGGGAATGGGAATGTGGGAAAGTCTTAGTTTGAAAGTGAGATCTGGTAAGGTTTGGTTTAGAGTGTCTATTCAGGGATCCAAATTTTACATTATGGATTTTTGTTATTAATATATCTGTAAATGTACCCAGTGCTCTGGATTGAGTATATTTAAATACATCAAAATAAATAAGTAAATTACAATAATTTGTTAGGGATAAAATCAATTGCTGTTAGCCTTCAATGTATTATTTATGAAGTATTTAGAAGTGAAACCTTCATTTAAAGTGTGGCTGTTAGTGCTTTCTGTGGGCTAAACAGCACATTTGAAAAATGAGCACTGAAAAAACACAGTAATTTTCATAATATTCTTTTATTCAACATGAACTCCTAATTCAAGTGATGAATGAGGAATTTTTGTAGTATTAAAAATCATTATGTGAAGTAATAACTGTGAATACAGACTAATATTTTTCTGCTCAATTCCCAGATCTGCAACAACCAGTCCATAAACCTGTAAGACTCCAAAATTCAGAAGACAGAACTTAATTCAGCATAGTAATTGAGCAAAAATATATTTGAAAGCTGTGATTTAACCCTTTCACCACTGAAGGTATATGCAAGTAAAATCCTTTACTGAAGCATTGTGATTTTTGGAGCTAATCTCCTTTTTACCTTGGCAGTCCACTGGCAAACTATCCACACTTCATTAATCAGCACAATTTATAATTATATGTGCAGTTAAATTCCAAAGAATCCTTAAAGAAAGGTTTACCCAAATAAAAGTCCATGACCAAGTATTACAGAAATTGCTGAGTTACGAAGACCACTCATTAAAGATTGTCTGTCGCCCTAGAGTTACACAAATTTGATTAAATGAAAATGTGTTTTAAGAAAGTAAGGGATCAGATTTGAAAAAAAAATAAAGTACTCTACAGTCCCTGAATCACACGATGTTTCTCTTAAAATGATCAGCAGTGAAACTATGTTGACATTTATGTTGGCTTTATTATGCTTCAGTGTCAACATCCAGTGAGATAGATGGGATGAATTCATACTTCTCATAAGGCTATTGTTGTAGTGTCTGGGAACTTAAGGTGTTAACCCTGGACTGATTAATTTTTGGAAGTCTATCTTCTCAGTCACACAGGTTGCAAAGCCACTTTTTCTAGCTTATTGAAAGCTTAAATTCTGCAGAAACTGAGGGCTTGGCTACACTTGAAAGTTGCAGCGCTGGGAGTTACAGCGCTGGTCGTGCAGCTATGTAGGGACAGCGTTGGTGTATGGCCACATTTGCATTTGCAGCGCTGTTGGGAGTGATGCATTATGGGCAGCTATCCCAGCGTTCAAGTGGCAGCAACGTGCTTTTCAAAAGAGGGGGGTGGAGGGTGGTGTAGTGTGACAGGGAGCGGGGGGAGAGAGAGAGAGTGGATTTTTGGAGCCAACACTGTGTGTTTAGCTTCCTGCCTTGAAAAATCAGAAAATGTTTGCGACCCCTTAGTCTTAACTCTTAATTGCAAACAGCCTGCATCCAAACGGACTCCCCGCTGTTTCTCTGTCAAGCAAACACTCACTCCCTGCCTGCCTCATTATCTCATTTGATTGTTCGCAGCCAGGTACAGATTGATCAAAGCAAACAGGAGCTGTGTTATAAGCAGCTCCGGGATCAACGGAGCTCCGGAGCTCTGAGTTCACAACAAAACAAAGAGAGGCTGCATAAAAAACAAAGAGAGTAATTTATAAAAGCATTCTGGGATATCTGCTAATACCCTGGAGGCCAATAACAGCACTGGTGTGTGTCCACACTTGACGAGCAGCGCTGGATCACCAGCGCTGCAATCGTTACACCCCAACCAGACCAGGTGTACAGCCAGCGCTGCAGCCAGGGAGTTGCAGCGCTGGATGTGCCTTGCAGGTGTGGACGGTTATTAATTGCAGCACTGGAAAGCCTCCACCAGCGCTGCAACTTTCAAGTGTAGCCAAGCCCTGATAGGACTAAGAGAAAAGTGCTGGTGACCCATAAAAAAAATTCATTATTCTTCTTCATTATTCTTCCTTTTTATTGTTTTCAAACTCACCTGGTTATTTGTAGTGAGTCTGCTGGTTTAAATTAATGAGGTTTTATTGTATATTACTGTTTTTTCTCCCATAAACATTTTAATGATACTAATTTTCTCTAAATAGCTGATCACATAATCAAAGTTCTATTTTGAACACATTCATGTTAGTTGTTTCTTTTACAGCTGTCATTTATAGTACTTCTAGTTTATGAATTAAACAAAAACTGATGGGAGCCCTGAGTTATGCACATCTGAAAAATCCTAATTCATGGCTTGCCCCTGCTGCCCTCCTGAGCATAACTCACATTAAAGTTGTGAGTTTTGCATGCAAAAGCACTGAGTGCAGTGTAGTCTGAAATAGCGTGTATTAACTGTAAGAGGGTATCTCACTGCTGAGGCACAATTTGGCTTGGTAAACTGGACACAGTGCAAAGAAGTAAAATCATTCCAAGAGAAAAAAGCATTGAGCATTGATGTTGTTTGAAATTTGGTCCCAAGGTTGCAATGCCTATTCTTTCATGAATTTCACTTTAGATAATTCTTTTTCAAAAACCTGAATCCACTCTCACAGAATAAACAACCAAGAAAAACAAGTAAATTCGACTTTTCCCTTTGAGAGGTCAGGTTTATATATGCCGGACTTTTAAATATTATTTTTGTTTAGCCAGTATGTGTACACTACATCACAGACATTTGGCTGAGGATTGCACAGCACAGCTAAGGAAGGAGGAGGTGGCTTGATGTCTTGCAGAGCATCCCAAAAGTGGTTAGAATCTAGATAAACTAATCTCCTCTGGAAGCTGGCTTACAGCCAGCCCCTCCACCATACATACATTATCTCCAGCTCTTACGCATTTTGTCCTGAGCTTTGTCAGCCGCATTGTTCCAATCAAACACCAATTTCTTGGTGGCTCATGGATGGAGATGCAGTCACTGATGTATCTGAGTCCTCGTCTGTTGATGGATTTGAAGATCAGGATCCAGACCTGGTATTAGGCCTGCTCAAAATTTACATTAAAAAAATTAATTAGAAAACAACGCTTCCTCAGCTTCCGTCCACTCACGCCCCTTCTCTACCTACGCTACATTGATGACATCTTCATCATCTGGACCCATGGGAAGGAGACTCTGGAAAAATTCCACCTTGATTTCAACAGCTTCCACCCCTCCATCAACCTCAGCCTGGACCAATCTACACGGGAGGTCCACTTCCTAGACACCACGGTGCAAATAAGTGATGGTCACATTAACACCACCCTATACCGAAAACCTACCGACCGCTATGCCTACCTTCATGCCTCCAGCTTCCATCCCAGACACACCACAAGATCCATTGTCTACAGCCAAGCACTGAGGTACAACAGTATCTGCTCTAACCCCGCAGACAGAGACCAACACCTACAAAATCTCCACCAAGCATTCTCAAGACTACAGTACCCGCACGAGGAAATAAGGAAACAGATCAACAGAGCCAGACGTGTACCCAGAAGCCTCTTACTGCAAGACAAACCCAAGAAAGAAACCAACAGGACTCCACTGGCCATCACATACAGTCCCCAGCTAAAACCCCTCCAACGCATCATCAGGGATCTACAACCCATCCTGGACAATGATCCCACACTTTCACAGGCCTTGGGTGGCAGGCCAGTCCTCGCCCATAGACAACCTGCCAACCTGAAGCATATTCTCACCAGTAACTGCACACCGCACCATAGTAACTCTAGCTCAGGAACCAATCCATGCAACAAACCTCGATGCCAACTTTGCCCACATATCTACACCAGCAACACCATCACAGGACCTAACCAGATCAGACACACCATCACCAGTTCATTCACCTGCACGTCCACCAATGTAATATACACCATCATATGCCAGCAATGCCCCTCTGCTATGTACATCGGCCAAACTGGACAATCTCTAAGGAAAAGGATAAATGGACACAAATCAGATATTAGGAATGACAATATACAAAAACCTGTAGGAGAACACTTCAACCTCCCTGGCCACACAATAGCAGATCTTAAGGTGGCCATCCTGCAGCAAAAAAACTTTAGGACCAGACTTCAAAGAGAAACTGCTGAGCTTCAGTTCATCTGCAAATTTGACACCATCAGCTCAGGATTAAACAAAGACTGTGAATGGCTTGCCAACTACAGAACCAGTTTCTCCTCCCTTGGTTTTCACACCTCAACTGCTAGAACAGGGCCTCATCCTCCCTGATTGATCTAACCTCGTTATCTCTAGCTTGCTTCTTGCTTGCTTATATATACCTGCCCCTGGAAATTTCCACTACTTGCATCCGACGAAGTGGGTATTCACCCACGAAAGCTCATGCTGCAAAACGTCTGTTAGTCTATAAGGTGCCACAGGATTCTTTGCTGCTTTTATTTAAAAAATTGATTGAAATTTGGGGGATTGTTGAAAATAATATTTTTGCAGAAGGTGTCTGCTTTCCTAAAAAAAAAAAATTGTCATCAGAAAACTGAAACCCCAAAAATTTCATTTGAAAGCTTTTTGGTTTCCTGCCAACATCTGAAACATTTTCAGTTTTCAGGTTTTTAATTTTTGTTTTGTTTTTGTTTTTTTATTAAAAATCAAAAATTTTGATGGAAAATTTTGATGACAGTGATCCCCCACCTCTATTTTTGTTTTTTCTTTCAGGTTCAGATACAATGCGCTACAGTAATCCAGTCAGTAAGTGATAAACATATAGATCAGTGTGTCCAGATCCTTGATATAGAAGAATCCCTTTTACCTGGTAGACCAAGTGTTCTGGCTGGGTAAATATAAGTTTACAATTATCAGTTCTCCATTCTATTAGATTTTTCCTTGTTCCCTTTTAATGCTTGGCTCATCTTTAGAGCAATATAGCTTTCCTTAATCTTCCCCCTCAAAAATCTTTTAGACATAAAATCTTTGGCCTAACCTTTTAAATAATGGTTCAGGAACACCTGAAATTCCCACTGAATTTTGATTAATAGATTCTAAGGCCAGAAGGGAGCATCCAGTCTGACCTCCTGTGTAATAAAGTCCATAGAACTTCCACAAACTAATTCCTAGAGCAGATATTTTAGAAAAATATCCAATCTTACTATTTTTTCAGTGATGAAAAGCCATCATGACCCTAGGTAACTTGTTCCAATGGTTAATTGCTCCTACTGTTAAAATTTTATACCTTATTTCTAACTAGGGTGACCAGATCACCCAGGTCAAATATCGGGATGTGGGGGGGCGGGGCGGGGGCAGAGGGGGAAAAAATGGCGGCAGAGCAAAAAAAAAAAGAAAATAAAATCCCCCACTCCCGATTCCTCCTCCCTCCGCAAGCGCTGAGGGCCGGGGTGAGTGTGAGTCCGGCCTGGCCCCGAGCAGGCAGGACTCGGGCGCGGTACCTGGAGGAGATTAGGGGGTGGCCTGCGGGGCCAGGCGGCGGCTGTTCTCCCCACCTGGGCAGCAGGACTTGGGAGCAGCCGCTGCTGCAGCTCCCACTGCCGCGGGGGGAAGAAGCGGCAGCTAGCCAAGCTCCGTGGCTGCGGCTCTGATGCCCACGAACCCCCCGAGCCCGGGCCTGCTGCGGGGACCCAGCAGCACGCACACTGCGCGCGCCCAGCCCCTGGCCAGTAGCATCTGGGCTGGCTGCCCAGCTGGTGCAATCCCGCGGGTGGCCCCGGAGTGGGGGCAGCAGGCCCCAGCCCCCCGATCCCGCTCAGGTCCCGCAGGGGAACGAACGGGGCTGGGCTGCCGATGCCTCCACCGCAGGATTGCACCAGCTGGGCAGCCAGCCCAGACGCGACTGGCCAGGGGCTGGGTGCAGCGTGCGCACTGCTGGGTCCCCGCAGCAGGCCCGGGCTTGGGGGGTTCGGGCCCGGGTGCCAAAGCCGCAGCCGCCGAGTGCCACGTGCTTGGCCACTTCCTCCCCCCGCGGGAGTGGGAGCTGCAGCAGCGGCTGCTCCCGAGTCCTGCTGCCCAGGTGGGGAGAACAGCCACTGCCTGGCCCCGCGGGCCACCCCCTACTCTCCCTCCAGGTACTGCACCCGAGTCCTACCTGCTCGGGGCCAGGCCGGATTCACACTCAACCCGGCCCCACGCTCCCCTGCGTCTCCTGGGCAAGGCATGCTTGGCAAGAGGCGGGGATTTGGGGAGGGAGCCAATGGGGCAGTGAGGGGGCGAGGATGGGGGCGGGCATTTGGGGAGGGATCCAATGGGGGATGGAAGGGGTGGAGTCGGGGCGGGGAAGGGTGCGAGCCCTTCTGGGCTCCGGAGCCTTTGCTTGTTTGTCCAGTGCCCCGACCTAACATTGGTCAGGACGCGGGATAAACAAGCAAATATCGGGACAGTCCCGATAAAATTGGGACGTCTGGTCACCCTATTTCTAACTGTATTTATCTAGCTTCAGCTTCCAGCCATTGGTTCATGTTATATCTGTCTCTGCTAGATTGAAGAGTTCATTATTAAATATTTGTTCCCTGTGTAGATGCTTAGAGACTATAATTAAGTCACCCCTTAACATTTTCTTTGTTAAGCTAAATATATGGAATTATTTAAGCCTATTACCATAAGACACGTTTTCTAATATTTTAATCATTCTCATGACTCTTCTCTGAATCCTCTCCAACTGATTGAGAAGAAGGGATTTGAACAGATTTCCCATTTCTCAGGTAAGTGCCCTAGCCAGTGGCACTTACATTTTGGACGTGAGTCTCTTTGTGGACCTGGGCCCCAGTGCTCACTGACTTTCAAAGGGACTGGAACATCTAACTAGAGCTGGTCAGGAATTTTTTGACACAGAAGTTTTTCACTGGAAAATGCCAGTTTGTTTGAAATGAAACTATTAGTGGAAAAGTGTCAGTTTCAATTAAATTTTCTGAGGTCCAGGGTGGAATTTCGGGAGGGAGGGGGGGCGGAAAGGGGAGATGGAGACCCAACTCAGAATAGCCAATAGCCCAGTGATTAGCACATTCACCTGAGATGTGGGAGGGTCAGGTTCAAAGTCCCTGCTCTGAATCAGGCTGAGCAGGGACTTATTACATATTTATTGAGCCAGAGAGACAATCAGGCAAAGTAGGAACTTGAGTTTCCCATGTCACAGATGTGTGCTGTAACTCCTGGGCTATTAGCAATTCTGAGGTGGCTCTTTCTCTCACACACACTTTTTTTGGGGGGGAGGGAGGGGCGGTCATGAAAAAAGTTCATATATCCTCACTTTCTTCTGATATGGAACAAAACCACATTCTGAAACCTCCACATTTTTTACAAACTGGTATTCTTGTTTTCTGGCAGCCATGCACTTAACTTCCTTAGGATCTTTTGAAAATCCCATCCGTACTCTGAAATAATTCCCTTGAGGCATCCACCTATACAGGGTATACTGTGAAAAAAATGCTTTCTGATATTGCTAAGTGTATATAATGCAACAGAACAATAATAACTATTTCTATTTGCTCAACTAGGGCTCTGTTTCACTACAGGGCACTTATACAGTGACTCAACATATATATAAAACAAGCAACTAGAAATTAAAAGTCTGGCAAGATTTTTTTTTCTTTTGCTTTCAGAAAGAATAAAAACTTTAAAAAATATTTTGAAAGCTTGTAGAATGAAGGCTGCGGCTAGCTTAGCTGTCTGATTCATCCACCCACTCCTACTTTTAACATTTCTTCCATCTGCACATACTGGGTTCCTCATTAACACTAATATGATAGAGCAGCACACCTGGTGGAATCACTAAACAATGAGGAAGTCATGCAAAAGATCTTATTCATTATTTATTTCATTAAAATGCATGAGAGACAAGATGGGTGAGGTAATATCTTTGAAAGCTTGTCTCTTTCACCAACAGAAGTTTGGTCCAATAAAAAGATATTGCCTCACTAACCTTGTGTCTCTCTTATCCTGGGACCAACACAGCTACAACAACACTGCAAAAAACGTTAATATTCAAGTAATTGTTTAGAATATATAAACCATAGTTATTTTCACCGAGTCCCTGTTTTCCAAGACAGGGCTACTTGAACTCCTTTTTTCAAACTGACAAAACCTACAAATATGCAGAAATGTAAATTATTATAAAACATGCACTTACAGTCAAAAACCAAAATATAATAAACAGAGCAAGCGAGTGTCTAAAGGGTCAGGTCCTGCAATAAATTACTCAGTAAAGTTGATGTTTTTGTTGCCATGCAAATCTTTTATAAACACACACAATGTGTGTCATATCAAAAGCAGGAAACCAAATATTCAGCCAAATCAAGTCAAAGGACAGACTTATTATGCAGTTCAGATACTTTATTAAACAACTTGTATTCTGCCTTTGGGGTCTACTCTTCTTTCATTCTGCAAACAAGTTCCATTAACATTAATAGGAGATACGTGTGCAATAAGGAGGAAATTAAGTCCTAATTATCAGTTCTTCAAATTGCCTTTTAAAAAGAAAATATGTCTGCAAGGGATGCTGAAAATACAAATACCTAACAAATAGTAATATAAGTATCTATTTGGATTTGGCTGGTATTTAGATGAAGGGGGGAAAATGTAGACGTTTTCAATGCTTTGTAAGAGCAATCAACCTTCTTTGGGCAGTTCAGGCTAACAGGCATACCAAATGCATAGTCTGACAAGACACAAGCATGTGCTGGTAATCCACATTGAATATTATGTGGTAATAATAAGCAGCCTCTACATCAGATGCCTATAGAAAAGGACACAAGTGTAGTCTCCAGTAATAGCACTGATTCTTGACAGAGGTATTAGTAAGAGTACTAGAATCTCCTGAATGCAAAATACCCAAGTTCAGTGAGAGCACAGCATCTCTGAGCCAAGGCAACCCCACATTGCATGCATACCAGGCTTCCATGATTAATTTCCTGGAGCAGGTGAAGAAGGATCCAGAGAAGAATTCCCGCTCAGAATACTGAGCAACAATTCTGCAAAATCAGAAGTAGCAGCAAGGAGGAAATACCATGATGGCATGTGGCTCAGTACTGAATGGGGAATAAAGTCTCTAGGGAATGTCTCTTCAGACAAAGCCACCAGAGGGGAAATGCATTTGGGGAATGCATCTCTAAACAAAACCCTTATTAAGCAAAATGCCACACTTTATAGTTCTGTGAGCTCCTGAAATGAGTCTTTGAAAACTGCAAGCAAAGCTCCAAAGAGTACATAGGTGAACTAAGGCCTGCTATGCTCCATCCCAGGTAGGCCTAACAAGATCCCTTATAAAACTTGACTCAGTTGCTCTCTTTTGGTTCCTGACGGTTACTTTGCTATGGTGTGCTCCAGCCAAAATCCCTCAGAGAAAGAAATCTCCTGTTTTAGCACTGCAATGAGGTGCAAAGGCAGATAGTTCTTGGATATCTACACTTGTTTCATCCTCTTTTTAAAAAACAACAAAATTTTAATAGAAGTTTCAGACTGTAACTTGTTATTTATATGACAGCATGTTCTTTGGAGTGCTTGATAGTATGAACCTTTTGCAATAGTCATTGTCAGAGTTTCACTGAGGGCTGTAGAACCAAACTGCTTCCACTTTACTCATGGCCAGAAAAAAAGAAACACTAATTCCAAAGTGATTGATTCATATGCAACATATAACTGAGACGAAACCCAGTCACTGATTAAATGGAATGATCTAATTAGATTTTGGCAGCACCCACTAACCTGTAACCTTTTGCTGACATTTTTCTGAGTAACTTTTGGATACCTTTTGGATCAATATATTATTGTATTTCAGGCCATAATGAACATTAATTATTTAGGATAGACAGCCCTAGCAGCAAATAGTATTCAAGTAAAATAAGTAGGGTGGGCAAATAAATGGTACTGAATAGTATGTGTTCACTTTACAGATGAAACTATTTTGATGGGTTTCATATGTCACATGGCATACGTTCTGTTCCGTGATCAGGTGAACATAACTCATGGTGTATTTGCAAATTTCACATTTAAAATTTGCTTTCTGTGAATATTCTCTATTATTTGGTTACAATTTCCTGCGTTTACACACACACACACACACACACACACACACACACACACACACCTTGATAGTGAATGTTTGCTGAGTATTTATATTATTGAACCCCAAATGGGCATGAACGCAGTGAAGCAAATCCATAATTTGTTATTTGAACAAATATTGGCAAACATTCCAAGAGTTTGTTCAGCTTAGCTCTACCAGTACTAGTGACTATGACCTAGGTATATGGAGCTAAATTGTGTCAGGGTTTCTTTGTACCTCTACAATATTTTATTCAGAAAAGCACAGATTTCGTGTTCTTGGTGAACCATTGCAGCCACGTTTTTCACATATGGGAAGAAATCTTTTGCAATCAACATCTTTTGCTAAAATTTCATATCATTTGCATTTTTGAATTAGATTGTATTAATCAATGAGTAAAACTATAAACATGAAAACTAGCAATGAAATACGCAATGTATTAACAAGATCTATTTGTCTAGGCAAACAGATCCTAGAGAAATGGTTAATTTACAGGAGAACCCTGAAGACAGCAGAAACAATAAATACATTTGAGTTTTAATGGCATGTACTCATCAAATACTCATGTTTTTGCCTCATATAAAACATTTATATACAATTATATTTGTAACCTGTGGAGGCTCTTAGCTCAGCATCTCGTTCTATTACTGATTCTGAACAATAATCATTAAGTCACCACACAGCAGCTCTTGACATTTTTTTTAAATTAATAACATTATTGCAATTGTTAGGTTGTTTATCAGGTGCATACAATTTACGACAGCAGCACAATGGCATGGCATTCTCTCTGAGAAGAAGCAGACAGAAATAGATGTACAGAGAAACAGTAAGTGTGTGTGTATATTGAAGGGATGGCAGACAATACATATTATTATATTATTACTGGAACACCTAGGAGTCCTAGTCAACGACCAAGACCCCCATTGTGCTTAGAGCTGTACACCGCAGAACAAAACAATGGTCCTTGCCCCAAAGAGCTAACAATCCAAGTGGTACATAATCATATAGAACTGAATATAAAATTAAAATACAAAAAACCTCCAAAGAAAGTAGTGTACAATAATTATTCATATACGGACAATAATTGTAACAGAACTTCAAGTTTCCCCACTGTAGAGATGACCCAGGCTTTACTGAACCAAATGCCCACAGAAGTAACATGGGGATTTTGCCATTATATAGCAATGGAAAGTCCTGTAGCTGTCAAAAGAAATCAGAGAAGTAAATGAATTTTTCTGTTGAGAACATCACTTTCAAAAACTACCAGGGCTGTGGACATTGATGGCTGCATGGAAAAAAACTCCTTATATTATCTTTCATTTTGACTATTTCCCAGAAAACAAATACAAACTGACAAAAAATATAAATGTACATGCCCACCATATATCTATGAAAAAGCAGTATTAACTTCTATTAGCATCAGTTTGGTTCATTGTATTGCATTAAATAGTTTCCCTGCAATAGGTGATACTGGGCAATCAGATGGGTAATGTCTATAGAAAATATAAAATCTAGTTCCAAGGCTTTTTTTCCCAAAATTAAGACTGAAGCCATTTTAATATCCAAGATTCAACAAGTCAATGGGTATGTTTGGAAGTGGCAAATCACCAAATGGATAGTTCCCAACATAAAGTGTCTGCTCTAAATTGCACCAAGTTGCCCAGAGCTCCAAGGAGTCATTATGTCAATTGTGGATTGCCTGGGTTTAGGGATGCCCCCCCAGCTATGCATCCTCTCTTTATTATGGGAGTCAGGAGGAAAGGTGGCATAGAGCTGCTACACCATTTCTACATCACCCGGGGATTTCCATTACATGATGGAAATCTTCATGGAGCCATCTAAGCTGATTTCTGGCCATTGTGCCCACCGGAGCAGCACAAAGTACCCAAAGTGAACCAAACAGTAACAATTAGTGGCAGACTTGGGAGCTAGTAATTGCTTAGTCATCCCCACTTCTGTCACTAAGTAGACTTAAAAACACTTAGAGTATACGCTACAAAGTTAGTTAGGTCTCATAAGAGAGACAAAGTGGCTGAGGTAATATCTTTTATTGGACCAACTTCTGTTGCTAAAAGAGACAAGCTTTCAAGAGGTTTGGTTCAGGTCACATAACACATTTATGGCTCCATAAACTGATTCCCTTTTACAGATGAGTAAATTGAGTCTGAAAGAAGTTAAGAGATTTACTTATGGTTACATGGCAAATCAGTGTCAGCACCAGGTTTAGAAAGACCCAGTTCCTGAATCTCGGTTCTAGTCCATTACATCATTGTTCCTTCAAACAAAGTCTTAACCCCTCTATTTCTACTATTTTTTTCTGCCATCTCACCTCTGGTAGATTTTTGCAAGCATCCTGATAATGGAAAACATGTCATTTAAAAAAAAATAGTGATTTTATTATGTGATGCTTATTTCATCCAGTTCCAGTCCCAAATAAACTGGAACTCCACTCTGCAACTCCAGTTACAGTCCAATGTGCCTATGAAAAAATGGATTATTTATAGATTCCATTGTAGGTCAAACACTATCTGGCATAAACCCCCAAAAATATCCATGTGTGTATGGGTAGGTGGATGAGTATGTATATGGGTGAAGAAAATGTGGGGGGGAATATTTCAAAATTGTATTTATGGTAGGACCATGTATTTATTACACATTAAATCTGAACCCCTATTAACAATATTTTTCATGAAGCAGCTTGTCCTATTATGTTCCCTATCTACCAAAAGAAAACCTAGAGATCAAGATTCAGTGTCAATTAAAGAGCAACTTTCTGCAGTATGCCCCTGTAGTTGATGTCAGGCAATGAAAGGTTACCAGCTGGCATTAGAAGGAAAGAGAAGAATTTAATAAGCGGGAAATGTTGTTGGTGTTTAGTTGTACAATAATCTCATTAAATATTGAACAATGTGGTTGCTATCTAAGGAAGTAATAACGCACAAATAACTAATGAATATCATCTTTTCAGAACCTTTTCTTTTCCTAGCATGGAAAACATTAAATATCCACAAAGTATGATATAATCTATCTGACCATCCCAAAACTGCCTGGGTATTTCAAAGTGAGCCTGATTCAAGTTTTTAAAATTTGACTTTTTTTTAGTAATGTGAACACCACCTTAGGTTGTACTGGAAAAACATGACTCTGACATGAGAGAAAGTAAAAAGGAACAAAGTTACGAAAACTAGACATTCTACAGACAGTAGGCTTTTGCTCAGTACGGTTCATCTTTAGATAAACAGGTAATACTGTGTGTGTTAATTCAGTTGTTTGTTAAAAAGATATCAATTCATGTTGGAATCTTTAAATGTTATGCTCCACCCCACCCACACGCCCTCCACATATTCCAGACTTCTGTTCCCTGACTTAATGCATTATTTCATGTGGTTTAACTATACACACGGCCATGCTAGATCTTAGATACATGCTAACAGCTGTAAACCAATAAATGACCATCCTGGAACTCAATCCATGCACTCTTAGATACATGTAAATCACAAATTGTAAGTAATCTTCAAAACAACTTAAAAATATTCTTAAATATCCTTAAAAAGGATATTCCACCTGTGTTTTTACAGTTAAGGACACCAAGGACTCAACTTGTTTTAGCCCTTTTACTGAGATCATTATCTTATCTGATAACCTGTGGGTTTTTTTCATATAGTGAGGTTGGTCAAAGAAGTTATAAAACAATAATATCCAAACACTACACAAAATAGCAACAGGTTCTCACATCGAGAAGCAAATTTAATGTCAAATCAGAGGGATGAGGTCACTGGTGTTTTGAGAAGTTTGGCCACCCCAAAGAGTATGTACCTTACAGGCTGTGGGAAAAGGCAGTGCTGAGGAATCCTCCTCAGATGGGCTACTTAAAAATGAATAATGGGTTTGATAATGACAACAGCTATTGGTAGTATAGGAGGTAGGCTGAAGCCCTGAACTCCCACTCAGTATTATGTAGCGAGATACTATATCCATGTATTGGTCCAAAGTTTTATGTTGTGATCTATAGTCAGTAAAGGCTGTTCTATCTCTTTGATACAATTGTATGTGAAATGATAAGTTAGAATTTACCTACTACCACCCATGTTCATTGCTGAACACCTGATCAGTTGCAATATTGGAAGTGTGTGTGTATGGGAGAAGGGGGTTACCTTGCAGTGAAGCACGAGGTGTTGCCATTCATAGGATACAAAATGGAAGGGACCAGTGGTCTAATCTCATATAACATGTCCTATGCTCCTGCATGAAGAACATGAAAGCAATAATGCAGCCTTTCTATTCTCGAAGTTCTATAAGTGTTAAGTAATTGACAGTAGAACTTCTGCTTCAGAGAGAGCCTTGCACACCCTAATATATCACATTTACAAAACAAAAAGCCAGCAAATGTACCTTACTGCCAACAGCATGCCAAACATTTACAATTGGGCCCCTGCCGAGTAGATATGTTTTATAACCAGTAGATTGAAATGGGTGTTCCATGAAATTACTCAGCCATGGAAATAAATGATTGAAATTACTTGCAGTCTCAAAAAAAAACTTTGTGTATGTAGATTGCAGAGTCATGAAAGAATACTTCGGGATACTTTGAAACTGCTATCTTCTATGCCAATACTAGGGCTGTTCAAAATGTTTCTATTGAAACTGGTTTTTTTTGGCAGAAAACTGGGTTTCTAACTAAGTGATTTTTTTCCACAAAAAGTATCTTGGTTTTTTCCACATAAAATTTCATTTTTTTTTCTCAGAACACTGAATGCCTGAAAGCAAAAAAGTTTTATGTTTCCAACACAAAACTGAAATATTTCTATTTGGATTTACTGTGTCAGTACGTCACAGAAGTTGTAGTTTGGTTGCCTAGTATCCCCATTCTACTCTATAGGCCAGGGTCCCCTGCTGGACTTTATTTCCCAGGATGCCCGGTGGCCAAGAGACTCTGGGTACGTCTACACTACAAGACTATTTCGAATCTACTTAACTCGAATTTGTGGAATCGACCTTATGAAGTCGAATTTGTGTATCCACACTAAATACACTAATTCGACTGTCTGAGTCCACAGTAACGGGGCCAGCGTCGACTTTGGAAGCGGTGCACTGTGGGAAGCTATCCCACAGTTCCCGCAGTCCCCGCTGCCCATTGGAATGCTGGGTAGAGCCCCCAATGCCTGCTGGGGGAAAAAATGTGTCGAGGGTGGTTTTGGGTAACTGTCGTCATTGAACCGTCAATCACGCCCTCCCTCCCTGAAAGCGCCGGCGGGAAATCTGTTCGCGCCCTTCTCTGGTCGGTTACAGCGCGGACGCCACAGCACTGCGAGCATGGAGCCCGCTGCGATCATCGCTGCACTTATGGCCGTTGTCAACTCCTCGCACCTTATCGTCCACTTCTTCCACAGTCAGCTGCTGAGAAATCGGGCGAGGAGGCTCCGTCAGCGCGGTGAGGACAGGAAGTCACAGAGTGGCGCAGACCTGTCACAAAGCAGGGTACGCCGCGCAGTGGAGATCATGGTGGCAATGGGTCAAGTTCATGGTGTGGAACGGCGATTCTGGGCCCGGGAAACAAGCACGGACTGGTGGGACCGCATAGTGCTGCAGGTCTGGGATGAATCACAGTGGCTGCGAAACTTCAGGATGCGTAAGGGCACTTTCCTTGAACTCTGTGACTTGCTGTCCCCTGCCCTGAAGCGCCAGGACACCCGGATGCGAGCAGCCCTGACTGTGCAGAAGAGAGTGGCCATAGCCCTCTGGAAACTTGCAACGCCAGACAGCTACCGGTCAGTAGCGAACCACTTTGGTGTGGGCAAATCTACCGTAGGGCTTGCTGTGATTCAAGTAGCCCACGCAATCGTTGAGCAACTGCTCTCAAAGGTAGTGACTCTAGGAAACGTCCAGGTCATCAGAGATGGCTTCGCCACGATGGGATTCCCAAACTGCGGTGGGGCTGTAGATGGGAATCACATCCCTATCCTGGGACCAGCCCACCAGGCCAGCCAGTACATTAACCGAAAGGGCTACTTTTCTATGGTGCTGCAAGCACTGGTGGACCATAGGGGACATTTTACCAACATCTACGTGGGGTGGCCGGGCAAGGTTCATGACGCGCGTGTGTTCAGGAACTCTGGTCTGTTTAAACGCCTCCAGGCAGGTAGTTTCTTCCCGGACCACAAAATAACGGTTGGGGATGTGCAGATGCCTACAGTGATCCTCGGGGACCCAGCCTACCCGCTAATGCCCTGGCTCATGAAGCCCTATACAGGTGCCTTGGACAGAGAGAAGGAACTCTTCAACTACCGGCTGAGCAAGTGCAGAATGGTGGTGGAGTGTGCTTTCGGACGTCTCAAGGGGAGATGGCGGAGATTACTGACTCGCTCGGACCTCAGCGAAAAAAATATCCCCGTTGTTATTGCTGCTTGCTGTGTGCTCCACAATCTCTGTGAGAGCAAGGGGGAGATCTTTATGGTGGGATGGGAGGTTGAGGCAAATCGCCTGGCTGCTGATTACGCTCAGCCAGACAGCCGTGCCGATAGAAGATCCCAGCGGGAAGCGCTGTGCATCCGGGAGGCTTTGAAAGCTAGGTTCCTCGGAGAGCAGGGTAACCTATGACTGTCCACTTGATTTACAGAGAAGCTGAACCTGAGCCTGTTTCAGTGACTGTTGACTTCGATCTGCGGTTACATACCCCGTTCTCCAGGTTTCCCCCCTTCCAACACACGTTTTAAAATAAATTTAATGGAACACTGATTATTAACAAAGTTTTCTTTAATTATGAATTCCTGTTCAAGGGTTGAAACATGGACGCAGACTGTGGTGGGTACGGTGTGCACTGATGTACAGACCGCTTCTACACTAGAGGAATGACAGGCTCCTGCTCCTACAGCGGTCTCTGGGGGGAGGACGGTTGCAGGTGGGTGTGCAGGAAGGGGTGGGTTTGCAGGAAGGGGTGAGGGGTGCCGTCTTTGGGATGGAGTTTGGATGCAGGCTCTGGGCTGGGGGTTGGGGCGTAGGAAGGGGTGAGGGGTGTGTGGGAAGGGTGAGTATGTGTCCGTGGATGAGGGCTCTTGCTGGGGCTCAGGGCATCGGAGAGGCTCGTGGCTAGGGTGGAAGGGCATGGTAAGGGCAGCCTGCCTTGCCATTTGTGGATGGCAGGCGCTAGGACCCTGGGGCAGCATACACCTCACAGACTGACCCGGGGCAGCATACACCTCCAAGACTGACCCTGGTGCCTAGTGACTGCAGTCTGTGTGTGTCCTGCTGTTGATCCTGCCCCCAAGTCTGTACCTGCCCCCAAGTCTGTACCCTGGTAATGGAGGCTGTCCTATGCAATTAAAAAACCCCTCCCCCCCCTTCACACAAAGTCTTCTGACAAGAAAAACGTGACGGAAACAGAGAATAACAACAAACTACTTTTAATACTCAACTACACAGTGAGGGGATGAAACTTGGATTTGGGACTGGGTGATCCAGGAAGGGAAGCACTTCTCAAAATTTATGGCATGAGAGCTGTTTGGTACATGAGCACTCTGCTGGGGTGGAGTGACAGTTTTCACGGCCCCTAGCGCCCCTCCTTCTTGTGATTTTGGGTGAGGGGGGGACAGGACTTTGTGGCGGGGGAGGGCGGTTGCAGATACAGTTCAGGGGGGCTCTCTGCTCCTGCCTGCGGTCCTGCAGAACATCTGTCCTGCAGAACATCATGTACAAGGCGCCGGAGCGTGTCCGTTTGCTCCCTCATTAGCCCAAGCAGCCTTTGAGTCACCTGCTGGTCTTCCTGCCGCCACCTGTCCTCCCGTTCGCTGTGTGAGCGCTGGTGCTGACATAGGGTCTCCCTCCACTGTCTCTGCTCGGCCGCCTTGGCTCTGGAGCAGGCCATCAGTTCCGAGAACATGTCATCCCTAGTCTTTTTCTTTCGCCGCCTAATCTGCGCCAGCCTCTGTGAGGGGGATGCCGGGGCAGTTCGTGAAAGAGCCGCAGCTGTGTGATGGGAAAAAGGAAGTGATTTCCTTGAAAAGATACATGTTTGCGAACACTGAACACAGTCTACTCAGTTTCTGTGAACAAGACCATACAGGGCACCTTGTCTCACGAGCTCTCAGGACAAGTTCGAGATTTCGGAATACGCTTTCATTGGCTGCGGTCTTGCACCGGAGATCGGACAAGCGGGGTGGTACAGGTGAATCCGTGTAGCAGCCAGGCCTGGTAAGCCCTACACTATAGGCTGCTTAACAGTTAATGGATAGCTGTGCCCTCCCGCTGAAGGCAATCTGGAAAGCATAAAGTCTGACCCTGTTCCAGCCCCTCGCGGCTGTGCCCGGGAAAGATCACTGTATGCTTTTCCTCTGCGGCCTCCAACACGTGGCTGTTAAACTAAGGTCATTGCTATGCAAAGTAAAAGTCAAGCATTCACAATAGTAACAGTACACTAATTGCCCTAATTAGATGCAGCAGTCGCCGAACGAGATTACCCTGAGGCGGGTCACTCGGAGAGAGAGAGAGAGGATGCTGCGAGAATCCCTGCACAGACCAGGACCGTATGCTGCCATGCTGGTGGAGGCAATGATTCCGCTGTACGTTAGGATGGCCTGGCGCGGAAGAGTGTGCTTCGACGGAGCACCAAATAAGGCACCTCTCCCCAGGAACCTCCTGCGTAGGCTTTTCGAGCACCTCTACGAGAGCTTCGTGGAAGTGTCCCAAGAGGATTTCTGTTCCATCCTTATATGTGTGGACCTTCTTTTTATATAGTTTTATATGGAAAACTTTTTATATAGTTTTTATACAGTTTTTATTCCTGTTTTTTAAAAAATAAATGTTTCCATGTTTATAGCACTTACCGACTGATCCTTCCCCTGATTCTGAGTCCGGGTTAACGGCCGGGGAGGGTTGGTAGGGGATCTCTGTGAGGGTGATGAAGAGATCCTGGCTGTCGGGGAAGGCGGTATTGTAAGCGCTGTCGCCTGCGTCGTCCTCCACAAACCCTTCCTCATCTTCCCCATCGGCGAACATCGCCGAGGAACTGCCCGTCGACACTATGCCATCCTCAGAGTCCACGGTCACTGGTGGGGCAGTGGTGGCAGACCCACCTAGAATGGCATGCAGTGCCTCGTAGAAGCGGCATGTCTGGGGCTGGGCTCCGGAGCGTCCGTTTGCCGCTCTGACTTTTTGTCTCAGGTCCTTGATTTTCACGCGGCACTGCGTTGTATCCCGGCTGTATCTTCTGAGTGCCATGGCTTTGGAGACCTTCTCGTAGGTCTTTGCATTCCGTTTGTTGGAGCGCAGCTCCGAAAGCACAGACTCATCGCCCCACACAGCGATCAGATCCAGGACTTCCCGGTCTGTCCATGCTGGGGACCTCTTTCTATTCTGGGATTGCATGGACTCCTCTGCTGGAGAGCTCTGCATCGTTGCAGGTGCTGCTGAGCTCGCCCCGATGTCCAACCAGGACATCAGATTCAAAGTGCCCAGACAGGAAAAGGAATTCAAATTTTCCCGGGTCGTTTCCTGTGTGGCTGGTCAGAGAATCCAAGCTTGGACTGCTGTCCAGAGCGTCAACAGAGTGGTGCACTGTGGGATAGCTCCCGGAGCTAGTAAGTTCGATTTGCATCCACACCTAGCCTAATTCGAGATAGCCATGTCGAATTTAGCGCTACTCCCCTCGTCGGGGTGGAGTACCGAATTCGAACTAAAGAGCCCTCTAGGTCGAATTAAACGGCTTCCTGGTGTGGACGGTTGAGCGGTTAATTCGAATTAACGCTGCTAAATTCGATTTAAAGTCCTAGTGTAGACCAGGCCTCCCATGAAACACTACCTCCCCTCACCAAGACTGTGATGCATCATGGGGAGATTCAGTGTGACCAGGAAGCCCACTCTATAGTACAGCAGGAGCATAAGGCACCTGAACTACAGCTCTCATGAGGCACCAAATTTACAAATTAAACTATTTCATTTTTCAGTCTAACTGAAACTGGCTTCTGCCAGTAAAGTCTACTGAGGTCAGAATAGCCTAGTTATATAAAATTAATCATCTGAAATCTTTGTGATACACATAAAAAAACAACAAAACCCCAGCATTTATTTTTCAATGTTTAAGCAATACAAAGTATAACCCAACACAAAATGTGTCAAAAACTTGAAAATTGTATATCTAAGATTTACTGAATGATCAGATAGATGGATTGATCAATTAAAAAAAACACACACCCTACATTGGCATGGAGAAAAGAATCAGCATAATCCCAGCCATATGGTATGTATTTCCCTAGTGATTATAGGATTAAAGAAGGTAGGCCAGATTCTCAGCTAGCGTGAACTAACATTGATTCTTTGAAGTCTTTGTCAGATATGCTGAAATCAATGGAGCTATGCTGATTTACACCAGCTCACTATCTGGCCGGGTAGTCTAAATTCACTCACACAACAATTCGTCACCTAATTAGTTACCACAGTGCACCTCTATCTATTTCTGCTATTTGTGTGCATCTTACTTGTCAAGCTCTCTTAATATTTTCAATAGCCAGGTGAATATTTATTTAGACTAGAAAAGTTGTTTCTTCTGAAAGAGATGAAATGCAGGTATTTACATTAGAATCCAACTCATGAAAAGAATTTCCAGATATGAAACAGTAGGTTGCAGTACAATAGCATTGCTTAGAATTGTTGCTCCTCCTGAGCTTTGAACTCATTGAATATTTTTGTGTGTAAACTTCATGTTTCTCTGTTTGGAAATGGAACCCTTGAAAATTACAGCTGCTACTATGAAAATGCATGAGGAGTTTAGAATTTTGAGAGATTTCATTCATCTCCCTTTGACAAGACAGCAAGTTATTTATAAAATAAATACATGAGATGGTTATGCTTATGTTATGCATTCCCATGGTGATAGGTTTCTCATTTTATTTCAAGGTTTAAGAAATTCTTGCCTTTTAGAAGATTCCAGACTTTGAATAAGAGAAAAATGTTCTATTTTCTTTCATCACCCCACACTTCTGTATATTTTATTTATTAAATTTTGAAATAAAAAGGATGCATACACTTTGCCATTGGTATGGAAAGGGCTACAGACAATTTAATAGGACAGTTCCAATGCAAGAAAGGAGTGGGAGGAACAGGAATTGAAAGACTTCATGGGTGTTCTCTATGATCTTTCTCCTAGTAGGAGCTAGGGGTAGGCTAGGGCAAAATCCTCTACTGCAAAGAACCATGTTACCATAATATACGTATTTACTATTGCTACATAGCAATGTAGAGGCTCCAATAGCATGGAGTCTAAGCTACAGAATATCTCCACAGCTGATCTGTAGCTTAGAGGGTGGAACATTTCTTCCCTCATACCACAAGGTGAGTCTTCATCAAGTGTCTGGGCTAAGTGCTGATTTTCAAGACTTAGCCCAAAGAAGAAACAACTGGAATAATCATAGACACAGAACAATTATGAAATCAATGAGCAATTCAGCAGGTCTGAGAAAGTACTCAAGTCTCCAGCCAGACTAAAAAGCTAACAGTACATTAAATACACATCCTTACAAAAATTAGGTAACTTGTCAAGCTAATTCAAACAGGTTGCTAATGTTGATTTAGCTGTCTCAATGGTGTTGAGAGATTATTTGCCTCACCAAGTAAAAGAATGCTGAAGAGAACAAGAGAAGCATACATAACAAAGAGATGCATGTAAACCAAAAATAGCATATAAACTGAAGCTGAGAAGGGAGAGGAAGATGATTTTGTGGTTAAGTAACAGAACAGGGAATCAGGAATCCTAAATTCAATTCTTGGTTCTGCCACAGATTTTCTTTGTGACATTGGATAGATCTCTAATCAATTTGTGCTTCAGTTCCCTATCTACACAATGGGGACAGCAGTTCTCAGCCTGATAGAGGTGTCACAAAAATAAATCACTAATGTTTTTGAGGAGCAAAGATACTTTAGTGATGAGGGCATAGAAGTAATTAGGCAGAGAGAAAATAAGGGAGAAGAGATACATAAATAGAATCACAGCAGTCCATTTAGTCTGTTTCTTAATAATGTAATGTTTCAATGATTCATTCCAAAGGAGACTGCAATAAACTACTGCTGAAAAGCATGTTCTTTCCCAGTTAAAGGTTAAGCACAAGAACTTCCTTGTGTTCTAAGAGATGCACTGAGGGCCCTGAGAAGTTAGTATACTTTCAGAAAAGATTGCTGGGAGTTTCTTTGTTCCAAAATATTAGAAATGCAAACCCATTCTCCAGGCAAAGTCACTTTTGCTTGTGAATGAGTAGTCAGTTCTTCATAGACAGATGTTTTGTTTCTTTTCTACATACTACATTCAAGTATTTCCTGTACAAGAGATCTTGGCCTTGTCATATTAAAGTATGACAGGCGCCATCGAGATAATACAAAGACTGTAGAAGCTTTATTTCCCTTTGAGTGTACTGTGAAAGAGCCATGAAATCTCCTATTCGAGCCAGCTGTGAAGCTTCCAGAGGTTTCCTCTCCAGCAAGTGCTGGGCTAAGATTAAACTAGGCAAAATGCCTGAAGAGATACTGAATAGGTTTGATACAAATTACACTGTCCTGCTGGTTTGAAAGTGCACATTACTAGAATCATTAGCCATAATCATCCTCAATTACAAGCACTGTAAGCATGCATACAGCAAACTAATAAATGCAGCCACTGTTTGCATGCAATGCCCATAATTTACAAAGACATGGCCACACCTTCCAAAGCTTGAAACCAGGTTAGCTAATCTCCACCAAATATTCTGAATTATTTTTAACATCTTAAATTGATGCATCATTCTTTGCCCCTGGCCCCACCACTGATGAGACAGTCAGTGTTGTCATGCTGCATTACCCTACTACAGATGAAGAATGTGTTTTCAGATTTGTGAGGTCTCGGTATATTCCTAATGGCTTCCTTTAAACTGTGGTATTGCTACTATATTTCCATAGCGCCCCTCCCCCCCCAAGCCCTTTCGTCTCCACTGGCAAAAGTGCAATTGAGAAAGTCCTAAATCATGAGATGCTGGAAATGAAGAAATATAAATACAATCTACATCCTTTCTGAGTCATCTACTGCAATATTACAGCCCTCTGTTAAAGGGCTTTCCCTCCACCCTCCCACTTCCCTGGTTCTTGTCACACAGACAGCAAGCAGCAAAAGACCAGAAGTCCAAAGTGCAGACAATGCGATGTTTATTGGGGTTAATTTCCAGCAAGCATGATTCCAATTTCCCTAACTAGTCCCTGTTTGACCCCAGTTTATATAATAATATTCTCAGCTATACCTTAACCAATCATTTTACTGAAATCTATCTAACCAATCCTAATATATTGCAACATAATTCTCTAACCAATTATATCCCACTACCCTAATTGAATTATACCTAGCAAAATTAATTATACGGCAGACAAAAACAATTAGAGAACCAGACACATTAACAATAGAAAAGTGGGGGCCCTAAAGATAAAACAATACAGAAATGAGGGTTTCACAACCACCACCACTGATAAGTGATTTCTTGCCAGACAGGATGCTATCAAACTAAGTTTTCTTTAACCATCTTAAGATCTGTTTCTTCATCTGGAGGTGATAGGCACTATCAGGACAGGACTGTATTCCTAACAGGCCAATACCACCTTATTTCAATGTGACTGGTTTGGAATGTGAGGATGTGACTGCAGGCTTCCCAGTTTATGGCTGCCCATGATGCTTAGCCAAAGGCCATGGCCGAAGAAGTAGACCTCAGATTATCCTAGTGAGAGAAGGCCCATACACAGGCAGCCTTGTGATTTTGATTCTTTGTTTTATATCTCTATAACTAGCTAAGTGATAAAAATACACCTAAGTTCTTAAAGTATAGGCCTTTACAGGCAGGCCTGTCTACCTTTCTTCTAACACCCTTCTTCAAAGGCTTTAGTTTGTGCAGTAAGCCTGCAGCATGTATAACTTGTGCCCAGATGGAGAACAGAATCAGAGTAGTTTGTTTTTAATTACATATAATAGATAATACAGAAATAGTGGGTGATATTACAGTAATCTTTAAGTTGTTTCATACTACTTTCCCATATGAAATAACAGCTATGAGAAACGATCAGTTATGTTAATGTGAAGAATATAAAAAAACAACCCCTTAGATGTCATGACATCTATTTTGATTGCATTAGGGAATGTAAACACATCTTTTGCACTATATGTATAATTACATTATATATTATTAGAGTAGGGAGCTACCAGGAGACCAGGACTGCCTGGAACTGGAGATGGAGTTTAGGAGCTCAGGGAAACTGGGATTGGCTGGACAAGGAGAGAGAAACTGGCAGATGAGTAGGGGAAACTAAGATCAGATGAGGAGCCGGGAAGACTAGCACTAGATGGGCAAGGAGACTGGGACTGACAACTGCTGAGGGAGGACGGGGGACAGATCTGATGAGAAGCCAGATTGCAGGGGCAGAACTGGGACTGGGAAAGAGACTGGGGCAAGGAACCAGGGGGAGTGTGGAATATTGAGACTGGATGAGGAGCACAAGGAGGAAGAATTGATTGGAAGCCAGTGAGACATCTATGGGGAGATGACTAGACCAGGGGTCAGCAACCTCTGGCAGGGTAAGCACCCCAGCGGGCCGGGCCAGTTTGTTTCTGCCGATCGCGGCTCCCACTGGCCGCGGGTCACCGTTCCAGGCCAATGGGGGCGGCGGGAAGACACAGCCAGCACATCCCTTGGTGCTTCCCGCCGCCCGCATTGGCCTGGGACAGCGAACTGCGGCCAGTGGGAGCCACGGTCCGCCGAACTTGCTGACATGGCAGATAAACAAACTGGCCCAGCCCGCCAGGGTGCTTACCCTGGCGAGCCACATGCCAGAGGTTGCCGACTCCTGGACTAGACACCGGGGTTAGGGGGAGAGACAGATCGGATGAAGAGCTGGGAGGTGAGAAACTGGGACTAGTTAGGCAAGGAGACTGGGACTTAGAAAAAAAAACCCAGAGGAATGCAGAATGGGACTGGCTAGGTGAGGATAATGGGACTGAGCAAAGAGCTGGGCTACAGACCGGACTGGCACAAGAACTCATTCAGTGCACAGAATGGACTTGCTCTGGGAATAAAACAGGGTTGTGTAGTGAAGGAGACTGATGTCTGTAGAACTTCTTCATTTGTTCAAGAGGGGGAAGGTGTGTAGTGAATGCGGCTGAGGATTGCAAAAGAGGTAGAATGGTCTCATAGTTAAAATGGTTGAATTAGTAGATACTTTTGACTTTAATCTCTCTATGCCTCAGTTATTCAACTACAAAATGGAGACAATACTACACTTTCATTTCACAGGGGTATTGTGAAAGTAAATTCATTAATACTGGTGAAGCACTCAGAGTGTGTGGTGATGAGTGCCACTGCAAAGCCTCTGAGGAAATTAATCATTCTGATTTCAGAGCAGAGTTTGAAGAGTGTGCAGTAAATGAGAAATGGGGCCACACACTGACAACAAGAATAAAACAAAATATTAAATGGTTGCTCATTAAGTTTGCACCATCCATCCTGCTCACTAAATGAGGCTGGGGTCCCGCAGGAAAAATTACTCATAATGCATATTTACAGTGGGATGGAATTAATGTTGCACAAACAATCTTAATTCTGGAATTTCCTAAATTTGGAGAGCTTGACTTTGCAACTTTTTTGGGGGATGTAGGATTGGAGAGAGGAGGAGGAGGAGTAATATCCATATGTGGTATACAGTAGTCAATGATCAGGTAACTAGTGAACTAGATACTTGTCTTCTAGTAGCGTGGATTCCAGTAATTGTCATGCCACACTTAGACAAGAAAATGTGTGACAGCACCCATCTAAAAAAAATATGATAATAAACCAAAGGTAGCTCAGCACAATTTGATACAGTTGTGAGACTTTCAAGCAACTGTTTTCAGTGAGCCTTGAGAACATATTAAAAAGGCTCTTTGCCATCAGCCTTGCTGTCCCTGAACTTAGTGAGTAGTTACTGGAAACTGGAAACTTAGTCTCTAGATTCCTTAAGTATCAGAGGGGTAGCCGTGTTAGTCTGGATCTGTAAAAAGCAACAAAGAGTCCTGTGGCAACTTATAGACTAACAGATGTATTGGAGCATAAGCTTTTGCGGGTGAATACCCACTTCACCCATGAAAGTTTATGCTCCAATACATCTGTTAGTCTATAAGGTGCCACAGGACTCTAGATTCCTTAAGCATTCCATCATTGCGGAATGGATCTAAGCACACTAATCATGTTATTTATTGCTTGATCAGAGTTAGGATTAGTTTGCCATCATGGAAAGGATGGCTGGGAAGATGAGTTGCAGTTAAAAATGACTTCCTGGGGATTTCTGAAAGCAAATAGCCTTTACACTGGATCAGGAACATGCCATTTTACTTTTGATTTTTTAGTTTTTGAAACACTGTTCTCCTCACGCTCAGCAGAACATCCATTTTCCAGCATTCTCTCCTCACAATCCGTACATGGAACAATATATATTTTTTTTAAATCAAGACATTCCTGCATGGTCAGGGGAATGGTTCCTATGTCCACTGGGCCAAAAACTCAGTCCTTGTCCAGGCATAGAAGAGTTTAGCCAGAATAAGATTTGACCCACAATTCATAACCTATGCTGTAAGTTCTTTAACTCATGTTATCATCCAGATAATGTCTTCATTCCCCAGATGGGGTCAGGGAAAAAGAGAAACAGGGATGCTAGTGCCACCACAGGCATCAGCGTGGGCCAAGTCCTTCAGCTATTATTCAGGTAAAACATTTATCTGGTTAGATCAGTCAGGACATTCGTGCTATGATTGCTGTTCAAGAGGGGACTTTTTATTTAAAAATATCTCAGTAGTAATGGACAATGTGACAAGGTGGGTTTGGGAACTAACTCATAGAGGCCATGAGAGTTTGGGATCCAAAGGAGTGCCTATGAGTGTGAACTTTCTCATCTTTGCTTCCCCATTTCCCTTTTGTTTCATGCTGAGAATGCTCTTCTTTATGCACTAATATATATGGCTTGGTTGAGGAGAACAGGCCACAAAAGGCCCTGCAGATCAGTTCAGTATGTTGAAAGCCTTCTCTGAAATACAGTACCATATACACTTCGACTTTACAAAGTTGGACTGGAAATATTGCAAGAAAAGGCCTTCACACAAGTTTCTGGTATTTCCTGCTTCCAGAAGTGCTGAAAATATTATGAGAACAACAGTATTTGGAAAAGCAGCAAAGAATCCTGTGGCACCTTATAGACTAACAGACGTTTTGCAGCATGAGCTTTCGTGGGTGAATACCCACTTCATCGGATCCAGACTAACACGGCTACCCCTCTGATACTTAACAGTATTTGAGTATTTCTGCTTCTGGGTATATAATCTGAAAGTATGGAAATGACTGGAATCTTTCCTCTTTTTTTTTAAAGTCCCGCTCAATTTTTGAACTTCAGAATTGGGGCAAAGGTTGAGGTCTCTTCATATTTTATCTGAACTGCTTCTTCCATCCCCAATCAGTACCCAGCAAAGGAAAATGCATTCAGAAATCCTTATGAAAATGTTCTATATAATTTAGCAGAGAATTGTTACCTTTCCATTCTTAAACTAGCCAATTCTACCTCAGAAGTATAGGTCTCTATTAATACAGGAAGTCTTAAAATTGTACAGAACAGATATCATTCTCTATTAAATAATAAGCATTCTTTAAAAGAATAATTTCTATAAAACATTGTCAATTTTATCCTCATTAAGTTCCACAAGACTTTTCCATAAGAAAATAGCAGGAAAACATTACCTAACATGAAGTCTTTTACATTCTGTAGTAATGTCTCAAATGATGTCTTGGAAGCCCTGCCCTCATATTATTTGCCAATGGACAGGGCAAAATGCAGGAGAGTATACTGTGTGTGTTGATTCTGCAATGACAGGCAGATGGGAATGATAACCTGAAAGGATTTTTCCTTATTTATTTTCAAATTCTGTTACTGGAAAGATATTGTGACAAGAAGAGTTACTCCTCTTGTACAAGTAAAGCTTTTAAATGAAGTTGAACATCTCCAAGACCTGTCTAGATGGGCAAATCAAACTAATCAGATAGCCATCAGTAGACACATGTATGTAGGCGGTATAAAATTCATCCCGCCCACAGACAAAGTACCCAGTTAAATCCATCCAGTTACACCGCTGTCTCTGCCAAAAAGTCCTCCACATCCTATAACCTTTAACTTGTGTTTCTCAGCAACAGCAAGCTTGTCTGCAAGTTGTCCTGAGGTTAACGTCAAACCCTCCTAATAACAGATTAGAAAAAAACACATTTTAAAAATACTGATATGATTTGGCATTAGCAAAGAAAGTAGCAAGAAGTTAGAAATTTCACAGATTTTTCTGAGCTAAGCAAGTAACCCAGGAATAGTCGTGCCAAGAGATTTTCCTTTCTACTCTGTGCTACAGAGAAAATGTATGACTATTATCTAACATCCGTTTACATAGCCTATGAAGTCCAGTTTCATCTTCTGATGGTAGTTCAGAGGCAATCTCAGTGCAGGGGCCACAGTTCTACCTACCTAAATAATTAAATCCTGCTCATTACTGTTGTTATGGAACAAACTTTTACAGGAGATCTACCCAAATCTCAGAAACTCTCATAAATGCTGCTACAAAACATATTGATTTAAATAAGTATCTCTACAAGCAACTATGTAGTAATGACAAGAAATCAGTCACTATCACCTATCTAATGTGATATAAAAACACAAGCCCAAAAGGAGAGGGAAGAGGAGGCCTACTTTCTGGAGGCAATTTGGTTTTATCATTAATTACTGTAGCTGCTTGGCTCACATTAATAAGTGAAGAATCTATTGATATGGTGTCTTCTACATCATCGAGAGAGAGCAAAAGAAGTCTTCATGTTCACCCTTTAATACATGTTTAATATGCTTAGATAGCATAGCAGTGCGTATGATATAAGAAGAAGGAACTGAGAAAGATGCCAGGCTTAATGCGACTGAAATGGGAAGGCATTGGGGGTCAAAATATACACCTACAGCCCAGGGTCAAGGTGCAGGACTACAACACAGCCCCTTTTGTTGTCACTAATACAGACTATGTACTGGAACAGTGGCAGTAGCTCCTCCATACAGGTCCATCCCTTGGTCTGTCCCATCACACCTGGCAGAGAGACCCCATTACAGTGTACAGGGTATGCAGAGGCCCCTTTAGGTGGTCACTCCATTACCAACTCACTTCTACAGTCCCAGTGCAGGGCTTAAATGGTCTGGATGATCTTGCACACATTCTCCACACCAGCTTGTATGTATGTTTATGATACATATTGTATAGATAACCACACCAACAGAGAGAAAGAAAGAGAGATTTCTTTTTCTCTGCACGATTAGAGTTTCCAACTCATATTTTAACCTCTCAAAAGTATCAACCTCCTTTAGCCCCTCCCCCCCAAATTGATTGCTAACTAACACCTAACCTGTCCTCAGGCAGTATACAATCTGAATAAATAAACTGATCTTTTCTTTAATAAGTCATATTTGTCACCTGAAAGAAACTGCTTCCACCTAAGACTTCTCATATTCACCAAGTCATGTAGAAGTTCTGTCATCCTGAAAGGATTACCCTGCATTATAATTCAATGTCAGCATCTCCAGAGCTATAACATTCTGTAAGAGAGAGTTCTCTGCAAATCGTCTCTCTCTTTTTTTTTTGTTGGTCTCCTTGTCACACAGCATAGTCTCTTTCAGTACTCAGGATTCTAGATCTGAAAAGTACCTGTCCAGCTAAGTGAAGCTCAAGGGACATGTGATCTGGTCATTTAAACAAATTAGGCATGCAATTATTCAGCTCGCAAAATTATAATAAAGTAGTCGTGGTCACCAAGTAAAAGTCCTTTTTTCCCTGCAGTTACAACCCAGTGATACATGAAAGACCATAGGTTTCAGAATGGTAGCCTTGTTAGTCTGTATCAGGAAAAACAACAAGGAGTCCTTGTGGCACCTTAGATACTAACACATTTATTTGGGCATTTATTTCGTGGGCTAGTACGCACTTCATCAGATGCATGAAGTGGAAAATACAGGAGCGGGTATTTGTCTATATTTAGAACAGAAAATAGCTATTGCATTTCAGAATACTGTAGCATCAGTAGTATCCAAATGAATGAGGTACAATGACTGGGGCTCAATCCGTATTTTGAATATTATGGGCCTGATTCTGGGCATGATTGTCCCCTTCTGCATTGAAACCCATGAGAACAGTGCCAGATTAGAAGGGTTTCCTTGAGTCTCTCCCACTTCATTTAGACAGAGGGTAGATTTGCTTCTCTGTGGTAAGAGCTGTGATCAACAGAGTGTCCTATGAGTTGCAATTAATTTTGTTTCTCACACCTGCTTCCTGGCAGAGTGGCTTCTATGGAGCTAAGATGCCAGTGATCCCTAGATTTCAGCAGTCCTGGAGCATTCACTGAACAAGAATCTCCACTGTGGAGAAGCATTGTTGGAATAGTAACCTGGTGGCTGGCATAAGAATGGTGTATACCTCACTGGCCTCCCCATCATGCAATGTGGGGCCACCCACTACCCAACACATGGCTGCCTGATCCCTGTTTCATGTCCTATGTGCTGCTGAATAATATGAAATGACTCCATGCTTTTAAAACTAAACTCTCTTATTAGGAGAATGATTTACAGAGATAGTTCAACTTTATGTAATGATCTAGCCACGGATACACAGACTGATTTCCCGGTGCCTCCTCCAAAATCTTTCCTCCTGCAACCTGTGCTCCTTTCTCCAAGTTTCATGCAGGTTGCTGCAGTCTCCATCCCCAGCATCTTCCTGGATTCCACCTCCCTCAGATAGCTCAGGTGAATCGAAGTGGGGCAGTACAATGGAGGCAGATGACCTGTCCCCCTTTCAGTGCTCAAAGATCAGTGCATGAAGACCCCCCTTTATACACAAATAATGGCAGGGTCTGATCTGTCCTTCTGATCTCGCACTGATGTCAATCAGAACTAACTCCATCTAAATCAATCTAATTACACCATGATCAGGACCAATGTGTTTGGTCCAAAGCAAACTATATTTTCCAACAAAAGTTTCAGGATCAAAGCTCACACTGCATATATGACATGAACTGCATGCAGTGTATCACGGAATCATTTCTAAAGTTCTTTTTTTTTTATTAGAAAAGCTTTTAAAGTTAATCTCTACAAAGTTTCCTTTTTATTATTTATATATTGAGGGGATTTTATTAACTCATTTATAACATTTGAGAAACACTTCATGCCATTTGTTTGACTTGCTTGGTGCAAAGTTTACTTTCTAGTCTATTATTTATTGTTATTATTTTTAGTAATCCAAGGCATTATTTATTATTTAGTATTATTTTTAATAGTCAAAACATTTTAAAGTCCAAAGCATGAATATTTATTTTCTTCCTTGAAGAAACTGACTAGCAAAAATAACTTTTATTCTGATATTTTTCTTCCCAATAACAGAGAATTTTATATGAGAAGAGCTTTGCTTGATGGATTTTTTGTTTGTTTATTACTGGGTTAGGGTTTTTTTTTTTAATTTTTCAGGGAAAAATCTGTGGGATTTTTTTTCTTTTAGACTAGACTTTGGTTGTTAAAAAGTCTTGTCTTTTCAAACCTCATTGCCTGACACATCATGTTGTGATGCCTCTCTCATCTTCTTGTACCAATCAGCATGATGCCTCAATCCAAGAAACTTGAAACAACACAATGTTAAAGAAAGAAAGACAATTGTCAAGGTAAGAAAAAGTGATGGAAAACAAAATCATTTAAAAATGTGGATTAAATGTAGATCACCTGATTTTTTCCTTTATTATTTTTTATTAATTAACTATTATTGTTCCACAAGAACTAAAAGTGTGCTAGCATCTCATACTATAAGTAAAAAGCTCAAGGTATGAGGAGCTTATAATGGTGCAACAAGAGTGAGGTGAGAAAGGGGCAGAAAACATGGGTCATGTGTATAGTATTATGTGGCTATTTCCTGGTCCTGTACTAAGCACCATATGAAGCGGACATGTATGGAGTCCCATTGCCTGAATTGAACAACTCATTATAGTATTGGGCTTGTGGTGAAGGGGATGGGCCAACAGATTGGGCACTAGTCTGAGACTTGGGTTCAATTTTCTGCTCCTCCACAGAATCCCTGTGTGACTTCTGGTAAGTCACTTAGCCTGTCTGTGCCTCAGTTCCCCATCTGTAAAATGGGCATGGTTAGGATAAATACATTAAAGATTGTGAGGTGTTGTGGTAATTGGGGCCATAGAAGTACCTAAGATAAATAGTATACTTTTCTACACAGATTAAAATAGACACCTGTCTCAGATAGGATTAAACTGTGGCTTTGCAACAAGCCCTGAGCAATGTGTGTAACAGACTTCCCATCATCCAAGCCCTGATCACTTGTCTTTGTGTGCTGTGAAAGCTATGCTGGCTTATACGTTATGGGGTGGGGCGTGAGTTGGAGCCAAGACTCTCTGCAGTCTCTGCCTCATCAGTACCTTTTAAGAGGCTCATTATGTAATGCAGAGGCTGTTGTGGTAGGCCATTGGAACACACTGAATGAAACAGATCTCTATTAAGCACCTTGACTTTGAGTGACTGGTGACCAAAGGGGGAGATGTGCTGGGGAGATGTTACTCCTGACTCCTACTTACTACCTGAGAGATGGTTAGTGAGTGCAGGGTAATAAGGATGGGCCTTAGGTTCCTTTACTCCCCTGCATGGACATGAGGCAAGGTGCAATCTAGCCCATAATAAAGTGCTATTTCATGTCGGGGGAGGGGAATGTTAAAGCTCCAGCTTCTGGACTCAAGTGATTATGGGGAATGCTCAGCTTTCATTTAAAAATAAAAGTACGTTCCTACCCCCTATGATTATGGAGAAAGGCTTGACAACATAAGTGGAGTGTAATCTAGAGGCTCAGAAACAAAGACAGATAACAAACAAAACAAAACAAAATTGGTTTAAAAAATCCTGCCATTTAAAAACCTTGTGGTTTTTAGAGTCCTGACTCGTCGTTTTTTTGAATGGTTGGTGTTGGCAGTAACGTGAATTATTACTTCCCCACTTCTTGTGTGTTTCTTGGTATAAGTGTGTTTTATGGTACTTGAATGAGTGGAAGCACTGACCTAGCAAAATAGGGAGGGAAAGCATTTCACCCACAGAGGGAAGCATACAGACAGGCACAATGACCATTCCTTGGCAATTAACAGCTACAACTGGTGATTAGAGCTCATTGGAAGTTTTCAGATGGAACAGTTTTCTGTTGTGAAATGCCATTTTCCTAGAGTCAACATGTTTGGCGGTAACATTTAGGGGGGGGAGTAGCAGAGGAGCATTCTGTGAAGGTCTAAACATTTTGACATTTTGATTTTCCATTCCATTCATTTTTTATTTCATTTTCTAAAATCGAATATAAAATGTAAAAAGTCTAAATCAGAATGAAATGTTTCATTTTATTAAACAGAATCTTCCTTACGTGTGTGGTGGGGGTAGTTGTTGCTGTTGTTTTTAATTTCATATCATGGGAAATTTTGACCTTTTTTTATTCAGTTTCAGAACAAAACATTTTTTAAATCACAGAATTTCCCACAAAATGGAAAATTGGGTTTCCACACAGCTCCATGGGTAATAAATAATTGTTTCTTGAAGTACAATTCTGTCTTGCAGAACAATATTACCTGTGCATCCAATTCCAAATGCATACTTCCCCGTAAGAAGCAGCTGCATAATGCCAATTTCATTGTTATACCCCCTTGGTAAAGGCTGAGGAGCGACAAGTGACCCATAATGCTAAAGGATGCCCAATTTGTTTCTGACATAGAAATAACGTTCACAGAAACGACACTGGGTGACACACCTCTAAGTATCCTACAATCATTTAGTAAGCCATGAAAGACATTTTCAAAGTTTTATGTGGCCAAAGATAAGATTTCTCCTTAAAGCTATCCCAGACCGCATGTTATCCACTGTGACTGAGTGGATAACCTACCACAGCATCACCAAGTACTTTTATTTTTTCATGGCCCAGTTGAATGCTGAGACCTATCCCTCTTCCTGTTGCGGGGGCCAGGCTATATGGCTACCATGTGTAACAGGTAGAGAGAGAGAGAGACACACAGGGACGCCCAGAGGGGGGGGCAAGAGGGGCAATTTGCCCCAGGCCCCGAGCCCCACGGGGGCCCCCACCAGAGTTTTTCGGGGCCCCTGGAGCGGGGTCCCTCACTCGCTCCGGGGTGCCCGGCAAACTCTTGTGCGGCCGGGCGCAGGAACTTCTGCCGCTCCCGGTCTTCGCCGGCGGGGAGTCCTTCCGCTCCGGGGCGGAAGGACCCCCCGCTGGCGAATTACCGCCGAAGACGGAGCAGGACCCGCTGCCGAAGCGCAGCTCGGTCTTCGGCGGTAATTCGGCGGCGGGGGGCCCTTCCGTTCGGGGACCCGCCGCCGAAGTGCCCCGAAGACCCGCGGCGGGGCCCCCCTCCGCCGAATTACCGCCGAAGACCGGGCTGCGCTTTGGCGGCGGGTCCCGCTTCGGTGGTAATTCGGCGGTGGGGGGGCCCCCGCCGCGGGTCTTCGGGGCACTTCGGCGGCGGGTCCCGGAACGGAAGGGCTCCCCGCCGCCAAAGACCCCAGGCCCCCGGAATCCTCTGGGCGGCCCTGGAGAGAGAGAGAGAGGTCAGTTCCAAGGAGGGAGGTGCAGTGTATGGAAATGAGGAACTCTGTTGCATTGCCTCGTTCTCTGGGCAACTCAACAATGTTCTTTTGCAGGGTTTGTTCGTTGACCTTTCTTCTGGACAGGTCAATCTGCAGAGTAGTCAGCATCCATGGGTTGAAAAGTTTTGCGTATTTTTGGCTGGCTAGAGACCATTCTTAGAGTCAGATCCTCTTCGGCAGCAGATTGTTTTGAAATTGGTAATGGTGGAATGTGTATTTCTGATTAGCATCTGTCTATTGGACTCCTTTTTCTGTTACACTTTTTCACTCTTTATCACTGACAGAATATATTTTTGCTTGGCAGAATTTTATTTTATTTTTTTATCATTTCCATGGAAAATATCACTGTTAATTTTAAGTTTTTTTCTATTTTTAGCTATTTAAATTTTTACACACGTACAAAATTCTGGGGTTAAGCTTTTTTTCCATTTTTTATTGATTTAAATGTTCACTGTTGTGGAAATTGTAAGCGTGAGTCATAAAATAATTGTTTAATGACAGAAGACACTTAAATTCAAAAACTTAAAGCTTTAGAATTGTTAAAATTCAAATTGCCGATATCCTGTCAATATATACAAAATACATATCCTAAATCAAACTCTAATTAGTTCTCAAGCAATAATTTTCTTACTTTGCATATCTGTAAATTTAAATGATCATCAATAGAAATATTTTTTCATCAGTTTGTGTGTATGGTGAAATTGATGTTTACCAACATTTACTTAGGGCATTTCTACACTAGAAAATTACGTCAACCTAACTTAGGTTGGTATACAGCCACTGCAGTAATTGCATTGCTTGTGCATGTCTACACTTTGCTCTTTGTGTCGGCAGTGCACGCCCTCACCAGGAGCACTTGTATTGTTTGTACTGTCAATGTGGGGCATTGTGGGATGGCTTAGGCAAGCCAGTAACAGTTGATGTAATTCGCAAAGCAGTGTCTACACTGATACTGCATCAACCTAACTAAATCAACATTGACTCTATGCCTCTCATTATTAAATTGTCATAGTGGGGCAGTTGCATTGGCGGGAGCGAAATTTTAGTGTAGATTTTCCATAGATAGGTCAATGTAAGCTGCCTTTCATCAACCTTCCTCTGTAGTGTAGACCAAACCATATAAAAATCTATTTTTTCCAAGCGTAGGTATATTCTCCTCTAGCTATGCTCAAATACTCTAATTAATGCCAACAAAAATCCCATGCGGGTAAAGAAGCTAGTACATCCCTGTTGTCCGTTTGTATTGTAGAGGTGATACACAGCCAAACTACAGAGTACTATAGATACTGATATAATGTATCTAAACAGAACCCTTCACAAATAGATGTTGGGATGTTTAGCCCTTGAAAAGACCAGCTATAAAAGAATGCTTTGCTGGGAATGGCTTGGCAGTTTCTTTACTCCTGCGATATGGTTGTAGAAGTACGCTAACAGGCAAAACCATCGAGGAATGGCTCATTACACTAGAAGGTCAGATGTAAATTGATATTGGATTATATCTTTGAAAAATACTCTTGAAATAATATATACTTCTTTGACATCAGTAGTTTTACATCCCCTTCAACTCATTTTGACAGCTCTGAATATCACTATTGAGCAGATCATCATTAGATAATGCTCTTTGCAAAAGTCTGAAATATATCTCAGCATTCTTCTTCAGTGCACTGCATTAACTTCCTTTTACATTAAAGAGGTTGCATATGCTTATGGAAAATTCAGATACTTCCAAAACTGGGTTTTATCCATCATAGCTGACAAATCAGCCATTAGTCTTAGTACGAAAGGATCACTCCAGATATTTATTTTTAATATCTATAATATATATTTTTAATATTTAGTAGGGACCTGATTCAACTTAGACTTCCGTGGACATTAGATCAAGCCCTTTGTAATCTGATTTTTTTGCCATATGCATTAATACTAATCACACTAAGGATTCTTTTTGTTTTCATTTAATAAAATAAATAAATGGCTATTTTGAAAATGTATTGAAAATCTTTTAAACACACTAGTAACTGAATAAATATATTGCTGATAAAGATTCTGAATATATTAAGCCTGGTTTGAGACTTATTTACCAATTGTTACACAGATTTAACAAAATACATTTCTCACGTGTTGGGAACATTATGTGGGATGAAGCTGAAAGTTTTGTTCCAAGGCATGTGAATAATTGATATATTATATTATTTGTATTTATTTGAAGTTTATTTATTTGAATCCTGGAAGCACACTGCAAACATTTAAAATACAAAAATTAGTACATATTAAATCAGCCCTAAAACAACAGACCTCCTGAGAAAGAGTCTCCCAGTTCAAAAACAAACTTGCTTTTTCCTGAACCCCTCCAGCGCCCAACCCTCAGTCTCTAAGTCAAGCCTAGGCGGAATGGTGTGTCCTACAGCAAGTTCTGAAGGGCAATCTAACCCGGGTGTGGGGGAAGTGAATTCCACATCCAAGGACCCCTTTGAGCTTCTTGTATAGAATACAATGCTCACAAAAATTCTAAAGCTGCATTGTGAAGTATGCATAGTATCCGAGTGTCATGCCTTATTGACTTATACTGACCTGCATGGGTGTAACTGAGGACAGAATTTGGCCCTTTCTCTGGTGGATGATGACAAGAGCATAGGATATCAGTTATCCATGAGCTTACTAGTTGGTTCATGTTGTTAAATGAACAGTCAGTCCCCTAAACTCTCTGAGGCAGGGACCATCTTTCATTTTGCATTGGCACAGCACAATAAGGTCCTCCTCCAGGGGCTACTAAATACTACTGCAATAATACTAATAATTAATAAACCATTTGTTTCTATGAGTTGATTAAGGAAGGGGACCCTGGCTTTGCATGTATAACAGAAAAGTGGTGGACCCAAAACTGGCCCAGCTGAGTCTGATCAGGTACCTTGTTTAGCATGAATCAAGAAGGAGGGCCCCCTCTTTTGGTATTCCCTGTTGCTGTATCACAAATACCTGACCTCAAATGCAGGTCTCCCATCCCATTAGACCATCTCCACCCATAATTTGAGTCAAGGATGGGATAAAAAAGGCACTAGTTTTAGTATACAGGCCCTGCAGACTACTTGCTACTCATATCCATTAGTTTACTAGGTTCTACTTCAACTGTTACTCTTCAGTGGAAAGCCTGTCAACATTTCATTGAACACCTCTGCTCCATGTGTAGCAGTGGTGAAAAAATGTGTGTAAGGCATGGAATGGAAAACAACAATGAAGAAGTTTTAATAACATTTCATAAACCAAGAATATGCCCTCACTTGGAATTCATTATTCAGTTAGCACCGACCCATTGCAACAGAGGCATAGCAGAAATAGAAGCTCAAAGAAGGAACACAAATAAATAAAGGTATAGAAAAGGTTGCATAGGAAGAGAGACTGAAAAGATTGGGATGATTTAGTTTAAAGAGACGAGAGGCAGGGGGCATGGTGGAGACATACAACCTAGTGATTAATACAGAAAACGTCAGTTGTTTACTTCTACTTTTCCTTTCTCATAATACAAGGACAAGAGAATATTCAATAGAAATGGAAAGATAGTAAGTGCAAAATGCTTTTATCCAGAGCACAAATTAACTTGTGGTACTCGTTGCCATTATGTATAATCATAAAAAGGATTAGACATTTATATGAATAAGTAGAAAACCCTTAGTTTCATTAGATGTGGAAGCAAAATGAGAGGTCAGTTATATAAACCCTAGTGCTCCAGGGCCTTAGAGAACTTTTGAAGACAGGAGTTAGAAAGAAATTTCCCCTATCCACAGCTTATTCTGTAATTGTTCCTGATGTGGTTTCTTGGACCTTCATTTGGAGCACCTAGTACTAGCCACTTTCAAACACAGGATGCTGGACTTGATAAACTATTTGTGTGATTATTTATGGCAACTCTCTATGTTCCTGGCTTGAGCCAACATACTTCTTGGCAACAATGATGGCAACAGTAATGGAGACACCAAGATTGGTTGTCCTTGATGACTTGTGTGTTCATATGGATGATGACTCTTGTCATTTGGCTGAAGATCTCATGACAAGCATGGCATAAATAGGTTTATCCCAGATGCTTTCTGGCTCTCTGCATAAAGCTATCCCACTATGGATGTAATTTATTTGCTGCAATTAGAGATAAGAGGATAAGTGTGAAACACCAGCAATAATCCATGAAATACACAAGTTGCTTCCACTCCATCTACCTCCATATGTCAAACAAATAAATCTGCTGATAATTTCAGAAAATTTACCATTTGTGAAATGGGCCCTTCCTTTCTGAGGGAGAAGGAACAAAGTGTCACCTTCCTTCAACCTTGCCCAGCCCTGTGGAACAATTTCAGGCACTGAGCTCCTGGGGATGGAGGACACTCTAACGGACACAGAGGAGGACAGCTCTCTCAAGAGTACATAATTTTGAAAGGTATCCCACATTTTAGTCCCAAGCTTACTTACATTCCACCCAAATTTGGTGTCCTCCATTTTTTATTGTTGAAAATTATTGGCATGAGGAATAATCATGAAGCTAATGTGATATCAAAGGATGCATCTCATGTAATAATGTGTTTCCTGAATGAATGATTTACATCCCTCACTTTGGTGCTTTGTCACACATTATACCCCGACTGGTCCTTGATAGGTTGAGAGGTACAAGGAGGAGAGAAAAGGAGACAGCCATGGCTCCCTTCCCTCCTCTACCCCCCACGCCCTGGTCAGCAGAACTAGGTAGGCATACAGGGTAAGTGTGCAGTGGTCTCTCGAAGGGTGCAGAATCAGATTCATTCTCTCTACGTGCCTGACAGCTCAGGGAAGAAAAATTCTAAGCTCCCACAGGGGCATTTTAACTCTGCCCTGATCTCAAGAATGGCACACCTGAAGGGCACAAAGGTAATGAGATGACTGCTCTGAAATAAAAAGGTGTGCTTTCCATTTGTAATGGCCACAGCCTACGATATTCACACAAGGACAACCCTATTTCATTGTCAGCAAGTATAAGTGAAACATTTTTGGTCTGTGCTAATGATAGTAGCCACAGAGTATCAAATTTATTTTCATTGAGCTTTGTCTGTGATGGTCTGATGTGTGTAATTGAAAGTTTGACCATCCTTTCATTATAGGAAGACCAGCATCATCCATCAGTGCCAGAAGCAGGAAGTCACTGCCATACATCAAGTGTCATTTAGCACATGCACATCATTCACAGAGATCAATTATTATAATATTTATTTTAAACCTCACAGGTTGGAACCAAGAAAGTAAGACATCCATCTTTATCAGTAACATACCTTTAATTCCTAACATTGTTAACAGCAAATTTGGTGGTACAGCCAGCCACACACAGAATTTTGTCCAAGTAATAATTTTTAATTTCATTTAGACACATCCCAATTTATCTTCATCGTTCCTCTTTAAGAATTCAATAAATTCTTGTTTTATGAATCCAGTCAATAAGTCCTTGCTGAATAAACTGTAATAACTGCAAGCTGTTGTTGAGTGAGAAGTGACTGTGCTAGTTCCCCACTGAAGCCGGTGGGGGAAACAAAGCATGTTTAGCGGGAATTCACTCCCTCCTTCCCCATTTGGAAGCTGGGACTCGCTATAGCAATACAGGAACCATGAGGAAAAATAGGGAACTGGTTCAAATACTGGCTAAAGTTTGAAGTGATTTTCTGATTAATGCATTTTCTTTCATCTACTTAATATTCTCCCTCCAAGGCCACTCAACCCTCTTCCCTCTACCTCCCATCAGGGAGCCTGCTGCTAGCTTTGATGTTAATAATTTACTCAAATTGACAACAGATATAATCACTTTTTAAGTGTTATCAAGAATAACTGCTGTGAAGAATTTCACTATGAGAGATAGGGATTGGGGGTGTTGAGGGAGCGGGGGGACTCATTATAAATGCACAACTTCCACATCCATACCACAGGATTAAGTGAAAGATTCTCTGTTCTGTTTTTCTATATTAAAAGATAGTGATACAGGGATGAAAGCATATATCACCCTACTGAGAAAACTGATAGCACATTAATTTAAAAATGAAATCTCATAACTCTCAAATGGACAAGGAGAAATGGACTAAAAAATAAAAAAGCGTCAGTGGGTCTGAAAACAGAATTTAACCTATTTAAAAAAAAAACAAAATAAAGGCAAATTAAAACAAGAAGGAATGTTTTCTTTAAAAAAAGAATTCACAGCTAACTCATGCTGGCTGTTATGCTGCCCTAAAGTGTTATGAAGAATGACTATTGAGCCTCTTCCCTATATGGAGCCTGGGTAAAAGCTGCTCACAATTGCTGGGATTGCTCCCAAATTGCCCTTTCCTCAGGAGCACTTTAGACAAAAGGGGTGGAGACTAGGCAGAACCATGGATCCACCCTCCCAGAGCTGGTCATCCACACAGGATGGAGAAGGGCCAGGAGGAGGGAGTCAGCAGCAACTTAAAGGGATATTGCACAGTGTTTCCCTTCTTTAACCACCCTGCCCCCCACAACATGCCTGCTGGTGCTCCCCCTGGATTGGTGACTCTGTACCATCTCTTATTACAGGCTCTAGCTCCATTCTACAGACTAGCTCTAACAGAGAGTAAGTTCCTTCAACAAGACCAAATGCGATAAATGACATTAAAATAGTAATCTCTGCCAACAGTTACTACAGACCCCTCTTTATCTAAGTCCAGGGAAAAGCTCAGGCACTCAGACACCACAACTGGGTACCAGATGGCAAATGCTGATTTTGTAGATCACACCTGTGTGTGTCAGCCTTGAAAAATGGTCATGAAAACTCACCAGCCAAGGTGCAAAAATCTGCTCACACAACCCTTGCTATGATGGCTGATGATAATGAATAAACCCATGGCAATTTATGTGCCTGTCAAGAAAAGTGAGTACTGCCCCAAATGAGTAGGATTGTATCAAGTTGGGCTATATAATAATCATACATATGGTATGTGTGATTGGACCACACCTATCCACATTAGGGGAAGAAGAAGAAGTCTCCCCCATTTAAGCCCAAGCAGGGTCCAGATGTAATCCTACTGGCACCCTGCTTTTACTTTCTAGCTACCCAAATGAGAAAAGGGAGGGTGGGTACTTTGTCCAGATCCGCTCCATGCCAGCAAGCAGATTGCACAAAGGTCTTGCTGACTTAGTGTATTCCCTTCAGCCCATCTCTGGCTGTAAAAGCCACAATCCACCCTAGTTATCTGTGTGTATAGAATATACTGTATAGATATCATGGGTCTGAATATAACATGTATAGATATGTAAGGGTGGATTCTTTACCCCACTTTGCTCCCTTTGCATCACTCAGGTCATCCAGAGAGACCAGCTGCTGGCCACAATACCTATACTTCCAACTGGAGATTCACTGAGCACAGGGGTTGAAAGAGAAGTAGGCGAGAGAGTGGTGAAGAGAAGTAGTTGTATTTCATTATTCTCCAGCTGTGCTCAGCTGGGTGGATAGACTCTTGAGTACCATTGCCAACTGATGCAAGTTAGAGCAGCCCCTAGACAGCTCTAAGTTGTGTGGGGATGGAGACTAGGTAGACAATTGTTTCCCTGATGATTTACTGAGTGTACACTTGGCTAAAAAGATAATCTTGTCCATGCTATAGAATATAGTATGGGCCTGATTCTCTAACTTCACATTATGTACTCATTTACACCCATAGGAAGTAAGCAGAAAGTGGGTATGTAAGGCCTATATTCTATACAATGGTATAAGAGAATGGAGAATTCTGAGCTGATAGAGATTTGTACTTTTATTGCACTAGAGCAAACAATTACACAAGTCAGTAGAGAATCTGGCAAAGCAGGAGAAGCCTATAGCAATGCATACATGTATGTGTGTCACATTCAGGGCAACTGCACCTGTATTCCCCCTCTGTGATCCACTAAGGGCACCCATTCTAGGTTTCCAGCTCCTCAGCCATCTCTTCTTTTAGGCAAACCTCCATGTCACTCTCTCCCTCCTGATGAGGGATCTTTAAGGTTGCACTGTTTAAGGCTGCCAACATTATGATATTCCCAGCAAGAAAGATTGCCTAAAAGGCCAGCATCTGCACTTTGCTTTTTCTCCAGATGCTATGCCCAGTGTCTTGCTCACATTTATAAGTAACTACACAGCCTCATTATCAGCAAACACATTTATTCTTTAAGTGAAAGCATCACAGGAAAAAAGTTATTAAAGACAATAGAAGAACCTACATGCAGGGGCGGCTCTAGGGATTTTGCCAACCCAAGCACAGCAGGCAGTCTGCCTTTGGCGGTTTGCCTGCACAGGGCCCGCTGGTCCCACGGCTTCACCGGACCTCCCGGAGGCAAACCACTGGAGGCAGCCTGCCTGCCACCCTCGCAGCGCCAGCAGAGCACCCCCCGTGGCTTGACGCCCCAAGCATGCACTTGGCGTGCTGGGGCCTGGAGCTGCCCCTGCCTACATGCTAATAAGTTTATCAGACGTCACCCCAACCCCAGCCTCGGGAACTGGTAGGTGTCAGTCCTTGAAAACCCACAACTGGGCTTTCTCTGTGGTTACAAGTGTCTGAGATTCAAAACCAGAACCCAGCCTGGGCAGATCCACCTGTTTTTTAAAATAAAACTCAGGCCTTTGATCTCTAACCCCCAGGAACAGGTAATCAGCAGCCCATCATCATCTTCTCCCGCCATAGCTTCAAAGGGCTGAGTTTGTTCCATAGCCAAGGTAGGAAATTTGCATTAACCTCTCCCTAGATATACCCCAGGAAATCACTTCACACTTACTGTCCCCAAAAATCCACTCTTATCTGGCACAATTTCAATGTAGTCCTTTGAATTCCCAGGCTTCATATCACATCTCCTCTTCCTCCATGGGGCCACAATAATATATAAATGGTGCATTTAATGCAATAGGATTTTTAAAGGATAATTTGCCATACATGTCACAGTGTGTTTGTGTATATATATATATATATATATATATATAAAAAGTTATTGATATTTTGCTGAAATGGAATGTTCCCAGTGGAAAAGCAAATACTTGTTCCCCTGTTTGTGGAAAGTTTTTGTAATTTTATTTGCAGTTTTGTTCTTCAACTCCCCAGGATATAGGTCAATACTTAGGCCCACCTAATAAATTATCCATACCTGAGGGAAGATAATACCTCCACCAGCATGGCTTATTAATGATCTTGAACATTGTGCATTGCCCTCCTTAGCTTATCTAGACAAATGAATGGGAAAAAAAGTTTTCTGTGTGTCTCATGCTAAAAGGCTTGAACATGTCTCAGAATACAATTCAGTTTTTAATTCAGATTCTGGGCTCTTTCTGACCCAGACATCTCTACATTTTCTCTCCCTTTATTTCCCCAACCTACTTCTTATCACCACTGATATTGATAGAGAATAATAATGATATTTACAAACACTGGTCAACTCCTGAAATCCTTACTCCAGTTTGCTTAAGTAAGGGCTGAGTGAATATGGAGGACAAGATCATTGCTTGACCTTTATGGTCCCATACTTCCCAAATGAGCTACTGGGATTGCATATCGCAGCATGGGCAGGAGAGCATCTTATTGTTGGCGCCTAATTCCCTTCTGTAGCAAAGTGAAGACTCACCAGTGTAGTGCCTCCTGCTGGTTTCCTCAGGAATTAGCTCAACTCCCATTCCAGAGTGCCTCCTTCTGGCAGGTGTCTTGCCTGCCTTAGGCCCCATATCTGTCCCAGACCCAAGTGACCCTTTCCTCAGGGTTCTGCCTTCAGCAGTACCCCCTTACTCTGGGTCTCCCCTCCCAGGGGAACCCTCAACCCTCTATGCCCACCTTGCCTCAGTTGCTACTGCCAGTCATCATCTAGCCCCCTTTCCCTGGAGCAGACTGCAGTCTATAATGGCCACTCATCATTGGCAAGGGGGTAGGACCTGCTGCCTTTGCCTATCCTCATGCTGCCCCTCTGCAGCCCCAGTACCTTTCATAGACCTTCAACAAGGCCTGCAGCCTGGCAGTTTACCAAGCTAGAGCTCCCCAGCTCCCTTTGCCCTTCCCCAACACTGCTCTGCTTTAGGTACCTTGCTCCTAGGGAGCTAGCCCTTCCCATTTCAGAGCTAGAGTGAGACTCCCTTGTCTCCTAGCCCCACAGTCCTTTTATCCAGGCCAACTGTTGCCTAATTAAGCCAGCCACACCTGGGGCCAACTACCTCACCTCACCAGCCTCCCTCAGCTGCTCTTAATTCCTTTTACCTTGGAGTGGGGCTGCCACCCCACTACACTCTCCCACGGAAGTGGGCAGGCAGTGGGTGGGCAGGTATGGAGAACAAGCAGTGCCTTGACTCTGCCCCTCAACATAGCAGCTAGTGCTGCTGAACTAGCACAGAGGGGGATATAATCTGCTAATAGAACATCTGGAGCAAGCAGGGAGCCAGGGAGACCTGTGACAGAGTCAAAATTCCCTCCCTTGTCTACTCCTGGGGCAGCTTGATCAGATACTGCCTTTTACTCAAAGTAGAGCGTGAAGAGCCAGGAGAATTCTAGGTCAGGACTTCAGGATTTTGCACCTTAGCTTTAGAAGAAATAGTTATTAGCAGACGTACTGGGTAAAGCTAGATTAATGGGGGATTTCAAAGCCAAATCTCACATGAAATGTTAGTTGTGCTGGATTTGTCAGACCTTTCTAGAAACCCTGAAAACTGATGAAGACTAACTTCTCTGGCACTTTAAACCCAGGGTTACAGTCCCAGAGTGTGGCACACCTCTGTATAGCCAGCAGTAATTTGGGAAGTTGTCTTTGACATTTAAAGCCTGCATTCCAATAAGAAAGTTCAGTTTTCAGGTAGTTATGCTAAATGAGAAGGAACTTAATACTCTTGGAAGCCTTAGAACTGACTTGGATTTTAATACCCATAAAGTAATTGCCTTAGAGATGAATGCTCTCTAACAACACTCTGAACAGCTGGGGCAGCACTCACCTGTGCACTGTGGTCCTTCCAACTTTCCAGAGTAATAGGTTAGAACAAAGAGGGCTGCTTATATCAAAAGGTCTAATAATCCAATACACCAAGAATCCCAGAAAAAAAACCTATAAACCAACAGGAGTCCTTGAACTGTTATTAAACTCTCAGAGCTGAAGGATTTGTTGACACTATGCCCTTTCAATCTGAAGCATTCCAGACACAGTGAGGGAAATTCCAGATGACTGCACACAAAATTTAGTCCCAGCTGTGACTAGTTCAAAATAAAAAAAAGGAAAAAATCCAGTTGCTATACAAATATGATCAGCTCTATTTGAGTTCCAATATCAATACAGTTTCCATTTTTTTTTGGTCACAGGAGGTGACAAGTATCAAAACATGGGCTATTGCCCACTTCTTTGTTGTTGGAACACCTGTTTTTTCATTCTCTCAGTCACTTCTTCCATGCTGATGTATGCCATCATTGCACCTGATTTCCATCTAAGGGGGCAGGTCACAGCTGTGGCATTCTGCCTGTGATTGACATCAAAATTGTCCCATAAGTCATCTGGAAAGTGGTTCTGAAAAGTGATACTCAGTGCTCCCCTAGTGCAGGGAAGAAAGCATCATCTCTCTATCCTAGGAAACAGTGTAGCAAATCAATCAGTGTTTCATTAGCAAAGAGTGAAGCTGAACAAACGTTAAGTTGAACAAGTGGAACTTTATTAAACTCTTTGCACTGCTCTGTCCATGTGGCTTATTGCTACCAGCCAAGCTCCACCTGTTCCTCTGGTGTCATGTCAACAACAGTCCCTCCAGAGAACATGGGCCCTCTGGCTCCATTTCTGTTGATCATGCTACATATTCCCTATTTTACCAACATTTTAATATAAACATTGAAAACAAATAATGGACACTTAGATCCCCATCCCCATGTCCCTTCGGCCAAGGGTTGCTAGCACATAGCTGAGTTGGAGTCTCATCCTTACCACAGACTCAGCTGGTTACATAGTCTTTGAGATACTTTGGTGTCTTTGGCTCAGGAGTGATGTCTCTCTGTCAACTGCCTCCAAATCTAGCAAACTCTCTGTTCAGTCTCCACCCTCCCTAGAGGAGCTGTCCTGTAGATCAGGGTTTCTCAATGACCAGTCCATGGACCGGTGCCGATCCCTGACATCTCCCTGACACAATTTAGGAAGGCAGCAAGCCAGTCACTGGTTGAGAAACACTGTTCTAGATGGTTCTCTGCCTCTCTGTGAGGAACTCTACTGGCTCTCTCTGGGTGTTGTGTCTGCTGGCTCATCAGGTCTCCTGTTCTTTCATATGAACTGGATGCCATTACACCCATCATGACTCCTTTAGTTCACTTCTTCTGGTGTCTCTCTCTAATGGCTGGATCCTCACAGGAGTGCCTTTTTCTAGGGCTGGTAGGTTCTTGGTTGGCCTGTGGTACTGTACTGCCTGCTATCTCTGATTGTTAGCCAACTCCCCTTGGCAGTGTCCCCATCCCTTAGGCTACAACAGGTCTTTTTATTGCTAACAGGGTTTGATTTTTCATCCCATCAGTGCCTGCACTGGTAATTTTTGCACCCCTCTGATAGGGTATTCCTGTGTGCCAAAAATGCTAACAAGCAGTCTGAACCAGAAGACACAGCCTCATGTAACAGTCTTAGCTTTATTCACACCTTCCCATTTCTCTGTGGGTATGTTGGGAAGGTGGTGTGGTGGTCAACTTCTCATCTGCATGCAAATTCCTTAAATTCTTCCAAGGCAAATTGGGGTCTGTTGTCAGTGAGTATAGTGTCCAGAATGCCATATCTCACAAAGTGGGCCTTGAGTTTGCCAGTCACTGGCCTGCTTTTAGACTCCCAAAATTTGAACAATAGTATACTATAATCACATATTGCTTTTCCTTGAAGGTAAACAAGGCCACTCCCCCCTTTTCCCTTGGCCAAGTGGGTCATTCATGTGGAAAGTTTTTTCTTCTAGCAGTTATCACACAACCAGTCGTCACACTCAGCTCAGACAGCTATCAATGTCTAGGTGTGAGGAATATTTTTTTTTGCATGATATCCTTATGTAATGAGAAAGGGATAACACATCTCTGTCCTCAAAATATGATTCTGCATGCTCAGCTCATCTTTAATTTGAAAGAGTGTGTCAGGGTTCCTTCCCCACTCTGAACTCTAGGGTACAGATGTGGGGACCCGCATGAAAGCCCCCTAAGTTTATTTCTACTAGCTTACGTTAAAACCTGGTATGCTGCCACCACCAAGTGATTTACAAGAAACAGGGAAAGGACCACTTTGAGTTCCTCTTCCCCCAAAATATCCCCCCAAACCCTTACACCCCCTTTCCTAGGGAGGCTTGAGAATAATACCCTAACCAATTGGTTACAAAGTGATCAACGACCCAAACTCCCTGGGTCTTTGGACAATGGAAAAATCAGTCAGGTTCTTAAAAGAAGGATTTTATTATAAGAAAATGTAAAAATCATCTCTGTAAAATCAGGATGGAAAATAACTTTACAGGGTAATCAGATCCCGAGACCCCAGAGGAACCCCCTCTAGCCTTAGTTTCAAAGTTACAAGAAAACAGGGATACCTCCCTCTAGCAAAGATAAAATTCACAAGTTGAGAAAACAAAGATAAACTAATACGCCTTGCCTGGCTGTTACTTACAAGTTTGAAATATGAGAGACTTGTTCAGAAAGATTTGGAGAACATAGATCGGTCTCCAGTCCCTCTTAGTCCCAAGAGCTAACACAACCAAAACAAAGAGCACACAAACAAAAGCCTCCCCGACCCTCCCAAGATTTGAAAGTATCTTGTCCCCTTATTGGTCCTTTGGGTCATGTGTCAGCCAGGTTACCTGAGCTTCTACCCTTTACAGGTAAAAGGATGTTGGTGCCTCTGGCCAGGAGGGATTTTATAGTATTGTATACAGGAGGGTTGTTACCCTTCCCTTTATAGTTATGACAGAGTGGGTTCTGCTTCTTCTGGTACCTGGCTTTTGTCTTTTGGTCACCCTGGTCACACTCTCTTGACTGTAGCTGAGTGTCTTTTTCCAGAACCTCTTTGATTTCCATCAGTTTCACTGTTGATCGAATCCATTAACATGCTACACAATGTCCTGATCCCTTTTCCCCCGCTTGCTGATGCTGGGAATATATGTGCTATGCAGAGTGCCAGCTAACTAATTGTCCTGGACAATATCTCATCTCTACCTGGAAGCACTGAAGGCACAATTTTTTTGGAGCACTAAGAAGGGCTTTTGCCATGACTGTCTAAGGGTTTGTGGTCTAATTGTACTATTATTGGGTGGCCATAGGTGGTCTGATGTAATCATTCCACTCCAAATACTGCAGCCAGAAGCTCTTTTTCTATTTGGTTATACCCCTGTTTGGGTCTCAGACAGGGCTCGGCTGGCATGAGTGACTGGTTTCTCCTGCAGAAGAGCTACACCCAAGCCTTTCTCTGATGCATCACACTGGTGTGTCAGTGGCTCTCCTGGCTGGTAATACTTCAGGACAGGCTCATCTTTGTTTCAATGTGTCAAATGCTTGCTGTTGGGGCCTACCCAGTTTCACTCAATATCCTCCCTTGTGAGGTGATGTATGGATTCCACCTACTGCAACCAGGTGTGGACAGACGATTTATTTCTATGAAGCACACGTGCACTGGAGCTGCTATGTCTGACTACCTTGCTCTTGTTGGGAATATGCTTTCAGTCCCTCTGCTATGAGCAGATGTCCAACGTATGTCACCTTACACTGTTTGAATCTCATTTTTTCTGGGTTCAGTTTTCTATCCTTGTATCTTCAATATTGCAGGAAAGCTGGTAATTTTCTGTTATGGTCTTGTAAAGCTTCTGTATTACTGTTCCCTTCACTTACAATGAAGATATCATCTGCAATTATTTTTGCCCCAGGCAGTCCTTCCAGCACTTCTGTGAGTTTTCTCTGGAACATCCCTAATGCTGGGCTTCTGCCCTTCAGCATGCACAACCATCTGTATTGACCAAATGGTATTGCAGAGTCAGTCAGCATAGTGGACTCTTTATTCAGGCTGATGTACCAAAACTTCTTGTTCTCATCAGAGACCATAAAGATCCTGGCTTTGGAAAGTTCTGGCAAAATGTAGTAAATTGTAGGCAGTAGATAGTGACATCTTTGCAATACCCGGTTTTGGGGATCTATGCAGATGTATAATATGCCTGATAGTTTCTTTACCACCACCATGCAGCTTACTCAGTCTGAACTAGTCTCTACAGGTGCTATGATGTCCTGGCTATGTGATGTTCAAGTTCCTTGCATGCTGGATAACATAGTGCCACTGGAATTGTCCACTGTGGTAAGGATACAGGATCCACTGTGGGGATCTACTTCTAGGCAGTTTCCTTCAAGGCACCTGCCCCCTTTGAAAACAACCCCCTGTATTTTCAAATATATCTTGTGACTATTCCTACTCATGGTTGTGGCATCTCTTTGTGTCAGGAGATGTCATCACACCGATCTGCCCCACAACAGGCAGGGTTGCCAGCTTCCCTCTCAGTCATCCCTCAAAAGTGCTTGTCTTGCACTGTTATTCTCTCCTGGCAGGAAATGCCAGCTTTAAAGAGTCCATATATGCAGTTGGATGAATAGTGTGGGGGCGGGAAGAGGAAATATTCACAAATCATTCACCAATTGTCAGGGGGGGAAAATCTATGAATAAAATATATTTTATGTATATTATTGATCTATAGAGCTGGTCAAATGATGTAAAAAGTATTTATGTAAGATTCAATAACAGAGCAAAAGTACATCAGATAAAACTATTTCTGAATAATATTTAACCAGATCCGCTCAAAATATTATTGCTCATCTGAATTATCCAAAGCTCTTGGGTCTGTGAAATTGGTCTGTAAATTGTTCAAGAATGTGATTCTTTACAAGATTTCTGGTATTTCTGCCTTTAGTCAGACTAGAAATACCATTAAAATAGACTTTCAATGAATATTTTGGCATTTTTTATATTGGCAGGATCCCAAAAGTACAGACAGAAAAGAAAAAAACCTGAGAGATTAATAAATCAGATTTTCAGTAGGTTTTACAATAGATATTGGGGGCCGGATTTGTAATTACAAATGCAACAGCTGCACACAAAGTTGGTGCACAAGGAAATATGCCTTTGTGCATAGACCATCATTTGAGAATACAAACTGTTAATTACAGTAACATGCAGGTAGGCAGACTCACAAAAGCATGCTCTGCATATACAATATGAATTTTGCTGGCATGTATATTGTATTCACATTTGAAAATTTGGCTGTCATATAAATATAAAGGGAAGAGTAACAACCTTTATGTTTTCAGTAACAGTAAATCCCTCCTGGACAGAGGTACAGAATCACTTACCTGTAAGGGGTTAATCAGTTCAATTAACCTAGTTGGCACCTGACCCAGAAGGACCAATGGGGAAAGAAGATACTTTCAAATCTGGGGTGGGAGGGAGGTTTTGTTTGTGCTCTTTGTTTTTTTTCCACTCTTGGGACAAAGAGAGAGACCAAGCAGGAAACCCAGCTCCTACTGAAATGATACATCTAAAATTACAGAATTTGTAAGTAATAGCAAGGAAATGTGTTAGATTATCTTTTTTTTTAGCTTGTGAATTTTCCCTATGCTAAGAGAGAGGTTTATTCCTGTTTTGTAAATTTGGAGTTGAGCCTAGGGGGGAATCCACTGTGTTTCAAATCTTTTTATTACCCTGCAAAATTACCTTCCATCCTGATTTTACAGAAGTTCTTCTTTTACTTTTTTCTTTATAATAAAGTTCTTCTTTTAAGAACCTGATTGGTTTTTAGTGTCCTAAAACCCCCAAGGGTCTGGTCTGTGCTCACCTTGTTAACCTATTGGTTGGGATATTATTCTCAAGCCTCCACAGGAAAGTGGGTGAAGGGGCTGTGGGGAATATTTTTGGGGGGATAGGGCTCCAAATGGCCCCTACCTGAATGTTTGTTTAAAACACTTGGTGGTGGCAGCAATACTGTCCAAAGATAAGGAAAGGAATTTGTGCCTTGGGGAAATTTTTAACCTAAGATGGCAGAATATAAGCTTAGGGGGTCTTTCATGTGGGTCCCCACTTCTGTATGCCAGAGTTCAGAGTGGGGAGGGAACCTTGACAGGCTGGCTATTTTTTATTTTTTGGGGAATGGAGCAGTGAAGTTGCTTTCTTTTTTTTCCCCCAGGAGATATTTGTGATCCAAATTTCAACAAATTTAGAATAGTTCAAATCTGAGGTCAAAACTTTTTTGCTGCATGTTTAAATGACTTCTTTTTCAGAACAATCCTTGGCTATGAAGTACTGTATATGAATTTAAAAAAAAATTTTTTTCAACTGCTGCCAAATCTTTGTCCATTTCAATTTTACTAAGTCTTTTCACTAAAGCTTATTTGTGTGTAGAAATGTTTAACTGTTGATTGAATGCAAGTGAAAAATAGTATGTGAAATGTTTAAAAGAAAACTTTCCCATGAAATGCTGTGGAATTTTAAACATCACCAATAATGCCTCTCTTATATTGCTCTTTTCATTGGTAGAGCTCAAAGTGCTTTACAAAGGAGGTCAGTATCATTATCCCCATTTTACAGATTGGAAAACTGAGGCACAGAGAAGGGAAGTGACTTGACCAAGGTCACCCAGCAGGCCAGTGGCAAAACCAGGAATAGCTCCCAGGACTCCTGAGGCCCAGGCCAATGAGCTATCTGCTAGGCTATGCTGTCTGACCAACATTCTTTATTTCACTAACTTTTACTGAAAGTCAGCATGCTTTAAAATAATATAAATATAATATATGGAGATATACCTATCTCATAGGACTGGAAGGTCATGGAGTCCAGCCCCCTGCTTTTGCTAGTAGGACTAAGTGCTGATTTTGCCTCAGATCCCTAAGTAGCCCCCTCAAGAATTGAACTTGCAACCCTGGATTTAGCAGGCCAATCCTCAAACCACTGAGATATCCCTCTCCCCTTTATTTTTCATTGGTGTTATTGAAAATAACAAAGCAATAAGGGATGACTCTCCCCCTATTCTGAAGTTCCATTCAGTGTGGGGGACAGGCAAAAATCAGCAGGGACCCAGTTACAGTTTGCTGATCTTGCACTGCCCGCCCCTGACGTGACAATGTGCTAGTGGAGGATAGGTGTAAAGGAACTCAACTCCATATAACTCTCCCTCTCCCATGAAGGCAACCGCCTCTCCCTTATGCCAGAGTTGGGAGGGCAAGTAACTGTTGCATGAGACAGCTCCACCATCTCCATTAGATTTACACTAGTGAACAGTTCTTCTATGAATGGGAAATTCTCTACTGGCCACCTCCATTCAGAGTAAGGACACTTTTCACCCTGAGAAACAAAAAAAGCATATGGCCCAAAGCATATGGCCCTAGAAATATGAGCGCTCTCTCTCCGTGGACCTTTGATTATTGGCTAATATAATCAGACAAGATTTTTTTATTATTTTTTTTTTAAATGTGGCACAAATGACATATTTCTCAGACAATTTTATTGTAACCCTTCCGCCATGTGGAGTCAGCAGCAACAAGGACCGCGTACAATATATAGGGGTTCCTCATAATACAAAACAGAACTGGTTTGAGCCCCCACCCCTAATCTGGGTGAACTAAACACCACCTGTGGGTGCCTCTAAGAGGCAATCCTTCCCCCACTCACAAACACTGGGTCTGTGTAGTAATAAAATGGGAGGGGAACCCAGCATTAATTTTGGGAAAAGGCCACAACCATAATTTGAAATTATGCAACCACAAGCAAACTCTCTCCCCATAGTACATTGGACAGTGTCCTTTGCCTCAGTTTCCCACCTGGCAGTGTGAAAGTCCAATAAATGAAAGTCTCTCTAGGATGCCATTACCCTTTCCCTCCACTGCACCTTACTCACTACAAGTTGTCCTTGGTCAGTGAAGATCCAGAGTTCAGAGGTGTTTTCACATGGGTTCCCCTCCCACGCCTGAAAAGGTATCGAGCTCACTGCTGCTGCTTCTATCTTTGCCATCACTTACAGCTGTCCTCTGCCACAACTCACAATGACCACCGTTATCTCTGCCCTCACGGGCAGCTTACTGCTGCTTTTATCTCTGCTGCTGCTGCTGGCTGTTCACGGCCACTTCTGCGATGGCGTGTTCTGAGGTTTCACCACTGAGCCCAGCTCTTAGTGATTTCACTGGGTAGCCGAAAACCTCTGTGCTGCTGATGTTTCATTGTCTTTCACTGCAGCACTGACACCACACCAGACATAAGGCTGGGCCCTTAGATCTGCTCATCAGTAATTTCAGTTCTAGTAATCACTGACCAGGGGGGAAAAAACAACCTCACAATTGAATCCAATCATCTCTGTCTTTAACCACTGGAGAAGAGAGTGTCACATGATGTCTAGGACTCTTTAGGCAGAGTTCAAACTATCAGGCAGGAACACCCATCCCCGACCCTGCTCTCACTTTCACTGGGATTTGGCATCCCTACCCTGCTTAGCAAGCCAGGGTCAGAGAGTGACCCCTTCCATCAGGCATGCTAAGCATAGTGCCGCTGCCCATTACTCATGCAATAAGGATAACAACATTTCATCACTCCTGCATTAAAAAAAGTAAAGTGAATTGTAAGCGAAAACCAGCCAAAATGACCTCTTTGGCAAAATAGCTCTGTCTGTTGAAAACCAAGGCAGAATAGGTGTGTCCATGCAAATAATAGGATTAGAAGGGACTAAAACAGTCATTTAGTCTAACCTTCTGCCAAAATGCAGGGTTTGTTATGTCTAAACCAGTGGTTCTCAACCTATTTATCATTGTGGGCCGCATATGTGGGCAATCCACATAGTTGACCCTATGCCCAATGCCTCCTGCCCAGAGACCTGTTCATAGAGTGGGGCCAGGAGCAGAGCCCTGGGTGGGGCACCGGGTGGGACTGGGCAGCAGTCCTGACTCTGGACCTGGCTGCACAGCTGGGTGGCTGCCCAAACCCTGACCCTACGGGGCCAGCCCCGATGTTGACCCCAGATCCTTCAGGGCCAGCTGGCCGCCAGCCCCTGACACCTGCTGTGCAGAGCCATCCAGCAGCCCCGGACTCCCACCACACAGGGCTGGGCAGCAGCCCTGGACACCCGCTGTGCAGGGCCAGGTGGCTTCCTCGAATCCCGGACCCTGCAGGGCCAGCTGGCAGCCCCAGACCCCACTGGGATGGCCAGCAGCCCCAATCCTGACCCCAAGCCGGACAGCCAGGAACCTGGACCCCGCATGCAGCCCAGCGGCATTTAGCGCACAGTGGGCTGCAGCTGTGTGACAATTAGTCCTTGGGTTGAGAACTGCTGGTCTAATCCATTCAAGACAGATGGCGATCCAGCCTCTTTTTGAAAACCTCCAGTGAAGAAGCTTCCACAACCTCTGTTCATTGTCCTACTGTTCTAACAGTTAGCAAGTTTCTCATGCCACCTTAGAGACTAACACATTTATTTGGGCATAAGCTTTCATGGGCTAGAACCCACTTCATCAGATGCATGAAGTGGAAAATTTTCCGCGAAAAGCTTATGCCCAAATAAATTTGTTCGTCTTTAAGGTGCCACAAGGATTCCTCATTGTTTTTGCTGATACAGACTAACATGGCTACCACTCTGAAACAAGTTTCTCATGATATTTAATCTAGATCTGCTATGCTGTAGTTTGAACCCATTGCCTCTTGTCTTGCCCGCTATGGCAAAACAACAACTTTTCACCATCTTTTTTATAGCAGCTTTTCAAGTATCTGAAGACGTCTATCAAAGCCCTCTTTAATCTCCTCTTTTTCAAACTAAACATATCCAGTTCCTTCAGCCTTTGCTCATATGGCTTGCATTCCATCCCTTTGATCATCTTTGTCACTCATCTCTGGATCATTTCTAGTTTCCCTGTATCCCCTTTCTATACATTGGTGACCAAAATTGGACACTGTACTCCAGCTGAAGCATAACCAGTACCGAGTAGAGCGGTACTGTCACCTCCCGTGACTTACATGTTTTGCCTCTGCTAATCCAACCTAAAATTGCATTTGCTTTTTTTTGCAACAGCATCACAGTGCTGTCTCATGTTGAGGTTGTGATCCACTACAACTCCTAGATCCTTCTCAGCAGTGCTGCTGCCAATCCAGTTTCCCCACATTCTGTATTTGTGCATTTAGTTTTTCTTCCCTTAATGTAGCACCTTACATTTGTCTTTGCTGAATTTCATTTTGTTGTCAGAAGCTTTGTGTCATCAGTATGCTCTCTATTGCTACATACAGGTCATTGATAAATATGTTAAACAACACCGGACTCAGAACAGACCCTGTGGAACCCTACTTGAGATCTCCCTCCAGTCTGACTTCATTCCATTACTACTCTTTGTTTGCAGGTGTTTAACTAGTTATGTATAGACTTAATGGTAGTTCTGCAAAGCCCAAATTTCTCTAGCTTACTTATAAGAATGTCATGTGGGAATGTGTCAAAAGCCTTGCTGAAGTCGATGTATATTATGTTAACCGCATTCCCCCTATCCACCAAATCACATACCCTGTCAAAGAAGGAAATCAAGCTGGTTTGGCATGATTTGTTCTTGGTAAATCCATGCTGGCTGCTAGTGATTATATCTTCATCCTATTAGAAATGTGCATTCCACTCATGAAATAACATCTCTGATCAGATGAATGACAGTGTAATGGGGTTCACTATTCACCACTGGAACACCTCCCAGTTGTCTCAATCTCACCCTCTAGGACTCTGGGTAGTCTTCTTCTTTGTGACCCAGTCCTCCAGCCAGGTCACTTTAGTTCTTCCCTTCTGAGGGTCTGTCAATGTATCTCTGGACAAACTGTCCCTCTGCCATTCCAGGGATTCCTCCATTCTACATCCAAGGCTGTGCCACTTCCCCAGTAGCTGGTAGAGGAACCTGGGCCCACCATCTACTCTGGGTTCCAGCCCAGGAACCCTATGCTCTACAGCTATGGTCTACTTACTTCGAGACCTGGTTGCTGCTTCCCTGGGCTCTGTCCTTCTTCCATCCTCTGGGACCTCTCTGGGTTTACCACTTGCCCAAGCTTCTCCGCTCTCCATGGCTTATTCCCTTTGGCTTCTTACCTAACACAGTAATCTCTAACTCCTGTCAGAGAGTGACTACAGACTATTCCTCTTCTGTTTTCAGCTTCTAAGCTTTATAGTAGCACTGCTTCTTCCTGCCCAGGTGAACTTCATCCTTAATTAAGCATTGTTGATCCCTGGCTTTCCTCCAGGTGCAGCCTATGCAGTTAATTGGCCCATTTAGCCTACTTTAACCCCTTCAGGACTGGTGTGCGGTGAACATCCCATCACACTCAGTGTTTTAAACTTTCATTAAAATAGCTAATAAAGTGCTTTTCTCCAGCGGCAGGTACAATAATAATTTGCAATCTTAATAAAGATACTATAATAGACTATAGCACTAATGATTTCCCACTTGGATATTATGTTTCTACAGATGAGCTTGCTCTCTGCCGGCAGAAAGTTTTTACGGTATTAGACAGACTCGTACCTTAAAAGACCTGAAGTACTATTATATGAAAGAAACAAAATTTCAGTTGAAGTTAGACAAAATGTCATCTTGTGTGGTGGTGATTTTAGTTTTGCAGATTTCAGTGCTTGTTTGTTATGAGGAAGAACTCCCGCCCCTTACTAAACTAGCTTTAACTTTAAGCAGCTGCTTAAGCCATGTGGAAACCTGAGGCTGAATATACACATAGGAGGGGGCTTGCTGAAGCTACTTTTCTGGCTCCTTCATCAGCTGTTGTGAACTGATCATGTACACAAGATGTGTTATGAAGTGATGTTCTTTGGTTCTCCAATGAAGTGAATTCCCTCAGTGACTTTCAGCACTGTACCGCCAGACTGGCAGCGTGCCATCTAGAAAACTGACATTTGGCTCCCCTGGGTCCACTGAACAGTGCTACTGCAAGATAGCTTTCGGAGCTAAAGGAAATGGAAAAGGGGGCAGCAAGCTAGCTGAGCACTGAGAGAGTGAGAGACATACTGATGTTTTCCTTTTAAATAACAGGAATGGTAGCCCTTTTAGAATGATGTTATTAAAAATCTTTTATTATAAGGAGCTTTTGAATGCAAGGAACAATGAGGCTATTTACTATCATTCAGTGTTCTGCTTATGCTCCAGTCATACAGAATTTAAAGGGACAGACTAGGTATTTGCTTTCAGAACAAGTTATAATCTATCCTGAGGTCATAATTCGATATGAGCAAGAACTGGAACCCTGGATCTAAATCACCCACCCTAGAACTTAGAGAGTCTTGCTAGGAATTTTGCAGTGTGAGTCTTGGATATCAATGTCCTGATCTGGACCCAAACATCATAATTCAGGCCCATCTCTGTTTGAGTGAAATTCACCCCCGTGTTGAGGGCTAACAAAGGCCTGTTCCTCATTTAGGCGATCAAAATAGAACTTAAGTGGGACTTAAAAGGTGTACAGGCTTTGTGCTGACCCTTTGCACAGTGGTGCACTTCACCCCTTAAGTATAAATTAGAAAGATATAGGGACAGATCTTCAGCTGGTTAACCGGGTAAAGCAAAATCAGAGGATCTGGCCCAGAGAAATACAATTACAACCAAATTATTTTTGTGTATGTAACTTTTGACACCTTTGATACTCAGGCTGCACCATACTGTTCATTTCCACTCACTGTGGCCAAATAATCTATTTCCCAGCTATGTTTTATACATAATAATAAAACAGCCTGTGTGAAATGCGATTATGTGCCTGCCCAAACAGCTGCACAACTGACCTTTTTCTCAAGCTGCTGCAGAAATCCCTGTTTGTGACAAACAAGTCCACAGATGTAGCCTCCTTCCTGTGTCTGTCTTCCCTGTTTCTTTTGTTCTGTAACACCCCACAAAGGATTGCTCAGTGAACTTCCCACATCTGCTTCCAAATACTGCATTTCAAAGGACAGAGCAGGAGGCAGTGAGGAGAAGATTCTTCTAGAATGAGGACAGCACCAAGAACATGAGTGCTCATCAGTGATTCTGAAGCTCACTCTTTTCTCAGAGACATGCCAGTGGGTGGTTGTCCACTGAAGTAGGGATGGGGAGAAAACAAGAGAGAAAATGAAAATCAAATCTACTTCTCTGCACATGTATTAAAGGGATCTACTCATCTTTTGTTACTAGTTATACAACCCAAGGGTTGTATTAGATCCTCAGCTGTTTCTATATGTTTATAGATCAATGGCTGCTAAAGTGTCTTTATTTTAATTTTAAGGTGGTTGCAATTATTTTCCCCTTTGAGGTGGACATTCCTAGAGATATCTATGTTTTTATGACATTCAGATTGGATTACTGAAGTGTGCTTGGGGCTACATCCTTAAAATACTCAGAAACTTCATATAATTCAGAGGCTAAACTTTATTTTTGTTTCAATCCAGTAACTGTGGTCATCTGAGGCATGCACACTAAAGATGTTTGTTTAGGGCCTGGAGGCAGATTGTTCTTACTGGAAAGTCCCTGATTCTGGGACTTTCACCACATTCGTCCAGAAGAGTCCAAGTTCATTGACCTGGGAGTTTTAACACCTTGGTCCAATAAACCTTCAGGGATTGCTGCAAGGATTATTTGTTTTCTCAGGCTTTGTCTGAGTGGGCTGTCTGAGAAGATTTGGGGGTTTCTTATTTTAATGGGGAAGTTAGTATGGTTTTATTGGCTAAAATTGGGTTAAAAGATATTAAGCCTCCATTGTGCCTCTTACCAGTCTGAGGAGCACTAGGAAGGAACTCCAGAGAATGGAGGAAACTCCCAAAAGCAGGTTTGTTAGATGTATTATCATTATTTAATAGTTATATTAAAGTAGCACACAGTGTCCCCAGTCAGGTTTGCACTGGGTGCTGTGAAAACATACTAAAACTGGATCCCTGCCTCCAAAAGTTACAATCTAACTGCTCCCATTGTGGAGTTCTGAGTACTGTATCACACCCCACTTCTTATTACATACATAAACCCCTTGGTCTAAAACCACCTGAATTTGCTCATTTTCAGGGTACATGGCAGGTGGTTGGGAAGTGTTAGGAGAGATCTTTGTCTCTATGTCAAATTAGCCAGTAGATGGTGATCAAGAGAATGTAGCATACTTCCTCGGTTTTGAACCAATAAAATGTGGTGGTGTGCTCTGCGTCTGGCTTCTTCTGTGGAGTTCTTTACATGGAGCTCTCAACAGGGCGGACTGCTGTGGGGTAAATTTTGTATGTTGATTGGTTTGTGGATATGGTTTGGTGAGTGGTGTTTGTATATATGGGGGGAGTGTACTGATGTTTTTGTTTTGTCAGCCTGGACCAATTTACATGGGAGGTCCACTTCCTAGACACCACAGTACAAATAAGTGACGGTCACGTTAACACCACCCTATACGGAAAACCCAACGACCGCTATGCCTACCTTCATGCCTCCAGCTTCCATCCCGGACACACCACACAGGGCCGGCTCCAGACCCCAGTGTGCCAAGCGTGTGCTTGGGGCGGCATTTTGCCAGCAGGGCGGCAGGCGGCTCCGGCGGACCTCCTGCAGGCATGACTGCGGAGCGTCCGCTGGTCCCGCAGCCCCGGTGGACCTCCCGCAGAAATGCCTGCGGAGGGGCCGCTGGTCCCGCGGCTCCGGTGGAGCATCGGCAGGCATGCCTGCGGGAGGTCCACCAGATACACAAGTCAGATATTAGGAATGACAATATACAAAAACCTGTAGGAGAACACTTCAACCTCCCTGGCCACACAATAGCAGATCTTAAGGTGGCCATCCTGCAGCAAAAAAAGTCAGGACCAGACTTCAAAGAGAAACTGCTGAGCTTCAGTGCATCTGCAAATTTGACACCATCAGCTCAGGGTTAAACAAAGACTGTGAATGGCTTGCCAACTACAAAACCAGTTTCTCCTCCCTTGGTTTTCACACCTCAACTGCTAGAAGAGGGCCTCATCGTCCCTGATTGAACTAACCTCGTTATCTCTAGCCTGCTTCTTGCTTGCATATATATACCTGCCCCTGGAAATTTCCACTACATGCATCCGATGAAGTGGGTATTCACCCACGAAAGCTCATGCTCCAGAACGTCTGTTAGTCTATAAGGTGCCACAGGACTCTTTGTTGCTTTTTACGAATCCAGACTAACATGGCTACCCCTCTGATACTTTGTTTGTAGTGTATTTTTAATTGATGCTGTAGCATAAGAGCACTACACACAACAGATGGCAAGGGTGCCAAGAGCCCAGGATAGGTGGTCTTTTATGTGTCAGGGTTGTGGCCCTCCAACAGTGCCCTCCTGGGGTATTCATGGGTTGTATATTCACTCTGGGTCTGGTCACTTACATGGAGATGCTCAGTTGTACTATGAAGGACACAAAGTCTCTGGTCGAGTCCCTCTAGATTTTTATCCCTTGGAGTTCTGGAGAAACAAACAAACAAAAAACTAGGAGCAGGAGAAATAAAGGAAAAGGAAGTGTACAGTCACTCAGAACCAGGCACAATCTGGGTCAAAGTCCACTGGTTCACCAGCAGATGGAATATGGTGCAGGCCAGCCCCTTCACTTCATGGGGCTGGGACCTTCTTTATGCAAGAGACAAATGTTCTGCCTTCTGTTAGGCTTTAACTTGAAAGCTAAGAAACTCAGCACACTGCTCTCCTCCCAGAGCTTCCTGCTACTGAGAGCTGAGCTTCTCCCTTTTCTAACTCCTCCACTCTTGACCTGACTTGCAGGTGTGGTAGTGTGGGGCCACTCCAACCTAGAGCAACCCCTTAAACCCTTCCTTGCTGGGTGTGGGGTTTATACCCCCTGTCACACTCTCTTGCAATCCAAATAAATAATTAAATAACCCACAAAATTCAGATACTAAAATATTTTCTCATGAGGGTTTTTTGCCGCTCCTCTTATTGTCTTCTTAAATCTCTTGTGTTCTCTGGCATTGATGAATGAAATTCCACCATGGCTTTGTGAAGAATGTTTATTAATAATTAGGTCATGTAAGCATTCATCTTTCCCCTCTTGCGAGTGACATATTCTGTCTAGTTGTCTTCCAGTTTCAACTTACATATATCCCCTTTTCCTCCCCTTTTTTAAAAAGGAAATAAGTTTGAAACAACTTCATGCCGGCCTTTTCAAAGGCCTGAATATGGTCTGTTTCTGCAATCTTTTTGCATATGTTTTTCTGCAGTTCATCAGAGTTGGCCTTATAAGTTTGTTCTTTTCCAACCTCTGTATGTTAGATCTTTTATCTTCAAGGCAGGGCACAATGGGAGCTTGACCCATAGAGGACAATGGAGGAAATGAGGCATCCAAACTGCAAATCCAGTGAAGCACCATAGCAGCATATAAGAATCAATATATTTGGGTTTCCAACTAAAACCAACTTTTTGGTTTTGTGTTGTTCAGTTTTTCAATGAATTGACATTTTCTGAGCAAAGCAGATACTTTTTCATAAAAAAATCCATTTAGTTGAAAACCCAATTTTCTGTTGGAAAACAGTTTTGACCAACCCTGCTTTCAAGACTCTCACGGTAAGAAAAAAATGGAAACAGTTACTCTGTAGCACATTCAAGGGGGACTTTTCACACCTTAGGATCTGCATATAATTTTCAGACTGTTAAAGTTTAACAGCATGTCACGGAAAGCTTTGATAACAACTTCAGCTGAGAGATCAACTTTTAATAACATTCATTTTGGTTTGGACTCTGCCACCATTAGTATTTTCCCCAGACTTGCCCTTATTTCACTGCTTTGTAGTATGTCATCACCTAGAAGGCAGAGCTATGGCACCCCTGGAGAGAACACTGATGCTGCTTTGTGGATGGTCAGGCAGGGTGTACTAACGAACAATGTATCCATCACTGCCTCTACTGAAACATGTCCATTGTTAGACACCATATGTATGTGTGTGTCTATCTGTCTTGC